>NC_143150.1:46537500-47787500 GCF_059928025.1 Delphinapterus leucas | reverse complement strand
CAGTTTTAATCAAACATGAATCCCTTTTCCTCTACATACAATAGCCTCTTATACCCAGCAGTGATTACATAGCCCTCATCACTGGCTGCTGGTGTCAGAAGCTATATCAGCATATTCAGTGGCAGCTGGATAAAAAGTTTCTATGTTTATCTTAAAAAAAATCTTTCATGCTACTGTCTTGTTATACAGTCTGAAAATACATTCTGATTCAACTCTGAAAAGAAGGCAGCTTAAATACTTGACAGCAGTTATATAGTCAAGGCAGGCCATAATTTCTGTTTCAGAAACCATGTGTGCAAGCTGATTTTTTCCTCTACTGCTAGAGTTTTAGGGCCAGATTTTCAAACAAGCATTTGTGTGCATAAAATGGGTAATTGCACACACAAATGGGCAATTTTGTATGCAATTATCCATTTTGCATATGCAATTATATGCTTCTGAGGGTATAGCACATGTACGTGAAATTTGGTAAGCATAACCATTACATCTTCCTTTGAAAATTTGGTCCACATTGCAGGTTTATTGCACGGAAGAAAATTGGGATTCTTCTTGTTTGATAACGTAATTGCACACATTACTTTTCCCTGTATCATACTCTTTAATCAAGGATTTCAAAGCCCATTAAATTATTAACCCAATCATCCCAACGACCTTATTATCTATGGATGCTAAATGTTATGACAATCTCATTTTAGAAATTAAGAAATCAAGACACAGAAGTTGGACTTTTCTGAATATTAACCACTTTCCATATAGGCTTCCTAACAAATAGTTCCCTAGAATCCACTCTCCATCTGCCTTCACAAATGCAAATCTAAAAGAACAATTATTGCAATTGGCAAAGGAATTGAGCATAAATGCAAAGTTTCATTCCCTGTGGTCCAACTAAGCCAAGGTTTATTCACATTTCTGTGCTGACAAAAAACTTGCACCGTTTCCTTCTTCCAGCATAGATCAAGTAAGACAGCAAGTTTTAATAGGAGGGCTTGTTCACCTGGGAAATTCTTATGTCTTTGTCAAAACGAGAGAATAAAACATTCACTCACTTCATGGAAGTAAATTGTGTCTTTAGGTTTGCAGCATGTTTCTCAGAAATATGATGAAAGAGGTTTATTTGACTGATAACAGCCTGAATTTTGTAGTTACATATGTGGTTTTCTCACAAAGCTGAAAGCAGGAGTCTTTGTGGCTTTGATAGCAGGGAAAGAAGACAGACACTTGTGAATATTTGTTGTTGTTGTTGTTGTTGCAGTTAGGTGCCCTTTCGTATTCATGCTTGACTTGCTACCTGTCTGCCCTGTCATTGCGCAGTCTGCGTTGACAGTATTGCAGAGACAGAAACCTCAAGTTGTTCCAGAGAAGAAAAGAGAGCAATCAGGCCCTGCTAGGAAAAAAAGTCAGATTGGCACCTACTACACACAGATTGCAGTTTGGCAGCAGCTTTCTCTGAAACCTATGAATTGCTTACATTACGACAAATTAAGGTCCTTTAAAATGACCTTACCTGAGGTATTATTTTTTACTTGAGGTATTATTAGGTACTAGCAGTAGGAATAATAGTAGCAGCAGCAGATGTAGTTGTAATAGTAGCAGTCAAAGTAGGAGTAATACTGCTAATGACAAAAACAGAAGCACTCATCATTTATTTGACTATTTCCTGTGTGCCAAGCACTATGGTAGGTATTTTAAATAAATTGTCTCTTTTGCGGGGAGGGATAAATTAGGATATGGGATTAACAGATACACTCTCTATATAAAATAAACAAGGATTTATTGTATAGCACAGGGAACTATATTCAATATCTTGTAATAACTTATAATGGGAAAGAATCTGAAAAAAATTTGTATATATAAATACAAAACTGAATCACTTTGCTGTATACCTGAAACTAACACAATATTGTAAATCAACTATACTTCAATAAAAAAATAAATAAATTGCCTCTTATAATGCTCATAGAGCCCCTGAGAGATATTTTTAATCACATTGACAGATGAAGAAATGAGCGGTTTAAAAACTCTGTGGTCATATAGCTAGCAAGGAGCAGAACTGGGATTAACTTCAGTGTATTCAGATTTTAAATGCTACAAAAGTGAAAATGGGTATAATTCCATTTCAGCTGTTTCATTTTCATTCCTATGTAGTTGCAGAAGATACAAGGGAAATTTTGGCAGACAGTTACTTATATCTCAAAATACCATTCAGGGGATATGGTTTTTGTAACTCATGCATTTGAAAATTAAATCTTGCTAAGTATTATTAGGTAAAAAAACACCACCTGTGTTACAAGTTATGAGTTAGAAATAGTATTAAACAGAAGGAGGGGCCAGACTTTGAGGCATAATGTTATTTCTTGGTGAAAAAAGTAAATTATTTGCTTTAAGGTATGTGTGTGTGTGTGTTTGTGTTTGTGTGTGTGTGTGTGTAATTATAATTGCACTGGAGAGAGTTAGCCTTCTAAAGTACCTGACTCTGCCAATAGCATTCGTTTCTTCCTTTAATAATAACTACAGCTGAGAAAGACCTCAAGGAATAAACTGCATGCTGCTCATTAGTCTTAAACCTTTCATGATGAGCATGTTTATTGGGATGTTTAATAATCTGTGTTTTCTTAGAACCTTTCATCTTAGAATCCCAGTGTGCTTTATAAACATCAATTCTCTTAGCACTGCTACTAGGAAGAGGTATATGTGTATATGTGGCTTAAGTATGCCCCAAATGTTTAAATGGTCTACTTTATGCCACAAAGAGTGGACAAGACAGTTATGGAAGTCATTCTTTGATTGCATAATTTATTTTAAACACACATATAAAACCGTAAAGCTCAGGAAGGGTCTTCTTGAGTCTGTAACATAATTAAAGTGATCCAGAGCAGCTCTGTAAATAAGTTTGATAAGTTAGAGTTTTGTAAAGGAATGTCCATGTACTTACGCACACACACAGGGAGGTTGGGCCTATTTTGGACCAGATTCTTTGGCCAAAGATTTCCCCTTTGGCCCATATTTACCCAGATGCCTTATGTCATAGCTCATTTTTCACAAACTCTCTCTTCCTCTTGTGCATATTAAGAAAGTTTGTTAATTAGCAATCATTTTACTTGGGATGCCTAATAGACAAGGAGGAGCCTGCAACTAGGATGCCTCTATGCCATTTACAAAAGTGCAGTGTGGCTACTCTATCTCCAGAGTGAAAACACTTTGTATGAGTATGAGTAGTGGGGACCGGGGAGTTTGAACTTGGCTGATGTGCTGGAAAAATACATTTTCTTAAATCCTGTAATACAAATTCAAGTGTTAAGAGTTTGCACACAGATGTTTCATTCCACACCCAAGTTGTTCTTTTGCATGCCAACAGTCACACAGTTATCTCCTTAGCACAAAAATTTGTAATTTTAAGCTATCCTACATGCTGAAATATTTACATAGAGGTAGGCCCTGGAAACATATAACTTTAGCCCTTGGTGAACTATTATAAAAGAGTATGCAAGATAGCATACAGCTATGCAAAGTACAGTCTGGTTCCTCTGATGTTTTTTTTCTTACCTTCACCTACCTCCTTTTATGAGGGATACCGTTCAATTTAAAGTGAATAAATTCAGTTTTTTCCTTCTGCCCTATGTTTCTGCAAACCATCCCTTCCCCATGTAACAATTTACACTCAGGCAAATTTCTCATCCTCATAATGCCTTCTACATTTCCTTTTTCAGGCAGTGTTTCCGGAAGGTAGTTTTCTCCTTAAAGCAGCTTCTTTAAGCTTAAAGAAGTTTTAGCTTGTTCACATAAAGCACTTTCTTTCATCTAAGAAAGCATTCTAAGGGAAGTACAAACTATCAGGCAAGCTTAGCAAAAGGGCTAGTTTCTTTAACTTCAGAAAAGCCAGCATACAACAGTTTCTGGGGTTTGGTGATACTGAAAGGTTCATGCACTCTTATGGTTTAATTCATTTCAGAAATGAAGAGAATACTGTTTATTAGGATTTTGCAATGTTTGCAATAATCATGGTTACCACAGACAGTTTTCATATATTATTTTTAATTTATGAACAAATGGTCCAATTAAAAATTGTGATCTTTGTTGGAAAACTTTGGAGGAATTTAATGCATAATCAGAATTCAATGGATGATATTCTCATCAGCAAAAGAAAGTAAGACCTTTACCCAAGGCCAAAAACAAATTATCCAATCACCCATGTATGATAGAGCAGAATGAGAAGATTTAGTGTGTATTTAACTGGAACGCATGTATTTTGCAGGCTCACTAGATGGAAAATCATGTAGAACAAGACATCACCAAGCTATTTGAAAATGAAATGGTAGTTTACTCATCACTAGGGATTTGGCAGCACTTCTGAACTGGGTGTAATAGTTCAGGATAACCTCTCTTTTTTCAAACTCTCATATCTTGAACAGATTTTAGAATTCTTGAAAATGGAGAACACTGGGCTCCTTTCACTGAAGGATACATTTTTCAAGGTTATAATTTTATTGTGAGCATTTGTTGTAGTGGTGGTCTATTTATGAGGAAAGACCAAGGTCAGATGGTTGTGCATCATTAAGAGACAGATGATGAAAGGACGAACAAAATACATTCATCAGCAAACCAATATAAAATGAAAGAAAATTAACAGGGGAGAGCATGGGCAATGGGTGAAAAAACCTCTATGGCTTCTCAATCAAAGCCAGATAATATGCCTTGTCACTCTCTCAATTAGCTGCCCCCCCTCCATTTGCCATTCAGAGGCACTCATTTCTCCCCCACCATTTATTTTAATTAAACTAAACTAAACCTTGTGTCTGTTAATTGCCATTCACATTTTCTTGGCTTTTCTGACCCTAAGAAAAACCTCTTTAATCTCAGCAGAAATTCTCTTTGCTGCCTGTATTCTAATAGGCTCATTTTCAACATGATATGTAGTATTAGGTAGAGCAATGACTTCTGTCCCCCTTCATTGAAACTAGGTATCTGTTTTTCTGTGCATTGCTCTCAACATTTGCCCTTAATCATCTCATGTATAAAGTCAAATATTATTCACTGTGCCTATTGACTTTCCTCTCACTGACAATCCTGTAAACACTCAAAACTGCTTTATCCTGATGTCTTGCACATGCCCCTTGGCATCCTTTGTACCATTTGCTTTTATTTAAGATGCTTTTTCACACGACACTGTGAAATAACTATTCTATATAAGCAGGCATGTAGAAAAATTATTATTAAGACCTATCAAATTCTTTACCCCTTTTTCCACTACTATATTTATATCCAAGATTTTTCTCCCTCTTAGGGAAAGGTGTCTTTTAGAACATCTTTGGCTGGTAAGTCTTTCAAGGTTTTTGTTTTTGTTTTCCTCCTTCTTCTTCAGATTGTTAGAATCACGTGTACTGCAATAAATACCAAGTTCAAGCCAAAGTGAAGCATTTCAAATTGAGAAAGACCCCAACATATGTTAAAGTCTCAGCACCATAGATTTTCTCATGATGGCCAAAGTATACATAGAAGTGACATTCAGTAATTTAATGACAACAAATCCAAACATATAAGGTAAAACCTCCCCATCTGTGCCCAATTCTTTAGCAAGTGTTCACAATTCAAATGCTACAGGCTTTTCTAGGTCATTTGGCATTATGTGAGAAATCACCACTCTGACCCCATACTGTGAAGCATCAGTAGCTAAACAGATTGGCAGGGCAGGGTCATAATATGATAGACTCCTTGAGGACATCAGTTGCTGTTTACTCAATTCAAAAGTAGCTTGACATTCCTTTCAACAATGACACTGTTTATTTTGCTGTAATCGTTCTATCATAAAAAGTAACTGCTCTAGGAAGATTTGGTTTAAATTCCCTGAAGTAGTTTTAACAGAAATAGAAAGAATATGTAATTCTATATGTAGACAAATGATATATATATATTTGCATGAAGAACAAAATATATATTGTCCACAAAAGTAGATGATATATTTATATGTATTCATATTTATATAATAGAAGGCAGAATTAATCTTTTAATTATATGATAAGAATTTTTGCTGAAAATACAATTGATTAGACACTCAGTAGACAAAATGAGTGTAGGAAAAAAAAATTAAACATTTACCTTATTTTCAGGATGACTGTCAAATAATTTTGACCCCATCAACTACTCTGTAATGCATGTAGAATTAGATACCAAACTAAATCGCCTTGTATGAGACTTAACTGACATTCACTTAAGAAAATTCAATCTTTACAAGAGTGTAAATATGCTAAGGATGGGGGATGAGCTGTTGTTACTTGATTCCTACAACTTGGTCACTCATTCATTCATTCATTCAATATTTTCGTCAAAAATTTTGATTTAATTTGACCTTTTCTTAAAGCTTTTTGCTTTTTGGCTATTCACTAGCATGCTCCTCAAATGAGAAATATTTCATATTGACCTTCTTATTTTCTAGTTTTTCATCATAATTAAAGGTAATGGGGGGCTTGAGAAGGAAGACTAACTGGCACTACCATAATCTCTTCCTGCTGAACAAATTAATTTCAGAACTGTCACCAAACATAAATCCATGATATATGAAGTTCTACAAAATTTACATCACTTTATAATTCTGCAATTAGGTTCATTACTTCAGTGTATGGTTAATGGTCCATATCTAAGAAGAGCTTGTTTTATAACTAGTCACTATGTATTCTTATGGTGACATTTAATATACATATATAACTGATGAAAACAAATGGAGGAAATTGTCAACATTCCCTCCAAAAGCTATACTTGGAGTTTCATTTTGATGTGAATTAAACAATTAAAAGTAAAAAAAGGCCCACAATTATAAAAGTTTTGCCCTTACAAAATACTTAAAATACATGACTAATAAATATTACTGTCATATATACATAAAATGCTTTGATTGATGTGAAAATTTGTTACAAAGAATGAAGTATCATTTTAGGAGAGGATAATAACAAAGAACCACTTTACAACTATATACAAATTAAGCAAGTTATGAGATTGCTTCAGTCTATAATAGCATAGTTTGAGGTAGACCAATCCTCCCACTCATAGCAATCAGAAATCTAGATGAAATACTAAAAATATTTTTGAAACTATCAAACAATGGGGTAACAGGGAGAAGAGAATCACAGAGTAGTGAGAGAGATTTCTACAGTGTTTGGTTATTCTTAGTCTGCTGTTCTAGCAAAAGCCAGAACATAGGGCTGCTGCCAAAAGAGAGAGAAACAAGCACAACTTTTGGCAATTTTATCATTGAAGAGAGATAAAAATTGGAGTTTGAGTTTGTTTTGAACAGCCAGTAAAAGCCTAGTAAGAAAGAAGGTACATCAAACTGAGCCTGACATACTGCCAGTTTTCCCTTTCTAAACATTTGCCAAACTCTTGAACTGTGAAAAGCAGGAGGGTAAGAAACAAGAAGAAAGGTCTGAAGGGCAGAATGAAACTTCAGTGGGTCTTAAGAAGATAAAAATTGCAGTTAACCACCTGCCAAGGAGGAAATGGCCCAGTGAAACCTCAGCATCTCAGTGGGTCCTTTGGGAGGACTTCATCCTAGAAGTAGAAATGAACCAGAGTTAGAGGAAGTCTTACAAAGCTGACACCAAAACTCCAGTAATCCTAGTTCTTGATTGTTTAAGATGATCCAATACCACTGTATCTGCTTATCAGAGGATAAGCAAAACCTTCTCTGGAGGAAGAGAACATTATACAGAGACTCAAAAATTTAGCATACACACTATCTAGTATTAAAGACTAAAACAAAACAGAAATGCCAAGAAATAGAACAAAAAAGAACAAATGATACAAATACATTCACAAATGACTGAGATATTAGAGTTATCAGGCAGAATATGAAATACCTGTTATTAGTATATTCAAGACAATTGGTGACAAAACTGAAGAATTTCTCCAGAGCACTGGAATTTAAGGAAAATAAAATAGTAATTCTCAGACAGAAAATTAAAATAATTAAGAACAAAGTATAACAACAGATTGTGTACAGCAGCAGAGATGATTAGTGAACTGGAAAATAATTGAAAATATCTAGACAGAAGCATAGAGAGAAAAAAGGCATACTTAGGAAATACAGAAGAGATCATAAGGGACAAATTAAAAATATTTGACGTATGTGTAATTACAGTCCCAAAGGAGGAAAGGAGAGCAAGAGAAGGAGAAAGAGATAATGTCCAAGAATTTTCCAAAATGGTTTAAAGAAAAAAAAGGAAACCCTGCCTTTTGCAACAACATGAATGGATCTTGAGGGCATTATGCTAAGAGAAAAATTAGACCAAGAAACAAAAATGTGATAAGTTCTCATTTATATATGAAATCTAAAAAAGCCAAACTCATAGAAACAGAGTAGAAAGGTGGTTGCCAGGAGCTGCAGGGTAGGTGAAACAGAGAGATGTTGGTCAAAGGGCTTACTTTGATAAATCTAGGTACATTTTAAAAAATTTTATTTTGCTTACATTTGGTAGGGTTTCTTGAATCTGTGAACTGAAATCTTCAATCCATTGTTGTACAGTATTTTTAAGGTATAATTGACATATAGCATATCTAAGTTTAAAGTAAAATTTAAAAAGTTTAAAAGCTTCCATTAAAAATATTTTTATTGAAATATAGTAGATTTATATTAATTTCAGCTGTACAGTGTAGTGTTTCAATATTTTTACAGATTATACTCCATTTAAATTATATGCAAATGATATGATCAATAAGGGGTTAATATCCAAAATATATAAGCAACTCATACAACTCAATATCAAAAAGACATACAGATGGCTATCAGATGCATAAAAAGATGCTCAACATTGTTAGTTATTAGGGAAATGCAAATCAAAACAACAATAAAATATCACCTCACACCTGTCAGAATGGCTATTATCAAAAAGTCTACAAATAAAAAATGTTGGAGAGGATGTGGAGAAAAGAGAACCCTTGCACACTGTTGGTGGGAATGCAAACTGTTGCAGCCACTATGGAAAACATTATGGAGCTTCCTCCAAAAACTAAAAGTAGAACTACCATGTGATCCAGCAACTTCACTCTTGGAGACATATCCAAATAAAATGAAAACACTAATTCAGAAAGATACTGCACCCCAATGTTCATAGCAGTGTTATTTACAATAGCCAAGATATGGAAGCAACCCAAATGTCCATCAACAGATAAATGGATAAAGAAGATATGGAATATATATATAATGGAATAATGGTATATGGTATATATATATATATATATATATATATATAAAATATATGGTATATATATATATAAAATGGAATAATATTACTCAGCCATAAAAAACAATGAAATTCTGCCATTTGTAACAACATGGATGAACTTGGAGAGTATTATGCTCAGTGAAATAAGTCAGACAAAGACAAATACTGTATATTATCACTTATATGTGGAATATAAAAAATAAAACAAATGAATATAACAACACAGAAACAGACTCACAGATAATAGAAAACAAACTAGTGGTTACCTCTGGGAAGAATGAAGGGGGTAGGGGCAAGATAGGGAGACGGGATTAAGAGATACAACCTATGTATGTATAAAATAGATAAACAACAAGGATATATTGTATAGCACAGGGCAATATAGCCATTGTTTTCTCATAATTTTACTTATTTATTTATTTTTAATAAATTTATTTATTTATTTATTATTGGCTGCATTGGGTTTTCACTGCTGCGTGCAGGCTTTCTCTAGTTGCGGCAAGTGGGGGCTACTCTTTGTGCGTGGGCTTCTCATTGGGTGGCTTCTCTTGTTACGGAGCATGGGCTCTAGGGCATGTGGGCTTCAGTAGTTGTGTCATGTGGGCTCAGTTGTTGTGGCTCATGGGCTCTAGAATGCAGGCTCAGTAGTTGTGGCTCACAGGCTTAGTTCCTCTGCGGCATGTGGGATCTTCCCAGACCAGGGCTCAAACCCATGTCCCCTGCATTGGCAGATGGATTCTTAACCACTGCACCATCAGGGAAGCCCTGTAATAACTTTAAATGGAGTTTAATCTACAAACTTACATTTTTAAATGAATAAGTCCTGAGAATCTAGTTATAGCAGAGTGACTATAATTAAGAATACTGTATTATATATTTGAAAGTTGCTAAGAGAGTAGATCTGAAGTATTATCATCACACACACACAAACAAATGATAAATATATGAGGTGATGGAGGTGTTCCTATTGTGGTAATTATATATATATCACATGTTACACCTCAAACTTATATCTGCTATGTGTCAATTATATCTTAATAAAACTGGAAAAGAACAGATTGAAGATAATAGGTCACAGATTCAAGAAAACTTACCAATCTAAGCAAGATAAATGAAGAGGAAACTATACCTAGATTCATCATAGCAAGCCTGTTGGCAATCAATGATAAAGAGAAAATCTTAAAAGCAGTAAGAACAAAAGACATATTTCTTCAAGGAGAAATAAGACTTCTCAACAGATATAATGGAAATTATAAGATAATAGAATCACATATTTAAAATGCTGAAAAAACCTTAGAATTCTACACCAAGCAAAAAAAAAAACAGATCAAAGATTAAGATAGCATAAATATGTTTCCATACTAACAGAACTGGAATCTTACTAAAGAAATGATAGAGTTCTTCAAGAAGGAAAATGATCCTAGTCAGAAAGATGGAAATATAGAAAGAAATGAAAGGCAACATAAAAGGTAACATGTGTGTTAATATAAATGATATAAATGAATACTGACTAAAATAATAATAATAACAGTAACTGTAATAAAAATATATTGTAAAGTTTAATATATAAATATATGTAAAATACATGAATATATAATATACATAATGCTAACTGTAACTCTAATCTTAGCTATATATAGTCAATTCTCATTATTCACAGATTCTTGTTTGCAAAATTGGGCTACGTACTAACTTTATTGGTAAACCCAAAATCAATACTCATGACACTTTCACAATCATTTAAGGATATATTCATGCACAGAGTAGTGAAAAATTTGAGTCACCAAAGGTATACCTTCCTGGCTGAGGTAGAACAAGACAACACTCTGCCTTCTTGTTCTAGCTCTCATACTATAAACATGTATCTTTTTCATATCTACTTAGTATTATGGTTTTTGCATTTTTGCTAGTTTTCTGGTAACTTCACTGCTTAAAATGGCCCCCAAGCATAGTGCTGAAGTGTTGTTTACTGTTTCTAAGCAAAAGAGAGGTATCATGTACCTTACAGAGACATTGGGTGAGCTTAAATGTGTTAGATAAGCTTTGTTCAGGAGTTATAGTGGTGTTGGCTGTGAGTTCAATGTTAATGGATCAACAGTATATATTAAATAAGGTGTCTGTACAGAAACACACAAAAGATAAGTTTATGTATTGATTGGTTGATGAATTGGGCTCAGAGGAACCCAACCCTTTATTTTTCTCTCACAGTAATGATTCACTATTTGTTAATTCCCTATTTGTGGCAACTTTATAAAAAAACTACCTTGACTAACAATAATCAGCTGTGTGTGTGTGTGTGTGTGTGTGTGTATTCCAGTCCAGGAAAGTTGATGGAGAGTCACTTTTCCCTGCTCCTGTCCCCTAAACACAACAAAATGACCTGGAAATAATTCTACAGACAATCATTAAAGAACTCTGAAAGATGGAAAGAAGAAGGTGGACTGCCTGAAGACCTCAGAATTCGAGGAATGACAATGCAGTGAGTTTCCTGGATTTTCCTTTTATCTCTCCTGTATTCCAGACTGGGAACAACAAAGACCTGCAAATCTGAATGACCAACGACATAGTCAAAACAAAACAAAACACCCAGAAAAGCCTGCTTCCTCTGGCCAAATGTCTGGGAAAGACAAAAGCCAGTAAAGAATTAGGAGACCCATAACTGGTGGCAGTGGTGGGCCCAATCAACCATAGCAGTTGTGCCACCAAAGATGGGGGAGGACAAAGAGACTGAGAGAAGTCATGTTTTAATAGTTCACTTTAAGTAATAAAATGTCAGTATTAGTAAGATGAGATGAGTTGTGTATGTATATTTTGTTACCTAGAGCAATGACTAAGAAAGCAATATAAAATAATATACTCAAAGCAATATAAATAAATCAAGGTGGAATAAAAATTATTCAAGTAACTCACAGAAAAGTAAGAAAAGAGAAATAGGAATGTGAAAGAGAGGAAATAAAGAGAAAACAAATAATAAAATGGCATAATTAAGCTCTAGTATATTGACAATTACTTTAAATGTAAACTGTCTAAATACAAAATTAAAAGGAAAAGATTGGCAGGGGTGTTTTAACAAACAGACAAACAAACATGACTTGAGTCTGTTGTATACAGGAAACTCATTTCAAACATAACAACATAAGTAGTTTGAAAATAATAAGATGAAAAAAGATAGAATATGGTAACATTGATTTAAAAACACAAGAGTAACTATGTGAATGTTATGTAAAGTAGACTTAAGGGATCCTAAATGTGAATGTGTCAAACAACACAGCTTCAAAACACATGAAACAAAACTGTTAGACCTGAAAGAAGAAATAAACAAATCCACAAGTATAGTTTGTGACTACAAAACTACATTTGCAACAATTTACAGAAAAACTAGACCAAAAAATTATCAAAGATACAGAACTGAATAACACCATCAACAAACATGTTATCATCAGTATAATAGAATAATCACCCAGTAACAGAAGAATTCACATTTTTTTCAAGTGCCCACAGAATGTTCTCCAGGGTAGACCATATCCTGAGTCACAGTCAAACCTCAACAAATTTAAAAGAGTTAAAATCATGCAGAGTATGTTCTCTAATCATAATGATATTAAATTAGAAGCCAAGACCAGAAAGAGAAGAGGGAAATCTTGAAACACTTGGAAATTAGAAAACACAGTCCTAAACAATCCATGTGTCAAAGAAGTCTTAGGGAAATTTAAAAAATATAAGTGGAAATGAATACAATATAAATACAACACATCAAAATATGTAAAGCTAAAACAGTGCTGAGTGGGATATTTACAGCACTAAATTCTTACATATAAAAAGTATACACCTCAAATCAATAATCTAAGTTCCTACTTCAAGAAATTAGAAAAAGGAAAAAGAAATGCAAAGAAGGAGAAGGAGGAAATAGTAAAGACTAGAACGGAAAATTGAAAACAGGAGAACAGTAGAGAAAAATCAATGATGGAAAGCACTGGTTCTTTAAAGAATAATTTTTTTTAATGGGTAATCCTCTAGCAAGTCTGACAAATATAAAAAGAGAGAAAGCACAAATCACCAGTATCAGAAATGAAATATGCAGCATCACTGCACATCCTGAAGCCATTAGAAGGATTATAAAGGAATACTGCAAACAACTCTACACACAGAAACTTGATAACTTAGGAAAAATGGACCAATTTCTCAAAAATCACAAACTATCAAAATTCAACCAAGATGAAAACTTCCTAATGCATTTTATGAGGTCAATATTATCTGGGTAACAAAACCAGAAGAGATACTACAAACCAAGAAAACTACTGATCAATATCTCTCATGAACTTACAGAAAAAAATTCTCAATAAAATATCAGCCAATTTCAGCAATTTGAAAAAAAAATATACCATGTCCAAGTGGGATTTATTTCAGGTATACAAAGATGGTTCATCATTTGAAAATCAATCAATGAAATCCACCATATCAACAGAGTAAAGAAAAAAAACCAACATGATTGCATCAATAAATGAAGAAAAAGCATTTGAAAAATTCAGCACTCATTTATTATAGAAAAAAACCTCCCAGCAATATGGGAATATAGAGAAATTTTCTCAAGCTGATAAAGCATATCTATAAAACCTATGGCTAGCATTATACTTAGTGGTAAAAGACTGAATGCTTCCACTTAAGGGAGCAAGGCAAGCATAATCACTCTTACCATTCTTATTTAGTGTGATACTCGATATTCTAGCCAGCCACAGTAAGGCATGAAAAGGAAATACAAGGCATACAGATTGGAAAGAAAAAATGAAATAAAATTTCCCAATTTGCAGATAACACAATTGTCTACATAGAAAGTCCTAAGGAGTCTGCAAAATCAAGCTCTTATTCTAAGTGAGTTTAGCAAGGTCATAGGATGTAATATAAAATTTTAAAAAATGAATTATAAATCTATATACTAACAATGAACATGTGGACACTAAAATTAAAAGTACAGTATTATTTACAATTGCTCAAAAAGAAGAGAAATACGTAGGTATAATTCCGACAAAACATACAGGATTTGTCTACTGAAAATTGCACAATGCTGATAAAAGAAATCAAAGAAGATCTAAATTAACAGAGAATAAACCATGTTCATGGATTGGAAGAGTCAGCATTGTAAGTATGTCAGTTCTCCCCCGATCTGATATACAATTTCTGTCAAAATCCCAAACATTTCTGTAGTAATAGGCAAGATTATTCCAAAATGTGTATAGAAGAATAAAGAACTAAAATAGTTAATACAATTTTTAAAAAGAAGAATAAAGTGGGAGGAATTAGTCCATGTGATTTCAAGACATTACATAGCTATAGTAATCTAGACTGTGTGGTATTGGTGGAGGGATAGACACATAGATCAATGGAACAGAATAGAGAACACAGAAATGCACTCACATAAGTATGGCCAACTTACTTTTTTCCACAAAGGTGCAAAAGCAATTCAATAGAGAAAGAAAGATTTTTCAACAAATGTTGCTAAATTGGACATGCATAGGTACAAAAATAAACATTGACCTAAATCTCTCATTTAATGGAAAAATTAACTCAAAATAGATCATTAACTTAAATGTAATATTTAAAAGTATAAAACATTTTTAGAAAGTACATGAGAAAATCTTTGGAATCTAGAACTAGGTAAAGAAATCTTAGATAAATTGAATTTCATTGAAATTATAGTTTTGTGAAAGACCTTGTTAATAGGATGAAAAGACAAGTTACAGACTGGAAGAAAATATTTGCAAAGTATATATCTGACAAATGGCAAATGACTTATATCTAGAATATATAGAGAGCTGTCTCTACATTCAACAGTAAAGAACAAAGCCAAAACAAATACTTTCACTTGAAAATAGGCAAAATACATGAAAAAGATTTCACTAAAAAGGATATAACGATGCCAAATAGGCACATGATGTTTAACATCTTAAGCCATTAGGGAAATGCAAATTAAAACCACAATGATATCACTATACACCTCAGAATGGACAAAATAAAGAAAAGTGGCAACCCCAAATGCTGCATAAGAAATTGGGTTAGAACGAAAAATTAAACAATCACTCTGAAAAATAGTTTGACAGTTTCTTAAAACACTAAACATGCAACTCTCATACAAATCAGCAATCGTTATTACTGGGCATTTATCCCAGAGAAAGGAAAAATTATATCTACACAAAAAACTTTTTCAACAATATTCATAGCAGTTTTATTCATAATAGCCAAAAACTAGAAATGAACAAAATGTCCTACAATAGGAGATTGGTTAAATAAACTATGGCACATCCATATGATGGGTTACTACCTAGCAATGTACAAATTCTTGACACATGTAACAGTTTGGAGAGAGCTCAAGAATTACATTTTATAACATCTTGAATAAACTATATTATAGAGGTGGAGAAAAGATTAGTGGTTTCCAGGGGTTAGGGATTGAGATAGGGATGTGGAAATGAGTGTAGCTGTAAAGTGGTAGCATAAAATTACCTCATGGTGATAGAACAGTTGTGTATATTGATTATAGTTGTAGTTATACAAAGCTACACACGCTACAAAATTGCAAAGAATCACACACACATAATATACACATGGGTACACATGTATTTTGTGAAATCTGAATAAGCTCTGAGAATGATACCAATGGTACCATTGGTATTTTATTGGTTTTCATATCGTAGTATAGTTATGCAAGATATTCAGTTTGGGAGAAGGTGAGGTAAAGGGTGCATAAAATCTCCCTGTATTATTCTTTGCAAGATTTATTTGTCCCCCATGGATGTCCTCATGAACTCACTTGGGCTCTGACATTCCATGCCAGGCTCTTGCTATACAGAGATGCCCTCTCCCAGGTTCAATCTCTGATTTCCCACAGCAGTGGGATACCCCACTGCCATGCAATTCCCTCCTCATCTGGCTTGGACTGACACTCATGCAGAGGCCCTCTCCTTCCTACAGGGATACCCTCCTTACTCTACCTGGGCTCTGATTCCACATGCTTTCTTTATCCTGCTTGAGCTTGGATATCTTGTGCCAGTAGCCTTCCTAAACAGATGTCCTTCTCATCCACGTTCTGCTCTTATACCCTAATCATGGCCACTGTAGCTTCCCCTCAACACACTAGTGTGGATAGCTACCTTCCACTGCCTTACCTGATGACTTCAGAACTGTATTGTTCAGAAAAAGAAAGAAATTGAGAGAAAGGAAAGAAAAATAAAAAGAAAATGCATAGGAAAATGAAAATGAAAAGGAAGGAAAGAGAAGAGAAGAGATGGGATAGGAACGAAAGGTAAAGAGGAAGAGTCAGGATATTTAAAAATGACATTTCAGAAGTAATTTTTTCTTGCTGTAAAACTAAGATTTTGTTTAACACTAGGATAGACATCATAACCTTAGCATGTGTTTCACAATTAACTATTGGTGTATGTAGATAGTTGTGAAGGTTTTCAAACATAATTTGGTGCTAGTAATAAAAATACCATAATTTTTGCATATGAATTTCTTTTATGACAGTAGAGAGAATTCAAGTTTATTTTTATAAAAACAGTACTTGCATACTGATAAACTTTTTTGAATGGTGGCAGAGGAAGCAGAGTTATATCTAGGTCTCCATCTGTATAAATGTAAACATGGCCCACAATGTATTTTGTGGTAGGTAAGATGGTTTAGAATCACTGCATTAGAAAGGTAGTTCTAACTTTTAATAGGCACAATGTAAAAAAGTTTAAGTAAAATAAAAATTAAACTCATAAGTTCAGAGTAAACGAACTTTAATCAAGGAGTAGACAGACTACAGTTTTGAGCTGGGTTCGACCAAAGCACACTTCCCAATGAATTTTATATAAATAAAAAGCAAGTTTACTTCCAAAGAGAAATGTTACACAATACTGTGTATATGTTAAATAATGTATATCTTATGAGTGTTTCAGAGAAACATATTATGCAAAGGGAAGAAGAGCCACATGCTCACTTATAAAGATGAAAGACTAGATGGTTATTACACAGAATGATAGTTTATAGTGATATATGGTGAGTTTTCATTGTTAACTACTTTGTATTTCAAATAAAATAACATTCCAGATCAAGATCAAGCAAGAATTTAATTCAAATGCAATAACTAGCTAAATATACACCATTTTATAGCATATTAAAGTTTATTGAAAGAATCTGTCATACTTGCTTAAAATTTGGGTCATATTTGGCTTTAAAATTAGATAAATATGCTCAGTTTTCAGAGATTACTCTAAATTACTTTTAAAGTAAACTTTTTATTGAGGTGTAACACACACAAAGAAATTTTTAAAAACATACCTACAACTTATATATTTTTTTTAACTTTCTTTTCAATAGTTTTATTGAGGTATAAATGACACAGTAAATTGCACATATTTAAAGTGTGCATTTTGATAAATTTTCACATATATATGTACTCCCATTAAACCATCACCACAATCAAGGCAATGAATATATCCATCACCTTGAAAATTTCCTTATGCCCTTTGATAATTCCATCCTTTCCCTCTCTTCTACCCCCAACCCCAGGAAACAACTGATTTATTTTCTATCAATAATGTTTAGTTTGATTTTTTCTATGATCTTTTGTACAAATGGAAACATGTATATCTGGCTTCTTTCACTTAGCATAATGCCCTTGCTATCCATCCAAATTGTTGTGTATCAATCATTTTCTTTTTTGTTGCTGAATAATATTTTATTGTTTGGACGTACCAGAATTTGTTTAACTATTCTCCTACTGAAGGTAATTTGTGTTGTTTCCATTTTGTGGCTATTACAAATAAAACTGCTATGAACATTCGTATACAGGTTTTGTGTGAACATATTTCCATTTCTCTAGGACAATTATCTATAATTGGAATGGCTGGATCATATTGTAGATATGTTTCTCAATTCCTTAACAGTGGCTCTGTTCTAGCACTAGCTCAGATTTTCAGCCTCTTGCCTGCATCCAGAACTGGCAAATGTCCGCAGGGAAAAGAAACTGAACTCACCTCGCCTCTCCAAAGTTCATTCTTTTTCAGAATCTTAGCCCCTATAGTCCTTGTTGTCTTAGTGGCTCTCAGATGAATTTGTTTATTATCCAAATTTTCTAACTGATCTATCTCAAGCTGCTTTGAGCTGCAAAGAAACAGAATGCTAAATTTCACCTTTTTAAATAATGCATTTAAAAATTTTTGGTGTTAAATATAGAAGTCAGTAGACTTTGGTATATTAACCACATACAGGGCAACTTTGCTAAATTTTCTTATTAATTACAACAATTTGCCCGTTGATTCTTTTGAGGTATTATGTAGGAAATAGCATCATCAGTCTTTTGTTTCTCTGATTTCTTTTTTTTTTTTGACACCTTTATTGGAGTATAATTGCTTTACAATGGTGTGTTAGTTTCTGCTTTATAACAAAGTGAATCAGTTATACATATACATATGTTCCCATATCTCTTCCCTCTTGCATCTCCCTCCCTCCCATCCTCCCTATCCCACCCCTCCAGGCGGTCACAAAGCACCGAGCTGATCTTCCTATGCTATGCGGCTGCTTCCCACTAGCTATCTACCTTACGTTTGATAGTGTATATATGTCCATGCCTCTCTCTTGCTTTGTCACAGCTCACCCTTCCCCCTCCCCATATCCTCAAGTCCGTTCTCTAGTAGGTCTGTGTCTTTATTCCTGTCTTACCCCTAGGTTCTTCATGACATTTTTTTCTTAAATTCCATATATATGTGTTAGCATACGGTATTTGTCTTTCTGATTTCTTACATACTTTATTTTTTACTGTACTGACCAGAACCACCAAAACAATATTGAAAAATATGGTGAGTCTTGTTCTTGATTTTAAGAGGACTGCTGTTAAGATTTCACAATTATGATGTTAGCTCTAAGATTTTGTGAGATGCCCTTTATCAATCCCCTTCTACCCATAAGTTTCTATGATTTTTCCTTTTATCATAAATTTTATTAAATGACTTTTCTGCATTTTTAAAGATGATTGAAATTTTACATACTTAATTTCATTTTGGGGGGTAAAATGTTATTTATTGTATTCAGAACACCACTTATAACTCCAAACTTTCCTTTAAAAAAAAGAAAAATGAGCCTAATATTCATTGTAGAGACATGACCAAAGTTATAGTAAATACAGTAAGTTGAATATTATGTTGTAATATCAGACTATGTACTAATGTGGAAAGTATTTAAAGTATGTAAATGGAAAAACAGGACACAAAATACATATACATACAGAGAGAGTATGTTTACAACTAAATTCTAAAAATTGGAAGAAAATGCACACCACACAAAAGAATAACAGTGGAAGCAGTGTCAGACTACTATGAATGGAA
The DNA here is from genome assembly GCF_059928025.1 of Delphinapterus leucas. Classification (NCBI taxonomy): domain Eukaryota; kingdom Metazoa; phylum Chordata; class Mammalia; order Artiodactyla; family Monodontidae; genus Delphinapterus; species Delphinapterus leucas. The sequence goes on along the minus strand of NC_143150.1, from coordinate 47,767,924 downwards.
AACACAGCTAGTTACAGAAAGATCTGAACTGTGTTATGTAAATAATTTATGTCAAACAAATTGTTTTCAAATTCTAAACTAAGAAATACTTTAATTTTTTGCAGGTTTATTGATGTATAATTGACATGAAAATTGTATTTAACTAAGGTATACCATGTGATGTTTTGAAAGATCAATACATATACATTGTGAAATGATAACCACAATCAAGCCAATTAACATATCCATCACTTCACATAGTTATTACTTTTTTCTCTGTGAGAACAATTAAGATCTAATCTCCTTAAAAATGTCAAGTATATATTACAGTATTATTAACTAGATGTTGAACTGCCTTTGTATTCCTGGAGAAAACTTAATTTGGACATAATGTGTTATTTTTTAATACATTGTTAGGTTTAATTTGCTAATATGCTGTTCAGGACTGTTATCTCTCTATGTTCATAAGTGTGTTTGGCCAGAAAATTTTCTTTCTTACACTGGCCTTTTTTGGTTTTGTTGTAATGGTTATGCTATCTTCATAAGGGGACATAGGAGTATTCCAGTTTCTTTCTTTTCTGAAAATTTTGTTTAAGTATGGAATTCTCTATTCATTGAATGTTGGTCAGAATTTGTAACACCATTTGGTCATTCATGGTTGTAATTCTTATTTATTTACCTTTGGTAATTGAATATTTTTCCTTGAATTTTTCCTTATTTTACCTGGGTTTCAAATTTGTTGGCATGAAATTCTTCAAAATATTGTTTTGTATTTTAAATCTCTGCTTTATAAGTAATGTTCCTTTTTTCATTCCTAATGTTGTTTATTTGCACCTTCTCCCCTTTTTTCCTGCTTCTTTAAAGAATTTGTTTAATGTTATTAGTGTTTTCAGAGAACCAATTTTTGTCTTTATTGATTTTCACTATTGTACCTTTAGTTTCTAGTTCATAAACTTCTTTTTTTTAAATAATTTCCTTTCTTTTGCTTTCTTTGGTTTCCTTATATTGATCTTTATTTAACTTGTCCTTAAATGTTTATTTCAATGAGAATACAATTCTCAGTTGTCATTTTTTTTTCTCTCAGTACTTTGTAGACATCATTTTACTGTATTGTGGCTTCCTAGTTGCTGTTCAGAAATCAGCTGTCAACCTAAGCATTATTTCATATAATATGATCAGATATAATTGGATCTTCTCACACTATCCTTCATGATTTTTAATGTTTTAACATGTCTTTGTCCCTCTGATTGTATTCTAATTTCTTTAGCTCTATTTTTTTCATTTACAATTTCTCTCTTTGGCTTTGTTATATCTAGTGATTATGTCAACTGTTGAGTTTTTAATTTTAATAATTATATATTTTTACTTCTACAAGTTCTGTTTTTTTTCTCATCTTGATCGTCTCTTAAAGTTTTTTTATTCCACTATTTATTTCCTTAATAAATTTATATAAACTTTTTAATATTCTGAATGTAAAAACTTCAGTATCTATAATTATATTCTCTAGTTTCTGATTCTCACATATTGTGGCTGTTTCTTCATATGCTTAATGATTTATTTGTATTGAGACTTCATGCTTTTTGTAATTTAAAAAAAAGTTTAATCATAATTTTATTAATTTATTGAGATGTTATATGTCCAATGTTCTTTGTAATTTTACCTGGAGAATCATTGAGGCCTTCATTAAAGTGTGTTCTTCCAGAAAGTGTGTGTACTTCTTTTTGCCATATACCTGGACACTGCATTTTTTCACACTGAAATTTTGGCTTGGAGTTTTCAAGCTATACTAATAGTGTGAATTCAATGTCCAAAGATGTGTGAGCAAGCTCATAATAAGGAATTCTGGGGGAGAACATGAACATAGTTCACTTGAGGATATGGTGGGATCTCTGATCAGATCTCACCTCCTGCTTTGGTCTCAGTATGTCCCCTATTAATGTAATCTGTTACATCCTAAGCTTTAAGCCACAAGGGATGAGATGATACTGAAAGTAAAAATAAGTTTTTCTCCCTTATTTTGGAGAATGTAAACCTTTTTGTTTCTAGCTTCTGAACAGTTTTTTTTTTTTTTGCTTCCAAGCCATCTATGCACTAACAAAAAAAAAAAAGAAAAAAGGAAGAGGAAGAAGAAGAGAAAGGAAAAGAATATTTCCCTTTCCTTTATTTCTTTTGTAGCACACTCAAAAATAATACTAAGAAAATATTTATCTAGTTTTTACTACAATGACACACTGCACTGGTGAGTTCTCTTTCAATTACAAGGGATAGAAAATCAACTCACACTCCCTTTAAAATGGGAGACAAAGGAGGTCAGTGTCTAGGTATCAGAATTGTACTGTATGTAAAGTCCTGTGTACCCTTCACCCAGCTTCCTCGAATGCTGACATCTTATGTAATTGTATAACATCAAAACCATTTCCTCATGATTCAGTGTGGGTATATTGTATGTTTCTAGATATTTAACCAGTTATTCTGCACTGTCCAATTTGTTGACATATACTTGTTCATAGCAGTCTCTTTTGATCCTCTGTATTTCTGTGTTATCAGTTGTAATGTTTCCTTTTTAATTTCCAATTTTATTTATTTGAATTTTTTAATCAAAGTATAGTTGACTTAACAATATTATATTAGTTTCAGGTGTATAACATAGTGATTTGATGTTTTTATAGATTATACCCCATACAAAGTTATTATAAAATATTTCTTGTGCTGTACCTTACATCCATGTAACTTATTTATTTTATGTCTGGTAGTTTGTACTTCTTAATCCACTTCACCTATTTCACCCCTCCCCACACCCTTCTTCCTCTGGTAACTACTAGCTTCTTCTCTGTATCTGTGAGTCTGTTTCTGTTTTGTCACTTCCATATCTTGGCTATATGAGATCTCTCTTTTCTTGGTGAATCTAACTAAAGATTTGTCTATTTTGTTTATATTTTTTTTAAAATGTAGCTCTTCATTTCATTGATCATTTCTATTGTCTTTTTAGTACCTTTTTTCATTTATTTCTGCTCTAATCTTTGTTATTTCCTTTGTTCTACTAATTTGGTCTTACCTTGTTCTTCCTTTTCTAGTTCCTTTAAATGTAAAGTTAGACTGCTTTATTTGAGTTCTTTCTTTTTTCTTAATGTAAGCTTTTTCACTATTACCTTCCCTCAGAACTGCTCTTGCTGTATCCCATAAGTTGTGGTTTGTTGTATTTCCATTTTCATTTGTCTCAAGATTATATATATATATATATATATATATATATATATATATATATATATATTTTTTTTTTTTTTTTCGGTACATGGGCCTCTCACTGTTGTGGCCTCTCCCGTTGCAGAGCACAGGCTCTGGACACACAGGCTCAGTGGCCATGGCTCATGGGCCCAGCCGCTCCGCGCCATGTGGGATTTTCCCAGACGGGGCAGGAACCCATGTCCCCTGCATCAGCAGGCGGACTCTCAACCACTGCGCCACAGGGAAGCCCTAAAGATATTTTTTGATTTATCTTTTTCTTTTCTTTGACCCATTCGTCATTCAGTAGCATGTCATTTAATCTCCACATATTAGTGAAATTTCCAGTTTTCTTGTAATTGATTTCTAGTTTCATACCATTGTGTTTTGAAAAGATGATGAGTATGATTTCAATCTTCTTAAATTTATTGACTTGTTCTGTGGCCTAACATATGATTATCCTGAAGAATGTCCTGTTTGCACTTCAGAAGAATGTGAATTCTGCTGCTTTGGGATCGAATGTTCTGTAAATGTTATGTCCATTTGGTCTAACATGTAGTTTAAGTCCAATATTTCTTTCTGTCTGGATGATTTATCCATTGTTGAAAGTCAGGCATTGAAATCCCCCACTATCTACCAAGACTGACTCATGAAGAAAAAAATCTGAACAGACCAATTACTTGTAAGGAGGTGGAATCAGTAATAAAAAAATTTCCCAACAAAGAAAAGTTCAGGACCAGATGGTTTCACAGGTGAATTCTACCAAACTTTTAAAGAATAATTAATATAAATCCCTCTCAAACTCTTCCAAAAAATAGAAGAGGAAGAAGGAACACTTCCAAACTCAATTTACAAGGCCAGCATTACCCTGAAAACAAAACTAGACATGGACACTACACAAAAAGAAAATTATAGGTCAATATCCTTGATGAACATGGATGCAAATATCCTCAAAAAATAGCAAACAATTCAACAATACATTAAAAGGATCATACACCATAATTAAGTGGGATTTATGCCAGGGATGCAAGTATGGTTCATCATTTGCAAATCAGTCAGTGTGATGAACTACATTAACAAAATAAAGGATAAAAATCATATGATCATCTCAGTAGATGGAGAAAAACCATTTGACAAAATTCAACATCCATTCATGATAAAAGCTCTCAGCAGACATCAAAACCAAGAAATTTGCATTGGTACACATGTCATTGAGTGCGTTTGAGAGTTCTATTTTAAAAACTCAGAAAACATTTTTAAATAAACCATTTGATATAGTAACTTGCTAAAAATAAAAGACACAAGGAAATTAAGGATTTCAATAGTCATTACAATATCTTTAGGTAGTTAAAATTTTAAATATAATAAAAAGTCTTATCTATCATTGTTATATTTGTTTCCTATTTCATGATTTTATAGTTTCTTCCTCAATATATTCTCTCATGTTGTTCTCCAAGGTCTTCTGTCCCCTGCCCTCTTCTCTGCTCTTCCCCTGGATGCTGTCATTCATGCCTTTAAAAATACTGAGTATGTTGATAACACCAAAATCCACACCACATAATTTCAGCTGAGTTCCTGCCCTATACTTTTAACTCCCTGTTTTAGATGTCTCTGAAGAATTTCCAATCAACACAACATCAAAGTATTATCACTTATACTTCCCTTTCTAAACCTTCTTAACAATTATTAATTTTACAAACTTTAACTCAGTTGCCCCAGCTTGGAACTTTGGCCTAATCTTTTACTCCTTCATTTCTATTCTTTTTTTAACATCTTTACTGGAGTATAATTACTTTATAACGGTGTGTTAGTTTCTGCTTTATAAGAAAGTGAATCAGTTATACATATACATATGTTCCCATATCTCTTCCCTCTTGCATTTCCCTCCCTCTCACCCTCCCTATCCCACCCTTCTAGGTGGTCACAAAACACCAAGCAGATCTCCCTGTGCTATGTGGCTTCTTCCCACTAGCTATCTATTTTACGTTTGGTAGTGTATATATGTCCATGCCACTCTCTCACTTTGTCACAACTTACCTTTCCCCTTCCCCATATCCTCAAGTCCATTATCCAGTAGGTCTGTGTCTTTATTCCCATCTTACCCCTAGGTTCTTCATGACATTTTTTTTTCCCCTTAGATTCCATATATATGTGTTAGAATATGGTATTTGTTTTTCTCTTTCTGACTTACTTCTCTCTGTATGTCAGACTCTAGGTCCATCCACCTCACTACAAATAACTCAATTTCATTTCTTTTTATGGCTGAGTAATATTCCATTGTATATATGTGCCACATCTCCTTTATCCATTAATCCAATTACGGACACTTAGGTTGCTTCCATCTCCTGGCTATTGTAAATAGAGCTGCACTGAACATTTTGGTACATGACTCTTTTAGAATTATGGTATTCTCAGGGTATATGCCCAGTAGTGGGATTGCTGGGTCGTATGGCAGTTCTGTTTGTAGTTTTTTAAGGAACCTCCATACACTTTTCCATAGTGGCTGTATCAATTTATATTCCCACCAGCAGTGCAAGTGTTCCCTTTTCTCCACACCCTCTCCAGCATTTATTGTTTCTAGATTTTTTTAATGATGTAATTCTGACCAGGGTGAGATGATACCTCATTCTAGTTTTGATTTGCATTTCTCTAATAATTAATAATGTTGAGTATTCTTTCATGTGTTTGTAGGCAATCTGTATATCTTCTTTGGAGAAATGTCTATTTAGGTCTTCTGCCCATTTTTGGATTGGGTTGTTTATTTTTTGTTATTGAGTTTCATGAGCTGCTTGTAAATTTTGGAGATTAATCCTTTGTCAGTTGCTTCATTTGCAAATATTTTCACCCATTCAGACGGTTGTCTTTTGGTCTTCTTTATGGTTTCCTTTGCTGTGCAAAAGCTTTTAAGTTACATTACATCCCATTTGTTTATTTTTGTTTTTACTTCCATTTCTCTAGGAGGTGGGTCAAAAAGGAACTTGCTGTGATTTATGTCATAGAGTGTTTTGCCTCTGTTTTCCTCTAAGAGTTTGGTAGTTTCTGGCCTTACTTTTAGATGTTTAATCCATTTTGAGCTTATTCTTGTGTAGGGTGTTAAGGAGATTTCTAATCTCATACTTTTACATGAGCTGTCAAGTTTTCCCAGCACCAATTATTGAAGAGGCTGTCCTTTCTCCACTGTATATTCTTGCCTCCTTTATCAAAGATAAGGTGACCATATGTGTGTGGGTTTATCTCTGGGCTTTCTATCCTGTTCCATTGATCTATATTTCTGTTTCTGTGCCAGTACCAGACTGTCTTGATTACTGTAGCTTTGTAGTCTAGTCTGAAGTCAGGGAGCCTGATTCCTCCTGCTCTGTATTGCTTTCTAAAGAGTGCTTTAGCTATTCAGAGTCTTTTGTGGTTCCATACAAATTGTGAAATTTATTGTTCTAGTTCTGTGAAAAATGCCAGTGGTAGTTTCATAGGGATTGCATTCAATTTGTAGATTTCTTTGTGTAGTATAGTCATTTCCACAATGTTGATTCTTACAATCCAAGAACATGGTATAGCTCTCCATCTATTTGTATCATCTTTAATTTCTTTCATCAGTGTCTTATAATTTTCTGCATACAGGTCTTTTGTCTCCTTAGGTAGGTTTATTCCTAGATATTTTACTCTTTTCATTGCAATGGTAAATGGGAGAGTTTTCTTAATTTCATTTTCAGATTTTTTATCATTAGTGTATAGGAATGCAAGAGATACCTGGGCATTAATTTTGTATCCTACTACTTTACCAAATTCATTGATTAGATCTAGTAGTTTTCTGGTAGCACCTTTCGGATTCTGTATGCATAGTATCATGTCATCTGCAAACAGTGACAGCTTTACTTCTTCTTTTCCGATGTGCATTCCTTTTATTTCATTTTCTTCTCTGATTGCTTTGGATAAAACTTCCAAAACTATGTTGAATAAGAGTGGTGACAGTGGGCAACCTTGTCTTGTTCCTGATCTTAGTGGAAATGGTTTCAGTTTTTCACCATTGATGATGATGTTGGCTGTGGATTTGTCATATACGGCCTTTATTATGTTGAGGACAGTTCCCTTTATGCCTACTTTCTGCAGGATTTTTATCATAAGGGTGCTGAATTTTGTCGAAAGCTTTCTCTGCATCTCTTGAGATGATCATATTGTTTCTCTCCTTCAATTTGTTAATATGGTGTATCACGTTGATTGATTTGCGTATATTGAAGGATCCTTGCATTCCTGGAATAAACCCCATTAGATCATGCTGTACGATCCTTTTAATGTGCTGTTGGATTCTGTATGTTAGTATTTCGTTGAGTATTTTTGCATCTGTGCTTATCAGTGATATTGGCCTGTAGCTTTCTTTCTTTGTGACATCTTTGTCTGGTTTTGGTTTCAGGGTGATGGTGGCCTCATAGAATGAGTTTGGGAGTGTTCCTCCCTCTGCTATATTTTGTAAGAGTTTGAGAAGGATAGGTGTTAGCTATTCTCTAAATGTTTGATAGAATTCACCTGTGAAGCCATCTGGTCCTGGGCTTTTGTCTGTTGGAAGATTTTTTTTTTTTTAAACATCTTTATTGGGGTATAATTGCTTTACAATGGTGTGTTAGTTTCTGCTTTATAACAAAGTGAATCAGTTATACATATACATATGTTCCCATATGTCTTCCCTCTTGCATCTCCCTCCCTCCCACTCTCCCTATCCCACCCCTCCAGGCTGTCACAAAGCACCGAGCTAATATCCCTGTGCCTTGCGGCTGCTTCCGCCTAGCTATCTACCTTACTACGTTTGTTAGTGTGTATATGTCCATGACTCTCTATCGCCCTGTCAAAGCTCACCCTTCCCCCTCCCCATATCCTCAAGTCCGTTCTCCACTAGGTCTGTGTCTTTATTCCTGTCTTACCCCTAGGTTCTTCATGACATTTTTTTCCCCTTAAATTCCATATATATGTGTTAGCATATGGTATTTGTCTTTTTCTTTCTGACTTACTTCACTCTGAATGACAGACTCTAGGTCTATCCATCTCATTACAAATAGCTCAATTTCATTTCTTTTTAAGGCTGAGTAATATTCCATTGTATATATGTGCCACATCTTCTTTATCCATTCATCCGATGATGGGCGCTTAGGTTGTTTCCATCTCTGGGCTATTGTAAATAGAGCTGCAATGAACATTTTGGTACATGACTCTTTTTGAATTTTGGTTTTCTCAGGGTATATGCCCAGTAGTGGGATTGCTGGGTCATATGGTAATTCTATTTGTAGTTTTTTAAGGAACCTCCATACTGTTCTCCATAGTGGCTGAACCAATTCACATTCCCACCAGCAGTGCAAGAGTGTTCCCTTTTCTCCACACTCTCTCCAACATTTATTGTTTCTAGATTTTTTGATGATGGCCATTCTGACTGGTGTGAGATGATATCTCATTTTAGTTTTGATTTGCATTTCTCTAATGATTAATGATGTTGAGCATTCTTTTATGTGTTTGTTGGCATTCTGTATATCTTCTTTAGAGAAATGTCTATTTAGGTCTTCTGCCCATTTTTGGATTGGGTTGTTTGTTTTTTTGTTATTGAGCTGCATGAGCTGCTTGTAAATTTTGGAGATTAATCCTTTGTCATTTGCTTCATTTGCAAATATTTTCTCCCATTCTGAGGGTTGTCTTTTGGTCTTGATTATGGTTTCCTTTGCTGTGCAAAAGCTTTGAAGTTTCATTCGGTCCCATTTGTTTATTTTTGTTTTTATTTCCATTACTCTAGGAGGTGGGTCAGAAAGGATCTTGCTGTGATTTATGTCATAGAGTGTTCTGCCTATGTTTTCCTCTAAGAGTTTGATAGTTTCTGGCCTTACATTTAGGTCTTTAATCCATTTTGAGCTTATTTTTGTGTATGGTGTTAGGGAGTGATCTAATCTCATACTTTTACATGTACCTGTCCAGTTTTCCCAGCACCATTTATTGAAGAGGCTGTCCTTTCTCCACTGTACATTCCTGCCACCTTTATCAAAGATAAGGTGTCCATATGTGCGTGGGTTTATCTCTGGGCTTTCTATCCTGTTCCATTGATCAATCTTTCTGTTTTTGTGCCAGGGCCATACTGTCTTGATTACTGTAGCTTTGTAGTATAGTCTGAAGTCAGGGAGCCTGATTCCTCCAGCTCCTTTTTTCGTTCTCAAGATTGCTTTGGCTATTCGCGGTCTTTTGTGTTTCCATACAAATTGCGAAATTTTTTGTTCTAGTTCTGTGAAAAATGCCAGTGGTAGTTTGATAGGGATTGCATTGAATCTGTAGATTGCTTTGGGTAGTAGAGTCATTTTCACAATGTTGATTCTTCCCATCCAAGAACATGGTATATCTCTCCATCTATTTGTATCATCTTTAATTTCTTTCATCAGTGTCTTATAATTTTCTGCATACAGGTCTTTCGTCTCCTTAGGTAGGTTTATTCCTAGATATTTTATTCTTTTTGTTGCAATGGTAAATGGAAGTGTTTTCTTGATTTCACTTTCAGATTTTTCATCATTAGTATATAGGAATGCCAGAGATTTCTGTGCATTAACTTTGTATCCTGCTACTTTACCAAATTCATTGATTAGCTCTAGTAGTTTTCTGGTAGCATCTTTAGGATTCTCTATGTATAGTACCATGTCATCTGCAAACAGTGACAGCTTTACTTCTTCTTTTCCGATTTGGATTCCTTTTATTTCCTTTTCTTCTCTGATTGCTGTGGCTAAAACTTCCAAAACTATGTTGAATAAGAGTGGTGAAAGTGGGCAACCTTGTCTTGTTCCTGATCTTAGTGGAAATGCTTTCAGTTTTTCACCATTGAGGATGATGTTTGCTGTGGGCTTGTCATATATGGCCTTTATTATGTTGAGGAAAGTTCCCTCTATGCCTACTTTCTGCAGGGTTTTTATCATAAATGGGTGTTGAATTTTGTCGAAAGCTTTCTCTGCATCTATTGAGATGATCATATGGTTTTTCTCCTTCAATTTGTTAATATGGTTTATCACATTGATAGATTTGCGTATATTGAAGAATCCTTGCATTCCTGGAATAAACCCCACTTGATCATGGTGTATGATCCTTTTAATGTGCTGTTGGATTCTGTTTGTTAGTATTTCGTTGAGTATTTTTGCATCTGTGCTTATCAGTTATATTGGCCTGTAGTTTTCTTTCTTTGTGACATCCTTGTCTGGTTTTGGTATCAAGGTGATGGTGGCCGCGTAGAAGGAATTTGGGAGTGTTCCTCCCTCTGCTATATTTTGGAAGAGTTTGAGAAGGATAGGTGTTAGCTCTTCTCTAAACGTTTGGTAGAATTCACCTGTGAAGCCATCTGGTCCTGGGCTTTTGTTTGTTGGAAGATTTTTAATCACAGTTTCAATTTCAGTGCTTGTGATTGGTCTGTTCATATTTTCTATTCCTGATTCAGTCTTGGCAGGTTGTGCATTTCTAAGAATTTGTCCATTTCTTCCAGATTGTCCATTTTATTGGCATAGAGTTGCTTGTAGTAATCTCTCATGATGTTTTTTATTTCTGCAGTGTCAGTTGTTACTTCTCCTTTTTCATTTCTAATTCTATTGATTTGAGTCTTCTCCCTTTTTTTCTTGATGACTCTGGCTAGTGGTTTATCTATTTTGTTTATCTTCTCAAAGAACCAGCTTTTAGTTTTATTGATCTTTGCTATCGTTTCCTTCATTTCTTTTTCATTTATTTCTGATCTGATTTTTATGATTTCTTTCCTTCTGCTAGCTTTGGGGTTTTTTTGTTCTTCTTTCTCTAACTGCTTGAGGTGCAAGGTTAGGTTGTTTATTCGAGATGTTTCCTGCTTCTTAAGGTGGGCTTGTATTGCGATAAACTTCCCCCTTAGAACTGCTTTTGCTGCATCCCATAGGTTTTGGGTCGTTGTGTCTCCATTGTCATTTGTTTCTAGGTATTTTTTTATTTCCTCTTTGATTTCTTCAGTGATTGCTTCATTATTAAATAGTGTATTGTTTAGCCTCCATGTGTTTGTATTTTTTACAGATCTTTTCCTGTAATTGATATCTAGTCTCATGGCATTGTGGTCAGAAAAGATACTTGATACAATTTCAATTTTCTTAAATTTACCAAGGCTTGATTTGTGACCCAAGATATGATCTATCGTGGAGAATGTTCCATGAGCACTTGAGAAAAATGTGTATTCTGTTGTTTTTGGATGGAGTGTCCTATAAATATCAATTAAGTCCATCTTGTTTAATGTATCATTTAAAGCTTGTGTTTCCTTATTTATTTTCATTTTGGATGATCTGTCCATGGGTGAAAGTGGGGTGTTAAAGTCCCCTACTATGAATGTGTTACTGTCGATCTCCCCTTTTTTGGCTGTTAGTATTTGCCTTATGTATTGAGGTGCTCCTATGTTGGGTGCATAAATATTTAAAATTGTTATATCTTCTTCTTGGATCGATTCCTTGATCATTATGTAGTGTCCTTCTTTGTCTCTTGTAATAGTCCTTATTTTAAAGTCTATTTTGTCTGATATGAGAATTGCTACTCCAGCTTTCTTTTGGTTTCCATTTGCATGGAATATCTTTTTCCATCCCCTTATTTTCAGTCTGTATGTGTCTCTAGGTCTGAAGTGGGTCTCTTGTAGACAGCATATATAAGGTTCTTGTTTTTGTATCCATTCAGCCAATCTGTGTCTTTTGGTGGGAGCATTTAGTCCATTTACATTTAAGGTAATTATCGATATGTATGTTCCTATTCCCATTTTCTATATTGTTTTGGGTTCGTTATTATAGGTCTTTTCCTTCTCTTGTGTTCCTTGTCTAGAGAAGTTCCTTTAGCATTGGTTGTAAAGCTGGTTTGGTGGTGCTAAACTCTCTCAGCTTTTGCTTGTCTGTAAAGGTTTTAATTTCTCCATCAAATCTGAATGAGATCCTTGCTGGGTAGAGTAGTCTTGGTTGCAGGTTTTTCTCCTTCATCACTTTCAGTATGTCCTGCCACTCCCTTCTGGCTTGTAGGGTTTCTGCTGAGAGATCAGCTGTTAACCGTATGGGGATTCCCTTGTGTGTTATTTGTTGTTTTTCCCTTGCTGTTTTTGATATGCTTTCTTTGTATTTAATTTTTGACAGTTTGATTAATATGTGTCTTGGCATATTTCTCCTTGTATTTATCCTGTATGGGACTCTCTGTGCTTCCTAGACTTGATTAACTATTTCCTTTCCCATATTAGGGAAGTTTTCAACTATAATCTCTTCAAATATTTTCTCAGTCCCTTTCTTTTTCTCTTCTTCTTCAGGAACCCCTATAATTTGAATGTTGGTGGGTTTAAAGTTGTCCCAGAGTTCTCTGAGACTGTCCTCAGTTCTTTTCATTCTTTTTTCTTTATTCTGCTCTGCAGTAGTTATTTCCACTATTTTATCTTCCAGGTCACTTATCCGTTCTTCTGCCTCAGTTATTCTGTTATTGATCCAATCTAGAGTACTTTTAATTTCATTTATTGCATTGTTCATCATTGCTTGTTTCATCTTTATTTCTTCTAGGTCCTTGTTAACTGTTTCTTGCATTTTGTCCATTCTAATTCCAAGATTTCCGATCATCCTTACTATCATTATTCTGAATTCTTTTTCAGGTAGACTGCCTATTTCCTCTTCATTTGTTAGGTCTGGTGCATTTTTATCTTGCTCCTTCATCTGCTGTGTGTTTTTCTGTCTTCTCATTTTGCTTATCTTACTGTGTTTGGGGTCTCCTTTTTGCAGGCTGCACATTCGTAGTTCCCGTTGTTTTTGATGTCTGTCTCCAGTGGTTAAGGTTGTTTCAGTGGGTTGTGTAGGCTTCCTGGTGGAGGAGACTAGTGCCTGTGTTGTGGCGGATGAGGCTGGATCTTGTCTCTCTAGTGGGCAGGCTCACATCTGGTGGTGTGTTTTGTGGTGTCTGTGGCCTTATTATGATTTTAGGCAGCCTCTCTGCTAATGGGTGGGGTTGTGTTCCTGTTTTGCTAGTTGTTTGGCATAGGTTGTCCAGCACTGTGGCTTGCTGGTCGTTGAGTGTAGCTGGGTGCTGGTGTTAAGATGGAGGTCACTGGGAGATTTCCACCATTTAATATTATGTGGAGCTGGGAGGTCTCTTGTTGACCAGTGTCCTGAAGTTGGCTCTCCTACCTCAGAGGCAGAGCCCTGACTCCTGGCTGGAGCACCAAGAGCCTTTCATCCACACGGCTCAGAATAAAAGGGAGAAAAAGTAGAGAGAATTAGTAGAAGTATGAGGAAAGAAAGAAGGAAAGGAGGAAAGGAAGGAAGGAAGAAAGAAGCAAAGAAGGAAAGAAAGGAGGGTGGGAGGGAGGGAGGGAGGAAGGAAGGAAGGAAGGAGGGAAAGAAGGAAAAAAGACAGAAAGAAAGAAGATACAGTAAAAATAAAATAAAGTATAATATAGTTATTGAATTAAAAAATATTTAGAAAAAAAAAAAAAAGGGACGGATAGAACCTTAGGACAAATGTTGGAAGCAAAGCTATACAGAGAAAATCTTACACAGAAGCATACACATACACCTTCACAAAAAGAGGTAAAGGGGGAAAAATCATAAATCTTGCTCTCAGAGACCACCTCCTCAATTTGGGGTGATTCGTTGTCTAAAGGAGGGAAGGAAGGAAGGAAAGAAAGAAAGAAAGAACGAAGGTAAAGTATAATAAAGTTATTACAATTAAAATTAATTATTGAGAAAAAAATTTTTTAAAAAAAACCATGGACGGATAGAGCCCTAGGACAAATGGTGGAAGCAAGACTATACAGACAAGATCTCACACAGAAGCATACACGTACACATTCACAAAAAGAGGAAAAGGGAAAAAAATCATAGATCTCGCTCCTAAATTCCACCTCTTCAATTTGGGATCATTCCTTGTCTATTCAGGTATTCCACAGATGCAGGGTATATCAAGTTGATTGTGGAGCTTTAATCCGCTGCTTCTGAGGCTGCTGGGAGAGATTTCCCTTTCTCTTCTTTGTTCTCACAGCTCACAGGAGCTCAGCTTTGGATTTGGCCCTGCCTCTGCGTGTAGGTCGCTGGAGGGCGTCTGTTTTTTGCTCAGACAGGACAGGGTTAAAAGGGCCGCTGATTCGGGGGCTCTGGCTCACTCAGGCCGGGGGTGAGGAGGGGGAAGGAGGGGCACTTTGTGCGGGGCGGGCCTGCGGCGTCAGAGGCGGCGTGACGTTGCGGCAGAGGCCAGTGTGACGTTGCACCAGCCTGAGGCCCGCCGTGCGTTCTCCCGGGGAAGTTGTCCCTGGTTCCCGGGAACCTGGCAGTGGCGGGCTGCACAGGCTCCGCGGAAGAGGGGTGTGGAGAGTGACCTGTGCTCGCACACAGGCCCCTTGGTGGCGGCAGCAGCAGCCTTAGCGTCTCCCGCCCTTCTCTGGGGTCCGCGCTTTTAGCCGCGGCTCGCGCCCGTCTCTGGGGTTCGCGCTTTTAGCCGCGGCTCGCACCCGTCTCTGGGGTTCGCGCTTTTAGCCGCAGCTCGCGCCCGTCTCTGGGGTTCCTTTAAGCAGCGCTCTTAAACCCCTCTCCTCGCGCACCAGGAAACAAAGAGGGAAGAAAAAGTCTCTTGCCTCTTCGGCAGGTGCAGGCTTTTCCCCGAACTCCCTCCCGGCTAGTCGTGGTGCACTAACCCCTTCAGGCTATGTTCAAGCCATCAACCCCAGTCCTCTCCCTGCGCTCCGTCCAAAACCGAAACCCGAGCCTCAGCTCGCAGCCCCGCCCGCCCCGGCGGGTGAGCAGACAAGCCTCTCGGGCTGGTGAGTGCCGGTCGGCACCGATCCTCTGTGCGGGAATCTCCCCGCTTTGCCCTCCGCAGCCGTCGCTGTGCACTACTCCGCGGTCCCGAAGCTCCCCCCTCCGCCTCCCGCAGTCCCCGCCCGCGGAGGGGCTTCCTAGTGTGTGGAAACTTTTCCTCCTTCACAGCTCCCTCCCACTGGTGCAGCTTCCGTCCTTATTCTTTTGTCTCTGTTTTTTCTTTTTTTCTTTTGCCCTACCCAGGTACGTGGGGAGTTTCTTGCCTTTTGGGAGGTCTGAGGTCTTCTGCCAGCCTTCAGTAGGTGATCTGTAAGAGTTGTTCCACGTGTAGATGTATTTCTGGTGTATCCGTGGGGAGGAAGGCGATCTCCGCATCTTACTCTTCCGCCATCTTCAAGGTCCCCCCTGTTGGAAGATTTTTAATCACAGTTTCAATTACAATGCTGGTGATTAGTCTGTTCATATTTTCTATTTCTTCCTGATTTGGTCCTGGCAGGCTGTGCATTTCTAAGACTTTGTCCATTTCTTCCAGGTTGTCCATTTTATTGGTATAGAGTTGCTTGTAGTAGTCTCTCAAAATCTTTTGTATTTCTGCAGTGTCAGTTGTTACTTCTCCTTTTTCATTTCTATTTCTATTGATTTGAGTCTTCTCCCTTTTTTTCTTGATGAGTCTGGCTAATGGTTTATCTATTTTGTTTATCTTCTTAAAGAACCAGCTTTTAGTTTTATTGATCTTTGCTATAATTTCCTTCACTTCTTTTTCATTTATTTCTGAAAGGATCTTTATTATTTCTTTCCTTCTGCTGACTTTGGGTTCTTTTGTTCTTCTTTCTCTAATTGCTTTAGGTGCAAGTTTAGGTTGTTTATTTGAGATGTTTCCTGTTTCTTAAGGTAGGATTCTATTGCTATAAACGTCTCTCTAGAACTGCTTTTCCTGCATCCCATAGGTTTTGGTTCGTCGTGTCCCCATTGTCTTTTGTTTCTAGGTATTTTTTTGATTTCCTCTTTTATTTCTTCAGTGATCACTTCGTTATTAAGTAGTGTATTGTTTAGCCTCCATGTGTTTGTATTTTCTACAGATATTTTCCTGTAATTGATATCTAGTCTCATAGTGTTGTGGTCAGAAAAGATACTTGATACAATTTCAATTTTCTTATATTTACCAAGGCTTGATTTGTGACCCAAGATATGATCTATCCTGGAGAATGTCCCATGAGCACTTGAGAAAAATATGTATACTGTTGTTATTGGATGGAATGTCCTATAAATATCAATTAAGTCCATATTATTTAATGTATCATTTAAAGCTTGTATTTCCTCATTTATTTTCATTTTGGATGATCTGTCCATTGGTGCAAGTGGGGTGTTAAAGTCCCCTGCTATGAATGTGTTACTGTCAATTTCCCCTTTTATGGCTGTTAGTATTTGCCTTATGTATTGAGGTGCTCCTATGTTGGGTGTATAAATATTTACAATTGTTATATCTTCTTCTTAGATCAATCCCTTGATCATTATGTAGTGTCCTTTGTCTCTTCTAATAGTCTTTATTTTAAAGTCTATTTTGTCAGATATGAGAATTGCTACTCCAGCTTTCTTTTGGTTTCCATTTGCATGGAACATCTTTTTCCATCCCCTCATTTTCAGTCTGTATGTGTCTCTAGGTCTGAAGTGGGTCTCTTGTAGACAGCATATATATGGGTCTTCTTTTTGTATCCATTCAGCCAGTCTGTGTCTTTTGGTGGGAGCATTTAATCCATTTACATTTAAGGTAATTATCAATATGTATGTTCCTATTCCCATTTTCTTAATTGTTTTGGGTTTCTTATTGTAGGTCTTTTCCTTCTCTTGTGTTTCATACCTAGAGAAGTTCCTTTAGCATTTGTTGTGAAGCTGGTTTGGTGGTACTGAACTCTCTCAACTTTTGCTTGTCTGTAAAGGTTTTAATTTCTCCATCAAATCTGAATGACATCCTTGCTGGGTAGACTAATCTTGAGTGTAGCTTTTTCTCCTTCATCTCTTTAAATATGTCTTGCCACTCCCTTCTGGCTTGCAGAGTTTCTGCTGACAGATCAGCTGTTAACCTTATGGGGATTCCCTTGTGCCTTATTTGTTGTTTTTCCCTTGCTGCATTTAATATGTTTTCTTTGTATTTAATTTTTGATAGTTTGATTAATATGTGTCTTGACGTGTTTCTCCTTGGGACTCTCTTTGCTTTCTGGACTTGTATAACTATTTCCTTTCCCATATTAGGGAATTTTTCAACTATAATCTCTTCACATTTTTTCTCAGTCCCTTTCTGTTTCACTTCTTCTTCTGGGACCCCTATTATTTGAATGTTGTTGCATTAAATGTTATCCCAGAGGTCTCTGAGACTGTCCTCAGTTCTTTTCATTCTTTTTTCTTTATTCTGCTCTGTGATAGTTATTTCCACCCTTTTATCTTCCAGGTCCCTTATCAGTTCTTCTGCCTCAGCTATTCTGCTATTGATCTCTTCTAGAGTATTTTTAATTTCATTTATTGTGTTGTTCATCATTGCTTGTTTCCTCTTTATTTCTTCTATGCCCTTGTTAAATGTTTCTTGCATTTTATCTATTCTATTTCCAAGATTTCGGATCATCCTTACTATCATTATTCTGAATTCTTTTTCAGGTAGACTGCCTATTTCCTCTTCATTTGTTAGGTCTGGTGCATTTTTATCTTGCTCCTTCATCTGCTGTGTGTTCTTCTGTCTTTTCATTTTGCTTATCTTACTGTGCTTGGGGTCTCCTTTTTGCAGGCTGCAGGTTCATAGTTCCCATTGTTTTTGGTTTCTGTCCCCAGTGGTTAAGGTTGGTTTAGTGGGTTGTGTAGGCTTCCTCTTGGAAGGTACTAGTGCATGTTTTCCAGTGGATGAGGCTAGATCTTTTCTTTCTTATGGGCAGGTCCATGTCTGCTGGTGTGTTTGGGTTGTCTGTGGCTTTATTATGATTTTAGGCAGCCTCTGTGCTAATGGATGGGGCTGTGTTCCTGTCTTGCTAGTTGTTTGGCTTAGGGTGTCCAGAGCTGTAGCTTGCTGGTCGTTGAGTGAAGCTGGGTGCTGGTGTTGAGATGTAGATCTCTGGGAGATTTTCGCCATTTGTTATTATGTGGAGCTGGGAGGTCTCTTGTGGACCAGTGTCCTGAAGTTGGCTCTCCCACCTCAGAGGCACAGCACTGACCCCTGGCTGCAGCACCAAGAGCCTTTCATCCACATGGTGTGTAAGTTCAAAAGGTGACTTTGATTCGTGATGTTTGGAGGGAAAACCAGGAATTGGTGCTGGGCTCCGTCCCTACTGCTTCCCTGTGTGGACCAGTACACAAACCTCCTCTTGCTGCCTCTGCTCCTGGAGGGGCAGCCCCTTTGGACACTGAGCCCCCCTCTCAGTTGAGCACCACCCTTGCGGGGGCTTGCACCAGGCGCAGTCTCAAGTTGCCTCTGCCAAGTACTGCTGTCTCCACTGCAGGAGGAAGAGGTGGAAAACACTCCTTCATTTCTTTTAAACCCCACACCCAAGCTGGTCTCCAAGGTATTTCTAGACTATCTATGACATATTTCTCAAACTTTCAACCTCTATTCCGTTTCCATTGTCACAATCTTATTTCATCCCCTGTCATTTTACTTATTCTATTGAGCAAGTTCATGGAGGATTCTCTGACTCTTGTCTCAATAATGTCTCCAAGACAATTCTTTACACTCGTAATGGAGTTATCTTTCTGAAAGAATTATGATTTTTTCACTGTTCTGCTTAATAATTTTCAATGGTAATTACCCCCAACTTCCTACAGTATATAGCCCAAATTCTTTATTGTGGCATACATAGTCCTTCACAATTCAAACGCCAACAACCTTTTTATAAGTCTATTTCCTTCCTCAAAATCCTCTCTTTTCTTCAGATATGCAAACTAAATTCCAGTGGCACCAAAGAACTTCCTTGACTATTCCATCTTTTTTTTATATCTTTATGCTTTTGCACTTGTACAGAGTGCCCTTTCTTCTCTTACTATGGTAGAAGAATCCTACCTATCACAAGATTTAGCATATTATGACCACCTCCATGAAGCTTTCCCAGATTCTTCTGCAGTTATTTCTTCCCTTTTTAGTTCTCCCATATTTTGTCCATGTCTTTCTTATTGTACTTATTATACTACATTTAATTAGTTCTGTGTTGTTACTTCCACTACATTGTACACTTTCTGAGGCACAGACATTCTTCCGCTTTGTGTCTCCAGCATTACAGAGTCGTTAATGTTTATTACATGAACAAATTTTAATCAAAATCAAAGAGCTCAAGATACAATATTGAATCTTTTATTCATAATTAATAACCTGCCCATGTATGTATATTTTATTTTGCATTTCTTATAAATACACGAGTAGTTGAAATTCACTTCTTTTTCTGGATTATTCACTTCCAAAGTCAATTAAATGACATGTCTAGTTTAGTTAGAGAACATAATTTTTAAAAGAGGAGCTATCAAGACCCATTTTTGTCTATTTTTTTCTCTTGGAATTTGTGTTTCATGAATAGAACACTTATCATGCTACCTTTTAACTTTGGTTCTAATTATTTGGTATAATAACTATCAATTTAGTTGTTGGGGTATGTTGGTGTTATTGATATGATAATTAAATATAAAATGATTAGCCTATTAAGGACGTACTAATTGACTTCTGCCAAACACAACTATTTACAGCTGATTGGTAAAAAGAGTGCGACTTGTAACTTCAATTACTTAACACTGGGTTACACTTTTTTATTGTTTCACATAAGCATTTATCTTTTTTCTTGAAAAAAAAACCAGTATATCTTTCATGTTGATTTAATTTAGAACGAGAAAAGCACTGAGAAAAGATTTTATGTGTTGATTGTTCACATAGTAGAACTAAGAGATAATGTCAAGACAGGAGAATGCAACTGTGGGTAAGAATTTACTGTTTCAAAATACTACAAAGTGCTATTGAATGGGTTAACCATTTTGGGAGCAATTACTAGCTACTAAGAAACTTGTGTTTAAATTGTTTAAATTACCAGTTCATCTAGGAAATATATAACACACTCTTTTCTTAATGAGAGTTTTTTAAACTGTTATGAATCATAAATCTCTCTTCATTTTACTGCTTGTCAGTGTGCTATATGTGTGTACGCACACACATATAAATCATGGTTAACATTTTATGAGGTGTGGATTTAGTTTATATAATTATATATTTGTGTAACAGATTCCTATGGTGCTTTCTGTTCTGTCCATGATAGTTATCAAATACAGCCTCTGCTAAGCTTTAGACTAATCTGCTACAATCATAAAATTAAATTGACTGGGACATAAAAGCACAGTTCTGTAAACACAGAAATAAGCACTAACTTTTCTGGTTCTAGTAGTTTCTTGAGTGATGTCCTTTTACATACTGCTGGCCATAGCAGAATGACCCATGCATTACCAAGAAAACTGCCAATAAATAAAATATTACCAAAGGGAAAATTCTCAACAAGGATTCAGCACCCATTATGTTACCAAAGCACTGTACCTAGCTCTAGGATGGAAGCAGTGAGTAATAATAAATGTCCTTGTTGTAATTTAGAAAGAGCATAACAATAAGAAAGGACCTTAATGTTTAGACTAAAGAATTGAAATTATGATTTGGGACTGGGTGATGTAAACTTGCTTTATGTATGACTAAACTGAAAGACTAGACTGAATGTTGGTCCAAAGGTAGTTAGTGGTATTAGCTCTATGGAGACCTTTTACATTTGCTCTTGTTTTTCTACATTGACTACTTACTCACTTCTGACTGCAGTCCAAGGTATCAATTTTAACCCAAAAGCTCTTTTTGCTATGGGAGCTGGTTATCTTAGATATTGGCATTTTCCAATATATCAAGGGTTTTTACTTCAGGCAGTGCTAATATTCAATTTTCAGTTTTTAGTGTTAGTGGGATTAAGAGGGGACATGCTTGCTTTGAAATGTAATGTGCTCCTTTGTGTGCAGAGAACAATGTAAATTCCATACACTTAATGATGCCTTGATTTAAAGAGTTTGCAAATTAAGCTCTATTGTTTTACACTCACTTAAAAAATGTATGTTTATTTGGAAAGTCTATGAAGAAACCATAGAATGCACTGAAATAGATGATAAAAACAAAAACTTCTGCTTTTTGTTTATAATGATAATTTAACAAATTCCTTCTCTATTGTTATCTCATTATTTTAAAGGGTAGAGTAACAAAAGCTACATCAACATATTATCATTAAACAAAGCTTTAGGTTTTTCAACAATTCCAATAATTTCTTAAGTTCATTCTTCTAAATGAATGTAAACTTCATAGGTTTTTACAGCTTAAATGACTTTCCCATCATCTTTTTAGCTGAGCATTTAGTTTTGCTCCAGGCAAATCAATGAAAATTCATCTACTGAAATATAAAATTTTGTTTATATACATTCACAAGAGACTAGCTTGAAACACATTTGATTTGGTAGACTATAAAATCAAATGGTTATCATAAGGGCTGTGTTCTTTTGTTCCTTCAGAAGCATACTCTGCTTATTATATTTGAATGTAGACTAATTTTCTCAAAAACAACAATTTAGGATTTTTTTTAAAGATTCAAATAAAAGAATATCTTCTTAAAATGTCAAAATTACTTTAAAAATCAAGTTCTCATTATGAATGTAAGACTAATGAAGTTTTAAGCTTAACTAATGTTTGGAGCATCAAGAAAAAACACTTTAGTTAAATTTAGACTTAAATGGAAAACAAAACAATTTATTTTTATACTAGGCTCTATCAAATATAGCATATTACAACTCAGATTCACAGTAAGACTCAATCATAAAAGGAATGCTGAAAATGAAAGTTTAAAAATGAGCTTAAACAAAGGGAGTGATTTAATGGAAAGAGTAGAGAAAAGATTGTAACCAACAAACACAAGCCACACCTTCCTCTTTTATAGAAATGTAACTTCTTTCTTTCATTCATTATTTTGTTTATCTCAGATATATATTTCTCCATTTCACATAATCTCACCCTCAGTAGTAATACCTATTATTATTATAAAGATAATAGCTACTTTTAAATTCATGCATACTATATTCTAGATACTGTTCTAACCATTTTCAAATATTGATTTATATAATGTTTATAACCGTTATGACAGATACTATTATTGTCCTAATTTTACAGATGTAGAAACTGAGTCACAGAAAGGCTCATTGGTCTGCCTAAGTGGCAGAGATGGGATTTGAATCTAGGTCAGGATTTGAACATAGGCAGAATGGCTGCAGAGCCAGTAGGGTTAGCCATCAAATATCATGCCTCTTAACTCTTTATAGTCTATGTGCCTGCTGCTTTTATGGTGACTACTTCAAGTAATAAGCAATTATATACAAAAATAGTTATGTTTTCCAGAGCTCATATTTTAAAGCCAGTATACAGTATGCATACATGGAACTTTTGAGGGTTTTTTGCCTAAAGAAGTTTAATCTAGTTGCTCTTTTCAGAAGAGGTGGAGGTGGGATGAGGATAGAGACAGAAAGTCAGTTTGGTGACTATTGTAGTAGGCACTCACTTTTTGAGTCTCTAGTATGCCTGGTGCTGATTAATACAAGCTTTTATCTTGAAGATAATATTAATCTAATTGGAGAGTCAGATATGCCAACAAATAATTCCTCTGATATCTGATAATTACTATAGAGGTAAAAGGTATCATGAGAGCATAAGAAAGAGAGATTGAATTAGAGTATTATGCAGTAGAGAAGAAAAATAGAAGATTGAAGTAAATGTTATGGAATGGCTTCCATATTTGTTCCTTTGTAGTGATTGTGCAAAGTTTCAGGACCTAAGTAAAGTTTACCTTTCAACCAAATCTAGACTGTAATACACTTACATCTTTATTTTTACTGTCTATAGCACTTATTTGACAATGAACTCTGCTTGACACTGTGCCTTAGACAGACTAATGCTCAAAACATAAATCTCAGCTTAAACTTCATTTCTTCAAAGAAGCCTCCCTGACCCAAATCAAGTAGCTGAGCCCACAAGTCATTATTTTATTACTTTATTTAATTTTATTCATAATGCTTATGACTCTGAAATTATTTATGTGTTTATCATCTATTCCACACTGGAACATGAGAGCTAGGACTGTATACATTTTTTTTCTGTATATTCAGCACTACAACATGCCTGACACAAGCTATGTACTTAATACAAGAATTATATGTTACAGGGCTTCCCTGGTGGTGCAGTGGTTAAGAATCCGCCTGCCAATGCAGGGAACACGGGTTCGAGCCCTGGTCTGGGAAGATCCCACATGTCATGGAGCAACTAAGTCTGTGCACCACAACTACTGAGCCAGCATGCCACAACTACTGGAGCCTGCATGCCTAGAGCCCATGCTCCGCAACAAGAGAAGTCACCACAATGAGAAGCCCACCACCACAAATAAAAGTAGCCCCCACTCACTGCAACTAGAAAAAGCCTGCACACAGCAAAGAAGACCCAATGCAGCCAAGATAAATAAATAAATAAATATTTTTAAAAAGAAAAAAAAAGAATTATGTTACAGTTATGAAGTACTCAACATTGCATAGCCATTGATTAAATTCTAGTTAAATTCAAATTAATAAATTATCATTTACCATCAGTTATAGTCATTTCTTGTTCTTTTATGTTTCTTAAAAATTCATGGTTTTCAAGTTTACTGCAGAATAATTAGAATACAGAATAATTTATCCACTTTAATTGTGCCATTCAATATACTTTAACAAATGTATACATTTCTGTAAACACCAAAACAACAATAGCCCTTTGTAATCAATTGTCCCCATCCCTATACATTTAACAAGTGTTATGATTTCCATCACTATAGGTTAATTTTACTCCTTCTAGAATTTCTTATTCAAAAATGTTTCTTTAAATCTGATTTCTTTTGCTTAGTATAATGTTTTTCAGACTCATAATTATTCTATATTGCACATATTGGTAGTTTGTTTCTTTTGTTGTTGAGTAGTTTCATGTTGTATTGAATATACCACAACTGATTGCTTGCAGTTTTAACTGTTATGAAGAAAGTTGCTATGAACATTCATGTAAAAGTTTGTGTGTGTGTTTATATATAGATTTTCATTTCTTTATTTAAATGCCTAGGAGTAAATTTACTAAATCGTATACAATAAGTCCCCTACATATGAAAGAGTTCCATTCTGAGAGCACGTTTGTAAGTCCAGTTTGTTAAGTCCATCAAAGTTAGCTTAGGTACACAACTAACACAATTGGCTATATAGTACTTTACTATAATAGGTTTATAATGCTTTTCACACAAATAATACATAAAAAACATTTTTAATCTTATAATACAGTACCTTGAATAGTACAGTAGTACAATACAGCAGTTGGCATACAGGGGCTGGCATCAAGTGAACAGGCAAGAAGAGTTACTGACTGGAGGAGGTAGAGGAGGTGGGAAATTGTGGAGCTGAAGGATCATCAGCAATAGGAGATGGAGGGCAAGCTGCAATTTCACTCACACCTGACTTTGATGGAACGCACGTTTGTATCTTTGAAAGTTCACAACTTGAAGGTTCGTATGTATTTTGTCAAACTGTTTTACAAAGTGGCCAGACCATTTTACATCCCATCAACAATGATCAGGTTCTATTTGTTATACATCCTCACCATCATTTTGTATTGTCAGACTTTGAGATTTTATCTTGATTCCTTAATTAGGTCTTTAACCTTAGTTGCACTTTTATTCTGTACCCCATCCCCACCCTTAAACCTGGGGAGAGCTTTGTATAATAAATTTTGTTACCTTTAAATAATGTACATCTGAGTAGGGGTTTTGAGTGGTGGACAAAAGGAGGATGGTGAAGTATTTCTCAAGAGGACATTGTTGTCATGGTGTGGGTACAATTTTTCATTCTACGAAAGCGAATTATGCATTGTAGAACATTTAGTATATTTGACCCAAGGCATTAAATGACAATAGTAATTCCCAATGATTGTGGAAAAATATTCTGCATATTTCTAAACACTCCTGGGGTATAACAACTTCTTGGATTAAGAGCAACTGGTAATCCTGCTACATGTCAACAACAGCTACAGATTTTGAGAGTCATTATACCTTTAAAATAAAGTCATATTCAATGAACAAATATCTTCTCACTGCAAACCATGTTATTCTCTGTGTCTCACTCATTACTACTCCTCTGCTGATAGAGGAAGCCTATTATTCTTAAAAATCAACTCTTTTTATTTGCCAGGCATATAGTAGGTTTTCCACAAATTATTTAATTAATGAATTGTACTATTGGATCAAGAAAAATTTACTTGTCCTTTTGATAAGTAAAGAAATTAGTAAGATATTTGGATAAAGTTTATTGATTCCACTTGTTACAGATGAGAAAGAGAAAGAGAAAACTTTATATCCTTGCTTTGGTTGTTCAGCTACAAGGTAGAGGCTAGCAACTGTACTATAATCTGAGTTTATGATTGCATTTAAGATAGGAGGGTGTAGGGGAGCAAAAGTTGCCACCACAAAATATGTCTCTTTGACATGAAGATTATTTTAGGCTGGTTATTTTTAAGAAACAGAAGACTCAGAAAGTTTCTCTTTTTATCTCCTCCTTAACTACCTAGAAGAATTTAGATAATGAGCCTGATCCAGGAAGAGCACTATCACCAGAGATATCTATAAAAAAATATGGGCTAAGTATGATAGAGGGAATTTACTCAGCAGGGCCTGAAGACCAATGTCCACTCTGCGTCCAATTGTCTCTGCATGGCATAGTAAATGTTTATTTACAAAACATTTGTTTTCCCTCTCTGTGTTAAGAACCTTTCATCCCTTTGAAGTTCCAAAGTCCCTATCCTTCTCTCAGATAGCATATAAGCTTCAATTGCCTAACTTGCCGTTGATTCTCATGTATCTAATGGGGTCCTTCTATGTATATAATTAAATTTGATTTTCTCCTGTTAGTCTGTCTCATGCCCATTTAATTCTTAGGCCAGCGAGAAGAACCAATAAAGGATAGAGGAAATTTTTTTCCTTCCCCAAAACAAGGATCTGTATTTCTTATTAGTGATTTTTCATTTTTGCTCTTGGTACTTAGAGTCAAAATGGCTCCAGTGTTCCCTAGCATCCTTTATTCTTTCAGTCACTTATTTCTCTAGACCCAGCAGGCCTAGTCTTTTATATGCTTAATCAGTTACGCATTGGGCCACTTGTCTCTGCCTGCAAAATTGTTACAACAAAATATATAAACTCAAAGAAATTTATTCTAATTATAATTTGTCTAGTTTCACACTGGGAGGGCAATTTCTTCTTTTTTCAACATTAAAGGAAAAATACGGCTATTCTATTTTACAGAAGGAAAGCAGCCAATAAGACTTGCATTTGGTTAGAAATGCAGCAAAAGTAAAGTGAACAATTATATTATTATTCCATAAATATTTGTTAAATAATATGACGTGATGTTGTTAAAATTTATGTTCTAAATTTCACTTCATTTCAAAACATGAGATTAGGCAAACTTTTGCCAAGCTGAATGATGACAAAACAGATGGAGAACAAAGATTATTTCTAGCTTCTGGTGATACATCCATAAACAAGGAAAAAGTTCATTTTTTTACTTTATTATTATTTTTTAACATCTTTATTGGAGTATATTGCTTTACAATGGTGTGTTAGTTTCTGCTGTACAACAATGTGAATCAGCTATACATATACATATATTCCCATACCTCCTCTCTCTTGCATCTCCCTGCCATCCTCCCTATCCTAACCCTCTAGGTGGACAGAAAGCACCGAGCTGATCTCCCTGTGTTGTGCGCCTGCTTCACACTAGCTATCTATTTTACATATGGTAGTGTATATATGTCCATGTCACTCTCTCACATTGTCCCAGCTTACAATTCCCCCTCTCTGTGTATTAAAGTCCATTCTCTTTATCTGCGTCTTTATTCCTGTCCTGACCCCAGGTACTTCATAACAATTTTTCTTTTCTTTTTAGACTCCATATATATGTGTTAGCATATGGTATTTGTTATCTCCTTTCAGACTTACTTCACTCTGTATGACAGAGTCTAGGTACATTCACCTCACTAAAAATAATTCGATTTCATTTTTTTATGGATAAGTAATATTCCATTGTATATATGTGTCACATCTTCTTTATCCATTCATCCTATGATGAACACTTACGTTGCTTCCAACTCCTGGCTATTGTAAATAGAGCTGCAATTAACATTGTGGTACATGACTCTTTTTGAATTATGGTTTTCTCAGGGTATATGCCCAGTAGAGGGAATGGTGGGTCGTATGGTAGTTCTAGTTTTAGTTTTTTGAAGAACCTCAATCCTATTCTCCATAGTGATTGTATCAATTTACATTCCCATCAACAAGAGGGTTCCCTTTCCTCTACACCCTCTCCAGCATTTAGTGTATGTAGACGTTTTGATGATGGCCATTCTTACTGGTGTGAGGTGATACCTCACTGTAGTTTTGATATGCATTTCTCTAATGATTAGTGATGTTGAGCATCCTTTCATGTGTTTGTTGGCAATCTGTATATCTTCTTTGGAGAAATGTCTATTTAGTCCTTCTGCCTGTTTTTGGATTTGTTTTTTTTTTCCTTTTTTTGATATTGAGCAGCATGAGCTGCTTGTAAATTTTGGAGATTAATCGTTTGTCAGTTGCTTCATTTGCAAATATTTTCTCCCATTCTGAGGGATGTCTTTTCGTCTTGTTTATGGTTTCATTTGCTGTGCAAAAGCTTTTAAGTTTCATTACATCCCATTAGGTTTTTTTTTTTTTTTCTTGTGATACGCGGGCCTCTCACTGTTGTGGCTTCTCCCATTGTGGAGCACAGACTCTGGACACGCAGGCTCAGTGGCCATGGCTCTCGGGCCTAGCCACTCCGCGGCATGTGGGATCTTCCTGGACTGGGGCACGAACCCATGTCCCCTGCATCGGCAGGTGGACTCTTAACCACTGTGCCACCAGGGAAGCCACCATTTGTTTATTTTTGATTTTATTTCCATTTCTCTAGGAGGTGGGTCAAAGAGGATCTTGCTGTGATTTATGTCATAGAGTGTACTGCCTATGTTTTACACTAAAAAGAGTTTTATAGTGGCTGGTCTTACATTTAGTTCTTTAATCCATTTTGAGTTTATTTTTGTGTATGGTGTTAGGGACTGTTCTAATTTCATTCTTTTACAAGTAGCTCTCCAGTTTTCCCAGCACCAATTATTGAAGAGGCTGTCTTTTCTCCATTGTATATTCTGGCCTCCTTTATCAAAAATAAGGTGACTATATGTGCGTGGGTTTATCTCTGGGCTTTCTATCCTGTTGCTTTGATCTATATTTCGGTTTTGTGCCAGTACCACACTGTCTTGATTACTGTAGCTTTGTAGTATAGTCTGAAGTCACAGAACATGATTCCTCCAGCTCTGTTTTTCTTTATCAAGATTGCTTTTGCTATACAGGGTCTTTTGTGTTTCCATAATAATTGTGAAGTATTTTGTTCTAGTTCTGTGACAAATGCCATTGGTAGTTTGATAGGGATTGCATTGAATCTGTAGATTGCTTTGTGTAGTATAGTCATTTTCACAATGTTGATTCTTCCTGTCAAAGAACATGGTATATCTCTCCATCTATTTGTATCATCTTTAATTTCTTTCATCAGTTTCTTATAGTTTTCTGCATACAGGTCTTTTGTCTCCTTAGGTAGGTATATTCCTAGGTATGTTATTCTGTGTGTTGCTGTGATAAATGGCAGTGTTTCCTCAATTTCTCTTTCAGATTTTTCATCATTAGTGTATAGGAATTCAAGTGATTACTGGGCATCAATTTTGTATCCTGTTACTGTACCAAATTCATTGATTAGCTCTAGTAGTTTCTGGTAGCATCTTTAGGATTCTCTATGTATAATATCATGTCATCTGCAAACAGTGACAGCTTTACTTCTTCTTTTCCAATTTAGATTACTTTTACTTCTTTTTCTTCTCTGATTGCTGTGGCTAAAACTTCCAAAATTATGTTGAATAATAGTGGTGAGAGTGGACAACCTTGCCTTGTTCCTGAGCAAATGGTTTCAGTTTTTCACCATTGAGAATGATGAGGGCTGTGAGTTTGTCATATATGACCTTTACTATCTTGAGGTAAATTCCCTCTGTACCTACTTTCTGGAAGGTTTTTATCATAAATGGATGTTGAATTTTGTCACAAGTTCTTTCTGCCTCTATTGAGATGACCATAGGGATTTTCTCCTTCAATTTGGTAATATGGTGTATCACAAAGATTGATTTGTGTATATTGAAGAATCCTTGCCTTCCTGGGATAAACCCCACTTGCTCATGGTGCATGATCCTATTAAGGTGCTGTTGGTTTCTGTTTGCTGCTATTTTGTTGAGGAGTTTTGAATCTATGTTCATCAGTGATATTGGCCTGTAGTTTTCTTTGTTTGTGATATCTTTGTCTGATTTTGGTATAAGGGTGATGATGGCCTTGTAGAATGAATTTGGGAGTATTCCTCCTTCTGCTATATTTTGGGAGAGTCTGAGAAGGATAGGTGTTAGCTTTTCTCCAAATTTTGATCGTATTTGCCTTTGAAGCCACCTGGTCCTGGGGTTTTGTTTGTCGAAAGATTTTTAATCACAGTCTCAATTTCAGTGCTTGTGACTGGTCTGATTATATTTTCCATTTCTTCCTCATTCATTCTCAGAAGGTTGTGCTTTTCTAAGAATTTGTCCATTTTCTTCCCCCTATTTTGGAAATGTTTATTTAAAACTACATGCCCAGTGAAATAATTTTTTATGTAAATGTATGTGTTTATGTACTTCTTTTTAAAAGAAAGGGGTATACCCTCTTTAATAAAGAACTTCAGTTAGCTTGTCCACATTTATTAGTTTCTTCTTTGAATTTTTGATTTTTATTTTACTTATTTTTTTATACACCAAGTTCTTTTTTTTTTTAACATCTTTATTGGAGTATAATTGCTTTACAATGGTGTGTTAGTTTCTGGTTTAGAACAAAATGAATCAGTTATATATATGCATATGTAACCATATCTCTTCCCTCTTGCATCTCCCTCCCTCCCACTCTCCCTATCCCACCCCTTCATGTGGTCAAAAAGCACTGAGCTGACCTCCCTTTGCTATGCAGCTGCTTCCCACTAGCTATCTATTTTATGCTTGGTCGTGTATATATGTCCATGCCACTCTCTCACTTTATCACAGCTTACGCTTCCCCCTCCCCATATCCTCAAGTACATTCTCTAGTAGGTCTGTGTCTTTATTCCTGTCTTAACCTTAGGTTTTCATGACATTATTTTTTTCTTAAATTCCATATATATGTGTTAGCATATGGTATTTGTCTCTCTCTTTCTGACTTACTTTACTCTGTGTGACAGACTCTAGGTCTATCCACCTCACTACAAATAACTCAATTTCATTTCTTTTTATGGCTGAGTAATATTCCATAGTATATATGTGCCACATCTTCTTTATCCATTCATCTGATGATGGACACTTAGGTTGTTTCCATCTCTGAGCTACTGTAAATAGAGCTGCAATGAACATTTTCGTTCATGACTCTTTTTGAATTATGGTTTTCTCAGGGTCTATGCCCAGTAGTGTGATTGCTGGGTCATATGGTAGTTCTATTTGCAGTTTTTTAAGGAACCTCCATACTGTTCTCCACAGTGGCTGTATCAATTTACATTCCCACCAAAAGTGCAAGAGGGTTCCCTTTTCTCCACACCCTCTCCAGCATTTATTGTTTCTAGTTTTTTTGATGATGGCCATTCCGACTAGTGTGAGATGATATCTCGTTGTATTTTTGATTTGCGTTTCTCTAATGATTAGTGATGTTGTGCATTCTTTCATGTATTTGTTGGCAATCTGTATATCTTCTTTGGAGAAATGTCTGTTTAGGTGTCCTGCCCATTTTTGGATTGGGTTGTTTGCTTTTCTGGTATTAAGCTGCATGAGCTGCTTATAAATTTTGGAGATTAATCTTTTGTCAGTTGCTTCACTTGCAAATATTTTCTCCCATTCTGAAGGTTGTCTTTTGGCCTTGTTTATGGTTTCCTTTGCTGTGCAAAAGCTTTGAAGTTTCATTAGGTCCCATTTGTTATTTTTGTTTTTATTTCCATTTCTCTAGGAGGTGGGTCAAAAAGGATCTTGCTGTGATTTATGTCATAGAGTGTCCTGCCTGTGTTTTCCTCTAAGAATTTGTTAGTTTCTGGCCTTACATTTACGTCTTTAATCCATTTTGAGCTTATTTTTCTTTATGGTGTTAGGGAGTGATCTAATCCAAAGCAATCTATAAATTCAATTCAATCCCTATCAAACTACCACTGGTATTTTTCACAGAACTAGAACAAAAAATTTCACAATTTGTATGGAAACACAAAAGACTCCGAATAGCCAAAGCAATCTTGAGAACGAAAAAATGGAGCTGGAGGAATCTGGCTCCCTGATTTCAGACTATACTACAAAGCTACAGTAATCAAGAAAGTATGGTACTGGCACAAAAACAGAAAGATAGATCAATGGAACAGGATAGAAAGCCCAGAAATAAACCCACGCACATATGGTCACCTTATCTTTGATAAAGGAGGCAGGAATGTACAGTGGAGAAAGGATAGACTCTTCAATAAGTGGTGCTGGGAAAACTGGATATGTACATGTAAAAGTATGAGATTATACACCAAGTTCTTATTTGTTATCCATTTTATACATATTAGTGTATATATATCAACCCCAATCTCCCAGTTCATCACACACACACCCCACCACCACCGCTTTCTTACCTTGTTGCCCATATGTTTGTTCTCTACATCTGTTTCTCAATTCCTTCCCTGAAAACTGGTTCACCTGTACCATTTTTTTAGGTTCCACATGTATGCAATAATATACAATATTTGTTTTTCTCTTTTTGACTTACTTCAGTCTGTATGGCAGTCTCTATATCCATCCATTTCTCTACAAATGACCCAATATCTTTCCTTTTTATGGTTGAATAATATTCCATTGTATATATGCACCACATCTTCTTTATCTGTTCTTCTGGTGATGGTCATTTAGGTTGCTTCCATTACCTGGCTATTGTAAACATTGTTACAATGAACATTGGGGTGCATATGTCTTTTTGAATTCTGGTTTTCTCTGGGTGTATGCCCAGTAGTAGGATTACTGTGTCATATGTTAATTCTCTTTTTAATTTTTTAAGGAACCTCCATACTGTTCTCCATAGTGGTTATATCAATTTACGTTCCCACTAACAGTGCAAGAGGGTTCCCTTTTTCCATGCCCTCTCCAGCATTTGTTGTTTGTAGTTTTTCTGATGATGCCATTCTAACAGGAGTCAGGTGATACTTCATTGTAGTTTTGATTTGCATTTCTCTAATAATTAGTAATATTGAGCAGCTTTTCATATGTTTCTTAGCCATCTGTATGTCTTCTTTGGAGAAATGTCTATTTAGGTCTTCTGCCCATTTTTTGATTGGGTGTTTTGCTTTTTTAATATTGAACTGAATGATCTGTTTATATATTTTGGAGATAATCCTTTGTCCATTGATTCATTTGCAAATATTTTCTCCCATTCTGGGGTGGTCTTTTTGTCTTGTTTGTAGTTTCCTTTGTTTTGCAAAACGTTTTAACTTTCATTAGGTCGCATTTGTTTTTATTTCCATTTCTCTAGGAGGTAGATCAAAGAAGATCTTGCCATGATATATGTCAAAGAGTGTTCCTCCTATGTTTTCCTCTAAGACTTTTATAGCATCCAGTCTTACATTAACGTCTCTAATCAATTTTGAGTTTATTTTTGTGCCTGGTGTAAGGGAATGTTTTAGTTTCATTCTTTTACATGAAACTGTCCAGTTTTCCCAGCACCACTTATTGAAGAGACTGTCTTTTCTTCACTGTATATCCTTGCCTACTTTGCCATAGATTAGTTGACCATACGTGCATGGGTTTATCTCTGGGTTTTCTATCCTGTTCTAATATTACTCTACCTGGCAAAGATCTCATTTAGATTCGAAGGAGAAATCAAAAGCTTTACAGACAAGCAAAAGCTAAGAGAATTCACCACTACCAAACCAGCTTTACAAAAAATGCTAAAGGAACTTCTCTAAGTGAGAAACACAAGAAAAGAAAAGGACCTACAGGGCTTCCCTTGTGGCACAGTGATTGAGAGTCTGCCTGCTGATGCAGGGGTCACGGGTTCATGCCCCGGTCTGGAAGGATCTCGCATGTCTCAGGGTGGCTGGTTTTGTGAGCCATGGCTGCTGAGCCTGCACGTCCGGAGCCTGTGCTTCACAATGGGAGAGGCCACAACAGTGAGAGCCCTGTCTACCACAAAAAAAAAAAGAAAGAAAAAGAAAAGGACCTACAAAAACAAACCCATTACAATTAAGAAAATTGTAATAGGAACATACATAACAATAATTACCTTAAACGTGAATGGATTAAATGCTCCAACCAAAAGACACAGGCTCACTGAATGGATATAAAAACAAGACCCATATATATGCTGTCTACAAGAGACCCACTTCAGACCTAGGGACACATACAGACTGAAAGTGATGAGATAGAAATAGATATTGCATACAAATGGAAACTACCAAAAACTGGAGTAGCAATACTCAAATGAGATAAATTAGGATTTAAATATAGAATGTTACAAGAGACAAAGAAGGATACTACCTAATGATCAAGGGATCAATCCAAGAAGAAGATTTAACAATAATAAATATATATGCACCCAACATAGGTGCACCTCAATACATAAGGTAACTGCTAACAGCTATAAAAGAGGAAATCGAAAGTAACACAATAATAGTGTGTGACTTTAACACTTCACTTACACCAATGGACAGATTATCCAAACAAAATTAATAAGGAAATACAAGCTTTAAATGACAAAATAGATGGGATAGATTTAATTGATATTTATAGGACATTCCATCCAAAAACCGCAGATTACACTTTCTTCTCAAGTGTGCACTGAACATTCCCCAGGATAGATCACATCTTGAGTCACAAATCGACCTCGGTAAATTTATGAAAATTGAAATCACATCAAGCATCTTTTCTGACCACAACGCTATGAGATTAGAAATCAACTACAGGGAAAAGAAGTGTAAAAAACACAAACACATGGAGGTTAAATGATACATTAGTAAATAACCCAGAGATCACTGAAGAAATCAAAGAGGAAATCGAAAAATACCTAGAGACAAACGACAATGAAAACACGATGATCCAAAACCTATGGCATGCAGCAAAAGCAGTTCTATGAGGGAAGTTTATAGCAATACAAGCCTACATCACAAAGCAAGAAAAATCTCAAATGAACAATTTAACCTTACACCTAAAGGAACTAGAGAAAGAACAAAGAAAACCCAAAGTTAGCAGAAGGAAAGAAACCATAAAGATCAAATCAGAAATAAATGAAATAGAAACAAGGAAAACAACAGCAAAGATCAATAAAACTGAGAGCTGGTTCTTTGAGAAGATAAACAAAATTGATAAACCGCTAGCCAGACTCATCAAGAAAAAGAGGGAGAGGACTCAAATCAATAAAATTAGAAATTAAAAAGAAGAAGTTACAACAGACGTCACAGAAATACAAAGCCTCCTAAGAGACTACTGCAAGCAACTCTATGCCAATAAAATGGACAACCTGGAAGAAATGTACAAATTATTTAAAATGTATAACCTTCCAAGACTGAACCAAAAAGGAATAGAAAATATGAACAGGCCAATCACAAGTAATAAAATTGAAACTGTGATTAAAAATCTTCCAACAAACAAAAGTCCAGGATCAAATGGATTCACAGGTGAATCCTATCAAACATTTAGAGAAGAGCTAACACACATCCTTCTCAAATTCTTCCAAAAAATTGCAGAAGACATACTCCCAAACTCATTCTATGAGCCCACCATCACCCTGATACCACAACCAAACAATGATACTACAAAAAAAAAATTATAGACCAATATCACTGATGAATATAAATGCAAAAATCCTCAACAGAATAGTAGCAAACAGAATCCAACAACACATTAAAAGGATTATACACCATGATCAAGTGGGTTTTATCCCAGGGATGCAAGGATTCTTTAGTATACACAAATCCATCAATGTGATACACCATATTAACAAGTTGAAGATTAAAAACCATATGATAGTCTCGATAGATGCCAAAAAAGCTTTCGGCAAAATTCAACACGCATTTATGATAAAAACTGTCCAGAATGTGGGCATACAGGGAACCTACCTCAACATAATAAAGGCCATATATGACAAATGCACAGCAAACATCATTCTCAATGGTGAAAAACTGAAAGCATTTCCTCTATGATCAGGAACAAGACAAGGATGTCCACTCTCACCACTATCATTCAACATAGCTATGGAAGTTCTAGCCACGGCAATCAGAGTAGAAAAAGAAATAAAAGGAATATCAATTGGAAAAGAAGAAGTAAAACTGTCACTGTTTGCAGATGACATGAATCTATACATAGAGAATCCTAAATATGCCACCAGAAAACTACTAGATCTAATCAATGAATTTCAGAAATGTGCAGCATACAAAATTAATGCACAGAAATCTCTTGCATTCCTATACACTAATGATGAAAATTCTGAAAGAGAAATTAAGGAAACCTCCCATTTAACATTGCAACAAAAAGAATAAAATACCCAGGAATAAACCTACCTAGGGAGACCAAATACCTGTATGCAGAGAACTATAAGACACTGATGAAAGAAATTAAAGATGATACAAACAGATGGAAAGATATACCAAGTTATTGTTTGGAAGAATCAATACTGTGAAAAGGACTATAGCACCCAAAGCAATCTACAGGTTCAGTGCAATCCCTATCAAATTACCAATGGCATTTTTTAAAGAACTAGAACAAAAAAGTTTTAAATTTGTATGGAGACACAAATGACCCTGAATAGCCAAAGCAGTCTTGAGGGAAAAAAAACGGAGCTGGAGGAATCAGACTCCCTACTTCAGACTATACTACAAAGCTACAGTCATCAAGACAGAATAGTACTGACACAAAAACAAAAATATAGAATTTGTCTATTTCTTCCAGGGTGTCTATTTTATTGACATATAAGAAATTCATTTTAAAAGTGAAAACTATAAGCTATTAAATTTAATACTGACCATTATTTAGGATAATTTCTTAAACTAAAACTATACATACATCAAATAGGGAATATTTGAAACAGGCCCTAAATTTAGGGTGAGGATGTGGACTGCATTTTTAGACATGTTGG
The DNA here is from genome assembly GCF_059928025.1 of Delphinapterus leucas. NCBI lineage: Eukaryota > Metazoa > Chordata > Mammalia > Artiodactyla > Monodontidae > Delphinapterus > Delphinapterus leucas. The sequence goes on along the minus strand of NC_143150.1, from coordinate 47,731,632 downwards.
AAATAGAAAATGCTGGATCATTAGTTGCGCTCATTACTTTAAAGACTACTGAATTATTCCAATTTAGAAGTTACAAGTGATAAAAGAGAAACTATTAGGTTAGAAAAAGTTTACAGAAAATGCATTAGCTTCCTATTGCTGCTGTAACAAATCACTACAGACTTAATGGCTTAAAATAACACAAATTTATTATCTTACAGTTTTCTCAGAAGTCCAACACAAGTCTTACTGGAATAAAATCAAGGTGTTAGTAGGGCTCCTTCCCTTTCTACAGGCTCTAGGGGACAATCTGTTTTCTTGCCTTTTCTAAGTTCTAAGCCTGTCCACATTTCTTGGCTTATGATCCCTTTCCTCCATCTTTATAGTCAGAAATTTTGTATCTCTCCCTGTCTTTCTTCCATAGACACATCTTCCTTTGTCTGACCTTCTCCTCCACTTTAATTACCCTTGTGATTATTTTGGACCTAGTCAAATAACCAGGATAAGTTCCTTATTTTATGATCAGCTGATCAGCAACCTTGATTCCATCTGTAGTATTAATTTCCTTTTGCCTTGTAACCTAAAATATTCACAGGTCCTGGGGACTAGGATGAGTGAGGCATTATTCTGCCTACTACATCAGTTACACAATAAGATATTGGAGAAGACTGAAGAAGGCCTCTTGAAGGAAACGAGACTTGAATGGGGATTTTAAGAGAGATTAAAATATGGACAGGATTTATATTAGTAAATGAGATTATTGTAATTAATTCCGAGATACTTCTTTTTAAACCAATAATGTTAGTATAGTAGAGAATGCTGAATTTATGTTGGATTAATATCAAGGTGCTAGCACGGCTTCTGGCAGCTCTAGGGGAGAATCTTTTCTATTTGCCTTTCCAGCCTCAAACGACTGCCAGTATTCCTTAGCTCATGGCTTTTTCAGCCATCTTCAAAGCCAACAGTGTGGCATCTTCAAATCTCTGACTCTGACCCTTCTGCCTCTCACTTTCACTTATAAAGATCTTATGATTGCATTTGCATCCACCCAGATAATTCAGGATCATCTCCCCATCTCAAAATCCCTAATTTAATCACATCTGCAAAGTCTGTTTTGCCCTGTAACATATTCACAGATTTTAAGGACCAGATGTGAATATCTTTGGGAGGCCTTGCATTATCTACCTATCACTGAAAATAAACAAAGGCAGACTTTATCCAAAATCTTTCCTTTGGCAGCCTCCAAAGTGGATCTGTCATTTTGTTTTCAACAGTGTGAATATGATATATTTAGGTGCATATTTTCATTTTTATTTATTTTTCTTTCTTTCTTTTGGGCATTTTTTCCTTTTTTGGTGTTCTCTGAGCTTTTTTGATGTGTGGTTTGATGTGTGGTTTGGTGTGTCAGTAATATTGGAAAAGTCTTAGCCATTGTTTCTTCAAAAATTTCTTCTGCTCCATTCTTTTTCCTTTTCCTCTGGGATTCCAATTAATTGCATGCTAGATTATTTGATAGTGTCCCTCAACTCATGGTTGCTTGATATTGTTTTTCTCACTCTTTTTAAATTTGTTTCTATAGACCTATCTTCAATCTCATTGATTTATTCCTCAGTCATTGTCAAGTCCACAGGTTAGTCCACTGAAGACATTCTTCATCTCTGTTACAATATTTTTCATTTCTAGCACTTTCTTTCAATTCTTTCTTATAGTTTCCATGTCTCCACTGAAAACCCATCTGGTTACATTGTTTTCCCATTTTCTATTAAAGTCTTTAACATATTAATCATAGGTATTTTAAATTCCCTGTCAGTTTCAACTTTTGTGTAATATGTAGGTCTGGTTATGATGCTTTGCTGTCTCATATGAGTGTATTGTTTTCTCTTGCCATTTCTTATGCTTTGTAATTTTTTGAAACAAAACATCTTGTGTAGGACAGTAGAAACAGAAGTAAATAATGTTTATGCCTGGAAATGTGTATGCTTTTCTTTTTGCTGAATCTCTATTGCAAGGGGTTGAATTAATCTAATTAAGTGTTGAGCTGGGTTTGAGGTTTGTTGTTGCTATGGTTACTCTCAGTGTACCACAGGCTTTAACTTTTTCTAGTGATACCTTCATTTAGGGTGGGGGTTGGCTTGCCAGAGGGATTTTATATGCTGAATCCTTATATATGTTCCACTTTAGCTTTGGAATATCTCTCCCAAATTACATGCAACTCCACCCTTCTTTACCTCACAGTGGTGGTTGAGGGATATTCTCTGATGTCCTGATTAAACTTCAGTCTTATGCTGACAACATGTGCCTGGGTCATGGGGGCATGACTTTTTCAGTGTTACTGCCCTGTTAAGGCTATAATTCTAAACCCAGCATGAATTTTGCACACCACCCCAGAGGCCAAGGATTGTTTTTTCTATTTCCTTTCTTCTATCTGAAATGGGTTTTCTCCAGGGCCCAAGGGCAACAGTGTATGTTGCCCTTCCCCACTCCTACTCCAGGAACATTAAAGCTTTGCTTCTTAGAGCTAATTGGGAGAAAAGTCCCCATGGAGTTTTGTGCCTCTCTTTAGTGAGTGCTGTGGTCCTTCCCCATTTCTGTATCACAAAGCAGACTTTCCCAAGACTCCTAGTATTTTCAGCACATCTGTGCACTCCACCTGTTCTTGAAGCTGCAGGGGCTTTCACTCAACAGGCCTCCACTGATTCACCAATCATCTTAGCTGAACTCTTAGTGGTTTTGGACTGCATTTTGCCCAAGTAAGTCAGTGCTCTGTCTCTTCCTGCAGGTGCCTTTCTCTCTTTTGACTTTGGTCAATTTGCTGCTCTGCAAATTTAGCATTCTGGCAGGTTCAAGAAAAGTGAGCTTGCTGTTTTTCTGTCTTTGCTTCCTTGCAAGTTTGGGAGTGATGCTCTTTATAGCTCTCTATACTCCTCCTCCACTCCCAGAAGAAATGTAAAGTTGAAATTTGTCATTTTAAAGAAAGAGATCTACGGTGAAAGATACTGAGAATTTTATGGTCGTTTACAGTGACAGAGTCTATGGAGTAGTTTATTGTCCTAAATCAGATTCATATACAAATGCCTCAGAATCACTTTGAGTGTTCATAAATATAGTGATCACTGCCCCACCCCAAACTTAATGAATCAGAAGCTCTGTGAAAGGGTCCAAAAATATGTATTTTGAACAATTTCTCTTATGATTCTTGTGTACCCAGAAGATTGAGTGTCTCTGGTACAGAGTATAGCTATCCAAATATTTATCAGCCTGTCTTTTTTTCAAATGTCTAGAACTGTTAGTCCTGCCTGATTTTAGTGAGTATAAATGTATTTCTGTCCATTAAATTTATTCTTTATGGGGACACTATTGGCTTACCATAGTGTCACCAGTGACTAACAGTGTCTGACATATAGTAAGTACTCAACAGATGACTATTGAAAAATAATTATTGAATACTTGATTAGTTTGTTGTTAAGGCATATCCAGAGTAGTGTAAAACATAAATACTACTTCTTTTAGGGTTGTATATGATGTACTTTTTAAGAATAGAAAGATAGAAATGGAATTTTGTTCTCAAAAAATCTCTGTAAGAGCTAAGCATCATGACAATTTTACTAAATCATTTGAGAAGTCAGTGTTTCCTGGTTGGGGACTCAGATATTTTACTATAAAAGCAAAAGGAGTTCCTTTGGTTTAATTATTTTAAGTATTTATTGAAAGTAAATTGCCAAACTGAAACTGGGTAGATTACTTTTACTTTGGAATTTCAGAAGATGCAAGTAGATAATTTTTCACCACCAATTAAACTTGAAGTCATTACAATAAACAAGAATTTCCTGCATGCTCACCTTAACTGATAATTAGAACAGACCTATCTCACACAATAATCGCGTGATCATATCAATACACAGAATGTTCTCATATACTTGTGCCTAATTGCGTCACTCACTGAGAGGAATACTGGATGGGGAAGGATGGAATAGAAGTAGAAACAGTGAAGACAGCAGTCCTGAACATTTCTTGAGGTATGAATTTCTATGACAAATTGACCTTTTATGTACTCTCTCCTGCTTTACACATATGAGTACAGTTTGCATACAATTTCAGATTTAAAAGCTCTAAAAATGTGTTAATGGGTACTTTTATATGTATGTGGAGAGGGATCCCTTAGTTTGCTCTCATCTGAATGTTACTAATCATTCTCTCAAAAAAGATTCACTCAACAAATCACCGAAAAAAAACGGGGCGGTACAGTTTGACAAGTGAAGATGTTTTGTGCCATCGTTTCCCCCTATGACCTAGGCAGAAAGGAATGAATTCTTACATTTATATTTTGGTAAAATTAAGTTAAACATCACAGCACATTTTTGTGTTCTTGATTTGGTTTCACGAAAGAGAGACTATTAATTCATTTCATTCCTTGTAGAATTGTATAGGTCACTCAGGATGAGGCACACCTATGGAAATTAATGTTGCCCCTCTATCCAGTTGTTGCTTAAATTGCATCACTTGGAATTAGAACATTTTGTCAACCTTTCTTAGGAAAAATTTGTATCCCTGTGCATGAATGACTAGAAAATGCACAGTGATGTTGTAAAGAATATTTGCTGTGTGTAGAAAACAAGAATGACCCTAACTTGAAGAGAACTGGCTTTTGGTTCAGGCACAATCCTTTGGTTTAAATTAAAAAAAATATATTTTTTGAGTCAATTATGGGTCAGACATTTGCACCAGCATTATTTCTTATTTAGTATTAATAACTATATGAGGTAGGTAATATTTATCCCCATTTTTAAAGACGAAGAAACAGAAACCCAGAAAGTTGAGGCAACCTGCCCAAGATCACGCAGCTAAGAGATGTTTAATTCGAGAACTATATGTTTTTTTCATTCTGCCATGCTTCATCCTGATAGATAAAAGCACAAACTGTGTTGTTTTCCTCTCTGTATGTAATAGCAGTCATAGAAAAACAGTTTCATAGATGCAAATTCAGTGTGCCAAAACCCTTTCTGGTAGACCTGAGACTTTCTGACACATCCAGCATTTTGTCTTCACAGGATAATGTAAACTCAGAGAGTAGAATTAGCCACTTATCACAATGTCACCTCTGGAAGAGGGCCAAAGTTATATCCACAACAATCAATCAATAGGGCCTTTAACTATATTGGAAGGTCAAGTTGCTGCTACAGTACCCCCCCCCAAAAAAGAATCATCAAGGATGGCCTGGCTACCCAATCTTACAAGAAGATGAAAAAGTAGGTCTATGGAGATTGTACAGTAGTGTCATGTCTCAGGCTGACCAACACAGCTAAGACAAAACACATGGAAAAATAGTACTGAAAATATAGATAGAATTAGAATAAGCTGCTAAAATCCCTGGCTCTAGCATTCTTCTAATTCTTGTAGCTGAGTTAACATGCCTCTATTATAGTTGAGCCATAGATTCAACTTATCAGGAAGCCTGTAAAGCATCTTGTCATTTACCTTTGTAAGGACACTCACTATCTCTCCTAACAAAATTAATCTCAAACCAAGATTCTCCAGAGTTGGAGAATTTCTCTCCAGCATCAGTTCTCCAACTCTGTTCTTATCAACCGTGCTGAGAGAGTGCTGAGTGTCCCTGCTGAAGTAATTCTCCATTACTAGGTTGCTTTTATTCACAGGTATTTCTTCCTATTTCCTGCCTTCTCCCTCTGTATTTTAATTCTGCTTGGACTTTGGAAAAATAAAATTAATTTGTGCCTTTCTTTCCTTTAACCTCCTTGGGCTGATAATTCTATTATGGCTCTAATTTTTTATTTTCAGTCTTTGTACACTAATTCAAAAAGACTCCCAGCTATATTCTAATTCCCTGCACTTCATTCAACCCTGTACATCCACCTGGGTTCCAAGGTCCAATGAGATTTCTGCCCTCCTTATGATAGAAAGGAAAATAATTTAGCTCATGAAATTTTACTTAGAGCATCTCTCTGTATGACATTTAAAATGATTGTTTTTAACTTTTACAAAATCTAATTCACCCTTTTCTGGGGGAAGGTGATATGTTAAAATTTCTCTCACCCAATGATAAATGAAAATATATATTCACAGTGATATTTTACTTTTTGTTAGATTTTTATCCACCATTTTCAGATCTTTCACTTTAAAGTTGACTGTTGATTAGTGACAACTCTTCAAAATTACCTGGCTTAACAAACACATGACAAAAGCAGAAAATTATTTCATGTACATAAATTTCTTATAAGAGTTTTCTTCACTGATTTCTTGTCTCTCACTACCCAATTAGTAATATATCTTTGCTTCTGGTACAAAAAGTGTTCAGTCCCTCAAACCTACATTATCATTTGATACCATTGATTTCTTTGGTATTGACAGAAACAAAAACAGCTTCAAGGTATGCTTTCAGCTGCTATCATTATTGCTAATTAGTTTTTTTCCCCTTAGACTGCTATTACTTCCAGCAATTTCTGCTGATTAAAAATAGCTTAGAGAATTCACTGCATAATAATATCAAATTTGAGTATGGAGCATATCTGGTTTCCCATGTTTAGATATTCTGTAACCTTCATATATTAGTAATACAGATTATAAACAAGTATTTTGAATTTAAATGACGAAATTGATTATGATCTAAGCAATGCAAATGCATTTTGAAAAATAATACAAAATCGTATATATTAGAATATCATAAATAATTGAAACAATGGAAATAAGGAGCAGAATAACAAAGATGATTTCCTTTCTGTAAAGTCCTCATTAGACTCTGTTAAGGTCTGTTCATTTCTACTTATACTGTTCTATGGGAACGACACTTATGCTTAACTTAGTATATATCTATTTTCCCTAAATAGTTCAAAGGTATATATAATAATGATAGCTTAAGGGAATTGAGGTTATTCTGGTTTTAAAAATATGGCTTGGTGGTGACCTAATTACATTTTGCAGAATTATGAAATTATGAAAGGATATGAAAATGTTGACAAAGAGCAGTTATATTGGTTAGTATTCAAAATCTAGGAGAAACTCTCCAAATAATCAGCCATTGGGTACTGACATCTGGTGAAAAATGGACTTCCCAACTTGCAGTTCACCTGAACCTCTTCTAGACGTTGGAAATCAAATCTGTGAAAAAAGCAAAAAGAGAAACAGAATTTGAATAGCATATATTAAAAGAGTTTTCCTGGCCTTTTGCTTTTTTGCACATATCACTGTGGCCTACATTATCATACTGATGATAATTCATTGGCACTTATTCTTAAGGTTCGCAAAACTCACAGAATATTCTGCAGAAACTCTATTCCCTATTCAGAGGCACTTCAGTCATTTCAGTGCAGTGTTTTTGAGAGTATGTACACTGCTGTCAGACTATTTGTATCTCAGGACTTACTCTACCAATTACTAGCTGTGTACTTAGAAAAGTTTACTTTCCTGAAAATGAGGTTAATGAGAATATCTACCTCACAGGGTGGTTGTGATGATTCAATGTAATAAATCATGAAGAGAACCTAACAGATGGTCTGGTATAGACTAGGGTTTTGTCGTTGTTGCTGCTGTTTTTAAATTTGTTATTATAATTGAGAAGAGAATGAAGGGTTACATAAGTAATCCTCTAACTTTCAAAGTGACTGAAAAAGTCCAAAGAGAGGAGCCAGAAACTGACTAGAATATTGTATGCCTATAAGGTATACCTTGGTGTGTGTTAATTAGGGTGCAGGGTATATTTCTAAAACCTTTGTTAAAAAGAAATTTTATAAGTGAATAAAATGCATTCCAAGTCTACTGAGTATAGCCAATGAATATCGTGAATATATATTCTTTTTCTCGAATTAAAAATACACACATACCTCACTCAAACCAGAATTATTGATTTGGCAGTAAAGGCTATTGAAGCGATAGTTGTCAGTAACATTTCATTTAGCTTCAGATTCTACTTCCTCCCTCTTCTATTCAGAGACTGAATGGAAAAAAAGAGTTGCTAAACCAGAATCCTGAGCGTAATGATTATGGGCATATCCAGAGGGCTTTGCAAGAGACCTAAAGAGGAAAAAGCCTTTTTTGGACCCTTATTCAGATGAAAAATGAAAAGTAGATGAGCTACTGAAGTAAGTGATTATTTGTCCAAAAAGGGAAAAGTTAAAATAATAAGTAAATAAATAAATGAGTGTTCGCGGCCCACACACAGAGATGAGAGATAGGAAAGAAAAGGATACTAATCAGAAGCCGCTTGGAAGGAATTTTTCTGCCCAATCATAAAAGGAAGGAAGGAAAAAAGAAAGAACAGCCATGTGATTAACAAAGTAAATGGGAATATTAAGCTTGTATCACATTTTTCAAAAAGTAACTATGGATATCCCTGTGGGTATCATGTAATGTTCTGATTTTCAGGGTTGCATTGGTAAAGAGAACACATTTAGCCAGCATTGTGAAGTGAAATGCTAGAATAATGGTCATGAACATTAGAAATGCAAAAGACCTATTGCTATCTACATCAATCCTCAAGAATCTGTGAAGGATTGCCCCCTTCTGTATATTCACTAGTGCTTTGTCCAGCTCGATTTTAAATAGCTCCAGCAATAAATTTCTGCCATTTCTTCTGGGAGACTATTCCACTACCTAATTAAATCTCAGAGTTGACAACTTTTCCTGACAATTAGACTAAATTTTGCCGTGTTCAATTTCAACCTACTATTTCCATTTCTATAGCACATGCTTGTATGAGCCCAAGTAACTCCCCTGTTTCCTCAGTGCTTACAATTCTCAATGTCTCCCCTAAATTTCAGTAGCTTGTTGCAGTGGATTTCTTTGTCAAAAATGATCTTTTCAAGATCAGTGACTGTACATGTTTTATTATAGACAAAAATATCAAATTCGTCCTAAAAGCAATGAGATGAGTTAGCGAGTATAGAAGCATGATGTTAACAGGACCTAAAGCCATTAAAGAAATTGAAGCTCAGGATGGAAGCAAATAATGGACCTATTTCTCTCCTTCAGGACCAGAAGGTCACTAATAAAGCACTCCACCCTTCAAAGAAACAATCCTCCTTTTGTTCATCTCTAGTATTATTACTTAGTATCCATACATGAATTGTACAACTAGGAGAACAGGAGAGGTAACTTGTTCTTAAAGCAGGGATTTGGGGTTGCCCAGCCCCTTTACCTCCCACATGAGCTCCTTCCAGCTCCCGAGATTTGACAGAGACTAGCAAACACAGCCTGAAAGTTTTATTTATTTATTTTTTATAAAATTCATTCTTAGGAATCAACTGTGTCTTGAAGTTACCAATGCTAGAATAGAGGCATGAGAATCTAGAATTTTAAACATTGTTTATAAATGTATAAAAGATGTATTGATGTTGTTTAGTTTGGATTTGTTATTTTCAAAATAAACTAGTTGTTATATGATTCATCCATGAGTAAGATTTTAGAGATGAGTGAGGGATTACACAGTTCTTAAGTGGAATATTTTGGGTAAGTTTTAATCAAATAGGATAATTTCAGAGAAAATATATGCAAACTCCAGACTTTTTGACAGAATGTGGGCAGATAGATTTCTTACCATTATGGAAAATTATCTGGTAGGCAAGATTCATATTAAAGTTAGAATATATAAAACTTCAAAGTGGAAAGATTTGTTAAACTCTCAAAATATGAGAGAATAATCATGAAAATGATTCTAAAAATTAAGTTGGCTTTGAAAAAAAGACATTAGTATTTGACTGATCATTCCAAAAATTGTGTCATAATTATGTTATTCTCTTGTTAGAGAGTGTAAGTTGTTTGAAGAGGAATATTATATAACTATTATTGCTAACATTTTGGAAAACTCATTACATTATGATAAGATTTACCTCATGAAATATCTATTTTTATTTATTGTTTTTGCAGATATATGATGCACAAAAGAGTTAATATACATGTCTTGCATAAGAAAATGATAGTTCTTATCCTCTAGAACTTTACATTGATGACATAGGAAAGTTAGAAACTAAAATGGCTAATAAGAAAAATAAAAATTAGAACTCTAAGTCCTCTTAAGGTCCCTAACTAAACATTGCACAATTTTCACCAGATGTTTTAAAGATTAAATTATATAAAAAATATGAAACTGGAAAAAAAATCTACTAGAGAAATGGGAGAATAATAGACAAAGTAGATTGATGAAAGTGGTAAACGATAATACTGAATCTGCAAAGAGTAATAAAAATACAAATATTTTAGCTGACACATAAGAGTTTAGAAGATAATGGCAACAATATTATCTATGTTATTACAGCCCTACAAGACAGTGAGGGAAAGTGGATCAGGAACTACTTTTGCTGATAAGAGAAGCCTGAAACATGTTAGAAGTTAAATTGTGGAGGTTTTAATCACTCAGATATTGGCCATAATATCTGTTATATACAAGCTCATTTTACAAATAGAACAGATATTCCCTCTCTTAAAATATGTGAGATGAAAACTATTGCAATTTTTGGCTGGGAGATAATGAAGCAGTTATGATTAAAATGTTGAAATTTGTATCATCTACTATGGAGAGCTGTATGAACATAAAAGAAGCAAAGCAGTATCCTGTGATTTTAGAGATGACTTTGAGGGGTTATTGGGCTGTCTTTTGAACTTTTGAATGTATTGCATAAGGATTTCTGTAACTTTATGCAAATAAATTTAAAATATTTAAAAAACTTAAAGATTTCAATAAAATACAATTTAATTAAACCTAAAGATGGAAAAGGGCAAAACAGGCCTACATATTTAAGTAGAAATGCAAAGAGTTGTGTAAGCAATACACAGGTGGTTTTTAAAAATGTATCTGTTAGAAAGGGAAATTGGAAGATCTATAAAAAGCTGAATTAAGGTAGAGGTAAACATATATGTATTACATTAAACTGCTGGAACAGCAGTTCATTAAACAATAAAACATTATCAAATATATATTCAAGGTGAATATCTGTGTAAAACATAAAAATAAGAAAAACTACAGGATTAAGGAGGTGTCAACAATTTATAGAGAACACAATTCACTTTTTTTGGCAATCTTTAACCCTATTTAAAAAATCTGGGGAGAACAATTTAAAAATTATTTTTCATATATTTTAGTGCTTATAATTTTAGACTGAGTATAATATGCATATATGGCATAAGAACAAGAAAGGAGGCCTCTTCAATAGTGAAATATTTATTCTACTTGAATGTTTCTAGAGAAGCAATAGATCTTCAAAATATATGAAGCAAAAGCTGCCAGAACTAAAAGGAGAAATAAATAAATTCACAATTATGGTTGGAGACTTCAACAATCCTCTTTCAGTGATAGAACTAATTGGCAGAAAATCAGCAATGATGTAGAAGTGCTGTATAACACATTCAACCAAAAGGATCTAATTGATTTCTATAGAGATTTCTACCAAAAAAAAATACACATTCTTCTTAAATGCACATGAAACATTAATGAAGGAAGATTATATTCTGGTTTATAAACTAAACCTTAACAAGTTTAAAAGAATTGAAGTAATATGAAGTATTCTCTATGACAAAAATGAAATTAAGCATGACGTCAATAACAAAAAGATAACAGCAAAATCTCAAAATACTTAGAAATTAACAACAAATTTCAACCATTTAGCAACAAACAACTCTCAAGGGAAATTAGAAAATATCTTAAACTGAGCAAAATTTAAGCACAACATGTCAAGATTTGTGGGACATAGCTAAAGCATTGCTTAGAGATAAATGTATAAACTAAATGGTCATATTAGAGCAAGAAGAAAAGTCTAAACCTAAAAACCTAGCTTCTTACTTAAGAAGCTAAAAAAAGAGGAGAAAACAAACCCAAAGTGGGCAAAAAGAAGAAAGTGATAAATATAAGAACAAAAATCAATAAAATTGAAACCTGGAAAACAGGAGAAAATCAATGAAAACAAAGCCAATTCTTTGAGAGATAAATAAAATTGATAAAACATAACAAAACTGAAAAAAGCAAGAAGACACAAGATACAAGTTTGTAATATTAGGAATTAAAGAATGGATATCAATACATACACCTAAGGTGTTAAAAGAATAATAAGGGAACACTCGGAACAACTCTGAGCATAAATTCAATAATTTATATGAAATGAACAATTTCCTTAAAAACTGTAAACCACCTAAATTCACTCACAATTAAATATACCACATAAATAGTAATATGACTATTAAACATATTGAATTGATAGTTAAAAACCTTCTAAAAAATCACAAGTTCTAGACAGTTTCACTGACAAACAATATAAAATTTAAAAAGGAACTAACAATTTTACATAATTTCTTCTAAATAATAGAAGAGGAGGAAACATTTCCCAAATCATTTTATGAGGCTGACATTTCCTTGATACTAAGACCAGACAGACAGACTACAAACAAAAGAAACTACAGACAAATAGCCTTCATGACCATAGATCTGTAAACTTTTTTGCTAATATTTTATTTTGAGAACATAACCTGGTTCAATATTCAAGGATCAATCAATGTAATTTATCTTAGTAACAGATGAAAAAAGAAAACAACATAATCATATCTCCTGATGCAGAAAAAGCACTTGACAATACATTATATATATATATATATATATATATATATATATATATATATAAAACATTCAGAAGGGGATTTCCTGACCCTGAACCTGACAAACTATATCTAGAAGAAAATCTACAACATCACACTTAAAGTTGAAAGACTGGATGTTTCCTCCTAATATTGGAAATAAGAGAATGACTGCTTTCTTCTCTTCCATCATAATGGACATCCTAGGCAGTGTGATAAGGCAAGAAAAAGAAATAAAAGACATATAGATTAGAAGGAAAAACATAAAACTATCCCTATTTGCTGATGACATGATTGCCTAGATAGAAAATCCCAATGAATCTATAAAAATAATCTGGAAATAATAAGTGAGTTTAACAAGGTTGCTGGATATATGGCCAACACACCAAAATCAATTGTATATTTATACACTAGTAATGTATAATTGGAAACTGAAATTTGAAAAAATTCCTTTTACAATGGATTGTAGCTACATGGATAATTCTCTCTCTCTCAAGAAAAAAGGAAAATATTTAGGCACAAATCTAGCAAACATATTAAAGATCTCTATGCTGAAAACTACAAATGATGATGGAGAAAATCAAAGTCATAAATAAATGAGAAGTATATTATGCTCATAGATTTGAAGACTAAGCATGGTAAAGATATCTAGTCTCCCCAGATCATCTATAGAGTTAATGCAATTCCAATAAAAATCCCAGAAAGATAATTTGGAGATAGAAAGCATGATTCTAAAATGTGTATAAAAAAATAAGGGAGCTAAGATATGTAAAACAATTGGAAAAGAAGAATTAAGTTGCAGGAGTTACACTTCTCAATTTTAAGACTCCAGATTATGTGGTTTTAGGTAAAGGGAAAAAACATAGATCAATAAAGCCAAAACAGAGATTTCATAAATACACCCATATGATATTTGACAAACACAGAAAGGCAAACAAAATTACAAGACTTTAGAAAAAATAGGAAAATACCCCTATATGACCTGGTGTGATTTATTTTTAATCTCACACTTAAACCAGAAAGAAAATATATAAGTATCAAGTAATTATAAGTGCAATGTTTTACAAACATCAATAAATCCATTTTTGAATATAATGGAAATTAGTAACTTCAACACATTCTGGAAAATACTAGAGACAGGTTCTGGCACTGTAAAGAGCTTCTTGTTTTTCCTTGTCCAAAAACAAAAATACTTGAGCATCACAACTGAAACTTGAAAAAAAAAATGCTAAGCACAAGAACAGACTTTCAACTATCTTGCAAATAAATTCTTCTTTCTCTTCTTTTCTGCCTCATGAATAAAATGAAAGGTTAATATTGTCAAAATGTAGACATCTAAAACCAAATAAATTTAAGTGCTTAAATAGTTTTAAAATATGTTCTCTTCTTGCAATACACTTCTTTTTATTTTTTGTCAACATTGACTTCAAAATTTCCTCAAGCCTTTTAGAGCAGATAATTTATAGAGCAGGATTCATGTAAAGTTCCCTTTCCATCTTCCATTGAACTCTTATCTTTGATACTGTGTATTAGGAATAGTTCTATATGTGAGACTGAAACTCTGGCATTTACAAAATGTGACAAAGTTTATGGCCTTTGGAAGAAAACAGGGCAATTAGACAAATTCAGCTGTTCAACTTTGTGACCTTATTAGCCAGATTTTCTCTACTCATTTCCATTTTTACAAACAAGTTTTCATTCACTATCAATGTTATTGCAACTATTTTCAACTATTGAATTGACCTTTCATTTTATAAACATCAGTAAACCAACCATTAAAGTGCAATGAAAATTTGTAACTGCAATTCATCATGAAACTTACAGAAACAGTCTGGAGAGTATAACACATTATTAATCACAATCACAGTCAGAGTTCTCCATGGCATCATGTCTGTTGACAGCAGGAAGTCACTCCAAAACTTCTGTAGCCCAAAGGTTAAAGATTTCAGATTTCTAGGCTCTCAGGGGAAAAAATAATCCATGGTTATCATAAGGAAGTACAGGTAAGTAAAAACAATATAAAATTTTATTTCATGATGAATATATAAGGTTTTTAAAAAGCAGTAGATATTTCTGATTTATTAATATGATTAATATGATTTATTAATATGTATCACCTCTCCAAGGACTCAAATAAAGTACTCACTGCAAATAATAGTAATTTGATCTAATTTAAATCAACTAGATTTTCTCCATATTTTATTGTTTATCTCTTTCAGATCACTTCATTCAATGCCAGAACTAATTATTTTCCCAATTGTTCATCTGTCATATTTGGCTTAGACAAGTATACGTATGAAGAACACCTTCATTAACTTACACTATCATCATATTATTAATCATTTCCTGTATGGGTAATAGTTTTAAGACTATATTTATTTATTATGTCCAGTATCTAGAGAAAGTATCTGATTATAAATAGTAAGAAAACTTGGCTTACAGTGCATTAATATATAAGCATTAAATATATTGCCAGTCTTCAGGAATAGCTCCTGGTACTGTCTTGACTCCCATTTGCCACTACCCTCCCAGTTTCTGGAAATGACATTAGAAGAGCAATTGTCCTTTGGCTTTGTTCCTAAATACCTTATTTACCTTGTTTTCTTTTTCACCCCACTCATATCCACTTGCAAAGATGACCTCAAAGCTACAATTTGTTTATGAGGTTTTTTTAAAATAATTTACTATATATGGTATGTGTCAGCCATTGAACTAGACCTTTCATTCACTGTCTCATTGGACATGCACCACACATATTTTATGATATCATTATTCTAGTATTTATAGACAAATAAAGTGAATTTCAGCACAGAGTTATTCAGTGGCTGAAGTTTCAAACCTGATATATCAGTTTTCAAAATAACTTTATTTTATTTTAGTATGTGACTTCTGAAACATCAGAAGGGCTCCTACTGGAAATGGGAGAGTATGAAACATATCTTTATATAAAAAACAAGCACAATATCTCATTGTTCATTGAGCTATCATGACTGTATTATGTTAATCTCTTCTTAAAATTGGTTTAGATAAATATTGTGAAGGCGTTCTGTCACGCAGGCATAGTTTAATTTCTATTTTACATGGGGATAAGAGAGGAAATTGAGTTTTCATGGAAATGCCCATTAGTTAATGTGAATAACAGAAAAATATGAAAAGTGGTAATACTTAACAAAAGAGGGGCTTCCCTGGTGACACAGTGGTTGAGAATCCGCCTGCCATTGCAGGGGATACGGGTTCGATCCCTGGTCCCGGAAGATCACACATACCGCAGTGCAACAAAGCCCATGCGCCACAACTACGGAGCCTGCAATCTAGAGCCCACAAGCCACAACTACAGAAGCCCGTATGCCTAGGGCCCGTGCTCCACAATGAGAGAAGCAACAGCAATGAGAAGCCAGCGCATCGCAGGAGAGTAGCCCCCGCTGGCCACAACTAGAAAAAAGTCCACATGCAGCAATGAAGACACAACACAGCCAAAAATAAATTAATTAAAAAAAATACTTAACAAAAGATACTTTAAAAAATGATACTTAAAGTATCTTTCATCACAGCGTTTCCAAACATGAAAAAAATAAAAAGCATTAAAACTCCCTAGACATTCCCATATGGCAGTACAGGAATTTTGAGTCTTACTCTGCATATTTAGAAGCTCTACTATAAAAAATTCAAATCGTCTGGTTGTGGCTGATTGAAAATAAAATTAAAAATACACTGATTCCATGTGCACTTTTCTGACCAACAAACAAACAAGGGTCTTTCCCGTCTATTCCTTACCATTTCCAAAGTTGTCATCTCAGATCAAGCTCTGTGAAGACAGTCACAAAAGTCCTCTAACTATTCTCCCTATATTCACAGTCTCCATAATTCAATGCATCCTGCACATCAATAACAGATACAGCTTTCTAGAGTATTATGATGATTGTATCTTTCTCGTGCTCACGGTCCTTACATGGAATTCTCTTGCCAACAAAATGAAATATTTTTTTCATACCTTTTGGACCCCAAAGGAACTTTAGATATCTCTCTCTCTCTTGTTTGACAGATAGAAAAACTGAAGATGAAGGAGGGAAAATTACCTATGTAAGGAATTGATTTTCTAAAGCTGTTTTCAGCATAGTTCATGGCCTTTAGTGGTGTCTTGTCACTTAAAAATGAAATAAAAATTATACATTCAAAGTCCTTTCTCAAATAAATCAAACCTACTTTCCCAGTTTTATCTATTACTCTATTGCTCTGGATTACAATCCTTCATGAGTGCACATGGAATTTTCTTGTATAAATTTCCTTGCTTACATATTTCTTACTGTATTCTTAGTCATTGATTATAAAACTATTATCCACTTTTTCAAATTTCAGATTAAACATTACCTTGGTCATCAGATTTGGAAGGCTATTTTATTTATTAATTCTGGTGATAATTTTTAGCTGCTTAAAGCATAGACCTCATTCTTTCTTATGTTCACATTCTATCCCTTCTGTCTTAATTGTAAACTTCTTGAACACAGATTTGGATCCTTGTACACCTATGTTTCCTTTGCAACACCGAACAAAGCAAATTGCATATAATAGCTGGAAAATAAATATTTGTAGAATGACTAGATACATAAATGACCTATGTAATTACCAAGAATTATCAAGGGTTCTTTCTATTTACTTAATGTGATGCCAAAACATCCACATATTTAGAGCATCTGGATGTTTGGCATCAAATAGTAAAACATATGTATGGTTAAGAGAATTTCCTTACATTTACTCTGGATGCTCTGGCATTGGTAAAATAGCTAAAGTCTCTCAAATCATACTATCACTTTGGAATGGGTTACAGTACTTGTTATTTGATTGAATAAAGAGCCCCATTTAAGAGAACTATTCAATAAAAAACCCAACAAGAGTTAATTTTCTGCAAACAGCATCATTCAAAACTAAGTACAAAACATGGTTGTGTGTGCACCTGTGAATACTCTCTTCCTATCTATTGAAAGTTTTGGCACTCATTTCTATGAATCTCTATGCACATTTTGTGATATTTTCTTTTTATTGCAATATTCAGATGGATTATGCATCATCCATCAACAATCTGTTCATGAAAGAGGGAACACTCTGGGAATTGTCAGAAAGATTGTCTTCATATCAGTGCATGCTAATGAACATTGGCTGTTCCATACAATGGCTGGGGTCGGCAAAAGGAGATACTTGATAATATATTTATTTTACTTTTTAAAAAGAATTTGTGGTGGTTAGGGGAAGACGGCGGAAGAGTAATACGCGGAGATCACCTTCCTCCCCACAGATACACCAGAAATACATCTACACATGGAACAACTTCTACAGAACACCTACTGAACGCTGGCAGAAGTCCTCCGACCTCCCAAAAGGCAAGAGAGTCCCCACGTACTAGGGTAGAGAAAAAGAAAAAAGAATAAACAGAGACAAAAGGATAGGGATGGGACCTGCACCAGTGGGAGGGAGCTCTGAAGGAGGAAAGCTTTCCACACATTAGGAGCCCCTTGGTGGGCGGAGACTGCGGGTGGTGGAGGGGGAAAGCTTTGGAGCTGCAGATGAGAATGCAGCAACAGGGGTGCGGAGGGAAAATTGGAGAGATTCCCACACAGAGGATTGGTGTCGATCGGCACTCACGAGCCCGAGAGGCTTGTCTGCTCACCCGCCTGGGTGGGCGGGGTTGGGAGCTGAGGATCGGGCTTCAGTTGGAGTACAGGGAGAGGACTGGGGTTGGCAGCGTGAACACAGCCTGCAGGGGGTTAGTGCACCACGGCTAGCCGGGGGGGAGTCTGGGGAAAAGTCTAGACCTGTTGAAGAAGCAAGAGACTTTTTCTTCCCTCTTTGTTTCCTGGTGCCAGAGAGGGGATTAAGAGCACTGCTTAAAGAAGCTCCAGAGACGGGCGCGAGCCGTGGCTAAAAGCGCGGATAACAGAGATGGTCATGAGACGCTAAGGCTGCTGCTGCCACCACCAAGAAGCCTCTGTGCAAACACAGGTCACTATCCACACCCCCCTTCCGGGGAGCCTGTGCAGCCTGGCACTGCCAGGGTACCGGGATCAAGGGACAACTTCCCCAGGAGAATGCACAGTGCGCCTCAGGCTGGTGCAACGTCATGCAGGCTTCTGCCGCTGCAGGCTCGCCCCGAACTCCATACCCCTCCCTTCCCCCGGCCTGAGTGAGCCAGAGACCCCCGAATCAGCTACTTCTTTAACCCTGTAGTGTCTGAGCGAAGAAGAGATACCCTCTGGTGACCTACAGGCAGAGGCAGGGCCAAATACAAAGCTGAGCCCCGGGAGCTGTGAGAGCAAAGAAAAGAAAGGGAAATCTCTCCCAGCAGCCTCAGAAGCAACGGATTAAAGCTCCACAATCAACTTGATGTACCCTGCATCTGTGGAATACATGAATAGACAACGAATCATCCCAAATTGAGGAGGTGGAGTTTGACAGCAAGATTTATGATTTTTTCCACTTTTCCTCTTTTTGTGCGTGTGTATGTGTATGCTTCTGCATGAGATTTTGTCTGTATAGTTTTGCTTCCACCATTTGTCCTAGGGGTTCTATCCGTCTGTTTTGTGTGTGTGTCTGTGTGTGTGTGTGTTTTCTTTAAATTTTTTTCTTAATAATTATGTTTTATTTTATTAACTTTATTTTATTTTATCTTACTTTATTTTATTTTATCTTCTTTCTTTCTTTCATTCCTTCTTTCCCTCCCTCCTTCTTTCCTTCCTTCCTCCCTCCCTCCCTCCCTCCCATCTTTCTTTCTTTCTTTCTTCCTTCCTTCCTTTCTTTCTTTCTTTCTTTCTTTCTTTCTTTCTTTCTTTCTTTCTTTCTTTCTTTCTTTCTACTTTTTCTCCTTTTTCTTCTGACCCATGTGGATGAAAGGCTCTCAGTGCTGCAGCCAGGAGTCAGTGCTGTGCCTATGAGGTGGGAGAGCCAACTTTAGGACACTGGTCCACAAGAGACCTCCCAGCTAAACATAATATCAAATGGCAAAAATCTCTCAGAGATCTCCATCTGAACACCAGCACCCAGGTCACTCAACGACCAGCAAGTTACAGTGCTGAACAACCTATGCCAAACAACTAGCAAGACAGGAACACAACCCCACCCATTAGCAGAGAGGCTGCCTAAAATCATAATAAGTCCACAGACACCACAAAACACACCACCAGACGTGGGCTTGCCCAGCAGAAAGACAAAATCCAGCCTCATCCACCAGAACACAGGAACTAGTCCCCTCCACCAGGAAGCCTACACAACCCACCGAACCAACTTTAGCCACTGTGGACAGACACCAAAAACAATGGGAACTACAAACCAGCAGCCTGCAAAAAGGAGACCCCAAACACAGTAAGATAAGCAAAATGAGAAGAAAGAAAAACACACAGCAGATGAAGGAGCAAGATAAAAACTCAAAAGACCTAACAAATGAAGAGGAAATAGGCAGTCTACCTGAAAAATAATACAGAAAAATGATAGTAAAGATGATCCAAACCTTGGAAAAGAATAGACAAAATGCAAGAAACATTTAACAAGGACCTAGAAGAACTGAAGATAAAATAAGCAATGATGAACAACACAATAAATGAAATAAAAAATACTCTAGATGGGATCAATAGCAGAATAACTGAGACAGATGAACGGATAAGTGACCTGGAAGATGAAATAGTGGAAATAATTACTGCAGAGCAGAATAAAGAAAAAATAATGAAAACAACTGAGGACAGTCTCAGAGACTTCTGGGATAACATTAAACACAACAATATTCGAATTATAGGGGTTGCAGAAGAAGAAGAGAAAAAGAATGGGACTGACAAAATATTTGAAGAGATTATACTTGAAAACTTCCCTAATATGGGAAAGGAAATAATTAATCAAGCCCAGGAAGCACAGAGAGTCTCATGTAGGATATACCCAAGGAGAAACACGCCAAGACACATATTAATCAAACTGTCAAAATTTAAATACAAAGAAAATATATTAAAAGCAGCTAGGAGAAAGAAAACAATTAACACCCAAGGGAATCCCCTTAAGTTTAAGAGCTGATCTTTCAGCAGAAACTCTGCAAGCCAGAAGGGAGTGACAGGACATATTTGAGCTGATGAAGGAGGAAACCCTGCAACCAAGTTTACTCTACCCAGCAAGGATCTCATTCAGGTTTGATGGAGAAATTAAAACCTTTACAGACAAGCAAAAGTGGAGAGAGTTCACCACCACCAAACCAGCTTTGCAACAAATGCTAAAGGAACTTCTCTAGGCAAGAAGCACAAGAGAAGGAAAAGACCTACATTAATGAACCCAAAAGAATTATGAAAATGGGAATAGGAACATACATATCGACAATTACCTTAAATGTAAATGGACTAAATGCTTCCACCAAAAGACACAGATTGGCAGCATGGATACAAAACAACACCCATATATATGCTGTCTGCAAGAGACCCACTTCAGACCTAGAGACACATACAGACTGAAATTAAGGGGATGGAAAAACATATTCCATGCAAATGGAAACCAAAAGAAAGCTGGAGTAGCAATTCTCATATCAGATAAAATAGACTTTAAACTAAAGACTATTAGAAGAGACAAAGAAGGACACCACATAATGATCAAAGGATCTATCCAAGAAGAAGACATAAAAATTGTAAATATTTATGCACCCAACATAGGAGCACCTAAATACATAAAGCAAATACTAACCGCCATAAAAGGGGAAATTAACAGTAACACATTCATAATAGGGGACTTTAACACCCCACTTTCACCAATGCACAGATCATCCAAAGTAAAAATAAATAAGGAAACACAAGCTTTAAATGATACATTAAACAAGATGGACTTAATTGATATTTTTAGGGCATTCCATCCAAAAACAACAGAATACACATTTTTCTCAAGTGCTCATGGAACATTCCACAGGATAGATCATATCTAGGGTCACAAATCAAGCCTTGGTAAATTTAAGGAAATTGAAATTGTATCAAGTATCTTTTCCGACCACAACACTATGAGAGTAGATATCAATTACAGGAAAATATCTATAAAAAAATACAAATACATGGAGGGTAAACAATAAACTAGTTAATAACGAAGTGATCACTGAAGAAATCAAAGAGGAAATAATAAAATACCTAGAAACAAATGACAATGGAGACACAATGACCCAAAACCTATGGGATGCAGCAAAAGCAGTTCTAAGAGGGAAGTTTATAGCAATACAATGTTACCTTAAAAACAGGAAACATCTCAAATAAACAACCTAACCTTGCACCTAAAGCAATTAGAGAAAGAAGAAAAACAAACAACAAAGTTAGCAGAAGGAAATAAATCATAAAATTCAGATCATAAATAAATGAAAAAGAAATGAAGGAAACGATAACAAAGATCAATAAAGTTAAGAGCCGGTTCTTTGAGAAGATAAACAAAATTGATAAACCATTAGCCAGACTCATCAAGAAAAAAAGGGAGAAGACTCAAATCAATAGAAATAGAAATGAAAAAGGAGAAGTAACAACTGACACTGCAGAGATACAAAAGATCATGAGAGACTACTACAAGCAACTCTATGCCAATAAATGGATAACCTGGAAGAAATGGACAAATTCTTAGAAATGCACAGCCTGCCAAGACTGAGTCAGGAAGAAATAGATAATATGAACAGACTAATCACAAGCAGTGAATTTGAAACTGTGATTAAAAATCTTCCAACAAACAAAAGCCCAGGACCAGATGGCTTCACAGGCGAATTCTACCAAACATTTAGACAAGAGCTAACACACATCCTTCTCAAACTTTTCCAAAATATAGCAGAAGGACGAACACTCCCAAACTCATTCTACGAGGCTACCATCACCTTGATACCAAAACCAGACAAGGATGTCACAAAGAAAGGAAGCTATATCCAATATCACTGATGAACATAGATGCAAAAATCCTCAACATAATACAAGCAAACACTATCCAACAGCACATTAAAATGATCATACACCATGATCAAGTGGGGTTTAATCCAGGAACGCAAGGATTCTCCAATATATGCAAATCAATCAACGTGATACACCATATTAACACATTGAAGGAGAAAAACCATATGATCATCTCAATAGTTGCAGAGAAAGCTTTCAACAAAATTCAACACCCATTTATGATAAAAACCCTTCAGGAAGCAGGCATAGAGGGAACATTCCTCAACATAATAAAGGCCATATATGACAAACCCACAGCCAACATCATCCTCAATGGTGAAAAACTGAAAACTTTTCCACTAAGATCAGGAACAAGACAAGGTTGCCCACTCTCACCACTCTTATTCAACATAGTTTTGGAAGTTTTAGCCACAGCAATCAGAGAAGAAAAGGAAATAAAAGTAATCCAAATCAGAAAAGAAGAACTAAAGCTGTCATTGTTTGCAGATGACATGATACTATACATACAGAATCCTAAAGATGCTACCAGAAGGCTACTAGAGCTAATCAATGAATATGGTAAAGTAGCAGGATACAAAATTAATGCACAGAAATCTCTGGCATTCCTATACAATAATGATGAAAAATCTGAAAGTGAAATCAAGAAAACACTCCTATTTACCATTGCAACAAAAATAATAAAATATCTAGGAATAAACCTACCTAAGGAGACAAAAGACCTGTATGCAGAGAATTATAAGACACTGATGAAAGAAAGTAAAAATGATAAAATAGATGGAGAGATATACCATGTTCTTGGATTGGAAGAATCAATATTGTAAAAATGACTCTACTACCCAAAACAATCTACAGATTCAATGCAATCCCTATCAAACTACCACTGACATTTCTCACAGAACTAGAACAAAAAAATTCACAGTTTGTATGGAAACACAAAAGATCCAGAATAGCCAAGACAACCTTGAGAACGGGAAATGGAGCTGGAGGAATCAGGCTCCCTGACTTCAGACTATACTACAAAGCTACAGTAATCAAGACAGCATCGTACTGACACAAAAACAGAAAGGTAAAACAATGGAACAGGATACAAAGCCCAGAGATAAACCCACGCACACATGGTCACCTTATCTTTGATAAAGGAGGCAGGAATGTACAGTGGAGAAAGGACAGCCTCTTCAATAAGTGGTGCTGTGAAAACTGGACAAGTACATGTAAAAGCATGAGATTAGAACACTCCCTAACACCATACACAAAAATAAGCTCAAAATGGTTTAAAGACCTAAATGTAAGGCCAGAAACTATCAAACTCTTAAAGGAAAACATAGCCAGAACACTCTAAGACATAAATCACAGCAAGATGTTTTTGGCCCACCTCCTAGAGAAATGGAAATACAAAAAAAAAAAAAAACAAATAGGACCTAATGAAACTTCAAAGATTTTGCACAGCAAAGGAAACCATAAACAAGACCAAAAGACAGCCTCCAGAATGGGAGAAAATATTTGCAAATGAAGCAACTGACAAAGGATTAATCTCCAAAATTTACAAGCAGCTCATGCAGCTCAATAACAAAAAAACAGACAACCCAATCCTAAAATGGGCAGAAGACCTAAATAGACATTTCTCCAAAGAAGATATACAGACTGCCAACAAACACATGAAAGAATGCTCAACATCATTAATCATTAGAGAAATGCAAATCAAAACTACAATGAGATATCATCTCACACCAGTCAGAATGGCCATCATCAAAAAATCTACAAACAATAAATGCTGGAGAGGGTGTGGATAAAAGGGAACACTCTTGCACTGCTGGTGGGAATGTGAATTGTTACAGCCACTATGAGAACAGTATGGAGGTTCCTTTAAAAGTACAAATAGAACTACCATATGACCCAGCAATCCCACTACTGGGCATATACCCTGAGAAAACCATAGTTCAAAAAGAGTCATGTACCAAAATGTTCTTTGCAGCTCTATTTAAAATAGCCCAGAGGTGGAAGCAACCTAAGTGTGCATCATCAGATGAATGGATAAAGATGTGGCACATATATACAATGGAATATTACTCAGCCTTAAAATGAAACGAAATTGAGCTATTTGTAATGAGGTGGATGGACCTAGAGTCTGTCATATAGAGTGAAGTAAGTCAGAAAGAGAAAGACAAATACCGTATGCTAACACATATATGTGGAATTTAAGAAAAAAAATGTCATGAAGAACCTAGGGGTAAGACAGGAATAAAGACACAGACCTACTAGAGAATGGACTTGAGGATATGGGGAGGGGGAAGGGTAAGCTGTGACAAAGTGGGAGAATGGCAGGGACATATATACACTACCAAACGTAAAATAGATAGCTAGTGGGAAGCAGCTTCATGGCACAGGGAGATCAGCTCGGTGCTTTGTGACCACGTAAAGTGGTGGGTTAGGGAGTGTGGATGGGAGGGAGACTCAAGAAGGAAAATATATGGGATCTTATATATATGTATATGTATATGTATAACCGATTCACTTTGTTATAAAGCAGAAACTATCACACCATTGTAAAGCAATTATACTCCAATAAAAATGCAAAAAAGAAAAAATAATTTGTACTTACAGGAAATGAAAGAAGGACTAGGTAACCATATTTTATACTACTCTGGGTAAATATATGTAGAGGAAAAGAAAGCACATAAAAGAAAAAGAAAGAAAGCACTTCAAAAAGGTACCCTAATAATACATAAAATATTACAATATGTTGGAAAAGTAAAATGTTAAAAACTTTTCATGTTGCAGAAGATAAAATACTTCTGTAACTCTATTTATTTTTAAAATTTTATTTTATTTATTTATTTTATTTTTTGGCTGTGTTGGGTCTTCACTGCTGTGTGTGGGCTTTTCTCTCTAGTTGCGGTGAGCCTGGGCTACTCTTCATTGTGGTGTATGAGCTTCTCATTGAGGTGGTTTCTCTGTTTGTGGAGCACGGGCTCTAGGCATGTGGGGTCAGTAGTTGCAGCATGCAGGCCCCAGGGAGCATGTGCTTCAGTAGTTGTGGCACACAGGCTCAGTAGTTGTGGCACACTGACTTTGTTGCTCTGCAGCATGTGGGATCTTCCCAGGCCAGGGATCCAACCCGTGTCCCCTGCGTTGACTGGCAGATTCTTAACCACTGTGCCGCCAGGGAAGTCCCAACTCTATTTATTTAAAATTATATTTTTCCTTATGACTACTTAACCTTTCATGCTGCTACACTTTCTTTAAAATATATTTCTAGTCTTATAATTCTTCTGTAAGAAAATTTACAAGTTGTGCTTACAATACTGAAGTTATAACAAATATTTAACGTGGATTTCTGCTTTGGCCCGTATTAATGAGGGAGACTTTAAAGCAAAGCTACAGAGCTTGAAACCTATCTTATAAGAGAAAAAAATAGGTTTTTATCGTGTGTGTGTATGTATGTATATATTTATGTATAAAACTTCCTTGTTCATTTCCTCTGAAACCCCTCTTTGTAAGTGTTGACCTTTATTATTTTGGTCTAAGTGTAGAGTTAATGCATTACAAGCTCTGTGAGGGCATTATAATTTGTTTTGAATGGATAAACGACATGTTATATACTGACAGAATATATATATAGTACAAGATGAAATGGTGACCAAACTGTGCAGTTATTCTCCATCTCTGGTCACTTTGGAGATAAATACATGTAGATATCTCACAGATTTTCTAACATAGTTATTATATAGTATAAACTTTACAAATAAAGTAATTGCTTTCTTAAGACTACAACCTTCTTTTTGCTCTGCTCTCTTAAAAGTCTTCACAAGTGATCAAATCAGTATGGATAAATTTCTCTTTTGGCCCAAGTGGAATTTAATATATATATATTTATGATTGTTTTTCTGTTGCACGTTTAAAAGAGTGGCTCTTTGTATTATAAACCTTGGCTGTTTTTGAATCACTGTTGGTCAGAATTTGTGTCTGGCTTCTGGATCTTTGTACTACTCTCCTAGTTACACCCAGGAGAGAAGGTACTAGTATAAGCATGAGAACTGCATTTTGAAAGAAAAATATTTCCTGCTTGTCTTTCTTTTTTAAACCTCAACTTTTAATTTTTTTAATTAAAAAACTTTTAACCTCAATCTCAACATCTATCTGAGCCTGGCTTTGGATTTTGTTTGTGTTAATTTTATGTTTCCTGGTTCCTGATCCTGGCCTCTTTCTTGATGTGGTATTTATTCTTTCTTGTGTCTTACTCCATAGTTCTACCATCTCAGTTTTTATCCCTGGTTGTACCATTCATTTAGGTCCTACTCTTGTAGACCTATTTGTATTATCTGAAAATGCATTCTGTTCCCATGCACATTTTCTAATTATACCACAGGATAACACTGATTATTCTTACAAACCTTTACTGTCAACTTTTGAGATAAAAATTATAATTCCATTTCCCACTTCTACTATTTATTCCTATTTATGGGCTTAATGTAATATGAGACAGTTGAGGTTTCTTTAAACTTACACTCAATTTTTCTATAACTACACATAGCATTTTTTTCACCTGATCAAGCACAGGTTATAACCATTTTTCATTAGCAATATTTCTTCTTTATATTTTTTCCTAAGGAGGAAAGATTATCTATTTAACCTCTAAAATGGAAAACAGTTTAATGTTTTTTTTATTTCTTTTTCTTTTAGAATAATTTAAATTAAAAAATTAGGAATAATTTAGATAAACTAGACCTTAAGGTTTATTTTAATGAGTTGTTACAGTTTTATACACCCATGTAACTACCACCCAAATTAAGATGAGCCCAGAAAGTTCTCTCATGCCCTTTTCTGATCGTCACCCTCATCCTCACCCAAGGCAATCACTTCCTGATTTCTATCACCATATTTTTCCTATGCTTGGCCTTCATATAAGAAGAATCATACAGTATGTATTCCTTTGGGTTTGACTTCTTTAACACAGTATAATTATTTTGTACTGTGGTAAAAAACACATAACATGAGATCTATCTCAACAAATTTTTAAGTGTACCATAGTTTTCCTAACTATATGGATATTGTTGTACAACAGATCTCTAGAACGTTTTCATCTTGCATAAATGAAGCTCTATACTCATTGAATAGCAACTCCCTTTCCTCCCCTCCCTTCAGCCTTTGGCAACCAACAGTCTTCTGTATCTACAAGTTTGACTATATTAAATATCTCATATGAATGGAATCATGCAGTACTTGTCCTTGTGTGACTAGCTTATTTCACTTAGCATAATGTCCTCAAGTTTCATCCACTTTGTAGCATTTGACAGGACAGACTTCTTTTTTAAGACTGAATAACACATAATATTTATATATATACAGACACACACATACCATCTTTTCTTTATCCATTCATCCAGTGATGGACATTTAGGCTGTTTCCATCTCTTGGTTATTGTGAATAATGCTTCAGTGAACATGGAAATGCAAATATCTTTTTGAGATCTTGTTTGCAATTCTCTTCAATAAATACCCAGAAGGGCAATTGTTGCATCATACAGTAGTTCTAGTATTAACTTTTTGAGGAACCTACACATTGTTTTCCACAGTGGATGCACCATTTTACACTCTCATCAACAGTATATAAGGGTTCCAATTTCTCCACATTCTTGCCAACACTTGTAATTCTGTGTATGTATATCTTTTTTAGAGAAATGTCTATTCAAAGTATGCTGTCCATTTTTAAATTGAGTTCTACAATTTTTGTTATTGAGTTGTAGGAGTTCTTTATATGTTTTGGATATATTTTGGGATCATTTGAATATATATATGTGGATTTATTTCTGTGCTCTCTGTTTTATTCCATTGATCTATGTGTTTGTTTTTATGCCAATACTATACTGCTTTGATTGCTATAACTTTGTAACCTAGTTCGAAATCAGGGAGCATGATGCCTCCAGCTTTGTTCTTCTTTCTCAAGATTACTTTGACTATTCAGGATCTTTTGTGGTTTCATACTAATTTTAGGATTGTTTGTTCTATTTCTGTGAAAAATGCCATTAAAGTTTTGATGGGGGTTGCACTGAATCTGTATATTGCTTTGGATAGTATGGACATTTTAACAATATTAATTTTCCAATCCATGAGCATGGAATATCTTTCCATTTATTTGTATCTTCTTTAATTTCTTTCATTAATGTCTTGTAGTTTTCAATATATAGGTTTTTCACCTCCTTAGTTAAACTTATTCCTAGGTTTTTTATTCTTTTTGATGCAATTGTAATTGGGATTGTTTTCTTAATTTCTCTTTCTGGTAGTTTGTTATTAGCGTAAAGAAATGCAACAGATTTTTGCTTATTGATTTTGTATCCTGAAACTTTACTGAATTTGTTTGTTAGTTCTAACAGTTTTTATGATGGAGTCTTTAGGGTTTTATATGTATATCATATCATCAACAAACAGGGACAGTTTTACTTCTTCTTTTCCAATTTAGATGCCTTTTATTTCTTTTCCTTTCTTAATTGCTCTGGATAGGACTTCCAATACTATGTTGAGTAAAAGGGGCCAAAGTGAGCGTTTTTGTTTTGTTCATGGTCTTAGAGGAAAATCTTTCAGTTTTCACCATTGAGTATGTTGTTAGCTGTGGACTTGTCATATATGGCCTTTATTATGTTGAGGTATGTTTCCTCTATACTCCTTTATTGAGAGGTTTTATCATAAATGGATGTTATATTTTGTCAAATGCTTTTTCTGCATCTATTGAGATGATCATATGATTTTTATCCTTCAGTTTGTCAATGTGGTGTATCATATTGGTTGATTTGCAGATGTAAAACCGTTCTTGAATATCTGGAATAAATCTCACTTCATCATGGTATATGATCCTTTTAATGTATTTTCAAATTTGGTTTGCCAATATATTGTTGAGGATTTTTGTATCTATGTTCATCAGGCATACTGGCCTGTTATTTCCTTTTTTGTGTGGTATCCTTGTCTGGTTTTTGTAACCAGGTAATTTTGGCCTTGTAAAATATGTTTGGAAGTGTTTCCCCTCTTCTAATTTTTTTTTGAAAGAATGTGAGAAGGGCTGGTATTAATTATTAATTGACTGTTTGGTAGAATATACCAGTGAGGTTGTCTGGTCCTGAACTATATCTTTTGGGTGATTTTTGATTATTGGATCAATTCTATGTCTAGTTATCACTGTTCAGATTTTCTATTTCATTACGATTCAGTCTTGATAGGTTGTATGTTTCTATGAATTTATCCATTTCTTCCAGGTTGTCCAATTTGTTGGTGTATAACTGTTGATAGTAACCTCATGATCCTTTGTATTTCTGTGGTATCAGTTGTAATATCTCTTCCTTTATTTCTGATTTTATTTGTGTTCTTTCTCTTTTTTCTTAATTAGTGTAACTATACATTTGACAATTTTATCTTTTCAAAGAATTAGGTCTGAATTTCATTGATTTTTTTGGTCTTTTTAGTCTCCATTTTATTTATATCTGCTCTAATATTTATTTCCTCCCTTCTACTAACTTTAGGCTTTATTTTTTCTTCTTTTTCTAACTCCTTGAGATATAAAATTAGATTGTTTATTTGATACTTCTCTTATTTCTTGAGGTAGAAATGTATTGCTATGAATTTCCCTCTTAGAACTGCTTTTGCTGCATCCCATAAATTTTGGTATGTTATGTTTTCATTTTCATTTGTCTCAATGTGTTTTTTGATTTCTCTTTGGATTTCTTCTTTGACCCATGTTTTATTAAATAGCATATTATTTAATCTCCACATATTCATGAACTTGTGGAATTAATTTCTAGTTTCATACCATTTCAGTTAGAAGATAGCAACTGTCCTCTGACGTCTCTTGAAAGGATTAGAATCAGCCTCTCAATTCTTTTTTAATTAGAAGCCTACCCACCCCCCTGATCACAGTCATGATAACTAGCTAATAGGCCTCCTTCACAGAAAGACAGAGGTCTTGGGTCCATTGCCTCTTGCTGTGCCCTCAGGATAACAACTCTCTAAGAACTCTTTCTCCATTGGTTATAGACCTGGGACCCATGAGTTTAAGCTCCACTGACTACCAGAGCCAGATGATATAGAGGTGTCCCCTGGAAGCAGTCACAAAAATTGGGGCAACAGACAGGAGCATGAGCTCTTTTTTTGGTGACAACAATTATTGCAGTCTCATGGGAACATAAGCTCACCTGCCCTCCAGGTCTAGGCAGTTGAAAAGAGTCTCCTGGGCAGCAGCTGCAAAAATTGAGGTACCAGACACATTTAAAGGTTTCCTCCTGGGAGATACTGTGGTGCTCTGGAGCATGGTAAAAGGAGAGGACAAAGATGGCTCCTGCCAATCTCTGTCCTCAAAGAGTGCTCTAGTAGGTTACTAGATGTGTGTGTTAAATTAAATGCCTCACCTCAGGCCAAGGCTTTAATATAAGCAGGTTAGCCTCCTTCATTTTAAGTTTGAGTGCAATTGGCTGCCTCTAAGTTGGAGCCTGATGTGGGTGAGTCCAAGCATTCAATCCCTTTAAGAGGCATTTCTCGGATTGCTACCATCTTCTGGGTCTCAGGACACAAGCCCTGCTGGTTTTCAAAATTAACCATTTTGGGGAGTCATCTCTCAAGTGCATGTCTTAAAATTTGGGGTACCTTATGTATGGTTTGAACCTTTCACTCCTTAGGGAGAAACTCTGGGTTTTGAGTTTCCTCCTGGTTGTGGGTCACCACAATGTTGTGGGGTTTATGGCAATAATGTGTCCCAGCCTCAATAACCCACTTTGATGTGGGTTTTCACCTTATTGGCCTAATATGTACTTGTCACTTAATCAGACTTTAGGTTTTTTCTTTTTTAAGAGATAGTTGCTCCATATGTAGTTGTAGACTCAGTGTGTCTTAGGAGGAGGGTAGTTCAGTATCTTCCTTGATTGCCATCTTGAACTGGAATCAATCCAAATTGTCTCATTGTTGTTGTTGTTGTTTTTTATATTATACTTCTAGTCTCTATTTCATTTATTTCTGCTCCAATCCTTATAATTTCCTTCCTTCTGCTAAATTTGGGTTTAGTTCATTCTCCTTTTTCTAGTTCCTTGAGGTATAAAGTTAAGTTGTTTAATTGAGATCTTTCTTCTTTTTGAAAGTATGTTTACCACTATAAACCACCATTTTATTACTGTTTTTGCTGTGTCTCATAAGTTTTGGTGCGTGGTGTTTTTATTTTAATTTATCTTAAGATATTTTCTATTTCCCTTCTGATTTCTTCTTTGATCCATTGTTTTTTTCAGGAGTGTGTTGGTTAATTTCCACTTATTTGTGAATTTACCAGTTTTTCTTCTGCCATTAATTTCTAGTTCTATACCATTTTGATCAGAGAATATAACTGGTAACATTTCAGTCTTCTTATGTTTGCTATGACTTATCTTGTGATCTAAACTGTAGTCTACCCTGGAGAATATTCCAAGTGTGCCTGAGAAGAATGTGTATTCTGCTGCTGTTAAGTGGAATGATTTTATATATCTGTTACATTATTTGGCCTATGGCATTGTTTAAGTTCTGTTTCCTTATTGATCTCTGTCTGAATGTTCTATCCATTATTGAAAGTGGAGTATTGAAATTCACTACTATTATTGTGTTGTTGTCTATTTCTCTCTTCAGTTTTATCAATGTTTGCTTTATATATTTTGTTGCTCTAATGCTGAGTTTATAAATTTTTATAGTTGATACATCCTTCTGGTGAATTGGCTTTCATATCATATAATGTTTTGTCTCTTGTGGCATTTTTTGACTTAAAGTCTATTTTTTCTGATAAAAGTATGGCTACCCTATTCCTTTTTGGTTACCATTGGCATGGAATATATTTTCCCATCCTTTAACCTTTATTGTATGTATGCCCTTAAATCTAAATAGTGGGTCTCATATAGATAACATATAGTTGAATGTTGTCTGATTGTCCAACTCAGCCACTCTATGTCTTTTGATTGGAGAGTTTAATCCATTTACAAATAAAGTAATGACTTATAGGGAAAGACTTACTTTTGCCATTTTGTTCATTATTTTCTTGTAGCTCTTTTGTCTCTCTTTACCTCTCTTGCTTTGTGACTCATTGACTTTTTGTAGTGGCATGATTTAGTTCCTTTTTCATGTTCTTTTGTGTATCTTCTTTAGGTATTTTCTTTGTGGTTACTGTGGGGCTTACATGGGACATTTTAGAGTTATAACAATCTATTTAAGTAGATAACAACTTTAGTTTTACATAAAAACTCTGCATTTTTCCTGCCTTTCCCTGACACTTCATGTTATTAATGCCACAAATTATATCCTTTTATATTGTTTATCCACTAATATATTTTATATAGTTATATTTTTTATAATTTTGCTTTTTAACCTCTATATCAGAATTAAAAGTGAGTTATGTACCACTCTTACAGTCTTATAATATTCTCTATTTGTCTATATATTTACCTTTACCTGGGAGCTTTATGATTTTATATGCTTTTGTGTTGTTATTTAGCATCTTTTAATTTCAGTTTGAAAGAATTCCCTTAGCATTTCTTATAAGGCAGGTCTAGTGGTGATGAACTCCCTCAATTTTGGTTTGTCTGGGAAAATCTTTAGCTCTCCTTTTCTGAAGGACAGTTTTTTTCAAATACAATATTTTGGTAGGTAGTATTTTTCTTTCAGCAATTTGAATATATCATCCCACTCCTTTCTGGCCTGCAAGGTTTTTGCTGAGAAATCTACTGATAGCCTTATGAGGGCTCTCTTGTACATGAAGATTTGTTTTCCTGATACTACTGTTGATATTCTTCTTGCCTTTGACTTTTACAATTTGATTATACTGTGTCTTGGTGTAGAATTCTTTAAACTTTTTCTAGCTGTGGTCCCTCAGTATTCTGAATTTGAGGGACTTTGAATGTCCATTTTCTTCACTAGATTTATGTAGTTTTTGGAAATAATTTCAACAAATAAGCTTTCTGTCCCTTTTTCTCTTCTCCTCTGGAACTCCCATAATTTAAATATTGGCCTATTTGATGGTGTCCCATAGGTCCCTTAGGCTTTCTTTACTCTTTTTCATTATTTTTTTCAGTTTGTTTCACTGACTGGATAATTTCAAATAATTTGTCTTCAAGTTTACTGTTTTTTTCTTCTGCTTGACCAAGTCTGCTATTGAAACCCAGTAGTAGATTTTTCAATTGAGTTACTGTATTCTTCAGCTCCAAAATTTCTATTTAGTTATTTTTTACATTTTCTCTGTGTTGATATTCTCATATTGTTCATACATCATTTTCTTGAGCTTATTTAGCATCTTTATGATGGTTATTTTATATTCTTTGTTATATAATTCATATACTTCTGTTTCTTTTTGTCATTTTTCACAGATTTGTTTGTTCTTTTGATTTGACCTTGTTTTCCTCTTTCTTTGTGTGCCTTGTAGCTTTGTGTGATGATCTGCACATTTGATAAAGCAGCTGCTTCTCTGGATTCATACAGGAAAAGTACTTCACGAATCAACCCAGCTAGAAACCCTGGGGGCCATTCAAACCTTTTCTGTTGATGTGTCTTCTCTGAAATTCTGTGTGTAAAGTCCCTATTGGAGGGATATGCTGGCTTCTTTTTTCAGCATCTTGTAATCTCTTCCTCCTTCTGGTGTCTGTCTACAGTATGGCAGATTTTCTGGAGGTTGAACAACTGCCCCACTTTCTTTTTTAATCTGTAGCCTTCCCAGGCATCTAGAGTATGCCAGTCTCTTCAGCACTCTGAGTCAATCAAGACAGAAACCAGTCACTTAGGCAATGTCCTGAAAAGCTAGAACATTGAATGCATACTCTATGCTTCTCTTTCTCCCCAAGAGAAAGACTGCCAATACCTATTGTCCCCTGTCTGCTGTACTGTGGGTACTCTAGAGTCACAGCAAGCCCTCCACCTCTCTTCTCCCAATATGCCAGATCCAGTCAGTTTTCTGAAACAGGTGAAACAGACATCAATCCCTCTGACAGTCTCCCCCAAAAGCCAGAACACTGAATGCATGATCCAGCACTTTCCCTTCCCAAGGAGAAGCCAGGAGTTGATATTATTTTCTCTTGTTCATTCCACACTGAGCCAAAGGGAAGGACTGTAGTGAATGGGTATGTGATATAATCTAAACTGATGCCTTTGTTCCCAGTGGCCTCCAACTGGTGCCTTTTCCTATCAGCACTTAGATTCAGACAAGACAGAAACCAGTCCATCAGGAAGCCTCCTGAAATGTCTAAATGTTGGATGTATGTTTCAGTGTTCTCTTTCCCTTCTCAGGGAGAAACCAGGAGCTCCGTGTTTTCTCTTTATCACAACACACTGAACGAGCAGAGAGAGTATGGTGAGTGAGTGCCATGGATTTTCCTACCAGGTTCTATGCAGCTAGTTTCTCCTTTGTCTGGGAAGCAGGAGCATCTTAACTGATTTCTAGATTTCTCACAAAGGGAATTTGGTCTGTATATCATTGTTGAATTTGTGTCTCCATGGGTAAAAGGAGCTTCTGGGACTTCTGCCATCTTGATGAAGTCACTCTAATACAATATTTTGAAATTTCATAGAAGATATTGCATGTTTCAGTATTATATTCATTTTTACTGCTAAGTAGCATTCTGTCGCATTGATATATCATGTGTGTTTATTCTATTTGATTTTATTATTAAATTTTATATATTATTTAGATCTTTTAATCCAAAAAATCTAGAATCACTGGTTCTGTTCAAAGACAGCATTCAACTAGAAATTCTCTATATAATTGAAGACTTAGGGCTAAGAATCAGCCTTTGGGATTTGAAAGTAAAACACCTATTTCATTTCATGGTATAATATGCCAAAGTAAATATTTGGGGTCTCCAGATAACTCATTAAAGTAGTATGAGTTATACTATCTTCTTTTCATTCTTTGGGTAAAAATGAGTATTACAATAATTCAATATTTTTCTTTCTAGAGTAACCAAGGAAATCCCTCCTCATTGATTGATTTGACTTTTAGGTTCCTAGTATATTTAATATCATAATTGGATTGATAAAAATTAACATAAGAGTTAAGGAGACACTGAAAATTTTTCATGAAAACCAAATCCAGATAAAGTACTAAAATATTCAACCATAGAAACAAAAGGTCATAAAAAAGATCTTCTTTATATTATATCCCTGGACTCAGGTGCACATAATATGCAAATATTGGGATCTGATAAATCCCATCACATTTATTTAACTATAAATGTTAGCATACTCAATTTAATAATACAAGATAAAATGTTCTTGAATTCTGTTAAAGATGATGAAAGTAGTATTTAGATTTCTTTAAAAAAACTTCAAAAGTATTTTCCAGTTGTTTTCAGAGGTAAGTCTGAATTATCCCAAACATGCAAAATTGCTGAAATTTATAATTAAAAAAGCAATAAAATGCACAGAAAATGAAAGACGAATAAGCAAAAACTTCTTCCCTTTTGGAAAATGCTTTAAAAACAGAATAAAACATTTATTTTCTAAAACACACTATCAGGTACAAAGGCATAGTATAAATCTTTGCTGAAAAGCAAAATATTAAGTTGATTCTCAATAGTCCTGACACTATTAACTAAACTGAATAATCGAATATTGCCAGGTGTAAAAATATTTATTATATTTAATTTATATTTATTACAATGCTAATTTAAATCATTTAAATTAAATTGAGATTTAAAGTGAAAACCCATTATCAACATCCAGGTCAATCAAGAAATCCTTACTTTTGTGGATCCATGTATTATGCAAGCGATCTAGCCATCTGAGTTCAAGCCTGTAGTGTGACAACATACTAAAAGGTTGAACTTCACTTTTAGCTCCTTTGGTTTATGGCAGATGAGCTGAAAGTCTCAAGTTACAGTGGTAGTTTTTATATTCTATGTTCATATGTATAAAACTCAGGCAAAAAGAAGGTGTAACTATGAAATAAAAACTCTAAGGACTGCTCCATAATCCAACATATGTGGCTGTAGAATAGATACAAGCTGGGGCCTGAGGAAAGGGAAAAAGATAAGTGAACATTAAATTAAATTCCATGGTAGTTAGTGTAGTGTTAAGAAAACAAGTTATTCTATATAATGTAGACTTTCCAAAAGGTAGAATATTCCTTTTTCCTTCCAGCTACATATTATCATGAAGCCTATAGTCTTCCTCAGACTTCTATTAAGAATTCCAGCCATGACAGCAGTAATTTGCTAGCAGTATAATTTCCACATTATGTGTATGTATTTCCATCTACTTATGTATGTATGTATTTAAACTATAGGTTTATCCTTGTTATTAAAGAATGTTTGTAACCCTAAAATCATTTTAATTAATATGATGCCGACTTCTTCTCCAAATAGTTTATTCCCAATACCACATTCATTAAGTAGAAGAGTAATTGAGAAGACTTACTTTGCCTAATGTTTCTGGAGCTGGCATTGAAATTAAAGGGACATTAGTCAACTTTCAGCCTGGCAGTAGCAAACCATCTTTTGTAAAGACCAGGAAGATCTTTTCAATTTAGTTTGCTCTTTCTTCTAAATTTACTTCACAGTGATCTTAATCCATGTGTAATTTTGATGTCCTTAGCAACAAAATACTTCTAAATTTTCAAAATACTTCTAAATCTAAATTTTTAGATAAAACAGAGAATAAGTATTATCATTAATCAGGAATTTATGCAATAGATGACTAGGTGACTACAGGGTCTCAAGTGCTACATGAGAAATGCAGTTTAGAACTATAATATTTAAGGTAAAATGCCAAAATGTCACGTTAAAGTCAAAATTCAATGAGGGGCATCACAGAGTTTATTTTCTTGTCCATAAGAGATGAATAAATAACGAAAGAACCCATATATAAACTTGAGTTTGAAAAGGATAAGGCCCACATAAAATGAAATAGGCTGTATTGGGAGTATGCTCTTCTTTCAATGATGATAAAACTTTGACTAAATGGCACACATCTCTATAAAACCCTCAAGCATCAAGTAGATGTCAGGAAGGACAGAAAAGCAATTTTCAAGCTCTACAAATTATTTTGCTATGTCAGTTACACATATTTAGATCACACACACATTTTGTAATTAGTTTAATAATAGCAATTAACAAGCTTTTGGCAGGTTCTTCTAATACTAAATTTTTATCAGAGGATAGAATAGTGAGGTTCTGTACTGGTTTATTTTACTTTGATTAGTCACTTTTCTTCTAGAATGGAAATTACATTCAAGGAGGTAGGTCATGTTGAATATACAGTGGTGGTATATTTTTTTAGTATGTATTTCAATAACCCACCATGAGATCTCAAAGAAGCAAATTCCTGAATTGTGACAAGGATGCAAGTGAGATGATCCTCTGAAACATCTGGGGGAAAATTTGCTTTTTTCCTGTTTCTTTTAACCTATATATGAGTCCATGTTTTATTAGGACTATGGCAATTAAGCAATTTTGACTTTGAAAACTGTTTGAGTAGAGATGATTAAAGATTTTCAATAGATCATAGGCCAATAGTTTCTATTTTAATTTTGAAAGACTTTTGAACAGCTCAGTTTTCCAGAACGGGTGTTTATGAAACATTTAAATGTTTTTACTCCTTAGCCCAAGCTATACAGAAGTTTTCTTTTTTAATGCATGTGAAAAAATGTAATTCATTGAATTTATAAAAATGGTTCTGAATCATGCTATTATGTTTTAGTTGAATAGATTATTTTAAAAAATGGCTATTGCAAAACAATTATTTATGTAGATATAGCCCAATATTATGAATGTATGACTAAGTCTATCCCAGGTAAGTTAATGATTTGCATCAAACTATTCTTTGAGACACTTTCCAAATTTTATCTTAGGAAGCAAAAACACTTTAAAGCTTCTGATTTTAAGTAAA
Source organism: Delphinapterus leucas (assembly GCF_059928025.1). Classification (NCBI taxonomy): domain Eukaryota; kingdom Metazoa; phylum Chordata; class Mammalia; order Artiodactyla; family Monodontidae; genus Delphinapterus; species Delphinapterus leucas. Next base: position 47,693,296 of record NC_143150.1, on the reverse strand, counting down.
AAATAAAGAATAAGACTGTGTTAACTTAGCAAACATTTATGAAACACTTACTAAAATATAATTGCATTTTAGGTTACTTTTCCTTAGGGGCTGCAAGAAATGACAGAAAGACTCTTTCTCACTAAATATGTATTGTTTAGTAGGAATAAATAAGGAGTACATAATTAGTTATAACTAGTACAGGGTAGAATGTAACAAGTGCTATAAAATAAGTATATTGTGCCTATAAAGGAGAGAGTACGCCTGGAAGAGGGGGAGGGTCAGGGAAAGCTCTGCAGTGTAGAATGCACTTCAAGTGGGTCTTAAAAGGTAGGTAGAGTTTAGAAAAAGAGAATTATCTGTAATGACTAGTCTTTATAAGTCAGGATTATCATTTTTTTAATGACAGAAACTCCACCAAAGCTTAAGAATAAAAAAATAATTTATTTGCCCTTATTACTATAAGGTCTATGACTATAAACCTAGATTTACTCATTGCTGGAACTCAGGAGATCAGATGATGACAGATGATCTCAATGTATTGTCCTTGCTTTTCTTAAGGTTAGCATCAACTTCAGGCAGCTGGCCTCTGGCAGCTTTAGACTTACATCATAACAGCTTTCTACCTACAGAGGAAAGGGAGGGTGAAACTCTCAACAGTCCCAATATGAGTGTGAGGATGAAATTTCATTGGTCTGGATTAGATTTTGTACTCATATTTGAACAAATCTGGAGGAATGTAATACTCTGATTAGCCACACTTGGGTTATATCCTAAACTCCTGTGATGAACGTAGAGGTAGAAATATTATCAGTCAAGCAACATAAAACATTCATTACCAGAAGAAGGAGGAACTGGATACTTAGTAGAGAAATAAAAGTCCCCACATGGTGCGATGTTGGGCAAGTTGCCTAATATATCTGAACTTTAATTTTCTCATCTAAAAATAAAATGATATAACTAACATGAAGTTATTGTAAGGATATAATTTTATGCTGGTATAAAGTTTCAGGCACTTAGCATATTCTGATAAATGTTAGTCTCTTTTCCCTTCTGTAGTACCTAGGTACTCCAGGATTCTGGTTTGGTCTAACATCAGTGTAGACACAGACACACACACTGACTCACACCCATAAACACACAAATATAATCATACACACAGAGATTGCCCTGTATGATATGATGGTAAGTTGAGATAATGCTATAATATTATAATATATGGTTCAGAAGTTTTACCTGAGACAATTCTTTCAGACATTACCTTTATACTTAATCAAATTGAGGCAAAATTGATTATCTGAGTCTCAAAAATCTCAGCTTCAGAAGCTGCTATTTGTTTAATACCAAAAAATTTAAAAACTGTTAGCAATTCTCAAGTTACTCTTAAAATTGAAATTGATTCTATAAAAATAGTTTCATCTGCTATGATTAGGAACAATACTGTTTTAACCTATAATGTGGAAGCTATGGAAAGGCATATTAAGCCTGAAAATCTCTGTATATTAGGTGCTAAGGGTACGAGAATGGGTATTGAATCTTCACTTAGGAGGGTATAATCAAAATTGAATGGATACTAGACAGAGTAGAAATATATATTCTTGTTTCCTACTGGGATCTGTTGAGGTTATACCAATGCATTTCTACATTTAATCTAACAGCGCATGTAGTTAAGAGACTTATAAATGGAAAGTGACCTCAAAAACTGCATTGGGACACCAGCAAATCATTCAGATCTTATCAGAATTTGAGTAGAAATATTACACAAAATCTAGTATATCAGGCGCAGATGCCTTCGAAAGTATGATCATGAACAATATTAAAGCCGATGATCTTCAGTGACCTACTTATCACACTCTATAGGTAGCTTTTTACTGTACTTATGCTTAAGGCTTGTGTCATTAGTGAATCCCCAGGACTGCCAGGCACAGGGGGGAAAGTATTGCTATAGAAAACCTGCTCAATCAAACATAAAACAGAATTGGGGGAAAAATCCAGAAAGCATATTAAGAAATAACAGTAACAGAAGATGGCAAGAATAAGTCATCAGTAAATATATTAGTAATCATGATAAATATGAGTGGGTTAATCTCACATGTTAAAAGACAGATACTTTCTCGTTGGTATAAACCAAATAAACAAATTTTGAAATGTATAGAAATATTGAATCACTATGTTGTGCACCTGGAACTAACGTAATGTGGTAGGTCAATTATACTTCAATAAACAGACAAAAAAACTTAGAAAGATCAGGTCTGTGGTTACAAAAGGCGAGGAGGAATGGAGAATTGGATGAAGGTAGTCAAAAGGTACAAATTTCCAGTTATAAGATAAATAATTACTAGGGATACAATGTAAAACATGATAAATATAATTAACACTGCTGTATGTTATACATGAAAGATGTTAGGAGAGTAAATCCTAAGAGTTCTCATCACAAGAAAAACATTTTTTTTCTATTTCTTAACTTCGTAAAATAAATAAATAAAACACACAATTACTGGCAACATGCTGTTTACAAGTAACAAACTTAAAATGGGATCGTTGAAAATAAAAGCATAGAAAGTACATGTCAGACAAACACTACCAAAAGAAAAGCAAGTGGACCAATATTAATAGGAGATAAAACAGGGTTAATGGTAAAAAAGTTAAAAAAAATACAATAATCAATTATAAATTATTCATAAGAGTTCATGAGTCCATACCAACTAACTAAACAAATAAACAATCTAACAAGAAGAGGAAGGGATCTTGCTTACAATAGAATGGCAAGTGCTGACTAGTAAATGTGGAGGAAGTACTGAAGTTGGAAAATCAGCATTTGCAATCATAGTAAATATCAGATCAGGCAAGAATCATTAAAAGCTAAATTTAGGAGGAAATGTTGATGAAGAGCAGGATATTTACATGGTCTTAAAGTGTCTCTCTACTTCTTATTGATTGTAAGGAAAAATACAGTAATTATATAATGAAGAAATCAGACAACACCTTGACTGGGTGATCAAAATTACATCATAAATGAGGTGAGGATGGACATTGTGACCTATGTTGTGTTCTAGTTGAAAATGCATAACCTGAATCTAATCCTGAGGAAACTTCAGGCAAACCTCAAATGAGGAGCATTCTATTAAAACAAACAAAAACATTAATATATAATTTGTAAATTAACATTTATCATAGGTATGTATAGAAAAAAATAGTAGATATAGGGTTCAGTACTATCCACAGTTTCACTCATCCCCTGGGGGTCTTGGAACATAACACCTCAGATAATGGGGGACAACTATATTGTAAAAAAACATGAATTTAATGTAACTTGTAAAATAACATTGAAATATGAAATTGCTATTATTTTTAGGTAAAATAGGGTGAAATAATTGGGAATTTCATATTGTTCAACATAATGCATTAACAGGGAAACATATTTTCTATTCTTCATGTTTCCATATGGGAGACTTTGCTAGACACACACTCCTGGCAATGCTTACTTCTCTCCATGGAAAGAGGAGCAAAGAGAATTTGGAATAATAATCATTATGCTTGGTCTCTCTGTCTCTGTCTTATTTCTCTCTCTGTCTCTTTTCTTTGTGAGCCATTCTTGCTGTATGCAAATACAAATCCTCTAACCTGTTCACTGACACACAGTAGTGGCTGGCCTTTGTAGGCGTGGCATGCAGTTGTTAAGCTGTCCCCATGACTGGGTGGTTAAGTCTTTATAAAGAGGTATTAAAAAGATCACTTGGCTGAAGGTCTAAAGCCACTTTCTCCTGTCAGTTCTATCAGGAGTATTCATAACCAAGGTATTTTGATCTTCATATAATGACTTGTGTCTGTCTCTCAATTGATTTTAAACACAAGCAGAGAGGATGTGATTTTATTTATGCCATAAAATGACAAATATGTAACAACATATGTGAAAAAAATGTAAAATAAATTGATAGATACATAGTTATAGTTGGAACAACCAGCTTTTCTTTTTTCAGACAACTATTGTCAAGCAAAGAAAAAGTGAAATGTATAAATTTGAATTAAGTAACCAATTAACTTTGTACTTAACTGGAAAATTCATTTTTTTGAACAAAATGGAACATTCAAAAAGTTAATCACATATTAAACTTTGCTCTTAACATTATGAAAATTGAAGGGGTACATGCAATCCCTCTCCCTAACCCCTGGTAGCTAAATTATGTTAGGAAAAGCCAACTAATTACACACTCCTACCCAAAACTTTAATAGTATGAAGGAAGTGAAAAAAGGTGCTGGGAGAATTACAGGTTATGTTCAGTCATTTTACTGGAGTTGAGAAACTGCAGGTGGTATAAAGAACATCCACTGGCAGCAGGCCCAGCAGTATTAATGCAAATGCCCAAGCTTTTTCACCTTCATAACTTCCTTTTGTTCTTATCTGTTTTCTAAACATTGTTCTCTAGTTTTCCCATTGTATAAGTTCCCTGATATCCTCATGTTAAATTAATCTTCTACTTAAGTAAACTAGAATTGATTTTTGGGTTTTTTTTTTTTTTCTGTACGTGGGCCTCGCACTGTTGTGGCCTCTCCCGTTGCGGAGCACAGGCTCTGCACGCGCAGGCTCAGCAGTCATGGCTCACGGGCTCAGCCGCTCCGCGGCATGTGGGATCTTCCCGGACCGGGGCACGAACCCATTTCCCCTGCATCAGCAGGCAGACTCTCAACCACTGCGCCACCAGGGAAGCCCGATTTTTGGTTTTATCAACCAGGAACCTTGTCTAATATACCATTAAATAGCAAATAAAAACATAGGAAGATAACCATATCACCTTACAAGGATATTATAAGTGGTAGCACAATGAAATTCTAGGAAAAATTTACTTGCGAGTATGAATGCAAAGAACCTAAATAAATGTTAGCAACCCAAACTCAAAGGTGAGTTAAAAAAAAATAATACAAAATGACTATCACAGAATCCTAAGGATGTTTTTTTATGAGCAAATGAAGAAATCTAATTCACTATGTTAACAGATTAGGAAAAAAAAATTATAAGACCATCTTAATATATGTTGTTGAAGAAAACATTTAAAAAAAATTAATACCTATTCATGACAAAATACTACCATCAAACAAGAAAATAAAATACATCTTTAACTTGAAATAGACTATCTATGGAGGAAATATTCAAACAACAAACAAATCAACAAAGCCCTCAATACCTCAAACATCAGGAAATAAAAACTGTACCAAATAATTACTAAGTCAAAAGAAAACAAAACCTGAAATTGCAGAAAACCCAGAGAAAAACAATAATTAAAGCACATATAAGATCTCAATAAATTTGTACTCAGAAGATACATTATAGCATTAAACACTGTTAATGATAAAAGATCAATATGGAAAATACATTAATTAAACATTCAATAACTCAGCCAATGAAGGGGGAAGCAATAATAGAAACTGAAGGAGACAGTATAGTATAATGGATAAAAACACAGCTCTAACTTCATATCCTGGCTCTACTATTCTACCAACTGCATGACCCTGGGTTAATGACCTCTTAGTGCCTCAGTGTCCAAATCTGTAAAAGGGGAGTACAAGAAGTATTTATCTCCTAGTGTTGTTATACGGATTATATGTACTAATGTAAGTGTACAATTTTACCAGAAAAGCAGAAACAAGAAATTAATTAAGATAAAAGCTAATATTAATGACTTCGAAGATAGAAACAGCAGTAGAAATAATGAATAAATCCAAAAGCTTTTTCTTAAAAAAACTCATAATAATAAAATAGATGTCACTAGCTAATCTAATCAAGAATAAAGGGGAAAAAGCACAAACACAATTAGAACTGGAAAGATGGAAAATTACCACAGACACAGAGAAAAGCAAAATAATTATATGAGATGACTTTGCTCAACCTTGGGCAAATAAATTTCAAAATCTGAATGAAATAGATCATTTTCTGTGAAAATATAAATGACCATAAATTGATCCAGATGAGATTTTTTTTTTAAATTAAATAAACCAATTGCCATTGAAAAAAGAGATAATCTTAATAAAGAGACCAGATTGGGGAACTTGTTTCCCCGGAAACAAGCATCAGTTTCAAAGAGGTATATAAGGTAATTTCTCTCTTTCAAGAAATAATTCATTCTGAAAATTTTTCATCTGTTCCTGAGTATAGACAAAGTAAGCTTCTAGATTTTTGTTACAAAGTCAACATAACACTGAGATAAAATCTACCCAAAAATAGCTTCCCAAAGAAAACTAAGATTGATCTCACTTATGTAAATAAAGAAATTATCAGCAATTAGAATCTACACAAAGAATAATATGCCAAAATGATTGGAGTATTTTCTAGGAATTCAATAATTTTTAATCGAAGTATAGTTGATTTACAACATCGTATTAGTTTCAGGTGTACGGCATAGTGATTCAACATTTTTATAGATTATATTCTGGGACTTCCCTGGCGGTCCAGTGGTTAACACCGTGCTTCCACTGCAGGGGGCATTGGTTCAATCCTTGGTTGGGGAACTAAGATCCCGCATGCCGTGCAGCACAACCAAAAAAAAAAAAAGATTTTTATAGATTATACACCTTTTAAACTCACCATAAAATAGCAGCATTATTTAGAGTAGCCAAGATGTAGAAGCAACCTAAATGTCCATCAACAGTGAATGGATAAAGAAGATGTGATATACTTATACAATGGAATATTAGCCATAAAAGAATGAAATTCTGCCATTTGCAACAATGTGGATGGGCATAGAAGGTAACAATGTTTAATATTAGGAAGCATTAATATAATTCAACACATTATAATTCAACACAAGTGCTGGAAACAGTGATCCTATCGTGTTGATACTGTTTGCATAGACAATTGCCATTGTCCAAATTTCCAGGATACAAAAGAAACAGGGAGACTAAGGAGGGGTTGGCAGGGTACATATGGTTTTTATATTAATACATTATTTTTCAATGTATTTCTGCATTGCCAAGATTTGTTCTCTTTTCTACTTTAGAGATATAAGGCTACTTTAATTTTACTAATCATTTGTGGGAAAACACCTGAGTGATGCAACTTGAAAGAGATGGAAAACTACTGCAAAAATATTACTCTAGTTCTTACAATAGTTTCTGCCTGGAAGTCCATTATTAGTAATTGATCTCTTCATCTTGTATAATTCTGAACTCTATCTTATAAAACTCAAACACTTTGGGGAAATATAATGTGCTAAACTCTTTTTTTTTTAACATTTATTGGAGTATAATTGCTTTACAATGGTGTGTTAGTTTCTGCTTTATAACAAAGTGAATCAGTTATACATATACATATATCCCCATTACTCTTCCTTCTTGAGTCTCTCTCCCTCCCACCCTCCATATCCTACCCCTCTAGGTGGTCACAAAGCACTGACCTGATCTCTCTGTGCTACGCAGCTGCTTTCCACTAGCTATCTATTTTACATTTGGTAATGTATATATGCCCATGCCACTCACTCACTTTGTGCCAGCTTACCCTTCTCCCTCCCCATATCCTCAAGTCCATTCTCTAGTAGGCCTGCGTCTTTATTCTCATCTTGCCGCTAGGTTCTTCATGACCATTTTGTTTGTTTGTTTTTTAGATTCCATATATATGTGTTATCATACGGTATTTGCTTTTCTCTTTCTGACTGACTTCACTCTGTATGACAGACTATAGGTCCATCCACCTCACTACAAATAACTCAATTTCGTTTTTTATATGGCTGATTAATATTCCATTGTATATATGTGCCACATCTTCTTTATCCATTCATCTGTGGATGGACACTTAGGTTGCTTCCATGTCCTGGCTATTGTAAATAGAGCTGCAATGAACATTGTGGTACATGACTCTTTTTGAATTATGGTTTTCTCAGGGTATATGCCAAGTAGTGGGATTGCTGGGTCGTATGAGAGTTCTATATTTAGTTTTTTAAGGAACCTCCAAACTGTTCTCCATAATGGCTGTATCAACTTGCATTCCCAGCAACAGTGCAAGAGGGTTCCCTTTTCTCCACACCCTCTCCAGCATTTATTGTTTGTAGATTTTTTGCTGATGCAATTCTGACCAGTGTGAGATGATACCTCATTGTAGTTTTGTTTTGCATTTCTCTAATGATTAATGATGTTGAGCATTCTTTCATGTGTTTGTTGGCAATCTGTATATCTTCTTCGGAGAAATGTCTATTTAGGTCTTCTGCCCATTTTTGGATTGGCTTGTCTGTTTTTTTGATATTGAGCTGCATGTACTGCATGTAAATTTTGGAGATTAATCCTTTGTCAGATACTTCATTTGCAAGTATTTTCTCCCATTCTGAGGGTTGTCTTTTTGTCTTCTTTATGGTTTCCTTTGCTGTGCAAAAGGTTTTACATTTCATTATATCCTATTTGTTTATTTTTGTTTTTATTTCCCTTTCTCTAGGAGGTGGGTCAAAAAGGATTTTGCTGTGATTTATGTCATAGAGTGTTCTGCCTATGTTTTCCTCTAAGAGTTTTAGAGTGCCTGGTCTTACATTTACGTCTTTAATCCATTTTGAGTTCATTCTTGTGTATGGTGTCAGGGAGTGTTCTAATTTCATTCTTTTACATGTAGCTGTCCAGTTTTCCCAGCATGACTTATTAGGGCAGCTGTCTTTTCTCCACTGTACATTCTTGCCTCCTTTATCAAAGATAAGGTGACCATATATTCGTGGGTTTATCTCTGGGGTTTCTTTTTTTTTTTTTGACCTTGTTTATTTTATGTATTTATTTATTTTTGAACATATTTATTGGAGTATAATTGCTTTACATTGGTGTGCTAGTTTCTGCTTTATAACAAAGTGAATCAGTTATACATATACATATGTTCCCATATCTCTTCCCTCTTGCAACTCTCTCCCTCCCACACTCCCTCTCCCACCCCTCTAGGTGTTCACAAAGCAACGAGCTGATCTCCCTGTGCTATGTGGTTGCTTCCCACTAGCTATCTATTTTACATTTGGTAGTGTATATACGTCCATGCCACTCTCTCACTTTGTCACAGCTTACCCTTCCCCCTCCCCATATCCTCAAGTCCATTCTCTAGTAGGTCTATGTCTTCATTCCTGTCTTACCCCTAAGTTCTTCATGACATTTCCTTTTGTCTCAAATTCCATACATATGTGTTAGCATACAGTATTTGTCTTTCTCTTTCTGAATTACTTCACTCTCTATGACAGACTCTAGGTCCATCCACCTCATTACAAATATCTCAATTTCGTTTCCTTTTATGGCTGAGTAATATTCCATTGTATATATGTGCCACATCTTCTTTATCCATTCATCTGATGATGGACACTTTGGTTGCTTCAGTCTCTGGGCCATTGTAAATAGAGCTGCAATGAACATTTTGGTACATGACACTTTTTGAATTATGGATTTCTCAGGGTATATGCCCAGTAGTGGGATTGCTGGGTCATATGGTAGTTCTATTTTTAGTTTTTTAAGGAACCTCCATACTGTTCTCCATAGTGGCTGTACCACTTCACATTCCCACCAGCAGTGCAAGAGTGTTCCCTATTCTCCACACCCTCTCCAGCATTTATTGTTTCTAGACTGTTTGATGATGGCCTTTCTGTCTGGTGTGAGATGATATTTCATTGTACTTTTGATTTGCATTTCTCTAATGATTAATGATGTTGAGCATTCTTATCTCTTGGCTTCTATCCTGTACCACCTATCTATATTTCTGTTTTTGTGCCAGGGCCATACTGTCTTGATTACTGTAGCTTTGCAGTATAGTCTGATGTCATGGAATCTGATTCCTCCAGCTCCATTTGTTTTTCTCAAGATTGCTTTGGCTCTTCAGGGTCTCTTGTGTTTCCATACAAATTGTGACATTTTTTGTTCTAGTTCTGTGAAAAATGCCAGTGATAGTTTGAAAGGGATTGCATTAAATCTGTAGATTGTTTTGAGTAGTATAGTTATTTTCACAGTGTTGATTCTTCCAATCCGAGAATATGGAATAGTTCACCATCTGTTTGTGTCATGTTTAATATCTTTCAACACTGTCTTATAATTTTCTGCATACAGGTCTTTTGTCTCCTTAGGTAGGTTTATTCCTAGATATTTTATTCTTTAGTTTCAATGGTAAATGGGAGTGTTTTCTTAATTTCATTTTCATATTTTTCATCATTACTGTATAGGAATGCAACAGATATCTCTGCATTAATTTTATATCCTGCTAATCAAATTCATTGATTAGCTCTAGTAGTTTCCTGGTAGCATCTTTAGGATTCTCTATGTATAGCATCATGTCATCTGCAAACAGTGACAGCTTTACTTCTTTTACAGGTTGGATTCCATTTATTACTTTTTCTTCTTTGATTGCTGTGGCTAAAACTTCCAAAACTATGTTGAATATTAGTGCTGAGAGTGGGCAAACTTGTCTTATTCCTGACCTTTTGGGAAATTGTTTCAGTTTTTCACTATTGAGGATGATGTTGGCTGTGGGTTTGTCATATATGGCCTTTATTATGTTGAGGAAAGTTCCCTCTATGCCTACTTTCTGGAGGGTTTTTATCATAAATAGGTGTTGAATTTTGTCGAAAGCTTTCTCTGCATCTATTGAGATGATCATATGCTTTTTCTCTTCCAATTTTTTAATATGGTGCATCACATTGATTGATTTGCGTATATTGAAGAATCCTTGCATTCCTGCGATAAAGCCTACTTGATCATGGTGTATGATCCTTTTAATGTACTGTTGGATTGTGTTTGCTAGTATTTTGTTGAGAATTTTTGCATCTATGTTCATCAGTGATATTGGCCTGTAGTTTTCTTTCTTTGTGACATCTTTGTCTGGTTCTGGTATCAGGGTGATAGTGGCCTCATAGAATGAGTTTGGGAGTGTTCCTCCCTCTGCTATATGTTGGAAGAGTTTGAGAAGTATACGTGTTAGCTCTTCTCTAAATATTTGTTAGAATTCATATGTGAAGCAATCCTGTCCTGGGCTTTTGTTTGTTGGAAGATTTTTAATCACAGTTTCAAATTCAGTACTTGTGATTGTTCTGTTCATATTTTCTATTTCTTCCTGATTCAGTCTTGGCAGGTTGTGCATTTCTAAGAATTTGTCCATTTCTTCCAGGTTGGCCATTTTATTGGCCTATAATTGCTTGTAGTAATCTCTCATGATCCTTTGTATTTCTGCAGTGTCAGTTGTTACTTCTGCTTTTTCATTTCAAATTGTATTGATTTGAGTCTTCTCCCTTTTTCTCTTGTTGAGTGTGGCTATTGGTTTATCAATTTTGTTTATCTTCTCAAAGAACCATCTTTTAGTTTTATTGATCTTTGCTATTGTTCCCTTCAATTCTTTTTCATTTATTTCTGATCTGATCTGCATAATTTCTTTCCTTCTGCTAAGCCTTGTGGGTTTTTTTGTTCTTCTTTCTCTAATTGATTTAGGTGTAAGGTTAGGTGTTTATTTGAGATGTTTCTTGTTTCTTAAGGTAGGATTGTATTGCTTTAAACTTCCCTCTTAGAACTGCTTTTGCTGCATCCCATAGGCTTTGCGTCATTGTAATTTCACTGTCATTTCTTTCTAGGTATTTTTTGATTTCCTCTTTGATATCTTCAGTGATCTCTTGGTTGTTAAGTAGTGTATTGTTTAGGCTTCCTGTGTTTGTATTTTTTACAGTTTTTTTCTTATAATAGATATCTAGTCTCATAGCTTTGTGGTCGGAAAAGTTACTTGATACGATTTCAGTTTTCATACTTTTACCAAGCCTTGATTTGTGACCCACAATATGATCTATCCTGGAGAATATTCTATGAGCACTTTAGAATAAAGTGTATTCTGTTGTTTTTGGATGGAATGTCCAATAAATATTAATTAAGTCCATCTTGTTTAATGTGTCATTTAAAGCTTGTGTTTCCTTATTTATCTTCATTTTGGATGATCTTTCCATTGGTGAAAGTGTGGGGTTAAAGTTCACTACTATGAGTGTGTTACTGTTGATTTCCTCTTTTATGGCTCTTAGCATTTGCCTTATGTACTGTAGTACTCCTATGTTCAGTGCAAAAATATTTACAATTGTTATATCTTCTTTTTGGATTGATCCTTTGATCACCATGTAGTGTCCTTTATTTTCTCTTGTAATAGTCTTTATTATAAAGTCTATTTTGTCTGATATGAGAATTGCTACTACAGCTTTCTTTTGATTTCCATGTGCATAGCATACTCCCCTCCCCTCACTTTCAGTCCATATGTCTCCCTAGGTCTATAGTGGGTCTCTTGAAGACAGCATATATACAGGTCTTGTGTTTATATCCATTCTGCCAGTGTATGACTTTTGAAGGGAGCATTTTATCCATTTACATTTAAGGTAGTTATCGATATGTGTGTTCCTATTACCATTTTCTTAATTGTTTTGGGTTGGTTATTGTAGGTCTTTTCCTTCTCTTGTGTTTCTTGCATAGAGAAGTTCCTTTAGCATTTGCTGTAAAGCTGGTTTGATGGTGCTGAATTCTCTTAGTTTTTGCTTCTCTGTAAAGGTTTCAATTTCTCCTTCAAATCTGAATGAGATCCTTGTTGGGTAGAGTAATGTTGGTTGTAGGTTTTTCCCTTTCTTCACTTTAAATATATCCTGCCACTCTCTTCTGGCTTGCAGAGTTTCTGCTGAAAAATCAGCTAATAATCTTTTGGGGATGCCCTTGTATGTTATTTGTTGTTTTTCCCTGCTGCTTTTAATATTTTTTCCTTGTATTTAACTTTTGATCATTTGATTAATACATGTCTTGGCGTGTTTCTCCTAGGATTTTTCCTGTATGGGACTCTGTACTCTTCCTGGACTTGAATGACAATTTATTTTCCATATTAGGGAAATTTTCAACTCTAATCTCTTCAAATATTTTCTCAGTTCCTTTCTTTTTCTCTTCTTCTTCTGGGGCCCATATATTCGAATGTTGGTGCATTTAACATTGTCCCAGATGTCTCTGAGACTGTCCTCAATTCTTTCCATTGTTTTTTTCTTTATTCTGCTCTTCAGTAGTTAGTTCCCCTATTTTGTATTTCATGTCACTTAGCCGTTCTTCTGCCTCAGTTATTCTGTTATTGATCCCTTTTGGAGAATTTTTAATTTCATTTATTGTGCTTTTCATCACTCTTTGCTCTTTAATTCTTCTAGTTCCTTGTAAACGTTTCTTGTATCATCTCCATTCTATTTCTAAGATTTTGGATCATCTTTACTATCATTGTTCTGAATTATTTTTCAGGTAGACGGCCTATTTACTCTTCATTTGTTATGTCTGGTGGGTTTTTACTTTGCTCCTTCATCTGCTATGTGTTCCTCTGTCTTCTCATTTTGCTTAACTTACTGTGTTTGGGGTCTCCTTTTCGCAGGCTGCAGGTTCATAGTTCCCATTGTTTTTGGTGTCTGCCCCTAGTGGCTATGGTTGGTTCAGTGGGTTGTGTAGGCTTCCTGGTGGAGGGGACTATTGCTTGTGCTCTGGTGGATGAGTCTGGATTTTGTCCTTCTGGTTGGCAGGTCCATGTCTGATGGTGTGCTTTTGGGGTGTCTGTGGCCTTATTATGATTTTAGGCAGCCTCTCTGCTAATGGGTGGGGTTGTGTTCCTGTCTTGCTAGTTGTTTGGCATAGGTATCCAGCATTGTAACTTGCTGGCCGTTGAGTGTAGCTGGGTCTTGGTGTTGAGATAGAGATCTCTGGGAGATTTTTGCCATTTGATATTACATGGAGCTCAGAGGTCTCTTGTGGACTAATGTCCTGAAGTTGCCTATCGCGCTTCAGATGCACAGCCTTGACGCCAGGCTGGAGCACCAAGAGCCTGTCATCCACATGGCTCAGAATGAAAGGGAGAAAAAGAAAGAAAGAAAGAAAGGAAGGAAGGAAAGAAGGAAGGAAGGAAGGGAGGAGGAAGATAAAATAAAATAAAGTTATTAAAATAAATCATAAAAAGTAATTATTAAAAAATTTTTAAGTAATAAAAACAAAAGAAAGAAAGAAGAGAACAACGAAACCAAGAAACAAATCTACCAATGGTAACAAGCGCTAAAAAGTATACAAAAAAAAAAAAGGACAGACAGAACCCTAACACAAATGGTAAAAGCAAAGCTATACAGACAAAATCTCACACAGAAGCATACACATACACACTCACAAAAAGAGGAAAAGGGGAAAAAAATCATAAATCTTGCTCTCAAAGTCCACCTCCTCAATTTGGGATGATTCGTTGTCTATTCAGGTATTCCACAGATGCAGGGTACATCAAGTTGATTGTGGAGATTTAATCCGCTGCTTCTGAGGCTGCTGGGAGAGATTTCCCTTTCTATTCTTTGTTTTCACAGCTCCCTGCGCTCATCTTTGGATTTGGCCCCGCCTCTGCGTGTAGGTCACCGGAGGTCATCTGTTCTTAGCTCAGACAGGACGGGGTTAAAGGAGCCACTGATTCAGTGGCTCTGGCTCACTCAGGCTGGGGGGAGGGAGGGATACGGAATGCGGTGCGAGCCTGCGGTGGTGCAGGCTGGCGTGACGTTGCACCAGCCTGAGGTGCTCCATTTGTTCTTCTGAGGAAGTTGTCCCTGGATCACGGGATGTGGCAGTGGCGGGTTGCACAGGCTCCTGGGAGGGGAGGTGTGGACAGTGACCTGTGCTTGCTCACAGGCTTCTTGGTGGCAGCAGCAGCAGCCTTAGGTTCTCATGCCCATCTCTGGGGTCCACACTGTTAGCCGCGGCTCGCGCCCGTCTCTGGAGCTCATTTAAGCAGCGCTCTTAATCTCCTCTCCTCACGCACCAGGAAACAAAGAGGGAAGAAAAAGTCTCTTGCCTCTTCAGCAGGTCCAGACATTTTCCTGGACTCCCTCCTGGCTAGCGGTGGTGCACTAGCCCCCTTCAGGCTGTGTTCACGCTGCCAGTCCTCTCCCTGAGATCTGACCTCCGAAGAAGCCTCAGCCTCAGCTCCCAGCCCTCTTCCGGGCGGGTGAGCAGACAAGCCTCTCGGGCTGGTGAGTGCTGGTCGGCACCGATCCTCTGTGCGGGAATCTCTCCCCTCTTCCCTCCGCAACCCTGTTGCTGAGCTTTCCTCCGTGGCTCTGAAGCTCCCCCCATCCGTCACCCAAAGTCTTCGCCCATGAATGGGCTTCCTAGTGTGTGGAGACCTTTCCTCCTTCACAGCTCCCTCCCACTGGTGCAGGTCCCATCCCTATTCTTTTTCTCTGTTTATTCTTTATTTTTTTGCCCTACCCAGGTACGTGGGGAGTTTCTTGCCTTTTGGGAGGTCTGAGTTCTTCTGCCAGCATTCAGTAGGTGTTCTTTAGGAGTTGTTCCATATGTAGATATATTTCTGATGTATTTATGGGGAAGAATGTGATCTCCTCATCTTAATCGTCAGCCATCTTGAAGCTCCTCCCCTGTGCTAAAGTGTTTCACAACATGATGTCACTAATAGTAGTGTTAAAAATGAGCATTGGGAGTAGAGTTTAGTGGCTAAGAGCTGGGACTTCATAGGGCAGAGACAGATTTAAATCTTATCTGTAAAATTCATTAGCTGTTTGGCCTCTTTAAAGCCAAATGAGAATTACAATTATGAAGTCACCTACTTCATGGGGTTGGTGATGTATTAATGAAACAATGTAAGTATTTAGAATATTGCTTTGCATGCATTAAGCTTTTGGTAGATATGCAGCTGCTATAAACTATTATTAGATATGAAGCAAGAAAAAGTAATTTGTTGAACATTTGCTCTGTGAAAGGGGCACTGTGCAGAATGCACAAACATATATATATATATATATATATATATATGTTATTTTTTCTCAAGGAGCTTCTGATAAACCTATGGAGATAGCAGATCTGTTTTCCTCTTAATTGTAAACTCAAGATGTGCAAAGACCTGCTAAATATTGTCATAGAGTAGAGCTACTGAAAGTGGGAGAAAGCATGCAGAAAGGAAGGGTAGGGAGTTCAAAAATAAATTTCAGTCCTGCCTCATACATGAAGTCAAATCTTTTCTAATAAAAAGGGCCAGTTTTGTGAGAGGTATGAGAGAATATGGAGTTCTGATTTCCTTCTCTATGTTTTTTATTTTTAATGAAATACAGAAAGAATGGTCAGAGGCTGTAAAACACAGTTCCAGCTCACCACTTCCACAACACTACTATCATTGCAATACAGATCTACAATCTGTTTTTGCAGTGTTTACTTTTCCTCAAAGTCCTATTCTAATGTTGTTAGCATTTTAGGAATAGATTATTCAGTTCCTTCCTTCTCAGTATTCAAAATCTCCCTTATGGCAATTCCATCATTTCTACTGTGAGAAAATGTGGTGATCATAATAACAATGTTTTAAATTTACATAATGAAATAAATTATAAAAGTCCAATTTACACTGACACTGCACCCTTTTGTGCAGTTTTATCGTTTCACTCCTGATGAAAAACAAACAAATCAGGTTCGCTTTCACAATATAAGCAAGAACATGTTTTTCAACTGCTTTGCTCCTATTTAAACCTTTTAGCATTTCCACATTAAGGTATTTGACACCATCAATACATCAGTTTTTACAGAAAGGTGGGAGAATTTTTATGACCCGTTGCTTTAAAATGTGCCTGCACATACTCTCAGATCCTGACCAAATTTGCACAAAAAATATAAGAACAGTGGGAGAAGGGGTTAGCTATAATTGGGATACTAGATCCCAAGACTGAGAGCAATTATTATTGAGATTTTGAGGATGAGATTACTGATATACTTCCTGCCTCTGTTGGTATTGTCTCAGGTTCTAGAACAGGGCTATGCTTGAAGACAGAGCCCATTGGTGAGACCAGTTTCAAGGAGCAGAAGACAAAGGCAGGTGAAACTAAGAAGATTCATAGTAAGTGTTACCTGTTTATAAAGATTTCTCCTCATCTTCAAAACCAGATGTGTGCTCTCTATCCTTTGAACTCAACATAAACTTGTGTCTATATATCTTGATAGCAACACCAAGTACAAATTATGTGCTGTTCCCTAAACTGCGTACTTATATGCGTTATTTAATTTAAGCCTCTTAACAATCATATGATGTAAGAACTACTTTCATCCCTATTTTAGAGGTGGAGAAACTGAGACTTAGAGGATATAAGTAGCTAGACCACCATTGCATACCAGGAAATGGCAAAACTGTGGTTATTAACAGAAACTTATGTACAGCCAATGCTTTTAACCCTTCTACTATGCCACATCCCAAAGTTAATCTACTTGACCTTGCACTACAGTTATGTGTTCATTAGTTTTCTCCTTACAGGATTGTAAACTCTTGAGGGCAAGGATTATGTTCAGAACTGTCTGTGCCATGAAGTTAACAAGGAACTTTAAAAATATTTAGGACCGTTTTAAAACATGGCGTTTGGTAATGTCCTATTTCTATAACTAGTGTATAATTCCATGAAGGGTAAAATTATATCTTTGCATAGATATAGATGAATAAATAAATATTCTTTGAATGAATGACTGAATGAGACCATACCATACCACACTGTCTTGATAACTGTAGCTTTGAGTAAGTCTTGAAGTTACATAGTGACAGTCTTCCACCTTGGCTCTTCTCCTTCAATATTTTGTTGGCTGTACTGGGTCTTTTGCCTATCCATATAAACTTGAGTCTTAGTTTTGTTTACTTTTCAGTTTTAGAGGTTTCTATTGAGATATCCTCAAGCTCAGAGATTCTTTCCTTGGCTGTGTTCAGTTTACTAATAGGCCCACCACAGGCATCCTTCATTTCTGTTACAGTGTTTTTGATCTTTCACATCTCTATTTGGTTCTTTGTTAGAATATTCATCTCTCTGCTTATCTTTTTCATCTGTTCTTGGGTACTGTTTACTTTATGCATTAGCACCTTTAACTAATAATCATAGTTATTTTAAATTCCCTGTCTAATAATTCCAAAATCATGGGCATATCTGAGTCTGGTTCTGACATTTGCTTTGTCTCTTCAAACTGTATTTTTGCTTTTTAGTATGCCTTTTGATTTTTGATTAAAAGGTGGGCATGATGGAGTTGATAAAAGGTACTGCATTAAATAAGCCTTTGGTAATGTGTGAGGAAAGAGGAAACATTCTATAATCCTATGATTAGGTCTCAGTCTTTTAGTGAGCCTGCGTCTCTAGATTGTGAACTTCAAAAGTACTTCTCAGTCTCTTCCTCTCTTAGGTGAGATAGGATGGCTGGGTATTTCAGTATTTCTGTTCCTCAAGGTTGGTTAAGCTTTGATAAAACCCCCAATATTTTAAGTTCTGGTGAAATAGTTTCTTTTGAGGGCAGGCCTTGTTAAGAAGAACAGAAAGTTCTGGCATATTTCAAAATGGTTCCTTTTTCCTTCTCCATACCAGAAGCATGAGGGGATTTTTTAATTTGATATTCATTGTGAGAACCTGGTTGAACTCCTGGAGGTAATATTCACTAAAATGTGTTTTCACAGATCTAGAACAAATAATCCCAAAATTTATATGGAAGCACAAAAGACCCTGAATTGCCAAAGCAATCTTGAGAAAAAACAACAAAGCTGGAGGTATCACACTCCATGACTTCAGACTATACAACAAAATAATAGCAATCAAAACAGCATGGTGCTGGCACAAAAACAGACATGGATCAATGGAACAGATTATAGAGCTCAGAAATAAACCCACACACTTATGGTCAAATAACCTATGACAAAGGAGGCATGAATATACAATGGAGAAAAGACAGCCTCTTCAATTAATGGTGCTGGGAAAACTGGACAGCTACATGTAAAACAATGAAATTAAAACATTTTTTCACATGATATAAATAAACTCATACTATAAAAACTAAACTCAAAATGAATTAAATTTCTAAATTTAACACCTGAAACCATAAAACTTCTAGAAGAGAACATGGGCAGAAAACTCTTTGACATAAATCATACCAATAATTTTTTAGATATGTCTCCTAAGTCAAAAAACATAAAAACAAAACACATAAAAGCAAAAATAAACAAATGAGATCTAATTAAACTTAAAAACTTTTGGATAACAAAGGAAACTGTTGACAAAATGAAAAGGCAAACTATTGAATGGGAGAAAATATTTGCAAATGATATGAACAATAAGAGGTAAATATCCAAAATATATAACCAGCTCATACAGCTCAATATCAATCAAACAAACAAACAAACAACCCAATTAAAAAATGGGCAGAAGACCTGAACAGACAGCTTTCCAAAGAAGATACAAATGACAACAGGCACATGAAAAGATGCTCACCATTGCTAATCATCAGGGAAATGCAGGTCAAAACCACCATGAGATATCACCTCACACCTGTCAGAATGACTATCATCAAAAAGTCTACACATAATAAATGTTTGAATGTGGAGGAAAGGGAACCCTACTACACTGTTGGTAGGAATGTAAACTGGTGCAGCCACTCTGGAAAACAGTGTGAATGTTCCACAAAAGACTACAAAATGGAGCTTCCCTGGTGGCACAGTTGGTGAGAGTCCGCCTGCCAATGCAGGGGACATGGGTTCGTGCCCCAGTCCAGGAAGATCCCACATGCTGTGGAGCAGCTAAGCCCGTGAGCCATGGCCGATGAGCCTGAGCGTCCAGAGCCTGTGCTCTGCAACGGGAGAGGCCACAACAGTGAGAGTCCCGCATATAGCAAAAAAAAAAAAAATTCCACTCCTCAGAATACATCCAAAGAAAACAAAAAATATTAATTTGAAAAGATACATGTACCCCAATGTTCATTGAAGCATTATATACAATAGCCAAGATATGGAAGCAACCTAAGTCTCCATCAGCAGATGAATGGATAAAGAAGATGTGATATATATATAATATACATATGCAATAGAATAATACTAAGCCATAAAAAGAATGAAATAATGCCATTTGCAGCAACGTGGATGGACATAGAGATTATCATATTAGATGAAGTAATTCAGACAGAGAAAGACAAAAACTGAATGTTATCACATATGTGTGAAATCTAAAATATAAGACAAACTAGTGAATACAACAAATAAGAAACAGACTAGTGTACAAACTAGTGATTACCAGTGGGGAGAGGAAATAGGAGAGGGGCAAGATAGAGTTATGGGATTAAGAGATACAAACTACTATGTATAAAATAGAAAAGCAACAAGAATATATTGTATAGCACAGGGAAATATAGCCATTATTTTGTAATAACTTTAAATGGATTATAATCTATAAAAATATTGAATTGCTATGTTGTATAGCTGAAACTAATATAATATTATAAATCAGCAATACTTCAATTAAAAAGAGGATACATGTGTTCAGCAAAGTGAATCAGTTATACATACACATATATCCACTCTTTTTTAGATTATTTTACCATATAGGCCATTAAAGAGTATTGAGTATAGTTCCCTGTGCTATACTGTAGGTCCTTATTATCTATTTTATATATAGTAGTGTGTATATGTCAATCCCAGTCTCCCAATTTATCCGTCACCCCCTTACCCCCTGGTAACCATAAGTTTGTTTTCTACATCTGTAACTCTATTTCTGTTTTGTATATAAGTTCATTTGTACCTTTCCTTTAGATTCCACATATAAGCGATATCATATGATATCTGTCTTTCTGTGTCTGACTTACTTCACTCAGTATAATAACCTCTAGGTCCATCCATGTTGCTGTGAATGGCATTATTTCATCATTTTTTATGGCTGAGTAATATTTCATTGTATATATGTACTACATCTTCTTTATCCATTCCTCTGTCAATGGATATTTAGGTAACTTCCATGTCCTGGATATTGTAAATAGTGCTACAATGAACACTGGGGTGCATGTATCTCTTCTTTTATTTTAATTTTTAAAATTTTATTATTTGGCTGCAGTGGGTCTTAATTGTGGCACACGAGATCTTTGTTGTGGCATATGGAATATTTCATTGCAGCGTGTGGGTTCTCTAGTTGTGGCATGTGGGCTTAGTTGCCCTGTGGCATGTGGGATCTTAGTTCCCTGACCAGGGATCAAACCCACATCCCCTGCATTGGAAGGCAGATTCTTAACCACTGGACCACCAGGGAAATCCCAGGGGTGCATGTATCTTTTCAAATTATGGTTTTCTCTGGATGCATGCCCAGGAGTGGGATTGCTGGATCATATGATAGCTCTATTTTTAGTTTTTTCCATACGGTTCTCCATAGTGGCTGTACCAATTTACATTCCCACCAACGGTGTAGGAGGCTTCCCTTTTCTCCATACCCTCTCCAGCATTTATTGTTTGTAGACTTTTTGATGATGGCCATTCTGACCAGTGATATCTGGTTACTGGTATCACATTGAGGTGATACCTCATTGTAGTTTTGACTTGCATTTCTCTAATAATTAGTGATGTTGAGCATCTTTTCATGTGCTTTTTGGCTATCTGTATGTCTTCTTTGGAGAAATGTCTATTTAGCTCTTCTGCCCATTTTTTGATTGGGTTGTTTGGGTTTTTTTTGATATTGAGCTGCATGAGCTGTTTTGCATATTTTGGAGATTAATCCCTTGTCAGTCACTTTGTTTGCAAATATTTTCTCCCATTCTGTAGGCTGTCTTTTTGTTTTGTTTGTGATTTCCTTTGCTGTGCAAAAGTTTTTAAGTTGAATTAGGTCCCATTTTTTATTCTTGTTTTTATTTTCATTACTCTAGGAGGTGGATCAAAAAAGATCTTGCTGTGATTTATGTCAGAGAGGGTTCTGCCTGTGTTTTCCTCTAAGAGTTTTATAGTATCCAGTCTTATATTTAGGTCTTTAATCCAGTTTGAGTTATTTTTGTGTGTGGTATTAGAGACTGTTCTAAAAAAATGGATTAAAACATTTTTTAAAATTTTATTTATTTATTTTTGGCTGCGTTGGGTCTTTATTGCTGCCCATGGGCTTCCTCTAGTTATGGTAAGCGGGGGCTACTCTTCGTTGCGGTGTGTCGGCTTCTCATTGTGGTGGCTTCTCTTGCTGAAGAGCATGGGCGCTAGGCACACAGGCTTCAGTAGTTGTGGCCTGCAGTCTCAGTAGTTATGGCTCATAGGCTCTAAAGTGCAGGCTCAATAGCTGTGGTGCACGGGCTTAGTTGCTCCACGGCATGTGGGATCTTCCCAGACCAGGGCTTGAACCCGTGTCCCCTGCAATGGCAGGTGGATTCTTAATCACTGAGCCACCAGAGAAGCCCCAGATTAAAACATTTTAAAAAGTTTAAAAAATTCACTAATGTGTGATAACCCTCCCAGATAACTGAGACCCTTGGAGACTTTATCTCTTAAACTTGTTCATTTTTGACTTTTAGCAATTCATTAATTACAGTTCAGTGTTTCCTACCCCAGAACTGGTCCTCTGCTTGGGGGTTTCCGTTTTAGTAAGTTGTGATTCTTTGTATTCCTCTTTCTGCCTCCCTAATTTTCAGAGTAGCGTCTTGCCCTGTGACCTCACTTCTCTGACAGATCTAAAAAGAGTTGTTTATTTTTCAGTTTCTTCAGCTTTTTACCTGTTGTTAGGATAGAATGGCAACATCTAAGCTCCCTACAGCCTATACTGGAAACAGAAGTCCTCATGTTCTTCCTCTTTTAACCATTATGATTATGCTATGAGTTAGATGTTACTTTTAACATTATCTTAAGGATGCGAGGCTGAGGGTCAAGTAGATTTCTGACTTGTCCAAGATCACATAGTTACTACTGGCAGAGCCAGGACTTGAAACTTAAGTCTGCCTAGCTCCAATGTCTGTATTTCAAACCTCTAACCTCTACTGTGCTAACATTATTGGCCTGGAAGAGTGCTGAAGAATTAATTACAATTTGGTTTTATTTTCACATCCTAATGTAAGTCCTGTCTATATTTTAATATCTCTTCAAAGTTCCATTCAAGGCTTACTTCCTCCAATATCTTCCTCTCCCATCCTTGGAAGTTTTGAATATGTTAAGTTCAGTGGCAAAGAGGAAGTATGGTTGCAGATGGAATTAAAGTTGCTAATCAGCTGATCTTAAAATAGAGAGGATATCTTAGATTATCAGTGTAGGTCCAACATAACTGCAAAGGCTTATAAAAGTGGAAGAGAAGGTCAGTGAGAGGAAGATGTGACTATGGAAGAAAGGCACAGAGAGTTACACTATTGCTAACTTTCAAGATGGCTAAAGGAGCCATGATCCAAGGAATCCAAGTGGGCTCTAGAAGCCAGAAAAGGCAAATATGTTAGTTCTTTACTGAAGTCTCCAGAAAGGAATGCAGCCCTCCCTACACTTTAGTTTCAGCCAAGTGAGAAAAGTATCAAACTTTTAACCTACAGAACTGTAAGATAATACATTGTATTATTTAAACTACTAAGTTTGTGGCAATTCATTAGAGCAGCAATACGAACACAATACACTTGATCCTTATGAACTCCTGCTGCAGCATTGATGTCTCAATCACACATTCATCAGATATTTAGTGGGGTAACCTTATACCAATATCCAGATCTTAAAGTATATGATTTTTTCCCACAATTACACTGTACATTCTCATAAACAGGAAATATGCCACATGTTGGTATCTTCTGAATTAAGTACATTGTTTTGCACCAAAGGTGTTCAGCAATACTGATGGTTGTGAGTTCTTACACAGAAGGATTGTTCATTTCCTTCTAAACAAACATTTCTTTGTTCCTTTTTAGTTGTCAGGAGTTTGAAAGGTCATTATGCCCCAAATTCTTATCTTCAGTTTTTACATCTAGAGAGGTGAAGACTCTCCTTTTTCTAAGTTGATAGTTTTGGGTGTAAGTGTAATATATGCAGCTTCCTTTTCTCATAGCTGTGTTGAATACCAGCTATTTTAAAAATCAACATAAAATGAAACATATCAGCTTACTTTCTAGTTATTAAAGCACAAGCTGTACTTTAGGATGTTTTGCCAAACTCAACTGAAAATTGGCTCACTTTAAAAAGTATAATTTTCCTGGTTGCTAGGTAGGTTTTTTTTTTAATGTGGCATATTGTCTTTGGGGAACTTTTTGAATTAAAAGAAAGAGAGAGTTGTTTAAACAATATAATCACTAAACATAACCAGTGATTACTTATCAGGACTTTATTTAAGTTCCTTTCACAATGCTGATTTCCTGTGCAATATAATCTGGAGTTGCCGTGATGTTAACTACCTCATGATAACTTCAGTGAGAGTCTGCAGGGACTCTGTTATGATGCCATTACAATGAGAGGTTAGAATGAGAAAATGCATAAGGATGCAAGTCCAAAAAGAATCCATTATATGCCAATTTATGTCACAATGAATATGATAGCAGAACTATTACAGTGTAAGTCTTTGGAGAACCCACATTGAGGGATGTGATTATAAAGGGATGTCAGAACATATTGTAGTACCTATGTGAGAGTTATATCAAGTTATAAAAAAAAAAGTCAAATATGGCTCATATATAAATCCATGAACCACAGAAATGCCAAGACCAGGGTTTGCCTTAATGGTGTTAGTGAGCATCAGTGAAGAGTAAGATGCCTAACAGAGGGTGGTGTGTGAGCCAACCAACAGTCATTAACATCACAGCTGACAATTCCTTCATGATGGCATCTTTGTTCAACATGGACAACATGGGAAGGACATTGTCTTTTCCCTCATGGTTAAAGATCAAGAAATCTTTTCCACATAAAGTTCCTGAGTTAGTGCCTCTGTCTTACTGTTTCTAATGCTTTTCTTAATCTGGTACTTCCTTTTAACTATTTCCTAGGTTTGGATTATTTAGAAATGAATTTAAAACACTGAAACTGACAGTAAAACATAAACTCCATTTAACCAAAGAAAAAACTCAAACTGAATGTTTTCGTTTTTCTTTTCTTTTTTTTTTTTTGCGATATGTGGGCCTCTCACTGTTGTGGCCTCTCCCGTTGCGGAGCACAGGCTTTGGACGCGCAGGCTCATCAGCCATGGCTCACGGGCCCAGCCGCTCCATGGCATGTGGGATCTTCCCGGACCGGGGCATGAACCCGTGTCCCCTGCATCGGCATGAGGACTCTCAACCATTGCACCACCAGGAAGCCCAAACTGAATGTTTTATTTAAATATTTTAAAGTATGCTGGGATGAGAGGAAGGAATAATACTGAATTTCATAAGCTGGAGTTGAAATCCTGTGTTTCAAAAGGCCCATTAACTTCCTGAAATTGTATACACAGTTTTATGTGGAAGTGAATATAGACATTTGGGAGTGATGGTGCTAGGGATCCCTATAACTTTCATGAGGTTCCCAAAGGGTCACTGATCCATAAAGTTTTAAAGCACTGGTGCATGAGACCTTGTCTGTTTCAGAAGGCAAGCAATAAAACTACTGGAGATCTAGAGCAGTAAGTAACCTCATTAATTATGGGCAGATGTCTAAAAGGAAGGAAAACTACAATGACAAAAGTGAATGTTAAGGTGGGAGGAGATTGAAATAATGTGCCATATTTTTATGAACACTGAGTCAGGATTTTTATGGAAGTATAGAGTATGAATTCCCTTAAAAATATTCTTTGATTTGCTGTTAAGCACTCAAGATATAAGTCAGTTCACTGTTGGCCAAAGGGGCCAGGTAAACACCAGGAAAGCAGAGTCTGTCTGGTCAGTGATGAGTCAGAGGACAAATAGGCAACAAAAATCAAGAGTTCATAAATATCACAGGCCAAAGTAATACAAACCCATGCAAACAGTCAGTAGTCAAGAGACCCATAGATAAAGGAGCAGAATAAGGTAAATGATCAAATAGTCACACAAAGAGCAAATAGGAGCCTGAAATGAATTGAAGGGGAAAGCATATGGCAGGCCAGCACAATACTAGCTGCACAACCCTAACTGGATAAATTCACTACTATTATTGAACAATGACTAGGCACTCTACATATATTATCTTTACCATTCTCATTGATACTGTCAGATAGCTTTTATATCCATTTTAGATAAAAGGAAATGGAGGATGGATTAGTCTGCTCGGGCTGTCATAACAAAATACCATAGACTGGGTGGCTTAAACAATGGAGATTTATTTCTTATAGTTCTGGAAGTTAAGAAATCCAAGATCAAGGTGTCAGCCTGATTCTGTTCCTGGTGAGGACTTTCTTCCATGGCTGGCAAAGGCCTCCTTCTCACTGGAACCTCACACAAATTTTCACACGTGCATGTGTACACACGAGCTTGTGTATGTGTGTGTGCCTGCACACACACACAGATCTCTTCTTCTTATAAGGCCACTAATCCTGTTATGGGGGTCCTTCCCTCATAACCTAATCTAACCATAATTGCCTCCCCAAAGCCTCATCTCCGAATACCATTACGTTAGAGGTTAGGGCTCCAATATATGAATTTGGGGGAACATAAACTTTTAGTACATAACAGAAGCCCAAGTTCATACAGCTAGTAAGAGAATTTGTCAACCAGAGATCTCTCTCCTTTTGTTTCACCTGTTTAATTGCAACTTTATTTTTTTAATTTTTTTAATGTTTATTTATTTATTTATTTTTTGGCTATGCCGTGTCTTAGTTGTGGCACTCAGAATCTTCATTGCGGCACACAGGATCTTTAGTTGCAGCATGTGGGATCTTTTAGTTCTGGCGTGCAGACTCTTAGTTGCAGCATGCATGTGGGATTTAGTTCCCTGACCAGGGATCAAACCTGGGCCCCCAGCATTGGGAGCATGGAGTCTTACCCACTGGACCATCAGGGTAGTCCCTAATTCCATCTTTAAAAGGTTCTTGTTTCTAATAAAAGTCCTCTTTTTAATATTTGCCTTCATGTTGTTTGACCCCTCAGCTGTACTTGACATTATTGACTTTTCTATCATTTATTCAATCAGTATCCTTTGAACATGTACCTAAACTTAGGCTATATTTGTTAAAGTTACCAAAATGAATAAGACACAGTTCTTGCTCACAAAGAGGTTATAGTTTAGTGGGAGTGAAGAATGGGGTGGGGTGGGGGAAACAGTAAGAGAATAGAACAATTATAAAAAATTGAGTACAAGGGATAATGGGAGCATTTCTTCTGATCAAGGAAGTCATTTTATGGGAAATGAAATGTAGTAATGGGCTCATGTTCATGGGATTCTTGGTCTTATTGTGTTTACCAACACCCTGAAGCAGCTGGACAGATAGAACAGTGGAACAACCCTTTGAAGATGCAATTATGATTCCATCTGCATGGCAATGCCTCATGTGGTAAGGGTAATATTTTTTAGGATGCAAAATAAAGCTCTGTATTGGAGAAGCATATATGGTCTTGTTTCCTCCATAAACAAAATACATAGGTCCAGGAAACAAACTATCCTTAGTAATTTACAAGCAAAAGTTTTTCTTACTTTCCCCATCATTTTGTGCTCTGCTAGTCTAGAGGTCTTCGTTTCCATGGAATAAATGTTTCCACCAGGGTACACAGCAATGTTTCTATTAAACTAGAAGTTGACACTGTCACCTGCCTCCTTTGAGCTTCTGATGTCACTGAATTTACAGTGAAAAAGGACTACTGTACTAGCTGGGGTGATGGATCCTGACTATCAAGGGGAAATTTGGGCTTGCTCCTTCACAGGGAAGAAGGCAAGAAGGAATATATCAGACATGCAGGATATCCTCTGATACACACTTATTTTAAAAGCCAAAAACTAAAACAACTCATTGCAGGTAGGATTGCTAATGGCCTAGACCCTTCAGGAATGAAGGCTTGGATCACTCACTCCACCAGGCAAGGACTAGTCAAGGTGCTTGTTGAGGACAGAGGGAATATGCAACGGATAATGGGTGTAGGAAGTTATAAATACTTTATATGACCTCATGAGCAAGTTGCAGCAAGGAGAACTGTTTTGAGTATTTCTTCTAACTTTGATATGAATATATTAACCTTTACTATCACTTTCCTGCTCTTCTACCATGTAACAGAAGATATGGTAAGAATAGTTAATCTTAGATCTCTTAATCTTAGAGCTCACTATTTACATCACAGAACATCAAAGGTCTGGAGGGAGTTATGGGCTGGATTATGTCCCCCCAAAATTCATATATTGAAGTCCTAACTTCAGGTGTCTCAGAATGTGATATTTGTGATATTTGGATATAAGACCATTACAGAGGTGATTAAGTTAAATGAAAACATTAGAGTGGGCCTAAGTCCAATTTTACTGGTATCCTTATAAAAAGAGGAAATTGGGCACAAAAAGAGACACCAAAAGTGTACGTGCATAGAGGAAAGGCCATAAGAGAACACAGTGAGAAGATAGCCATCTGCGAGCCAAGGAAACAGGTCTCAGAAGAAACCAAAACTGTTGATACCTTGATCTTGGATCTTTAACCTCTAAAACTGTGAGGAAAAAAAAAAAAGTAAAAATATTTCTGTTGTTTAAGCCACTCAGTCTGTGGTATTTTGTTATGCTGGCCCAAGCTGATTAATGCAGGGATATAATTCACTTAGAAGAGGAATGGATATTATCCGAAGATGGACAAGCATCTTATTTTGGTTAATGAATTTTTGATGGTACAAAGGAAAATTGAATCATGTTGCTACTGTGTTTATATGGATGACAAATATGGTTAAAAGAGGTGTATATGGATGCCAATTTGGCAAGGTCACCATTCGGTGGTCTTATACTGTATAAAGGAAGAACTAGACTTCCTAGAATTCCCTTCCCTTTATAGTTTTAAGTTAGTACTGACCTCTAGGTAAAAACTTCTGAGATTTGGACGGTGGAAGTTAAGCAGCAGCCATTATGCTCTCAGGGTAGGTGTAGGTGTAGGGATTCAGAAACCATGCAGTTCATACACATTGTGGCTGATTTTCTGACTCATCTTGTTAGCTTAGAGCAGCAGACAGGTGTGCAGCTACTCCAGCCTCTACCAGATCTCCTTCAGCTTCTCTGAGTCCTGGGCTAGGGACACATGTGCAATTCCATGGCAAAAGTTGCCAGTTTCTTCTGCAAGTCACCTGCGTTGATGAAGACAAAGGTAGTGATAGACAAACACAGGTTCCAGTTTGTCCTCTTGGGTTTCAGTTAGTCCTTGTGGGTTACAGGCTGCCCTGACTCTCTTTTGTTTCAAGTCCTGATTTTCTTCTCAATACTGGCCCTACTGACCCTTAGTGACTTTAGACCTACCCACCAAATATGAAGGCATTAGACTTCCATAGTCTTCTACATCAGCTCCCACAATTCCATATGATCCAAAACATATATTAAATCCTTATTCTATAAAGGATTTAATTTATTCTACAAATCCTTTATTCTAACTTCTCAGAACTCAGAGAGGTTCTGAGTCCCTGACCAAATCCTAACTGATACCGTTTACTTAGCTTCTCAGCCTCTCAACAGCCACATTCTACTAGGTTTCTCCACTCTATGTGTGTGCCACTTACAATTTGGTAATACCTCAAGAGGAAAATCTGCTTGAACTGTCAGGTTTACTTTTCTGCCCTTCCCTTTTCTTTGGGATCTTTGCCAGTCATGTATTGGCTGCTTTGGTAGCTGTGAGCTCCATTTTTTTTTCTCTCAGCCTCATTAGATGGCCAAAAGCTCTGCAGACCCCCCTGACTCTTAGAAGCCACTTCTACACGTGCCTCTTATGAATCAGCAAATTTCTTGAAGGGAATGCAAGGTAAAATGTTGAGCACATGCAGGGTGAATTTCTCTTGTCTGTTGAATTTTGATTCCTTAATTCTGTCTTCTTATTACCTCTCTGATATGTCTAAACAGGAGGTTCTTTGTAGTTTTCAGCTTTTTTGATTGTTCTCTTTCTCCTTTTCTTTCAAGATTCTTCACAAACATCATTTCTCCTATCAAACTTTCCCTAACAACTGCCCTTCCCCCACCCTAGGCAGACAGTGGCTGCATTATTGATGTTTCAGTAACACTTTGCACATTGCTCTTTTGGCACTTATCCCACTCTACCTTTATTAACTGTTAACAGTGTTTTAGCCCCTACTGGAATGTGAATTGCTTGAAGGCAAAAGCTGATTCACCTTGTATCCTGATCCTCTGCGCAGTGTCTGGCACATAAGGTGGCTCAATGTTTAGTGAAGGAATGAATGAATTAATTATACATAAATGTTCCAAAAATGCTTCTTCACTGACTCTAAAAGTTCAAAATTTTCTTTCCTATTTGAAATTTATATATGCTGTTTTAAAATACATTGGTACTTGGTGGGGGGCAGTGTCTAAAACTATTCACTTTTTATCTAGTTAATACCTGTTGACTCCATGATAGTTTATTAAGTTTTGTGATGAATCCACACATTTATTCCAAAAGAATAAATAGTTGGATTTCCAGAAGAAAATAATAACTTTTATCCTGAATTATTATTTTAATGATAAAAATAAAAGGGCATCACTCAACTTTGAGAATTGCATGAGAACAAAATAATCACAGGTATCATCAAACCACTCCTTCCTCTGTAAGATCTCATGCTCCATCTCCTGCTTTCTTATGACTGTCTGCTTCCCCAGAGTGCTAGATGGAGTAATCTATTCATGTTAACTGTGAAGATGAACAATTCAGTCAATCATCTGGAATCATTGTCTAATCAACACAAAGCATCTGGATATTTAGAAACATCTAGATGACTGACTACATTTTTCACTTTGCATCCAGATGTTTTGGTGTCATGTAGACACAGAATATTGCTCATGAAAATGGAATCTTGGTATAAACCTTAGCACAAGGTATTTTCCCAAAGAGTTATGATTTACTCTCCTTTTCTTATGACTCAATTTCAATTTATGTATGTTTCTAGCATTGGCCAAACATTAGTAAACCGAAGCCCTATTATGCATAAACAGTAACAACTTCCTGAATATATTATCAGCAAAGAAAATTTTGTATCCTGAGAAAATTTTCATAAAGCAGGCAATGTTATCTATTTATGTCTTTGCCACATGTATATTACCACATAGAGATCTTGCCAAAAATATAGAAAATAGCACAGTAGGAATACAACATTTACTACAAAAAAGAAATCATTTGATGGATACAACATGACTACAGTTTCAAACAGAAGATCTACAGTACTTTCAAGTTTATGGCAAAATGAGTTAATGCATTCTGGGAAAATTACACTCCTATTCTTCAACTTATCAAGTGAAAAGAATAAAATATAATTGAAAGAAAACCTCTGTGGTATTCATGAGGCTGTTGACTTGCACAAATTGTTAAACTAGCATGCTGTTTGTACTTAATGCATGTAAATTTATAAGACCAACAAGCTTACTGATGTTTTTTGTTGTTGTTGTGTTTTTTTTGTTTTGTTTTGTTTTGTTTTGTTTTTGCGGTATGCGGGCCTCTCACTGTTGTGACCTCTCCCGTTGCGGAGCACAGGCTCCGGACGCACAGGCTCAGTGGCCATGGCTCACAGGCCCACCCATTCCACCGCATGTGGGATATTCCCGGACCAGGACACGAACCTGTGTCCCCGGCATCAGCAGGCGGACTCTCAACCACTGTGCCGCCAGGGAAGCCCTATGTATTTTTTAGTTCTTAGAACCAATCACATAACCTGTGATAAATCTAATTTCCAACTTTATAAATTTTCCTGGGATTGACTTGCTGTTAAACTACTTACAGTAAAGCTGACCAAATCTGTCACACAGGCAGTAGTAATAGCTGTATGTAATGAAGTCCACTCATTCAAGTGTCTAGGTATATAAATTCATCCTTAATCATATGAAAAATGATCTCATAATTTACACTGTGCAGTATACCATTTTAGATTAATTTCATAATTTTACATTGTTTAAAGGTCTTTTGTTCCCTGTGATTATGTATCTACCTAGTAAAAATCTGTAACGTATGACTTTGTTCTACAAACCATTAATTTATAATCATTTTACATATGTCAGTTTTGATAATTATGGTGCTGTACAATCTGTTTCAGTTGACAGTACTTTGGCAGAAGCAGCCACTTTTTATTATTATTATTTACATGGTAATTTCAGCTCTGCTTTTATTTTCATTCCATTCACAATTATTCTTTTGGGTTATTTTCATACCACTGAATAAAAATGGCTACTCTTATTTGATCTGTTTCATTACCAGGGTATCTAATATTATTTATCAACTTACTTTATTTCTTAAGTTAAAACAAGGTTTTATTTCCTCATTGAGTGGGAAGTACTGAAGTCTTGTTTGAGTTGAAGTCACATAAAGCACTTAATATTGCATTATATTATTTAATCACCTTTAGTCATGCTTCCTTAAATTACATTTGCCAGAGTCTCCCCATTAGAAATTTCACTGGAAATCCTCAGTGAAGTTGGGTTTTGAGATACAAATGAGGATTAAAAAAAAAAAAAGACAAGCACAACAAGCTATTTTTCCCCATTATGTTCCTACAAGTTCATATGCTTCTGTTGAAATAATTCATGCATTTTAATGTTCATCATTACCTAAAGCATATTTTTATGTCATGTTATTACTGATTATTATTTATATAACACAGTTTACTGGATTCAGGCAGAAGTGGAGGACATTATATATTGAATGCATAATTATATTTTAGTTAGAATAGATGATGAATTATTTTACAAGTACAGTTGTTATACACAGCGGTGAGAATTAGATGTGAGTTAGTCAGTCCTCCAGGGGTGAAATCTTCCTATAAGCCCTCCAAACTTCTATCATAAATTAGAAGTTCAAGTAGGTTGGGTGCAGTTACCCACTTTGTAGGAAAAGGTGGAACCCTGACAGCTCCAAATTCACAAGAACTAATAGCATTTCAAAATGTATTCTCAGAACAATCAAATCAAGAAAAAAACCATAACAGTCAACCCAGCTATTTGATATCAGGCAAACAAAATAAAAATATTCTTTAAATATTATTTTCTTTTCAACTGGTCTTTGGGACTGTGGAAGTACTGCCTGGGTCACCAAATCCCGAGGATTCTGCTGGCAGGAATTATGTCTTTTTTTTTTTTTTTAAACATCTTTATTGGGGTATAATTGCTTTACAATGGTGTGTTAGTTTCTGCTTTATAACAAAGTGAATCAGTTATACATATACATATGTTCCCATATGTCTTCCCTCTTGCGTCTCCCTTCCTCCCACTCTCCCTATCCCACCCCTCCAGGCTGTCACAATGCACCGAGCTAATATCCCTGTGCCTTGCGGCTGCTTCCCCCTAGCTATCTACCTTACTACGTTTGTTAGTGTGTATATGTCCATGACTCTCTCTCGCCCTGTCAAAGCTCACCCTTCCCCCTCCCCATATCCTCAAGTCCGTTCTCCATTAGGTCTGCGTCTTTATTCCTGTCTTACCCCTAGGTTCTTCATGACATTTTTTTTTCCTTAAATTCCATATATATGTGTTAGCATACGGTATTGGTCTTTTTCTTTCTGACTTACTTCACTCTGTATGACAGACTCTAGGTCTATCCATCTCATTACAAATAGCTCAATTTCATTTCTTTTTAAGGCTGAGTAATATTCCATTGTATATATGTGCCACGTCTTCTTTATCCATTCATCCGATGATGGGCGCTTAGTTTGTTTCCATCTCTGGGCTATTGCCAATAGAGCTGCAATGAACATTTTGGTACATGACTCTTTTTGAATTTTGGTTTTCTCAGGGTATATGCAAAGTAGTGGGATTGCTGGGTCATATGTTAATTCTATTTGTAGTTTTTTAAGGAAGCTCCATACTGTTCTCCATAGTGGCTGAACCAATTCACATTCCCACCAGCAGTGCAAGAGTGTTCCCTTTTCTCCACACCCTCTCCAGCATTTATTGTTTCTAGATTTTTTGATGATGGCCATTCTGACTGGTGTGAGATGATATCTCATTGTAGTTTTGATTTGCATTTCTCTAATGATTAATGATGTTGAGCATTCCTTCAAGTGTTTGTTGGCATTCTGTATATCTTCTTTGGAGAAATATCTATTTAGGTCTTCTGCCCATTTTTGGATTGGGTTGTTTGTTTTTTTGTTATTGAGCGGCATGAGCTGCTTGTAAATTTTGGAAATTAATCCTTTGTCAGTTGCATAATTTGCAAATATTTTCTCCCATTCTGAGGGTTGTCTTTTGGTCTTGATTATGGTTTCCTTTGCTGTGCAAAAGCTTTGAAGTTTCATTAGGTCCCATTTGTTTATTTTTGTTTTTATTTCCATTACTCTAGGAGGTGGGTCAGAAAGGATCGTGCTGTGATTTATGTCATAGAGTGTTCTGCCTATGTTTTCCTTTAAGAGTTTGATAGTTTCTGGCCTTACATTTAGGTCTTTAATCCATTTTGAGCTTATTTTTGTGTATGGTGTTAGGGAGTGATCTAATCTCATACTTTTACATGTACCTGTCCAGTTTTCCCAGCACCACTTATTAAAGAGGCTGTCCTTTCTCCACTGTACATTCCTGCCACCTTTATCAAAGATAAGGTGTCCATATGTGCGTGGGTTTATCTCTGGGCTTTCTATCCTGTTCCATTGATCTATCTTTCTGTTTTTGTGCCAGTACCATACTGTCTTGATTACTGTAGCTTTGTAGTATAGTCTGAAGTCAGGGAGCCTGATTCCTCCAGCTCCTTTTTTCGTTCTCAAGATTGCTTTGGCTATTTGCGGTCTTTTGTGTTTCCATACAAATTGCGAAATTTTTTGTTCTAGTTCTGTGAAATATGCCAGTGGTAGTTTGATAGGGATTGCATTGAATCTGTAGATTGCTTTGGGTAATAGAGTCATTTTCACAATGTTGATTCTTCCCTTCCAATAACATGGTATATCTCTCCATCTATTTGTATCATCTTTAATTTCTTTCATCAGTGTCTTTTAATTTTCTGCATACAAGTCTTTCGTCTCCTTAGGTAGGTTTATTCCTAGATATTTTATTCTTTTTGTTGCAATGGTAAATGGGATTGTTTTCTTGATTTCACTTTCAGATTTTTCATCATTAGTATATAGGAATGCCAGAGATTTCTGTGCATTAATTTTGTATCCTGCTACTTTACCAAATGCATTGATTAGCTCTAGTAGTTTTCTGGTAGCATCTTTAGGATTCTCTATGTATAGTACCATGTCATCTGCAAACAGTGACAGCTTTACTTCTTCTTTTCCGATTTGGATTCCTTTTATTACCTTTTCTTCTCTGATTGCTGTGGCTAAAACTTCCAAAACTATGTTGAATAAGAGTGGTGAGAGTGGGCAACCTTGTCTTGTTCCTGATCTTAGTGGAAATGCTTTCAGTTTTTCACCATTGAGGATGATGTTTGCTGTGGGCTTGTCATATATGGCCTTTATTATGTTGAGGAAAGTTCCCTCTATGCTTACTTTCTGCATGGTTTTTATCATAAATGGGTGTTGAATTTTGTCGAAAGCTTTCTCTGCATCTATTGAGATGATCATATGGTTTTTCTCCTTCAATTTGTTAATATGGTTTATCACATTGATAGATTTGCATATATTGAAGAATCCTTGCATTCCTGGAATAAACCCCACTTGATCATGGTGTGTGATCCTTTTAATGTGCTGTTGGATTGTGTTTGCTAGTATTTTGTTGAGGATTTTTGCATCTATGTTCATCAGTGATATTGGCCTGTAGTTTTCTTTCTTTGTGACATCCTTGTCTGGTTTTGGTATCAAGGTGATGGTGGCCTCGTAGAAGGAATTTGGGAGTGTTCCTCCCTCTGCTATATTTTGGAAGAGTTCGAGAAGGATAGGTGTTAGCTCTTCTCTAACCGTTTGATAGAATTCACCTGTGAAGCCATCTGGTCCTGGGCTTTTGTTTGTTGGAAGATTTTTAATCACCGTTTCAATTTCAGTGCTTGTGATTGGTCTGTTCATATTTTCTATTTCTTCCTGATTCAGTCTTGGCAGGTTGTGCATTTCTAAGAATTTGTCCATTTCTTCCAGATTGTCCATTTTATTGGCATAGAGTTGCTTGTAGTAATCTCTCATGATTTTTGTTATTTCTGCAGTGTCAGTTGTTACTTCTCCTTTTTCATTTCTAATTCTATTGATTTGAGTCTTCTCCCTTTTTTTCTTGATGAGTCTGGCTAGTGGTTTATCTATTTTGTTTATCTTCTCAAAGAACCAGCTTTTAGTTTTATTGATCTTTGCTATCGTTTCCTTCATTTCTTTTTCATTTATTTCTGATCTGATTTTTATGATTTCTTTCCTTCTGCTAGCTTTGGGGTTTTTTTGTTCTTCTTTCTCTAATTGCTTGAGGTGCAAGGTTAGATTGTTTATTCGAGATGTTTCCTGCTTCCTAAGGTGGGCTTGTATTGCTATAAACTTCCCCCTTAGAACTGCTTTTGCTGCATCCCATAGGTTTTGGGTCGTTGTGTCTCCATTGTCATTTGTTTCTAGGTATTTTTTTATTTCCTCTTTGATTTCTTCAGTGATCACTTCATTATTAAATAGTGTATTGTTTAGCCTCCATGTGTTTGTATTTTTTACAGATCTTTTCCTGTAATTGATGTCTAGTCTCATGGCGTTGTGGTCAGAAAAGATACTTGATACAATTTCAATTTTCTTAAATTTACCAAGGCTTGATTTGTGACCCAAGATATGATCTATCCTGGAGAAGGTTCCATGAGCACTTGAGAAAAATGTGTATTCTGTTGTATTTGGATGGAGTGTCCTATAAATATCAATTAAGTCCATCTTGTTTAATGTATCATTTAAAGCTTGTGTTTCCTTATTTATTTTCATTTTGGATGATCTGTCCATGGGTGAAAGTGGGGTGTTAAAGTCCCCTACTATGAATGTGTTACTGTCGATCTCCCCTTTTATGGCTGTTAGTATTTGCCTTATGTATTGAGGTGCTCCTATGTTGGGTGCATAAATATTTACAATTGTTATATCTTCTTCTTGGATCGATCCCTTGATCATTATGTAGTGTCCTTCTTTGTCTCTTTTAATAGTCCTTATTTTAAAGTCTATTTTGTCTGTTATGAGAATTGCTACTCCAGCTTTCTTTTGGTTTCCATTTGCATGGAATATCTTTTTCCATCCCCTTACTTTCAGTCTGTATGTGTCTCTAGGTCTGAAGTGGGTCTCTTGTAGACAGCATATATAAGGGTCTTGTTTTTGTATCCATTCAGCCAATCTGTGTCTTTTGGTGGGAGCATTAATCCATTTACATTTAAGGTAATTATTGATATGTATGTTCCTATTCCCATTTTCTATATTGTTTTGGGTTCGTTATTATAGGTCTTTTCCTTCTCTTGTGTTCCTTGTCTAGAGAAGTTCCTTTAGCATTTGTTGTAAAGCTGGTTTGGTGGTGCTGAACTCTCTCAGCTTTTGCTTGTCTGTAAAGGTTTTAATTTCTCCATCAAATCTGAATGAGATCCTTGCTGGGTAGAGTAGTCTTGGTTGCTGGTTTTTCTCCTTCATCACTTTCAGTATGTCCTGCCACTCCCTTCTGGCTTGTAGGGTTTCTGCTGAGAGATCAGCTGTTAACCTTATGGGGATTCCCTTGTGTGTTATTTGTTGATTTTCCCTTGCTGCTTTTAATATGTTTTCTTTGTATTTAATTTTTGACAGTTTGATTAATATGTGTCTTGGCGTATTTCTCCTTGTATTTATCCTGTGTGGGACTCTCTGTGCTTCCTGGACTTGATTAACTATTTCCTTTCCCATATTAGGGAAGTTTTCAACTATAATCTCTTCAAATATTTTCTCAGTCCCTTTCTTTTTCTCTTCTTCTTCTGAAACCCCTATAATTCGAATGTTGGTGCGTTTAATGTTGTCCCAGAGGTCTCTGAGACTGTCCTCAGTTCTTTTCATTCTTTTTTCTTTATTCTGCTCTGCAGTAGTTATTTCCACTATTTTATCTTCCAGGTCACTTATCTGTTCTTCTGCCTCAGTTATTCTGCTATTGATCCCATCTAGTGTACTTTTAATTTCATTTATTGCATTGTTCATCGTTGCTTGTTTCATCTTTATTTCTTGTAGGTCCTTGTTAACTGTTTCTTGCATTTTGTCCATTCTACTTCCAAGATTTCAGATCATCCTTACTATCATTATTCTGAATTCTTTTTCAGGTAGACTGCCTATTTCCTCTTCATTTGTTAGGTCTGGTGCATTTTTATCTTGCTCCTTCATCTGCTGTGTGTTTTTCTGTCTTCTCATTTTGCTTATCTTACTGTGTTTGGGGTCTCCTTTTTGCAGGCTGCACGTTCGTAGTTCCCGTTGTTTTTGATGTCTGTCTCCAGTGGCTAAGGTTGTTTCAGTGGGTTGTGTAGGCTTCCTGGTGGAGGGGACTAGTGCCTCTGTTGTGGTGGATGAGGCTGGATCTTGTCTCTCTAGTGGGCAGGTTCACGTCTGCTGGTGTGTTTTGGGGTGTCTGTGGACTTATTATGATTTTAGGCAGCCTCTCTGCTAATGGGTGGGGTTGTGTTCCTGTTTTGCTAGTTGTTTGGCATAGGTTGTCCAGCACTGTGGCTTGCTGGTCGTTGAGTGAAGCTGGGTGCTGGTGTTAAGATGGAGGTCTCTGGGAAATTTCCGCCATTTAATATTATGTGGAGCTGGCAGGTCTCTTGTTTACCAGTGTCCTAAAGTTGGCTCTCCTACCTCAGAGGCAGAGCCCTGACTCCTGGCTGGAGCACCAAGAGCCTTTCATCCACACGGCTCAGAATAAAAGGGAGAAAAAGTAGAGAGAATTAGTAGAAGTATGAGGAAAGAAAGAAGGAAAGGAGGAAAGGAAGGAAGGAAGAAAGAAGCAAAGAAGGAAAGAAAGGAGGGAGGGAGGGAGGGAGGAAGGAAGGAAGGAAGGAGGGAAAGAAGGAAAAAAGACAGAAAGAAAGAAGATACAGTAAAAATAAAATAAAGTATAATATAGTTATTGAATTTAAAAATATTTAGAAAAAAAAAAAAAGACGGATAGAACCTTAGGACAAATGTTGGAAGCAAAGCTATACAGAGAAAATCTTACACAGAAGCATACACATACACCTTCACAAAAAGAGGTAAAGGGGGAAAAATCATAAATCTTGCTCTCAGAGACCACCTCCTCAATTTGGGGTGATTCGTTGTCTAAAGGAGGGAAGGACGGAAGGAAAGAAAGAAAAACAGAATGAAGGTAAAGTATAATAAAGTTATTA
The DNA here is from genome assembly GCF_059928025.1 of Delphinapterus leucas. Classification (NCBI taxonomy): domain Eukaryota; kingdom Metazoa; phylum Chordata; class Mammalia; order Artiodactyla; family Monodontidae; genus Delphinapterus; species Delphinapterus leucas. The sequence goes on along the minus strand of NC_143150.1, from coordinate 47,654,324 downwards.
CAATTAAAATTAATTATTAAGAAAAAAAATTTTTAAAAAAAACCATGGACGGATAGAGCCCTAGGACAAATGGTGGAAGCAAGACTATACAGACAAGATCTCACACAGAAGCATACACGTACACATTCACAAAAAGAGGAAAAGGGAAAAAAATCATAGATCTCGCTCCTAAATTCCACCTCTTCAATTTGGGATCATTCCTTGTCTATTCAGGTATTCCACAGATGCAGGGTATATCAAGTTGATTGTGGAGCTTTAATCCGCTGCTTCTGAGGCTGCTGGGAGAGATTTCCCTTTCTCTTCTTTGTTCTCACAGCTCACAGGAGCTCAGCTTTGGATTTGGCCCTGCCTCTGCGTGTAGGTCACTGGAGGGCGTCTGTTTTTTGCTCAGGCAGGACGGGGTTAAAGGAGCCGCTGATTCGGGGGCTCTCGCTCACTCAGGCCGGGTTTGGGGGGGGGAAGGAGGGGCACTGCGTGCGGGGCGGGCCTGCGGCGTCAGAGGCCGCGTGACGTTGCAGCAGAGGCCGGCGTGACGTTGCACCAGCCTGAGGCCGGCCGCGTTCTCCCGGGGAAGTTGTCCCTGGATCCCGGGAACCTGGCAGTGGCGGGCTGCACAGGCTCCGGGGAAGAGGGGTGTGGAGAGTGACCTGTGCTCGCACACAGGCCCCTTGGTGGCGGCAGCAGCAGCCTTAGCGTCTCCCGCCCGTCTCTGGGGTCTGCGCTTTTAGCCGCGGCTCGTGCCCATCTCTGGGGTTCGCGCTTTTAGCCGCGGCTCACGCCCGTCTCTGGAGTTCCTTTAAACAGCGCTCTTAAACCCCTCTCCTCGCGCACCAGGAAACAAAGAGGGAAGAAAAAGTCTCTTGCCTCTTCGGCAGGTGCAGGCTTTTCCCCGAACTCCCTCCCGGCTAGTCGTGGTGCACTAACCCCTTCAGGCTATGTTCAAGCCGTCAACCCCAGTCCTCTCCCTGCGCTCCGTCCAAAACCGAAACCCGAGCCTCAGCTCGCAGCCCCGCCCGCCCCGGCGGGTGAGCAGACAAGCCTCTCGGGCTGATGAGTGCCGGTCGGCACCGATCCTCTGTGCGGGAATCTCCCCGCTTTGCCCTCCGCACCCGTCGCTGTGCACTACTCCGCGGTCCCGAAGCTCCCCCCTCCGCCTTCCGCAGTCTCCGCCCGCGGAGGGGCTTCCTAGTATGTGGAAACTTTTCCTCCTTCACAGCTCCCTCCCACTGGTGCAGGTGCCGTCCTTATTCTTTTGTCTCTGTTTTTTCTTTTGCCCTACCCAGGTACGTGGGGAGTTTCTTGCCTTTTGGGAGGTCTGAGGTCTTCTGCCAGCCTTCAGTAGGTGTTCTGTAGGAGTTGTTCCACGTGTAGATGTATTTCTGGTGTATCCGTGGGGAGGAAGGCGATCTCCGCGTCTTACTCTTCAGCCATCTTCAAGGTCCCCCCCAGGAATTATGTCTTAAACACACTCACATGCACACACACAAATCCACCTTACCATTACTAATACACACACTGGAAGAGTGTGCTCAAGACTGGGCATGTCAAATAATGGCTGTCTGTCTTGAATTCCTATATTTTACCGTTAGATCTAAAGCTGATGTATTGTGCTGCCATAGTGGAATGTTTATCATGATCCAGCCCACGGACATCTTGGTTACTCTAGTGGTTAGCAAAGTACTTCATGATCTTTATGTCTAAATGATGCCCAACAGCTCAGGTTTCACTATCATCCCAGGAAGTAACTTCTTCTTACTCTTTCCATGACCTTGGGTGATAAAAGGACATAAAGGGGAGTCTAACAACCGTCTGTATCTAAAAGGAAAGGACATCTTTAAAAAATGATCTCATCTCTTTATGCAGAAAATAAAGTCATTATCCTCCCTTCTCCTCCCTTCAGCTGCAGCCTTTTTCTGCCCTCCAATATGTGAGGCCACCCATGACATGTAATATTTAGTGCAGATAAATTCAGCCCACTCGAAGAATGATCACAGAAAAGAAGCTGAACAAGCCTGCTGATTGCTGGTACATCGAAACTAAAACAGCCAGAGGAAAGAACATCGACCAGAGTGTTTTTCCACACGAGTGACAGGGAGGAGTGATAACTGCCAGAGGGCAGAGGGTAGAGGAAAAAGTGAGGCGATTTGGACTTCTAGGCAACAATCCATCCAGGGAAATGTGGCTATTAAAGCTAACTGTTGGATAAACAAAGGAGATGGAAATTTACTTCTAAATTAATCAGAATTAATTTGAGAGCAAACATGGTTGAGGGGATAGAGCACAAGTAGTCAGGTGGTTTTGGATTTGCAGCTCTGCTACCAACTGTAGTAAGTTGCTTTGCCACTTTAGTCCTTCACAGAGATAATGGCAACTGTCCTTTGTTTTGTTCCCAAGAATGTTTTCAAGATATGAGATAATGCTCACAAAGTGTTTGAAGCTCTGCAGAGAAAAGCTCTAAATTTAAATATTCGATCCATTTGTAATTAGGCATCCAGTGTACAAATTTTTGGTGTGGTTACTAGGTATACAGTACCATGTTAGGTGTTACAGAGGGATAGGAATAAATAAGCTTAAACTCCTGTATTCATGGAGCTAACTATTGAGTAGCAGGACTACTCAAAAATACATATAACTGCTATTTAGGTAATATGGGGCACATGCAATAAGAGGAATAAAAATAACATTCTGGGAGCCCAAGCAAAGTAGCAACCACTTTTTGCCAAGGAGAAACAGGGAACTATACGGAGAAAAGGAAATTTATGTGAACCTTGAAGAGTGCTCAGGATTTCAAGGAACAAAAATGTGGAAAGGGCTTTTCCAAAAGCATAAAGAACATAGGCAGAAATGTAGTATTTGATACATGGAGTTACAAGTAGTCTAGTTTGGCTATACCATAGGATATGTGAAGGGAAGTAATTTGGAATAAAATTAGAAAATGTAGGGTAAGATCAGACTACAAGAACTTCCATACTAGGCTAAGGAAGTTGGACTTCATTTTGGTAAGGAGAGGCCACATAGAATATCTCATGCTATTGAGCAAAATGGCTGAAGCTTTACTTTTGTAACTCTGAAAAGATTGGAGTGGGGACACACTGGAGATGAAGTGACTGAGGTATTGGAATAATATAGGTGTGAGGAATCAGAAAGCTAAATAGGAATAGTAGTAGTGAGAATGAAAATAAGAGAGGAGAAAAGAGACAGAGATGTAGAGACAGAGAGACTTCAGAGGTGGAATTAATACAAACAATAAATGCTGGAGAGGGTGTGGAGAAAAGCGAACCCTCCTGCACTGTTCGTGGGAATGTAAAGTGATACAGCCACTATGGAGAACAGTATAGAGGTTCCTTAAAAAACTAAAAATAGGGGGACGAGGGGAAGATGGTGGAAGAGTAAGACGCGGAGATCAACTTTCTCCACACAGGTACACCAGAAATACATCTACACGTGGAACAACTCCTACAGAACACCTACTGAACGCTGGCAGAAGACCTCATACCTACCAAAAGGCAAGAAAGTCCCCACGTACCTGGGTAGGGCAAAAGAAAAAAAGAATAAACAGAGACAAAAGGATAGGGATGGGACCTGCACCAGTGGGAGGCAACTGTGAAAGAGGAAAGGTTTCCACACACTAGGAGCCACTTCACGGGAGGAGACTGCAGGTGGCAGAGGAGGGAGCTTCGGAACCACGGAGGAGAGCACAGCCACCAGGGTGCGGAGGGCAATGCGGAGAGACTCCCGCACAGAGGATCAGTGCTGACCGGCACTCACCAGCCGAGAGGCTTGTCTACTCACCCACTGGGGCAGGCAGGGCGGGGAGCTGAGGCTCGGGCTTCGGTCGGAGCGCAGGGAGAGGACTGGGGTTGGCAGTGTGAACACAGCCTGCAGGGGTCTAGTGCACCACGGCTAGCTGGGAGGGAGTCCGGGGAAAAGTCTGGACCTGCCGAAGACGCAAGAGACTTTTTCTTCCGTCTTTGTTTCCTTGTGCACCAGGAGAGGGGATTAAGAGCACTGCTGAAAGGAGCTCCAGAGACGGGCACGAGCTGCAGATAATAGCGCAGACCCAAGAGACGGGCATGAGATGCTAAGGCTGCTGCTGCCACCACCAAGAAACCTGTGTGCAAGCACAGATCACAATCCACACACCCCTTCCGGGGAGCCTGTGCAGCCCGCCACTGCCAGGTTCCCGGGATCCAGGGACAACTTCCCCGGAATAATGCACGGCACGCCTCAGGCTGTTGCAATGTCACGCTGGCCTCTGCCGCTGCAGGCTTGCCCTGCATTCCATACCCCTCCCTCCCCCCGGCCTGAGTGAGCCAGACTCTCCTAAGAAGCTGCTCCTTTAACCCCGTCCTCTCTGAGCAAAAAACAGACGCCCTCCAACAACCTACATGCAGAGGTGGGGCCAAATCCAAAGCTGAGCCCTGAGAGCTGTGAGAACAAAGAAGAGAAAGGGAAATCCCTCCCAGCAGCCTCAGAAGCAGTGGTTTAATGCTCCACAATCAATTTGATGTACCTGCATCTATGGAATATATGAATAGACAATGAATCATCCCAAATTGAGGAGGTGGACTTTGAGAGCAAGATTTATGATTTTTTCCCCTTTTCCCATTTTTGTGAGTGTGTATGTGTATGCTTCTGTATGAGATTTTGTCTGTATAGGTTTGCTTCCACCATTTGTCCTAGGGTTCTATCCGTCCATTGTTGTTTTTTTAAAATATATTTTTCTTAATAATTACTTTTTTATTTTAATAACTTTATTTTATTTTACCTTCTTTATTTTTTTTCCTTCCCTCCCTCCTTCCTTCCTTCCTTCCTCCCTCCCTACCAACCTCCCTCCCTCCCACTCTCCCTTCTTTCTTTCTTCCCTCCTTCCTTCCTTCCTTCCTTCCTTTCTTTCTTTCTTTCTTTCTTTCTTTCTTTCTTTCTTTCTTTCTTTCTTCCTTCCTTCCTTCCTTCCTTCCATTCTTTCTCTCTTTCTTTCTTTCTTTCTACTTTTTCTCTCTTTTATTCTGACCCGTGTGGATGCAAGGCTCTTGGTGCTGCAGCCAGGGGTCAGTGCTGTGCCTCTGAGGAGGGAGAGCCAACTTCAGGACACTGGTCCACAAGAGACCTCCCAGCTCCACATAATATCAAATGGCAAAAATCTCCACGAGATCTCCATCTCAATACCAACACCCAGCTTCACTCAACGACCAGCAAGCTATAGTGCTGGACATCCTATGCCAAACAACTAGCAAGACAGGAACACAACCACATCCATTAGCAGAGAGGCTGCCTAAAATCATAATAAGTCCACAGACACCCCAAAACACACCAGCAGACATAGACCTGCCCACCAGAAAGATGAGATCCAGCCTCATCCACCAGAACACAAACACTACTACCCTCCACCAGGAAACCTACACAACCCACTGAACCAACTTTAGCCACTGGGGACAAACACCATAAACAACGTGAACTATGAACCTGCAGCCTGAAAAAAGGAGACCCCAAACACAGTAAGATAAGCAAAATGGGAAGACAGAAAAACACACAGCAGATGAAGGAGAAAGGTAAAAACCCACCAGACATAACAAATGAAGAGGAAATAGGCAGTCTACCTGCAAAAGAATTCAGAATAATGGTAGTAAAGATTATCCAAAATCTTTGAAATAGGACAGACAAAATGCAAGAAACATTTAAAAAGAACCTAGAAGAAATAAAGAGGAAACAAGCAATGATGAACAACACAATAAATGAAATTAAAAATGCTCTAGATGGGATCAACAGCAGAATGACTGAGGCAGAAGAACGGATAAGTGACCTGGAAGATAAAATAGTGGAAATAACTACTGCAGAGCAGAATAAACAAAAAAGAATGAAAAGAACTGAGGACAGTCTCACAGAACTCTGGGACAACATTAAACACCCCAACATTCAAATAATAGGGGTTCCAGAAGAAGAAGAGGAAAACAGAGACTGAGAAAATATTTGAAGAGATTATAGTTGAAAACTTCCCTAATATGGGAAAGGAAATTTTTACTCAAATCCAGAAAGCACAGAGTGTCCCATACAGGGTAAATCCAAGGAGAAATACACGAAGACACATATTAATCAAACGGTCAAAAATTAAATACAAAGAAAACATATTAAAAGCAGCAAGGGAGAAACAACAAATACCACACAAGGGAATCCCCATAGGGTTAACAGCTGATCTTTCAGCAGAAACTCTGCAAATCAGAAGGGACTGGCAGGACATATTTAAAGTGATGAAGGAGACAAACCTGCAACCAAGATTACTCTACCCAGCAAGGATCTCATTCAGATTTGATGGAGAAATTAAAACCTTTACAGACAAGCAAAAGCTGAGAGAGTTCAGCATCACCAAACCAGCTTTACAACAAAAGCTAAAGGAACTTCTCTAGACAAGAAACACAAGAGAAGGAAAAGACCTACAATAACAAACCCAAAACAATTAAGAAAATGGGAGCAGGAACATACATATCGATAATTACCTTAAATGTAAATGGACTAAATGCTCCCACCAAAAGACACAGTCTGGCAGAATGGATACAAAAACAAGACCCATATATATGCGGCCTACAAGAGACCCACTTCAGACCTAGAGACACATACAGACTGGAAGTAAGGGGATGGAAAAAGATATTCCATGGAAATGGAAACCAAAAAGAAGATGGAGTAGCAATTCCTATATCAGACAAAATAGATTTTAAAATGCAGACTATTAGAAGAGACAAAGAAGGACACTACATAATGATCAAGGAATCTATCCAAGAAGAAGATATAACAATTGTAAATATTTATGCACTCAGCATAGGAGCACCTCAAGACATAAGGCAAATACTAACAGCCATAAAAGGGGGACTTTAACACCCCACTTTCACCAATGGATAGATCATCTAAAATGAAAATAAATAAGGCAACACAAGTTTTAAATGATACATTAAGCAAGATGGACCTAATTGATATTTATAGGACATTCCATTCAAAAACAACAGAATGCACATTTTTCTCAAGTGTTCATGGAACATTCTCCAGGGTAGATTATATCTTAGGTCACAAATCAAGCCTTGGGAAATTTAAGAAAATTAAAATCATATCAAGTATCTTTTCTGACCACTACACTAGGGGACTAGATATCAATTACAGGAAAAGATCTGTAAAATATACAAACACATGGAGGCTAAACAATACACTACTCAATAACGAAGTGATCACTGAAGAAATCAAAAAGGAAATAAAAAATACATAGAAACAAATGACCATGGAGACACGACGACCCAAAAGCTATGGGATGCAGCAAAAGCAGTTCTAAGAGGGAAGTTTATAGCAATACAATCCTACCTTAAGAAACAGGAGGCATCTCGAATAAACAACCTAACCTTGCACCTCAAGCAATTAGAGAAAGAAGAACAAAAAAACCCCCAAAGTTAGCTGAAGGAAAGAAATCATAAAAATCAGATTAGAAATAAATAAAAAAGAAATGAAGGAAACAATAGCAAAGATCAATAAAATTAAAAGCTGGTTCTTTGAGAAGATAAACAAAATTGATAAAACATTAGCCTGACTCATCAAGAAAACAAGGGAGAAGACTCAAATCCATCGAATTAGAAATGAAAAAAAAAAGAAGCAACTGACACTGCAGAAATACAAAGGATCATAGGAGACTACTACAAGCAACTCTATGCCAATAAAATGGACAACTTGTAAGAAATGGACAAATTCTTAGAAATGCACAACCTGCCAAGACTGAATCAAGAAGAAATAGAAAATGTGAACAGACCAATCACAAGCACTGAAATTGAAACTGTGATTAGAAATCTTCCAACAAATAAAAATCAGGACCAGATGGCTTCACAGGCAAATTCTATCAAATATTTTAGAGAAGAGCTAACACGTATCTTTCTCAAACTCTTTCAAAATATAGCAGAGGGAGGAACACTCCCAAACTCTTTCTACAAGGCCACCATCACCTTGATACCAAAACCAGAAAAAGATGTCACAAGGAAAGAAAACTACAGGCCAATATCACTGATGAACATGGATGCAAAAATCATCAACAAAATACTAGCAAACACAATCCAACAGCACATTAAAAGGATCATACACCATGATCAAGTGGGGTTTATTCCAGGAGTGCAAGGATTCTTCAATACATGCAAATCAGTCAATGTGATACACCATATTAACCATTGAAGGGGAAAAAACATATGGTCATCACAATAGATGCAGAGAAAGCTTTCGACAAAATTCAACACCCATTTATGATATACACCCTGCAGAAAGTAGGCATAGAGGGAACTTTCCTCACCATAATAAAGGCCATATATGACAAACCCAGAGCCAACCTCATCTTCAATGGTGAAAAACTGAAAGCATTTCCGCTAAGATCAGGAACAAGACAAGGTTGCCCACTCTCACCACTCTTATTCAACATAGTTTTGGAAGATTTTGCCACAGCAATCAGAGAAGAAAAGGTAATAAAAGGAATCCAAATCGGAAAATTAGAAGTAAAGCTGTCACTGTTTGCAGACGACATGATACTATATATAGAGAATCCTAAAGAAGTTACCAGGAAACTACTAGAGCTAATCAATGAATTTGGTAAAGTAGCACGATACAAAATTAATGCACAGAAATCTCTGGCATCCCTATATACTAATGATGAAAAATCTGAAAGTGAAATCAAGAAAACACTCCCATTTACTATTGCAAGAAAAAGAATAAAATATCTAGGAATAAACCTACCTAAGGAGACAAAATACCTGTATGCAGAAAATTAAAAGACACTGATGAAAGAAATTAAAAATGATACAAAATATGGAGAGATTTACCATGTTCTTGGATTGGAAGAATCAACATTGTGAAAATGACTCTACTACCCAAAGCAATCTACAGATTCAATGCAATCCCTATCAAACTACCACTGGCATATTTCACAGAACTAGAACAAAAAATTTCACAATTTGTATGGAAACACAAAAGATCCCGAAGAGCCAAAGCAATCTTGAGAACGAAAAACGGAGCTGGAGGAATCAGGCTCCCTGACTTCAGACTATAGTACAAAGCTACAGTAATCAACACAGTATGGTACTGGCACAAAAACAGAAAAATAGGTCAATGGAACAGGATAGAAAGCCCAGAGATAAACCCACGCACATATGGTCACCTTATCTTTGATAAAGGTGGCAGGAATGTACAGTGGAGAAAGGACAGCCTCTTTAATAAGTGGTGCTGGGAAAACTGGACAGGTACATGTAAAAGTACTCCCTAACACCATACACAAAAATAAGCTCAAAATGGATTAAAGACCTAACTGTAAGGCCAGAAACTATCAAACTCTTAGAGGAAAACATAGGCAGAACACTCTATGACATAAATCACAGCAAGATCCTTTCTGACCCACCTTCTAGAGTAATGGAAATAAAAACAAAAATAAACAAATGGGACCTAATGAAACTTCAAAGCTTTTGCACAGCAAAGGAAACCATAATCAAGACCAAAAGACAACCCTCAGAATGGGAGAAATTATTTGCAAATGATGCAACTGACAAAGGATTAATCTCCAAAATTTAAAAGCAGCTCATGCAGCTCAATAACAAAAAAACAAACAACCCAATCCAAAAATGGGCAGAAGACCTAAACAGACATTTCTCCAAAGAAGATATACAGACTGCCAACAAACACTTGAAGGAATGCTCAACATCATTAATCATTAGAGAAATGCAAATCAAAACTACAATGAGATATCATCTCACACCAGTCAGAATGGCCATCAACAAAATACCTAGAAACAATAAATGCTGGAGAGGGTGTGGCGGAAAGGGAACACTCTTGCACTGCTAGTGGGAATGTGAATTTGTACAGCCACTATGGAGAACAGTATGGAGCTTCCTTAAAAAACTACAAATAGAACTACCATATGACTCAGCAATCCCACTACTTAGCATATACCCTGAGAAAACCATAATTCAAAAAGAGTCATGTACCAAAATGTTCCTTGTAGCTCTATTTACAATAGCCCGGAGATTGAAACAACCTAAGTGTCCATCACCGGATGAATGGATAAAAAAGATGTAGCACATATATACAATGGAATATTACTCAGCCATAAAAAGAAACAAAATTGAGCTATTTGTAATGAGGTGGTTGGACCTAGTGTCTGTCATACAGAGTGAAATATGTCAGAAATAGAGAGACAAATACCATATGCTAACACATATATACGGAATTTAAGAAGAAAATAAATGTCATGAAGAACCTAGGGGTAAGACAGGAATAAAGACACAGACCTACTAGAGAATGGACTTGAGGATATGGGGAAGGGGAAAGGTAAGCTGTGACAAAGTGAGAGAGTGGCATGGACATATATACACTAACAAATGTAAAATAGATAGTAGTGGGAAGCAGCCACATAGCACAGGGAGATCAGGTCAGTGCTTTGTGCCCACCTAGAAGGGTGGGATAGGGAGGGTGGGAGGGAGGGAGACACAAGAGGGTAGAGACATGGGAACATATGTATATGTATAACTTATTCACTTTGTTATAAAGCAGAAACTAACACACCATTGTAAAACAATTATACTCCAGAAAGATGTGTAAAAAAAAAAAAAAAAAACCTAAATATAGAACTACCATATGACCCAGCCATCTTACTCCCGAGCATATACCCTGAGAAAACCATAATTCAAAAAGATATATGTACCACAATGTTCACTGCGGCCAGGACATAGAAGCAACCTAAATGCCCATCGACAGATGAATGGATAAAGAAGATGTGGTAGATATATACAATGGAATATTATTCAGCCATAAAAAGGAATGGAACTGGGTCATTTGTAGAGGTGTGGATGGACCTAGAGTCTGTCATACAGAGTGAATTAAGCCATTAACTCATATATGTGGAATCTAGAAAAATGGTACAGATTTATCTATTTGCAGGGGAGGAATAGGTGTAGACATAGAGAACGGACATGTGGACCTGGGGGTAAAGGGAGGTTGGGAAAAATTGGGAGATTAGATTTGATATATATACACTAACATGCGTAAAATACATAGCTAGTGGGAACATGCTATAAAGCACCGGAAGCTCAGCCCGGTGCTCTGTGATGACCTAGATGGGTGGAATGGGGGTGGGTGGGAGAGAGGTCCAAGAGAGAGGGGATATAGATATACGTAAATCTGATTCACTTCATCCTTCAGCAGAAACTAGCACAACGTTGTAAAGCAATTATACTCCAATAAAAAAAAAACAACAACAAGAATTTCTGACAAAGTATAGTGGTTTGAGGGAGTGTGAGAATTTTAAGGATAACTCCTGGATTTATGAATCTAGGGGATTTGGAAAATGTAAATAAATAAATGGAGAAAATCTGAAGATACCAATAATAAGTCAAATTTTGAATTTTAGGTATTAACACTTATCTAGCTGAAAACATTTAAATATTCATTCAGCATTTGGAACTGTGGTTCTGAGACCTGAAGGTGGAAGTTGTTATTGAAGATATAGATTAGGAATAATCATTTGAACAGAGATAATATTTGAAATCATACATATGGATGAAATCATTATAGTGGAGATTATTGAAAGACAATTGAAGAGACGAAAAGACACAATCTTAGGTAATACCTCCAATACAGAAAATAAGGGAACAAATGAGTCAGCAGAAGAAACAGATAAATGGCCAAAGCAGTAGGAGAATTCAGAAGGCTGAGGGAACTTGCAAGCCAAGAGAGCAGATAATTTCAATAAAGAGGGGTTAGTGTAATGTACTATATTAAATGTTATGGAGAGGTAAAGCAGAGTAAGGGCTAAGAAAAGACTGAAAATTTGCAGTTAAGAAGTCCTTAGTAACTTTCAAAACCCAGTTTCAATAGGGGGTGGGAGAGAAGCTGCCTGCCTAAATGGGTAGATGGTGCTAAATGGGAGAAGTGACTACAGATTATATTTTTGAGATGGCTGGTAATGTACAGAAGGCTAGATATAGGCCATAATCTTCAGTAAGTAGGAAAAGTGTTTGATAGCTTCATTATTTCTGTTTGTCTTCCTTTGGGCTTTTCCTAGACTAGAGTATATTAGTGGGCATGGGAAAATACTAAAGATGTAAGAGAGAAGGGACTAATGGATGAAATAATGGTACCAAAATAGAACGGAAGGAGAGGACAGAGGGGTTAATATTAGGAAGCAGGAGGGACATGTTTTCCTCATAGACAAGATAAAGGGAAAAAATAAAGAAGGAAAATCCAGAGAAGCTTTGAGATGGAGGAGGAGACAAGAAGGGAGTTCATGCAAGGTGGTTTTGTCCCTCAGTAAAGTAAGAAATTAACTTATTTACTGAGTGAGGAGGTAGAATTGTGGCTGAAGGCTTAAGGAGAGTGGAAATGATTTAGAATAACTGTTGTCGAGATTACAGAAGGGCACCAAGAAATGATAAATTAAAGATTTGCTGAGCAACAGCCAAAGACCAAATGAAGGTAAACCTAATCAGTACAGCTTCTTGACTTTCTTCAGCAGTGCTCAGAAGCCTGTATACAAGTGGGGAGTAAACAGACATTGGGAATTTTTCAGAGTTTAGGATTTTATACAGCAAATATGCAGAAAGCCAAGGAGGCTAAGAATTTTAAGATGCTGTGTAAAATATTACTCAAATGTTTGACTATGGATTCTAGAATAAGTAGGCAAGCAAATTAAACCAGAAGTGGAGTGTTATTTGAGAAAATAGGAAGGATTTAAAGGGAATTTACTCATGTTGATGATAAAGTATTGGTTTAGTAAATATGAGGAAGTCAAATATATGGAGGTCATAATATAGAAAGCAGAATTTCAGAGATCAGTACTTATAAGTCACAAAATTCTAAACTGTGATTGGTAATGGGCTTTTGCCAGACTGACAAATGGCTTGCTGACATGGCATGAATTATACATGTATTAACATTATTATTATTATTGCCCTTTAAAAATACAGAATTGTTGAGACATAAGTTTAAAGTTATCAAGTTATACCCAGTACCATTATAAATCTCAAAATCATGCTCAGAAAAGTAATAGGATGTGATGCACAAAAAAATTATGCATGGAAGCCTTACAATGCATGGAGCCCTGTGGTAGGCTATATATAACCCCTTCGCTTACTCTTCCCTACTGTCCTGTAGCATTGTCATTTCATGATTTTATCAAACCCCTCCTTTTTTTTCCAGGTGATTTTTGAAGAAATAATTTTGGGACATCAACGCTACCTTGTTATTGATGAACTGAAAGTGTTAGGACATTTATGTAGTAAGTTGCCTCAACTTTTAAATATTTGGGTACATCCTTGGGGGCATATTTACATTACAGATTAAGAGAAGGCACTAAAACCTGGGGAGAAGTCATCCTGCAATGATAGTTCTCTGACAAGGCTTTAGGTGTTGCTTTGCTAACACCAAAATCCAAAAACATGTATTTCATGTGTAAATGTCATTGTATGTATCTAAGTGCCTTTCTTTAAAAATTGAGATATATTACCTTTACTTTTTTATTTTTTTTAAATAAGTGAAGTTAAGTAACTTGACCAAAGTCCTATAGCTACTGAGTGGACAATGAGATTTGAAGCTAGGTTGGAATTTATGTAATTCTCTAGGCACTAGGTTACATTTTCTCAAATAATTTACCTTGGCATGAACTGGGTGTAAGTAAGCTGATGAGCCCACCATGGTTTCTGTAGTCAATGTAGCTCATTTATACAGTAACTGTAGACTCCATGGTAAGTATATCATATTCTTGCCTTACTATGATATATTTTATAACCTAATGTAACCTATAAATATGAGCTTTACTATGCTTGCAGGGTCATGGAGATGGATAATGGTGAATTGAACCTGACAAATAACTGATTCGCCAGAGAATCACTTTGAACTCTGAAAGTAGATTTAGATTTAGGCTTAGGTAGATGCCCATTTTACTTCTTTATCTCAGCCTATTTGGCTTCAGTCTGCATCTACATGGCCCCAGAGACAAGAGGGAAATGAAAAGTTCCAAACACAATATTTTACAAACTGAGCAGCTCAGTTCCTCAACATGTTAACATGGCAGAAAAAGCAAATATTTCTGGGTTTTCAGCTGATCTTACACTGAGAAGATAGGCCATGTTGATTGATTTGACAAAAGAATATGATAAAAAAATCTTAAACCTAAAATCGTTTATCAGGGTATGAACAGCCACAGCTTTAACTTTATAGAATGATGTTCATTTACACACACTCCTGACATAGCTACAATTTCAAGTCAGATTTTAATGCAGTTAATATGAATAAATTATCTCTATTTATATATAAAATCACAAATAAAAATGGTTCCAGTTCAGCTTTGTTCTTTTTATCAGAAGGAATGACACAAAGTCTATTTTATCTCAGGCTTCTGGAGCAAAATCTCTGACACAGTTAACTGGTAAATTCTGTCACTCAGTCATTAGAGTCAAGCTATTGGTTTAATGATGTTTTCTTTCTCCATTTAACTGACTGGTTATTTGACTGAAGTCACTAAATCAATTGGTATTTCAGCTTTGGGTGGACAAATCTGTAATAATTACCTGGATAGAACAGGCAAATTACTCTGATACTTAAGTAAAAAGATTATATATCAGAAGTAACCATATAAATGCTAAAACTAGTCCTTAAAATGTATCAGTGTAGGAATGGCCTTTGTTTCTGTTCGTTCTATTTGAATTCATTACCACCTTTAACTTTTATAAGTTTACATTTTTCAACCATACATTTGGCAGCCAGCAAAGATGAAATAATTTATGAGCATTTACATAGTCATAAATTATGGACATTAAGCACATGTAATGATGCCAAATTACAGAAAGTCAAAGAACATCACAATTTGCATATTTATATCATTTCTGCCCCAATAGTAAAAAGTAAAGTTATTAGAAAAGTTATTTGCACACATGAAAGATTTATCTTAAACTTAGAAATGAACCAGTGCATTTATTGATTCCGGTGACTGTTCCATTCATTAAATGCCTCCTAAATGGTCTGTGTTTCTGGTTGCAAAATCATCATGTGCCATTAAGCATTATGGAAAATGTCAGCATGCTATGATTCAACAACATTAAAAATGCGAAAAACAAGGACAAGCAGAAAGATGAATTAAATTTAAAAGAAAAAAACTGCTCTAATAAATTTGAGGTTCTAATTTTAATTAACTTAAATCAAATGCCATGAACATTTAGATTTGTGTGCACTGTGGTGGGATTTCAGCCTTTGAGAAAATGTAGTGATTCTTTCTGGATCTAGCCAATCTTAAAGGCTTCTTGAATATGGGGATGCTGAAATAATAATATTCTCCATTCACAATGCTAGCTACATGTGTTGTGGTTCCTTTCTGGCTTTGTTCTTGTCAGGCGTTATCCAACTCAAATTGTCCCTGAACCAGAACTGGACTTGTGAGCCTTACAGAGGGGTCATTGAAACCTCCATATTGTGTTCCATTTACTCTTTTCCTCCATTTGGTGTTTTATTCCTATAGAATTGCACTGTACAATACAGTCACCACTGTATTTAATTTAACAAACTAAGATTGTATTAAGTTTTAATTTAAATTAAATTAATTAAATTTTAATAAAATTCAAAATTCAGCTTCTCAGTTGCACTAGCAACATTGCTATCACTACAAACATTGCTAGCATCCAAGGGACAATACTGCCCTAGAATCTTATCTTGTATGTGTCTTTCATTGCTTAGGACTCATACTTTCCCTTAAGGTGGAAACAGAGCAGGTTAACATATTACTCTTACCCAGATATATTTGCATAATAATAAAAGAGCTATTGGAGTAAAAAATTGTCCCCAAAATCCAAAGAAATTTGAATTGTAAATAGTAGAAAGTCAGATCTCAAGAAAACTACCTGTGGCAATTATTTTAGGGAAGAGATTTGTCCTAGCATCATTCAACTCATATCACACACAAAGCAGTCACTGATACGTGGAATTATTTGTTTGTTCATTCATTCTTTCACCCTTTTATTTATTTCATTTACTGTGTGGCTGTCCCTTTCTGTGTGCTGAGGGATGTAGTGATAATCAAAACAGATATGCTTTTATTCTCCATGAACTTATAGTCTAGTAAGGAATAGCAATAGACGATTATAATATTATATGGGAAGGGCTATAAAAGGGAGCACACAGGAAATGCAACCAGCATGGTCTTGGAGTAACAGGGGGACTGGAGGCAGCCAAAGAAGCAATTTTTGTTGTTGTTAATGTCATTGTTGTTGGTTGAATGTGAACTCTAACCTAGGACTGAGGGCGGTGCAAGAGTTAGTAATAGGAGTGGGAGGAGAAATGGTGTTCCAGACAGAGTATATACAAAGGCTTAGAGGCAAGGAACAGTCATTATATTAGTTTATGTCTAAGTTTGTGTTGGGAAAGAACTCTAGGAATAGAGGGGAGAAAGCACCAGATCTTGCCTTATCCTATTCAATATGATATAAAGTAAAATACCCGCTTCTGTTTACTCTGACATCTCAGATTATTGTGTCTAGCAGACTTCAGAGGCATATATTTATTATGTATGTCTAATGTACCCATTACACCTATACTAGGTGCTATATTGTCTATTGTAGAAATTGCTTCCAAGAGTTAACGGCTCAAAATTGGGACTTTTTAAAAAGTGTGTAAACCCTTTAGAATAACTTTGCACCAGCTTCTCCTCCCAATTATTGAGATGCTGTCATTTCCCTTATCTCTTGGCCTGATGAAACCTAAGAATGCTTCTCTAACACCTTCCCTCATTGTACATGCTGTTCGAATGTATTTTTGTTTTGTGACATGAGCAAAACTCATGGTTTCAACTTAAGCCATTTAAGGTCCTTTCTTGGTATCATGAAATACAGAAAAAAAATGAATTTCCTTTCATCATGAAGTTGTAAGAAGAAAAGGTGTGTGATGGCAAATTATTTTGAGGGACTTCAAACATTCTTTCCCTCCTCTATTTGTATTTCTTTCTTGCCTAGCACATCCATTCTATGCCTACCTATCTAGGTTCCTTATATTGGAAAACTCCAGCCTTGTCCTCCTAGACATTACCAACATTTTTAAATTTACCTGATGGAGTTCCCTTTCTTATCAAAATTTGCTACTCTTCTGTCTTTTCTTTCACTGGCCCTTGCTAGAACAGTTACGTAACATAATTATGGTTACAGGAGTGTAAAATAGCCTATTCTATTATAGTTCTAATATAATGTATACATGTAGAGGGACTACCAGAGTTCTGGAATGAAAACCCTAAAACTGAGATTTTATGCAAACCATCCTTATAACAGACTAGATCAGTGGTTTTCAAACTGTGTTTCATAAAATTTAGGTTTGATGGAGGTGCCATTGGGCACCCTGGGATGGGTGGTAGCAAGAGGGACACTAAGTGTATATGGTTTTATGTCTCTTTACTTCCTATTTAACCAAAGAAATTATTTTTTTTCTGTTTTCAATCAGGATTCCAAGTAAGATTTTATAAAATCGATTAACCTCTGAATTACAACGTTCTTAAGTGTATAAACTTTCTCTTATATATTATGTACTCCTCCTTATGTTAGTACGGATCCTGAAACTTTGCAGATACTCAAAAAACATTTTAAAAGAGTGAGTGAATGAGAAAATTAATAAAGTAAATATATAAGAATTTCAGCCCCCTCCTGCTTATGTCAATCACTGAATTGGCACCATAGTTCTCAGGCACCTGAGGCAACATGTATCTTCTTTGAATTCATTTTCTTTAGTTGTTTTTCATGCTAACATTTTAGTGACTTCATCTAATTTCTTTTTCTGTAGCATTTCAGATCTTATTAAACTTGAGGATTATCACTAATTTTATTATCAACCATGTTAACTTATAATTATTACTCTTTCTACTAATATTAATAACAGAACTATTATTAAATGTTTATTTTACATATATTAATTTCTTTAATATTCACCAGAAATTTATAAGATAGGTGATATCTCCATTTTTGTATAGAGAAATAAAAATCAAATAATATGCCCAAGGTATACATAATCAGTGAGAGAAGGAGCTGGGATTCAAATCCAGTTTGATCTGATTCCAAATTGCATGTTCTAAACTATCACAGTAAGCTATACAGCCTTCCTCTACACTATACTGCTCTTTAAATTCCATTTCTTCATTTATCTTTAAATACACTGGCATAATCAATAACTGTATTCACTTAGCTCTTCGTGTGAGAAGAAATCTATGCTTGCTGACCTCTTTGTCTCTACATTGCTGCATCATGATGCTTAGTATATGGGTAAGAAAGAGCATCTCCAATTATAATTGTTGACATTTCTTAACAGTAAGCTTCAGTTCTGCAAGCTTGGCTGAGTACCACTTTAATTAAAGAAAGGTGGGGATGATGAAGGCTGGTAGTTCAGTGCACCAGCCTATGCTGTATCCAGCCATGGATGGTTGAACTTGGGTGCTAAAATATCCAAATAGCTCCTCCATAATTCTACCTTCTGATAATCAGTTAAATTCTTCAAAAACAGGTTATGCACTTTTTTAGGTAGACTATGCATTCACATGGTTCCAGACAATCCCAAACTGACAATAGAAGCCATTTATTCACTAGTGAACTGAATTAATACCACTGTGTCTGTCTGTTGATAGTAACACATAGGTCAGTACACTTTAAATGAAGTGTTCAGGGTAGCTTCAGACAACTAAGATCTTACACAGGATAGTCTGTAAACTTAGGAACTAAGTCTTCATTATATAAAGAAGCTTTAGACAAGTGGGACACTGGATAAGCACATATAAAGAATCACTAATAAAGCAAAATATATCAAAGTAATGAGACACAAAAGCCTAAGTGAAGGTGACAAGAAAGCAAAACATTAAGTTGAACCATGAGACATTGCCATTTTGTAAATCAAAACTGGTTGAGTATTAGCAATTTCATATGGTTCAACATAATATTGTTTCCTCAGAGATGGAGAAGGGGAAAATAAACACAGTGGAATCTGACAAGTCTTCAAAATGTGAAACTGAAAACTACTGGAGGGAAGGGGAACAAAGAATCCATAATTTCTTTTCTGACTCTTAGACCTATTCTAAACATTATACCCTTACTGAGAATAAGATCCTGGTGGTTTCTGAAAAAGAATATCTTCTTTTGGTCTCTGTGGTCAGAGTATTGGATATAGTGGATTGGAATGGAAAATAGATGAAGCAAACTGTTCCTGGATGAATCCAGTCACTGTGGGATTTTTCTGAAGGTCACTTGGGTTTTGCTTAGCTATACCATCTGTGTGGTCTCTGTAGTGTTTTAATCTGGGATCAGCAAATATTTCCTATAAAGAGGCAGAAAATAAATATTTTAGGTATTACAGGCCACAAATGCTCTCTGTCACATATTTTTTTATTTTGTTGTTAACAATACATTAAAAATGTAAAAGTCATTCTTAGCTTAAAGGCTGTACAAAAACAGGCAACAGACTGAATATGGTCTGTGTGTGTAGTTTGCTGACCCCCATCTTAGATGAAGATTTGGACATTTCATGTTTTCTTCTTTCTGATTCCCGTCCTTTTGTTTTCCTACTTGCAATTCTTTCTCCCTCTCCTTCCTCCATTTTTCACAGTTCACGCAAGAGTATCACCCTATCTCTGCCAATGAAAACTATAGGAACCTTGGTAAGTCACTTCTGTGGATAGTACATTCTCATTAGGAACATAACTTTGGACTCTGTGATTGCTAAGGTCCCTCCCAGTTCTGACATACTTTGATGATATTTTTAACTAATGGATGGAAAAATAAACGGAAAAGGATGCAGAGACATATGCTGGGAGATCTACAGTTTTTAAAGGGGAAAATAGATTTTACTAAAGATTTAATTCCTGAATTGATTTTTTCCCCTCATACTGGGGGTTCAGAAACATTTACTCTGCTAAAGAAAACAGAAGACAAAATATTACTATATTCTGAAAATAGGCTATTCCCTATACCCTTATAACTTTTTTTACCTTTTATTTATTATTTTTTTATTTTTTTTGTAAACTTTTTTTAACATCTTTATTGGAGTATAATTGCTTTACAATAGTGTGTTAGTTTCTGCTGTATAACAAAGTGAATCAGCTATACATATACATATATCCACATATCTCCTCGCTCTTGCATCTCCTTCCCACCCTCCCTACGCCACCCCTCTAGGTGGTCACAAAGCACCGAGCTGATCTCCCTGTGCTATGTAGCTGCTTCTAACTAGCTATATATTTTACGTTTGGTGGTGTGTATATGTCCATGCTACACTCTCATTCCTCCCAGCTTACAATTCATCCTCACTGTGTCCCCAAGTCCATTCTCTACATCTGCATCTTTATTCATGTCCGGCCCCTAGGTTCTTCGGAACGATTTTCTTTTATAAGATTCCATATATATGTATTAGCATATGGTATTGGTTTTTCTCTTTCTGACTTACTTCACTCCGTATGACAGTCTCTAGGTTCATCCACCACACTAAAAATAACTCAATTTCGTTTCTTTATATGGCTGAGTAATATTCCATTGTATATATGTGCCACATCTTCTTTACCCATTCATCTGTTGATGGACACTTAGGTGGCTTCCATGTCCTGGATATTGTAAACAGAGCTGCAATGAATATTGTGGTACATGTCTCTTCTTGAATTATGGTTTTCTCAGGTATATGCCCAGTAGTGAGATTGCTGGGTCGTATGGTAGTTATTTTTAGCTTTTAAAGGAACCTCCATACTCTTCTCCATAGTGGCTATATCAATTTCCATTCCCACCAACAGTGCAAGAGGGTTCCCTTTCCTCCACACCCTCTCCAGCATTTATTGTTTGTACATTTTTTGATGATGGCCATTCTGACTGGTGTGAGGTGATAACCCATTTTAGATTTGATTTGCATGTCTCTAACAATTAGTGATGTTGAACATCCTTTCATGTGTTTGTTGGCAATCTGTATATCTTCTTTGGAGAAATGCCTATTTAGGTCTTCTGCGAATTTTTGAATTGGATTGTTTGTTTGTTTAACCTTGAGTAGCATGAGCTGCTTGGAAATATTGGAGATTACTCCCTTGTCAGTTGCTTCATTTGCAAATATTTTCTCCCATTCTGAGGGTTGTCTTTTGGTCTTGTTTATGGTTTCCTTTGCTGTACAAAAGCTTTGAAGTTTCATTACGTTCCATTTGTTTAATTTTGTTTTTATTTCCATTTCTCTAGGAGGTGGGTCAAAAAGGATCTTGCTGTGATTTATGTCATAGATTGTTCTGCCTCTGTTTTCCTCTAAGAGTTCTGTAGTGTCTGGCCTTATATTTAGGTCTTTACTCCATTTTGAGTTTATTTTTCTGTATGGTGTTAGGGAGTGTTCTAATTTCATTCTTTTGCATGTAGCTGTCCAGTTTTCCCACCACCACTTATTGCAGAGGCTGTCTTTTCTCCATTGTATATTCTTGACTACTTTATAAAAAATAAGGTGAAAATATGTGCATGGGTTTATCTCTCAGATTTCTATCCTGTTCCATTGATCCATATTGCTGTTTTTGTGCCAGTATCATACTGTCTTGATTATTGTAGCTTTGTAGTATAGTCTGAAATCAGGGAGCCTGATTCCTCCTGCTCCATTTTTCTACCTTAAGATTGCTTTGGCTAGTCAGTGTCATTTGTGTTTCCATACAAATTGTGAATTTTTTTGTTCTAGTTCTGTGAAAAATGCCATTGGTAGTTTGATAGAGATTGCACTGAATGTGTAGATTGCTTTGGGTAGTAGAGTCGTTTTCACCATGTTGATTCTTCCAATCCAAGTATATGGTATATCTCTCCATCTGTTTGTATCATCTTTAATTTCTTTCATCAGTGTCTTATAATTTTCTGCATACAGGTCTTTTGTCTCCTTAGGTAGGTTTATTCCTAGGTATGTTATTCTTTTCATTGCAGTGGTAAATGGGAGTATTTCCTTAATTTCTCTTTCATATTTTTCATCATTAGTGTATAGGAATGCAAGAGATTTCTGTGCATTCATTTTGTATCCTGCTACTTGACCAAATTCATTGATTAGGTCTAGTAGTTTCTGACAGCATCTTTAGGATTCACTATGCATAGTATCATGTCATCTGCAAACAGTAACAGCTTTACTTCTTCTTTTCTGAATAGGATTCTTTTATTTCCTTTTCTTTTCTGATTGCTGTGGATAAAACTTCCAAATTTATGTTGAGTAATACTGCTGAGAGTGGAAAACCTTGTCTTGTTCCTTATCTCAGAGGAAATGGTTTCAGTTTTGCACCATTGAGAATGATGTTGGCTGTGGGTTTGTCATATATGGCCTTTATTATGTTGAGGTAAGTTCCCTCCATGCCTACTTTCTGGAGTTTTTTTTATCATAAATGGGTGTTGAATTTTGTCAAAAGCTTTTTCTGCATCTCTTGAGTTGATCATATGGTTTTTCTCCTTCAATTTGTTAATACGATGTATCACATTGATTGATTTGGATATATGGAAGAATCCTTGCCTTCCTGGGATAAACCCCACTTGACCATGATGTATGATCCTTTTAATGTGCTGTTGGATTCTGTTTGCTAGTATTTTGTTGAGGATTTTTTCATCTATGTTCATCAGTGATATTCACCTATAGTTTTCTGTCTTTGTGACATCTTTGTCTGTTTTGGTATCAGGGTGATGGTGGCCTCGTAGAATGAGTTTGAGTGTTTTCCTCCCCCTGCTATATTTTGGAAGAGTTTGAGAAGGATAGGTGTTAGCTTTTCTTTAAATGTTTGATAGAATTCACCTGTGGAGCCATCTGGTCCTGGGCTTTTGTTTGTTGGAATTTTTTTTTTTTTTTTTTTTTTTTACGGTACACGTGCCTCTCACTGCTGTGGCCTCTCCCGTTGCAGAGCACAGGCTCTGGACGTGCAGGCCCAGCGGCCTTGGCTCACAGGCCCAGCTGCTCCATGGCATGTGGGACCCTCTTGGACCGGGGCACGAACCCGTGTCCCCTGCATCGGCAGGAGGACTGTCAACCACTGTGCCACCAGGGAAGCCCTGGAATATTTTTAATCACAGTTTCAATGTCAGTGCTTGTGATTAGTCTGTTCATATTTTCTATTTCTTCCTGATTCAGTCTCAGATGGTTGTGCTTTTCTAAGAATTTTTTCATTTCTTTCAGGTTGTGCATTTCATTGGCCTATAGTTGTTTGTAGTAATCTCTCATGATCCTTTGTATTTCTGCAGTGTCAGTTGTTGCTTTTCCTTTTTCATTTCTTATTCTATTGATTTGAGTCTTCTCCCTTTTTTTCTTGATGAGTCTGGCTAATGGTTTATCAATTTTATTTATCTTCTCAAAGAACCAGCTCTTAGTTTTATTGAAGTTTGTTATTGTTTCCTTCACTTCTTTTTAATTTTTTTCTGATCTGATCTTTATGATTTCTTTCCTTCTGCTAACTTTGGGGTATTTTTGTTCTTATTTCTCTAATTGCTTTAGGTGTATGATTAGGTTGTTATTTGAGATGTTTCTTGTTTCTTAAGGTAAGATTGCATTGCTATAAACTTCCCTCTTAGAACTGCTTTTGCTGCATCCCATAGGTTTTGGGTCATCGTGTTTTCATTGTCATTTGTATCTAAGTATTTTTTTATTTCCCCTTTAATTTCTTCAGTGATCTCTTGGTTATTTAGTAGTGTATTGTTTAGCCTTCATGTGTTTGTATTTTTTACAGATTTTTTTCTTGTAATTGATATCTAGTCTCATAGCAATGTGTTCGGAAAGGTTACTTGATATGATTTCAATTTTCTTAAATTTACCAAGGCTTGATTTGTGACCCAAGATATGATCTATCCTGGAAAGTGTTCCATGAGCACTTGAGAAGAAAGTGTATTCTGTTGTTTTTGGATGGAATGTCCAATAAATATTAATTAAGTCTATCTTGTTTAATGTATCATTTAAAGCTGTGTTTCTTTATTTACTTTCATTTTGGATGACCTGTCCATTGGTGAAAGTGTGGTGTTAAAGTTCCCTACTATGATTGTGTTGCTGTTGATTTCCTATTTTATGGCTGTTAGCATTTTTCTTATCTATTGTGGTATTCCTATGTTCAGTGCAAAAATATTTACAATTGTTATATCTTCTTTTTGGATTGATCTCTTGATCATTATGTAGTGTCCTTTATTTTCTCTTATAATAGTATTTATTATAAAGTCTATTTTTCTGATATGAGAATTGCTACTACAGCTTTCTTTTGATTTCCATGTGCATAGAATATCTTTTTCCACCCCCTCACTTTCAGTCCTTATGTCTCCCTAGGTCTGAAGTTGTTCTCTGGCAGACAGCATATATACAGGTCTTGTGTTTGCATCCATTTTGCCACTCTATGACTTTTAGGGGGAGCATTTTATCCACTTACAGTTAAGGTAGTTATCCATATGTGTGTTCCTATTACCACTTTCTTAATTGTTTTGGGTTTGTTATTGTAGGTCTTTTCCTTCTCTTGTGTTTCTTGCCTGTAGAAATTCCTTTAGCATTTGTTGTAAAGCTGATTTGATGGTGCTGAGTTCCCTTAGCTTTTGTTTCTCTGTAAAGATTTTAATTTCTCTGTCAAATCTGAATGAGATCCTTGCGGGGTAGAGTAATCTTGGCTGTAGGTTTTTCCCTTTCATCACTTTAAATATATCCTGCCACTCTCTTCTGACTTGCAGAGTTTCTGCTGAAAGATCAGCTATTAACCTTTTGGGAATTCCCTTGTATGTTATTTGTTGTTTTTCCCTTGCTGTTTTTAATATTTTTTCTTTGTATTTAACTTTTGATCATTTGATTAATACATGTCTTGGTGTGTTTCTCCTTGGGTTTTTCCTGTATGGGACTCTCTACGCTTCCTGGACTTGATTGACTATTTCCTTTCTCATATTAGGGAAGTTTTCAACTATAATCTCTTCAAATATTTTCTCAATCCCTTTCTTTTTCTCTTCTTCTTCTGGGACCCCTGTATTTCTAATTTTGGTGTATTTAATGTTGTCCCAGAGGTCTCTTAGACTGACCTCAATTATTTTCATTATTTTTTCTTTATTGTGCTCTGTGGTAGTTTTTTTCCCACTGTTTGATCTTCCAGGTTACTTATCTGTTCCTCTGCTTTAGTTATTCTGATATTGATTCCTTCTAGGGAATTTTTAATTTTATTTATTTTGTTGTTCTTCATGGTTTTTTTGCTCTTTAGTTCTTCTAGGTCCTTGTTTAGCATTTCTTGTATTTTCTCCATTCTATTTCCAAGATTTTGGATCACCTTTACTACCGTTACTCTGAGTTCTTTTTCAGGTAGATGGCCTATTTCCTCTTCTTTTGTTTGGTCAGGTGGGTCTTTACCTTTCTCCTTCTTCTGCTGTGTTTCTCTGTCTTCTCATTTTGCTTAACTTACTGTGTTTGGGGTCTCCTTTTCACTGGCAGCAGGTTCCTGGTTCCCATTGTTTTTGGTGTCTGCCCCCAGTGGGTAAGGTTGGTTCAGTATGTTGTGTAGGCTTCGTGATGGAGGGGAATGGTGCCTGTGTTCTGCTGGATGAGGCTGGATCTTGTCTTTCTGTGGCAGGACTGCATCTGGTGGTGTGTTTTGTGGTATCTGTGACCTTATTATAATTTTAAGCAACCTCTCTGCTAATGGGTGGTGTTGTGTTCCTGTCTTGCTATTGGCATATGGTATCCAGCACTGTAGCTTGCTGGTCATTGAGTACAGCTGGGTATTAGCGTTGAGATAGAGCTCTCTAGGAGAGCTTTTGCTGTTTGATATTATGTGTAGCTGGGAGGTCTCTGGTGGACCAACGTTCTGAACTTTGCTCTCCCACCTCAGAGGCTCAGGCTTGATGCCCGGCCAGAGCACCAAGACCACGTCAGCCAAACAGCTGGCCTCAAACAATCCCAATTTCACCTTTACCAAATTGTGGAAGAATGTTTACATCTGTTCTTGCCTGGCTTCAAAATTCTGCCCATTCAGAGGACCGTGCTGCTCCCTATACCCTTATCTTAGGCTTGTTGCTTTCCTTCAAGATTTAGTGGAAGTCTTCCAGCTGGGATCTTTCCATTTGCCATTGACCATGACATCCAAAAGAAAGGAGGAGATGAAGTCAGATTTCTCCCTCCTCTTTTTCCTGAGAGCAAAATAAAATATACTTCTAATGACTTTGGACAAATATCCTATCCCCCAAATTTTACATTTGAAATTATGCAGTTACTTGTGCAGAATGTAAAATGAGATCCTATCTAGTCAGTTGTATCTTCAATTATTATTGTTAAACAAAAGGCTTTTTCCTCTTGGGTTTCTAAGCTACCTATTTCAGCCTTAATCAGATCACCAATTGATTTCTGTAATATTTGACTACAACAGTGGTTTTCACTTATATTTCTGAATAAGTTATGAAAACAATGGTAACATAAAATAAATAAATAGACATCACCTTTCCTTTTACTGTCTCTCAAATGACTGTACAACTTCCCCATCGTGGTCAGGTCACATATAGTCCCAGGGAATATTAAAATGGAAAAGTATTTAATTCCGTTTTCTTAATTTTTAGATGATACTAAAGCCCAGATATGAAACGACTTGCCCTACTTAATCAGCTATTTAGTGTCTGAGCCAGGACTAAAGTCCAGGCCTTCTAACTTTCAGTCTGGGCTTTTCCAATCATACCACACGTCATGGCCACTCAAAGTAGCTTAAAAAAAAAAAAACTGTCTACAAGACTCATAAGTCCATGGTTATGACTAGCAGAGAGCATATCTATGTTTCTCACTTGGTTTTTAACAGAGATGAAGACATCTATTTTAAAAATTCTAAGGTAACATGCAAAGGGGGAAGTTGCTCTTTTGAGCAATCAGCTCTAGGGCTCCAGAAAGATGATGTTTTCTTTCCTTAGTTACTAGTACTAACCAGAAACAATTTATGGAATTTCTAGTTAAAGCCTCATATGCTTAGACACCTTGGCAAATAATTAACAGAGGAAATGCATAGAGAGTGCCCTTGCCACTTACTTCTGCATCCCGCACCCAGCTCAGCACATAAAGAGAAACCTCAATAACCTATCCTTTAGGGAGAGATATATAACTTTCATGATCTGACTTGACCCTTTTAAGCACTCTGCTATAGCATTTGAATCAAAGGAAGATGTAAACTGGCAGATAGCAGGAACCACATCTCTTTAATTTGTATTGTATAGTACTTAGCATGGTGCCATGTATATATGAACCCTTGATAAATATCACTAGAGGAGAAATGCTTTCCAAATGCATTTGTTGGCAATAGACTTAGTTTTCATCCCTTTACTGATTGGGGAGCTAAATGTCACATCCTTCCCACTTTATGCTTCTTAAACAAAGAATTCATCCTTCCTCTTAGTATAAGAAAAATAAATTTAATGCAAGTAAACCAGTCTTATAAGTGAGAGAACTTCACAGAAGGACAGAATGAGAATAAAAAATCTGTCTCAACTACAGGTCACCCAAAACAAGATTTAGAGAGCCTAGCGGATATCCTTCAGGACAATAACATTTTCCTCTCACTTTTCTCAGTAGTGGGCAAGGAACTTCCTCAGTTTCAGCAACATATCAAGCATGACTTATTAAATCAGATTGTACTGTCAAAGGAGGGATTTACCAATTCTATCGAACTCCATTCTTTCTTAGTCTCAGGTATCTACATCCATTAACTTGAGTGGGGACTCTGAACTGCAGGCAAGTAAGGAATTGGTTATATAAGTGAATAAAAATCTCTTCATGATATTTTATTCTTAAACCTCAACAAATCTGTGTGGGTCACTGTGGAGAAACCAAAACTTAATCAAACCAAGTGAACTCTGGAATCTAAAAGGAAAATATCAAAGTGAAATAGCTCATCTTAGTTCATTATCCAGGCTAAAAAGAGAGTAAAATAGTAAGAAGTTATTTTGAATCAAAATATACCTGCCTTAGAAATATAGGCAGGGATACTTTTAAATATAAGCCTTTCATCTCACTTGTGTCTCTTTAAGCAGCTCTCAAAAAAAATTAGTGAAATAACTATCATCAATTTCAAACAAAGAGTCCCAATCCTAAGCCAGTGCTGGCAAAGCCCTCACAGTAGTACCTGCTATTACATTCATGTGAGTAACCTAGCTATAAAATACAAATATCTTGTCCTTATAGTTCTCTTTCATCTATCTATCTATCTATCTATCTATCTATCTATCTATCTACTTATCATCTATCTATGTATTGGTTTTTTATTATGAATAAATTTAATTAATGTTTTTTGCAATCAGCAGCTGACACAGAAATCATCTATCTTACATAGAATGCAAACCAATAGTCCCATGTGATAGTTAGACATATGGTACATCAAGAATTATAGATGATGTGGGAAAGAAGTTTATAAGTAGAGGAGAGGAGAGGACAAACTTGCCTGTGGGAAAATTTCTCTTACTGAGTGGTCTGTCGAATGGAGAGGCAGTTTTCAGAGCCTTTGTTCCAAGTCATTCATTCCCCAGTATATATTATGTATGAAACACATTTTAAAAGGCCATTTTATAAATGAACTAACCTCAGTCATGACTGGAAGCAAAACCACATAGGTGATGCTATTTATCAAATAATTTTTCCTTATAGGAACAAACAGCTAAGTCGCTTTTGCCACCCACGAGGTCAAATGAATCCAAAAAGGAAGCATGGGCCAGACTGAAGAAAACAGTGAAATGTGGCAAAAATCCAAAGAGAAAGGTGTGGAGGTTAAATCTACTTTAGCTGAGTGCAGAGCTTTAATTGGCATTTGAGCCTAATACTGCCCATTAAGACAGGAATAAAGACACAGACCTACTAGAGAATGGACTTGAGGATATGGGGAGGGGGAAGGGTAAGCTGTGACAAAGCAAGAGAGAGGCATGGGAATATATACACTACCAAACGTAAGGTAGATAGCTAGTGGGAAGCAGCCGCGTAGCACAGGGAGATTAGCTTGGTGCTTTGTGACCGCCTGGAGGGGTGGGATAGGGAGGGTGGGAGGGAGGGAGACACAAGAAAGAAGAGATATTGGAACATATGTATATGTATAACTGATTCACTTTGTTATAAAGCAGAAACTAACACACCATTATAAAGCAATTATACTCCAATAAAGATGTAAAAAAAAAAATAGTCCAGACAACCCCCATCATCACCCATGTGCATCAGAGCCCCAGCTGAGAGGACACTGATTTTTGGTTTCCCTGTTGCCACCATAGCAGCCTGTGCATAATGTATCCTTAGGCTTTCTCTAAGCGTGTTATTCCATGTGGGGAAGTTGTGGCCTGGAAGAAGGGTCTCGGCTAAGCTACTTGGAGCATGAGATGCCTTCTTCCCAGAGGAGGAAGGGCATTGAAGGCCGCCTACCTCCACTTCCTCCAGGCAGTAGAGGGATGACAAAAAAATAATAATAATAATGTGCTGAAAACATCCCAGTAGTTTGGTGCAATGTACAGCTACACAGTCTGCTCCTAAAGCCATGATTCCAGCTTTGAGAATTCCCAAATCTGCAGTTACAGGATGCTCCTTCTATCTCTGCATTCAAGTCCCCAGTGCCACTGCAATAAATCTGGGAAAGCTGCAGCTCCAAAAAGCCTACTCAAGAGGCAAAGCTTGAGAGGCAGACACACGGGAAAATAATTACATATGGCTTCATCTCAGCAGCAGACCACTTCCTAGAACCACAGAATGCCTTCGAACATCCTTGTCTTTGATAGAGGAACCACTAACTTCCTCTTAGTTACTAAGACTCAAAACCATTACCTGACTCTTCCTGCTTTTTGTCTTCCATACTGACATTATTAATAAAAATTCTGTTGACTTTCTTTTTATATTTTCCTGACACTATTCTCTCTTTTTCCATTAACACTCTAATTCAGGGTCTTGTTATCTCATGCATTGATTACTAAATTTTTAGCTAGCTTCTCTGACTAATGTTTCCCCACCTTAACAACTCGCTCCATTAGATAGTGCTCCCTACTATTCATCCTACTCTTCATCATTTTACTCCCCTGCTGAAAAATTGTCATTGATTCCAAATGGTCAACACAAACTTTTCTGTTTCACTTTTAGGGTACTTGCTAACATGTTCCTGTACAAATTTATTTCCCACTAGTGCATACGTGATGCATCTGATCAGACTTACATTCATATTGTTAGAGGAAATACATATTCTCAATTTCACATCTCTGTGCACATAGGACCAACCACCTAGAAATTCTCTGTACCTCAGTTTCCCTCAACTGTAAAGTGGGAATGATAAGTTTGTTATAAGGATTAAGTGAGATGCTTGTTATAGTGCCTGGCACATACTAAGTTCTATTTAAGTGTTTCTATAATACATCAATAAAATAAACATTTCCCTTTTTCCTCTGCTTTTCAAAATTCTATCAATTAACTCAGGCCCTACTTCTTATATAACTCACTCTTCATTTGCCACCCCATTGCTCACCATGTTCTGGCCCCTATGAACCCTTACCTGTGTTCTGTACTAAAAAATATAATGCTCGATTATATGTTGTTTTATTGGATTGGCCAAAATTTCATTTGGGTTTTTCCATAAGATTGTACAGAAAAACCTGAATGAACTTTTTGTCCAACCCATATATTTCTCACTGTTGTTTCAATCGTATACATTTAATCATCCTAAGTCAATTATAAGTTCTCTGAGGTCAGTTCTTTGACTCCAGTCTTCTTTAGTGCAATATTAAGTACACAGTGGGCACTAAAATATCTAATGGTTATTAGAGTAAGAGGGAAATGTACAAAATTACTGGTTGTTTAATACCAGGTAGGGTGCAGCCTGAACCAGTCTCCCTTCCTCTATTCTTTGAACTCTTTGTGAGACCTATCTGAAGGTCAACACAATTTGATACTTCCCAGTATCATTCTTTTCCTTTGGGAATATTCTAGAGCACACAGGACAGAAAGCACTAAACCAAATCAACATTTAGGATCTCGGCAAGACTTCCAGCTATTGTTCACTTTTTCCTTAGTAGAGACCAAGTGGACATTACTGGCTATTCTTCAAAAGTATTTTTGCCTCTATTTAGCCTATAAACTGACATCTACTCTGCCTAACAACTCACTTGTTGTCTTAGAATCTTACTTTAGTCTTACAATTCAGCAAGCACCTAGATATTTCCCACTATGCTCATATAGATCACACATTAAGTTGGTATTAAACAACTGCATGATAAAACCACAGCTAAAGTGATGTTTAGTTATGTGGCACAGGAAGCAGATCGAAGATTGAGTCTACCAACAATGTTTCAAATACTGTACTCTACCAGATCATTTCATTTAATCTTTATGCCAATGTATCCTATTAATGTGCCATAACAAGTAGACATCATTATGGAAATTCACTGCTCAGAGATTAAGAAACTTACCCTGAGTCACACAGCAAGTAGAGTTGGAATTTTGTACTATAATAATTATTATTTACAACAGTTCATATTTTTTGAGAACTCATTATGTGGCAGGCACTACAATTAATTAATTAATTTACATGTGTTCTGGTTAACATTAATGGTGGTCTCCCTGACCCCTGCAATATACTGCCTTCCGTATATTAGCAAACAGTGACAACAGGTTGTTTTGAAGAGGGTATTTTGAGAAAATGAATTTCGCTAAGTTTTAATATTTGTACAGATTTATGCAGTAGTATAAATGAGAGGAATTATGCAAAGACAACTGATAATAACTTCTTATTTTAATGTTAAAACTTTATGCAATTTGCAAACAGAGAGATTGAGTTATCTAACATGGATTGGTGTGGAAATGTTTAAGATATGAATAAGTATTCAAACAGAATATGCTCAACAGGTCACACAAAATGGACAAATGAGGGAGAAAATCTTAGGCAGAGGTAGAACAAAAACAGTTCCTTTAGTCATACCAAAATATTCAGTAAACTAGTGAGGAGGAGCTGACATTTATATTAGATTTACATTATAACTATATCTTATTTTAATGCCACCTAATTTAATAATAAAATATGTTAATAACTAATAAATCATTCATAGGTTATTCAATAGTATGTCTTCTGCTATTATCAAAAAAAGTCCTCCTTGTTGTAATTAATATGAAATTCTCAGTTAAAAAGGCTGCTTCAGCTTTGGTGAAAAAAAAGTACTTGAATGAGGTAGACCTGACTAACTTGCACCCATGATTCCAGTACCCTGAGGAGTCCAACTGGGTAAGCAGAATACCTTAAATAATAGTGCCTTAAGGGCTTCCCTGGTGGCACAGTGGTTGAGAGTCCGCCTGCCGATGCAGGGCACACGGGTTCGTGCCCCGGTCCGGGAAGATCCCACATGCTGCGGAGTGGCTGGGCCCGTGAGCCATGGCCGCTGAGCCTGCGCGTCTGGAGCCTGTGCTCCGCAACAGGAGAGGCCACAACAGTGAGAGGCCCGCGTACTGCAACATATATATATATATATATAAATAAAAAATAAAAGTAAAATAAAAATAAAAAAAAATAGTGCCTTAAGACAGCCTGTTCTTCTTGGATGAGCCACAGGTGATATTGACATAGACTCATTCCCTATCTAACATCTTTATAGTAACAAAGAAATTGGTTTTATTTTGCCTTAGACCTTTGATCTGTGACAAAAGAAACAAATGCTTATTTCTCATTAAAAGGTGTGTATCATGTTCGGGGGCTAGCAGAGAGGCAAGCAGGTTGAAAAGGCTCAGTTATATGCTCTTTTTAATAAATAGTATTCCTCTAAATGAACTGTTTTATTTCCATTGTTTCAAATTTGACATATGTCTTTGGATAGGTAATTTGTTTTTTTGTTCGTTTGTGTTTTAAAGGAATTTTACCTTTTTTAAAAAAAAATATTTATTTATCTATTTATGGCTGTGTTGGCTCTTATTCTGTGCGAGGGCTTTCTCTAGTTGCGGCAAGTGGGGGCCACTCCTCATCGTGGTGCGTGGGGCTCTCACTATCGCGGCCTCTCTTGTTGCAGAGCACAGGCTCCAGACGCGCAGGCTCAGTAATTGTGGCTCACGGGGCTAGTTGCTCCGCGGCATGTGGGAATATTCCCAGACCAGGGCTCGAACCCATGTCCCCTGCATTGGCAGGCAGATTCTCAACCACTGCGCCACTAAGGAAGCCCCGGTAATTTGTTTTTTAAAACACCTTTATTGGAGTATAATTGCTTTACAATGCGTGTTAGTTTTTGCTTTATAAAAAAGTCAATCAGCTATACATATAGATTTTTTTAACATAAAATCAAATAGAATAAAAAGAATGCTCCCATCCTTGGCACCACACACATACACACACACACACACACACACACACACACACTTCTTATTCCTTTATTAGTCTCAATTGTATACTCTGGCTATTACTGGTTAACTGCTAAATTTCACATCGGTGAGATGCCATAATTTGAAGAAAAAAATAAAGCATTTTTCTCCATATTAATAAAGGAAAAAATGATCCAGTGATCAGTAATGGGTTAACTTCTTTCCAAGAATATGTATTGAAAAAGGACGAATACCGATTTATAAGATATTAGGACACCTGCATCTATAACAGACTTAATCTCATACTGAGACACAGGAGGAGATTTGTAGAGGGAGTTTCAGTCCTAATTTAGTCCTTATAATGTTTATGCTTCTTTGTCTTCACGTTGCATCACTCTTGGGAAACATTTTCCCTTTAGTGATCATGACTGGTCAGTGGCCTGTCTTATATTAGAAAGTTCAATAAGCAGGTCTACAGTAAAACAGGGGAGCTTAGGAGAAAGCAATTATTTCCCTTGAAAGTTAAGAGGAAGCATTCAACAATACTATTGACTAGACTTTGGTAACAAACTCTACTTAGTTAGGCTAAGTTTCAAGTGTGTCCAAAATACGCATTCATGAGTGTTAGAAAACTGAACCATTTAACTTTGCATACAACAAGGACAATGATCCCACAGAGGTGGCCTGCTCAGCTACTTTTCTCAGGAGGTATAGCAAACAAACAAAAAAAAGTTATTAGTTAATATTAATTTCTAGTCTACATGTCTCCTTATCTAAATATGGGCAGAGCAGCAATATTTAGTATACACTTGAGGATTCAAGATGGATCTAGAAAATAAATAGTAATTTCTGCATATTAGGTCTGTTTTGATGCCTGGAGAGCTGATGTTATGGTAGACTGGTCTTTTAGCCTTTTTCTCTATAGCAAGAGATTTCAGAACCATTAAAAATCATTATTTTCTCTAGGATAAGCTTTATGATTATTATGCTTATTTATATGCTGCCTTTTTACAGAACATATTTAAGAGTATACACAAATATGAGCAGCGCAAGAAGACTTTCCTTAAATAAATGAGGAAATCATGATGAAGGAATTACAAAGTTTAGTAATGTAAAATTAATCCAGAGTTGAGGTTAGTACTGAAATTACATGCTGGGAAGTACAGAAAAAAAAAATAACTTGTTACATGAGCTGGGGACCATACAGTTAAAAAACTGTTCAAAAGATTTAAAATTATTTTCAGAAATTCAACCAGAGAGAAATTTTTATTGTGATTCCTCATGTGTATTATAGTGTATAATGTAATGAATAATGTCCTCAACAACTTTAAATAAAACAACCAATATCACCAGGTCGTTGTATAATATATTTCAATGTATAACACTGGCATTATGCCATTATGCCTAAACCTAGTTCCATAGGAGATTTCACTTATGTTTGGGACTAGAAGTGGGTAATGGAGCAAGCAATATCATCCAAGACTGGCTTGAACCAAAGTCAAACTGAAGATTATCTAGAGGAACAGATTGCCTTTAGTTCTTTCAGGCAATCTTCCAGAGATAGTCTCTCATCTAAGTTTTGACCTGTATTTCATGATAGAAGCTTTTAGGTAATACTCTTTGGCAAGTCTGGGAGTGAAGTTAATCTATATTGCTTTTTTGATATAGGCAGACATGCTTTAATAATCAACTAAACTAGGATGGAGTCTAATCCCTCTTAATAAAATTGAGGACACTTACCTGAAGAGGAATTCACTGAATTTCTTTTTACAAAAGTGAGCCAAGGGAGTATCCGCAGGAAGGAATAAGATTTCTCCCCCAAATAGTTATGCTTCATCCCATAAAGAAACAAGCAGTCAGGTTCACAAAGTTTTATACCATAGTGCATTTCCTTATTATTTTTAACTTACATTATTTTTGTAAGCAGTATATAAGCAAATACCTTACTTATTTACCAACTAAAACTCATTGAAAACACTCATAAAACTCGAGCAATGTCATTCTCTGGTGACCTCTCTAAGACCGGCTCCTTGCAAAACATAATTGTAGTTAACTGAAGAAAGCTTTCTGTTGTATAGGGTGGTTATCAATAAGCCAGTCAAGTATTGGGAAACGCCTACCAAAAAGTCTTTCTTTGCAAAAGTAGATCTTAAACCAATTATCCTGGAAACAATTGTGTAGTGAGACCAGTCATTTCTTATGTCCACAATTAGATCATTACAGTAAAACTCTTCCATCTTCATATAGGAGCATATTTATCTGTTTAGCTTCAATAGGGGTAAAAGGGGATGCATTTGAACATTATAAGCATGTATACATTATGTGCCTAACAGTACTTTGATTATAAAATTATAATTATGAAAAAATTATAAAATTATTTTACATGATAAGCTAGATTTGTGAGGTGATGGAAAGGATCAACTACTTCTCACAAAGATTGTTTCTTCCAATTTGGGCCATTGTACCTGTAAATCTATCACTAAGGGTTGACTCCTTTAGATATTTATTATGTGAGGAAAGAAAATAGTGTAGGTCAGTAGTTTGCAAACTGTATTTTGAATCAGAATTACCTGGGGAGCCTACTAAAGAGGCAGATTCTGTACTGTACCTCCAGATCTTCTGATTCAGTCGTTCTGGAGTTTAACCCAGGGAGCTGCATTTTAGAGATAATTCTAATGCAAGACATCAGCAGACCTCACTGTGAGTAACACTCCTTAGGACGTCATCCCCTGGCACCATAACTGAGATTAGTTGGCAGCCAGCTAAAAGCCAGACCTTGGAATAATGGGGCACAGAATACTTCTAGAGTTTGATAGTAGTAAACACCCACAATGGTTATGGAGAAGTGCAAATGGAATCACCTACTTCATGAGGTAGCTTGGGACCATCCTTGGCTGCCTAATCACCCAGGGTTTTACCATTTGGAGCATAGTCTCTCTAGGTATTTCCATACACTTTGAAAACCAGAAGAGCATGTATGAATAGTATAGTAGTGCAAAATATATTTGTGCCAGAACTTTCTGTACTTCACCAAAGCCAGTGCTATAGAAAGAGTTGATGATCATATCAATTTCTAAAAAAGTTTCTTTTCCCCTTCCAGAATAAAAATCAGTTCACTTACCCCTTAATCAGAACAGTAGTCGCATACTTTCATTTTTTTCAGTGTAGTAAAAATATTTAATGACACATCTTATCTGATGTTTCTCATACAACTCACATGACAGAAATCAACACAGCTAAAATATTGTTGCAGTAGGTCTTTCTACAACACTTATTCATTCTCAAATCCTTGGACTATAATGTGAGATATCAACATACAATAAAATGGAAAAGTACTGTTATCATTTGTCATAGCAAAAACACATTTAGCAATCAAGTAGTTGATGTAACATACCTAGTGATTCCGAAAATGATACGTTAAAGAAAAGAGTAGAGTATAACAGACAGAGAAAGAAAGTTTAGATGTTCTCAGATACAATGATGAAGTGCTCTTTATCAGAAATAAAAACTACACAGAAGTATTGCCCAATTGTTCAGGCCATACTACACCAACTCGCACGTTAGACAAGATCAGAATTCTTAAGCTATAACATCTCTGAGGGAGAACACTGAAGAGAGAAAAAAAACACAAATCGTAGGTAATAATAATAAAAATGGATAATGATTCCTTTAAACATTTACTGAGTTTCTCTTCTTTTTTGGGTATAGGTATAGGTCTGGGGTTACCAAAAATAGGACTTCTACCACCAAAGAACCCACAATCTAGTGGAAGAGACAAAGAACGTGACAATTACAGCACAGTATTGTTAGTACAATAATAGAGATGCAGAACTTGTAAGAGAGCTCAGAATCAGGAAACAACTAACTGTGAAGAGAGGAGCTTAAGGAAGGCTTCATGGAGAATCTGGCTTTTGAATGCTGGGCAGTAATTTGTAAAGTGTTAATACCTGGGGAAGGACATAATCCCGTAGCACTATAATGGGGAATAGCTGGTGTCCACATGATGGCTGGACCCTACGAGACAGAACACTGCTAGAATTTGAGGGTAATCTGGTGAAATAAGAAAGTGCAAATGCCATCACCTACTTCACACTGTGGCTCAGGCTTACAGTATGCACTTTATCCCATTATTGGCAAGGGGATTTGCATTATTAATTTTAAGAGTAAGTTTATCTTATATAGGAGCAAATGATTACATCTAGATTTCCACTACCCAAAAGTATTATATTTTTTTCCACCATTAGCTTGGCAACCTTCTTCTCTCTGTGTGTGTGTGCATGAACATGCACATGTGTTTTGAGAGGCTTTTTATTCTTCTATTCTCTGGATTGAATTCCTTTCTGTATTTTCCTTGTATTTTTCTTCTCTGGCATCGCTAAAATCTTCTTTCTACTATTATGTCCATGCCTTTCTTGTTTTTCTTAATTGCCAACTTCCAGCCAAATTCTCTCTCAGGAAACTTCCAGAGGTCTCTACCTATCCATGCATTATAAGAACATCAGCAATGGAGAGTACTAATACGTTTTTCTGAGTAGCGTCAGGTGGGAAGAATGGCAGACTGAGTAGAACAGGATGTGCCTGTTCTGCTGTGATGGCTGAGGGGGTGCCCACAGCACGGAATGGGTCGCTGGACTTCGGATGTCACGCCCAGCGACAGTGTTCACTCCCCTCTGGAGGCTGGGAGTGATGAAAGATCACAGCAAGTCAGCAAAGCAAATGCGGCAGCAGTCCTGCTCCTCTCCCGCGAGGCCTGGGTGGACAAAAATGGTCCTCAAAGGAATTCATGCAGCAAGAAAATCCAGGGCATACCAGATTCTTTCACCAACCCAGAACAGGAACAGTCTCTTCGTGGTGTCTGTTACCCACCAAGTTAAATCTTTTAGGCACCTGGTATTTCCATTCTCAATGTGGAACCACCTTTGATGTGAAATAGCCCTGTTTCTCTCCAAGTGCTCCTTTCCTCCTCTACATTCTAAATGTTGAACACTACCTATTTGTTTTTATGTCTTGACTGAATCTAGCTACAAACTTCTCTTCTCACCTTCTTTATTTTCTGGCCTTCAAGTAATCAAGAAACATTGTAAAAAACTTCACATAATCTTGAGAAGGACAGATGCTGTAATCCTTATCCTGGTATTGCATGTGCCTAGAGGAAATGGGAAAATGCTTAAAATGGTTCCAGCTAATTTCAAAGAAAAAGGCATAAACTGCTGCCTGAAGCAGAAGGCTGGAGAAGACTGCCGATGTCATCACAAGCATCTGTTCTCATCCAAAACAGTAGAATGAGGAAGAACTCAGATTCCAGCTGCGTAACGGAAGTGGAGAAATTAAATACATAATTTTGATTAAAATCTTTCTTCTGTAACTTTCACACATATTTCTCTATAAACAATTTCCATTTTTGGCGTCAATTAAGAGTCAGTGTGGTTCAGTGAGAAAACATGAGCATATACATGCACACGTATAATAACTGGGACTATGACCTTGGACAAGAATCTTCACCGCCATGGGCTATATAATGCTTATCTAAAAATAGCTGCACAGTAAATTCTGGGTCAATTTTGGAATATCTCTATGAAAGATCAAACATAATTTCCACTTCCCTGTTGAAAGTGTGCTGTATAAATTCAGAAAGAATATTATATTTTTACCTTCCAATAAACATGGACAATTAACTAAAAGAAATAACAGATGGCATTTAACAGACTCGAAATGATAAAATTTTGAGTGCATAATAATTGCAAAGTTAAATTCTCACATGGTAGATATTTACAGAAGATGTGACTATGGTCTATTGCAATCATCTGTTTGAATAAACAAGAAAATTTGAGAAGTATTAGAATAAATTAGGATGATATATAGAAGAATAACTGTAGAGTAGCAAAGGTATTCCTAAACAAGACAGAAAATCTATATGCTATGAAGATTGACTAATTTGGCTATAAAATTTTCAAATCTCTGTATGACTTAAACACCACTAGCATAGCTTCATAACAAGTTATATAATTGGAATGTGTATTTTCATAATGTACAACAAAGGAAAGTAAAATTCATATATAAAAAGAGTTTTTATAATTCAATAAAAAATAAAACTACCCAATAGAAAATTTTCCATGCACATAAAAAGAACATTTATAAAAGAAATGCCTTCAATAAACATGACAATGTCATCAGTCTCACAAGCTATCAGGCAATTAAAATTAAAACAACATAGTATTTTTCAACTATAGGCAAAGAGGTATTCTCAAGACATATTGACAGATGTGTAAATGATTACAGCTTTTTGGCATATAAATTATTATATCTAAAATAATGTTTCTATTACAAGAAATCTCTCTCTCTCTCCTGCAGAAACACTCACACATGTGTACAAAGATAGATAGATAAGGATTTTTTCTGCAACATTGTTCTAGTAGGAAAATACTTGAAACACATTAATTTTCCAAAAACGAGGACCTGATAAATCATCTCCCAACAATACTCATCTTTCATTTCTACACCATTTTGACACCTGTCAAAATTTTTCCATGAGTATTCCATTACTCAGATTAATCTGACCAATAGGGCTAGGATCAATTTGTCTCATACAACATTTAATTAATGTTACTATCAATAGGGCTCCAAGCATAAGGATGAAACCAACATATTGCCTTCAACCATGTACCTTCCCCAATCTCAAATTACTGAATCTAACCAGTTGAAAAAATACCATAACCCATCCAGGATCTACCTTAGCAAGTGTCTTAGTTTGCTTGGGCCACGATAACAAAATACGAGACTGGATGACTTAAATGACAGAAATTTATTTTCTCATAGTCTGGAGGCTAGAAATCCAAGATCAAGGTTCTGGCCAATTTGGTTTCTGGTGAGTGCTCTCTTCCTGGCTTGCAGATGTCTGCCTTCTTGCTGAGTCCTCATATGGCCTTTTTTCTGTGTGTGCCATGGTAGGGGGAGTACAAGCTCTCTTGTGTCCTTTCTTATAAGGACAATAACACTTATGACTTAATTTAACGTTAATTACTTCTGTAAAGGTCCTATCTCTAAATACCATCACGTTGGATATTAGGACTTCAATATATGAATCTGGGGAGCAGGGAGACACAAATATTCAGTATATAACAGAAAGCCAGGTGGATTTACCCATGAGTATTTTTTATTGACCTTTCTACTTGCCCCAAGGTATTAATACAGTTACGAAAGGATGTGATTGTATAGAATCCACCTTGATTCATAAAGAGGAAATCTAGGACAATTCTATCTTCTACAACAACCCTGGCCAGTGATTTGCGACTGACTTGCATGCCTTCCATGGCCAGCGCACTGCTTCCTTAATACTCGAAGCCCTTTTATAACCATCCCTAACTAAGGTGCATATCACCATATTTTCTGCAGAGAGGCAATTTAATGCCTGGCTGCCACACAAGAAGAATAGGTGTTACACATGATGCCCATGGAAAGAAAGCATTGTTTACAATGGGTGGGGCCCCACCAGTGGTGCCTACATTAATGAGAGGAC
This sequence comes from Delphinapterus leucas, assembly GCF_059928025.1. Taxonomy (NCBI): domain Eukaryota; kingdom Metazoa; phylum Chordata; class Mammalia; order Artiodactyla; family Monodontidae; genus Delphinapterus; species Delphinapterus leucas. The sequence goes on along the minus strand of NC_143150.1, from coordinate 47,613,547 downwards.
ACAGGTTTATAATGCTTCCAGTGCAGCCTCCCAGCCAACTGGTAAACGTTAACCTTCCAGATTCAGTTTAGTAATTGAACATAGACCTTGTTTTTGGAGGGTCTGCCTGAGGGCAGTCAGTTAAACCTGTGCTACATGACTATCATCAGCAAGGCGGCAATAGAATGACTGAGAAGGGGGAACATCTGAGATGATGCATGGGAGATGCAGGAGCTAGAACCATCTCCTGCTGCTTCTGATAAACTTCTCAGTAAGGTTAAGGGTGATAGTGATTAATTCATGGTTGGATATAGCTAATAGGCTAGAAGAATCAGTTGTCAGTTAAATTTAAGCTTCCAGCAAGAGTTTAGGAAAGCCACACAAGGACATTTTTATTTGTGAGAAAGGCTCCAGGGTGGTTCTGAAAGACAGAAGTTCAATAGTAGCCTTCCCTTGCCTATACCTCCTAGAATGTAAGGTGTTCCTCTCCTTCCGCCTTGACAATATCAGTGTATTCTATTCCAGTAACCATACTTTACCTTTTTTCCCCAGTCATCTATTTACACCTATACCTTTCATATGGAGGAGTCAGATGCAAGAGGGACAAGGACACTTTTATAAAACTTAATCAGAATTAAAGTTGAATGCAAATGACCTCCTTTTGTCCATGCTTCATCTGGAGAGTGTATCCACTCATCCAACGATAGAGTTGCTATTGTTGAGTGAAAGAACCACATATGCTCAGGAATGGTCAGGGCCGAATCATGAATTTTCAATATAGGGCATTATAATGACCCCCATTGTTTTTGTCCTGATGATTTTCTAAGAAGCTGCTGAGAGGAGATGACTCCTTTGTGGAGAACACTAAATTCAGTGACAAAACTGCCTTCCTAAGATGTGTAGATCAGGAGGAGGTAGAAAAGATAAAGTGAAAAATCTTTTTGAGATGATTTTTGAGGTCAACAGTAACAGATAACTGTGAGTGGTAAGAAGCATAAAGTGTCCATCAGCCCATTGTTGAGTCACTTTTGTGATAAAATGTGAATCATTTGTCAGACTGCAAATGGTTCAGAAAGTTGAACATTAGTTTTAAGGGCTATGATGGCCTGGCTAGAATCAGCTAATCAGACTGAAACAGAAACTCTGTAGACTGAAAAAGCGTCAACAGCCATGAGGCAATACACTTAGCTTTGAGAAGTGTTCAAAAATTCAATATAGTCATTCTTCCAGTAGTGGGCAGGGCAATGTGACTTATGCTCTGTGGATTCTCCCACCATGAGATAACCAAGTCAACTTTTGGCAGGGATCACTAGTCTGGCATGCAGTGGTGGTGTCTGCATCAGAAACATAGATCCTTTACTTTGTGCACAGTCTATGATGGTGGATGTGTTGCCATGTGTAGTATGGTGACAGATCCAGGCAGCACTGGTGGCAATCTAATCAGTACAGATCTGAGCGGCAGCTTGATTGCAGTCAGTCCTATCTAAGAATGGGCCCTCATGTGGCATTTACATGCATGACTCTGACAGTTTGACAAGTAGCTGCAACTTGTTTCCACAACTTGCAGCCCCAAATAGGGAAGTCTTTAATCTGCCAGTCTGATTTTCTAAATGGCAATGGAACATCTAGGCCATTGGCAATAGTAAAAATATGACAAGGTTCATCCAGAAGAGTATTGACCAGAGGCATGACAACAGCCTTAAATTCTTCCTCTGAGTGGAGTGACCATATCCATTTTCAATTTTGTATAGCTGGGGCTTAGGTCTAATAGCTACCACAGTCCGGTGGACACTATTGCTTAGGAATAGCATAACTATCAGTGAAGCAGGCCTGGGCATTTAGGGGAAAAACTGGGAATTGGGGACACCATTGAATCCACAGCTTTGCTTCAGGTGGCAGAGTGGTTGATAAAATTTCCTCCAAAGGAAGAGTTGCCACACTTACACATAAAATAAAGATGCCACTGAGACCAGGCTGGCTATATTCTTGAATGTTCTATTTCCATTTAAAAAGTTAGGCTTGTTGGATCTTTCTTAACTTATTAGTCATTCAGTCTGATTTGATCCACCCCAAAATGGAAATATCAGGCAGGAGAATCACAAAGCCACCTTGAGTTAGGTGTTCAATTTCAACAAGAACCCCAATAGCAAGTTAATCACTGATTTTCAAAATCAGTGATGAGTCCAGAACTTCAAGGGGTGCCTCCAGGTAGAGGCTGCTTCCCTTTGCCAGATGGTTTGTTTGGAAAATTCATCATTCATAGAGATGTGTAGCTCCAAGGAGTCAATAGGTTTATGGGCCCTAAAGGTACTAGCACTTCTTTTTTTTTTTCTTTTATTTTTTTGTGTTACGCAGGCCTCTCACTGCTGTGGCCTCTCCTGTTGCAGAGCACAGGCTCCAGACGCGCAGGCTCAGAGGCCATGGCTCACGGGCCCAGCTGCTCCGCGGCATGTGGGATCTTCCCAGACTGGGGCACGAACCTGTGTCCCCTGAATCGGCAGGCAGACTCTCAACCACTGGGCCACCAGGGAAGCCCCTAGCACTTCTTTAAATGTGGCTTGTTTCCAATTAGGATAATCCTCTCTGGTAAAAATAGAAAAGGAAGTACAAGCATGTAACATCGATTTCTACTGTATGCTTAGATGAATGCTTAGAGGCAAGAGTAAAACTAAATGAGCCAAAAGGACCCCATTCACTAGGTCATGTAAGCTTTGCTTCCTTACTGTGAAACCCAGTCCAAAATCTATCAGTTGAATCTGGATCCTCCCTCTTGTGGTGAGACCAGGAAGGATGATGACTTGGGTGCCTGTATCCAGCAGAGTCATCAAAGTTTCAATCCTTCCCCTTCCTGAATTCCCCAGCACCCTATATTTGGGTGCATATAATTCTTGGTCCTCCTTGGGAGCAAGCTCCAGGCCTAATTATCTTTGTACTTAAAGAAGCTGAGGCTAGAGTAAAAGAAGATGAAGAAACAGGGGACATGGAAGGAAAGAGTGGTTCCATGCAAGTAAACAAGACACTGTCAGCTTTGAGAAGCCTGGGAGCTGCTCATGGCTTAAATAAATGAACTTCTAACGTTTTCAATCCACCTAAAGTTCTATATCTTCATTGTTGACACCATTTATTTTATCTTTGGAGACTCCTTGACTCAGTTGCTATAGCCACATTGCCTGTAGATGGGGCCTGGGTCTTGCTCTACATTGTCATGATAAAATCCTTTTCTCCTTCCTCTTGGAGGAGAATAGGGATAATCAGAACATCTTGGGTGGCTTGTTTTATTCCTATGCTCATTACTCAACCTCTAAACACTCAGTAAACAGGTAGGACAGTGGGGACCTTTTACTAACCAACCCCATCATTTGTGTAATAGCAGGCACTACTGGATCTCAGATGGTCATTTCATATCCCAAACCTGGCTTGAAAGGCCCTCATACTGTCTCTTCCAGAAGCCATTTCTCTGTCAGCGTCCTTTCCCTATCACCAAAAGCTGTCAAGGGCAGTTAAGTGTCTGAGATTTTATTCTACGTGCCAACTAAGAAGTTAGCCTTCCCCACTCTCATAGGTACTGGCAAAAGACATGAGACTCCTGGGTCAGAGGCAAAGGACAACTACAGCACAGCAAGCAGCATGAGCTTCATATTTGCATCTGTCTCCCTTGACCCCAAATCGCTCAGTTGTCTCTTGAACCTAAGTAACCTAATTTATTCTTTTTTTTCATCTTTAATGGAGTATAATTGCTTTATAATGGTGTGTTAGTTTCAGCTTTATAACAAAGTGAATCAGTTATACATATACATATGTCCCCATAACTCTTCTTTCTTGCATCTCCCTCCCTCCCACCCTCCGTATCCCACCACTCCAGGCAGTCACAAAGCACCTAGCTGATCTCCCTGTGCTATGCGGCTGCTTCCCACTAGCTATTTACCTTATGTATGGTAGTGTATATATGTTCATGCCTCTCTCGCTTTGTCACAACTTACCCTTCCCCCTCCCCATATCCTCAAGTCCACTCTCTAGTAGGTCTGTGTCTTTATTGCTGTCTTATGCCTAAGTTCTTCATAACATTTTTTTCTTAAATTCCACATATATGTGTCAGCATACGGTATTTGTCTTTCTCTTTCTGAATTACTTCACTCTGTATGACAGACTCTAGGTCTATCCACCACATCGCAAATAGGTCAATTTCATTTCTTTTTATGGCTGAGTAATATTCCATTGTATATATATGCCACATCTTCTTTATCCATTCATCCGATGATGGACACTTAGGTTGTTTCCATCTCCGGGCTATTGTAAATAGAGCTGCAATGAACATTTTGGCACATGACTCTTTTTGAATTATGGTTTTCTCAGGGTATATGCAAAGTAGTGGGATTGCTGGGTCATATGGTAGTTCTATTTGTAGTTTTTTAAGGAACCTCCATACTGTTCTCCATAGTGGCTGTACCAATTCACATTCCCACTAGCAGTGCAAGAGTGTTCCCTTCTCTGCACACCCTCTCCAGCATTTATTGTTTCTAGATTTTTTGATGATGGCCATTCTGACTGGTGTGAGATGGTATCTCATTGTAGTTTTGATTTGTATTTCTCTAATGATTAGTGATGTTCAGCATTCTTTCATGTGTTTGTGGGCAGTCTGTATATCTTCTTTGGAGAAATGTCTGTTTAGGTCTTCTGCACATTTTTGGATTGGGTTGTTTGTTCTTTTGTTATTGAGCTGCATGAGCTGCTTATAAATTTTGGAGATTAATCCTTTGTCAGTTGCTTCATTTGCAAATATTTTCTCCCATTCTGACGGTTGGCTTTTGGTCTTGTTTATGGTTTCCTTTGCTGTGCAAAAGCTTTGAAGTTTCATTAGGTCCCATTTCTGTATTTTTGTTTTTAATTCCATTTCTCTAGGAGGTGGGTCAAAAAGGATCTTAATGTGATTTATGTCATAGAGGGCTCTGCCTATGTTTTCCACTAAGAGTTTGATAGTTTCTGGCCTTACAGTTAGGTCTTTAATCCATTTTGAGCTTATTTTTGTGTATGGTGTTAGGGAGTGATCTAATCTCATACTTTTACATGTACCTGTCCAGTTTTCCCAGCAACAATTATTGAAGAGGCTGTTCTTTCTCCACTGTACATTCCTGCCTCCTTTATCAAAGATAAGGTGACCATAGGTATGTGGGTTTATCTCTGGGCTTTCTATCCTGTTCCATTGATCTATCTTTCTGTTTTTGTGCCAGTACCATACTGTCTTGATTACTGTAGCTTTGTAGTATAGTCTGAAGTCAGGGAGCATGATTCCTCCAGCTCTGCTTTTCATTCTCAATATTGCTTTGGCTATTCAGGGTCTTTTGTGCTTCCATACAAATTGTGAAATATTTTGTTGTAGGTCTGTGAAAAATGCCAGTGATAGTTTGAAAGGGATTGCATTGAATCTGTAGATTGCTTTGTGTAGTAGAGTCATTTTCAGTGTTGATTCTTCCAATCCAAGAACATGGTATATCTCTACATCTATTTTTATCATCTTTAATTTCCTTCATCAGTGTCTTATAATTTTCTGCATACAGATCTTTTGTCTCCTAAGGTAGGTTTATTTCTAGATATTTTATTCTTTTTGTTGCAATGGTAAATGGGAGTGATTTCTTGATTACATTTTCAGATTCTTCATCATTAGTGTATAGGAATGCCAGAGATTTCTGTGCATTAACTTTGTATCCTGCTACTTCACCAAATTCATTGATTAGCTCTAGTAGTTTTCTGGAAGCATCTTTAGGAATCTCTATGTATAGTATCATGTCATCTGCAAACAGTGACCGCTCTACTTCTTCTTTTCCGATTTGGATTACTTTTGTTTCCATTTCTTCTCTGATTGCTGTGACTGAAACTTCCAAAACTATGTTGAATAAGAGTGGTGAGAGTGGGCAACCTTGTCTTCTTCCTGATCTTAGTGGAAATGCTTTCAGTTTTTCACCATTGAGGACGATGTTGGCTGTGGGTTTGTTATATATGGCCTTTATTACTCTGAGGAAAGTTCCCTTTCTGCCTACTTTCTGCAGGGTTTTTATCATAAATGGGTTTTGAATTTTCTCAAAAGCTTTCTTTGCACCTATTGAGATGATCATTTGGTTTTCTTCCTTCAGTTTGTTAATATGGTGTATCACATTGATAGATTTGCGTATATTGAAGAATCCTTGCATTCGTGGAATAAACCCCACTTGGTCATGGTGTATTATCCTTTTAATGTGCTGTTGGATTCTATTTGCTGATATTTTGTTGAGGATTTTTGCATCTATGCTCATCAGTGATATTGGCCTGTAGTTTTCTTTCTTTGTGACATCCTTGTCTGGTTTTGGTACCAAGGTGATGGTGGCTTCATAGAATCGGTTTGGGAGTGTTCCTCCTTCTGCTATATTTTGGAAGAGCTTGAGAAGGACAGGTGTTAGCTCTTCTCTAAACGTTTGATAGAATTCGCCTGTGAAGCCATCTGGTCCTGGGCTTTTGTTTGTTGGAAGATTTTTAATCATAGTTTCAATTTCAGTGCTTGTGAATGGTCTGTTCATATTTTCTATTTATTCCTGATTCAGTCTTGACAGGTTGTGCATTTCTAAGAATTTGTCTATTTCTTCCAGGTTGTCCAGTTTATTGGCATCGAGTTGCTTGTAGTAATCTCTCATGATCTTTTGCATTTCTGAAGTGTCAGTTGTTACTTCTTTTTCATTTCTAATTCTATTGATTTGAGTCTTCTCCCTTTTTTTCTTGATGAGTCTGGCTAATGGTTTATCAATTTTGTTTATCTTCTCAAAGAACCAGCTTTTAGTTTTATTGATCCTTGCTATCATTTCCTTCATTTCTTTTTCATTTATTACTTAACTGATTTTTATGATTTCTTTCCTTCTGCTCACTTTGGGTTTTTTTGTTCTTCTTTCTCTAATTGCTTTAGGTGCAAGTTTAGGTTGTGTATTCGAGATGTTTCCTGTTTCTTAAGGTAGGCTTGTATTTCTATAAACTTCCATCTTAGAACTGCTTTTGCTGCATCCCATAGCTTTTGGGTCATCGTGTCTCTATTTTCATTTGTTTCTAGGTATTTTTTGATTTCCTCTTTCATTTCTTCAGTGATCACTTCGTTATTAAGTAGTGTATTGTTTTGCCTCCATGTTTGTATTTTTTACAGATCTTTTCCTGTAATTGATATCTAGTCTCATAGTGTTGTGGTCAGAAAAGATACTTGACATAATTTCAATTTTCTTAAATTTACCAAGGCTTGATTTGTGACCTGAGATATGATCTATCCTGGAGAATGTTCCATGAGCACTTGAGAAAATGTGCATTCTTTTGTTTTTGGATGGAATGTCCTATAAATATCAATTAAGTCCATCTTGTTTAATGTATTATTTAAAGGTTGTGTTTCCTTATTTATTTTCATTTTGGATGACCTGTCCATTGGTGAAAATGGGAAGTTAAAGTCCCCTACTATGAATGTGTCACTGTTAATTTCCCCTTTTATGGTTGTTAGTATTTGCCTTATGTATTGAGGTGCTCCTATGTTGCGTGCATAAATATTTACAATTGTTATATCTTCTTCTTGGATCGATCCCTTGATCATTATGTAGTGTCCTTCTTTGTCTCTTCTAATAGTCTTTATTTTAAAGTCTATTTTGTGTGATACGAGAATTGCTACTCCAGCTTTCTTTCAGTTTCCATTTGCATGGGATATCTTTTTCCATCCCCTTACTTTCAGTCTGTATGTGTCTCTAGGTCTGAAGTGGGTCTCTTGTAGACAGCATATATATGGGTCTTGTTTTTGTATCCATTCATCCAGTCTCTTTCTTTTGGCGGGAGCATCTAAACCGTTTTTATTTAAGGTATTTTTCGATACGTATGTTCCTATTCCCATTCTCTTAATTGTTTTGGGTTCGTTATTGTAGGTCTTTCCTTGTCTTGTGTTTCTTGCCTAGAGAAGTTCCGTTAGCACTTGTTGTACAGCTGGTTTGGTGGTGCTGAACTCTCTCAGCTTTTGCTTGTCTGTAAAGGTTTTAATTTCTCCATCAAATCTGAATGAGATCCTTGCTGGGTAGAGTAATCTTGGTTGCAGGTTTTTCTCCTTCATCACTTTAAATATGTCCTGCCAGTCCCTTCTGGCTTGCAGAGTTTCTGCTGAAAGATCACCTGTTAACCTTATGGGGATTCCCTTGTGTGTTATTTGTTGTTTTCTCTTGCTGCTTTTAATATGTTTTCTTTGTATTTAATTTTTGAGTTTGATTAATATGTGTCTTGGCCTATCTCTCCTTGGATTTATCCTGTATGGGACTCTCTGTGCTTCCTGGACTTGACTATTTCCTTTCCCATATTAGGGAAGTTTTCAACTATAATCTCTTCAAATATTTTCTCGGTCCCTTTCTTTTTCTCTTCTTCATCTGGAACCCCTATAATTAGAATGTCGGTGCATTTAATGTTGTCCCAGAGGTCTCTGAGACTGTCCTTAGTTCTTTTCTTTCTTTTTCCTTTATTCTGCTCTGCAGTAGTTATTTCCACTATTTTATCTTCCAGGTCACTTATCCGTTCTTCTGCCTCAGTTATTCTGCTATTGATCCCATGTAGAGTATTTTTCATTTCATTTATTGTGTTGTTCATCATTGTTTGTTTCATCTTTAGTTCTTCTTGGTCCTTGTTAAATGTATCTTGCATTTTCTCTCTTCCTTTTCCAAGATTTTGTATCATCTTTACTATCATTATTCTGAATTATTTTTCAGGTAGACTGCCTATGTCCTCTTCATTTTTTAGATCTGGAGTGTGTTTCATCTGCTAATGGTTTATCTGCTGTGTGTTTTTCAGTCTTCTCATTTTGCTGATCTTCATCTGCTGTGTGTTTTTCAGTCTTCTCATTTTGCTGATCTTACTGTGTTTGGGGTCTCCTTTTTGCAGTCTGCAGGTTTATAGTTCCCGTTGTTTTTGGTGTCTGTTCCCAGTGGCTAAGGTTGGTTCAGTGGGCTGTGTAGGCTTCCTGGTGGAGGGGACTAGTGCCTGTGTTCTGGTAGATGAGGCTGGATCTTGTCTTTCTGCTGGGCAGTTCCATGTCTGGGGGTGTGTTTTGGGGTGTCTGTGGATTTATTATGATTTTAGGCAGCCTCTCTGGTAATGGGTGGGGTTGTATTCCTATGTTTCTATTTGTTTGGCATAAGGTGTCTAGCACTGTAGCTTGCTGGTCATTGAGTGAAGCTGGGTGCTGGTGTTGAGATGGAGATCTCTGGGAGATTTTCGCCATTTGATATTATGTGGAGCTAGGAGAACTCTTGTGGATCAGTGTCCTGAAGTTGGCTCTCCCACCTCAGAGGCACAGGACTGACTCCTGGCTGAAGTACCAAGAGCCTTTCATCCACATGGTTCAGAATAAAAGGGAGAAAAATTAGAAAGAATGAATTAGTAGAAGAAGAAAGAAAGAAAGAAAGAAAGAAAAAAAAAGGAAAGAAAGGAAGGAAGGATGGAAGGAAGGAAAAAAGAAAGAAAGAAAGAAGATAAAGTAAAATAAAATAAAGTAATATAAAATATAATAAAGTTATTAAAAAATAATTATCATTTAAAAAATTTAAAAAAATTCGGACAGATAGAACCCTAGGACAAATGGTGGAAACAAAGCTATACAGACAAAATCACACACAGAAGCATACACATAACATTTACAAAAAGAGGAGAAGGGGAACAAATCATAAATCTTGCTCTCAACGTCCACCTCCTCAGTTTGGGATAATTCGTTTTCTATTCATGTATTCCACAGATGCAGGGTACATCAAGTTGATTGTGGAGCTTTAATCTGCTGCTTCTGAGGCTGCTGGGGGAGATTTCCCTTTCTCTTCTTTGTTCTCACAGCTCCCAGGGGCTCAGCTTTGGCTTTGGCCCCGCCTCTGCGTGTAGGTCGCAGGAGGGCATCTGTTCTTCACTCAGAGAGGATGGGGTTAAAGGAGCAGCTGCTTCGGGGGCTCTGGCTCACTCAGGCCAGGGGGAGGGAGGGCCACGAGTGCAGGGCGAGCCTGAAGCGACAGAGGCCAGCGTGACATTGCACCCGCCTGAGGCACGCCGTGCGTTCTCCCGGGGAAGTTGTCCCTGGATCCCGGGACCCTGGCAGTGGCGGGCTGCACAGGCTCCCTGGAAGGGGGGTGTGGATAGTGACCTGTTTTCGCACACAGCCTTCTTGGTGGCGGCAGCAGCAGCCTTAGCGTCTCATGCCCGTCTCTGGGGTCCGCGCTATTAGCTGCGGCTCGCGCCTGTCTCTGGATCTCCTTCAAGCAGCGCTCTTAATCTCCTCTCCTCGAGCACCAGGAAACAAAGAGGGAAGAAAAAGTCTCTTGCCTCTTTGGCAGGTCCAGACTTTTTCCCGGACTCCCTCCCGGCTAGCCGTGGTGCACTAATCCCTTCAGGCTGTGTTCACGCAGCAACCCCAGTCCTCTCCTTGCACTGTGACCGAAGCCTGAGCCTCAGCTCCCAGCCCCGCCTGCCCTGGCGGGTGAACAGAAAAGCCTCTCGGGCTGGTGAGTGCCAGTCGGCACCGATACTCTGTGCGGGAATCTCTCCGCTTTGCCCTCCACACCCCTGTTGCTGTGCTCTCCTCCGCGGCTCCGAAGCTCCCCCAGCTCTGCCACCCAAGTCTCTGCCCGCAAAGGGGCTTCTAGTGTGTGGAAATCTTTCTTCCTTCACAGCTCCCTCCAAGTGGTGTCTCTGTTTATTCTTTTTTCTTTTGTCCTACCCCAGAACGTGGGGAGTTTCTTGCCTTTTGGGATGTCTGAGGTCTTCTGCCAGCGTTCAGTAGGTGTTCTGTAGAAGTTGTTCCACGTGTAGATGTATTTCTGGTGTATCTGTGGGGAGGAAGGTGATCTTCGCTTCTTACTCTTCTGCCATCTTCCCCTCGTCCCCCCTGATTTGTTCTTGATGGGTCTCCTTGTTGCGGGTGTGCGAATATCTGTCAGTGTTCTAAAAGGAATAATCTCTGTCAGCACCTAGATTCAGGCTGACTGGAAGCCAGATCCCCAGGCAGCAGCTTTTAAATTATGCAAATATATATGGTCCTGTGGTACTATAATCGTAGGTCCTGCTAACTTCCAGACCAGGGGATCTGGAGGCATCCCTTGGCTGACAATTGCAAAAATTTGGGCTTTAGATGAGCATATAAGTTCCTTTCTGGGAGGTACCAGCAAGTTGTGGCAATGTTGAATGAGGGCTCACAGATGGTGTTTCCCTGCCTCTGTTCCCTGAGAGCATCTCTGTAGTGTATAGGTGTGTGGCAAATCTGAAGCCTGTGCCTCAGGTTGAAGCTCAAGGACAATTAAATGGGTATTTTTCACATGCAGACTGGGGGTGTGTTTCAGTCTGCTGTCTGCGTAGTGCCCTGTGTGTGGTATCCTGCCCAGAACTGTCATTCTGATTGTTTTAGTCCTCTGGGGCCCAGAATCACAAGCCCCTTTGGCCACCAGAGCCAGACAATCAAGTGACATCTCCTATGTGGACTGTGCTTAAAGATTGGCTTTAGGCAGGTTGCAAAAGAAGACAGGGACGGCCATGGTTTTAGCGACGCCGAAAAGGAGACATGGGGGCAGGGCACGCCCATGACTTCAGTGAGGCCTGGGAGGAATGCTGGGGGCAGGGGTCATGCCTGTGGTTTTAGCAATTCCAGTAAGTAGAGCTGGGGACTGGGCACACCTGTGATTTTAGGGAGGCCTGGGGCAGAGCATTGGGGATGGGGCTTGCCTTCGGCTTTCGTGAGGTTGTATCAATGTACACTGGCCTGTGCTAGCAAGGTAGAGTGTCAACAGTGGCACTTTTCAGGGCCTTTGTCTCTGATGAAAATCCCAACTAATCCCTTTCCCTCTGGCAGACATTTTAAGATTAGCAACTGAATCTTCTTCAAATGTAATCCAGTCACCTCTCAAACTACTGTCTTTGCAATGGTTCATGCAAAGAGTGAAGCTGCGTGTGAGCCCCTCAAAAGGAGTATTAGATCCCCACGGATCCCTGGGTCCCCTGGATATAAGCACTGTTCGTTTCCATAGCCATACATTTTTAGGGCCTTGTCACTCTGGTGCAGGTCCCAAGGGCTGGGGTGACTGATGTGGGGTACAAATCCCTTGCTTTTCAGGGAGAGGCTCCAGGCCCATGAAATCCCCCCCTATTATGTGTTGACATGCCGGGGGTGGGGATTTTGGTGAGACTGCATCTCTGCCTTTCCTACCTGTCTAGATGTGGTTCTTTTATCCCTTGTCATGGACAAAGCTGTTCAGCTAGTTTTCAGTTCTTCTTCAGTGGGAATGAATCCATATGTAGCTGTGGACTTGGTGCACCTATGGGAGGAGGTAAGATAAGGGTCTTCTTATGTCAAAATCTTGGCCCACCTTCCTGCTTTGTTTAAATCTTAAACAAGAATGCTTTCAGGTATTATTTTTATCATAATACAAATAATATAAAAATAAATTGAAAAGAATGAAGAGCCTATAAAATATTCAGATTATTTTTAAGCACAGAAATGTTTCTCTACAAGTTATTATAATACCTATTATTAATAATTTAATTAAATAATTTGGAAGCCATTGTCAAAAAATTCTAGTTGTTCAAATAGGTTCTGTTTTAATGTATAATAAGATATATATTGCTCAGGTAAGCTTTGAAAAGTTCCTGCCTTTCTAGGGACTTCCCTGTTGGTCAGGTGGTTAAGGCTTGGCTTTCCAATGCAGGGGGTGCAGTTTCTATCCCTGGTCAGCGAGCTAAAATCCCACATGCCTCAGGGCCAGAAAACCAAAACATAAAACATAAACAATATTGGAACAAATTCAATAAAGTCTTTAAAACAATGGTCCACATCAAAAAAAAAAAAAAACAGAAAAAGAAAATTTCCCGACTTTCTAGAAAGTCAGATAGTTTAAATTTCAAGTGATGAAGCAGTTACAATCTAGATATATGTTGCTAAGGTTTTTTTTCTCTTCAGAATAGAAAGAAGTCCATGTCCTCCTGACTGAAAAAAAATATGTGTATATAGGTATTACATGTACATATACACACACTTTATAGAAGTATAAACACAGATAGACAAACATGGATTTGCATGTGTGCGTGCGTGTTTATATCCATACAAAGAGACATGATTTCTATTTTTTGCACTTTCAGTCTTATCTTTCTGTCCCACTTTTTTTTTGTTTGTTTGTTTTTTGCGGTACGCGGGCCTCTCACTGTTGTGGCCTCTCCCGTTGCAGAGCACAGGCTCCGGACGCGCAGGCTCAGCGGCCATGGCTCACGGGCCCAGCCACTCCACAGCATGTGGGATCTTCCCGGACCAGGGCACAAACCTGTGTCCCCTGCATCAGCAGGCGGACTCTCAACCACTGTGCCACCAGGGAAGCCCTCTGTCCCACTTTTTTTCATGTGAAAACTAACAAATGACTTTAATAAATCTGACATCTGTGTAAAATGATTTTAAAGAGTCCTTTGTTCATTTTTCATTAATTCATTCATTGATGAAGTATTGATTTAGTACTTAATATATGCCCAGAACTCTCCTAAATGTTAGCCATACAGTGGTTAACACAACAGTCTACTACCATAGAACTTGAATTCTAATTATGGGAAATCCAAAATAAACAAATATACATTCTAATTTGCTACAAAGAATAAGAAGTAGAGTAAGGAAATAGAACATTATGGGCCATTATAGGCATGCTCTTTTAGATATTATGGTAAGAGAAGAGATCTGTGTGGAACAGATACATGAAAGAAGTGAGGCCATGAGCCAGGCAAAGTTTATAGAGAAAGAAGGCAGTCACGAGAACTGACATCTAAACTTAAATTTTCACTGTTGACAACTGTGAAAAACCACAAGGATTTTAATTGTCTAGTGGTCTTAAGTTGTATAAAAACTATCAACCCAATAATTATCTCTGCAAAATAAGTTTGAGTGTTAGAAAAGAATATTATAATAAACCCTAAAGAAAAGAATAAGGTTATGTTGAGCCATGAATTTATAACAAGCTTTTATCTCTTCAAACATTTTAGACTTAGTTTTTGAATTTTTATATCAAAATACTTTACACTGAATGTCATACAGACTAGTATCGAAAATAGTGTAATGAACACCCATCTACGTACCACCCAGCTTATGTGGTTGTTGTCAGGGTTCAGTTTCTTAAAATACATTCAACTGATTGCTTTGTTCCCTCACTGGTTATCAGTAGGAGGCCACCCTCAGTGGCTTGCTGTGAAAGCCCTTCCAACAGAGCTGTTCTTATCAGACTTAGCAAGAAGAGAAGGCCAGAGAGAGAGCATGAGTAAGTCAGAAACCCTAGTTTTTCTAAACTAATCTTGGATGTGACATCCCCTCTTGTTTGCTGTATCCTATTTATTAGATGCAACTCATTTGGTCCAGCACACTTTCAAGGGGAAGTGATTATACAGGGACATAAACATCAGGAGTCTGGCATAGAAGCCAGACTCTCTATGGTAAAGATAAAAATTTGTCATTTTAAATCTGTATTTCTAAAGCTTTGATGAGTAAAGTCCATATTTAGAGAAGGCAGTAAAATATTAACTTTCATTAAAAATGTGTTTATTTTCTGAAGTTGGAAAATATGGAAAAACAGAAAAAAGTCACCTACATAGTCCCACTCTCCAGAAATAATCACTGTTCCTTTCACTTATTTCCTGCATTTTTTTCTACAGTGTTCTTTTGTTAATTCGTTTCTACAAGTCCATAATATTGTATATCAAATAACATAACTTGTCTTTTCTGCTTATCACTATGGCATAAGCATCCACACTGTTTTTATAAACACTTTGCAATTATCATTTTAACTGCTACATGATGACCTAATATGTAAAGATTCCATCATTTACGTAAACCTATGCCTATATTTTTATATTCATATTACTTTAATATTTGCCATCATAAATCAGCATATGATTGAAGTGACAATTTTCACATAATGATATGCCTCTAAATGTCAGAGGATTCTGAATACTTTTTTAAAAATAGGGCAAAAAAAAAAGGCAAGAAAAGAACATTTATTTGGTTAAAAATCTATGTAAGGAAATAAAATACAAATGGGAAAGTCACAGAAAAGAGAAAAAAAATTAACAAATGTATAAGACCACCTAAATTACATACAGTTAAATAGTCAAAGCAAGATACATTATACACAGAACATAAGTAAGAGTATCTAATGCATACTGAATGAAGGAAATAAAAAATTGAGTCTTTGACAGGCCTAGTAGGGAAATGAATGGCAGAATACTAAATTAAGAAGGGTTAGATCTTGATGAAAAAATTACTTAATAAACTAGACAAATTTTAAAATGTAGGCATTTATTAATTACATATTTGACTATTTAAGAAACTGACGATTGAAGTCCCATTCTCAATCTCGTTTTCAAATGTACATCTTTAAGACTCAAAAGAGTATAAAATTACGATCTTTTGGAAAAATTATAGCTCACTTCATGTAATCTTTGTTTCTGCAACTGAAAAGTCTTTTTAAAAAATTAATAACAAAACAAAATGAAGCTCTTAAAAATAATACTGGCATAATATTATCTATTGACCAAAATAATCCAACCTGGGTTATATCACATAAATACTCATAGGGAAAAAGAAATCAAATGTCTTTGGACATAACAAAGCAAATATTTAAATGTTTCAGGAGAAACATAATTTTACGCCTCATTTATGTAAATAATTGAGTTCAAAAATATATTTGTTGACTTAATTATTTTTATATTTGTGCTTCTGTGAACCAAATATATGATGGTGGTATTGTAGGGCTAGACTGTCAAGAAAAGTAAGGATTTTAGTGAGGTTGTATCTTAGTAATGTAAGGAGAGAGAGAACTAAACTCAAAACCTGAAAGCAAGACCTATTTTACATGTCAAAGGTTATCACCTTTTGATGAGAAGGATAAATGAATTATAAAAGGCTTCTTCCTTTCTTTCTTTTTCTCCTTCACTGGCAAATCATTGCATGAGGATGGGTACATTTTGGATCAGGAGTAAACTCCTTTTGGAAGGTGTCTTTCTAGACCTTGGGGGAATTACTGGGAGTGACACAGAGGAAAGGATGTCAATGCAGGCAGTTTAGGGCTGCTTCTGGCTCTGAAAGACACTTCAGAACAGGTGGGTAAAGAACCAAATCATTTTGGTTCTTCCCTGGTTCATGCCAGTTTGCAAGAATAGGAATGCAGACTGGTATACAGAATAGAAACAAATCCCAGAAACACTCTTCTCTATCTTTCAACTGTTGACGTTTTATGTCTTTGCTCAATTGTCACATAAGGGAAGTCTTCTTAAATTCCTTAAAAATCACAATTTCCTATTGTATGCTTTCATCACATGATATATCTCTTACTTTTAGCATTTATCACATTTGCTAATTTGAATGTATTATTATCTATTGTTATTTATCACTCCCATTAACCTGCAAACTTCATGAGGGCAGGAGTTTTACCTTTCTTTCTCTCCCTTCCTCCCTGCCCTTCTTTCTTTCTTCCTTCTTTTCTACTTCCTTCCCTCCTTCTTCCTCTCCCTCTCCCTTTTCCTTCCTTCTTTCCATTTTTTTGTTTTCCCTTGTATCCAGTTAGCATAGTGCTTGTTACTTAGCCGGTGGTCAATTATATTTTTTGAATGGATAAATGCTTGTGAACTGTATTGGGGCCCTTTCTATTACATCTCTAGTATTTAACAGGGGCAGTAATCACAAGGATTTATAAAGAACCAGATAAGAAGCAGGAAGGCCTACAATAAACATCCAGGTTAATTGAGCTCATAGCTGGTTTGTAGATAGTACTGTGATTATATCTATCAGTGGTTTGTCAACCTGATAGTTTGCAGTCACTAGGTTTTTGTTTTGTTTTGTTTTGTTTGTACATTTGTGAAGATAGTTCCAGGTTCATGTTTTCCTGTAATAAGGATACAGAAATCACAATCATTTCAGCTGAACTGGAAAACTGATTTCAATCTCCCTCATTCAACTATGGTTTATTGTTGCCAGATATAACAAACTTTTGAAGTATCACCCAGGTATCAATCTGATATTGAAGTATAGATATGATACTTCAGGAGGTATAGATATGATACTTCAGGAGGTATTGATGAATCCAGCATTTTTTTGCACATATCCAACATTTTTTGCACATATTCTAGATATATGGCTGATATAGTCTTACTATAAGTCAAAAGCATTTATGAGAAAAAATATAGGCCTATTAAGAATTCTTAGATTCTTTTTTCTCCTTTGGTATAATATAATTCTTTTCTGTAGTAGCTCTTTATATGTTCTCTCCTGTCCAGGACAAATTTACCTTTTGGTTGAACTTCCCAATTATTTTGCAAATAGATTATATTTCCCCCCATTGTGATCATCAGGGATTTTTTCCCTTTGAAATAAACCTTTGCTGAGAAAACAAGATTGCCAGAAAAAATCTTCTTTGGGGAAAAAAAGGAGGGAGGAGAGGTTTTGAACTTCTATGTGAAGAACTAAATCAATATAAGGTCAAATAAAAACAGGGGTCTTTCTCTTCCTGCAAACTAATGGATAAAGAACAATGTAATTTTTGCTCCTTTGCTCTCATAACTTTCTCTAAATTGAAAAAGAAATAATAAAATACACACTGTATGTTCAAGGCATTCATGTTATTTATCTACTTCATTTTCATTGCTATCTTCATAATACGAGTATGCTTACTTCACAAGTTTGGTTTTACTTTTTCATTTTGTTTTTTATTCAGCTGAATATATAGAATTGGTTACAGGTATCTGGGTTTTCATAACAGTATCACAAATTCTTGTAATTCAGGTAGGTTATTTTATTTGACCTCATAAGAGCTTAATCATATATGGTCTCATCCTTGACTAACTAGGTAACATTTCAGATGTAAACACAGATGCTATAAAGCAAAAGAAACATATATGAAACGTCTAATTTAAAATAGCTTTATTTTAATAGGTAATATTCATATTTTATTAAATTAAAAAAAATCTTCAAAACGTATTGCTGTCTTTTGCTTTTGTCCCAGTGGTCCATGGTATATGGAGCCTTTCTCAGGCTCACATAGTATCATGGGTCTCCTCCTTGACTCATGTTCCCATACAGATATTAACTGCTTCTCATTAGAATGTCGCAGAGCTGATATATTTGCTCTCTCTGCTCTATATATCCAATATGGTAGTCAATGAGGTAGAGAATTAAAGGGGAAGAAAGAAAGGATAGGTAAGTGGCAGTGTATTCATTCCAGCTCCAAGTCGCTCTAATTTTCTTTAAATCAATACTCTGGCCATCAAATGACATAGCAAAGCTTTAAATGTTTATTGTCAAGTGCAGAGCATTTAATTATACTTAACAAACAAAATATCTTCATTAATCAAAAAGGATTTTGCCTTCCCAGAAACTCTACTGTTAAATACCAGTGAAGAAGGCTCATTTAGAGGCACTTAGCTATCAGTTTTCAGAATGGGCCTCTGGAGGTGTATCCACAGTGGATTGGTTATCAGACCTCTTCCTTGAGATTAACCTCCAGCTCACTATCCTTTGTACCAGCAGTCCCCAACATTTTTGGCACCAGGGACCAGTTTTTTGGAAAATAATTTTTCCACGGATGGTGGTGGGGGGATGGTTCAGGCTGTAATGCCAGTGATGGGGAGCAGCAGATGAAGCTTTGCTCACTTACCAGTTGCTCACCTCCTGCTGTGCGGCCTGGTTCCTAACAGACCACGGACCCATATGGGTCTGCAGCCTGGGAGATGAGGACCCCTGCTTTATACCATTTTTCTGCCTCTGGGGCTTGAATATTGCTGTGGCAGGCAAGAAAGCTCTCAGCAAATTATTCTGCCATTTTACACAATTCTCAGGAACTAAGGTGATCACATGTTCCAATCTAAAATCGGGCCTAGAGATCAAATAAAAAAATGTTTTAGTTTACTTCCAGGAAATATGGCTAGTACACAAATATGTTTTACTTTATGTGACTTTTTTCAGGAGATATGGTTACAGCCCTCATTTCAAATAGTCTATCTTGGATAATTCAGAATGAATGATCTCATTACCACTAACATTTTTCTGTTAATCTGTATAAAATTCATTCAATGAACATATAATAAATGTCACACATCACATGACACATTTAATCCATACCAAGCACAGAAGATATTTTATAACTTCAATTCTACTCCCAGTTTTATAAAGAATGATTCTCATGTAGAGAGCTAAGTAATTAATTCTTCCAAGAATTAATCAGTTTTAAGGGCAGCTTTTACTGAATGCCTGTCGTGAACAGTGGTACCTTTAATGCTGTGATGCAGAAATCCTAAATCCTATTTTACACATGAAAAAAATGAGAGTGTGATAGGCTGAGAACCAATGTCTTCGGTCACATTGCTACTTGTATAACCATAATTTATAAACAAGTTTCTTTGTGCTAGTAGCCTGAGTAGTTCTTTCTACACCTCAGTGTATTTGTAAAAGGCTTATGTGGTTTTCTATGCAGATAAATGAACTAGACTAAGAATTACATATGTAATGTTTTTGGATTTTATTGGATAACAGTGGTAGACCTCAGTCAGGCAAGGAAGAAAGAAAATAGAAGAGAATGGGCTGAAGACAAAAAGAATTGAGAGGTATGGAGAGGGAAAAAGAGAAGAAATAAGTAAATGTGTGTGTACAGTTATCAGTAAAAGTTTGTT
Source organism: Delphinapterus leucas (assembly GCF_059928025.1). Classification (NCBI taxonomy): domain Eukaryota; kingdom Metazoa; phylum Chordata; class Mammalia; order Artiodactyla; family Monodontidae; genus Delphinapterus; species Delphinapterus leucas. Next base: position 47,593,882 of record NC_143150.1, on the reverse strand, counting down.
TCAGGGGCACCTAAGAAAGCTGGGAAACTAATTTCCCAATATATCTTTGAGTGTTAGAATTCTGTGATGCATTTTTGTTCCTCTAAACACTAGCACAACAGATGGACTAAATTTCTAATAAAGAAATCGCCTCATTGCCTATACTGTAACATGTATCCATTTTGCATTTGAAAGAGACATTTGCAGGTTGAACATCAGTGTACAGAATCATGAAAACTTACCTAAAAGTCATAAACATGTTTCACCTAAGGCATTTGGTGACCCATCAGTAACCCTCTAACAGAGAAAGTTAACTTCTCACACATAGACAAGTCTCTAGTGGAATGAACATTTCCCTCCAATGGTGATAGGGTTGTACTGATGCTCTAAAGAGCTGATGGAGATAAAAGGGCTAGTAGAACAAAATCTATAAAAACAATTCCTTCTCCAGTTCCTCTTCATGTTAAAATAAAGTTACTCATAAACACAGTGGCAGCCAACTCCTTTTAGAAAGCAAACCATACATTTCTGAAATCAATCAGTGGCCCTGAAGCCAGCACAAAATCCTCCCCTGAATCAAGTTCAGATGGAACTATTCTTAACCACAACCAGGAAATCAAGTGTCAGGATTCTTATGCAAAGGTGGAGATTTCCCACTGAGCAGGCTCTGTGAGCCTTACTACAGGGTGATGAAAGAGTATTGTTTGGTCACTAATAAGGAGGCTAAACTGATCTAAACATGAAATGGCAAAAATACAAACTTTTTTTTTAAAATAGAAAAATAAACTTCCATTGTTAACAAAGTAAAGAATAGCAAGACATGGTGGAGTGTGGGGGATCTTTCTCACTGTTTACTCAACAAATCAACTTTACATTCTGAGATGTCCACAATGCTTACAGCAGTGGTTTTCAAACTCCAGTTTATATTAGAATTATCTTCAGCTACCTGTTCACACTGTAGTTTGTATCAGAATCATCTAGTGATATCTCAGAAACTAGTGGAGGTGTGATGAGGCTGGTGAATCTGTGTTTTCAGTCAGTTTTCTAGGTAATTCTGAGCTGACCCATCTGAATAGCATAATCTAAAACCACTATCCAACAGAGAAAGAAAAAAATTACAACCTCTTGGAGTTTTTTTTAAAGGTACCAAATACTCTCAAGCAATAAAGCTATAAAAATATAAAAGGAAATTATCTTACTCAACAAACTTATTTCATTTCCATAAGTAAATCTCCAGAAAATGCAACTCTTGGTAACTTATTCTTTAGAAATTGTAGACCTGTCTACCTTTAGCTTTTTAACAAGAAATGGAGAATCTTATTGGACAGCATGATTATCACTAATTTCCTAGCATCAAGGTCATTGCACAGATTCAACTCTGCTTCTGGGTTGTCAAATAATGCTGTAGTATACACAGATCAGCTTTTATTCAGCTAGTTATTAGTTTATAATTAACCTCTATTGAGTGCCCACCATAATGACTTTGCAATTTGATGGTAGAGTACTGGAAAGACTTGGGTATGTCTAGTAAAACTGAGCTAGGAGGCCAATATCTCATGTAACTCCAGGAAAGAGCAACACACTGATGAAAAAGAGATAAACTCAATTCTCACAAGACAGAATTCCTGCTATGTCTGTTGTGTGGCTTGTATTTTCTCACCAACACTAAGGGATAAACTGAGAAATAAAGTAAAAAATGGAGGCAATTGCCACTGTTCATGGCAAAATTTCCCTGGAATGATCCAGGTTTGCTATATGGCATAGACACATCTGGGTGGAGAATGTGGAAATGGATTATAAAGTTAGCTCATGAGGCATAAATATAATATAGCTATAATTATTCTAAGGAAGTACAATGTTTGAAAGCTACATACCAACTCTCAGTGAGTCCAACATAGCTAGTTTTCCTTCTTGTGTTGGAACAGATTGCTGTTTCTTCCACTGAGCACCAGATGAAATAGTTGGATTGTATTCAGGGGCCATATTGCATGAAAAATACATATCTTAAAAAATAAGAAACACACTGAACATGGCAGGATGTTTGCATTATAAGAAGTATGTTGAAACTTAGCCTAACTGAGAGGACAGCAGAGTCATATGTACCATCTCACAATCACTCCAAGGCATATGCTCATTAAGTGGAATAGCAAGCAGAATTGTTCATTCTATTTAAAGTCTCTATTGTCTAAGTCCAGCTCTGTAACAAATGTGTATATAATTGCGTATGCATAGGTTAAGTGTGTAAAAGCACAACTCCAATATACATATGAGGTTATAAATTGAAGAATATTAATATTAATAAATGAAATATATATTAATGAAATGAAATGAAATTTTGTCCAGCTGAAATTGTATACAATATACATTTAGATATGTTTCCTTGAGTAGCAGGAGCGAGGACAGGAGGCGTAAAAGAAGAGCCAATTTGAAAAGTACATGGATAATTGAAAACTGAAAATTCTTCATTAAGAGGTCTCCAGTAGGGTCCTGCAGGATCTTGCCAATCTAAAACTTCCTAAGGTAAATCAAATAATTTAATTAAAGATTCATACACTCGGGATATGATTGGATGAGTTCATATATTATGCAAGCAACATGTAAAACTAATTCAATAGTCTGGAAATATGAGATGAATGTAACAAGATGGAAAAAATACAAAATATCATACTTTGGCTTAAAAAATCCAGCTGAGAGGCCTGACATTCAGAATTATAGTGTGAGGATCTCTCTAAAACTACTGCTCCATAAAAGACTTAAAAATACTGACAGAATTACAAAAATCAACATGTTCAGGATTCAAGAAATTAACCAAAGTCTTACAACAATCTGAAGGGAGTTTATTCGAGAAAAACTACTGAAGCTCAGTTAAAAACAGCAGGATTACTGGCATTTTTAACTTGGCCTACTCACATCTCCCTCCCCCCAGTTCTATGGTAGCTGTGAAAACAGTAGTTTTTAAGCTACTGGGGGAGGAAGACTACGTTTGGAAAAGTTGTGAAAAGTCCCATCCCCTGAGAATTGTCACCATTTGTACTGTTTGTTCCTTGTAAGAGCCCTGTTCACAGGGTGTTCTTGTTATTTGATCTGACTCAGAGCTTTATCAAAGGGAAAAATCTCTATTCTCAGGGTGTTTCTTGAAGAGAACTAGGTGTAGTTTTCACTGTTGCAGCTCCCTAAGGTCATGCTATTAGTTAGGGCAAAAGGAGGCCCCTCCAAACTTTTAAAAGGAAGATCTGGGAAAAAGATGTCTATTGGGGCTTGAAAAACTCTGACATATCCCTGGGGATCTAAAAGGCTATGCAAAGGGGCAGGGGCATGTACATGTTCAGGAAAGACCTGAGAAGACCCTAACAAACATCTCACCCCTGACTGTCCTTGGGACCTTATAAGTGATGTTAAGGCAATGTTGTAAATTGTCTGCTAGAGTGTTGAAGACATACACACATGCACACACACACACACACACACACATCACTGCTCAGCAATATGTATGCAACTTATTGGTTCAAGGCATTCAAGGAAATTCCTCACCAGTCATTAGCTAACCACTTACATAACAGAACAGAGATTTCAGTGATCTCAGACTGCAGGGGATACAGACTTCAGAGATTTAATCCAGAAAAGTTACTGAAGAAATAAATAACACCAAATAACAAAAAAGGAAAAACAAAACAAAGCTCAAAAGGCAAAAAGCTAGCAACAACAAAAAACATGGGTGGGGAAGGAGCTATGACTTACAAAATTACCACATTATATTACATAAAATGTCCAGTCCTTGACAAGGAATTATGAGATACACAAGAAATAAGAAAGTATGGACCATATACAGGTAGAAAGAGCAGTCCATAGAAACTGTTACTGAGGGTGCCCAGATGTTGGACTTACTAGACCATTACTTTAAATTATGCACTATAAATATGTTCAAAGAACCAAATAAATCATATATAAAGAATTAAAATATGAGAAGGATATCTAATCAAATGGAGAATATCAATAAAAATGATAGAAATTGAAGTAGGTGCTGTGGGTCTCAGTTCAGAGTCACTGTGCTCACAGAGCTGAGGTCGTCTCAGGTGAAGTGGTCACCCAGAAGAGGCTGTAGCTATGGTCACTGGGTGTTGTAAGGAGCCTGTGGTGGAGTTGTTGTTGTTGTTCTTACGGGGGTCTGGTGTCACCCTGCTTTATCCACCTTCCCTGAAGCAGCCATGATGAAAGACAGAGCTGTCAAAAGATCACAAACAGGGGCACTCCCAAATACCCCTCTGGGGTACAAAGCAGTGGGGATGCAGGGCTCCTCAGCATTGGGCAGCAGAGACCATCTGAATAAGAAAGCCTATGCAGAAGCTAAATTTTTTTAAACAGATAGAATTTAAAGTAATAAATAAAATAGAAATTCTGGAGTTGAAATGTATAATAATGGAAATGAAACATTCACTAGACTGGCTCAAAAACAGATTTGAAATGGCGAAGAAGAATCAGCAAACTTGAAAGTAGGTAAAAATAGGTAATACAGTAGGAGGTAGAGAAAGAAAAACTGTTGAAGAAAAATAAACAGAGCCTCAGAAACCGGTGGGAAAACATCAAGTGTACCACCATACTCACAGCGGGAATCCCAAGACAAGAGACAGAGAAAAGAGCAGAAAAAAATATTTGAAGGATTAATGGCTGAAAACATCCCCAAATTTATGAAAACCTTTAATTTACACATACCAGAATCCCAATGATTCCAAATACAATAATTTCAAAGAAATTTACAAGTAAACATATCATAAACTGTCAAAAGGCAAAAAGAAATTCTTGAAAGCAGCAAGAGATAAGTGACTCATTTTGTGCCAGGGATCCTCAATAAGATTAACAGTTGATATCTTTTCAGAAACCATGGAGACCAGAATGCAGTGGGATGTATTCAAGGTGATGAAAGAACACAACTCTCATCCAAGAGTTCTATATACAGCAAAACTACCCCTCAAAGATAAAGGATAAGTTAAACATTCCCAGATAAATAAATTTTTTTCACTACCATAATTTTTCACTACCAGACCTACCCTACAAGAAATGCTAAAGAGAGCCCTTCAGAATGAACAAAAATGACACTAAATGGAAACTCAAATTCACACAAAGGAATAAAAAGCACCAATAAAACATAGCTACCTAGGGAAATATAAAGATGAAAACAGTATGAATGTACTTTTGTGTTTTTTCTTCTCCTATTGTGATTTTAAAGAAAACAGCTGCACAGGGCTTCCCTGGTAGTGCAGTGGTTGAGAGTACACCTGCCGATGCAGGGGACATGGGCTCGTGCCCCAGTCCGGGAGGATCCCACATGCCACGGAACAGCTGGGCCCGTGAGCCATGGCCACTGAGCCTGCGCGTCTGGAGCCTGTGCTCTGCAACAGGAGAGGCCACAACAGTGAGAGGCCTGCATACCTCAAAACAAACAAACAAACAAAAAAAACAGCTGCATGAAATAGTAATTATGAAACTACCTATTGGGCTTATAATGTATAGAGATGTAATGTGTATGACAATGACACAAAAAGAATGGAGGGAATGGAGCTACATTATATCAACATTTCTGTATGTTATTGAAATCAAGCTACTATTAATAAGAAATAAATTGTTTTAAGCTCATTCTAATTGTAATTCCCGATGCTACCAGTAAGAAAATAATTTTTAAGAGATAGTAAGAGGGATTACATGGGAATTAAAATAGTACACTAGAAAATTCCTGCTTAACACAAAAGAAGGCAGTAACTGAGGACATAGAAAAAAGAACATAAGACATGCAAAAAACAAATAGCAAATTGGCAGACATGATCCTGCCTTAAAAATAACTGCATTAAATGTAAATGGATTAGACACTCCAATCAAAAGATTGAGATTAGAAGAATGGATTAAAAATATGATCCAATTATATGTTATGTGCAAGAGAGACATTTTAGATTCAAAGACACAGTTTCAAAGTAAAAACGTGGAAAATATGTCATACAAAAATAAATGGAAAGAAAAATTTAAGTGTATATATAAGACAAAATGGATTTTAAGACAAAAAGTTTTTGCTGAAATCAAATGGCATTTTATAGCAATGAAAGAGTCAAATTAGAAGTAAGAGATAATAGTTATAAACATATGTGCCCCAAACAATAGACCCCTACAACACATGAATCTTAAACTGAAAGAACTGAAGGGAGAGATAGAAAATCAAAAAATAAAAGTTGGAGGTTTTAATGCTTCACTCTGAATAATTGGTAGAACAATACATAGAAAATGAGCAAGGGCACAGAAGACATAACACTATCAACCAATTCGACCTATTAGTCATCTATCAAATATTCCACCTAACGATATAAGAATACATGCTTTTCTCAAGCATGCATGGAATATTCTTCAGAATAGACCCTATGATATGCCATAAAACAAGACAGTAAGTTTTAAAAAATAATTTAAATTATTAATTTAAAATAATAATTTAAATTATAAATTAAAAATAAATTATTGTTATTTTTAATAATTTAAAATTTAAAAATAATTTAAATCACACAACATATGATTACAGACCCCTAAAAAATTGAAATTAGAAACAACAGAAAGAAATACTGGAAATTCACAAATATTTGAAACTAAGCAATATATTTCCAAAGAACCCATGAGTCAAAGAAGAAATTGTAAGAGAAATTAGAGTGCATTTTGATCTGACTGAAAATAAAAGCACAACCTATCAACATTTATGGGCTGCAGCAAAAGTGGCATTTAGAAGGAAATTTATACCTTTAAGTTCCTATATTAGAAAAAGAAAAGCACACTAAACTTAAGTAAACAAAAGACAAAAAATAATAAAGATTAGTACAAGAATTCATGAAAAAAATGATAGAGAAAAATCAATGAATTCAAAAGTTGGTTCTAAGACATTAACAAATTTGATAAATTTTTAGCCAGATGAAGACAAAAAGAAAACCCAAATCATGAAAATTAGAAATAAAAGAGGGGACACGATCACTAAGCCCTATGAAATTAAAAGGATTATAAGAGAGACTGTGAACAACTTTATGCCAATACATTTAGCAATTTAGATAAAAGGACAAATTCCCAGAAAGTCACAAATTGTCAAAACTGACTCAATAAGAACTATATAAAATCTGAAAAACCTATAACTTGTAAAAACATTGAATTAGTAACAAATTAGACTTCCCACAAAGTAAAGGTTAGGACCAGACAATGTAGCCTGTGAATTCTATTAAATATTTAATGAAGAAATAATATTATTATTCTATAAATTCTTAGAGGAAATAGTGGAGGATACAACAGTTCCCAATTCATTCTATGAAGCCAGTACCACTTTGATATCAAAAACAGATAAAAACATTCAAATGAAACAAACCTACAGACCAATGTCCCTCAGAAACAACACAAGAATTCTCATAAAATATTAGCAAACAAATTCAATAACATTAAAAAAATGATTATACACTATGACTAAATGGGATTTATTCTGGCAATGTAAGTTTTGTTTAATACTTAAAAATCAGTCAAGTTAATATACCATGTTAATAGAATAAAGAACAAAAACCACATGACCATACAATAGATGCATTAAAAACATTTGACAAAATCCAACATGCTTTCATGATTTAAAATAAAAAATCAACAAACTAGAAACAGAAGAGAAATCCCTCAACCTAATAGAAGGCCTATATAAAAAGCTACAGCTAACAGAATATTTAAAATTGTGAAACCTGGATGCTTTCACTCTAAGATTAGGAAAAAGATAAAGATTTCTGTTCTTGTCGTTTCTATTAAGCATTGTACTAGATGTTTTATCCAGGGCAATTGGGCAAGAATAAGAAATGATAGGCATCCTCTGGAAAAGAAGAAGTAAAATTGTCTCTTTTCGTAGATAATCTCATATGTTGAATATTCTAGGAAAGACACACAAAATATACACTAGTAATGAACAATCCAAAAATGAAGTGAAGAAAACAATTATTTTTATAATATAATTAAAAATAATTAAATATCTAGGAATAAATTTAACAAAAGAAGTGCAGACTTATATACTAAAAAGTACAAAATATCTTTTGTAGAAATAAAGCAATTAAAGCAGTGGTTCCCAAACTTTTTGGCGCCAGGGACTGGTTTCGTGGAAGACAGTTTTTCCATAGATGGGGTGGGGGATGGTTCAGGAAGTAATGCGAGTGATGGTTCAGGTGGTAATGGCAGTGAAGAGGAGTGATGGGGAGTGACAGATGAAGCTTCACTCATTTGCCCACCACTCACCTCCTGCTGTTCAGCCAGGTTCCTAACAGGCCATGGACCAATAGTGGTCCATGGCCCGGAGGATGGGGACCCCTGAATTAAAGGACACTTAAATAAATGGAAAGACATCCCATGTTCATGGATTGGAAAACATATTGTTAAAGTGGCAATACTCTCCCAAATTGATGTAGAGATTATTTCAATCCTTATCAAAATCTCTGCTGGCTTTTGGGATGAAAATTAGAAGATGGTCCTAAAATTAATATGTAAATACAAAGAACCCAGAATATCCAAAACAGTCATGAAAAATAACAAATCTGTAATATGTACTCACACTTTTCTTTTTCAAAACTTACTAAAAAGCTACAGATATGAAGACAATACTGGCATAAGAATAGTAATGGAATAGAATTTAAAGCTTAAAAATAAACCCTTACATTTGTGGTCAGTTTATTTTTGACAAGGGAGTGCCAAAGCAATCCAGTTGGGAAAGAATACCCTTTTCAACAAATAGTTCTGGGACAACTGGATATCCACATAAAATATGATTTTGAGCCCTTACCTCTCACCATATTAAAAATGAAATTCATTTAAAATGAGTTATAGACCTAAATCTAAGTGTTAAAACTATAAAACACTTGGAAGGAAACATAAGCATAAATCTTCCTGACCTTGAGTTAGGTAATGATTTGAATATGACTCCAAAAGCATAACCAACAAAACAAAGATAAAATGGAATTCATTAAAATTAAAAAAAAAAAACTTTTGTGATGAAAATGATACCACCAATAAACTTAAAATCATAACCCATAAAATGGGAAAAAATATTTGTAAATCATATCTGATAAAGGATATTTATCCAGAATATACAAAAGCTCTTACAACTCAATAATAAGAAGATAGATGATACAATCAAAAATGGACAATATTATGAACTGACATTTCACCAAAGAAAAAATATGAATTATTAGTAAGCACATAAAAAGATGCTCAACATCACAAATCACTAGGGAAATGGAAATGAAACATAATACTATACCACTTCATGCTCACCAGGATGTTTTAAAGAAACACAATAACAAGTAGTGGTAAGGATGCAGTGATTTTGGACACTCAGTCACTACTAGAGGGAATGGAAAATTATACAGCCACTTTGGTAACAGTTTGGTAGTTCCTCAAAAACAAACATAGAATTACCATATGACCAAAAATTGAATTCTTGGGTATATAGCCAAAAGAAATGAGTATCTACATCCAGACAAAAGTTTGCCTACAAATGTTAATAGGACCATTACTCATAACAGCCAAAAAAGTGAGAACAGCTCAAATATTCACTAACTGATGAATGGGTAAAGAAAAGGTGGTATATTGTTTGACAATAAAAAAGAATGCTGACACATGCTATAATATGGATGAAACTTTAAAACATCATGTTAAATAAAAGAAGCCAGATTAAAAAAGCCAACTATTGTATGATTTCATTATATCAAATCTCCCGAGTGAGCAAATCTGTAGAGAAATAAAGTAGGTTACTGGTTGGCTAGGGCTGGGGATGGTGTGGCAAAATAGGGGTGAGTGTTACTGGGTATTGAATTTCTTTTGGGGGTGAGAAAATGTTCTAAAATTAGATTGTGGTGATGGTGTCACAACTCCGTGAATATACTAAAAACCACTAAATCGTACACTTTAAAAGGCAAAGTATATGATATAAGGATTATATCTGAATAAAAGTGTTTATAAGAAAGACCCATTCACATATGGTCACCTTATTTTTGATAAAGGAGGCGAGAATATACAATGGAGAAAAGACAGACTCTTCAATAAGTGGTGCTGGGAAAACTGGACAGCTACATGTAAAAGGATGAAATTAGAATACTACCTAACACCATACACAAAAATAAACTCAAAATGGATTAAAGACCTAAATGTAAGGCCAGACACTATAAAACTCTTAGAGGAAAACATAGGCAGAACACTATGACATAATTCACAACAATATCCTTTTGGACTCACCTCCTAGAGAAATGGAAATAAAAACAAAAATAAACAAATGGGACCTAATGAAACTTAAAACCTTTTTCACAGCAAAGGAAACCATAAATAAGACAAAAAGACAACCCTCAGAACGTGAGAAAGTATTTGCAAATGAAGCAACTGACAAAGGATTAATCTCCAAAATTTACAAGCAGCTCATGCAGCTCAATATCAAAAAAAGCAAGCAACCCAATCCAAAAATGGGCAGAAGACCTAAATAGACATTTCTCCAAAGAAGTTATACAGATTGCCAACAAACACATGAAAGATTGCTCAACATCACTAATCATTAGAGAAATGCAAATCAAAACTACAATGAGGTATCTCCTCACACAAGTCAGAATGGCCATCATCAAAAAATCTAGAAACAATAAATGCTGGAGAGGATGTGGAGAAAAAGGAACCCTCTTGCACTGTTGGTGGGAATGTAAATTGATACAGCCACTATGGAGAACAGTATGGAGGTTCCTTAAATCACTAAAAATAGAGCTATCGTATGACCCAGCAATCCCACTACTGGGCATATTCCCTGAGCAAAGCATAATTCAAAAAGAGTCATGTACCACAATGTTCATTGCAGCTCTATTTACAATAGCCAGGACATGGAAGCAACCTAAGTGTCCATCAACAGATGAATGGATAAAGAAGATGTGGCACATATATACAATGCAATATTACTCAGACATAAAAAGAAATGAAATTGAGTTATTTGTAGTGAGGTGGATGGACCTAGAGTCTGTCATACAGAGTGAAGTAACTCAGAAAGAGAAAAACAAATAACCATATGTTAACACATATATATGGAATCTAAAAAAAAGAAAATGGTTCTGAAGAACCTATGGGCAGGACAGGAATAAAGACACAGACATAGGGAATGGAATTGAGGACACGGTGGGGGGGAGGGTAAGATGGGACGAAGTGAGGGAGTGGCACGGACTTATATATACTACCAAATGTAAAATAGATAGCTAGTGGGAAGCAGCTGCATAGCACAGGGATATCAGCTCGGTGCTTTGTGACCATGTAGAGGGGTGGGATGGGCAGGGTGGGAGGGAGATGTAAGAGGGAGGAGATATGGGGTTATATGTATACGTATAGCTGATTCACTTTGTTATAAAGCAGAAAGTAACATACCATTGTAAAGCAATTATACTCCAATAAAGATGTTAAAAAAAAAGACTCTAAATTTTTATATTTTTCCCTAACTTCTCTTTAGTGCAACTTCTCTTCAGTGCAAAACTGGCTTCTCACTGGTCTTCATTTATGGAGGCTGTTATACCAGAATAAGGGCTTTATCTCTCATTGGCTTATTTTCTCTTAAAACCCAGATAAATTAGAAAGAATCTCAGCTACTTTATCTTTCCTAGTAAGACGTTACATAGATTAGAACATTATTCTAGCTCTCCCCTGACAACCAATACAAAGTTATTTTTGATCCCTGAGTACTATCACTAACTTGAAACCTGCACAACCTTTGCATTACAACCTCCAGAGTTTGGCTAATCATAAACAAAACTCTAAACAATATCCACTAGTGAGTCAAAATATAGAATTAGTGTTATGAGGTGTAAGTTATAGGGAGGCTTATAAAGATAGCTTTCTAAAATTTTGAGGGTTTTTTTGTTTTGTTTTGTTTTAATGGAAGAAACTTTCTTAAATGAGCTAGATGATCCATTGTAGATAGGCATCTAATGAGGCTTGGATTAGATGATCTTTTAAATACCTCTAAAACTGAGATTATATGAGATTTCTGGCCAATTGCTCCCACTTATTGTCATTATTTATATGAGCAGAGACTTAGTCCAGGTTTCCCTTAAGGTGAACAAAAACTGCAGGTAGAATGCCCTCAACAAATACTTGATGATTGATTGAGTTAAAGTGATTTCAGTGAATGCTGAGGTTTTACATAGATTTCTTAGGTAATTGCTTTTTTTCCTTAAACCTTTGCTTTGGCTTTGAGTACTGGGTTTTAAAATATAACTTCACTACCAACCAATGTATCAATCAGATATCACCTTAATTTTTTTTAATTATTCCCTTAGAATTTTGTTTCTTCATCTGGAAAATCTCTCCAGTAGAGACACTGCCAGAACATGAAAGTAGAGGGGAGCTTAGATTTTACCCTACAAACAGAATAAGCTAGATACAAATAATCATTTCATTCCTTTTCTCTCTCTCTCTCTTTCATACACACACACACACACACACACACACACACACACACACACACACAGAAGTACAAGGTTTTAATTATAGCACCTCTACTACTGCCATTTGTGTTCTGAAGAGGTAATTTTTCTTTCAATTTGGGAACATGAAAATAATTGCTTTGGAGGGCATCACCCAAACATATCCCCATTTCCTCAAATTTCAAAAAACATTTGGGGCTAGAGTAATCAACAGAGGGGCATCATATTATGAAATGATTCATGTGCTATAAACATTAAATATTTGAATGCCTTTATTTAGCACTAGCATATGGCATTGTTCTGAGCACCATACCATGATAAGTACAGAGGCATAATATTTTCATTCTGGGAGATGAATTTTTCTTCCTTATGGGACCTTAATCACCTGAGTTTTCATTGTTGGGAAAAATGCATACAAAGAGATAAAACTGAGACTCACATGTCACTGAATGCTTACTGAGGAAGTATTGTCACCAAACCTTCTGAAAACTATTGCTTATCTGCTGAAGAGTTCATGCTTTGCGGCCATTATATGAAAATTTCACTCTCTCACTTACGTGTAAATAAAAGGGAACTAACCACAAAACTAGGAACCCCTGTGGGTTGTGATGTTAGCAGATGTACTGATAAAACCAAACACTTTATAGATTTTTCCTTAACTTTAAAATCAAGTACAACCAAAGACCATTGGTTTACATTTTGGAGAGGGTTAGATAAACAAGGTGAAGTTTTTCACTGACCCAGAATGAAATGTGCAAATAGCAGAATTCCTAAACTTCATTATTTCTCATCTTAATAAAAAAATATAATAAAACCATTCAATGTTGGAGCTGGAAAGGGCATTAGAGGTCATCTAATCAACTGGTAACCAATTTCTAGTCTCAGAATGGATTCACACATGTCATTCAGAGATTTTTGCCTAAAGTAGCCACTCCCCAAAGTCCCATATTATGACATACTGATTCATTTGGTTTATGGTATAACTGGAAATCTGTATTTTAAAACAAGATTTTCAAGATTATGATGACATACATACAGGTTTGAGAAATGCTGATTTATTCTAAAATGGAATAACTTCTGGCATAGGAACTTGCCTGCAAAGAACAACCAGAAAAAGCTATTACAAACATTTTATATATGTATTATATATAAAAATATATGTATTTATATAAACAATTATATATTTATATATATAATTTAAATTAAAATTTATAAATGGATAGATACATAGATGACAGATAAGTTGCATCAGAAAGCCACTGAGGAAACCAGAACTTCAGGGGATAAGATTCTGAAGAAGAAGGATCCACCTAGAGGTGAAGTGAACTTTTGCATATATAGTTTTTTTCCCTCCAAACATTTGCTAATATGGGACACAAGGCAGAAAAGCTAAGATTCTGGACCTCCACTCCCCTATCATTAACCCAAGTAGAGAACTTCTACTATGAGGCACAAAACAAAACAAAACAGCAAAGTTTTTGGTAAATTCATTGGACTATATCAAAAAAATGGAAACTTGAGCTCCAGAATCCCAGTAAAAATGCCATGGGGCTGGTTTAACCATAATAACCTTTGCCAAATTCTGAAGATGTGTGGGGCAAGAGGTTAATTAAGTTGCTAAGCAGAAAACCTCTGAAAAATCAGTCCAGATTGTTCAAGGATCTTATGGTGCTGTGGAGACAAAATGCCTGATCAGTGGAGAGGGTTCTGTCAACCACTGTCTCTCTGTGTGACCACCAGAAGGCTATATCAGAGAACAAGTGACTCAGAGGCAATTGGAATCTTACAAGTACTGCAACATAGTCCCAAGGCAGCTCAATCTCTGATTGGATTGTTTAGTCTTTATGTTATCTGCCTTGCAAGAAAGGAATGAATTCTTTCAGAAGGAAGAGCATATCATTCAGATCATCTACAAAATTTTTATATACAAAGTCTGACACTCAACAAAAACATAAAAGGCTTTCCCAGGAGCAGTATCAAGCCACCAAAATCCAGGATAAAAGAGAATGATAGAAAGAGACCCAGAGATGATCCAGATATTAGTGATAGCAGAAAAAGACTACAAAATAATAATGGATAACACAGTCAATAAAATAAAGGGAAAGATAAAGAAAATAAATGAAAATATGGAGAATATCCCCCAGAGAATTTGAATCTATTAAAAATGAAGATCAAATGGAAATTTTTAGTATCAAAAAATGCTGTACTTGAAATTAAAAACATTATAGTTGGGTTTAATGGAAGATTAGAACAGAAAAGAAGATTGGTGAACTGGAAGACAGATCAATAGAAAAGCCCAGAGAGAAAAAAAAATAGATGGAAAATGCTGGGAGAGTATAAGAGACACATGGAATGGGATGGGATGGTTGGAAATAAGTGAGAAAATAATAGCTTACACAGTGATTCAGGAGTACATGTTGTATTTTTATTTGGGCTGTAGTAAGTACTATCATACATTCTAGTAATCTTCGAAATAGGCATTGGTTGCCCATGTGGTATACAAGATAACTCACTGGTGGGCAGGAAGTAAATATTAAAACTTTATTTTTAATCTCATTTTAAAATAATTTATGTTTTGCTTTTTAAAATATCAATATATATAAAATCATACATGGTAGTACATGAATGAGAAACGAACATATATTGGGGTGTGAATGCAATAACGAAAGTTTTTTTTTGTTAAATAAAAGAGGTATGTGATCCAAATTTTGGAAACCATTAACCTATTCTATATATAAGAGTGGTGTCCTAAATCTTAAGTATCAGCACAGTAATTGTTCCTGTTAAATGATTATTTCCCTCTACAATATTATCTGAAATTATGCTTTTTGAAGAAATATATCCATGGATACTATCATTATAACAGATGCTAAGCAAATCATAGAACATATGTACCAAAAATGATTTTCATTGGCATGGAGGTTTATAGGTAAAATGATGAAGTGAGCAAAATTTGTCAGTTAGAAGCACGTTTCCATGTCTTCCAAACATTTTCCCATAACTAAAGTCCTCTTTACCAACAGAGACACTTATTTTCTCACTTTTCTAAGCACTCTCCCACCTCCACATTTTTCCAATTCACTTCTGCCCAGGCTTTAAAGAACACACTTCAAAGCTTTTTTCTTCCCATCAAAGCAATGAAACTCCAGTCTCTCAATTTCGCCTTTACAATGATTTGAAGTGTTTCCTAGTTAAGGGGAAAGCATTTGACTTACTAATAAAACTTAGGCATGAATGGTGCACATTCTAATTACAATTTGTTTAAAACTGCTATAGAAGTTTGTTAGCCCAGTGTGGTATAAAGGCATGGACCTTGGAGTCAGAATGACCCTTATCAAATGTCCTTTCCTCTCACTACTAAATAATGAGGCATTGGAAATGTCAATTAATTTTTTGGGTCTCTGTATCCCCATCCATAAAATGGGAGTTGTGATACCTGTGGGACTGTAGAGAAAATACTTTTACGTTACCACACAGTTAGGGCTTTCTGGAAAATATTTTACTGTGACCTGAGTTAAAGGACACACCATGTAACTTAAAGTATGACTGAATAAGTAGTAAAACATTCATCTTCCCAGAGATATGTGCTTACATTTCAAAGGAGGATGAGACCCAGAGCCATGGAGACACTCCAGGGGTTGTCAACATTAGGTATGGGAGAATGTTTGGAAGATATGGAAACGTGCTCCTAACTAACAAACTTTGCTCACTTCATCATTTTACCTATAAACCTCCATGCCAATGAAAATCATCTTTGGTACAACATTTGTCTAATCTTCCCCACTGGTAGATATTTATTTATGTCTCAAAGTTTAAAAACCTAGGGTCCTCCTCTTCCCTTCCTAAGGAGGATTGTTTACATTCGGAAGATTAAGTTTCTGTCCCTTTCTCAAGAGAGAAGAGGGAAAATGTGTGTATAAAATCCCGAATTCTTATTTTCAGTGTTCTCTTCTGTCATGTGATGGGTGACATCTGCCCCTTGTCATATTTCACTGGGAGGAAAATATTTGAGCTGAAAGAGAACAAATCCAGCTAGTGCTATAAGTAAAAATAATTTGCCTTGACCCAGAAATTCCATGTTTACTTTCAGATTAATATGTATAAATATACATAAAAAGTATCAATATCTATCTTATCAACTACACAAGGGAGTGTAAAATGAGATGGTGGATATGGAAGGGCTTCAAAAAGAACTTACACATTCCAGGAAATAATTTTCTCCAATTTTATTTTGCTGCTGTTCTTTGTGAAGTAGTAGGATGTTTGTCATAACTAAAAGATGCTCAGAATTATGTGCTTTCATATTTGAAATTTGCTTCTTCATTTCTTGTGCCATAACTAGGCTCTAAATGAGAAAAAATTTGATGCTATTTGAACACTCTTTATTAACTATAATCTGAAATTTTAAATGAATATTCCAGTTATTAGGGATAATTACAGCAAATATTAGAGCTGGAACTCTTAATATGTTATAATAATATCAAGATTTTTATAATAATGTTTATCACCTTAAAAGGAGAGAAAAATTAACTTACAAATTATAGCACCAAGACGCAAAGTTAACATTGGCAACCTGGGATGCTTCTTGCTGAGATATTACATGGAAACAAGACTAACACATTCACACATTGAGAAATGTCTTCTCTAAAAAGGAATATGATGTTTTTGATAACTTTTTTTTAGACCTTGAAGCCTTTCAATTTTATTTCAAATATTTACTTCAAAGTATTTACTTCCTCTTTAAATTTGGACACAAGAATCATTTACATAGCCTACAATTTCAGTAGTCCAAAAATAATTCATCTCATAAATGAGGCAGTAGTCAAGAGAATTTCTTTGTATATCTGCCCTTCCAATAGAAACAATTCTAAAGTTAGAGGGCACGCCAAAGATAGAGCCCTCCTTTCAAGGTAATGACATACACATTTACTCAACAAGGCAGCTTTCTCCAAATGTCAAAGTTTTAGCCCCAAGGCATTTCTCTGGACCCACTGTAGAAAATACAGTTATTTAAATAAAACCTCCATTTCCTTTGGCATTCTTTTTCACAATCCATCTCTAACACGGGGAGTTCAAATACCCTGATAATGCTGAGTCTACAGTGAAGGAAGGCAAAACATATGCCTTTTATTTATACATCTTTTTTCTCCCATCATTAATATTTTCTACCATTCTATAGGTAGGATATTCTCTGATGTAATAAAAAAAATAGTCATTAGTATAGTACTTGGAAGATGTTGCTTAAGTATATATATATAAAAATATATATATATATATACACACACACAGAAACACACACACACATATATATAATATATACATGTACACTTATTTATTGAGTGCCCTGTGTCACATGCTGTACCAAGCACTCTATAAGCATTAGTTTAATTTTCAAAACAGCTTTGTAAAATAGGTGTCATTACTGTCCCCATTTTACAGTTAAGGATGATGAGTCTCAAAGATATTATTTGCCCAGGGACTTCCCTGGTGGTCTAGTGGTTAAGAATCTGCCTTCCAATGCAGAGGATGTGGGTTCGATCCCCAGTCTGGGAACTAAGATCCCACATGCCATGGGGCAACTAAGCCCATGCACTGCAACTACTGAGCCAGCATGCCACAACTAGAGAGAAGCCCGCACACCACAACAAAGAGCACGCATGCCAGAGCGGGGGATCCCACATGCCGCAACAAAGATCCCATGTGCTGTAACTAAGACCCAACACAGGCAAAAATAAATAAGTATATTTTTTTAAAAGATGTTATTTGCCCAGAACTAGTAAGTGGGGAGCCAAGGTTTGGACTAGGTCTATCTAACTCCAGAGCCAAGATTTGGACTAGGTCTATCTAACTCCAATGGCCAAGTTATGAAAAATTATGTAAAATGCATTTAAAGTTGTGAAGAAAAATTATTTAAGTTTTAAGCTATGATAGTCAAAGAAGTGTTGCTTAAAATGATCTGTTGAGCAAGTTGACTGAGTTATATCATCTTACTCTAAGTCTTTAATTGAGAGAAAGTGTTGAGTAGTAGGAAATACACTGTATTTAGATTCAAACAGATCTGAGTCACTAATTTGTGTGACTTTGAGCAAGTTATTTGAGTTTTCCAAGCAGAGTTAATATGAATATAACTTTAAAAGTACTTTGCACAAAACAGTTGCTCAATAATTTTGAACAATTTCTGATAAATTACAATTTCTCAGCTTTCTCCATCAATATATGGATATTAGACACCTCTGGCTCTTGGGTGAATAGAATATAACAGCAATAGCATTGAGCCAGTTTTGATCCTAGACCTCAAGAAGTCCTGTACATTTTCACTTTCACTTACAGAATTGTGCCAGACCTGTCTAGTGGATAATGAGAAACACATGCCTAAGTTACCCCCATTGCCAGAGCCAAGAGCCAACCAACCCCCCAAAGCAGAACTGCCTGGTTGACTAGCAGCTGATTGCATACGCATGATTGAGTCCAGCAGAAATGAGAAGAATTGCCCAGCTAAGCCCAGCACAAATTCCCAACATCCAGAGTCATGAACTAAATTAAATGTTGTTGACAGAAGTCACTAAATTTTGGAGTGATTTCATCAGCAAAAGCCAACTGGAAAAGTATTTCTATCACTCTCTTTCTCAATCAACCAAGTCAAGTCCTTGTGCAACACTATGCCATGGGTTAGGGGAAGGAAGATACAAAAAAAAATTTTAAGGCACCTTTCCTGCTCTCAAAGAGCTCACAGTCTTTTAGATAAGATAAGAATGACACATGCGGATGTATGGCAAGAGCTGGGATATAATCAAGTGCTCATTCTCCATATATAAGCTCTTCTGTGGGAACAAATTAAATCATTAAGGAAATGAATTCATCCTTCTAGGCTACTCAGTTCCTACGTAGTAGAAGTACCTGTATATAGTCATCTTCTTTATCCCTGTGCTTCCATGGTAATAATTGAGAGAGCTGGATTTGTGGCAGTTGATCTAAGAAAAAGCTGGTGAGAGTGCATGAAATCCTTCCTGGTTCCCAGTGGAAAGCTCCAGAGATAACTTTAGACTGGATTACTGAAAGGAGTATATGAGCACACAGATGAGCTGGCAGAAAGGAGGAGAGAGGAGGAAGGCAGACATTTCTGTCAGCGAGAGTGCTGTGGAAATATGAAATCTTTTAACCACACACATGCTGACAAGCTGTTGTTAATGGTCACTAATGTGCGAACATTGATGTCTGCAGCAGCCAGGCTGGAGAGGCAGTTGCAATTAAAAACATGAGTTTTGGAGTTAGACAGATCCAGGTTCAAATTAAAAGTCTCCTGTTTCCTAACTGTGTGATTTCAGAGATGTTAAATAAGCTATCTTCGGTTCAGCGTCCTCGGCTGTGAAAAGAGGATAAACGTGGCACTTACCTCATAGGTGTACTGTGAAGATAAATAAAGGTGTATATATGTGTACACACACACACACACACACACACACATCTTCTAGCCCAATAATTGGCATATTGTAGATGCGCCCTAAACACAATAAGCCTTACATGTGTTTACCTCATTGATGTAAATTTAAAAAAAGGAAAAAGATCATTGAGAAGGAAAACATACATACAGGTTTTTTTTCCAAATTTATTTATTTATTTTTGCTGTGCTGGGTCTTCATTGCGGCACGCAGGCTTCTCTAGTTGCGGGGCAGGCTGTAGAGCACGTGGGCTCAGTTGCAGTATGTGGGATCTTTGTTCCCCAATCAGGGGTCAAACCCGGACCCCTTACATTAAGAGTGTGAGTCTTACCCACTGGACCATCAGGGAAGTCCCACATACATGGTTTTGGATGATTTACCCAAAGAAAAATGAGTTCAAAGTGATCTTTCTACTCACTGAAAAAAAAAAAAAAAACTAAACTAAAACAAGTTAGTCTCAATTGTATTGAAATATTTGCCACGCTTAAAATGTTTCATCTACCTTCTGTTGCTGTTGTTTAATTTTTTACCTGAAGATGATGCTCCTTTCTCTCTGTCGTTCAGCATTCTCAATTTGAGTGTCTGAAATGCAAAGCATATAATAATGGAAGAAAATCCACTGTGGCCAGTTGTGCATTTAGTATGTGGGCTGTGAAAGGGCTTCTAAAACATACTGGGAATCTTTCAAATGGCTCCCCATTATGTAAACAGTAAGTGGTGCTAACTAATGGGTTTGTCTCTGGCTTACAATTCTCTAGGCAGCACCTTCCCATTCCCAGTTTCTGTTCTGTATGAATTACTGGCTAGGAGCAGGATAATGAGTTCCTTGCCTCACATACTCTATCTCTTTTACAAAGAAAGCTATGAGAGGCTGCTGATAAGTTTTGATTATATTCTCTTTAAATAGATTTATCCATTTCTTTCTGTTCTTTTTTGCTTTCTTGTTTTCTGCAAATGATTTTCCTTTTTACAGAACCTTATCTTTGACCATGTTTTTATTCAAGCTGCAGTTGCAGTTGTTTGACTACAGTTCTTTCTGCCCTCAAGTGTAGAAGAGACAGGATTTACAGCTCATCTACTCAACTGAACTCAGAAGTATTTTGTTGCTTGGTGGTGGCTGTTAACTGGAAAAAGAAACTTCAGAAACGTTGATTGACAGAACTCTCTTATTTATGCTTCATTTCTCAAATGCTGGCAGATTTCTCTCTGCTACTCATTTTGCCACTCCCTGACCTTCCTCCATTGCACAGCTTCTTCAGCCAATTACATGTGAAGGCACTTTCAAGAAGCTAGGAGATAGAAAAGGTTAATTCATGAACTACATTACATTTCACATTCTTTCTTGTGCCTTTCTCACATATCCTTTGTCTGTATCCTGGGAAATACACAGTGGTAAGAATGGAAATGATTCACTCTAAAAATCCTGACAAGATTGCTCTGAAATTATGTGTATGTTCTTAAATGACATATACTGATGAAGTCAGGAGGTCTCAAAGCTCTTTACGTCCTGTCTATCTGTGTCCTCTTCACTCTTCTCCCTTCTCTTGCTCTGGCTCTAATTCCCCTCACTGCATACATTCACCTTTCAATCCGCCCTACCCCCAGGCTGCTGCACTGCTAGCAGCAGGGACAGAAGGCAGATGCACAGGAAAAGATGGAAAACATGCATGTCTGGCCATATTTTAAGACAAATATACATGTTTGTAGAACACCCACTATTTTCCATTATCTATAGTTTTTATTCTTTGATAAAGATTACCTAGTGATGGCTATATACAAAACTTAAAGCATAGGCCTAAAAATTGTTAATTAGACATGCTTTTATGTTCTGCAGGGGTTGTAACTATTAAAATAACAATAGCCAATGTTTTTGGAACATTTAACATTACTAAGAACATTATGTGTATTATCTAATTTATTCTTCATAGCAACTTATCATTATTCCCACTTTATGGATTAGGAAACTGAGACTAAGAATGCTTATTAAATTGCCTAGTATAAAACAGAGAATAAGAAACATAACTCTGATTTAAGCCTGTTTCTATTTGACTCCAGAGCCAGAGTTTACAAAAACTATGGACTGTGTCTAAAGTAAGTGTACTCAAAATACAACCACTTCTTTTTGAGCCCTATAATACACTAGACAATTTATGCTAGGCAATTTAATCCACATATATCCTGCTAAGGTGAGTATTGTTATTTCCATTTTTACATATAAAGAAATTAATATAGGAAAGATAATGAAGAAAATGAGTAGTAAAGCCAGGATTTAAACCTAGGTTTCCTATTCCTTCTACACAATGTCACTGAATAGTATAGATGCTATTATATCCTACTATACCAGTATATAGAATTACCCATACTGCCTGATAACAGCATCCATAGTTCTAAGGTATTTATAGAATCTCTGTATTAGGGTTCTCCAGAGGAAGAAAACCAATAGAAAAAAAAAAAACAAGTATATATAGTTTAACAATAATCAGTATCAAGGCTGCAAAGAACAAAAGGGCTTTATTTAGAGGGCTTAAGAATTGCAATTTGGGGGACACAGATTTGGGTAAAACCAAAAGAGTGTTCTGAGGAAGAGAAAGGGTCAGGGGCTTATAAAGACAAAAGCCACAAAGTTGTCAAGTTGCCTAGTGAGAATTGTGATTGACTGACCCAAGTCAGAAAATATTTGTCCTTAAAGAATCATGAATTATTTTAAGGTAAGGGTCTGTTAAGTAGACAGGCTGTCACAAGTTAGTTTAGGGTAAATGTCTGACAAGTATCTTGAGTAAGAAAGTAAGTGTTCAAAAGTTCAGATTCCATTCAAGCTGAGTCATGCATTAGTCACACTTCCTCAATGGCCTCCTGGCTCACTTTTAGAGAGCTCTCTTAGAATATCAAATCCATTTTGATTTTCCATATATATATATACACGTATGTAAAGGGATTTATTATAAGGAATTGGCTCATTTAATTATGGGGGATAAGAAGTCCCAAGATCTGTAGTTAGTAAACTGGAGACTAGAGACTGGAGACCCAGGAGAGCTAATGGTCCAGTCTAAGTCCAAAGGCCTGACAAGCAAGAGAGCCGATGGTGTCAGTTTCAGTTCAAATCCAAGTTTAAAGTCAGGAAAAGATCATGTCCCAGCTCAAAAATAGGCAGAAAGAGCAAATTCTCCCTTCTCCTGCCATATTGTTCCATTCAGGCCCTCAATGGATGGATGAGGCCCACTTACCTTGAAGAAGGCTATCTGCTTTACTCAGTCTGCATATTCAAATGTTAATCTCATCCAGAAACACCCTCACAGACACAATCAGAATAATGTTTAACCAAATATATGGACACCCTATGGTCCAGTCAAGTTGACACATAAAATTAACCATCACAATCTCCTTCTTGGAAAAAGAGAACTTTTGAAACCATGGTAAGGACTGTAAAGAATCTGATAATACAAAAATGTATAAGCATGTGTGGAGGCACCATTCTTTAAATTGAAAAGATCTTCCAAATATATTTTCATCTTTTCTTGCCCATTACAAACTCTCAGAGTAGACAAATAATTGAGAAGTAATCTAGTCCAACTATCTACATAGGCCATGAATCTCTTCCTCAAAATTCTTCTCCTTTAAATACCTCCAGTAACTGTAAACTCATTGTTACTTGGAGTAGCCATTTCCTTTTCAGAAAACATCACGTTAGAAAAGTTTTTCTTATAATAAGTAGTTTCTCTGACATCGAAAAAGCCAAAGCTAAAAGGGATCTTAACCATCAAGATAAATGTCCTTATTTTAGATCCATAAAATGAACCACTGTGATATGAACATGATAAGCACTGACACTAGAATCCAATTCCTTTTACTTCTATTCTAGTGCATTTTCCACTGCAATCGCACCTCTACCCATTAGACCCAGATATAGCAGTTTTCTATCTGAAAGTCCTTCTTATATTTGAAAGAAATATTTATGTTCCCCACATCTAGCACACCATCTTTCTAGGCTTCTCGAGGATAATATCCCCAGTTTTTTCAGCTACTTCTAATACTTTTATCTTATCTCACCTAAGTGTTAATGTCTCCTTTCAAGCATAGTACTTACAAATGAACACACTATTCTAGTGCAGAGTGGTACAAGAGTCTGCCCATCACGTCACTTGAATGCAACATGAGATTATATTCTTTTTTTTTTTTTTTGGCAATCACAGGTGTTGCTTTAAGCCATATCTCTCTTTTGCTTTCTTCAGCTAATTTAAGTGTAAGACATTACATTTATTTCTACTATATATGCATATCAGATTCCAACATATTGAGATCTCTTGATTCCATATCTATCATGCAATAGGTAAAGCATGTTAAAATCTCTAACTCCTCTTTATTTCTGGGAAGAATATCATTAATGTCTTAATTCTAGCAAGTGATAAAATATATATTTACTAAGGTCAAGATAAAGAATAGCAACCGTATTATTACAGATTTAACACCCCTACTCCCAGTTTGAAATATCCTCCCTTGACCTCTTTTGAGGGAATCATCAGAATTCTACAGCCTAAGCCTTCTGATTGACGCTTGGTAATAATTCATCTCAAAGGGTGTCCAGAATAAGAATGGTTAAATAATGATTGAAGAAACTTGAAAAGTGGAATGGATATGGTAGAAAGTGCCTAGTTGAAATGGGATAAATTTCACAGGAAAGTTTTTGAAGATCTATGGACTCCCAGCTTGGATGACTCCTTGGAGAAGAAATAAAATATCAAAAAAATTTCTTGGTACACAAGTAAGAAAGCTACACTAGTGAGCATCCACTATTGTTTTACCATTACAGAAAAAATAAGATATAAATAAATTCAGAACATTAAAGTGGAAAAAAGGTGGTTCTCACCCTGGCATTATACCTATAAAGTCTTTTCTAGATTATCTATCAGGCACTACATTTGCTATTGTTTAGTCATCAGAGAGCTCTTAAATTTTGTCTTGTCTTCATTGCCTTCAACTACATGAAAGTAGATTGTGGGGGATAGATTGACAAAATTGCATTTATTTATTAGAAAAAAGGACAGTGAAACAAATACTAAATATCTCATGAGATCTTTTATAAAATTAATTAAATGAAATCCATTAATAAGGCTGTAATCTGTCTGAAGTTAGAACATAGTATTTTGTATTATAATTATTTAGAACAGATCAAATAATGTGGTTTTGATGGTTTAATAGAGGAAAAAATAGTTAATTTGAGATAACTAGGGAAAGACCTTTCTTTAAATTATTCCATATATGAATTCCAGCTAATATTTCTCAATTGCCACTTTTATGGTAATAATTCTATGCTCAAAACCTAGATTTTTAACTACATTATGAAAGATTAGATACTCTGAATAACTCTCTTGATTAAAACAACTAATGTATTGGAAAACCAATTTTTAAAAAAATTACAAACATTGCAGAATTATCATAAAAGAAGGAAGTTACAGAGGTCAACTTAAAGTGAGGGCAGGAATCCTGTGCTAAATTTTCTCTTTTTTTTCCTGTTTTTCTTTTGCTGATACTGAAGATAATTTATGCTTAGGCCACAGTAGTTATATGAGGTAAGTGACATAATATTAAGTGTAAGGTCTGCCCAAGATTGGATATAGCACAAAAACTCCCACATAAATATGGGGCCCCTAAAGTTTACGTTCAGTAAAAAAGGTAAAGAGAATCCTGTTATATAAAATAGAACAGAAAGGAAATTGCCTATCTCAAACTTGATAATAGGTAAGTGGGAAAAAATTCTCCCCTGAAAGAATTCAAACTCACAAAGAAATTCTCATGATGGTTGAAGTTCAAATTCAACTACTTGTATTGTCCAAAATCCACAAACAGACAATTTAATTTAATGGGGTGCTGTTTTGGCACTACCCATGTGTGACTGACAGAGGAAAAAATAAATTCCTTTAGGGGAGCATAATTTCAATCCAATTCTCAGAGAAGTCCAACAAAGTTAAAATAAAATGGTCAGTAACTGTCCAAAAATTATAAATCACAGCAAGAGTTAGAACTGGTAAGAAAAATAAAATAGAATGTAGAATCAAAGCTGTAATGGCTGTATTGACCTGCACTGAAAAACAAAAATAAATGACTATGTTACATATGTATATATATATATATATATATATATATATATACAAAAAAAACAGAAGTTTGACAATTTTAAGAGTGATAAAAAGAGATATTCAATGCATAATCATAGTTGAAAAACTACGAGTAAAACTTCTACAAATAAAAAAATAAAACAATTGAAATGCAAAATTCTTTGGGGATTTTAACAGCATATTAAACAGTGCATGTATTTAACACTGTATTAAACACAGATGAAGAGAGAATTAGTGATCTGGAAGAAAGTCTGAAGAAATCATCTAGAATTATGTTTTGTTGTCTCAGAGTGGCAAAAAGATGTAAAACATGAAAATATATAAGCAGGATAATTAAAAAGAAAAAAATTGACAGAACACTACCTCATAGGGAAACAATAGAATGGGAGAGAAAGAGCATGTGTGAGAGAGAAAGAGAATGAGAACTTTAAACATAGAGAGGAAATATGGATAACCTAAAAATAACGGCAATTAAACTCATAAATGGATTCTTAATAGCAATAGAAATAATAGAAGCCACAAAAAGTGGACTAATAATCTCCATTGTGATTAGAGGGAATAACAGTCAGTCCAATGCAATTATTTCTCAAGAACAAGAATGAAATAAAAACTTTCTCAGACCAAAAATAAATTCAGAAAAGTTACAACCAGCAGGCCCTAATTAAAGAAAGTTTTAGAAGTTGTAATTTACACAGAAGAAAAAATCATCTAAAATAAAATTTAATAAGCAAGAGGGAATGTGGGGCAAATATATTGTTAAATATGTGGAAGAATCACAAACAAATATTAACTTATGAAATATCTATAACTAATTTATAGAGAAAATGGAACTCAATGTTGAAAAAAATAGTATATAAAATTGGAGTGAGAAAATCAAAGGTGAAATATTCAATAACATTTTTATCATTCAGCAAAAAGGTCAAGACTCTGGTTAATTTAACTTCAATCAGGTCAAAATATATAGACCAACAGCTAAAACAATAGAAAATGGGGCATATAAGTTTGAAACAAAAGAGAAAAATGTAATAAAAGGGAAACAAATGCTATCATTCCAAAAGAAGACAAGAAAGGAAAGAAAAATGAAAAGCAGAACAAATAGAACACATATAGTAATATGGTAGAAATAAATCCTAATTATAGCAGTAAATAAAATAAACGCAACCCCATTTTTCTTATAAGAGGAACAGAAAAAGGACACCTATAGAAATTCCTAACAGGGAAGAGATGGAGAACAGGATTTCCCTTCTCTGTATGAACCAACACAAGTCTGGTCACATACACAAAGTATGCATTTGTCAAATACATCCAGAGAAGCAATGCAACTATCATGTAAACCACTACCCAGGTCCCAGACCAAACTCTGAGTGACATGTGTAAGGGGCAGACCAAACAGCATAGCTTTGAAAACTGAACTGATAGAACGTAAGACAGAACTTGAGGTCTGATCCTAAACAAGTTCATTGCAAGTTAAAACAAACAAACAAACAAATAAAAATCAACATCCTCCAGAGGATTATAATAAGACCTGTAGGTTCACAATATAATACTCAAAATTTACAGAATATAATTCAAAACTACTCATCATTCAAGAACCAGAAATATCTGACAAATTCTCAAGGAAAAAGCAATTAACAGATGCCAAATGCAAGATGATCCCAGTGAGATTCCATTCAGGAAATGAATGAAAAGATAGAATTGTCAGCAGAGATAGAAATGCCATAAAAGTAAGCAAATGGAAATTTTACAAGTGAAAAATACAGTATTGAGAAAAATAAAACAAAAGTGGATGGGCTCAACACCAAATGGAAGTAATAGAAGAAAAATTAGTGAATTTGAAGACAGACCAATAAACATTATTTAATCTGAAAAAGAGAAAATATTGAAGAAAAACATGTATAGAGTTTAAGGGAATTGTGGAACAACAATATACAATCTTACATTTGTATCAATAAACTCCCTGGGGAGGTGGAGTCAAGATGCCAGTGTGGGAAGACAGGGAGTTAGCATCTCCCCACAAGTAGGGCACCTACCAGCTGCTGGTGGGGGACTCTGAAGCCCAAGGAAATGGGAGGAACCCCAAAGTGAACCAGTAGGATGGAGGGGGACTGAGGGGGGGAGGAGAAGTGGAGGCCAGACAGGATCGGTACCCCTGAGGCCAGGGAGATTAGGAGAGGCAGGAGGGAGGTGCCCTCTGGGAGGAGTGGGAGAGGAGTGGAGGGTGACTGCCCCACCCACTCAGGAACTCCTGCTGAGTTCCCAGGCCGATGACCTGCCCTCCAAAGCCCCCTCCAAGCCACGTGGGTCCTTCAGGTCATAAGAGGGAGGTTGGAGAGATCAGGAGAGGCAGGCAAGAGGTTCCCTCTGAGAGGAGTGGGAGAGAAGCAGAGGGTGATTGTCCCACCCATTTGGGCCTGGGGAGCCTGCTGAGCTCCCAAGCCAATCACCTGCCCTCCAAATCCCCCTCCAAGTCACATAGGTCTTTGGGTGTATACGAGGGAGGACAGGGAGATCAGGAGAGGCAGGCGGGAGGGTCCCTCCCAGATGGGAGAAGAGGACAGGAGAGGAAGGCATATGCTCTACCCACTCGAGCTCAGGAACCCTGCTGGGCTCCCAGATGAAGTCCCCTGCCTTCTGAGACCAGAGATGGGGGGCATGCCTGGGCTCCTTCTGTTCCTTGACCCTAAACCCCATCCCCTAAAGCCCCCAGTCGTTTCTCCAGCCTTGTGAGTCCTGAATATTGGCCCTGACCACCACCCAATCTTCGCCTTTGCTTAAGCCCCACCCTCCACAGACAAGGCCTTTCCTCCCTCCCATTTTTTTTCTTTTCCATCCTCCTCTTTTTAACTTTTGTGGTACTGATGTACCTTCCAGTTGTTGATTAATCTATAGTTTTATTCTATATTCTTCCTGACATATCTGTAAGTTTCCTAGTCTAATTTTATTTTTAATTTTGTTATCATGTTTTGGGGGTGTTTTTTGCTGGCACAGGTGGCTAGCAAAATCTTGGTTCACAAGCCTGGGGTCAGGCCAAAGATCCTGGGTGGAAGCTCCATGTCCAAACCACTGGACTAACAGAGAACCTCAGGTCAGAGGGAATATTCATCAGAGTGAGGTCTCATGGAGATCCTCATCTCAGCACCATGACCCAGCTCTACCCAATAGCCTACAAACTCCAGTGTTGGAAGCCTAAGGTCAACAACCAGTAAGACAGGAACACAAACCCACTCATAAAAAAAAAAAATTGAGACAGCAAAAAAATATGTCACAGTTGAAGGAA
Source organism: Delphinapterus leucas (assembly GCF_059928025.1). Classification (NCBI taxonomy): domain Eukaryota; kingdom Metazoa; phylum Chordata; class Mammalia; order Artiodactyla; family Monodontidae; genus Delphinapterus; species Delphinapterus leucas. Next base: position 47,564,598 of record NC_143150.1, on the reverse strand, counting down.
CAAGGTAAAAACATACAAGACCAAATAAATGAAGAGGAAATAGGGAATCAAACTGAAAAAGAATTCAGAGTAATGATAATAAAGATGATCCAGAATCTTGGAAGTAAAACAGAGGCACAGATTGAGAAAATACAAGAAATGTTTAACAAATATCTAGAAGAAATAAAGAACAAACAAAGAAAAATGAACAACACATTAACTGAAATGAAAAATACACTAGAAGGAATCAATAGCAGAATAACTGAGACATAAGAATGAAAAACTGAGCTGGAAGATAAAATGGTGCAAATAAATGTCAAGGAGCAGAATAAAGAAAAAAGAATAAAAAGAAATGAGTACAGTCTCAGAGATCTCTGGGACAACATTAAATTCACCAACATATGAATTATAGGGGTTCCAGAAGAATGAGAAAAAGAAAGGGTCTGAGGGAATATTTGAAAAGATTACAGTTGAAAACTTCCCAAAAAAGGGGAGAGGAAATAGTCACCCAAGTCCAGGAAACACAGAGAGTCCCATACAGGATAAACCTTAGGAAAAACACACCAAGATATATATTAATCAAACTAACAAATATTAAATTCAAAGAAAAAATATTAAAAGTAGCAAGGGAAAAACAACAAAAAAATAACATACAAAGGAATCCCCATAAGGTTATCAGCTGATTTTTCAGTGGAAAATCTGCAGGCCAGAAAGTAGTGGCAGGATATATTTAAAGTGATGAAAGAGAAAAACCTACAACCAAGATTACACTACCCAGCAAGGATCTCATTCAGATTTGATGGAGAAGTTAAAATCTTTTCAGACAAGCAAAAGCTAAGAGAATTCAGCACCACAAAACCAAACCAGCTTTACAACAAATGCTAAAGAAACTTCTCTAAGTGGGAAAAACAAGACAAAAATAAAGACCCACAAAAACAAACGCAAAACAATTAAGAAAATGATAATAGGAACATACATGTCGATAATAACCTTGAATGTAAATAGATAAATACCTCAATCAAAAGACAGACTGGCTGAATGGATACAAAAACAAGACCCATATATATGCTGTCTACAAGATACCCACTTCAGACCTAGGGACACATACAGACTGAAAGTAAAGGGATGGAAGAAGATATTCTATGAAAATGGAAATCCAAGGAAAGCTGGAGTAGCAATACTCATATCAGGTAAAATAGACTTTAAAATAAACACTGTTACAGAGGAAAGGAGGGACACTATGTAATGATCAAAGGATCAAACCAAGAAGAATATATAACAATTATAAATGTTTATGCACCCAACATAGGAGGAACTCAATACATAAGGCACATGCTAACAACCACAAAAGGAGAACACAATAATAGTAACACAATAATATTAGAGGACTTTAACACCCCACTTACACCAATGGACGGATCACACAAACAGAAAATAAATAAGGAAACACAAGCTTTAAATTACATAGTAGACCAGATATATCTAACTGATATATATATATACAACATTCCACCCAAAAGTGGCAGAACACATTTTCTTCTCAAGTGCACATGGAACATTCTCCAGGATAGATCACACCTTGCATCACAAATCAAGCTTTGGAATATTTAAGAAAATTGAAATCATATCAAGCATCTTTTCTGACCGCAATCCTATGAGATTGGAGATCAATTACAGGAAAGAAAAACTGTAAAAATCACAAATACATGGAGGATAAACAGTGCGCTACTAAATAACCAAGAGATCACTGAAGAAATCAAAGAGGAAATTTTAAAAAATACATAGAAACCAATGACAATGAATACAGGATGACCCAAAACCTATGGGATGCAGCAAAAGCAGTTCTAAAAGGGAAGTTTATAGCAATAGAATCCTACCTCAAGAAACAAGAAAAATCTCAAATAAACAACCTAACCTCACACCTAAAGCAATTAGAGAAAGAAGAAGAACAACAACAAAAAAAAACCCCAAAGTTAGCAGAAGGAAAGAAATCATAAAGATCAGATCAGAAATAAATGAAAAAGAAATGAACGAAATGATAGCAAAGATCATTAAAACTGGAAGCTGGTTCTTTGAGAAGATAAACATAATTGATAAACCATTAGCCCGACTCATCAGGAAAAGGAGGGAGAAGACTCAAATCAATAGATTTAGAAATGATGAAGGAGAAATAACAACTGACACTGCAGAAATACAAAGGAATATGAGACTACTACAAAGAACTATATGCCAATAAAATGCACAACCACAAAGAAATGGATAAATTTTTGGAAAAGTACAAATTTCCAAGATTGAACCAGGAAGAATTAGAAAATATAAACAAACCAATCACAAGTGATGAAATTGAAATCGTAATTAAAAATCTTCCAACAAACAAAAGTCCAGGACCAGATGGCTTCACAGGCGAATTCTATCAGACATTTAGAGAAGAGCTAACACTGATCCTTCTCAAATGCTTCCAAAAAATTGCAGAGGAAAGAACACTCCCAAATTCATTCTATGAAGACACCATCACCCTGATACCAAAACCAGAAAAAGATATCACAAAAAACAGAAAATTATAGACCAATATCACTGATGAACATACATGCAAAAATCCTGAACAAAATACTAGCAAACAGAATACAACAGCACATCCAAAGGATCATACAACATGATCAAGTGGGATTTATCCCAGGGATGCAAGGATTCTTCAATATAGGCAAATACAGGCAATGTGATTCACCACATTAACGAATTAAGGAATAAAAACCATATGATCATCTAAATAGTTGCAGGAAAAGCTTTTGATGAAATTCAACACCGATTTATGAAAAACAGTCTCCAGAAAATGGGCATAGAGTGAATCTACTTCAACACAATAAAGGCCATATATGACAAACCCACAGCAAGCATCATAATCAATGGTGAAAAACTGAAAGTACTTACACTAAGATCAGGAACAAGACAAGGATGTTCACTCTCACCACTCTTATTCAACATAGTTTTGGAAGTCCTAGCCATGGCAATCAGAGAAGAAAAAGAAATAAAAGGAATATAAATTGGAAAAGAGAAGTAAAACTGTCACTGTTTGCAGATGACATGATACTATAAATAGAAAATCCTAAAAATGCCACCAGAAATCTATTAGAACTAATCAATGAATTTGGTAAAGTTGCAGGATACAAACTTAATGCACAGATATCTCTTACATTCTTATACACTAACAATGAAAAATCAGAAAGAGAAATTAAGGAAACAATCCCATTTACAATCACAACAAAAAGAATAAAATACCAAGGAATAACCCTGCCTAAGGATGCAAAAGACATACTCAGAAAACTATAAGACACTGATGAAAGAAATAAAAAATGACACAAACAGATGGAGAGATATACAATGTTCTTAAATTTGTAGAATCAATATTATCAAAATGACTATACTACCCAAAGCAGTCTACAGATTCAATGCAATCCCTGTCAAACAACCAATGGGATTTTTCACAGTAGTAAAAGAAAAAATTTTACATTTTATATGGAAACACAAAAGACCCTGAATAGCCAAAGCAATCTGGAGAAAGAAAAATGGAGTGGAGGAATCAGGCTCCCTGACTTCAAACTATACCACAAAGCTATAGTAATCAAGACAGTATGGCACTGACACAAAAACAGAAATCAATGGTACAAGATAGAATGCCCAGAGATAAACCCACACACATATGGGCACTTAATTTAAGACAAAGGAGGCAAGAGTATACAACGGAGAAAAGAAAGCCTCTTCAATAAGTAGCACTGGGAAAACTGGACAGCTACATGTAAAAGAATGAAATTAGAACACTACCTAACACCATACACAAAAATAAACTGGAAATGGATTAAAGACTTAAATGTAAGACCAGACACTCTAACACTCATAGAGGAAAACATAGGAAAAACACTCTTTGACATAAATCACAGCAAGATAGTTTTTGACGCACCTCCTAGAGTAATGGAAATAAAAACAAAAATAAACAAATGGGACTTAATTAAATTTAAAAGCTTTTGCACAGCAAAGGAAACCATAAATAAGACAAAAAAACAACCCTCAGAATGGGAGAAAATATTTGCAAATGAAACAAAGACTAAGGATTGATCTCCAAAATATACAAACAGCTCATGGAGCTCAATATCAAAAAACAAACAAACCAGTTAAAAAATGGGCAGAAGACCTAAATAGACATTTCACCATGGAAGACATACAGATGGCCAAGAGGCACATGAAAAGATGCTCAACATCACTAATTATTAGAGAAATGCAAATCAAAACTACAGTAAAGTATCTCCTCACACAAGTCAGAATGGCCATCAACAAAAAATCTAGAAACAATAAATGCTGGAGAGGGTGTGCAGAAAAGGGAACACTCTTGCACTGCTGGTGGGAATGTGAATTGGTACAGCCACTATGGAGAACAGTATGGAGGTTCCTTCAAAAATTAAAAATAGAACTACCATATGACCCAGCAATCCCACTATTGGGCATATACCATTAGAAAACCATAATTCAAAAAGAGACATGTAGTACAATGTTCATTGCAGCACTATTTACAATAGCCAGGGCATGGATCCAACTTAAATGTCCTTTGACAGATGAATGGATAAAGATGATGTGGCACATATTTAAAATGGAATATTACTCAGCCATAAAAAGAAACGAAATTGAGTTATTTGTAGTGAGGTGGATGGACCTAGAGTCTGTCATACAGAGTGAAGTAAGTCAGAGAAAAACAAACACTGTTTGCTAACACATATATATGGAATCCAAAAAAAAATAAAAATGATACTGATAAAGCTAATTGCAGGGCAGGAATAAAGAGGCAGACATAGAATAAGGACTTGAGGACATGGGGCAGGAAGTCAAACCTGTGGTGAAGTGAGAGTAGCATCGACATATATACACTACGATATGTAAAATAGTTGGCTGTTGGGAAGCAGCAGCATAGCACAGGGAGATCGACTCCGTGCTTTGTTATCACATAGAGGGGTGGGATAGGGAGAATGGGAAGGAGGCTCAAGAGAGAGGGGATATGGGGACATGTGTATGCATATGGCTGATTCACTTTTTTGTGCAACAGAAAGTAACACAGTATTGTGTAGCAATTATACTCCAATAAAAATCTACTAAAAAAAAAAACTCCCTGAAGGAGAGAAGGAAGTGATTGCTACAGAAAAATAAATAAATAATTGCTGAAAAGTAACTTCCTAAATTTATTGAAAAATGTAAATTTAAAGTTTAAAAAATTCAGGAAACCCCATTTGAATTTTTTGAACTTCAAAGTATATCATATCTAGACATAAAATGAATTACTGATAAATCTATGGTAGAAAATATAGTGACACATTACAAATAAGGAAATAATAATTGAAAGTACTTATATGTGAACTCAAATATCATGGAGGCTAGAAGACAGTGCAACAACATCTTTAAAGTGTTTAAAGAAAAGAATTGTCTATTCAGGAATCTATATCTAGTGACAATATCTTTCATGAAATAAAGCAATATAAAAACATTAACAAATGAAAAAATAATAGCATTTGTGTTCACAAATTTGTTCTAAAGTAATGATAAAGGTAGTTTTTCAGGATGAAGGGAAATAATACAAGAAGGAAACTTGGAACGTCTGGAGTAAAGGAAGAACAACAGAAATGGTAAATATAATAGATTCAATTTTGTTAAAATATATATGATAGTTGAAAGGAAAAAAAAATATATAAATAAGATGAGGGTAAAAATTTATGTAAGCATAATATGTATGCCAGCTATAGCATTATGGGGGTGTAGGGCAAAGAGACCTATATGACTGTAAGTCTTTTACATGTTACTTGTAGTGTTTAATAGTTATCATATGTAGAATCTGAAAGGTCAGTTATTTGTATTGTAAACTCTAGAGCAACAAATATAAAAGAATGGCTACTATACAAAAGACAAGAGATAATAAATGTTGGCTAGGCTGTGGAGAAAAAGGAACACTTACACACTGTTGGTGGGAATTTAAGTTGGTGCAGCCACTATGGAAAACAGAATGGAGGTTCTTCAAAAAATTAAAAAAATAGACCTAACATATGATCCAGGAATCCAACTTCCGGGTATAGACCCAAAGGAAATGAAAACAGGATATTGAAGATATATCTGCACTCCCATGTTTATTGCAACATTATTTACAATAGCCAAGATATGGAAACAACCTAAGTGTCTATTAATGGATTAATGGATAAAGAGGATGTGGCATATATATACAGTGGAATGTTATTCAGCCATGAGAAAGATGGAAATCCTGCTATTTGTGACAACATGGATAGGCCTTGAAGGCATTGTGCTAAGTAAAATGTCAGGCAAGAAAGACAAGATGGTCAGAATGGCCATCATCAAAAAATCTAGAAACAATAAATGCTGGAGAGGGTGTGGCGGAAAGGGAACACCCTTGCACTGCTAGTGGGAATGTGCATTGGTACAGCCACTATGGAGAACAGTATGGAGTTTCTTTCAAAAACTAAAAATAGAACTACCATATGACCCAGCAATCCCACTACTGGCCATATACCCTGAGAAAACTGTAATTCAAAAAGAGTCATGTACCAAAATGTTCATTGCAGCTCTATTTACAATAGCCCCGAGATGGAAGCAAGCTAAGTGTCCATCAACAGATGAATGGATAAAGAAGATGTGGGACATATATACAATGGAATTTTACTCAGTCATAAAAAGAAACAAAATTGAGTTATTTGTAGTGAGGTGGATGGACCTAGAGTCTGTCATACAGAGTGAAGTATGTCAGAAAGAGAAAGAGAAATACCGTATGCTTACACATATATATGGAATCTAAGGGAAAAAAAGTGTCATTAAGTACCTAGGGGTAAGATGGGAATAAAGACACTGACCTACTAGAGAATGGACTTGAGGATATGTAGACGGGGAATGGTAAGCTATGACAAAGTGAGAGAGTGGCATGGACATATATACACTATCAAACGTAAAATAGATAGCTAGTGGGTAGCAGCCACATAGCACAGGGAGATCAGCTTGGTGGTTTGTGACCACCTAGAGGGGTGGGATAGGGAGGGTGGGAGGGAGGGAGATGCAAGAGGGAAGAGATATCTGAACATATTTGTATGTATAACTGGTTCACTTTGTTATAAAGCAGAAACTAACACACCATTGTAAAGCAATTATACTCCAATAAAGATGTAAAAGAAAAAATTTGTGAAATGCAGCCCAGATAATTTTAAAAATTTATAAATAATGCTGAGAAAATGGATATTCACATGGAAAAAATGAAATTGTATTTGTATTTCCCACTATATACAAAAATCAATGCAAAACCCCCAAATAATAATGTTTCTCAAACTTTAGTGTGCATCAGAGTCATCTAGAGGGCTTGTAAAAAACATAGATTTTTAAGCCTTTCCACAGAAATTCTTATTGAATAGGTCTGGGCTGGGACCTAAGAATTTGCATTTTTAACATTTTCCCAGGTGATGCTGATCTGGGTATGACATTTTAAGAACAATTTATAGAAAATTTTTAGGAATAAAAGTAGGAGACTATCTTTACAACCTTGAGGTGAGCAAGGACTTCTTAATGAGAACCCAAATGTGAAACTATAAAGGAGAAGATTGAGGGCTTCCCTGGTGGCACAGTGGTTGAGAGTCCGCCTGCCGATGCAGGGGACACGGGTTCGTGCCCCGGTCCGGGAAGATCCCACGTGCCACGGAGCGGCTGGGCCCATGAGCCATGGCTGCTGAGCCTTCGTGTCCACAGCCTGCGCGTCCACAGCCTGTGCTCCGCAACGGGAGAGGCCACAGCAGTGAGAGGCCTGCGTACCTCAAAAAAAAAGAAGATTGATAAGTTCAACTATGTTAAAACATAAAAAACAAATCTGTTCATCAAATACACATTAGAGTTATGACACAACCCGTAATCTGTGAAAATATTTACAACACATATAATTGACAACTGAATATTATTCAGAACATGGAAAGAATTCCTATATATCAATAAGAAAAAGTTTATTGACCTTGTAGAATAATACAAAGAAAACATGTCTAGACATTTCACAGAAAGGGAAAATAACTGGCCTGTGAATATACAAAATATGACCAATTTCATTAATAATCAGTGTAATGTATATTATCCATGGTTAAATAGAATTTATACTCGCCAGACTGGTAAAAATTTAAAAGTCTGACAATATCAAGTGTTGGCAAGGACATGAAGCAATGGGAATTTTCATATTCTGTTGGTGGAAAAATAAGTTTCCACTGAATAAAAGTATGACATTATCTTGTAAATTTGAACATGGGAATACCTCATGATGCAACAACACTCCTAGGCATTTCTCTCAAGATGTACTAACAAAGGGCACATACACAAAAGCTTATAACAGCAATGTTCACCACAGCAAACCTGAATACAACCCAATAGTTCATCCACAGTTGACAGGAAAAAGAAATTGTGTCATACTTACAAAATTGATTACCATATATAGCATTTTAATGAAACACAGCTACAGACATCAATATATATGAATCTCCAAGATACAATTTTGAGCAAAAGAAACAAATGACAGAAGGATATATACCATCTTAGCATTTATATAAATTCCAAAGCCAAGCAAAAGTAAACAACTTTCTGGGGATTGCATGCATAAGTATTAAATAGTAAAGAAAACCAAGAGAACCATTAACACAAAATTTAGGATTTTTATTATCTCTGTAGTGGTGGAAGTGTGATGTGATTGGGAAAACTTATAAAGGGATCCCAAATTACTGGCATTCTACTGTTTCTTAAGCTGAGTGCAGGAAATTGAGTGTTCTTTTAATGATATCATTCATTAAACTACACAATGCATTTTACTCACTCTTTTTGTGTGCATGACATATTTCATAGTTAAAAAAGAAATCCTATGGTAGTCTCCTTTAGCCTTCCAATTCAAATTAAAAGTTTCTGTCATGATTTGTAGGTCCTGGTTTGTCTGGTCCTTCTCTATCAAATTATCTCCTACTATTGCCTAGTATGTACTCTACCTTCCATGTGCTTTCTTATGATATTTCTATTATGCTGAATGTTCTCCCAGCTCACTTCTACCTATCTAAACTAAATCAATTCTCAAAGGTTGACTTCCCACCCCAGTGTCTTCACAAGCCAGTCTCATGCTTACTTCACCCTTCTCTGCATTCCTTTTGCTTTTTAAAATTAGTAGCTCTTCATCACACAATGTAGCACTTCATTGGTTTCTGACTGCTTCATCTGTCTTAACATTTGTCTCAACAGTACTGTGTTTCTTTTGCATCTTGTTAGGACCTAACACAGTTCTGGACTCACCAAACGTATTGAATAAACACTTGTCAATTTATGAAACTGGTTAAAAATTTGAATTAAATAGAATTTATTGAAAACTATGTGGATTTAATGCATTCAAGAATACACAGCAGGGCTTCTCTGGTGGTGCAGTGGTTGAGAGTCTGCCTGCCGATGCAGGGGGCATGGGTTCATGCCCTGGTCCAGGAAGATCCCACATGCTGCGGAGCGGCTGGGCCCGTGAGCCACGGCCGCTGGGCCTGTGCATCCGGAGCCTGCACTCCACAATGGGAGAGGTCACAACAGTGAGAGGCTCACGTACTGCAAGGAAAAAAAAAAAAAGAATACACTGCAGAATAAACACAAGAGGTAGTCAACCAGAGGCTCTGCTGTAATACATAGGATTTTTCACCTTTGACACAGCCTTTATAAGCAAATGGACATGACTAAATTGCCTCAAACTAACATATATAATTGAATCAACTAAATACAAAATTTGCTGGAATTAGAAATACTGAATGAGTGGACTCTACATCACTGAAGTTTTGAGTGACTGCTTAGGATAAAATTAAAATAATAACTGACATCCATATGGGTATTCAGATTTGCTTACAAATCTCCTGTCCCAAAGCTCTCACCATCTTTAAACTGCAGTATTACTCAGATGCATGCTTAAGCAGATTTCGTATCATAACATGGTAGCACTTGGACAGAGACATTGCTGCATTCTCTATTTTCTTATAAGTGCAAACCCACTGAATTGAAGCAAAAGTATTTCATAGGCAGAATAAAGTGTCTTGTCTTTCCTAGAATTCTTCATTCAGTCCAATTGTAAACTTTTGTAATGAGCTCTCACACAGTAGCATCTATTCTCTTGAAGTCATTCTGAAGCCTGCAGAGCTCAATCTCTTTGAATTTGGACATAAAAATTCTGGTCTGTTAGGCACTAGAACAACTCTATTGTTGTTCCTAGCCCTGCTTTCTCTAGGAGATCCCTTGGTAGATGTAAAGAAAACTGATCAAATATTTGGCTTATAAATAATATTTGGGAACACCACATGACATAGTTCCAGTTGGTTTATATTTGCAATGAAAAGAAATGAAAGAGAATTTCAGATGAACTTCCCTTCATCAGGGCTCCAACATTTTTTTTCTGAGTCTGCTGCTTATACTGCGGTTTTATCTTTATTATATGAGCATTGCTGTCTCACTGAATGACTCACATGCTAGATAATGTGCTTTAATCAAAAATGGAGCCTGAAAGCCAAGTCCACCAATGAAAGTAGTAGTCCACATTTGGATGCCAAATCTGAAACTGCTAGCTTTGAGCTTACCACTCAATGAAAGACTATCTAGAGCACGGGTCCCCAACCACCGGACCACGGACCAGTACTGGTCTACAGACTGTTAGGAGCTGGGCCGCACGGCAGGAGGTAAGCAGGCAGCGCGGAAGCTTCATCTGCCCCTCCCCATCACTCGCATTACCACCTGAACCATGCCCTGCCCCCACCACCGGTCCATAGAAAAATCGTCTTCCACGCAACCGGTCCGTGGTGCCAAAATGTTTGGGGACCGCTGATCTAGAGAGCATATCTTAAAGGCATTGACCAACAGAAATAGTAGGGCTGATTTCTGGGGGAAGTTGAATATAGTTGTTTCTTTTCTTCCAGCTCTTTTTAAGTTAATGCTCTGTTGGTCTTATACCCCTATCCATTCTCATATAGGAAAGGCATTTTTAATATGCTAAATTAAATCTTATAAAACTTTGTGTCTTGTAATAATTTTTTATATTGCCTACATGCAAAGATAATGCCCACGATTCAGAAAATTGTGTCCCTGTTTTGTTTCATTTTATGTTATAAATGATAATATTTGGCATTATATCTTTTGAATACTGTAAGTTCATTTTTATTACTTTTAAGAACACAGGGAGAATTTATAGGTGAGAAATAAAAATAAAGAGGAAAAGCACATTTTGGGTGGTGTCACTATGTCATTGAACATTATATAAACACGATATCCTGAAGTAAGTTACTTAAGGTATGGAATTTTCTTAGAGAGAGAAAAAGGCTTAAGCACAAAAAGAACCTCTTTTCAGGATTCTTCTTCCATATAGTAAGACATATTGCCAGGAAATAAAATATTTGCTAATCAGAAAGGTGAGTCAGCTGAGATATTGCAGGAACAATGATCTGTATCATTTTCTGGCTTATCATAAACATCAACACAATGTTGAGCGAATTCAGATTTTATGTAATTGTGTGTTTCAGATTTGCTCTCATTTGAACCTATTCTTCCTTCTCTGAAACCCTGGAACAATAGCTCCTTCCTACCTCACAGCAATAAAGTGAAAGAGACAATGCAATAAAGTGAAAGAGACAATGCCATTTTAAAAATGCCCACAGAAATGTTTAGGATAAGATGAAAAGTTACTGTACTTGGCACTTCATTCCTTTCAAATCCTGAAACTCTTAGCATGTGTGTGTGTGTGTGCACGCGTGTGTGTGTTTGGACTGAGAAGGTGTGATGGAGGTAAATGTGGAGAGTGAAACAGGAGAGGATAAGACCTGGACATGATGAAAGAGTAATAGTAAAACTTCACCGTTTGTTTTATCAAAATATTTTCCTAGTAAAATATGCCCTTTCAAGAAGCACTGACAGATGGAGTAAAGTAAAACAATCCACCATACCTGAGAATCCTGCACAGTGCCAGCTGGACCCGTTTAGAGGCTGGGAAGAAATGTCAGTCATTATTAAGGGAAATCCTCTGAGACCAGGAAGCAGAAGATTGGTTTGCAAATGCCTCCCCTGCAGGGGCTCTGGTAATATACAGCAATCTGAACCTGTGACCATCACTCATTAACTCAGGTGTTAGTGGATCATTCTGTGTAATACAACTGCAACTAATATTGATGATCCACTGATTGTGTTTCATGAAACTATTCAATTCATTTGGAAATACAAGGGGTGGATGTTTGCTTGAGGCATTATATAATACATCTCTCCTGAGGATTAATGTGTTAATATTTGTAATGCACACTGAAGATGAAAATTGCTGTATAAATAATAGCCATTATCCTGTGGTACATACAGCAGCAGCTACTTCATTAGGAAAGGAAAAAGAAAAGGACAGCAATACATGACCATGATAAAAAGTCAGATGCAGACTTCCATACCAACCATCCCCTCTACTCTAACATGTACTGAGGTAAAGTAGTTGCCTAAAGTGTGCTGAAATTCTTTAAACCATATCTGAAGAGAAGGAAGACTTCATGGTTTAGCAGAGAACCAGATATCCCATCAGTCCTACTATGTTTGTAGGGTTGCACATAGTTTACCATTGCAATCTTAGCCTGGCCCCCAGTAGGAAGATTGGCATAGCAAGGCTTTGCCCAGTTATGGCTGCTAGCCAAGTGCTGTGGTGAGTGGGAAAGGCCCTTTCCATGGTCACTGCCTCCCTCAGGTCTCTGGCATGACCACTGATGCCAGTGTTACAAATGATAAAATTAAACTCAATTTTAAGTGGCAGCTCACTTGTAATTAAGGTACAGATCAAAGTAAAAGCCTAGATGGAAATATGTATCATCCAAAAAGGCATACTGACCTGTCTCTAATTCCATGAGCGAACCTCTAGAAGGCTCACAGAAGCAGCTTTGTGTTTAAAAAGCTTCTTAATGCTAAGTAGTGCTTAAGACCTGAGCCTCAAATCTCAGGGAGGCTCTAGACTGGAATACATTTCTAAAGCAATTGTTCCCAGATTTTTGGATTTCACACAACTTTAGAATGTTAGCATATATTTATCATCTACTACTATAACCACTTCAAAAATAACATACATTTAAAAATAGAAGACATAGGAAAGACAAACAGAACAAATGGGCTGTCATAGGAAAGGGCACATAGCGAACTTAGAACAATATGTATATATTTTATGTATACTGGGCAAGTTGCTTAACTTGCCAATTCCTTTGGGTTCTCCATCTGTAAGAGGAGACAATACTATTTTTTATGAGGAGTAGAGAAATTAATGTATAAAGTTTTTAGAACAGAACATGGCTCCCTATATCCAAGACATAAGAATTTAATTCTCTCTCTTTGTGTGTGCTTAAGTTCCTTCTTAATTTTTAAAAATTCTTATTACCATAGATTTGTGATAACCTTATCTCAGACCAGCACTGATCCTCAGACTTACATTTAGAAGCACTGGTCTAGAAGCCCCACAGTGGCCTATGACATGATACAAGATAGTTCTACTAGGGAACTAGACTAGTTTATAATAATTAGAATGCCCTAAAGGGAAAGAAAACACTCCATCCTAGTGAGTATTGATTAAGAACAGTTTTCTGTATATAAAAAGTCTCCAGTGTCATATATCATATATTTTATTTATCACTTGGATGAGCATAGAGTTAACAGTAACATATTATCCCTAACATTAATTGATCCTTTTTCCTTCATCTCTAATGTTGAATCCACTTGCAAATTTTGTCAAATCTAATTACAACACATAATTCTAAAACTCCTTCAATTTACACTGATACCACCCTAGGCCAAGTCACCATCATCTCTTAACTGCTGAACTTCCATCCTAACTGGCCTTTCTGCTTCCATTCTTTCTATATCTACAAACCATTCTCCACACAGCACTCACAGCGATTTTAAACAATAATGTAAACCTTCTAATGGCTTCCTATTGGACTTATAATAACATCCAAAATCTTACCATAGCATAAAATGCCCTGAATGACCTATCCCTTGTCTCTCTCTAACACATCTTGTCCTTCTCTCCCTCACTTTCACAATGTGCTAACCACACTGACTTTCATTATGTCCATTGACTGCCATAATCTTGCTCTTTCCTCAGGGTCTTTACCTTGCTGTTTTTCTGCCTGGGGCACAATTCTCTCAGTCATTCATGTGGCTGCTTCCATCCTCTCATGCAGGTCTTATCACAAATAATGTCTCCTTAAAGATGTTCCCCCTCACTCATTCCTCATTATCCTCACAGCCCTATTTTCATAGCATCTGTCACTCTCTGAGATTATTTCATTTATTCGTGTTTATATGTTTATTGTCTCGCACTCACACCTCAGAATGTAAGTTTTATGAAGTGTCTTTGTCTGCCTTGTTCAATGGTATATACCTAACATTATTAGACTTACAATAATGTTTGAAAATGACTAGTCATTCAATCAATGCTTGTTGAAAGCATCAATGACTCTTCCAGGTATCATGTTAAATACTTTATAAAAAATATTACCTGTGATACATATAATAACTCTATAAAGTGAGTTTATTGTTACCATTTCTTACTGATAAAGAAGCTTAGCTTAGTTAAGCAAACTCTCAAAGGCAATGGAGATAATAAATATCAATGCTTGGACCCAGATGCAGAGTATAATTCATTTTGACTTCAGAGTCCATTCTCTCTTTATTTTCCTGAACAACAAATATCCATGATTTCATTTATTTATTTATTTACAGTAGGTCCTTTTAGATTATCTATTTTATTTTTATTTTATATTTTAACATCTTTATTGGAGTATAATTGCTTAAAAATCGTGTGTTAGTTTCTGCTTTATAACAAAGTGAAACAGCTATACACACACATATATCCCCATATTTCCTCCCTCTTGCATCTCCCCCCCACCTTCCCTTTCCCACCCATCTAGGTGGTCACAAAGCACCAAGATGATCTCCATGTGCTATGTGGCTGCTTCCCACTAACTATCTACTTTACATTTGGTAGTATATATAAGTCCATACACTCTCTCACTTCTTCCCAGCTTACCCTTATCCCTCCCCGTGACCTCAAGTCCATTCTCTACATCAGCATTTTTATTCCTGTCATGACCCTAGGTTCTTCAGAACCATATATATTTTTTAGATTCCATATATATATGTTAGCATATGGTATTCATTTTTCTTTCTGACTTACTCCACTCTGTATGACAGTCTCTAGGTCCATCCAACTCACAATAAATAACTCAATTTCGTTTCTTTTTATGTCTGAGTAATATTGCATTGTATATATGTGCCACATCTTCTTTATGCATTCATCTGTTGATGGACACTTAGGTTGCTTCCATGTCCTGGCTGAAATAGAGCTGAAATGAACTTTGTAGTACATTATTCTTTTTGAATTATGGTTTGCTCAGGGTGTATGCCCAGGAGTGGGATTGCTGGGTTGTATGATAGCTCTATTTTTAGTGACTTAAGGAACCTCCATACTGTTCTCCATAGTGGCTGTATCAATATACATTCCTACCAACAGTACAAGAGGGTTGCCTTTTCTCCAGACCCTCTCCAGCATTTATTGTTTGTATATGTTTCGATGATGGCCATTCTGACCAGTGAGAGATGATATCTCATTGCAGTTCTGATTTGCATTTCTCTAATAATTAATGATGCTGAGCATCCGTTCATGTGTTTGTTGGCAATCTCTATATCTTCTTTAGAGAAATGTCTATTTAGTTCTTCTGCTCAATTTTGGATTATTTGTTTTTTTGTTATTAAGCTGCATGAGCTGCTTGTAAATTTTGATGATAAAACCGTTGTCAGTTGCTTCATTTGCAAATATTTTCTCCCATTCTGAGGGTGGTCTTTTCATTTTGTTTATGGTTTCCTTTGCTGTGAGAAAGCTTTAAGTTTCATTCAGTCCTATTTGTTTATTTTTGTTTTTATTTCCATTTCTCTAAGATGTCGGTCGAAAAGGATATTGCTGAGATTTATGTAATAGAGTGTTCTGCCTATGTTTTCCTCTAAGAGTTTTATAGCCTTACATTTAGGTCTTTAATCCATTTGAGTTTATTTTTGCATATGGTGTTAGGGAGTGTTCTAATTTCAATCTTATACATGTAGCTGTCCACTTTTCCCAGCACCACTTATTGAAGAGGCTGTCTTTTCTCTACTGCATACTCTTGCCTCCTTTATCAAAAATAAGGTGACCATATGTGTGTGGGTTTATCTCTGGGCTTTCTATCCTGTTCCATTGATCTATATTTGTCTTTTTGGGCCCATACCATACTGTCTTGATTACTGTAGCTTTGTAGTATAGTCTGAAGTCCAGGAGCCTAATTCCTCCAGCTCTGGTTTTGTTTCTCAAGATTGCTTTGGCTATTCGGGGTCTTTTTTTTCCATACAAATTGTGAAATTTTTTGTTCTAGTTCTGTGAAAAATGCCATTGGTAGCTTTATAGGGGTTGCATTGAATCTGTAGATTGCCTTGGGTAGTATAGTCATTTTCACAATGTTGATTCTTCCAATCCAAGAACATGGTATATCTCTCTATCTATTTGTATCATCTTTAATTTCTTTCATCAGTGTCTGATAATTTTCTGCATACAGATCTTTTGTCTCCTTAGGTATATTTATTCCTAGATATTTTATTCTTTTTGTTGCAATGGTAAATGAGATATTTCCTTAATTTCTCTTTCAGATGTTTCATCATTAGTGTATAGGAAAGCAAGAGATTTTTGTGCATTAATTTTGTATCCTGCTACTTTACCAAAATCATTGATTAGCTCTAGTAGCTCTCTGGTAACATCTTTAGAATTCTGTCTGTATAGTGTCATTTCATCTGCAAACAGTGAGAGCTTTACTTCTTTTCTGATTTGGATTCTTTTTATTTCTTTTTCGTCTCTGATTGCAGTGGCTAAAAGTTCCAATACTATGTTGAATAATAATGGTAAGAGTGGGCAACCTTGTCTTGTTCCTGATCTTAGTGGAAATGGTTTCACTTTTTCAACATTGAGAATGATGTTAGCTGTGGGTTTGTCATATATGGCCTTTTTATTATGTTGAAGTAGGTTCCCTCTATGCCTCCTGTCTGGAGGGTTTTTATCATAAATGGGTGTTGAATTTTGTCAAAAGCGTTTTCTGCATCTATTGAAAGGATCACATCCTTTTTTTCTTTCAATTTCTTAATATGGCTTATCACATTGATTGATTTGTGTATATTGAAGAATCCTTGCATTCCTGTCATAAATCCCACTTGATTATGGTGTATGATTCTTTTAATGTGCAGTTGGATTCTGTTTGCTAGAAATTTGTTGAGGATTTTTGCATCTATGTTCATCAGTGACATTGGCCTGTAGTTTTCTTTCTTTGTGGCATCTTTGTCTGGTTTTGGTATCAGGGTGGTGGTGGCCTCATAGAATGAGTTTGGGAGTTTTCCTCCCTCTGCCAATTTTGTTTGAGAAGGATAGGTTTTAAGTCTTCTCTAAATGTTTGATTGAATTCGCCTGTGAATCCATCTATTCCTGGGCTTTTGTTTGTTGGAAGATTTTTAATTGTAGCCTCAATTTCAGTGCTTGTAATTGGTCTGTTTATATTGTCTATTTCTTCCTGGTTAAGTCTTGGAAGGTTGTGCTTTTCTAAGAATTTGTCCATTTCTTCCAGATAGTCCATTTTATTGGCATATAGTTGCTTGTAGTATTCTCTCATGATCCTTTGTATTTTTGCAGTGTCAATTGTTACTTCTTTTTCATTTCTAATTCTATTGATTTGACTCTTCTCCCTTTTTTCTTGAGGAGTCTGGCTAATGTTTTATCAATTTTGTTTATCTTCTCAAAGAACCATCTTTTAGTTTTATTGATCTTTGCTATATTTTCCTTCATTTCTTTTTCATTTATTTCTGGTCTGATCTTTATGAGTTCTTTCTTTCTGCTAACTTTGGGGATTTTTATTCTTCTTTCTCTAATTGCTTTATGTTTAAGGATAGGTTATTTATTTAAGATGTTTCTTGTTTCTTGGGGTAGGATTGTGTTGCTATAAGCTTCCCTCTTAGAACTGCTTTTGCTGCATCCCATAGATTTTGGGTCATCGTGTTTTTATTGTCATTTGTTTCTAGGTATTTTTTGATTTCCTCTTTGATTTCTTCAGTGATCTATTGGTTATTAAGTAGTGTATTGTTTAGCCTCCATGTGTTTCTATTTTTTACAGATATTTTTTCCTATAATTCATCTCTAGGGTCATAGCATTTTGGTCAGGAAAGATATGTGATATGATTTCAATTTTCTTACATTTACTAAGGCTTGATTTGTGATCAGGATATGATCTATCTTGGAGAATGTTCCATAAGCACTTGAGTAGAAAGTGTATTTTGTCATTTTGGATGGAATGTCCTATAAATATTAAGTCCGTCTTGTTTAATGTATCATTTAAAGCTTGTGTTTCCTTATTTATTTTCATTTTGGATGATCTCTCCATTCATGAAATTGGGGTGTTAGTGTTCCCTACTATTATTGTGTAACTGTCAATTTCCCATTTTATGGCTGTTAGCATTTTCCTTATGTATTGAGATGCTCTTATGTTGGGTTCATAATTATTTACAATTGTTATGTCTTCTTCTTTGATTGATCTCTTGATCATTATGTAGTGCCCTCTTTGTCTCTTGCAATAGTATTTATTTTAATGTCTAATTTGTCTGATATGATAACTGCTCCTCCATCTTTGTTTTGATTTCCATTTGCATGGAATATCATTTTACATCCCCTCACTCTCAGTCTGTATGTGTCCCTAGGTCCGAAGTGGGTCTCTTGTGTACAGCATGTATATTCGGGTCTTCTTCTTGTATCCATTCAGCCAGACTACATCTTTTGGTTGGAGCCTTTAATCCATTTACATTTAAGGTAATTATTGGTATATATAAAGTCACATGCACAGGTACAGGTTGTGTGTGAGTTTGGCATAAGGAATGGACATAACTTTTTGGGGGAAATTCAACCCACCACAGGAGGACCCTTTCATATAACCTCTGAAGATAATAGCTAACATTTAGTAAGTACATACTAGGAGCAAGGCATTCTTTAAAACACTTTAAGTGTATCAACTCATTTAATTCTCATGATGATGAGATAAGACAAAAATTGAAGCAGAGAGAGGTATTTTACCTTTCCAGGATCACATAGTAGTAAGTGGTGGAGTTAAGTTTCAAAACCATTCTGGCTCTACAGCTCATGTTCTTAATTGCTCAACTATGCTGCTTCCTAATTATTGTTAATGCTATAATAACAGTAGTAGTAAATGTAGCTGTCCTTGTTGAAAGCTATGCACTAGGCCTTGAGCTTAGTGCTTTACATGGATTACATCACCTAAACCTCACAACAACCTTGTAAGGAAATTACATTTCTGAAGCCTAGTTTATAGTCAAAAAAACGAAAACACAGAGGACTTAAGTAAAGTTTCCAACATTATACATATAGGATGTAGTGGATTCATAATTAAGTGACTTGACTCTGGAGTTGGTGTGTTTAACAACTCTATGACACTAACTGACTCTAAGATTGAAACTTTCATTTATTCATCATTCATCTCTGTCTTCCATAGTACTTGTGCATATTATCTGCTCAATGAAATTTTGCTGAATTAATGAATTAATTAGATTAATAATTCTACAATAATCACATTTTGTCCAGAGTCTCAGCCTGTTTCACTGTCCTTATTTCTCAATGTGTCGATCTCTGTCTGACTCTATCTTTTCCTTCATGCTCGTATGTCAGTATTGAAAAGTATGCCATTTTTCAAGGACTTCTTTAATGAAGCCAGATGGATCTATGGAACGGAAGTTCTTGAGATATGTCTGCAGGGAGACATGCTCCAAACAAGCATTGTCTCCAAACCAATCCAATTCAAATCATAGGCTTATCAAACAATTTTTGAGAACAAACTGGAAGCCACACCAAATATGCTGAAAATATTCTGCAAGGATAGTCTATATGCCAAGTCAACTGAATGTCAATATCTTTCCTACTATGTTCATATTTCAACTATCAAGTCAATAATTTTTAAAAATCCTCCAATTAATGCCTAAGGAGGGAATTAAATTAATATGCTCTCCATCAGCCTTGATTTACCTTATCTTTTTGATACTAATAATCAGTGTAAAGATCTAACTTTAAATCAGTGTTTTTAAAAACACTAATAAGAAATTAGAGGTCAAATTAAATTTACAACAGTATCCACAGTCCCAAAGGTAGATTCTGTAAATATCAGCAGGGATATCTGGGATATTACACAACTCCAGGGAGTAGATATTCACATTATATTCTATGTGAATGGCATCCCCTGGAGTTGTAAATTGCACAACCTGCAGGGCAGTATCTGGAGACTCTGGTCAGCAGAACTGATTTAGGATAACAAAGGAGCAATGCAAAAAAAGCAATTGATTACAAACAGTGCTGATCCACACCAGTGATATTTCAAGTTTTAGCAAAGTCAAAGAGACTGCTACACTTGCAGCTTGTTAAACTTGAGTACTAGTCTGACCTGGCTTTGATGAGTTGAGGGAATTCTAGTGAAGGGCAAAGCTCAAAAATTGGGAGTTTTATCTGAACCTTTTCTCAACTCTTCAAACCACCAGGTGCTAGATACCTATGGGAACTAGCTTTCTTGTGAGATTTTGTTGTAATTTCCATTAAAGGTTGTTAAGAAGGGAGAAAAATATATTAAGAGACTAACTGAAGGCACCCCAGTACTTCTAATAACAGCAGGAAACCTGGCCATGCATAAAGACCTAGGAAATCAAAGCCAGCTCTGCAAACAAGGAGATACCCATGCTGGTCCTGGGCTTTCAGTTCTGGGCACTTCCTGCCTTCCTCTCTCCTGCCATGGGGACAACTGATGTATATTTCACCCAAACCCAGATTTTCTGTTATATTTGACTGTTGCTTGTGCCTGGGAACCCTTTTCCAATTGCTGACTAGTATTTAATAGTTTGTATCTAAAAATAACTTTGGCTTGGTTTTGATTTGAACATCTGATGTGACATAAATGGTGAAAGTGAGACACAGACTTTGAAAAATGCTACACTTCATTGAAAGCCACTGTGTGCCATAGAGAGATTTAAATAACATATTCCATTGTCTCAGTGCTGTGAATCAAACCCAAGGCTGTTTGATACCAGAGCTCCTGCTATTAACTACTAAACTCTACACCTTTTTACAAATAGGCTTAAAAAATCCTTAGGCTGCATAACATGCCCTCTTTTACACTGGCCACACCCAAAATATATACCTTGGCTTTCCATCTCTTCCCCATCTCCCTTATTTATTTCACCTCTGTCATTAAATGAAGAGGACACAGAACTGTGAGAAATAGCTCAGAAGTTTTCCTAGATATACAGTCCCATGAAATAACTAAATAGAAAGGAGACACCAGCAGTGTTAAATTGCTTTGAGCCTATCACAATCTTTTGATTAATTCCTACATCCAAAGACCTAATTTCTGTATATATTTCATGGTATGGAAAAACTGAGCCGTTTATTTTCATGACTCCACTATCATCTTTAATCCTCATTGCAAAAGGAAAATTTACAAAACCTTTTGTAATTAAATAAGAGTTAGAGTCATTGTTATTTCCATTTTACAGAAAAGGAAACAGAGATACGGTGAGGCAAAATTCCCTCATCCATTTTTGAGAGGAATCATAGCATCAACCAATCAGTTGGTCTGAAAATCTCCTGAATAGATTCTTAAAGATACCACAGATTCTGGCATCTAACTTTCTTCTAAGGTTCTCATAATGTGGGATATGGAAACTACAGCAAACATTGCAGTTGCATCTGATTCTGAATTGCAAATAACATACAGCTACAGCACCACTAAACCTCAACATCATCAATATTATATAAAATGACATTAAAATATTTGGAATATAGTGAGCTGCTCTGATTCCCTAGGCTTCCAAGGGCTTGGGAGTTGTTTGAAGGAGATTACATGTTTTCTAACCTATTTTCACCTGTCCCTGGATGACTCATCTCTGCCCAAATTTCTATGTTTTCCCTGATATAAGCAATGTGATAGAGATCCAGGAGTACTGTGGTTTTGGGATGGACATATATCAGGGTTTGGGAATTCACAATGCACAGCAATATTTTACACATTCCTTGGGTAGATATCATTGAGGACAATAATGATATATACAATTTGATTGATTTATGTCAGCTATGTATCAGTCTTCTCATAATCATATCTATTCCTCATAATAATCCTAGGCAACCTACCTAAGGAGAAAAAAGATCTGTATGCAGAAAATTATAAGACACTAATGAAACAAATTAAAGATGATACAAATAGATGGAGAGGTATACCATGTTCTTGGACTGGAAGAATCAACATTGTGAAAATGGCTCTACTACCCAAAGCAATCTACAGATTCAATGCAATCCCTATCAAACTACCACTGGCATTTTTCACAGAACTAGAACAAAAACTTTCACAATTTGTATGGAAACACAAAAGACCCTGAATAGCCAAAGCAATCTTGAGAACAAAAAACGGAGCTGGAGGAATCAGGCCCCCTGACTTCAGACTATACTACAAAGCTACAGTAATCAAGGCAGTATGGTACTGGCACAAAAACAGAAAGATAGATCAGTGGAACAGGATAGAAAGCCCAGAGATCAACCCACGCACATATGGTCACCTTATCTTTGATAAAGGAAGCAGGAATGTACAGCGGAGAAAGGACAGCCTCTTCAATAAGTGGTGCTGGGAAAACTGGACAGGTACATGTAAAAGTATGAGATTAGATCACTCCCTAACACCATACACAAAAATAAGCTCAAAATGGATTAAAGACCTAACTGTAAGGCCAGAAACTATCGAACTCTTAGAGGAAAACATAGGCAGAACACTCTATGATATAAATCACAGCAAGATCTTTTTTGACCCACCTCGTAGAGAAATGGAAATAAAAACAAAAGTAAACAAATGGGACCTAATGAAACTTCAAAGCTTTTGCACAGCAAAGCAAACCATAAACAAGACCAAAAGACAACCCTCAGAATGGGAGAAAATATTTGCAAATGAAGCAACTGACAAAGGATTAATCTCCAAAATTTATAAGCAGCTTATGCAGCTCAATAACAATAAAACAAGCGACCCAATCCAAAATTGTGCAGAAGACCTAAAGAGACATTTCTCCAAAGAAGATATACAGACTGCCAACAAACACATGAAAGAATGCTCAACATCATTAATCATTAGAGAAATGCAAATCAAAACTACAATGAGATATCATCTCACACCAGTCAGAATGGCCATCATCAAAAAATCTAGAAACAGTAAATGCTGGAGAGGATGTGGAGAAAAGGGAACACTCTTGCACTGCTGGTGGGAATGTGAATTGGTTCAGCCACTATGGAGAACAGTATGGAGGTTCCTTAAACACCTGTAAATAGAACTACCATATGACCCAGCAATCCTACTACTGGGCATATACCCTGAGAAAACCATAATTCAAAAAGAATCATGTACCAAAATATTCATGCAGTTCTATTTACAATAGCCTGGAGAAGGAAACAACCTAAGTGTCCATCATCGGATAAATGGATAAAGAAGATGTAGCACATATATACAATGAAATATTACTCAGCCATAAAAAGAAATGAAATTGACCTATTTGTAGTGAGGTGGATAGACCTAGAGTCTGTCATACAGAGTGAAGTAAGTCAGAAAGAGAAAGAGAAATACCGTATTCTAACGCATATATATATGGAATTTAAGGAAAAAAATGTCCTGAAGAACCTAGGGGTAAGACAGGAATAAAGATACAGAGCTACTAGAGAATGGACTTGAGGATATGGGGAGGGGGAAGGGTAAGCTGTGACAAAGCGAGAGAGAGGCATGGATATATATACACTACCAAACTTAAGGTAGATAGCTAGTGGGAAGCAGCTGCATAGCACAGGGAGATCAGCTTGGTGCTTTGTGACCACCTGGAAGGGTGGGATAGGGAGGGTGGGAGGGAGGGAGACGCAAGACGGAAGAGATATGGGGGCATATGTATATGTATAACTGATTCACTTTGTTATAAAGCAGAAACTAACACACCATTTTAAAGCAATTATACTCCAATAAAGATGTAAAAAATATAATAATAATCATAGGCAATACTAGCTCCATTTAATGAAGAAAACTGAGTCTCAGGGATCTTTTAGGACTTAGACCTTAAGTTAATATTCCTTTGATGTGGATTCAGTTTGAAATTCCATGACCCCTAATGTCTAAATTAAATTCCACCAACTGCCATTTAAACCTATGGGTTTTTTTCCTGTCCTTGGAGGGAAGCAAAAGCAGTGTTGCTGATTCTCAAGCTAACTTTTTTTCTCTTTTAATCCATATTCTTTTTTTCTTAACTTAAAACAGTACTGAGAAAAATGTATAAACTGAACTTTCTTATACCACAGAAATTCCCCAGTGTGGTTTTCTGAGTTAAATTCAATATTGGTGCAAAGGTTCAAGTGAACTGATATTCCAGAAACTTTAAATTGATCTGTTTCCTTCCTCCTATATGCTTTTTATTCTCCTCTTTCCCTTAAAGAAGTAATATGAACCACCAGTTTTTTCTCTGTATCTGTGAGTTGACAGAGGGTAGGGGGATGGAGGATGGACAAAATAAGTAAGTCAGAGGATGTAATATATACATAGTACATTACATAATGTCGTCAATAATATTGTAACAACTTGTGTTGTGACAGATAACTGGTCTTATTGTGGTGATCATTTCAAAATGTATAAAAATATCGATTCACTATGTGATATACCTGAAACTAATATAACATTGTATGTTGATTGTAACTCAATTAAAAGCCCCCTCCAATTATTTTTGTTCATGGAGATTTGTTAAATCCATATATATGGACGCTAAATAAAATAAGTAATGTGAAAAGAGAAGACTGATGTAGCATCACAGAAAAATGTAAAAGTCCTCCATTGATTTCTTGTAATGAATTATCAAAAAGGAAAATAGTTTATGGGCATTCTGCTCTCCAGTTGTCCACACTAATATCAGAAGGAAAATATTTCCTCATTAGGAAGGAGTTACCAAAATGTATTCATCTCTTCAGCTGGATAAAATTAAAAATGCAGAAGTTGTTTGGTGGCCATTTTATCCCTGCATGCTGCTAGGTTTCCCTACCCCCAAACTTAGCTATTTTGAATATTTCTGTCAGTTTCTTTGATGACAGATCCACCTGGCCCTTCATCACTATTCCTCCCTCCTTTCCCCTCCTCTCTCTTCTCCCCCTTCCTTCTAAGTCTCTCATCCTATCAAACCAATTCAGTCACAAAGTCCTTTAATTTAAGTGTGCATTAAAGGCAACGAAATGCTGGTGCTTTATGACATCTAAGCTTCAACTGGAATTTTTGCTTAGAATACTATATTGTTAGGCACTGTTGACATTCACCCTTGCTTTGCCCTTAGGACATATGACATACATTCATGAATTTTAAGGAGTGTTCCTTCTCTTGATCCCTCAGCCAGGAAAACACCCTGCTATGTGAAGCTGTAACCATTTTTTTGCCTGAAGAATTTATATGGCTGAGGACCCACCGTATCACCTATGAAATATTAACAAGTAGCAATACAATTAGTCTTACAGAAGGAATAAAAAAAGATTAATTCTTATACTGGCAGAAATATTGGAGAAAATCATTTATCTTTTGAGTTATTTCATTTATTACATTTTTATAATATAATTTTATGAGTGTCTTATCTTTTAATTTTGTAAGTCCTCTATTATATTATCTTCTAAAAATTCCATATATGCTTACACATGGAGGACATGGTGGTAACTTGGGGATTGTGATTCATGCTCTTTCTTTTGAAGCACAACTGGGCTTTTAAAGAATCTGGTTTCTCTTTTCAACACAATTTTGGCTGCCTATTAGTGCGTATATTGTGCTTCTCCCCAGAGGCATCCCTCCAATAACAGGGAAGGCATTATTAAACAGGCACATGGGAGCAAGATGTGCTCCTCATTTCTTAGAAACACCAGTGGCAAAGATGTGGGAAAGAGGCACATGTGAAAAACAATGGTGGAAACTTAAGCATTGGTAGCAAGTTGAGGGATATTCCTCTAAACACCCACATCCCTAAAAAAGTGAGGATTGAGCTCCATATACAAGGTCATAACAAAAATTAATGAAATTGTTCCTCAGCTTCTAGTTTGCATTTCTCACAATATCAGAGGTTTCACTTTTTGTTGTTTCTGATAAAGCTGGTCAAGTGCCAAATTTACAAATTTGCTATAATAAAAGGAGAGAGAATCAGAACAGACAGAAGGATATAGGCTTTGGTTGTCTCTTCCTGGCTGACTCCAGAGTCATTTTTTTTCAAATGAAGGCCATGGCTCTAATGTTAAACCACATGGCCCATCATTGAAAACTTTAATAGCTAGGGTACAAGAAGCAGCTGCACCCTTGGTACAATTTTAAACCCATTGATCACCTAGTAACTGCAGAAGGAGAGTATGCCACTTTGTAACATTCTATTGCAGTGGCAGAGTCAGCAGCAGCAGGCTGAGCAGTTTTTTTCCTATGCAATGCCAGACTGGAAATCTTTGCAGCGATGCCGGGGCCTTTCTGTTTATCCAGTGATATTGAATGAAGGTAGGACCAGCTCAGAATGGACCCACTGTAAGATGATCAGAGAGCCATTCTGACTTGGGTCCTCAAGATCTCTTTATTTTAAAAGGAAACATTTATGAATTGGCTAAGCTGTGTGGGACGCAAGTATTTGATCAGTGAGACACATGCCATAAAGCTGAATGTTGCACAAAGTGGAAGGATTTCAAAAATAAGCCCATTGGCTGCAAAATGTACAAGCTGTCATAACTGTACCTGGAACAAAAATCTGTCATCTATCCAAACATTACTTGTTCCTGGGAAGCACTTTTGGACACTTTACGAAAGTAAACAAATTTTCTTATTGTCCACATTTGTTCTAGTCAGACCTTTGAGATAAAGCCCTATAATTATCTTAACTCTTCAGGTGCTGGGGTAAATACAAACAAAATAAAAGTATAATGAAACTATTAGCTTACTTCCTTATTGCTAGTCATCGTGATAAGAGAATTGTCTATAGTATCTCATTTCAATCTCATAACAATCTTCTAAAGGGAGTCCTATTGCTCAAATATCAGGTCAGCCACAAAAAACCTATTGTGCTAATTTCCTTCAAGATAGTTAAAAGTAAAACTTTTAGGTCTTATCTGCTGTATGAGTAGAGACTACACAGAAAATAGAATGAATGAGAAGACATATAATGACATGTTCAGTTTTAATGTATTTCTAGTACATACTTTCAGCTTTGTACTTACAAATATGCCTCTCAAAGAGGGCAAGAACATCTGTAAAATACAGTGAGAAAGGATGGCCTGAGATGCAGGTACGTTTAAACAAATTTATGTGTTAGCTGCAATCTTATTTTTTGGAAAAAGATAGTTTCCATTTACAAATACTAGAATATAGAGTGTATACATTGCCAATGTTCTGGAGTTTCTGAATTGTGATAGCCAATCAGTCTTTGCTGAAGAGACAGGGAACAGTATTTCCCCATTTTGTCTCTGCTCAGAAATGCAAAAAGTGTTCATATTCTTAGATTTTCTAAATTTAAAAAGTAGTTTTGTCATATTGCACTTTGCCTTTTTGGCTAGATCTACATTTAGCCTGAGAAGATATATTATATGTGGGGATGTTTATTTTAGGGGGTGGTTCTCAAGGAGGTATAAAGAGCTCGTAATATATTTATAAGTCTGCTAAAGGTGGTATACAGGAATGTACACCTTACAAATAATTTACAATATATTTACAGCAAAGAAGTTAAAACACATCAATGGCTCTTGCAAATGCATTTATTGCAATTTTGTATTCATACATTTCATTAAAAATGACTTAATATGTTCAAGTGAACTATTTATAATGAAATGGAAACTCCAGGAATGGCAGTCAGTGTGTGGTAATTGTTGACCTGACAAAGCTATGGTAAACAACTTAAGATCAAACTATTGTGTATGAATCCATACTAATCAAACCACACTTAATAAGCCTTTAAAAAATCTAAAGCCCTTAAAAGGAAAGTAAAATATTATGAGAGGAAGGAAATTTTGTACCACTGATAGAGTGACTTAAATATGAGAGGGCTCACACAACGTTTCTCCTCATTGACTATCAAGGTCATTATGCACTTACTAACACTTCTCCAAACCTGTTTACTCCCCCCCTTAGATGTAAAACTACATAAAGACGTACCTAAAAATCTGAGCAGATCTTAGATATTTTCTACAGGACCGTATGATCTATTTTCATCTCTTTTTGCTTTTCCTCAGCAGACAGGCCCAAACCCCAAATTCTGCCTTTGTGTTTGAGAAGCCCTAATTCCCAATACCTTACTGCATCCTTAAAGTGATTTGATCATGGTCATGATGTTTGTATTTTTGTACAGTAAGGATCCAGAGGTGACTATGGCATATAGTTTATCATTTGGGCATATATAAATTCACAAGATCAGTGTACAGCTTCTATATCAGCCTCAAACCTAAGTTTCAAGATGTTTCTCATGTAGCCCACATTAACCTTTTACCAACTAATGCTTTATCTTTGAGAATTCTTCACTGGTATTTATGAACCTTAAAGATGTTTTCCTATTAAAATTATCCAAGCATATTTTTATTATCTCTCTGTTTTGATTTCAGGACTTCTGAAGGCCAAGCCGAGGTCTCTTACAATTTTTCTAACTATCCTAGCACCCATCACACCACTTTGAGCACAAAGGGTTCTTAATAAAGGTATCTGTTTGACAAACCAGACTTCAAGTTTCATTCTACAGCCCTCACAACTTGAGCTGCACACTATTATTCATGATTCTGGAAGAAAACATTTGTATGAAGTGTTGAAAGCAGTGGATCGACCTCACTGATTTAGATACATGCTTATGGATCTGACCTGATGTTGGTCACTTATTATGAAAGAGGCTGCTGTGTTCTCTCTTTCATGATAGGAGCAAAG
Organism: Delphinapterus leucas; assembly: GCF_059928025.1. NCBI lineage: Eukaryota > Metazoa > Chordata > Mammalia > Artiodactyla > Monodontidae > Delphinapterus > Delphinapterus leucas. The sequence continues at coordinate 47,535,517 of NC_143150.1, read as the reverse complement.
TCAAGATAGAAGAGCTAGCATCAGAGACTATACCAGAAAGTGGGGTGAGGTAAAAAGCAAGGATAATCCAAAACTTGCATAATACTCACTGAGTCCATAGAAAACTTCTTATCTCAGCCCTTTGAAACAAAACAGCAAATGTAAAATTGATTCTTTTCTCAGCTAGGATTGACAAGGGCTTTGAGGTTTTTTGTTTGTTATAACCTACACATTAGAAAAAGAAAGATAAAATGAGGCTTTCCTGTTCATAGTTATCTATTCCTGAACGCAAGGTATACATGCTTCTATTTCCCCTAAGATTCATTTCTCGAAATGGCCAAAGCTCCATGGGCTCTCTGTGATTTGTCAGAACTGTTCCGCCTGGCTCTGATCCTTCCCTTGCAAAGTTGGCTGCCAGCAAGGAGTCTTGTTTTCTGACTCAAAATATTCAGACTAAGGTTGTTGAATAGCAGATCTAGGATGTAGGTGGAAAACCTAAATGAATCTAAACTTTTTCTCCTGAATTAACATATAAACCATATTTATTAGGTTGATTTGTGCAAGTAATGGAGGAAAAAAAGAATAAGGAGTACAATTAGTTGATTCAATGTAGGGGGGATTTCAAAGGTTTTGGGTTGATTTGTACCTGGATTCTGGAACTTCCCCAAGTATGCAGATCGCCCCCAATGTTTCAACTACCTCATCCTTTGAAAGATGAGTGAATTCCAACTAGATGCTGGCAGAGCTACAGCTGTTAGAGCATGTCAGCCAACCTAACAGAGAAGCCAGTGGAGCACAGAACTAGAAATATGCATGCTCTCTTTACTCCAGCCTGACCATCTGTGTATGGACACAGCATCAAAGTTGTGCAGCTGTGCTGATACTGCTCTGTGGAAGGAGATCAGTTATATTCAGATGTAATTCATTTCTCTGCTGTCAATGGCTATAGGACATTGCTGAGGCAGAGCGACGGGGTTTGGGGTGGGGCCAGAGAGTAGACAAGAGGTTTCGTGGGTTTTACATGAGTACCATAAACTCGTGATGTCACCAAGATGATTTGAGCTTGGAAGGTACACTCTAAAATCCACCTGCATCGATTCAATTATCAGTTTGCAAGTGGTGAGCAGTAGCACATGTGCTATTGTGAACCCTTTGTGTTTACAATGTGAAGCAGCATTTTTAAATGCCATGGAAGTGTTGCAGTCATAACCTGCCTAGTTTTCCAAAAGCAATTTTGTTCAAAGAGACAACATCCACTTTGCTTCAAAAAATTTACAAGAAAGAGAGGCAATCTACATACTCAACTCATATCTATTCTTAATATGCAGAAATACAGCAAGTTTTAAAAATAAAAACAACAAAAACAACAGGCATTTACAAGCCCCTGGCTATAGGCAGACATTTCAGTAAAAGTGGCAACCACTTTGGGGGAGACTGCAAGCAATTTTCCATCCAAGTCTCATGTAGGTTAAACCATTAACAAAGTAACAAATTTAAGCTGGTGATGTACCTTCTAGTTTGCAGCAGGAAAATTTTTCATAGAAAAATCCTGTCATCTGTCTTTCAACCTCCGAGGAAAGTTCCATTAGATACAGTTTTGTGTGTTTATTTGATTTTTTTTCCCCTAAACTGTTGAGCAGGAAAATTGAGAACTGCTCCAGGGCTAAGTCAAGATCCAGGATATTCTATTTCAAAAATCAAGGCCATGAGCATGTAGGAGCTCATGAGCCTCCTTAGTCCCAAATATTACTCCATTTAAGCTATACATTAAGAAAAAATGTCAGGGATAACATGTTTTTAAAAATACTTCACACCTGAAAGATAAGAGAATTGATGATAATAGTTATGTAAGGGAAGGAAAATCCTTTAAAATAATACATGAATTACAACTGCCTGCTACAAAACACCTAAGGCAATGTCATTTACTGGTCTATTCCCAGGTCTGTATTTTTGTGCTACATATCTATTTAAATGTAACCCCCATTTGATACATAGCAGGGAAAATGTCTGATGGTATGGTACATTTTCTATAAATCAAGAGGCAGGCTTGGGAAACTTAATCAGGCCTCTAGGCAGGAAAATTATATGTACTGTAAATACCTACATTTGGCTGTGCTGTAGTTAATGAGTAATATGACTACCACTGCTGTCTGTCCCTTATGCTTCAGCAAAGCAGAACTTATCTTCTTCTCTTTTTGATGCATGTTTCTTTTCACAGTAATATTGCCTGGTATGAAAAATTATATTTGATGATTTCAATCTGTCAAGCCTCCTGAGTCCTGTGCTCAATATATTTTAACTGTTAATTCCTTTCCAATGGAAAAAAAACCCTCCTTATTAATTTCTTCCCGCATTTGGTGTTTGTCTGATAGTGCTCATTCAAAATATATTTTGAAATCTGAAAAGTAGTACAGACAGAAGGTCAAAACAAAAAGAAAAGCACTAAAAACTTTACCATTTAAAAAACTGTGGTAAAAAACACATAGCATGATATCTACTCTTTTAATAATTCTTCAAGTGTGCAGTACAGTATTGTTAACTCTAAGCACAAAGTTTCACAGCAGATCTCTAGAATGTTTTATATCTCTCCTGACTAAAACTCTATACCTATTAAACAGCAACACCCAACTTGCCCTTCTACCTTGCTCTAGGCAGGGACAATACTACTTTCTGTTTCTATGAGTTTGTTAACTTTGATACTTTAGATACCTCATATAAGTAGAATTGTACAGTATTTGTCTTCCTGTGACTGGCTTATTTCACTAAGCATAACATCCTCAAGGGTCATCCATGTTGTAGAATATGACAAGATTTCCTCCTGTTTTTATGGCTGAATAATAATCCATTGTATGTACTATGTACCACATTTTCTTTATCCATTCATTCATCAACATACATTTAAGTAGTTTCTACTTTCTTGGCTGTTGTGAATAACGCTGCAATGAACATGGGAATTCAAATATCTTTTAATGATCCTGATTTCAATTGTTCTTGGATAGGTAATCAGAAATGAGCTTGATGGATCATATGATAGCTTGATCCTTAATTTCTGAGGACCTTCCATAACGTTTTCCAAAAAGACTGTAACATTTTACATTCCCACCAATAGTTCACGAGGGTTACAATTTCTCCACATCTTTGCAAACACCATTTATTTTTAAATTTTATTTCTTTTTTTATAATGGCCATGGCAACAGGTGTAAGGTAATACCTCATTGTGGGTTTTATTAGCATTTCCATGATGATTAGTGATGTTGAGCATTTTTTCATATACCTGTTGTTCGTTTTTATGTCTTCTTTGGAAAAATATCTATTCAAGTCCTTTGCCCATTTTTTAAAAAAAATTGGGTTATTTGATATTTGCTATTGAGTTGTAGGAGTTTCTCATATATTTTGGATATTAACCCTACATCAGATATGTGGTTTGCACATAATTTCCTTCATTTTGTAGGCTACTTTTTCACTCTGTTAATTGTTTTCTTTGCTGTACAGAAGGTTTTTAGTGGTCCCACTTGTCTATTTTTGCTTTGCTTCTTGTACTTTTGGTATCAAATCTAAGAAATTATTGCTTAGACCAAAGTTAAGGTGTTTTTTTCCTATGTTTCCTTCTAGGACTTTTATAATTCCAGGTCTTACTTTTAAGTCTTTAATCCATTTTGAGTTGATTTTTCTGTATGGCATAAGATATGGGTCTAATTTCATTCTTTTGCATGTGGGAATGCAATTTTCCCAGAACCATTTTCTGAAGAGACTATCCTTTCCACATTGCATACTCTTGGCATCCTTGTCAAAATTATTTGACTGTATATGTGGGATTTATTTCAGTGTTTTCTATTCTGTTTCATTGGTCTATTTGTCTGTCTTTGTGCCACTGCCATACTGTTTTTGTTACTGTAGCTTTGTAATGTTTTGAAATTGGGAAGTGTGATACCTCCAGCTTTGTTATTCTTTTTCAGAATTGTTGAAAAGCCATTTGGGGTTCTTGCTATAGAAATGTTAGAATTGTTTTTCCTATGTCTGTAAAGGAATGCCATTGGGATTTTAATAGGAATTGCATTGAATCTGTAGATTGCTTTTGGTAATTTAGGCATTTTAACAATATTACTTCTTCTAAACCATTAACATGAGAAGTCTTTCTATTTATTTTTTTCTTCTCTAATTTATTTCAGCAATGTTTTGTAGCTTCCATTGTACAACCCCTTCATCTCCTTAAGTTCATTCCTAAGTATTTTATTCTTTCTGACACTATAATAAGTGGGATTGTTTTCTTAATTTTCTTTTTGGATTGTTTGTTCTTAGTGTATAGAAACAAAACTTATTTTTGTATGTTGATTTTTTATCCTGCAACTTTACTGAATTTGTTTATTATTTCTAAAAAATTGTATATAGAATCTTTACGGTTTTCTACATATAGAACATATCATCTATGAACAGAGATTATTTTACTTCTTTCTTTCTGATTTGGATGCATTTTTTTCCTCTTGCCTAACTGCTCTACCTTGGACTTCCAGGAGTATGTTAAACAGAAGGAAGGACCATGTTAAATAGAAAGGATGAGAGTGGGCATCCCTGCCTTGTTTCTGATCTTAGAGGAAGGGTTTTCAGTTTTTTACCATTGAGTATGATGTTACCTATGGGCTTTTTATATATGGTCTTTATTATGTTGAGGTATTTCCCTTCTACTTCTAGTTTGTTTTTATCATGAAGGGGTGTTGAATTTTGCTTTTTCTGAATCTATTGAGATGTTCATGCAATGTTTATTTTTTTCTTCTGTTTATGTAGTGTATCACATTGATTGATTTTGTGTATTGAACCATCCTTGTGTCTCAGGGATAAATCTCACTTACTCATGTTGTATGATCCTTTTAATGTGCTGTTGAATTCAGTTTGTTACCATTTTGTTGGTGATTTTTGCATATATGCTTATCAGTGATAATGACCTATGGATTTATTTTTTGTAGTGACTTTGCTTGGCTTTGGTACCAGGGTAAGCATGGCCTCATAAAATGAGTTTGGAAGTGTTCCTTCCTCTTCACATTTTTGGAACAGTTTTAGAAGGATTGACTTTAATTCTTCTTTAAATAGTTTGAAGAATTTATCGATGAATTGGGGACCAGAAGTCATCTGGTCCTGGACTTTTCTTTGTTGGGAGATTTCTTGTTACTGACTCAATATCTTTACTAGCTATAATCTGTTCAGATTTTCTATTTCTTCATGACCCAGACTTGCTAGTTTATATGTTTCTAGGATTCTATCTATTTCTTCTACTTTATCCAATTTGTTGTCATATAATTTTTCACAGTAGTTTCATAATCCTTTTTATTTCTGTGGCATCAGGTATAGCATCTCCTCTTTCATTTCTGATTTTTGTTATTTGAGTCTTCTCTCTTTATTTCTTGATTAGTCTAAGTAAGCATTGTAGGTTTAGTTTATCTTTTTAAGCAACCAAATCAGTTTTGTCGATTTTTTTCTATTTTTCTGTTCTCCGTACTGTTTCTTTTCTAATAATTATTATTTCCTTCCTTCTGCTAACTTTGATCTTAATTCGTGTTCTTCTTTTTCTAATTTCTTGAGGTGTAAAATTAGGTTTTTGAGATCCTTCTTCTTTTTTAATGTTGGTGTTTATCACTGTGAGCTTCCCTCTTAGTTCTGTTTTTTGCTGCATTCCATGTTTTGGCATGTGGTGTTTTTATTTTCTTTTGTCTCAAGATAATATCTAATTTCTCTTTGGATTTGTTCTTTAAATTATTGGATGCTCAAGAGTGTGTTGCTTATTTTACACACATTTGTGAATTTTCTAATTTTCTTTCTGGCATCGGTTTCTAGTTTCATTCTACTGTGGTCAGAAGATATATTTGATATGATTTCAATATTCTTAAATTTGTTAAGACTTATTTCATGACCTAAAGTAGTAACTCTCCTGGAGAATATTCCATGTGCACTTGAGAAGAATGTATTCTGCTGCTGCTGTTGTGTGGAATGTTTTGTACATGTCTGTTAAGTTAATTTGCTCTATAGTGTTTTTCAAGTCCTCTGTTTCCTTATTGATCTTCTGTCTAGATGGTCTATCCATTATTAAAAATGAGGTTTGAAATCCCCTATTATTATTGTGCTGCTTTCTATTTCTTATTTTAGTTCTATTTTCTTGATTTCCAAATTATTTAAAATATTTTTCTCCATTTTTATTAAGATGTAATTGACATTTAAGTCACTTATACATTACATATAAGTGTAAGATTCAGGTATACAATGTGATGATTTGATATGTGTATGTAATGCAAAATGATTACCACAATTAGCTAGTTAACACATCTATCATCTCAGATAATTACCATTTATTTGTGGTGAGAACTGTTAACAGTTATGGTGACCAATGAAAGGGACCCAGAGCAGACATCTCTCCTTCACCCAAACTCTATGAGGAACTGGAACCTTCGTACCAGCAGAGGCCTCTTGCTCCTATCTGCCTCCTTGGAGAGTCACGACAAATTTTGGTGAATGCCTCCTGGTTCTCGGATCTCCTGTAGTGGTTGATGATCCTGAGTTTTATTTGGCGGTGTGTAACAGGTACCTGGCCTCTCAGTTGCAAGATACTGGTGGTGGGTGGTTGAAAGAAACCAGGGAAATACCCACCCAAGTGAAAGATACTGGGAGGGGGGCTGGTTGAAAGATACTGGGGTTTTCTCAGTTGAAAAAGGCTGAATGACCTGGGCTGAGTGGTTAGGTTAGAGGCTGATCTGATGCTTTTCCTCAAATTGGTTGCCTTAATAGAATTTGTCCGGATAAAAGTGAAGATATTACACGACAGCATTTGCTCCAAAGAAAAGGGACAAGCCACCTCCCAGTCAGTTATGGCTTTCTCGGACACCTTAGAAATTTACGTGAGTGGTGGAGGCAGAGTCCTCATACCCCACAGTGGCCCCATAGAGAAACCCATTCATTAATTAAAAGACTTGTTCATCCAGGGATCACACATAAAAATTGGCCATTCAGTGACCCGAGCACTCACATTGGTATTAGACCACCAAAGGGAGAAACCAATCCATGTAAAAGGGCTGAAACAACTCTATGGTGATGCCTAGAGGAGTTAAGCTCACAAGCAGCACACTGGCACACCACACAATTTCACTAGTAAATTTTACCCCTGACAAATTCAACTTTAAAATGGGGAATATAGCTTCTCAAACACAGAAATGAGGGGTGTCAGAAAGCCAGCCTCCAACTAACACCCCAACCAGGTTTATGTATGTACAAAACTTATACTTGCAAGTACATATTTAATTGGGAATTAAAGGAAAATTTTGCCCTGAACAATGGCTAAAATGGGCTCTTTTATTGCACATGCAGTTGTTTGAGAAAGCTAGCTTGAAGAAAAAAAAGATATTTTCAGAATTCTGACCCTGAGGGAACAAGTCCTACTAGGAGAACTTAATTTTCTCTCCCTGTGCATTGAGACCAGGGTTCTCAGGAACACTTATCTAGACCATCTCCAATTCCTGAGATTGAGGGGAAAAAATAGGAAAAGGATTCTTTTAAAATTTAACTTATTCCAGCTGTTATTTATAACTAGTGAGTTTTGTATTGTGATACCAGATTCATGACTAAATTTAGAAAATTAAGCTATGAGTTCTCTGGTGGTGTCTGTTTATATGTTTATGTGTGCTTTGTATATGTTTTTACCTTTGGATGGTATTATCAAAGTTAATTCAAGTGCGCTCTACTTAATTGGCTTAAAGCCAAGTAAGCACTTATATAAATTCTCAAAAATACAGAAGGTAACTGGCTAGAATTAATTTTAGTTTCACATGAACTGGGAAATATTCAGTATTAAATTAATATCTGGTATTAAAGTTAGTTTAAGTTTGTTGATCTAACTAATATAGACATTTCTTCAGAGTCACCAACATTAAGTATAATACTTTTATTGCACCTAGTTTAATATAAGTTAAATAAAATCATTTTATATCTGTTGCAAATTTTGCAGCAAGAAAAATAACTTGGTATGATAAATTTTTTATAAGCAAATAAAATATAAATGAGATAAGAGCTTTTGGGTGAAATCTTTAGGAATATCTACTTAAAAATGATCTCTCCAGATATTTGGCAACTTGAAATTTAGAGTTGTGCTAAATTAAGTGATGGAATTTTATTGAATAGTTAGGTCATTCCCAAATAAAGTAAGATACTGAGACATCAATTACTAAACAGAGAAATTAAAGTATTTAATGCTGTTAATGGATATGTTTGGGGCCACCCTGAGATATTCTCTATAAGAAAGCAAATGTTTTAGAAATTATCACTGGTATTTATGTTCACCAATGTACAGAATGCTAATTAAAGAAAGTTCATAATTACTTACTTCTTAGTTTTCATTAGAAATTAAGGTTTTTAAGAGTTGAGGACTCTAATTTAAATATGTAATTAAAGCTAATAGAAATAATAAAGGAAGCATTTCGGTATACCATAGGAAAGTAGGATGTGGGTTTTCAGTAAAGAAGGTCTGAAGAATGGAATTGCATTTTTTTTTTTTTTTTTTTGGCAGTACGCGGGCCTCTCACTGTTGTGGCCTCCCCCATTGTGGAGAACAGGCTCCGGACGCGCAGGCTCAGCGGCCATGGCTCACGGGCCTAGCTGCTCCACGGCATGTGGGATCTTCCCGGACCGGGGCACGAACCCGTGTCCCCTGCATCAGCAGGCAGACTCTCAGCCACTGCGCCACAAGGGAAGCCCTGGAATTGCATTTTATTAAGGTAAGAGAAAGTAAGTCTGTCTTAGAGCTGGTTGTTTCTGGATGGAAAAATTAAAGTGATGGATACAAAAAGTGATGAAATGTTTGTGGGGCATGGACCCTGAGAAATGAGTTTTGTGCACAGTCAGGATTGACTAAGTTTAGAATAAATTTAATTGAGTAAATGAATTTTAAAGTAAGCTTGTGCAAAACTTGAATCAGGCTTTTCTCTCTGTTAAGAGGACAAGTTTTCTTAAAATGTTGAGCTGCCTTTGATAACAGATTTTGAGCTTTTTTTAACTTTTAAGTGATCGGTTCTGTATTTGCCTTTAAATCTTGTATTGTCACTTTGGGTATGTGAATAACTATTGTTTCACAATGACCTATAATCCTATCTGACCAAGTGTTTTAAACCGTTTTTATTTTCATTTTTTTTTTTTTTTTTTTTTTTGCGGTACGCGGGCCTCTCACTGCTGTGGCCTCTCCCGTTGTGGAGCACAGGCTCCGGACGCGCAGGCTCAGCGGCCATGGCTCACAGGCCCAGCCGCTCTGCGGCATGCGGGCTCTTCCCGCACTGGGGCACGAACCCGTGTCCCCTGCATTGGCAGGCGGACTCTCAACCACTGTGCCACCAGGGAAGCCCTAAACCTTTTTAATATTTTTTTGGGAAAACTTTCTAACGCAAATTCTAATGAAGTCCTTTTGACCTCTAGCTAACTTTGGGATGCTTCAAAGGGCCTCTGAAACATCCCAAAGCGAGATATTAAACTAATTACATTCATTTGGTATGTTAAATTACATGGGAAGTATTGTCAAATGAGAAATAAATCTTCTTAGGTTATATTGCATGGCAAATGTTATTAATATAGCTATTCTAGAAAGTTTATGGAGTTACAAAAAATCTGATACGTCCTGGTACAATGTTATCAGTCAAAATTCTAATTATTATCTTAAAATGTTATATGTCACAGTAGTAATGGTTGTTTTTTTTTGTCAGTTGCATTGTAACCAGGTTTTTACAAACATGCCTTAAGTCTATTTGTCATTAATAGACACGGTTTTACTCTGATGCCTTTGCAAAAATGCTACCTCTTCAAGATTTATAGAAAGGACTTTTTGGACAAGTACGGGTTTCTGACCATAATGATGAACTGAGTAAGAAATTAAAGAATTCTAATGGAAACATGATGGCTTCATAAAACTCTTAACAAAATGGATTAGTTACATAGGACTCAGTGAACTGGTAAATATGGTAATAATTTTTATGGTTTCTATATGAAAACTATTGTTTTAAATCTGTGTTTTCCAGATATAAGGAAACCCTTCCCCTCAAACTAATTATGACTTACAGTAAGTTGGCAAATTATACCTTTGTAAGCAGAATTGAACATTTATCTTTTCTGTCTGATCCCTCCAGAGATTGGAAAGTCTTAGGTTCCCAGCAGCTTTATCAGATAAATTAAGGAGGCCACGTCTTAACAGGTGAAGGAATCTCAAGGTATTTTGCGGACCTTTTACAAGGAGGAATTTACCTGAATCTGTAAGGTGAAATCTGTGACAAGTCCTTGTGTGGCTTTCCTGGCCTTGAGAGACTTTTTTGGGAATTCAGTCTGAGACTCGTTTTGAGGAGTTCCACTACAGCCACTTTGGAGGAACCTATGTGGGCAACTGACCAGATTTGTTTTTTTGTTTTTTTTGCTTTTTTTTTCTTATTTTTTTTTTAACATGCTTATTGGGGTATAATTGCTTTACAATGGTGTGTTAGTTTCTGCTTTATAACAAAGTGAATCAGTTATACATATACATATGTTCCCATATGTCTTCCCTCTTGCGTCTCCCTCCCTCCCACCCTCCCTATCCCACCCCTCCAGGCGGTCACAAAGCACTGAGCCGATATTCCTGTGCTATGCGGCTGCTTCCCACTAGCTATCTACCTTACGTTTGTTAGTGTGTATATCTCCATGACTCTCTCTCGCCCTGCCACAGCTCACCCTTCCCCCTCCCCTATCCTCAAGTCCGTTTTCCAGTAGGTCTGTGCCTTTATTCCTCTCTTATCCCTAGGTTCTTCATGACATTTTTTTTTCTTAAATTCCATATATATGTGTTAGCATACGGTATTTGTCTTTTTCTTTCTGACTTACTTCACTCTGTATGACAGACTCTAGGTCTATCTACCTCATTACAAATAGTTCAATTTCGTTTCTTTTTATGGCTGAGTAATATTCCATTGTATATATGTGCCACATCTTCTTTATCCATTCATCCGATGATGGACACTTAGGTTGTTTCCATCTCCGGGCTATTGTAAATAGAGCTGCAATGAATATTTGGGTACATGACTCTTTTTGAATTTTTGTTTTCTCAGGGTATATGCCCAGTAGTGGGATTGCTGGGTCATATGGTAGTTCTATTTGTAGTTTTTAAGGAACCTCCATACTGTTCTCCATGGTGGCTGAACCAATTCACATTCCCACCAGCAGTGCAAGAGTGTTCCCTTTTCTCCACACCCTCTCCAGCATTTATTGTTTCTAGATATTTTGTTGATGGCCATTCTGAATGGTGTGAGATGATATCTCATTGTAATTTTGATTTGCATTTCTCTAATGATTAATGATGTTGAGCATTCTTTCATGTGTTTGTTGGCATTCTGTATATCTTCTTTGGAGAAATGTCTATTTAGGTCTTCTGCCCATTTTTGGATTGGGTTGTTTGTTTTTTTGTTATTGAGCTGCATGAGCTGCTTGTAAATTTTGGAAATTAATCCTTTGTTAGTTGCTTCATTTGCAAATATTTTCTCCCATTCTGAGGGTTGTCTTTTGGTCTTGTTTATGGTTTCCTTTGCTGTGCAAAAGCTTTGAAGTTTCATTAGGTCCCATTTGTTTATTTTTGTTTTTATTTCCATTACTCTAGGAGGTGGGTCAGAAAGGATATTGCTGTGATTTATGTCATAGAGTGTTCTGCCTATGTTTTCCTCTAAGAGTTTGATAGTTTCTGGCCTTACATTTAGGTCTTTAATCCATTTTGAGCTTATTTTTGTGTATGGTGTTAGGGAGTGGTCTAATCTCATACTTTTACATGGGTCTGTCCAGTTTTCCCAGCACCACTTATTGAAGAGGCTGGCCTTTCTCCACTGTACATTCCTGTCACCTTTATCAAAGATAAGGTGTCCATATGTGCGTGGGTTTATCTCTGGGCTTTCTCTCCTGTTCCATCGATTTATCTTTCTGTTTTTGTGCCAGTACCATACTGTCTTGATTACTGTAGCTTTGTAGTATAGTCTGAAGTCAGGGAGCCTGATTCCTCCAGCTCCTTTTCTCATTCTCAAGATTGCTTTGGCTATTCAGGGTCTTTTGTGTTTCCATACAAATTGCGAAAATTTTTGTTCTAGTTCTGTGAAAAATGCCAGTGATAGTTTGATAGGGATTGCATTGAATCTATAGATTGCTTTGGGTAGTAGAGTCATTTTCACAATGTTGATTCTTCCAGTCCAAGAACATCGTATATCTCGCCATCTATTTGTATTATCTTTAATTTCCTTCATCAGTGTCTTATAATTTTCTGCATACAGGTCTTTTGTCTCCTTAGGTAGGTTTATTCCTAGATATTTTATTCTTTTTCTTGCAATAGTAAATGGGAGTGTTTTCTTGATTTCACTTTCAGATTTTTCATCCTTAGTATATAGGGATGCCAGAGAGTTCTGTGCATTAATTTTGTATCCTGCTACTTTACCAAATTCATTGATTAGCTCTAGTAGTTTTCTGGTAGCATCTTTAGGATTCTTTACCTATAGTATCATGTCATCTGCAAACAGTGACAGCTTTACTTCTGCTTTTCTGATTTGGATTCCTTTGATTTCCTTTTCTTCTCTGATTGCTGTGGCTAAAACTTCCAAAACTATGTTGAATAAGAGTGGTGAGAGTGGGCAACCTTGTCTTGTTCCTGATCATAGTGGAAATGCTTTCAGTTTTTCATGATTGAGGATGATGTTGGCTGTGGGCTTGTCATATATGGCCTTTATTATGTTAAGGAAAGTTCCCTCTATGCCTACTTTCTGCAGGGTTTTTATCATAAATGGGTGTTGAATTTTGTCAAAAGCTTTCTCTGCATCTATTGAGATGATCATATGTTTTTTTTCCTTCAGTTTGTTAATACGGTTTATCACATTGTTAGATTTGTGTATATTGAAGAATCCTTGCATTCCTGGAATAAACCCCACTTGATCATGGTGTATGATCCTTTTAATGTGCTGTTGGATTCTGTTTGCTAGTATTTTGTTGAGGATTTTTGCATCTATGTTCATCAGGGCTATTGGCCTGTAGTTTTCTTTCTTTGTGACATCCTTGTCTGGTTTTCATATCAAGGTGATGGTGGCCTCATAGAAGAAATTTGGGAGTGTTCCTCCCTCTGCTATATTTTGGAAGAGTTTGAGAAGGATAGGTGTTAGCTCTTCTCTAAACGTTTTATGGAATTCACCTGTGAAGCCATCTGGTCCTGGGCTTTTGTTTGTTGGAAGATTTTTAATCACAGTTTCAATTTCAGTGCTTGTGATTGGTCTGTTCATATTTTCTATTTCTTCCTGATTCAGTCTTGGTGGATTGTGCATTTCTATGAATTTGTCCATTTCTTCCAGATTGTACATTTTATTGGCATAGAGTTGCTTGTAGTAATCTCTCATGATCTTTTTTATTTCTGCAGTGTCAGTTGTTACTTCTCCTTTTTCATTTCTAATTCTATTGATTTGAGTCTTCTCCCTTTTTTTCTTGATGAGTCTGGCTAGTGGTTTATCTATTTTGTTTATCTTCTCAAAGAACCAGCATTTAGTTTTATTGACCTTTGCTATTGTTTCCTTCATTTCTTTTTCATTTATTTCTGATCTGATTTTTATGATTTCTTTCCTTCTGGTAGCTTTGGGGTTTTTTTGTTCTTCTTTCTCTAATTGCTTGAGGTGCAAGGTTAGGTTGTTTATTCGAGATGTTTCCTGCTTCTTAAGGTGGGCTTGTATTGCTATAAACTTCCCCCTTAGAACTGCTTTTGCTGCATCCCATAGGTTTTGGGTCGTTGTGTCTCCATTGTCATTTGTTTCTAGGTATTTTTTTATTTCCTCTTTGATTTCTTCAGTGATCACTTCATTATTAAGTAGTGTATTGTTTAGCCTCCATGTGTTTGTATTTTTTACAGATCTTTTCCTGTAATTGATATCTAGTCTCATGGCGTTGTGGTCAGAAAAGATACTTGATACAATTTCAATTTTCTTAAATTTACCAAGGCTTGATTTGTGACCCAAGATATGATCTATCCTGGAGAATGTTCCATGAGCACTTGAGAAAAATGTGTATTCTGTTGTTTTTGGATGGAGTGTCCTATAAATATCAATTAAGTCTGTTTAGTTTAATGTATCATTTAAACTCTGTGTTTCCTTATTTATTTTCATTTTGGATGATCTGTCCATGGGTGAAAGTGGGGTGTTAAAGTCCCCTTCTATGAATGTGTTGCTGTCTATTTCCCCTGTTATGGCTGTTAGTATTTGCCTTATGTATTGAGTGCTCCTATGTTCGGTGCATAAATATTTACAATTGTTATATCTTCTTCTTGGATTGATCCCTTGATCATTATGTAGTGTCCTTCTTTGTCTCTTCTAATAGTCCTTATTTTAAAGTCTATTTTGTCGATATGAGAATTGCTACTCCAGCTTTCTTTTGGTTTCCATTTGCATGGAATATCTTTTTCCATCCCCTTACTTTCAGTCTGTTTGTGTCTCTAGGTCTGAAGTGGGTCTCTTGTAGACAGCATATATAAGGGTCTTGTTTTTGTATCCATTCAGCCAATCTGTGTCTTTTGGTGGGAGCATTTAGTCCATTTACATTTAAGGTAATTATTGATATGTATGTTCCTATTCCCATTTTCTAAATTGTTTTGGGTTCGTTATTATAGGTCTTTTCCTTCTCTTGTGTTCCTTGCCTAGAGAAGTTCCTTTAGCAGTTGTTGCAAAGCTGGTTTGGTGGTGCTGAACTCTCAGCTTTTGCTTGTCTGTAAAGGTTTTAATTTCTCCATCAAATCTGAATGAGATCCTTGCTGGGTAGAGTAGTCTTGGTTGCAGCTTTTTCTCCTTCATCACTTTCAGTATGTCCTACCATTCCCTTCTGGCTTGTAGGATTTCTGCTGAGAGATCAGCTGTTAACCTTATGGGGATTCCCTTCTGTCACATTTGTTTTGCAAACAAATTAGTCTTGATCTGGCTGTGTCTGGTGGAGATGAGGGTAATTTCAGAGAGAAAAATATTATGTTTCAGTGAATGATAAATTACAGTTTTGTTAATGGAGGTGTGTACTAACTAAAACTCACTTCCCAGACAGTTCCTTGCTATTATGTTATAATACTGTAAAATTTAATTGAAGTATTAAAATGACACTCTAAGCTTGTTTCTGAAGATTATCTCAGTAATCTATCTTTGAATGAAGATCAGATGCCTCACAACCTACAACCAGGGGATTATGCATATTTTAAATTCCATAATTTAAAGTACTATCTCCAACCTAGAGGGAAGGACGCTTGTCAGGTACTCTTAACTAGCTCCTGCACAGTGAAACTGAAGGGAATTGACTCTTGGGTTAATTTCCACTTACAAAGGGCCCTTGCACTGGACTCGTCTACAGATAGGACTACTAACCTCAAACTCATCTTAAAATGATGCTCAAACCAAGGAGAAACTACACATATGCCAGAATGAGAAGAAGATGATTTCAAAAGTAGACAACTGGCCCAAGATACTGGACCTGACCTGTATGATCATTTATAGTGTTTTCTTGACTTCTTGGACCTTTGCATATGAATCAAATGTTTTTTCATCATGGGTATAATCCTACGCTAGTTTTAAAAATCAATCCAATTGTTAGATTTGTGACCAGTTACCTGTGTCTAGTTCTTCTGGGTTACATTGGTGGATTTCTTCACTCCAAGTCTTTAATTGCTTGGCCCTTAGGAAATTATTCTAGAAGAAGGAAATTATAGTCCTGTTCAGGCCACTATTGATATTACTAAGTGGGATCCCCTCACTTGGCCAATTAATACCTGCTCTGACTCTGGCCATAAATATGAATTTACTTTTAGGATCACTTAAGCTCAGTCAGAACAATGAGCTAAGTTTCAATCAAAAACAATAATCTTCCATTTATTAGAAGAGGAAACCTCCCACAATCATGGGATGGATTTATTTGCTTAACACCAGGCTGTGGTCATTTAAGTGCTCTTCTATGTTGGGATCAATTAAATCATACTAAGGATAATCAGCCTAATAGCTTTAGGAAATTTGGCTGGGTGCCTTATGAACAATGCCTACATATTATTACCCTTAGAGATATTGACTGGTATGTAACAGACTGGGTCAGACAACCAGAGATTCTGTGGGCCACACTTAACAGAACTCAGTGGATTGCTGGTACTAATTTATGACCTTGGCTTCTGTGAGGTACCCTAGGATTTCCTTGGACTCAAGGTCATGTATGTAACAATTTAGAGATGGCCCCAGCCAATTTACCATTGGTATGAGCTCGATGGGTCTAGAGATCTGTATTCCGCTAGTATGACCATTTAGCAGATATTTTTGCACCTTCAATAACGTTGGAGGAAGTAATTGGCCATATCAAGTCTTAACAAAATTCACTCCACAGGCTTTAAATGGTAGTAATCAGGCTATTAGCCTACTGAATTCTGAGGATTCTATGATAAGAAAAGTGGTGCTACAAAACCTCATGGCCCTTGATATCTTTACAGCAATCTCAGGGAGGCACCTGTGCCACAATTCAAACTGAATGCTATGTTTTCATACCTGATTAATCCTCTAATATAGCACATTTAATGAACCATATGAAAAATCAGATTTCTGCCTTGAGTGACCCACTCCCTAGTCTTGATGAATGACATTATTTGTATTTTGCCTGTTTTACAAAATTGTTTCTTGCATTAACAAATGTGTGACTGAGGCTCCAACCAAAATATGTAGTTCTATATGAGATCAATGATTGTAATAGTGTAACTCTAGACATGGTACTATGCAACAAGAGGGGATTTTTTCCTGGACCATAACACACCAGTAAGACAGATGGTCCAGAGACTTTTGGCTACTGTTAATAAGGCCTATTCCACTAAAAACACATTGAGTAGCCTATCAAAAAAATCTTCACCAGACCTGGGAATGACCATTCCTAACACCTTAGGATGAAATGGTCATGAAATGCCTCCCAAGCCATTGTCTAATTTATGACCATGAAGGGGCCCTGCCAACTAAAAATTGGCACTTGCCATCTACCTCTACAAGGATTAAGTCATGAGTCGCTGCAGTCACTGACCTTCAACACCCCATGAAAGGAGTTCAGAGTGGAGATTAGGAATGAGGCATTCTGTGCTCTGGAAAAAAAACTGGTAGAACAGGCTTTCAGATAGTTAGATATTTTCAAGAGAAGATGTTATGAGCCCAATTCTTGCATTTCTTCATATCTCAAAAAGCACTAAAGTTATTCATGGTGAAATCTGCTACTCGTGACTAGCAATAAACTTCATGAGAATGGCAGCAACCTTCTACAAAAAACTGTGTGCTTGATTGCATGGACCCCCTCTTTACCAAAATCGCATACATACTGACCTTCCCCCCTACCTCTTCAGAGCAGTTTCTCAGAGCTATCTGAAATGCTGCCTCCCAGGCTATAGTCCTCATTTTGCACCAAATAAAGCTTAACTTGCAACTCTTACATTGTGCATTTTTTTCAGTTAACAGAACACTTAAGATTCGCTCTCTTAGCCACTTTCAAGTATATAATACAGTATTGTTAACTGTAGTCACCATGCTGTACTTTAGATTCACAGAATTTAATCCATTTTCTAACTGAAAGTTTTTACCCTTTGACCAACATCTTATTTCCCCCATGCTCCAGCCCTTGGCAACCATCAATCTACCCTTTTTTCTATGAGTTCTTATTTATGATTTCTATCTGTTAAACTTCTGATTTTGTTCCTGTATTCTTTCCTGATTTTATTGAATTGTTTTTCTGTATTGTAGCTCACTGAGCTTCTTTAAAACAACTATTTTGAATTCTTTATCAGGAAAATCTCAGATCTCCATTTCTTTGGGAACACATACTATAAAATTATTGTGTTCCTTTGGTGGTGTCATGTTACCTTGATTTTTCAATGTTTCTTGTCTTTGGCTTCACTTTTTATTTCTTATGCTTGATCAGGTCTGCTGTTGAATATTCTAGTGAATTTTTCAACTCAGTTACTGTTTTTTCTGTTTGGTTATTTTAAAAAAAATATTTTCTATCATCTCTTTGAGATATTCCTATGTTGTTCATTGTTTTCTTGAGTTAGTTGAGCATCTTTATGACACTTATTTTGTATTATTTGTCAGGTAATTCATGTACTTTCATTTCTTTAGTGTCAATTTCTGTATATTTATTTTGTTCCTTTGAGATATGTTTCTCTGTTTCTTTGTTTTTCTCATAATTTTTGTTAGGATATGCACATTTGAAAAATTAGCTCCCTCTCCCAGTTTGTACAGACTGGCTTGTATAGGGAAAGGCACTCACCAATCAGCCCAGCTACATTTTCTTAGGGCTTCTGAAAACCTTTTTGGAAGGATGAGACTTCTTTAGGTCTGTACATAAAATTTCTTAATAGAGACGTTTCCCAATTTCTTTTCCTGGAGCTTATAATCTCTGCTCCCTATTTTTCTCTCTATTATCTGCTGATCATTTAGAGCTACCACAGGCCACTCAGCTCACTTACGTTCTCAACAACCACCAGATTTCTAGAGTATGTTGAGTCCCACCTGCACTCTATTCATTCAGGCAGCTCCCTGAGAATCCAGAATACCGGATGCATTTTTCACTTTTCTCCATCCCCACAAGGGAGAGGCTGTTAAGCTGCATTGGCCTCTGTCTGATGTACTATCTGTCCTCTGGACCAGCAGCAAGCCACTCACACTTTTCCTTGTTCTTAATGGCATCCAGGCCTCTAAATCTGCTTGTTCCATCAGTATTCTGAATGAGGCAAGACAGAAACCAGTCCTTTGCGTGGCCTTTAAGAATCTGGAATGTTGGATGCACTCTCCACTCTTCTGCTTCCTTTCTGCCCACTCTCTCAGGCAGAATTCACTACTCAGTATATTTTCACCTAGTGCTGAGCTGTGCCAGCTTTGGGGAGGGGCTGATGCATGTAAAGTGAAATTGATTGACTTACCAGTCTCAATGCAACTGTTCTTGGCTTTGTTCTCACGTGGAATACTGCTATTTCTTGAATCTTGAATTCTCATAAGGGCATTTTTGACCATATATTGTTATTTAATCAGTGTATCTGTGGGAAAACAGTATAAGGGATTTCCTATTCTGCCATCTTGCTGTGACACTCTAGAACTTTACCATTTTCTTCAGTAGTTTCAGTAACCAATTTAATTTTGTGCAGATGAATCAATTTTTTTAAAATATCAACCTATATATCCTCTTTTTTAGACATCATCTGCATTTACCCAAAAGTGAACCTGAATGTTCAGCCATTAAACAAATAAGCTGATCCTTTAGATAGCCAAATTGGATAACTGCGAAAACAAAACAAAACACACCAACATATTCAATTAACTTGGAAGTGACTACTTCTATATTTTTATTTTTTTATTTGTATCAAACTAATATATGTACCAAGTTTTGAGAGTCAAATAGTTGGTTCACCATACATCTCAGTTTGCCTGGGGCAATCCTGTTTTATAACTCTTGTCTTAGTCTAATTGTGAAAGTACTTCATTTTATTTTCTGCAATATCTTTTTGATGATAAATTACATGGTTATATGAGCAATAAGTCTTATAATGAAAAATAAATCTTCTGCCCCACCTCTCCCATTCCTGTTTCTCAGTATCTTGAGGCAATGAGTTTCAATGCTGTGAGATGTTTTTGGCATATGCATCCATTTACCAAATAATGTTTACATTGCTGTTAATTGATTTATTAATGTTAAACAGTATATATTAAATTTGTACCATGAACAATGTGCCATTAACTTTCTCATACCACTTCCCTATATCACACATACTTCTTCCCTCATCTTTCTAATGTAGATATATCAAAATTTGCGGCTAAACAATATTCAAAATATTTATGTAATTATAACTATGCAAATACTTTTCACACTGAGACAAGTGATAGCTAATGATTTCATTTCCCTTGTTACACAATATCATATATATATATATATATATATATATATATATATATCCAGTGTTAATAATTACCTTTTTTTAGCTTAGATTTTTATTTAAATATTCCCAAAGTTGTAAAAATATTAAAAATAAAATTCTCATATATTACCAAGTTCTATTCTAAGCATTTTACTTGTATTAACTTAGTCCTCAAAATAGCCCTTCAAAGCAAGCATACACACACACACACACACACACACACACAAAGTATATAGTAAAATATTATTATGTAGTTTTCATTGTTTTTAACTTTAAAAAAAGCATATAGTGTTATTATATAATCTCTTTAAGCTTAATTTTTTTCTTGATATTAAACTGGTAATATTTATCCATATTGATGCATATAGTTCTATTTCTTTCTTTTGAATACTATATAATATTCCATTGTGTGAATAAACCATAATTTATTTACCCATACTCCTGTTGATGAGTATTTGCATTATTTCCAGAGTTTTGAAATTATAAACAATCTTGTGCTGTGAACAATCTTGTACATGTCCTAAACATACGTAAGAGTTTCTTTTAAGTCTACAACAAGGAGTGAAAATTCTAGCTAATATGGCATATGAGTATTCAATTTATAAAATAATATTAAATAATTTTCCAAAGTGACCAGTCCATTTTACAATCTCACCAGCAATTTATGTGGCATACTTGTTGAGCCACATCTTCAGCAACACTGAATACTATAAGATTTTCTCTTAGTATTTGTAGATTAAATTTTTATGTTTTAAAGATTTTATATAATTTTCTCCTAGTTCTCTAAAGATATAATAGTCCTTTGTGCTTTTGTAATGGGGTGAAATTAATGAATTTTCTGTCTTCTCAAATTTTTCTCTTTTTTGAGTCTTGATCTTTAAAGATGAGACCTTTGTTCAAATATACTATGGGCCTTGGATGTCCATTTATAGTTAAGGCTGATGTACCAAAACCTAATTAAAAGCTCTGTGTGCTTGAGCAGGACTTCTGTATAGGTAGGCCTCACCCTATTTCAACAGTACAAACCTGGCCATTTCATCAGAGACATCTAAATATAAATCTTTCAAAGGGTCAGTTTCTTCAGAGTAGAATCTTTAATTTTCTACTTTTGAAACTGTAATCCTTGCTGTCATATTTTGGGAGGCAAACAGAGACTTGGCATTTCGCTACTCAATATGCTGACTTTCACTGAATTTTATGTTTCAGTATAGCACTACACTCCTCTTTCCTGATCTGGTGTGTCTGATTTCAGAGCCTCTGCGATTCTGTTAATACAAGAGTGAGGAAGGAGGCCTGAAAGTTTAATGGCTCCATAAGTAGATTTTCAAGCTCTCTTCCTGTTTAATCCTCTGTCTCACCCTGGTTTCTGAAGTAACTGATGGCTCCAATTTTTGAGACTTTCTGGAATTCTGTTGCCCAGTTTTTGGGGATCTGGTTAGTGTTTCCCTCTGAAAGCCATTAGATTCTAGATTTGCCCTATCTCTTCAGCCATTACCACTCCTGTGTTCCACTTTATAACCTTCTCAAATGTGTAGGCATGTCTTATTTACTACTGTCATCACCTTTCTCATTACTTTTATGATTGTGGATATATCCTCTTAAAATCATACTTTTGCCATTTTAGTGAGGTTTCTGGAGGCAGCAGAAAATTAATACAATATCGCATACTTAATCAGAAAATGAAAATCACTTTTTTCTTCAATTTATACTACCTAAGTATAACTTTAGACCCTGGACAATACAGAATCCTCTATATGGTTGCCTTGATCAGCTGCTGACAAGTGTACAACTGCTCAGATTATGAAATGATTGATTTGGTTAATTATAGTGAGTCCAAATAAATGGATCCACCTTCACATTATTTACTCATTTCAAGATATATCTGTACAATGATACTGTATTTCAGTACGGGTCACATCTATTGTTACTAAAGATATCTAAAACAAGTCTTCCCTACTTGATTCAGCCTTGCTATATAGACATGATTTTAGTTTTAATTTTCAAAACAGATTTGACCAAAATATAAATTCACTCTATGGCTGAATACTAAGCACTTATATACCCCCATCAGATTTTAATATTACCAAATGAAGTACATTGTAATCCCTTCTCAGTAAAATGTAAGAAAAGTAGCACAGGTAATTTTTGAGTTATCCAAATGACTAACAATTACCTTATTGCTCTCCATATTAAAGGAAGAAACCTGATAACAATAAGCAGTTTTCAAGCTTCTGTGTCTGGTAAATTATTGTTCAAATCTTCAAGAGAACATTTTAAGTTAAATGAAGAAGTTAACCTTATCTATTACTGTATTTCTTTAGATTGTGTTTAAGTGAAACTTAGTAAACAATTTTGTTTTCAATTCAAACAAAAACAAACAAAAAATAGAGTAGAAGTAATGGAACAACAAAATTAACGAACTCTATGTTTTATATATATATATATATATATATATATATATATATATATATATATATATATATATAAAACACTACACCCAACAACAGGAGAATGCACAATTTTTTCAATTGCCCACAAAACATTCATGAAGACGCTCCATAACATAAACCATAGAAAAGAAACTCAACAAATTGAAAATAATTGAAAGCATGCAGTGTGTTCTGTGGCCAGAGTGCAATTGCATTAGAACAATGACAAGAACATCTACAAATATTTGGAAATTAAAAACACACTTCTAATTAATCTATTAGTAAAAGAGGAAGTTTCAATGAAATAAAAATAATACATAGAACTGAATAATAATGAAAACTCAGCATACCAATATATATGGGATGTTTCTAAAGCAGTTCTGACAAGGAAATTTATACCACTAAATGCTTACATTATAAAATAGGAAATGTTTCCAATAAATAGTCTAAGACTCTACATCAACAAACAGGAAAAAGGATAGCAAAATAAATCCAAAGCAAGCAAAGGAAGGAAATTATGAACATAACATAAATTAAAAAAAATAAAAATAATAGAAAAAGATCAAGGAAACAAATAACTGGTTCTTAAAAAAATAAGTAAATAAATTTGATGAGCCTCTAGCAAGATTGATAAAAACATAAAAAGAAAGGACACTAATTACCAATATCAAGAATGAAACACAGGATATCATTAAGGATCCTGAAGCCACTAAACAAATAATGAAGTACTAATATGAAAAACTTTACACTCATAAATTCAACAACTTAAATAAATGAACCAGTTGCATGAAAACCACAAAGTGCCAAACCTCAAGCTAATCTGAATAATCCTATAACTATTATATAAATTGAATTCATAATTATAAAGCTTCCTCTAAAATAAATCCCTGGGCACAGATAATTTCACTGGTGAATTCTGCAAAGATTTAGAAAAACTTAACTCCGATTTTACACTATCTATTTCAGAAAATAAAAGAGGCAGAAATACTTCCTAATTCATTTTATGAGGTCATTATTCCATGGCTATCAAAACCGCACAGACAGTATTGAAAAAGGAAATCTGTAGAGCAATATCCCTCAACAAAGTATTACCACATTTAATTTGCCAATGTACAAAAAGAAACATACAGAATTATACATCATGACAAAGTGAGATTATTGCAGGTATGAAAGTCTGGTTCAACATTCAAAACTCAATTAATTCTCCATATCAAGAGTTTAAAAAAGAGAAAACATATGCTTTTATGAATTGACACAGATAATTCACCAAAAAGGAAATACAGCTGGTAAATTAGAAGTTTACACAGATAATTCACCATAAAAGAAAGCCCAATATGCACTTATGATAAAATCTTTCTGCAAACTATGAATAAGTTGGAGCTTCCTTAATTTGGTAAAGATTATCTACAAAAAATTTCAAAAGCCCAAAACCCAACCAATCAACCAAACAAAAAAACAAAACAAAAATACCCCCACAGTTAACACAATTAGTAGTGAAAGACAGGATGTTTTTCCCTAAGATGTGGAACAAAGCAAGGAGGGCCTCTCTTACCACAGATATTCAATATAGTACTGAAAGTCTAGCCATAGCAATATGCCATGAAAAAGAAATAATAAGCATATAGGTTGGAAAAGAAGAAATAGAACTGTCTTATTTGAAGGTGACATGATGTTTACATCAAAAAACCAAGGAATGCACCTAAACCTACTAGAATTAATAAGTGATTCCAGCAGGGTTGTAGGATACAAGATCAACATACACATATAAAAAATAGTAATTTATAATTTTATATATCAATTAAATAGTGGAAACCAAAATCAAACCTTGCAATACTATTTGCAATTACCACAAAGATAAATGAAATTGTTAAGTGTAAAATTAACAAACCATGTACAGGATCTGTATGCTGAAAATTATAAAATGCTGATGAAAGAATTTTAAAAAGATTAAATAAATGGAGAGACATAGCATATTTGCTTGTTGGATGACTCACCATAATAAAGATGGCAATTGTTTAATTTGATCTATACATTTAATGCAATTCTATCAAAATCATAGCAAAGTGGGTTTTTTTTGTAGATAGAACAAGCTTATTTACAATTCATATAAAAAGCACACAATATAGAATTGGTATATACAGATAATAAACTGGGAGGAATCCATCTACCTGATATTAGGGCCTACTATATAGCTACTGAAATCAAGACAGTGTTGTTATTTGCATAGGGATAGACACATAGATAAAAGGAACAGAATAGAGAACCTAGAAATTGACCCACATAAATATGTTCAATGGACTTTTGACAAAGCTGTAAAAGCAATTCAATGGAGAAAATATAGCCTTTTCAACAAATAGTCCTAGAGCAATTGGAAGTCCACAGACAGAAAAAAAAAAGTTAACTTAAACCTCCTACGTAATACAAAAATTATTCAAATAAGTAACAGATATTAATGCAAAATATAAAACTATAAAACATTTAGAAACAAAACATTGGAAATAATCTTTGAATCTAGGGTTGGGGAAAGAAGTCTTAGACATGACACCAAAAGCATAATCCTTAGAAGGAATTGACATATTGGATATCATCAAAATTAACAACTTTTGATCTATAAAACACCTGTGAAGAGGCTGAAAATACAAGCTACAGACTGGGAGAAAATATATGCATACCATATATCTGACCAAGGACTACTATCTATAATATATAAAGAACTCTCAAAACTCAACAGTAAAAAGAAAAGTCCAATTAGAAAATAAACAAAAATCATAAACAGATATTTCACCAAAGTTGATATACAGATGGTGAATGAGCACATGAAAAGATGCTGAACATTATTACCTGTATAGTTAAGATTTTCCAGAGAAAAAGAACCAATATGATGTGGACAAGTATAAAGAGAGATTTATTTTAAGGAATTGGCTTATGCAATTATGGAGGCTGGCAAGTCTAAAACTGGGAGAGTGAGCCAGCAGGCTGAAGACCTAGGAAAAAGCCAATGTTTCAGTTCAAGTTTGAAATACATCTGATGGCAGAATTCCTTTCTGCTGGGGAAAGGTCCGTCTTTGTTCTATTAAGGTCTTAAACTGATTGGATAACTTCTATCCATATTATGAAGGGAAATCTACTTTACTCAAAGTCCACTGATTTAAATGTTGATTTCACCTCTCCCCTCACCAAAAAAACCGTTACAAAGACAACCAGAATTATATTTGAACAAATATCTGTTTATTTTGGCCAAGTTGACACAGAATTAACTATCATATTACTCATTAGGGAAATGAAAATTAATACAACAATATAATATCAACACATGCCTATCAGAATGGGTAAAATAAAAAATAATGGAAACACTGAATGCTGGCCAGGATGCAGAGAAACTGGAACACTCATACATTGCTGATGGGAAAGTAAAAGGGTATAACCACTCTAGAATACAGTTCAGCATTTTCTTATAATACTAAACATGCAATTACCATACTACCCAAAAATTGCACCCTTGTACATTTATTCCAGATAAATAAAACCTTTGTTCACACAAAAATCTGTACACAAATGTTACAACAGCTTTATCCATAATAAGAAAAAAAAACTGGAGACAATCCGGATGTTTTGACAAGTGAACGGTTAAACAAATATGGTATGTACATATCATGGAATACTATTCAGCAGTAACAAGTAATGAGCTATTGATATAGGCAACAACTTGGATGAATATCCAAGGATTATTCTGAATGAAAAAAGAGTCCAATTCAACAAGATTATTATACACCATAAGATTCCATTTGTATAATATTTTTGAAAAGACAATGTTTTAGAAATGGCAAAGAGATTAGTGGTTTCCAGGGATTAGGGAAGAAGGCATAGAGGTGCAGGAAAGAGATTCATGTGATTATAAAAAGGCAACACGAAGGATCTTTGTGGTTAATTAACTCTCCTTAATTGACTCTGGTGCAAGTACACTTCTTTACACATGTTATACAACTAAGTTGCACTAAACATTTAACCCCCTCCACAAACACGTACACTGAGTACAAGTAAAAGTGGGGAAATCTACATAAGACTGGTGGATTGTATCAATGTCAGTATGCTGGTCATGCCATTATACTATAATTGTGTAAAGTGTTACCATTGGTTGAAACTACTTAAAAGGCACACAGGATCTCTCTGTATTATTTCTTACAAAATGAGAATCAACAATAATTGCAAAATAAAAAGTTTACTTTAAAAAATTTACAAGAATATTTTCAGATAATCAAAGGCTTAGAAAAGCACTATAAATTTGTGTATTGCATGGTATGTGAATTATATTTCAAAAAAGCTGTTAAAAAAAGGTACAATTATATGAAAAAATACTGCAAGGCTTATTACTACTGTCCTTCATATAAATTAAAAAGAAGATTTAAATAAAGGGGAAATCATGGTAGTAAGCAATGAAATCTACTAAACATACAATTGTGTATTGAACCATATTAAGCGTTGCAACAAAACAAAGAAAATGCCAAAAAATGTTCTTGGTTGAAATATTTTAAAAATATAAATAATAATTTAATAATCATTATATTGCTCAAGTTTCTAAATTATACTAACAAAAAAAGAATTTTTAGAGAACAAGTAAAATGATTGTATGCAAATATCCTCAATTTTCATATCGACACATTAAACAGCCTTTAATTCTAAATAATTAGATAATTAGGAAATACATGTTCATATTTCAAAAAAGAATGTATACTGCCAGATCACAAATGAGATATTTAACAAACAATGAAGAAACCCCACAGTTAATATATAAAAAAAAATAGAAAACAAAGAAAGTCTCAGGGAAAGATAAAGTCAAAATGTATAAAACAAGATCATAAAAGTAAAGCTCTAAAATAGAAATTGTAAAAAAAAGGTACATGGGTTGAGCTGGTCCATTCAAAGACTGAACTTCAAATTTAATAAAACA
Source organism: Delphinapterus leucas (assembly GCF_059928025.1). Classification (NCBI taxonomy): domain Eukaryota; kingdom Metazoa; phylum Chordata; class Mammalia; order Artiodactyla; family Monodontidae; genus Delphinapterus; species Delphinapterus leucas. The sequence goes on along the minus strand of NC_143150.1, from coordinate 47,508,213 downwards.
AATTCAAATTATGGATCTTTCTAAGATATTCAATTACAAAAATATGCCTTAGAAAGCAAAGATTCAAAGAATGGTCCATGCTGTATCAGGAAAAAGGAAAAATAATTCACAGGTTATAATGCTTTTTAAACATAGTAGAATTTAAGGCAAAACACAATCAACAGGGGAATGTTCATAATGAATGAGTGATAGTCTTAGGCAAAACAAGCACAAAACTGAAAAAAATTTTTCAATAAATTACAAACAGTAGAAAATTGTAAAGAACACATGATCTGACCTAATTTAAGAAAACTAGAAATTAGCATCAAATATGAGTCAAATAATTGATCATTTTCCCAAATAGCTTGAGTCATGTACTTATGAGTGTGTGTATGCAAAAAAATTAAGATGGATAATCTCTAAGCTGTTACTATAGAATATATACAAGGGTGGTCTTATACAAGGTTTTAGTTTTCTACTTCACAAATCTAAAATGTATGAATTTTAATACCAACTTGTATTAATTTTATTTTCTATTAATTTCTGATTTATTAATTCCTCCTATATTTTAAATTTTCTAGCCTCTTGAGTTATAGGTGTAGTTCATTTTCTCAAAATGTGTGATATTTTAAACATTTTAATTAGTTTTTCATGACAGGGGTAACACACATTTTTACTTGTCAAAAAATTCAGAGATGTATAAAAGATGTAATAATCTGCTCCTATTCCATCATTATAATAGCAATGTGGTCCTACCCTTCTGAGACATTTAGTAGCTATTGTCTACTAAATTTTTATATATGTCTATATTTATAGATATATATGATTCTTAAAAATAAAATAGGATCATACACATTATATACATAGTTCTACACCTGTTTTCTCACTCAATATACAATAGACATGTTTCCATGTCAACACATATTACCCTGGTTAATTTAACACTGACAGACTTTATAATGTGATCTATCACAACATTCTCAGTGACTTCTTTACTGAGGCACACTCAGGTTAATTTCAAGCTTTTCTAGTACAATAAATATAACTGAACATACGCCCATAGTACTGGTACTTTTATTTCTGTAATAAAATATATTAGATTTCAATAGCTGCATAACATATTTATCACAAGCTTAGCAGGTTAAAACAAGGCCCATTTATTAGTTCACAGCATTGTAGGTAATAAGTCCAGCATGTTGTTGCTTGGTTGTCTGCACAAGATATTTCAAAACTGAAATCAGTGTGTTGCTGGCTGTGTTCTTGTCTGGAGGCTTGACTATGGCACACATCCATTTCCAAGCTCATTTATGTTGTTGGGAGAATCCAGTTTCTTGAGGTGGTAGGACTTACATTCCTATTTCTTTGCTAAAGCAGGGGGTCTCTCTCGTCTCCTAAAGGCCATTCATATCACTTGCCACATGGCTCCCATCATCCTCAATGTCAGAATATTGATTCCTTTTCATGCTTTGAATCACTGACTCCCTGTGTTTCTGACCCATATTTAAATAGCCCATCCAGAATATTTCTTTCTTAAAAAAATTTATTGGAGTGTAGTTGCTTTACAATGTTGTGTTAGTGTCTACTGTACAGCAGAGTGAAACGGCTATACGTATATATCTATCCCCCTTTTTCGGATTTCCTTCCTATTTAGGTCACCACAGAGCATTGAGTAGAGTTCCCTGTGCTGCAGTTATCTATATTAGTTAACTATTTTATACATAGTATCAATAATGTTTATATGTCAGTCCCAATCTCCCAATTCATCCCACCCTCCCTTTACCCTTAGGTATCCATACATTTGTTCTCTACATCTGCGTCTCTATTTCTGCTTTGTAAATACGATCGTCTATACCAATTTTTCAGATTCAACATAAATGCATAAATATGCAATATTTGTTTTTCTCTTTCTGACTTACTTCGTTCTGCATGACACTCTCTAGGTCCATCCACGTCTCTACAAATGACTCAATTTAGTTCTCTTTTATGGCTAATATTCCGTGGTACATATGTAACACATCTTCTTTTTTCATTCCTCTGTTGATGGACATTTAGGTTGCTTCCATATCCTGGCTATTGTAAAAAGTGCTGCAGTGAACATTGGGGTGCATGTATCTTTTCGAATGATGGTTTTCTTTGGGTATATGCCCAGTAGTGGGATTGCTGGGTCACATGGTAGTTCTATTTTTAGTTTTTTAAGGAACCTCCATACTGTTCTCCATAGTGCCTTGTATCAATTTACATTCCCACCATTTGATTTACTCAAAATCAGTTCAACAGTAAATTTAATCACATCTGGACTCTTGTTATGAATTAATTTTTATTGGAGTATAGTTGATTTACAATGTTGTGTTAGTTTCTGCTGTACAGCAAAGCAATTCAGTTATACATATACATATATCCACTCTTTTTTAGATTATTTTCTCATATAAGTCATTACATTATTGAGTAGAATACATCTGGACTCTTTTGCCACACATGGAACATAATCACAGGAGTGAAGTCTCATTATATCCACAGGTTCTATAATCAACAGAAAGAGATTATACAAGGTGAAAGTCATTGATACTCATCTTAGAATTTATCTACTACATGAATATTCTCCAAAGTGTAATTGCTTGGTCTGTTTTGGACATTTATTATTTGATCATTATTTTTACTATTTTTCTCATTTTATCAGAATCAGAGTACATTGCAGGGAGGTGGGACATGGTTTTATTTCCTAAATTTTGTGTTTTTTGTTGGATGGTAATTTACACCAGGTAATTTTCACCAAATGATACCTACATTTCTACTACAAATATTCAAGGAATATCAAAGACTAAGGTATCAGAATATATTTATATCTCAGCTCCACTACTTACCAGCTTTGTGATCATAGAAATTTTAACTTCATTAACAAAATAGAGATAAATCATTAAAATGTTGTTTAGAAGATCAAATGAGATGTTGGCTTAAAGAGCTTAAAAGAGTTCCTGGTGTTTAGTAACTGTTCAACAAATGTTATTACCTTCTTTCTCTCATTGCCCTTGTACACTCAAGGGATGGACATGTACTTAAGTTCAGCAAATAGGATACACTCTTGTGGGACCATAAATCCTTAACAACTGATATTCTTCTCAGCAGGTGGTGCCCTGATCTGTCACTGCATAGGTTATGTTGAGATTTTTGCTTACAAGTAATGTAGGAGCTATCTTGGTTCCTATTTTCAAATCTAAATCACAAGCCTTCCTATATATCTGCGCATTCCCAATACCTTTCCAATAAATTACCCTCTTGTTTAGTTTGGTTTGTAAATTTAGTATGACTTGCAATGCTCTTTTTGTGTATTTTAAATTTAAAAAAAATATTGTCAGATTACTTAACAAAACAATTGTAGCAATTCAAAAATAATACTAGTGATGTATGAAACTTTTTCCAATACGTATTAACACTAGATATTATAGCTTTAAAAATTTTTAACCATCTGAATGATGAAAATAATATCCAATATTTTAAACTTAATATTTCTCCAAAAGCCAGAGTCATGGAGAATTTTTCATATGGATTATTTACATTTCCTCCTCTTTTTCTGATTTTTCTATTGGCTACATTGTCTTTTTCTAACCATCTGCATTTTTTAAGGATATCAACACTGTTTCAGTCATATGTATTGCAATATTTTTCTTCAAATATTTAAAACCCATGATTTAATTTTCACCACTTTTAGTGGTGTCACATTTGACATCGTTTTTCATTAAAACAATGCTCATTATAAAAAATTCAAGCAATACCATATAATTCAACAGATATTATAAACAAATAAATATAGATCCTATCATCAGAAACAGTTAATGTGTGGTGAACATTATTCAATATACCTCTTTACACAAATCAGAATGAAATAAAGATAGATAGATGTACAGAGTTTGATATGAATGAGCTCCTACCATATATGATGTTTTGAAACAAAAATATTAAGTTAAATTCATTTGATCAAAAATAGAAATAATCAATACATAAAATGGAAAGAAGTGTTGAATTTATCTTTCTTCAGTGCAGAAATTATTAATCATTAAAATATGAGTATAAGGAAATCATTAAGATAGAGGAATAATGTTAAAGTATATATTTCAATTTTACCAATGGATTTACTTTCTAATATGAAGGATAAAGTAATTAGCATGCTTCACATTTATTCCCACATGTCTTTCCTATATCTTTATTTTTTGTTGTTATATTAGCTATACATTGTGAGAATTTATGAAGTATACTTTCTATTCTGTAACCATCATTCTCCTGGTAGGTAATAGGTACCATGTTAAGAAATGAGAAAACACAGTGTAAGATGTGATTTTTCCCCAAATTAATATATAATTCAAATAAGATTTCAGTCAAAATGTTAATGAGATTGATTTTTAGATCTCAACAAACTCCAAAATTATTTTAAAGAATAATAATGAAAAAAGTAAGGTGTGTTTATCCACTAGATGTCAAGATATGCTAATTAAAGACTGTATGATATCAAAATATCAATTAAACACAGTAGAGAGCTCAAACAGGATTTGTTTGACAATTGATATAAACATCAGTGGGGATTGAAAACATTGGAAAAGAAGGGGATGTTCTATAAATGAGACAGGGGAAATTGACTTTCCATATGGGAAAAATAGAAAATGAGGGCATCCCTCACACGGTACAAGAGCCAATGAACCAGAGCCATAAATCAAAGACTTAATTTTTTTTGGAAGAAGTGGGGTTAAAAGTACTAGAAAAATTATAGTAGAGCACGTTTATAATTTTATAATATTTTATAATTCATGCACCATAAAATTTACCCTCTGAAAATGTACAATTTAGTGATTTTTAGTATATTCACAGTTTCACAACCATCATTACTAATTACACAATATTTTAATCATTCCAAAAGGAAACCCCATATTCATTAGCACTTACTCCCCATTCCATCCTCTCTGCCCTTCCAGGCAACCACTAATTTACTTTTTTTCTCGATAAATGAACCAATATTGGAAATTTCACATAAATTGAATCATTCATATGCAGCCTTTTTTGTCTGGCTTCTTTCAGTTAGCATAATGTTTTCAAGGTTCTTTCAATTTATAGCATGTATCAGTACTTCATTTTTTATGGCTGAATAATATTTTATTGTATGGATATACTACATTTTGTTTATCTGTTCATCAATTGATAGCTATTTGGGGCTTGTTCCACTTTCTGGCTATTATGATTAATGCTGCTATGAATACTTTTGTACAAATGTTAGTATGAATATATATTTTCAGTTCTCTTGGACATACAACTAACAGTGGAATTTTTGGGTTTTTTGACATATCTGTTTTTATTTGAGGAGTTGCCAGATATTTTTCCAATGTGACTGAAACAGTTCATATTCCCACTAGCAATGTGTGAGAGTTTCTGTCACTCTGCATCCTCGCCAGCATTTGGTGTTGTCAGTGATCCAGATTTTGGCCATTCTAATACATGTGTATTAGTATCTCATTGTTCTTTTAATTACCATTTCCCTGATGATGTATTATGCAGAGCATCTTTTCATATGCATATTTGCCATCTGTATACCTTCTTTGGTGAGGTATCTGTTAAGGTTTTTGGCCCACATTTTAATAGGATTGTTTGTTTTCTTATTGTTGAATTTTAAGAGTTCTTTGTATATTTGAATAATGATCTTTTACTAGATGTGTCTTTTGCAAATAGTTTATCCCTTTGTGTGGCTTGTCTTCTTATTCTCTTGACACTGTCTTTCACAGAGAAGAAATTTTTAATTGTAATGAAGTCCAGCTTATCAAGTATTTCCTTCATAGATTGTGCATTTAAGGTTGTACCTAAAAAGGCATAACCACACCCAAGATCATCTTGGTTTTCTCTTATGTTATCTTCTAGGAGTTTTTATAGTCTTACATTTTACATTTAAATCTTGATCCATTTTGAGTTAATTTTTGTGAAGTTTGAAAAGTCTGTGTCTAGATTCACTTTTTTGCATGTGGATGTCCAATTGTTCCAGCACTGTTTTTTGAAAAGACTATCTTTGTTCCATTGTATCTAATTTGTTCTTTGTCAAAGATTTGTTGATGATATTTATGGGAGTATATTTCTGAGTGCTGTATTCTGTTTCATTGATCTATTTTTCTATTTTGGTATGGTATTGGAATAAAAACAGACACATTGATTAATGGAACAGAATAGAGTTTTTGATTTTAAACAATAGATTAAAAGCTCTGAGTAGTTTAAGCAGAAAAAAAATCAGTCAAAAATTATCATATTGGCTCACAGAATCAATGCCTGGAATATTAAGGATCAGAACACAGACAGAAACAAAGGGAATATCCCCACAGCCAGAATCTCATCACAGATACAGTCTTCGTAGGTCACTGCTAATGGAAAAAAATACTTGCTGCCCTCATTTCTAATATCACTACCAAGGAATACCTTCATACTCTCTAATTCAATGTCACATTTGTGAAAAGTTGTGAGAATATCCAGCTGACTGGCCTAAATAAAGTCCTTATGTCTTAGCTGTCACAGAACTGGAAAGGGGGACATATGCTACAACCCCCCACTGTGAGATCCTGTAGTAGAAGGCAGATCCTGCTTTTGACTTATCTTGCTTTCCTCCAACTTTGAAGTGAGTTTAGATACTAAAAATAGAGAAAAAGACAAATATCTACTGCATGGGTATTCATGAAAATTGATATTAAAAACTAATTAGATATTATCGGCCATATTAGCAAAAATAAAAAGTCTGTTAAGACCAAGTATTGGTTGTAATATAGGAAAAGAAGGACTCTCATACACACTCTAGTGGGAGTGCAAATTTATGCAATCATTTTGGATCATGATTTGGCATTATCAAATGAAGTTGAAACTAAGCATATCCTACAAACTAGATAGTCTGCTTATAGGTATGTATCTTAGATAAACTCTTGTATCTTTGTACCAGGATACTTGTAGAAGGACACACATTGTACTACTTGGAGAATAGATAAATAAATAAAGGTTTATTTTATTAGTAAATTACCTGACACACTTAGAATGAAAGAACTTGATCTTAATGTATCAATAAGAATAGTAATCAAAATGTAATTATGAGTGAAAAGCAAGTTGCAATATTTTATGTAGACTGTGATAACGTTTGCAAAGTTAAAAAAAATATACAAAGCCACATTGGATACATACATCAAATAAGAGCAAAAATACAATTGGTAGGTGTGATGGTTAATTTCTTATATCATCTTGACAGGGCCATGGGGTACGCACATATCTGTTCAAATATTTTTCTGAGTATTTCTGTGAGGGTGTTTTCGATGAGGGTGTTTTCTACCAACTTAACATTTAAATTGGTAGACTGAGTAAAGCAGATTACCATCCTTGATGTAGATTGGACTCATCCTTCAGTTGAAGAAGGACTAGAACAAAAAGGCTGACCCTTTTTCTGTCTGATGGACATTGACTTTTTTCCTGCCTTCAGCCTCAACTTAAAACACTGGATCTCCCTGGATCTTGAGCCTGCTGGCCTTCTTCTGGAACTAAACCATCAGCTCTTCTGGGTCTCCAGCTTGCCTACTCACCCTGCAGATCTTGGGACTTGCCCGCATCCAAAACTACATAAGCCAATTCCTTCAAATAATCATCCAACCAATCTCTCTATATAGAGATAGCAAATTAGAGATAGAAATAGAGATAGAGATATCTTATTGGTTCTGTTTCTCTGGAGAACCCTGACTAACACTGTAGGATATTTGCTACATTCATGAGAGAAGATTATTCCAGGAAGGAAGGAAGGAGTATAAGATTGGTGAGGAAGAAAAGGAAAACTCCAATTTTACCTATGTGATCTTTGCTTTTAAATAAAAAAAAAAGTGGAACAAAATGACTAAACATTAACATTTTTAATAATGAAGGAATTTGTTATATTTTTCTCTGTATTTTAAAATTTTCCTTTAAAAAGTTTCTCTACATAGTACTTTCGGTAATATTCAGTTATAAACATTCCATCATTTCCACTGGAATTTTTTCTTTAAACTGTGATTTATTATCAATGCATCTGGTAATTTAAAAAAATCTTTAAAAGTTATTTTCTCATTTATTTACATCATGGTCAGAGACTGTGGTGTTCACGTTACCTATTATTTGAATTCTGTTAAGGACTTTGTGACCTGGTATCCAGTCAAATTTGTAAATCTTCCTTGTATAACTGAAGATAGTTTATGTTCTCTACTTTTGATAAAGTTTACTATTATTGTTGTTCTAATGTTCTATATATTTACCAATATTTTGTCTGTGTGATTCAATAGCTTCTAATGAAAATATTATGAAATCAACTACTATTTTTTATGATTTTGGTGTTAGGGCATCCATGGATCCAAAAATCATCCTTTTTGCTCTGCCAAAGCTAAGATGTTTCCCATATGCATGGTTCACGAAATATCACCATTTTGAACATATTCCAAGTAATAGAATAAAAGAAAGGAGAAAGAAGGGGTGTGTTTGGTAACTTTAAGTATATATCTCAGAAATTTCACACATCATCTCTCATTATTTGTCCTTAGCCCAAACTTGGTCACGTGGCCACCCATGGATATAAGGGAGATTGAGATCTGCAGTTTTTATTCTTGGAAGTCATGTGCAGAGATCAATTTGGTGATAGTAACTCTAAGGGAGATGGTGATCTATGATTCAGGAAGAAGTAGGAACCTCTATCAGTCCTGTCAGGAGAATGGATGAATGGCATCTTTTTCCTTCATCTCAAGGTTGACATTTCAGAAAAAGACAAATAAGAGGAGATTTGTTATTATGGAGCTGAGATAAGCTGTGATATGCTATCTGCAAGCTGGAGAACCAGGAAAGCCAGTGGTATAATTCAGTCTGAGCCCAAAGGCCTGAGAACTAAGAAGCTGCCCAAGAACCAGGAGCTCCAATGTCCAAGGGTAGAAGATGGACATCCCAGCTCAAGAAGAGAGAGAATTTGCACTTCCTCCACCTTTGTGTTGTCTTCTGGACCTCAACAGATTGGATAGTGCTTCCCTATACTGGTAAAGGTGGATATTCTTTATTCACTACTAATTCAAATACTAACATCTTCTAGAAACACCCTCACAGACACACCGAGAAATAATGTTTTACCAGCTATCTAGGCCTCCCTTAGCCCAGTCAAGTTGATACATAAAATTAATCATCATAACACTTAGTTGTTCTATTATAGTTTTCTCTTATAAATTCTTCTCTTACCAATTTAAATTGCATTAAGTGGCATTGTTAGGCATGCAAGAACTGCATATTATATTCTGTGGTTATTAAGAGTTTTGAAAGAAAAGGAGTTAGGATGGCTTAGTTGTCTAGCCTGTAGCTCTCCAATTTAGCGTGTGTGTGTGTGTGTGTGTGTGTGTGTGTGTGATTTGTGTGTATGTGTGGAGAGAGAGAGAGAGAGAGAGAGAGAGAGTTCATAAGCACCAGTAAACACAGTAAGCAGCTTGAATGGCATTCCCTAAGTTTTAGAAAGATAATCCATTTTCTTTTCCGGGGTTTTGGAATAGCTATTCGATTCCTTTTTTATCACCCAAAATAGGGTATTTGAGAGAAAATTTGTTTGATTGGAATATAATGGGCAAAGATGGTACCACCTACCTAAATTTTATTTGTTCCTGGTTGATAGTTTGTGTGTTACCAAATACTACCAGGAAAATAATTGTTTCTTCTTGTACAAAAATGTATAGAGGGAGATTGTTTTAGTGACTAAATAATTGCAGTGAACCACCTACCTTGTTAGAGTAAAGCAGGGCCTGTGGCAGTAAACATGACTAATATAATTACTTAGGTACCTGTGTACTCACTGACTCCCTCACCTTATATGCATAAAGAGACTGGCACTATTTCTGTTTTTTGAAGCTTCTCACTGTCAGGAATAAAATGGTCTGTCTTGTGAGAGTCAATGAAACTGGTCCTAGGGCTATCATCAATGCAATGGCAGCTCTGTATCACGCCAAGAGCTAGGAACAAATGTGTAAGGCAGGGTCCAATGTTGCTTACTTTGGTCAGGACTGAATTTTTTTCTGAGTTATCATTTATGAGTTCAAATAACTAAATGGATTGTGGTGGCATTAGATCTGAACATGTACTAAATGATATTCAGGTGGCTAGCTGTTTACCACCAGTGGGATTCCTTTTTCTCTGATGTACATTGTTATCCATTTTGGAACACTACAGGATCCGCTCACTCTTTTAGTAGTCTTTTACCACTATTGCTTCATTCTACATTGACATTTTGAGTAAAACCAATATTAATAAGGACTTAATGAGTTAGTGCCTGCATTTAATTCAATTTTGTCCTATGATCTATGTTATGAGAAAGAATCAAATCACAATAAAATAAGTCAATATAGGGATTTCATAAGTTTTGCTTGTTTCTTGTATAGCCCTCTTGTCCTAGACAGATCCAATTCGAGTTTCTGTACTTTTTGTATGTGAAAAGGAAAATCCTATGAGCAGACTACGTAATTGTCTACCTAATACAACCTACTACCAGTCATTTCACCATTATATTTTATCCCTTTAGCCCTTCTCTGTCATGAATTGCCTCTAAAAAACACAAATAAAGCTGAAAGGAGATATGCTTTAAACTGGTTATTTTCTAACATCCTAGTAACTAAGTGTCAACTGAGTTGACATCCAGGTGACAACCAAAGCCAGCTAGGAGATAGGCAATTTGGTAGGGAGGAGAGTATGCCAAGAAGGAGGAGTAGATGCTGTTGGGGGTCATGGGTGTAGGAAAATAACCACGGAAAAATTGACTTCCTTCACAGTTTTGTTGGCAGTCAGGTCCTCTTCATATTAGCAAGGGTTAGTGTTAACAAGGATGAACCTAAGGCAACTGAACAACCCCAAAGTCACAAGAGACAGTATAATTCAAAATGAAGCTAAACTAACATTGTCACTGTGTTGGGGGATGGGTATAATCTCTAAGGTATTTTCTCTTCTCTTCCATCTCTATTTCATGCATCAAATAAGTTTTCAAATATTAGTTGCTTGATATTCTTATACAGAAGATACTTTAAAAGACCTTCAAAAAGCATACCCAATAACCATTTTTATGTTCACTTTGAAACTCCAAAATAAATGGGTCCTAGGGAAAAAATTATATAATACAAAGAAATTACCTATCACCCTACAGTTTAGAACATTTTCTCTATCCATTTTCTTTATGTGAGAAAGAACAAATATGTCACTATCCCCCACTTTTCAGATGATAATACTGAGCACATAATTGTTTTTTTCTTCTTGGCCACACCATGTGGCATGTGAGATCTTAGTTCCCCAACCAGGGATTGAACGCATGCCCCCTGCACCCTGCAGTGGAAGCATGCAGTCTTAACCACTGGACCACCAGGGAAGTCCTAAAGTTTTAAAAATTTGTTCAAGCTCACTCAGCTGATAAGCAATGGAACCAGAGCTCAAACTCCAAATCTGACTCTAAACTCATACTCTTTCACCATACTTTGATTTTTCTGTTAGTGGTAAGAGTTGATATGAAGAAGAAACTTTAATTTTTGACTAATATCAGCTTTACTGGCTTGGATTAGAGAAATATGCAGTTATCAGAGTGAAATGATCACTATGAAACCTGCTTTGGGGCCTTCATTAGCTCACTTGAACATGTTCTGTTTTGACAAAACAGGTGGGAGCTAAACAATGATCTTTTTTTCTTTTTTTTTTTTTTTGCAGTATGCGGGCCTCTCACTGTTGTGGCCTCTCCTGTTGCGGAGCACAGGCTCCGGACGTGCAGGCTCAGTGGCCATGGCTCATGGGCCTAGCCACTCTGCAGCATGTGTGATCATCCTGGACCAGGGCACGAACCCGTGTCCCCTGCACTGGCAGGCGGACTCTCAACCACTGCCACCGGGAAAGCCCTAAACAATGATCTTTGAGACTAAAGACCGAGTGGGGAGTATTGTCAGAAAACTGCATTTGCATTAATTAGTGCCTTATCTTTAACCTTATCACAAAGGCTAAGTTTAACTAGGTCCCTGCCCTTGATTTCCATTGTCATCTTGTGAAAACATGGCCTGTTCTATGAGAAATTAACCCTCTTAAATGTACACTTAATTATGAATGTACAGCCCTCTTAAATGTACACTTAATTATCAAGCACACCTCATTTACTGACAGCTACTGATGTTTAATAAAGTCAGGTGATTGTAGTTCAAATAAACAAATAATTACGGTTGACAGCAAAAGTGTAAACAAGGTCCTAATTAAATTAATGAATATGCTAAATGTTGTGGTTGTCCCCTAGGACAAAACAACCTGTATTTAGTTATCAGGATTCCCACACAAATGGAAAAAAATGAATGTCCATGGTAAAAAAAGTCAAAGTCCATAGGCTGGTAAGCAGGTAAAAGAGTAGGAATAAATGGAATTTTGCCAGTTTGTAGACTCTTTCTACATGTAGAGAGATGATTATATTCTCTTTTAACCTTTCATTTCAACTCTTCAAAACAGTGAGAATGGAAGGCATCCTTTCAAGCTCACAGTACACTTGAGAATTTGGTGTTGGGAACAGAGGTTGTTATACCTATTTTCATATTCTAGTAAAACTACTGAGTTTTAAAGAAAACAAAAATTTTCTGGGCATATAGATAAAAAAGGACATGCGGGGCTTCCCTGGTGGTTGAGAGTCCGCCTGCTGATGCAGGGGACACAGGTTCATGTCCCGGTCCGGGAGTATCCCACATGCCGTGGAGTGGCTGGGCCCGTGAGCCTTGGCCACTGAGCCTGTGCATCCAGAGCCTGTGCTCCACAACGGGAGAGGCCACAGAAGTGAGAGGCCCACGTACTGCAAAAAAAAAAAAGGACATGCAATTTATAACAGTAGGAAAATTAGATTACCATCAGATTTTTTTTGCAATGCTTTAAACCACAAGTAAATGGGATGACATAAGTAAGGTACTCAAGAAAAGAAAATGCAAGCCAAGATTCTGCATGTAGAAGAGCTGATTTTAGAGTTATGCATTCACAAAAATAGAAAAAGCAATCCAAATATTCATATGGAACCACAAGACACTCCAAATAGCCAAAGCAATCTTAAGAAAGAACAAAGCTGGAAGTATCACACTTCCTGTTTTCAAAGTATTACAAATTAAAATATTTTTTGTTCTAGCTCTGTGAAAAATGCCATTGGTAATTTGATAAGGATTGCACTGAATCTGTAGATTGCTTTGGGTAGTATAGTCATTTTAACAATATTGAATCTTCAAATCTAAGAACACGGTATATCTTTCCATCTGTTTGTGTTGTCTTCAATTTCTTTCATCAGTGTCTTATAGTTTCAGAGTACAGGTCTTTTTCTTCCTTAGGTAGGTTTATTCCTAAATATTTTATTATTTTTCATGAGATGGAAATGGAATTTTATCCTTAATTTCTCTTTCTGAAATTTTGTTGTTAGTGTGTAGAAATGCAACAGATTTCTGTATACTAATTTTGTACCCAGCAACTTTACTGAATTCATTGATGAGCTCTAGTAGTTTTCTGGTAGTATCTTTAGTATCTTATATGTATAGGATTTTCATGTCATCTGTAAACAGTTATACTCTTACTTCTTTTTTTACAATTTGTGTTCTTTTTTTTCTTTTTCTTGTATGATTGTTGTGGCTAGTATTTCCAAAACTATGTTGAATAAAAACGGTGAGAGTGGGCATTCTTGTCTTGTTCCTCTTCTCAGAGGATTTGTCTCCAGCTTTTCACTGTTGAGTGTGATGTTACCTGTGAGTTTGTCATTCACAGTCTTTATTATGTAGAGGTATGTTCCCTCTATGCCCATTTTCTGAAGAATTTTTATTATAAATAGATGTTGAATTTTATCAAAAGCTTTTTCTGCATCTATTGAGATGATCATATGGTTTCCATTTGTATGGAAACACAAAAGACCCGGAATAGCCAAAACAATCTTGAGAAAGAAGAATGGAGCCAGAGGAATCATGCTCTTTGACTTCAGTCTATACTACAAAGCTACAGTAATCAAAACAGTATGGTACTGGCACAAAAACAGAATTATAGGTCAATAGAACAGGATAGAAAGCCCAGAAATAAAGCCATCCACTTACAATCAATTAATCTACAACAAAGGAGGCAAGAATATACAATGGAAAAAAGACAGTCTCTTCAAAAAGTGGTGCTGGGAAAACTGGACAGCTACATGTAAAATAATGAAATTAGAACATTTTCTAACACCATATACAAAAATAAACTCAAAATGGATTAAAGGCCTAGATGTAAGACTGGATACTATAAAACTCCTAGAGGAAAACCTAGGCAGAACAATCTTTGACAAAAATCACAGCAATATTTTATTTGAGCTGTCTCATAGAGTAATGGAAATAAAAACAAAAGAAACAAGTGAAACCTAATTAAACTCAAAAGTATTTTTTCACAGAAAAGGAAACCATAAAGAAAATGAAAGACAACCTATGGACTGGGAGAAAATATTTGCAAATTAAGCTACCAACAAGGGATTAATTTCCAAAATATACAAACAGCTCATATAGCTTAGTATTAAAAAAACAAACAACCCAATCCAAAAATGGGCAGATGACCTAAACAGATATTTCCCCAAAGAAGACATGCAGAGGGCCAAGAGGTACATGAAAAGATGTTCAATACCACTGATTATTAGAGAAATGCAAATCAAAACTACAATGAGGTATCACCTCACATCACTCAGAATGGCCATTAAAATGTCTACAAGTTATAAATGCTGCAGAGGGTGTGGAGAAAAAGGACCCTTTGTACACTGTTGGTGGAAATGTGAATTGGTGCAGCCACAATGGAGAACAGTATGGAGGTTCCTGAAAAATCTAAAAATAGAGTTACCATATGATCCAGCAATCCCATTCCTGGGCATATACCTGGAAAAGATAAAAACTCTAATTCAAAAAGACACATGCACCACAATGTTCATGGCAGCACTATTTGCAATAGCCAAGACATGGAAGCAACCTAAATGTCCATCAACAGAGGAATAGATAAAGAAGATGTGGTATATATCTATATCTATATCTATATAGATATATAGATAGTGGGATATTATTCAGCCATAAAAAGAATAATTAATGCCATTTGAAGTAACATGGATGGACCTAGAAATTATCATATTAAGTGAAGCAAGTTAGACAAAGACAAACATCATATGATATCACTTATATGTGGAATGTAAAAAATGATATAAATGAACTTATTTACAAAACAGAAATAAATTCACAGACATAGAAAACAAACTTACGGTTACTGAAAGGGATAGTGGGGATGGTGAAGAGAGATAAACTAGGAGTTTGGGATTAACATATACACTCTACTATATATAAAATAGATAAGCAACAAGGAATACTGTATAATACAGACAACTATGTTCAATATCTTATAATAACCTATAATGGAAAATAATCTGAAAAAATATATATACATAGAAAACTGAATCACTTTTCTGTACACCTGAAACTAAGACAATGTTATAAAGTAGCTATACTTCGTTAAAAAAATGGTTACAATTTTAGAAAGCTATATTACAAAGCTATAGTAATTAAAAGAGTATGCTACTCACATAAGAACAGACACATAGACCAATGGAACAAATTCAAGAGGCCAGAAATAAACATATGTATATAGGGTCAACTAATATTTGAGGGAGGAGCCAAGAATACTCAAAGTGGAGAGAATAGACTCTTCAATAAATGGTGTTGGGAAAACTGGATAAGCACATGCAAAGTAATGAAGTTGGACTCCTATCTTATACTCACAAAAAATAACTTAAATGGATTAAAGACCTAAATGTAATAATTGAAACCATAATGCTCATAGAAGAAACATGGGGCGAACGTTCCATGACATTCATCTTGGCAATGACTTTTTCAGATATGACATCAAAAGCACAAACAACAAAAGCACAAATCAACAAATTATTTATTTATTTTTATTTATTTATTTACTTTTTGTGGTATGCGGGCCTCTCACTGTTGTGGCCTTTCCCGTTGCAGAGCACAGGCTCCGGACGCACAGGCTCAGTGACCATGGCTTACAGTCCTAGCCACTCCACAGCATGTGGGATCTTCCTGGAATGGGGGCACGAACCCGTGTCCCCTGCATTGGCAAGCAGACTCTCAACCACTGTGCCACCAGGGAAGCCCAGCAAATTATTTTTGATGAAACTAAGCTACATCAAAATAAAAAGCTAACGCACAGCAATGGAAATAAGTAACAAAATGAGAAGGCAACATACAGAATGAGAGAACATACTTGCCAATCATATATCTGATAAAGTGCTAATATCCAAAATGTAAGGAATTCATATAATGCAATAGTAAATGGGATTTTTAAAAAAGGAAGGGGAATTTAAAAAACTTTTTTCCAAAGTGGACATTCAAATGCCCAACAGGTACATGAAAATTTACTTAACATCACTAATCATCAGGGAAATGTAAACCAAAACCACAATGAAATATCACTTCACACCTGCTAGAATGACTATTAACAAAAAGACAAAAGATAACAAATTCTGGTGAGGATGTGGAGAAAAGGGAGCTGTGGTGCACTGGTGTTGGGAATATAAATTGGTATAACCACTATAGAAAACAGTATAGAAGTTCCTCAAAATATTAAAAATAGAGCTACTATATGATCCAGCAATCCCACATCTGGGTATATATTCAAAGGAGATGAAATCACTATCTCAATAGGATATATGCATTCCATATTCACTGCAACATTATTCACAATAGTGAAGACATGGAAACAACCTAAGTGTCCATTGTATGGATGAGTGGATAAAGAAAATCTGGCACATATACACAATGGAATATTATTCAACCATGAAAAGAAGGGAAGCCTGCCATTTGCAACAATATGGATGAATCTTGAAGGCATTATGCTAATTGAAAAAAGTCAAAAAGAGAAAGACAAAACCATATGATCTTGCTCACATGTTGAATCTAAAAAGTCTGACTAAGAGTATTACTTCTTCTTTTCCAACTTAGATTCCTTTATTTCTTTATCTTCTCTGATTGCTGTGGCTAGGGCTTCCAAAACTATGCTGAATGATAGTGGCGAGAGTGGGCACACATGTCTTGTTCCTGGCCTTAGAGGAAATGCTTTCAGTTTTTCACCATTGAGAATAATGTTTGCTGTGGGTTTGTCATATATGGCTTTATTATGTTGAGGTAGGTTTCCTCTATGCCCACTTTCTGGAGATATTTTATCATAAAAGGGTGTTGAATTTTGTCAAAAGCACTGTTTGCAGATGACATGATGCTATACATATAAAATCCTAAAGATGCCACCAGAAAACTACGAGAGCTCATCAATGAATTTAGTAAAGTTGCAGGATACAAAATTAATACACAGAAATCTCTTGCATTCCCATACAACGCAAATGAAAGATCAGGAATAAAAATTAAGGAAACAATCCCATTTACCATTACAACAAAAGTAATAAAATACCTTGTAATAAACCTACCTAAGGAGGCAAAAGACCTGTATGCAGAAAACTATAAGACACTGATTAAAGAAAGCAAAGATGACACAAACAGATGGAGAGATATATCATGTTCTTGGATTGGAAGAATCAACATTGTGAAAATGACTATACTACCCAAAACAATCTACAGATTCAATGCAATCCCTATAAAATTACCAATGGCATTTTTCACAGAACTAGAACAAAAAAAATTATAATTTGTATGGAAACACAAAAGACCCAGAACAGTGAAAACAATCTTGAGGAAGAAAAACAGAGCTGGAGGAATCAGGTTCCCTGACTTCAGACTATACTACAAAGTTACAGTAATCAAGACAATATGGTACTGGCACAAAAACAGAAATATAGATCAATGGAACAGTATAGAAAGCCCAGAGATAAACTTACGCACCTACGGTCAACTTATATTCGACAAAGGATGCAAGAATATACAATGGAGGAAAGACAGCCTCTTCAATAAGTGGTGCTGGGAAAACTGGACAGCTACATGTAAGAGAATGAAATTAGAACACTTCCTAACACAGTACACAAAAATAAATTCAAAACAGATTAAAGACCAAAACGTTAAGGCCAGACACTATAAATCTCTCAGAAGAAAACATAGGCAGAACACTCTGATATAATTCACAGCAAGATCCTTTCTGACTCACGTCCTAGAGTAATGAAAATAAGAACAAAAATAAACAAATGGGACCTAATGAAACTTCAAAGCTTTTGCACAGCAAAGGAAACCATAAACGAGATGAAAATACAACCCTCAGAATGGGAGAAAATATTTGCAAATGAACTAACTGACAAAGGATTAATCTCCAAAATATACAAGCAGCTCATACAGCTCAATATCAGAAAAACAAACAACCCAATCCCAAAATGGGCAGAAGACCTAAATAGACATTTCTCCAAGAAGACATACAAATGGCCAACAAACACATGAAAAGATGCTCAACATCACTAATTATTAGAGAAATGCAAATCAAAGCCACAATGAGGTATCACCTCACACAGGTCAGAATGTCCATCATCAAAAAATCTACAAACAATAAATGCTGGAGAGGGTGTGGAGAAAAGGGAACCCTCTTACCCTGTTGGTGGGAATGTAAATTGATTCAGCCACTTTGGAGAACAGTATGGACATTCCTTAAAAAACTAAAAATAGAACTACCATATGACCCAGCAATCCCACTACTGGGCATATACACTGAGAAAACCATAACTCGAAAAGGGTCATGTACTACAATTTTCATTGCAGCACTATTTACTATAGCCAGGACATGGAAGCAACCTACATGTCCATCACCAGGTGAATGGATAGGGAAGATGTGGTACTTATATACAATGGAATATTACTTGGCTATAAAAAGGAACGAAATTGGGTCATTTGTAGTGATGTGTATGAACCTAGAGTGTGTCATACACAGTGAAGTAAGTCAGAAAGAGAAAAGCAAATACAGTATATTAACGCATATATATGGAATCCAGAAAAATGGTATTGATGAACCTATTTGCAGGGCCAGAAAAGAGACACAGACATAGAGGACAGACTTGTGGACACAGCGGGGTAAGGGGAAAGAGGGACGAATTGACAGAGTAGCATTGACATATATACACTACCATGTATAAAATAGATAGCTAGTGGAAAGCTGCTGTATAGCACAGGGAGCTCAGTTTGGTGCTCTGTGATTACCTAGAGAGGTGGGTTAGGTGGGGGGAATGGAAGTGAGGCTCAAGATGGAGGAGATATGTGGATATATGTACATATAGCTGATTCATTTTGTTCTACAGTAGAGATTAACACAACATTGTAAAGCAATTATAATCCAATAAAAAAATAAATTAAAAGGCCAAGTAATAGAAGTAGGGAGTAGAATGGTTGTAGCCAGGGCTGATGGCTGGGGGACATGTGGAGATGTTGGTCACAGAATACAAATTTTCAGTTATAAGATGAATAATTTATTGGATGTAAGTGTTGGGACTATAGTTAACAATACTGTATTGTACACTTGAAAGTTGCTATGAGGGTAGTGCTTTAATGTTCTCACCATAACAACAACAAAAAAAGGTAATTATGTGAGGTGAAGGATGTGGTTGCTAACCTTATGTGGTAAACATTTTGTAACATATATGTATATCAAATCATCACATTGTACACCTTAAATTTACACAGTTATATATAAATTATATCTCAATAAAGCTTGAAAAAAAGTGTAAAGGGCAAAAAAATGCTGTTGACCTGCAAGAACTCAACGAATATCTTTCCTCAGACTATTCCTGGGATATCTAAAGAATAAGACTTACCCAACTAAAATGACTAAAGGGACAGCAACATGAGGACTGGTGGTGAGTTATAAATATATAATAATAATCTATGGAACTGAGAGTAAATGAAATTATAACAGAAAAACTATGTATCAAAATGGCTATATACTATATCATAGTAGAGCTAGCACAATTTTTTAAAAAATGAATGAGTCATAGGAAGAAAGCATATATAAATTTTTTTTCACTAACAATCTTGGGGTGATAGTTTTAGTATTGCTATTCTGAGACTTTTATATGTTACTGGATCAAGCAAATGAGCATTTATGTGATAAATGATTTCTATCATTCTCTGTATTTGAGAAACAATGTTCTTCCTATAGCAAGGAGATACAGCTGTAGTATAGTAAAAGATAAGTAAAAACCCCATACTCCTGCATTTGAATTGCAAGTATTGATATAAACTCATGAATAATTATATTTATTGATAGGAAATTATATATATACATATATGATATTTAAGTTATATGTAAAATTATAATTATATGATATGTATGAGTTTAATGTACTCATACTCATATAATTTTGTTACATTTTATATATTATAAATATATAATTTATATATAATATACATACCCTCGATATAAACATATATAATATGCATGATTATAATTTTACATGTAATTTATATACTTTGTATATATAATTTTCTATTTCTGTCTATTGAAATGACTAGAAACAATAGCTAAACCTTTAGCACTGGTACTGAAATATCATTCTCCACTAAAATAAAACAACCTGTTTTCTAGAAATGGCTGATTCCATTTCCCCACAGAGAAAAGGTCTGGGGTTGAAGAGACACATGATAAGCTTATAATGTATGATTATAACAGAGAGCAAGGAATCAATTAAAAGAAACTACTTGGTCTTGTCAAATTGGACTCAGGAGCAAATTTAAGGGCTCTCACTGGACAGATACGGGACAAGTTGAGCTTCGGTAGGAATAATAATTAAAATGATATAAAACCCATCAAATATATTTAAATTCTTGATTTCATAATGATATTAATACAAAATAAACAGTAACCTAAATAAAATGATAGTTAAACAATTCATTTTCTGGTAAATAAAGGAAAAGACTCAAGGATTTATCCTGCCCTTCTTATATAAATTTTACCACTGACTAACTAATTGGTGAATGTGGAGAGGTGTCTCTTTATTTAAGTAATCCAACTAATAATTAAAACAGAAATGATACAATTAGAATATCATCATATTCCAAATGCAATAAATTAATAAATGTAGGTATCGAGTATTAAGAGCTCCTAATGTCAAAAGACAGATAGCCAGACCTTATGTCTCTCCTGAGGAAAGAATATAAAACCACCATATTTTGCCAGAAGAATCAAACTTGTTTTTATCAAACTTTGGATCTAGTTGCCACCTTTAGGAAATAACAAGGAGAGAGGACTCTATTAAATAGTACCATGAAAGTGCCTTCAGCAAAATCCAGACTATGGGAAACTATAGGTCAAATGGCCTAAGTTTGTGACAGATAAATTGTAAGAGAAAATTTTTAAAAATGAAGGAGGAATTTTAGATTAAAAGAGACCTAGGGAACATACAAATTTTTAAAAAAGGAATAAAGTATGACATATAGGTATGCACATTTGTGTGATAAAAATACAAAGAAGTGTGAGGAATTGTTTTACTTTTGTAGTTAGTTGGGGTGGAGGAAGATTGTGATTAGGATGAGACACACGAAGGGGATTCTGACTGATAAAATTTTATTTTTTGACCTAGATTGTGGTTACAAAGATGCTTGCCTCCTAATATTTCACTGAGCTACATTTGTGTGTATATGTGTCTGTGTGTTTTGTATCTCTGTTTTATTTTAAAGTGAAAAAGTTACTTCAAAAATGATTGTATTCTATGTGAATACAAGCTAAAAATATGATCAAATTGAGATATTTGGAAATAAATTTGATGTAGCAATCAATCTCAAACCAAAAGTGAAGTGGCAAACTCTAGGGCCAAAGGAGGAGTTTTTGATGGGTCAGAGCACATGACTGAGTTCCCAGGAAGAAGACTCTGAGACAGAGATTAGAATGCAGGAGAGTGCTCTTGATATCTCCACATGAGAAAAATGGAAGAAAGTAAAATTGGGAAGGAGAAGCTGGGCTGTGATGTAATCTCAGGGAAGTCTTCAGCTGATCCACAGTTATTTTAAAATTAGAGATAACTCTTCAAAATTGTGTCACATTGGACAAAAGGGCCAGACTTTTATTTTCCTCCCCATTCTGGGCAGTGGCAGGGGGTAGAGATTGGCCACCTCCAAGGCAATTCTGAGGAGAGCTGAAAGCTGAGAAATATCTGCTGTCAGCACTCTCAGAAGCTAGAGGAATAGGTTCTTCAATTACAAAAGAGATCTGGGTGGTACAGCACTGTATCCTCTACAGTGATTACTTCCTGCCTCTATATGTTTCCTTTCCTGTTTCCTTCTATATGTACCTATTTCTAAACTGTTCTCTTCATATTAAAAACACAGGGTTATAAATCTCAGTATCCTTGTGATCTGGGGAAATCTTTCTCCCATTTTACAGATAGGAAAAAAAAAATTCAGGAAGGTTAACATTTATAGTAACACTGCACTGTGGGCTAACTTTGGACCAAGTATGTTACCTATATTATTTCATTTGATTATCTCAATAGCCTTATGAATTAAGCACAGTTGGTTTTCTCATTTTACACATAAGAAAGATGAAGATCATAGAAGTTAAATGATTTGCCCAGCTAGTCAGTGGTTGAGCCAGGATTATAATCAAATATGTATGAATCCAGCACCCTACTCTCAATCAATATACTATACACTTCTGCAGAAGTTGTGTAGATTCACAGAGTAAGTATAGGGATGATCCAGGAATTTAATTCTGATTTCCCATCTCCAGGTGTTCAATTCCTTTTCCATAATTTCTCCAGTGCCCTGTTCCCTCAGAAAGGGCTTTTTCTAAGAGTTAATTGTTACCCTTCTTAGCTAGCAAATAAGGGTCTTCAATCATTTAATCCAAAGAAGTCACAAAGACAAACATTTTATTCAAAACTGTTGGGCTAATGGGCAAAAGCGTTTTAAGGGCATCGAGTCCTTTTGAACTCCTCACATACCACCAAGCACACTATACAAATTCCTACGTTGAGGTCACCCTACTGGCCATAGAATAATTAAAGGGATAGAGGGAATAATCAGTAAGAACAAACTAAAAAAGAGAAAAACCCTTCAGTATGGATGCAATGAAAATTAAAGATGAATTTTTCTAAGGTAAGTAAAAGTTTAGATTGTGTAGGAAAAAATGAGAACAGACATCTCATGTCTCAGAGCATTAGAAATTTTTAAAAAGTGACTTTTTGAAGATTTACAGAGGTCAATTTAGGGCAAATAGAAAGGAAACATTATTTGAAACTGCAGGTAGCTAACCATCAAATTTCATTACACCTTAAAAAGTAATATAAGCTGCCATAAATTAGTTCAAGATGTTTCCAGTCAAATTATGGACGAGAAATTCAAAATAAGAGGAGTGAGAGATGGCCCTGTCTGAGCATGAACTTGTGGAGGAAAATTCTACCCTTCCAATGCTGTCCTTTGGTACAACTGTCTGAAATGCAGTTCTGTGCTATGGGGACTGTAGCACTGATTCATGCTACATGCTGGCTTCCTTTATTGTCCCCGAAAATACAAACTCCTTGTGCTTCAGGGCAGTTACATGTGCTTGGGATGCTCCTCCCTTCACTTTTTGTGAAGCTGGCTCCTTTTCATTCTTCACATCGCAGTTTATAAGTTACCTATTGCTCCTTCTCAAAGTCCTGCTACTCTTTAGCTTATTATGCTCTTTTGTTTCCTTCAGAGCACTTATCACAATCTGTTATCATCTTGTGTATTTATCTGTTTACTTGTTTATTATGTTTCCTCAACTAGAAATTAAGCCTTATGAGGACAGGGCACTTAGAAGTTTTGTTCACAACGATAGGTCCTGCATCTCACCCAGTGCCTGTCATAACATATATATTTATGGAATGAATGAATGAGTCAATAAATCAATAAATGATTCAAGACTCTCATTTTAGGTAAAGCAAAAATTCTCCTCCTTAAAGTGTCATCACTTGTGATTTTGTTCTTATTTTTATTTTTTTATCTGTTAACTTTCTAAGAAATCATTTCATGGACTAACACACATATACACACACACAGACAAAGAAAGAAATCTTGTATATGGACACGTATACACACACACAGACAAAGAAAGAAATCTTGCCTCTTCTATTCCTTATAGAGAACCTTGATGGGAGTGGGCAAATATGCATTCATTAAGTTTGCATATCTGGCCTTGAGTGCTTTGTTCATAAGTTTTCCTGGAACATTTATTCAAATCAGCTTGACATTAGCAACATCCATAGCCCATCTGGATGCCTAAAGACCTAGTACCCAGTGTGCTGCTGAAGAACAGGCTGTACTTCATGGCAGCCTCTTTAAAGTGCAATACCTGGAATGCCTAGGAAATCTGCTTCCCCTGAACAATCCTCCCTGAATTTGAGTAGACATCCATTACTGTGGTTGCCAGAAAGCATGCATGATCTGGTGGCAGAGAGAACTTCATAAAGAAATAGTCCCTTCAGTTTACAGCAAATAACTAACTAAGAAACTAAATAAATAAGTAAACTAGATAGATAAAGTAAAATAAAAATGATTTTAGTACTTTGGAATCAAGTCCAGAAATCTAAATATATGTGACTTATGGAATCTGGAGATTTAAATTGTTCAAAGTGAATTCCAACCTGCTGTTCTACTTAGGATGGAACAGCTCTGATTATTTATAAAGAGCAACATTGCACTTCCTCCTGGATACTGCTTGCTATAGACAACTCACAGAGATTTTTAACTCACCAGCAGTGTCATCTCGGGGTTAGTATTGATTTAGACATGAATATTGAGGAAGAAATAAGCCTCAAAGGGATCACCTTGTATAATTTCTTCAGTAACAAGAGGCTAGACATGCTCCTGTGGGTTCCTTTGTTCTGTAGACTCTGCAGTCCCACGATGCATTTGGAGGTATCTCAGTTCCTTAATGAACTGCAGCCAGTGTGTCGCACTGAGCACAGGGCCAGTCAGGATATTTTAGGCTCTGCTGCTGGCGTGTTAGCAACTGATTATATGAAAATGGATCATTGAGAATCAGCTGGAAAAAATGCAACTCATTAGCAATCTCCTTTGGTAAAGAAATGATAGCACCAATCTGCTGAAGTCCAACCACTTCAGAAAAGACATTAGAAAATGTCTGATGGTAAGAATGGAATACAGGAGATTAGGATACAGAAAAGGGAGGAATCGGATATAGAAAATGGAATTGATTTCTATAAGACTTTGTTTAATTATTTCCTCTTTTTCCACTTTGCATCACTAAGGGGCTATGAATTTTTCATTTCAAATACTTTAGTCACTGAACCCAAATTCTTAAGTATATTAAAAACTAGGATAACATTTTTCTTAAATTCAAGAGTCAATTCATTGTTAATCGGTCATCTTTTAGAGAAAGTGATGGAAAATGCAGGCAACTATCTTGTAAAGATGAGAATTACAGGGACACCGTCCAGTAGTGGACCAAATAGGTGAGGATGAGTGAAAAATGTTTGCCATTGCTTTTCTTTTGTTGATACTCAGCTCTGCTTCCCCTTTCAGAGAATCACTTGAAGCTTTCACAGAAAAGTAGGAGGCAAGCAAGACCTGGGAGAGTGATGAAATAAATCCAGTAAGCATTAGGGTATCAAGAGTCCACTGTTAAAAATAACTTTTTTTACTAAACCCCAGTTTATTCATCTTTCAATTGAAATTTAAGGGTGGAAAAATATTTCCCTTACTTTTCCCCTCAAATAAATCATATACTATAGAGCATGAAGGAAAAAGTAATCAAGATGTCATGTAGTAAATACATGTGTAATTGATAAGACTGGTGAGAAGGTTTTGTTCTCTCTGGTAAGAATTGTAGGTATAAAGACTTTGCTCCTGTGTGGTGCAGTGCTTGAATGTGGGCCTATGCCAGAATGTTACTAAGATGTCAAATGCCACTAGAGGCAACACTCTGGCACTGGAGACATAACTTTTCTAAATCACTCTCAAATGATTCCTTGGTGATTGTAAACCAAACAACACAACAGTCCCCTATGAGCATCAACCTCCATCCTTCTAAAAAGTTTCACACATCAAATATAAAACTAAATTTAGGAATTTGATGAAACTGTTGTATATTTATCCCAGTGCCAGATAAAGCCCTGGGCCCAGAGAAAGGTTTTACGTCTAGATATTCATATACTTCGCACCCTATGAAGAGGATAGAGAGCTCATACATGTGAAATGAAATAAATCAGGGTAACAAACATGATAGACACTCTTGTGCCCCCTATGAGATGATATCTTCAGGGGCCATTTCTGTACTTCCACCTCTGGCATATTAATGATGAGCTTATTTCTCTCTCTGTTCTCTCTCTTTCACCCTACAAACACACACACACACATACACACACACACAAACACACACACAAGGGAGTATGTTTTTGCTAAAGATGAAGGCAGCTTCACCATTCTTTTTTTTGTTCTTGGTTCCAGTAGGATAATTTTCTCTCCAAATAACCTATCCACAACCACCAGTTTAGACCTTATATCTCTGCTGTTCAGAACATAAACTTGAAAAGAAAGAGAGTTGATGCTAAGGGAATGTTGCTGCACTTTCCAGAGAATTGGAATGCCTACTAAGTGATCAGTAGGAGGCAGTACTCTTCTTGTTCTATTACCATAAAGAGGGAGCTGAATTTTCTTACTTTGGTCCACAGTTGAATAGCCTATTATCTAGACCATGGGGAATAGAATCA
Organism: Delphinapterus leucas; assembly: GCF_059928025.1. Lineage (NCBI taxonomy): Eukaryota > Metazoa > Chordata > Mammalia > Artiodactyla > Monodontidae > Delphinapterus > Delphinapterus leucas. Next base: position 47,481,533 of record NC_143150.1, on the reverse strand, counting down.
TAAAGGTTCTCTCTTCTCTAATGATGAGGAACATAATGATGGTGGTGATGATGATGATGATGATTACAATGAAGCCATCAGAGACCAAAAGTGTTCAAACCAATACATACGCAGTATTATTATTTAAACCATGCAGATGGTAGGGCAGGAGGACATATAAACTAATTGTGACCTAATCTCTTCTTCTGTCTCTTTTTAAGATCTGCTTCCATTGGTTCTTAAACACCTAGTCTTGGGATTTAAGATAATGGTTCTTACTTTTCTGAATCTTTTCTAAATCTTTGTTACCTGTTTCAAATGTTGCCTCTGGGCTTGTGTCCTAATTCACACCCATGCCATGACCTGTCATGCTCTTAGCCTCTTCCTCTGCCCATTTGTGCTCATCAGATGGATGATGCTAGATACACTTTCTTGCATTGATGCCAGACTCTGCCTGAAAAACTGTGTTCAATATGCAATAATGTCAACCTTATGCATGTGGTCAAAGGTTTCGCTTGTATAATATTGATACAGAACAGTGTTTTTATCTCCCCACTGTAGTTGCATGAATGCCATTTCAGTGGCATTTCAGGTTCACAGGACACCTCCTTGGGAATTGTTATGTCTACATCCTTAGAGCCCAGAGCTCTACAATCGCCACTGTGAAAAAAGATATATTGTAACATTCTGAGCAAGTCAATTAACTGTGTTCTTACTTTTCTGTTACCCCATCTATAAACCACGGGGTTTATACATGTCACCTCAGGAAGGTATTATGAGAGTTAATGAACCAGAGGTGGTAAGGGGGATTTAGGCTGTCGGATGAAAGGTGCTGCTTAAGTAAAGAGCATTTCAGTTTTATGTGGCCTGATTCTTCAGGGCCAAAGCAACATATCAGAAAGTCACAGTACTGCTGTTAATGGGCAGAGGGCACCATCAGTACATTCTCAATGTAAGGTGAAAACACTGTCTCCAAAAGAAGTGGTTTGGGGTTTTATAACTAACTGTTCAGTGGTGGCTCCTTTCTTTGCTGCAGCTGCCACATCCCCTGCATGATGAAATTAGTCTCATTTTGCCCAGTTTGTCCTTGGTTCCCTTGACACAACATGCATTCCCTCAAAATCCCTTCTGGGTGAAATGAGCTATGGTACAGAAATATAAGGTGTACAAATACATCAGCTAAAATGGATGATAAGAGAACAAACCTGCAGGGGAAGCAGTGTCTCTGGCAGGCTTTTAGCTGTTCCTTTTGAGATACAAAAGCAAGAGGATATCTGCAGCTAAGACACATTAAAGAGTTTTTGTTATCATAACAGTGAGAGAAGGTACAGCAAGCCAAATGGGGCAAACATAATATGCCACCTCCAAGTAGCATTTATGATATGTATCGCACGGAAGAGAAAAATACTCAGATTATGAGACCTTTCTAAAGGCCTCTCATTCTGCTTACATTACTTAACATTGTGACAGTTATGCAGGGCCCATTCTATTTGATTTGGGGTTCACTTTTTGCTGAGCTGATTCCCCTCCTGACCACATTAACTCTCACCTGCTCTGACTTAAACCTCTTCTGTCTCACACTGGCTGCTACCAATAATCCTCCCCCAAAGGCTCCTGCTGAAGCACTTAGAGTTCACTATTTTGGGAGACCTTTCTTTATTAACATTTAAAATTAGTATGTTTTTGTTTTTGTTTTTGCGGTACGCGGGCCTCTCACAGTTGTGGCCTCTCCCGTTGCGGGGCACAGGCTCCGGACGCACAGGCTCAGCGGCCATGGCTCATGGGCCCGGTTGCTCTGCGGTATGTGGGATCTTCCCAGACCGGGGCACGAACCTGTGTCCCCTGCATCAGCAGGTGGACTCTCAACCACTGCGCCACCAGGGAAGCCCTAAAATTAGTATGTTTTAAATATATTTTTGCCTGCCATCATTGAAGAAAAATTCACATTTATAATGAGATTAGCTGTAAGGGATTTAGAATGCACCACATTTTGTTTGTAATTTCTGTAGACACTTCTCACATTCCATAATAAAGCTGGTTTTCCTAACCAGGGGAAAATACCATAAATATTCACAAGTTTGGAGAAAAATACATACTTTTTCTGAATAATGAAAGAAAAACCAGCAGTCTGAAAACGGAAATCGGGGAATTGTGTTTCATACATTTTTCCCCTCCTCTGGGATGCTCCTTGCATTCTTTCCTTTACTTAGTCCTACCCTCCTTGTAAGAATAAGTAAAGCAGAAATAAAAGACTCCCTCTTGGTTTTCCCCCACTCAGAGATACCCTAAGATTACAAGATACTTTCTCCCTTATAGCCAGTTTCTGTAATTAGCCAGCTGTGTGAATAAGAACACCTGAATCCTTCTAGACCTGCATGTTTACTAAGTTTTACAAGCTGAAAAGCATGGACTCTTGGGGTATTAAGGGCTGTTTTAACATTAAAACACTTCTGCCTGATGCTGTGAATACAACTACAAAAGCACAAAAATCAGTTATTTTTCTTTCCTTTGCCATGGAGCTGCAATTTTTCCCAGAAGCCTTTGACACTCTCTAGTTTATGCCCCACTTCCTCCAATAGTGTATAGTCTCTTTCATATTCTTTTTTTTTTTGAAATACTTTAATGCTCAGGATTCATTCACATTTTAATGAGAGGACAACACAGTTTTGCATGTTTTTGAAGATTAACAGTATTTACTCCCTCCCAATGATACATCGTTAAACAACTTTGGTTACTGCTTACATTTGGTCTCTGCTGCAGAGGCCAGGGGGATATCCACAGTTACGTCTCAGCTCTTCAGGTGCCTGTTCTGCTTTGAGGAATGATTTCTGGCCACTGTGATGTATATGGAATGGCAGAGGGAAACCTGTCTCTTTCATAGGGCTTGAGACTTAGGGAACCTGAAAAATAGCTGAATTTTCAAAGAGTCAAATATCAGGAAAAAAGATATTTCTTTCATTTTGCTTTGCACTAGTTAATTTGCAGAGGTGCCGATTTTTCTCTCCAGATTTATAAAGCTGAGAGACACATTTCTGAAAATGGCACAAAAGAATCAGAAAGGAGAAAACTGCCTAACTAAAAAGGAAGAGGTGCATATAGATCTTAATTGGTAAATTCTAGAGGGTGTTTTTGTTTTGTTTTGTTTTTCTTCTTCCGTGGATATTAAAGTTTGGGTCTATAAAAGTACCCTGTGCTTTTAAAGTGTAGATCAAAGGCTTGACGGAGTTGCATTTTTGCTGCTTGTTGCCATACATGAAACATCAGCAAAGCACTGTTGCTTTGTGGGTGTGAGTTATTTGCTGCTTTTAACTCCAATTTGAGCATTGTGCCATTGGCTTGTATAATTTTTCTTTAAAAGTGAAACTGAAAGAAGTTATCTTTCTGGCAAATAACATATATGAAGTAAATGAGAGGTTTCATAGCATGCATCTAAATAGTACCCAAGTATACACTATAGTTCATGCAATGAAATCAGGGACTGATTTCCACTGGGGATTCTTATCACTGAACAAAGAGAGTGAAAAGTTCCAGGGTGTTTTAAATTTCTGAATTTAAGCTCTACAAGGATCTTAGACAGAGCTATAGAATATCCTTTATGATCTGGAAGTAAGCATCTGATGAAAAAATGCAGTGATTGTAACATGCAGGAAGGTTTGCTTTTAAAGTTTGGAGGCATAGGCAGAACAATGAATTAGCTTTCAAATGAACCTGTGTGACACTACCATGAGTTCAAGGACATGTTCTAGTGTCCACTGACTGTGTCCAAGAAAGAGGGTATAAAAGCAAGCACTTAACTCCATAATGATAGTGGTCAAATTTGAAATCTGCAGAAGACATTTCTTATTCAGTTCAAACTCAGTTTTGCTTTCTCCCCTCTCCCCTGCTTCCCTTCACGCACTCGCTCTCATTTCCTTCATTCTTTCCCCTTCTTATTGTTATATGCACATATTTAAGATCACTCACTAGCTTCTCAACTCTATTCAGAGTGTTTTATTAGTCTGAGTTAGCAGATATAGGTGAGCGAAAGCTATTAAGTGGATAGATGGATATGTATGATGGATTGATCATTCTCACCCTTCTAATAAAACTCACATTTTTCTATTTTCTCTTTGTATCACAAAGGCTCTGTTAACTACAACCCCTGAGGTACACCAGCTGTATGCCTATCTATGAGGGTGATGATGAGAACAAATTCAGGGAACACAACGTATTTTAGCTCTCAGTTTGCAGTTGAATGCTACCAGTAAGATCAGTCATGGAAATCTCTTAGCACAGTGCCTGGCACATGAAAAGCATGCAATAAAAGTTAGTAGCTGTTTCTGTCATTGCTGTTGATTTTATGGGCATTATTTTTATTCACATTCACAAAACACTTTTTATTTTTAGAGGCTCTTAGAGAAAGAAAAATATACTCAAAAATTTTTCTATTGAAGTATAGTTGATTTACAATGTTGTGTCAATTTCTGGTGTATAGCAAAGTGATTCAGTTATATATATATATATATATATATATATATATATATATATATGTATATATACACATTCTTTTTCATATTCTTTTCCATTATAGGTTATTACAAGATATTGAGTATAGTTCCCAGTGCTATACAGTAGGTCTTTGTTGTTTATCTACTTTATATATAGTAGTTTGTATCTGCTAATCCCAAACTCCTTATTTATCTCTTCCCCCATTCTCGTTTGGTAAACGTAAGTTTGTTTCCTATGTCTGTGAGTCTGTTTCTGTTTTGTAGATAAGTTTATTTGTATCATTTTTTTAGATTCCAAATACAAGTGATATCATATGGTATTTGTCAAAAAACATACTTTTTATAGATATATCAGTATGCTACATAAAGTTACTCTCTCTTCTCGCCCATTTTACATGCTCTCTTACAGTTCTTCATAAGTGTAATTCCTGAAAATCTCTGTGTGCAGCATGTTTTATCCTTCCCCATCCTACATTTGCTCTCTTGTCATCCTATTTTTTCACCACTGGCCTCATAATGTCAGAGGTGAGATGACAAGTCCAGATGATAAACAAATAAAGTACCTTAAGTCTTTACACTTAAAGCATGTGTTCTATTTCTTATCAAAATCTCATTGAGATGAGTGGAAACATGGCCAAATTCTTTGATGTATACCATATTTAAATTGAATATTAAATTTAACAATTAGTCTTTCTGATGGTAAAATACTATTCTTTTGGTTTTCTATGAAAGAACTTCTTAATAGTTAGAATATCTTGACAAATATCATTCAGTGGAGCCAGAAAGTTAGGGTCCCAACCAAAAAATAAAACCACTCTGATGTTCACATTAATTCATATTAATAAATGCATTTATTATTTCATGCTGCTCTGTTTCCAACCACTGTTGTAAATGCGATAAGAAATCCATAATGGCTTCTACAGAATTATATCATCTACATATGAATCCAACAATTTTATTTTAGCTAAAACATCACCCTGTATTTAGCCCAGGTATTTCTGAAATAGAGGGAATGTATCATGATTACAGTAATTCTGGACCTGCGCTAAGTAATCAGAGGGGATGTTATGGGAGACATTTCCATTGCTGTCTAACTATGAACATTGGTATCCTTTCCCTGAGTACTCCTCACAGAAAACAATTTTTTTCCAAGATTGATATTTTGGGCATGTTTTATACATCATGAAAAGTAAAGCATTAGGTCAACTACAGAAAATGGTCAATGGATTTGATTAGACTTAAAGTAGGAGGGCATCTGTCATGTACTCACTAGGCTTCACAGTAGTTATGGCTACTCAACAAATCTACTTATTAAGTGTGGTCTGAGTTATACTAGGTGGCTACACACTCTAACCTTTAGAAAACCCAAGGCCTTCCACTTTTCCATAGGGCCTTTAGCCCTCCAGGAACAAAATTAAGGAAAAACCAGGAGGTGTGACTTTCAGTGGATGGAATAAAGGAATCTAAATAGAACTTAGAATCAATCTCTTGGCTATTGCTAATAAATTTCTTTGAATTGCGCTCTTTCTTCTCTCTCATGAGAAGCTGATATAATAAGATGAGCCCATAAGAAAAGATGCTCTCCTTACTTCTTGCTGCTTACCTTAGAGCAAACCAAGGATGGGCCAAGAAAAAAGCAGAACGGGGGCTAACTGGATTTACTTTTACACTGACTTCTACCAATGTTTATTATCTACGAACTCTGTGCTAACAACTCTAGGCTCTGGAAGACAGCAGTAAACAAGAACAGTGTCCCTGCCTTTCTGAAGTTAAAAGTATACTTAGGGGGATAGGCAAGTCAGTAGTTTCTAATCTAGTCTAGAAATTATAAGAGAAAAAAAAAAGAGTTCCAACGCTCACATTTAGTCTTAAATTAGAATTTGAAACCACATTTTCAGATAGTAATAAGTATTTATTTTCCTGTATTTTTCCCCTAGTACTACATTGTTGTAAAGTGCAAGCTGGATATCTCCAGTAACCCTAGGCCAGTGGGGAGAAATTTGGAGATTTTGGATCTTGGCCTTTTTTTTTTTTTCCTGAGTATTATGACTATCAGTGTGGCTTCTGCACCTGCTGAGACTGGAAAGAAAAAATAGGCAACTCTCTTTCTTTTAATGAGGATGTATAGAAGATCAGTGATTGAACAGGAACACCTGATTTTTTATTGTACAAGGGGCTTCTCTTTGCCCAGCCTATGGCCTATATTATTCTCCCAAACAGGGTAATATAGAGAACAAATGTTTCAATATTTTGTAACCCTTTGAGACAACTTATTTTTATACAAGAAAAATAGGATTTTGTAGATGAGTTTTGTTGAGTTTTATTCTTTATCTTCCATTTTCTTTTTCTTTTTTTGTTTGTTTACATTTTTTCCTGAAAAGTAAATTTTGGGAGCTAAAGAAAGATCAAACACACATTTCATTTTCTTAGAGCATCAATGTAATGTTCTATTGCCCTAATTCTCACTCTTTCTTTCTCTCTCTGGCTTTCTTTCTATCTTTCTTTTTTGTTGTTGTTGTTGGTAGAGTTCTGTATTTTACTTTCTAATATTTATAAAGTTTGTGTTTTGTTATTCTTTTTTTGTTAATTTTTATTAGAGTATAGTTGCTTTGCAATGTTGTGTTAGTGTCTACTGTACAGCAAAGTGAATCAGCTATATGTATACATATATCCCTCCTTTCTTCTTTCTTTCTTTATTTCTTTCTTCTTTCTTTCTTTCTTAATTTCTTTCTTTCTTTCTTTCTTTTCTTTCTTTCTTTCTTTCTTTCTTCTTTCTTTCTTTCTTAATTTCTTTCTTTCTTTCTTTCTTCCTTTTCCCCTGCCTTCTTGCTTGTATTATTTAGTTTTATAATATTCCTGTGCATTTAGATATCAGAAGCACCCAGCTAAATATTCTCTTTTCTAGTGCATTCTCATAAACTTATTCATATACAATAGTTGTAACATTAGTACAGGCCCTTGACTCTTTGTAGTTGCAAATATGACGACTTAGGCAATGTTCCCTTTACTCCCATGTCTACTATTTTTTATATTTTAAACAACTTTTTACTCCTTTAAGTTTCCTAATATTATTCAGATCAGTTTTCTCATCAGACTAATAATATGACACTGTTTTCTGGGGAATTTTGGCATTAAAATTTCCATAAAAAGATCATCATTTTCTTCAGCTCAATCATTAGATAATGTACTGCATGACTTAATTTGGCTTTGTTCCTATTTAGCATGGTTTAACAACAGTGAGAACATGGTCCTCTTTCAGTTGGTAATATAAAGAGTAGAATTTTAATTTAGGTTTTATTAGATCCCCTTATGTGTTCACTAATAGTTGTAACAAACAAATTAAATAAACAGCCAGGAAGGTGAAATAGTATTCTACATATTATAGTTTGAGAGATATTATTAGGTACCCTTATCTCCCCAGGTGCCTGAAGTTTCCAATGACCTTTTATTGACTTATGAGCCTACTCCGTGCCTGTACTAAACATTGGAGACAATTAAAAAAAAACCTCACAGTCTACTGAATCAGAGAGAGAGAGAGAGAGAGAGGTTAACATGTAATAATAATTCAACAGTATAAACACCATGCTCTAGAAGTAAGGAAGGTTTTTCCAGATAATAGGTGGATGGTAGAGAAGAGGAAGTTGGGGGGATTTTCATATGAAAATATTTGGGTAACTTGATCAATATATTTAGCTGATTTAACTGATATGTATGGAGTTCCTCATTCAACTCCACCCTGATCCACTCTAACCTTTATTTAATTAGTGCTAAATATATTTAAAACTATTAAGTAAATATTTTCCATATTAGAAGTCCTAATTTACTCTGTACCTACAGATACCTACAGTGTCATGACTATTCCAAGAGATTGGAATCAATAATCTTATATTAAATGAAGTCTTTAGAATTAAAAGGTATCATTGGAGTCCAGAGCTAGTAAAGGCTCCAGTTCTATGGCTTCCTCAACTCATAACCCCATTTATGCTCTACTCTTATTTATGGGGAAATTTCCCTTAGGATCTGGCAGGGTTCCATCATGGGGGTTGGGGGAATGTGAGATGATTATTTGCTGCTAAAACCAAATAGCCTTCCTCATTTAAAGGATGCATTTAGCATTTAATATCAGTAAAATATATTCTCTGCTAAATTTGAGCTCTATAAACCCAGATACCATGCATTATACTTCTTTTAACTCATCACTGATTTAGTCACAGTCTCTTATATATAGTAGACTTGTAAAAAATGCCTGCTGTTTTTTAATAGCCTGAAAAAAGATAGCAACCCAGGAAGTATGGTATAAGAGTGAATTAACTAAAAGATGTGCTCTAAGAGCACAAAGACAAAAGTAGATGCCAAGTTTGCCCCTTGAAAATATGAAGGCAACATTTTGACTATTCCAAGATTAGTGTTTAGGTTCATCATATTATGAAAAATATTATTTACACTCCATCCACTAGAGGGCAATCAATTCATTAGACACGGACACTTCCCCCCCACCTTGACTGGGAACCTAGTAACTTTAAGGGTATCAGGTAGACATAAAGAGAAGACAGATATGTATGGAATTCATCTCAACAAAAATAGCACTGTAGTCTCTTTTGAACTCCCTTTATGGATAGTGGACCTGGAAGAGCCAACTAAAAGCGAGCTAGACCTCTCTCTTTGGCGTTAAAGCTATGTCTCTTCCAGAAGCTGAAAATAGCTCACAAGTATATAAGCATTTCCTTGTGAGTAAAGAAGCATTTACCTGAGGTAAATGAGATTTCACTCTAAATGAAGCAGCATTTAAGTTTGTCGCAGAGTTCACTATATTCGCTGCCTCTACCAGGATGCAGTGGTAATACATATACAGATACAAGCATTGTATATAATGCTTGTCAAGCCATCTTGGTGATTAGACTTTCTCTTCTGATGACACTTTCTACTAGAAAATTCCTCTAGCTTTTGCTAACTCTGACATCATAAATACAAAAATAGTTTAAGAAAAATAATTTTAACACTTTATGATTAATAAAATACTGAAAGGACCTGGAATCAGAAAACACACACATACACACACACACGCACACACACACATGACCTGCTCTTATTACAGGGAGCACTCATATCAAGCATGGACACATCCTGGAGGCTTCAGTATTTGGGAGAATCTTTTATTGATTCATTGTAGAGGTGAGCTCCCAAATTAGTTGTGGGTCATTCATTCATCTTCTGTGAATGGGCACAATAATATCTTCCCATCTCACACATAGGACTTCAGGAAGTTCTCACAAATCAAAAATTATTTTGTGATTCTTAGGAATACCAAGGAGATATCTTCCTTAAAGTTGGGTATGAAACCACATGTGCACAAGGGATTTTTTTTTTTTACTCATTAGTATATAATAAAATTGTAGATGTGTTCCTCCACAAACAAAGGGCACCCTTAAATAGAATAATCTTTATTAGGAATTTAGCAAAACTTTTAAATGTATACATTCAAAATATGTTAGATTTAGTTAAAAATGAAAATTAATCATAATTCTCAAATTACTTGGCAAAATAAAGATACTAGAATCTAGGGCAGTTGCTTTGTGGGACTAGTTCTTAATGTTTTCTTCATTAAATTATAGTGTTCATTAAGCCTGAGCTTGTTCACACTTCCTTAAGGACCTTAGGACTCATTTCCTGGGGAATGGATTCTGAAATTAATGCAGTGACTTTATTTCCAAGTTTCCATTGATATAATATGAATGTCTAAACTTTAGCTTTCCTCTAGACTTATCTAATGTCTAGAAGTACAGGCACATGCTAATGCATCTAATTTGCACCCGTTCCTAATTTTCTCAGTGCTTCTAATTTCAAATCTAAGGTAATGTTTCTAATTTTATTTCTAAGGTAAATGTATATATTTTTGGCACTTTCACTATCACTTGTAAATAGTGACCTCTTTCTAGATAGTTTTAGGCTCTCAGCTTAACATAAAGGTTACAAAAAGGGAGAAATATATATTTGTGTTTTACTGAAATAAACAGTGATCTTGAAATCAGACACATGGGTTTGGTACTTGGCACCACAGTTTACTAATTGAGTGACCTCGGGTAAGTGTCTAATCTTTCTGATGCTCTTGCTCCTTATTTAAAAATGAGGATAATAGCACCTACCTCTTTGGGATATTGTGGAGATTAAAAACATACAATATACAATTAACAGTGGATTCTTCCTCTTTGTTAAACCCACATGTACAAGTATCTCAACAAAGATTTTGTTTGCCTCTCAGTTCTTTCCTACCTCTACCTTCACTGTCGCATAAAACCTTAGGCAAAATTTTAAATTGCCTTATATATTTTCTCTTCTTTGAGACTAGAAAACAGATACTATTGGCTGTCAAAGAAAAATAAATAAATGAGTACAACACGGAAAATCCATCTTTTAAAAATTTTTCTCACGGTAATTTGGTTACAAGCTCTATTAAGTGTCTATGGTATACAAAAACACTGTGCTGGGCTCAGGGAAAAAAAGAAGTTATTTCCCTGTTCCTGCAGGAGCTCGTGATATAGCGAGGGAGATTGACATCCACTTCATGACTCTGGGATCAGAGTAGACTGAAGGAAGCATTATCACGTGGGTCCAAATAAAGTGTTTATAAGAGTATGTGTCTTCATCCATTTGAATTTTTAATGGTAGAAGTCTGAGGAGAGTCAGAAGCCAGGCTTCCTTCTGAATCATAGACACAGAAGTTACCTAATGGAAGTTAGACAGATATAAGATTGCATCAGCCTCTTTCTCTAATCACTGAGTTATAGTTTAGTAAAACTGTCTATAAAGCAGAACGTTTTTAGTGTCATGCACAGTTCCATCAACTTTAGTACAATGTTGTTTTCCTACTATATTCCCCTCAGTGTTTAAAGTCATATGGCTTCTTTCTCAGTAGACATCTCTGCTGATGTCTGCTCTTGGAGCTATAGAACACTCTTTCAGTGAATGGGTACTATAGTGCATTCCTACTTGTCCTCATAGTCCCTGCTACTTGAAAGGGACAATCTCTAATGCAGAAAGCTAGTGAAAACTTGGACACCTGGGAGAGACACTCATCAATTCTGAACAGTAATCCAGAGAGCAGAAGTAGGTGGCATTGAGGCTGTTAATGCTGTCAGCTACTTATGCTACATTGGCAGCCTCCAGAATTGGCTTGGACTCGAAGGGTTTCAGAGAATAGAGATTCTTTTTTGCATTCACAACTCTTTCCATGCTACACTAGAAACTAGTGTATACTATACTCTATGTATTGCACAGTAAATGTAGTGTATACTACAGTTAATAAAACAGTTAAATTCAGGTGGTAATTTGTTTATTTCCCCACTAACTTTATGTATTGCTGATCCACTGCTTTGAGTTTTTTTCAGAAGGGTTCTTAGAAATTTTGTTCTACTTTGGTTTGGATTTCCCCCCAGGAATTTACTTTGATAATAAAAAATATTTTATGTATAATACTTCACATTTAAAACTGTTGGACCACTATACAAGGAACATAAATTGTGCTTTTCTTAACTTAAGAACTTTTTGAGGAAAACATGTATCTAAATATACATTGATGTTCTGTGAAAGTATATATGTACTGGAAAAAAAGTTTGTTTTTTTCAGATCGGAGATATTTTTCTTTCAAAACCTGATACTGTGCACCAGTTTCCTTGGAGGAGGTGACCTAGATTATGGCCAGAGATCTCATGACTGGCTATGTGAGCTTTAGTTTCCTAGTCTGTCAATAATAATTTTTGGCCTAACTACCTCATCAGGGTGTCATGAAGATCAAACAAGTTAATGTTTGTAAAAATTTTTGGAAAATATAAAGCTCTGCAAAAAATAATCAAACAGAAAAGGAACATCTACTCTGTGCAAGGAAATTATATTTTCACTGCACAACAACCCTGTAAAGTAAGTATTAGTATCTTCACTTACAGTGAGGAACTGAGGGGTTTACTCATACAAGTTCATACAGCTAGTAAGTGAAAGAGCTGGGCTTCGACCCCAGGTAGAGCTGATTACAAAGATAGCTAATACTCCCTCCCAGCAACCAAAAAACTTAACTGTTTGTGAAGAGCAATAAAAAAGCTATTTTCTCACTGACCGTTACTAAACTCTGATCTCTCTGGTTTTTGGTGGCCTGTGACAGGGGGCAAGGGGTGGTTGGTTATTCAATCATCTGAATGAGAATTTAGCTTTAGAGAGTACTGTGGTTATGAAATGTCTACAAAATTAAGATTAAAATGTGCAGATTAAAATATGACAGAGGTGTGGCAATGACACAGTGCTCAGCATGCCTTCTTTTTCAGAAGGATGGTAAAATATAACTTTTCAGTATATCAATATATCTACCACAAAAGCCTTTTCTTCCCTTTTAAAAAAGTGTTTACACACACACAAACACACAGATGTTAAATTTGTGTATATGGCTGCCCTGCAAAAATGGTCTGTGTGATACAGAATAAAATCAGGCTTTTCCTATATATCTCTTCTTTCTTGATATTAATTTAAGTGCACTAATTATGAGTGGTTTTTATGAACAGTGTGTCACATCTACAGTATCTTAACAATACTAAAACACAGAGGCTGTGTGCTCTCAACATTAGCGAGCTACATTCAGAAAGACATTCTAAGTATATGCATGTTGCCAATGAGTAGGATAGCAGGAAAGTAAGAGATGAAGGATTTAAAAAGCAAACAGCAAAATATTCTTATTATCCTGAGCTGCAAACACAAGTAGAAGTCTGAAATTACTATTTCGTGCATAGTGACTCAGTATATGGGGATAAGAATATTAATTCACAGAGATCTCCAGATTCTTTCTGGAGATTTTGCCTCTTTGGGCTGATTTTTTATTTTCTTAAGTGAGGAATAAACACGTACAAGGAACATCACTCTTAAGCATTTCACTTCATCAGAATTCATTAGAGGAGATCTGAAGGTTTCATTATTCTTTAAGAGTACATTAATAAAACCACCACACACTTATTTTTAATACTATGTATATGAATTATTCTGACAGTGAGTTGCAAAGCCAACATATCAATCCTGAAATTAAAAATGTAGTAGGACAAATTAGTGTGTTCCAGCAACCACAGGCCAAGTTGAACAATATACTCTCTGCTTGAAACCCAGGACAGAGCTATCCTACATGTGAAAAATGATAGGGACCACTAAAGTGGCAATCAGCTGGGGCCTAATTGACATTTGAATAAACAGAATGTTTCTACATATCAAATGTTGTTTCTCTCCAGCCCTTTGGTTTCTTGCTCCCTTCATCCTCCCCAAAAGCAAACTTTCAGCCATGCCACTTGTGAATAGAATATCCATTTTTGAAAGTCCTGACACAGTGCTTACAGCTCAGACAACACAGAACTGAAAATGGCAATCTTTTTATCTTTAGTGTCCCTCTCTCTGTGTGCATAACAAACCATATTAAAACATATTTGGAATCAACGTGTGTTGTTAACTTATTTCTCTATGAAGTAACGTACCACACTAGATTGCATCACTTCTCTAGGCCTAATCTAGCTTTCCCCAGTGGCTCTGGTGCCTGGGGAAGAGATACTGTATCTGTTCCATTTATGAGTAGGAAGATAAATGGCTTTGCCCTTAATAAATGTAGAGGACTAGATGAAGAGCTCAGAACAACCTGCTTTTTTACTCCCTTAAGCAGCAAGACCTTTTTAACGCTCCTCATTCCCTCCTCCACTAATTTTGCATGAACTATGCTGTTAGCCACATAAGATGATGAATTTTTGAAATAGTTCAGTAAGGCTGAGCTAATGAGAGTGTTGTCATTAAAACTGTGCACTATAGCTGAGAGGCAGGACACAAACTTCTGAGGACACTTAGGTTTTATACTTCTTTTCCCACTGCTGCTGATGTAGCATTACATATTTAGTCCTTTTCAGCATTGAAGCTTAGTTAGTGGAGAGACAATTTCTGATGCAATATTGATGATATTTTTGACTGCCCTTAGCTAGGGTTTTAGCTGTGTCCTCTGTGCTACAAGGCCCTGAGTGTTCCCCATGCAGTGGCTTTGTGCCAAGCCTGTCCGTTCCTACAGTGTCACACTATGAACTCTGACTGCTTATAAACTATTTGCTGTGTGTCCTTTTACAAGTTGTTACACTCTTTCAGGTAGAGAAAAATACATGAAAATTCAAAAAAAAATACATGGAGGGGTCAAGTATGAAGTTAAAATGCTTTATATCTTGGTAGGGAAATTCATGTGACTTCCACAGAGCCAGATTCTAACCCTCTGCTTTAATCAGCTAAGACAGATAAAAACATAATAGGCTAAAATTAGTTGAACAGCTGTAATTATATTCATCAATTATATTGTTTTATATATTTCTTTTTTTTTAATTTATAAAAGGTACCCATCATTGCACACCCTTTAGGCACAATTAAAGAAGTTAATTAAAAGTTTGGTGTAGTAGAAGAGTTGACTTTATCTACTTTGATAAATCCTTTCTGTTTCAAATCATACTAGTGACATAGTTCAATATTAAATTTAATATATACTATATGGTTTCTCTCTTCTCTTTAAAATTGTCTAGTGAGAAAGTAAATTCACTTCTCAATACCTGGTTACCCACTTTTTTTCTTTGATCTGAATTCCTCCCCCAAACAAAACCATTAGAGTCTCACAGAAATAAATAATTGGAAGCCAGTATTTAAAATTAATTTGATTTTACACATCATAATATATCAACATTAAGATAGTTATAGGCATATGTATATAGGAATATAATTGGAGAAAAATTGAGAGGCATCTTAAATAGTACAACAAATCAGATTGCTTATTCTATAATCTGAATTGGTAGGAAGGAAGGGAGAGAGGAAGGGAGGGAAGAAGGGAGGAAAATGAACAAAATGATAAGAAAAAGAAAAGCCAAATGCTCTTTTTCATTCTACAGAATTAATTTCAGAAGACCTGCAGATTATCATGTCAAAGTTAATCAGTGGACTTCAGTTAATGATACTAAGATCATTATATAACAGCTTTGGTGCTGTAAACCCAAGAATTCCCGGCTCTATCTCTGTCTCTGTTTCTGTCTCTGTCTCTGTCTCTGTATATATGGTTTCTCTCAATTAAACACAGGAAAGCCTTGTTGTTCTTGGATATTTTCAGGAGGTGCATGGGGTGATGGAGGAATAGGCAAAATATGCAGCAATCTAAATCACTCATGTGGTGAGCTAATGCAGCTGATAAGACAGCAGAAGTAGCTATACCAACTATGTACAATTATATTTAACTATGGATTGTTGATATTTAGGCTACAATTATGTGGCCTGAGTCTTCATATTTTTCGTGAAAATATGAAATGAAATGGACAGTTGAATATCAACAACTGAATAAAAGCAGGTGAGATAACTTGGAATAAAGACCAATGAACTTCACTATCCACCTTAGATGTACACATTGTTCAAATTAACAAGATCTAAAAAACAAAATTAAATTTTCCCTATAGTCACAGCCTCAGTAAAGATGCAATTTACTTTTCAGTCCAACTCTATGATTGTCTTTTCAAATTGCCAATTCATTTCAATGATAAAATTAACCAAATCCATTAAAAATATTTTAAAAATTATATTTTGCCCTAATAGCCATAGTCTCAGTGAAGATCCAGTTTTCTTATTCCAGCTCTCTGATTGACTTTTCATCTTGCCAATTTCTTTCAAGTCTTGAGAAGCTGGACATGTGGTAATTTGTGTGCTGTGAGTATCTAACACAATGTGGATATGTGGATGTCTTTGATAATAGTCCATCAAGCCATCAGGAGGATCAAAGGGGGAAATGCTTCAGCTTTATATGGGACACCAGATGCCATAAATTTAGATATTTAAGATTTTGTAAATTAGAACTTACACAAGTATTTCAATCTCAGTATTCCTATAAAGATCTTTTTAAAATTTTTCATCTATTCAATTTTTGAAAAGGACTATGGGTAACTCAATTCAGTCACATCTTTATTGTCTTCATGATAGAGAATAATCATAAACAAAACAAAAGTAACCACAACCACCACCACAACAAAAAGCAATCAAATAGCAATCTGTATCTTTGATTTTAAAATTGCCACAACAAAAAGCAATCAAATAGCACAACGAAAAGCAATCAAATAGCAATCTGTATCTTTGATTTTAAAATTGCATAGCCATTCCATGATCTGTTTATGTCACCTGTTTTGGCTGATGCCAATCTTACATCAAATTACTGACTGATTCATCAATTCTATCAAGTAATCATTCATCTCAGTGGAATAATTTGTTGTAATATTTGATTTACTGAAATGAGCATTAAATTCCGGTCAATATTTAATCACTTCAGTAACACCATTTATATACATATACAAATATATTCTAAGTGTTATTCTTAAAAGTTGAGAATACTGTACTCATAAGGCAAAAAAAAATAAAAAAGAAATTAGTCATCCTAGTATTTTTAACCACATTAAGTGCTAACTGAGATCACATTCAGGGTCATCAATGTGACTGAATTTTGGGTTAAACAGAAACTGGTCCCATGGTCAAACATGAGGCTCAGTAATGTGCCAGTGCCAGAAAAGAACAAAGAAACAGAGGATAAAACTTATATACAAGATAATGACCAGTTTTCTTAATTTTACATACATAACATACACAACTTATATATATGATTTTCATTGTGTTCAATTTAGTTCTTCTTATAAAATCCCACAAATAATCTAATATTCAAAATATAAAGGATTTTTAGCTCATCTAAATTATGCTACTATGTGTGACTTCAAGGCTTTGCATCTCATTAAAATGAAAAAAGCTTCTAACGCTTATAGATTCTTATCGTCTTCTTGGAGAGAAATAAAACAACCACATAACCTTAGAACACAGGCTTATTGAATAATGCATAATAAGGTCAGGCCAAAATGGAGTTCACAGCTTATGAAGTTAGCTATCGCATATAGATCACAGTAGCAGTGACTCAAGCTGAGTTATATATTTCCCAAACAGCCCGATTCCATATGTTCTCAAGTGACTTTGTTTTCCTGGACCAAATTACTATGCTGACCTATATAATAGTTCATGCCTCTTATGTGTATTCAAAAATATTGGTGGTGGTGGTGGTGGTGATGGTAGTGTGAAAATTTAATAAGAATTCACTGCAATTTTTTTTTTTTTTTTGCGGTATGCGGGCCTCCCACTGTTGTGGCCTCTCCCGTTGCGGAGCACAGGCTCCAGATGTGCAGGCTCAGCGGCCATGGCTCACGGGCCCAGCCGCTCCGCGGCATGTGGGATCCTCGCGGACCGGGGCACGAACCCGCGTCCCCTGCATTGGCAGGCGGACTCTAAACCACTGCGCCACCAGGGAAGCCCCTGCAAATTTAAATGAACATAAATGGTGTTTTTAAGTCAACTTCCCTGAATTTGTTAGGATATATACCAGCAGCCAATACATTTGGAGTGAGGTAAAAATAGATCCTAGACAGCAGCATAGATTGATTTTCTTTATGCAGTTAAACAGAAACTGTCACCAACAAACACATTGATAACTATGCCTACACCCAAAGAGCTGAACCAAGCTTTTTCCACTGTACCTTCTCTCTTATTCTCAGAAATGTTGCATTGTACCTAAAAAATGACACAGCTGATAAAATAAAGAAAGCTTATTCTAGAGCCAAGCATTTTTTGAAAGATAGCCCCACTCCTTGGTCTATAAGTCTAACTTTTCATTGATGACCAGTATAAAAACCAAGGGCCTCAGTATTTAACCCTATTAGTGCTTACTTAGGAACTCAAATACATAGAATTTCCAATAGCAAAATTTTTAAGTCTGAGCTACTGTTTCATATATATATTTTTTACAGAGAAATTCTCCCTCTTTTCCTGCCAACAACATCTGCAGTGTGTGCAAGTAAAAGTAAAAATTCAGGGAAACTGTAAGTGTACTAACAAAGAATTCTTCTTAATTCTTAACAGCTGATGAATTTCCAAGTGGATTTGATGTTACATGTTGCTTAGTCTTAATGGTTAAAAATTCTTCAGGCACTTGTAAAGATGCTCAACACGGCTAATCATCAGAGAAATGCAAATCAAAACCACAATGAGATATCACCTCACACCTATCAGAATGGTTATCATTATAAAGGCCATAAATAGCAAATGTTGATGAGAATGTGGAGAAAAGTGAACCTTTGTACACTACTGGTAGGTATGTACATTGGTGCAGTCAGTATGGAAAATAGTATGGATGTTCCTCAAAAAACTTAAAATAAACTACCATATGATTCAGCAATTCCACTCCTGGGTATATATCTGAAGAAAATGAAAACACTAAAAAGATGCACGTGCCCCAATGTTCACAGCAGCATTATTTACAATAGCCAAGACATGGACGCAGCCTAAGTGTCCACCAACACTGGACAGTTAGGAACATGGAAGCAACCTAAGTGTCCACTAACACTGGATATTTAGGATAAAGAATATGTGATATATATATATATATATATATATATATATATGATGGAATATTAGCCATGAAAAAAATGAAATTCTGCCATTTGCAGCAATATGGATGGACCTAGAGAATATTATGCTTGGTGAAGTAACTCAGACAGAGAAAGGCAAATACTGTATATCGCTTATATGTGGAATCTAAAAATAATAATACAAATGAATGAATATAACAAAACAGAAACAGACTCACAGATATAGAGAAAAAACTAGTGGTTACCAGTGGTGAAAGGGAGACAGGGAGGGGCAAGATAAGGGCACGGGATTAAGAAATAAAAAGGCCTATGCATAAAATAAATAAGCAACAAGGATATATTGTACAGCACAGGAAATATAGCTATATTTATAAATATACCTATAACCTAATAACTTTATATAGAGTATAATCTATAAAAAATATTGAGTCATTATGTTGTACATCCCAAACTAATATAATACTGTAAATCAACTATACTTCTAAAAAAACAAAAATTCTTTAATTTTAAACAATAACTTAAAGAGGATTGCTTGTAAAGTCTTGGCTTTATATAATGATGCTAATTTTAGCTTTAATCCCATTCTTAGTCAAATTAAAACTCTTATATGTGAAGTTATTATAAAGACAATCCTAACATTTTTCCAATTGCTAATTCATTAAGACAAAATCCAAATAGAAAAATGGTCTAATGTCCTAGTGAGCCTGATTTTTCCTAGCTATCCCTAGGATGAAATAAGGGCACAAGAGAGAATCATGAATGTAAATCCAGCCAAAGGGGAAAGTTTGAGAGAGGACATAAACTGGAGGATGCTTACATCTTTTATGCCTTTATGAAAATACAAATATAATATTTCTTTGTGCCTTGTCAAGAAAACCAAACTTCCAGTTTGGACTTCAGGCTTCCTTCTGCAGAGTCAGGAATCAAGTCATTACATATCTGCTGTGATATCCATGTTTTTCTCTACTCTCAAGATGGTAAGAACCTTCCCCCAAAGAAACATTTCATTGTTTACCAGAAGTTTTTGGCTACTAAAGCGACCATGTGACTTCCAATTGTAGCCACTTTGTAATAACAGGGGCCAGATTTACCTTTCCACATAAAACAACCAGAAAAAATGGACAAAATAATAATAAAGTAATGATTTTTCAAGGCACTGCATATCAGGCAACAAAGGACAATGATTCCTAAGGGACAAGAAAGGAGATTAGCCCTGTGATTCCTGCACTGACTACCTTGATGAGTTCCAGGTTGCAGAGCAGGGAAGGGGAATACAGGTGAAGCCCTGTGGATCAACTATTGAGGAGACAGAGCTAAGAGTCCAGAGAGATCAAGGTGGTTAGAGTTCCCAGGACAGTACAGGAGAGGAGAGAGCCACACAAAGCGAGAACTTCTGATACCTGTGGAGGGTTCCCAGCAAGTATTCAGCAGTGTACTTATCAGTAAATGCAAGTTAGGAAGCTACCTGATCCCTCACAAAAGGATTAAAGATAAAGGTGCCCACCACTCATGCAACGCTGGGAACAGTGACTGTTCCACCAACCAGACTGGAAAATCTCATGATTCACAAGATGTTGAGGAAAGTACACAGTAGTGTCTTATTTCAATAGTGGAGAATCGTTAGCTCTAGACTGAGCATTGCTCTAGTCCTCATCTAACAAATCTTAAAAGCAAGAACTGAAAGGATCAAATTGCTTGCAAGGAATTTAACTACATCCCAAAATGAAGCTTAAGAATATCTTTGGGATACAAAAATATCCAAGGCCAAGCTCTGTAATTTGCAGAGTCCAGGGAAGAATGAAATATGGGGCCTCTTGTTAAAAAGGCAGAAAAAACTGTCATTAAGGGGGCTAAAGTATGAAGCTTGTTTTTCCCTTTTACCCATTTCTCTCTCATCATGTTTTTTATTTGCTGTTTAATTTTGTCCAAGTAAAATTTAAATTATTAGCTGGAATCTTTATATGGTGCAATTGCAGTTTTAAATGCAAATGTAAGAATTCATGTGTAAATTAAAAAATTCTTCCTCAAGCCAACCAGAGCAGAAAAATATAAGTCAAATCAGGAAGTCGAAAAAGAGAGGATCATTCCAAGCATGGAATCAGCCAAAGGGAGCTCTTCCTTGGACATAATGCACCCTTAGGCACAGGGATCTTCTTTCAGTCACAGGGAGATTCATGGAATGAATGAAGAATCTAACAGGAACTTGGTGACCCAACTCCATGGCTTGGGGTGTGTACATTTGCTTATGCCTGATGACTGTTGGGTTTCCCCTCCCACCAGCTTCCAGACATATGTGCTGCATTCTAACCAGCAGTAGGCTTTGGAAGAGGCCAGCCAGGCATCTCCTCTTCCCACAGATTACCACCTCAACTCATA
Organism: Delphinapterus leucas; assembly: GCF_059928025.1. Taxonomy (NCBI): domain Eukaryota; kingdom Metazoa; phylum Chordata; class Mammalia; order Artiodactyla; family Monodontidae; genus Delphinapterus; species Delphinapterus leucas. The sequence goes on along the minus strand of NC_143150.1, from coordinate 47,460,214 downwards.
GTGGATGAGCAATTTCCAAGGGTTTTTAAGCATGCTGTGCAGGAATGTGCTAGATACTTGAATTGGGGGTGGGAGAGAGGTTCACCTTCACCTATATATGGCTTCCTGAAGACAGCCCGCCATAAATGAGGTGACACTGTCAGCCCAGGGCAGAAATGGCTGCCTTGCTGATAAACCCTGGATGGATATTGCTGACATTTCCCTGAGCCCATATCTAGAGCCCCATGTTATGGGACCATTTTTTCAAATGAAAATTTTAAAAGAAATCAAATATCTAAAATTGATCCCTGTGAATCTGATTTTGTTGAAGTGGGAGATGGATGTCCTAAATCTGAAAATTTATCTGTAGAAACCCCAGAGATTCTCAGAACACAATCTGACTCATTTTCACAAGTGAGAATTGGGAATTAAGGAAGGAAGCAGGCATAAGCTCACAGTGAAAGCATATATAGAGAGGACATGAAGATCATGACGAGCCATTAGCAAAGAAAAAATATGAAATAGAAACTACAAGCAACAGCTATGATTTAGAGAAAAAGATGTAGAGAGGTAAGAATCCATTTGGTCAGAAGAAAAGTAAGAAGATCTATGTTTCTCACAGCCAGAAGAGTCAGACAAATCAGACATCCTTCAGAATAATCAGTAACTACTTCTAGCCATGTGGTAGTGGTAGATTTCTACCCAAGGAAGATTCATGCTTGAAATAGCAATGGTTCGTGGATTATTGACTCCACATCATTAAACGATCTCCCTTGGTTTCAAAAATAATCCTGGCTCTGAGAAAATTTGAGGGTAAGGGTGGCGACATTAATAAGACTGTCTCATTTCTGTGCTTGGGGAAGATATACACTCTGGCTTACAATGAAGAGCTAGGCTCCTTAAATTCCTTTACAGGGGCCATTCATATTATCTATCAAGCTAGTTTACTTGGAGGTTTATGATTGAATTTCTGCCGTCTCTAATTTTGGGCATCAGGTTGTCCAACTATAAGCAGTATCTTTTCACACTTTGAATCTGATTACCTGGCTCGCAGGATCAGACATGGTACTTGTGCAAACCTTTATAAAGAAGTCCTCAGGGCTTCCCTGGTGGCGCAGTGGTTGAGAGTCCACCTGCCGATGCAGGGGACACAGGTCTGGAGCCTGTGCTCCGCAACGGGAGAGGCCACAACAGTGAGAGGCCCGCGTACAGGAAAAAAAAAAAAAGTCCTCAAATGATGTACAGAGTGACCACATACATGAAGAGGAATTAGTGATTAGTTTTAGGCATGTAAGGAGTAGAATGGAAGATAGGAAGGAGAAAGAATTGCTGATATATCAAATTGATACTGCCAAGTTTCTTCTGGTTTCCAGGTTAATCTCAGACCACTTTTCCCTTTCTTTCTATGTCCCAGCCAAACTGGCATTTTTCCATTTTATGGAATATACCTTGCCCTTTCCTTCCATAAGGACCTGGAGCAATCTTTATCCTTGCACTGCAATGTGATTCACCCCTCTTTCACTCAGTTATGGCCTATTCATTCTTCAAATCATATAAAAATTTACTTCCTCAGGTGAAATCTTCCCTGACAGCACCTACAACCCTTTCCTAGAGCAGAAACCTTGTTCCATTCCTCCAGAAAATTTGTCTTAATTTGTAATCATACATTCAGTAGTGTGATTTTAAAAATTAAATGTAAGTATTTCTATTAGAGTCTAAGCTAAATGAGAGGAGAGATGTCCTCTATGGTTTGCTCATCATTTTTTCCCAGCATTTGAAAACTATTTGTTGAACAAAGGTAAGAAAGGAAGGAGGAAAGAAGAAAAGGAAGGAAGGGAGGGAGCTGGAGGAGGAACAGAAAGCTTCAAATGAGATACATCATAAATTGCAGCAGCTATAACAGTGTCATTCTTAAGAAAGGGCTGGGAAGCAATCAGAAGAAAGGGTGATCTTCCTCATTTACTTGGGTTTTGGAAGCATACTCTGTGGTATCAGAAGGCAATAATTAAGGAGATTCTTGCTTCTGCCCTGACACCTCCAGAAAATGAAAATTCTCATTTACACAAACTTTCCCTTTATTGGTTAATTTACTATACTTGATATTGTTTTTCTAGAAATCACCATTTGATAGCTGTTATATTATGTTTAGGTGCATTGATAGCAATACGTTTTGTCATGACAACCGAGCCATTAATATGTGCAGCTGTTACATTTCAATTGCATTCTTCCTAAACCTGTATTATTTACTCTTATTTCAATACTAGTATTGGCTATCAGGTATATATGTACACGATATTTGGTGAAACACTAGTTCTGGAAAAACATGATATGTTTCTTTTAGAATCATCTTTTTTCTCTTAACATGAACCTTTTTAGGGACATTTTGTAAAATAATATTTTTCATGAAAGAGACTCTCATGGCTTGTTTAGTATCATCATGGGCCATAGTGTCTCAATGTTTCCTACATAATAAAGCCACTCTTTTCTCAATTGCCTGATCTCTTACAGTTCCATGCTATGGAGGATGGCTGCAAAACAATGAAGATTTTTTTTTGTAGTATTGAACAAACACGTATTACACAGTGATATTTGGAGTATAACAAGGCTAACAACACTACTACTTATATCTATCTAGAGTGACAATTTTGTGGCTGAATGGATGTTCTGGAGTTCAAAGTACTTAAGCCCAAATCTCAGCACTATCATTATTAGTTTGGTAACCTTAGTGAAGTTGCTTAACTTCTCTGTACCTTAATTTGCTCATCTATAATATAATTATAGTAATAGTGTTAATCTACCATGTTGATTTATTGAATATCCAATAAGTTAATTAATTTGAAAAGCTTAGGACAGTGAAATGTATAAAGCAAGGGGCTCGGTAAATATTAGCTATGACCGTCATTATTAATTGTACGTAAGATGGTGACTAGACTTAAGAGAAAATTGCTTAAAGTGAACTAAAATTATGCTGATTGGGTAAAACATGAAATTTGATAATATATTTGATGGGCTTCTTTACTATCTGGTTCAAGATGTGAGAGTGTTAAGCTCAGGAGAGCACACAATTTGAGTGATAATTAATTTGGCACAATTCACATACCCTCTCTGAATTTCATTTCCTCTTCTCTCAAATGAAAAAACGTAATCTGTCCTATCTTCCTTCAAGACTTATTGGGAGAGCCAAATGAATAGTCTTTGAAAAGACTCTGTGTACTGTAAAGCTCTGTACAAACTTGAGGTTATCAAAATGACCTTAAGCACAATTGCTCAAAGAAATATTAAGCCATACCATGAATTACAATATTTGGATGCTTGTAATTGCATCTCCAGTTTGGAGTGTCTTCATTACCCAGAAAAGAGTAGAAAAATCACTGAACTGACAGCTGATGAAGATTCTCTTTCTTGGACTGCTACCAGTTAGCTGTGTGACTTGAAAAAGGTCAATCCCCATTTCTGTGCCTCAGTTTCCTTATGTAAAATTAATATCTGGGGTTAGTTGATTTCTAAGTTGCCTTTCAGTTCTGACATCCAAGAACATTAATTAATCCCTGGAACTAACTCTGATAGGTTTCTAAAGAGGAAGGGTCCCTACCACCTAGGGTGATTTTAAAGCCACTGGTGAAAGTATATTTTTACTTGAGTTCTTAAATTTCATCAATATCGATAGCCACAAAGGTACACACAGAATCAATTAAGGCAATGTTTTTTGACAGCTGTTTCAGGTTCTGATTATAGTCCAAGACTTGACCAGTGCCTAGGTAACGGCTGGTCTAATAAGTCTCCAGTAAGTTTTACATGTTGGAAAGAGACTCATAAAGCCATTCTTAGACTTTATTCATGGATTGCTAAAGATGTGTGATCCCATTGGTGCTTCCCTCAGGGAATTAAAACCACGTCTTATTTAGAACTACTCAAGCTATATTCATGGGAGCTCTTTATGTGCTGTTCCCCCCAGAGCAGTATTTCTGTCTGAGCCTTCAGGTGGTAGGCAAATTGAATGAGGAAGTTAAATATCACTGGCTGCCCTGCTGAAGCTTTGCTGAACCTCCCACGGTGTATGGGATAAGTCCTTTGGGAACTTTAGGCTCTCAGTTATTCTCTTAGAATAGTTGGAAGAATTACTTTAGAGGCAAACATGGAATAATCACTTTGAAATTTCAGTTTAAGTCCAGAGTCTTTTTGAGTTACACAAGCACTAAAGTGACCACAAGAGATTCATGTCTCAGGGCCGGGTGACAGCCCACAGCCTAGTACTTCTGGCAAATCTTCCAGCACCACAGATGTGTAAAAGTGCTTTCCTTTACTTCCCCAGTCTAAAAACACATTGCCAGAGATCCACGTAGCTCCTATAGTGTAGATTATACTATCTCTGAGACTAAAGAGTGACTCCAAAATTGAAGAGATTATACTCATCCCTGAATAGTTATTAATAGCAAAGGAACAGCCAGACATATTATTTAGCTCTGATAAGGCTCATCACTCATGACTCTGAACTTACATGAGATGTATCATTTGATTCATGAACTTATAAGTGAGTCCTACAGCTAGAAGAGTAACGTCAGTACTCACTGTTACAGTACTCAATATTGAACAGTTGATGTTAAGGTTAATTACAAGCAATTCAATAATGGACTCCCCTTCTCACTTAGAAAATGTCATGGTAGGTACCATTCACATGACAGATGCATGCAGGAATAAACATCCTGGTAGATTAAGTGTGCATTTTCATTTGTTCTCTGGAAGAGAATCATTCCTGTCTTAGACACTGGAATAGGAACCGGGGAGTAATCTTAAAATTAACCCAGTCCGTAAAATGGGTATCTCAAAGCTACTCTGGACAAGTGAAAAGCATTGTGGGGCCTCCAGATGAAGGCTGCTACAAATTCATTTTCAGTCTTTATAATGTTTTGTTAGTTAAACACAAATAGAGTGGAACCCCACAGAACCTTGCTTCATAAGGAGATCTCTCCTGACTTTTTCACAAAGCCTCTCTTGACAATTCAGGTACAAAAGAAAATATGATTTCTCTGACTCTGATTGAAAATCTCATCTCTATTAACCAAGAGTTATTTAACTACATTGTATTTTGTTATTTATTTCATGAGCTACTTTTCTTTTTCTCATAAGAGCCTAAGTACCTTTTGAGTAGAAGACATACCACATTTTCCTTGCAACTTTGCCCCAGTGGTGCCAAGCACATTCTTTGGCACTTTGTAGGTGCTTAATAAACCTCTTCTGGGTGACTGCTTTTCTTCATACATATAAACTAGAAGCTATATCTAAGTGGGTAACCCAGGGAGTTTATCTAATTTTGAAATGCTAATTTCTAGCTAATTCTTATTCAGATTTGGCTTTTATGATAGTGTCTACTTAGAAGAGAAAAGAGAAACTGCTCCTTACTGGAGTCATTTGATTTCACAATCTGCTTCTTCTTGAAACAATGAAGTTGAAGGTTTTTTTTTTTTTCTTTAATCTGCCAGGCTTTCTAAATGCTAAAAACTTGCAAAAAAAATGTGTTTAATATGAAGCACTCACTCTTCTGGAGAGGAGGTTGTCATTCTAACTCTGTGCTAAGAGGTGCAAGATCAAGTTACCAGTTCAGTTAGTGCACTGTAAGGCATTTTCTTACTGGCTGGATCTCTGTGCCTGAGAGTTAATGGCAAACTGAATCTCATCCAGTTCACAAGCTTCTAATCATGACCGGCTGGTGTTTATAGGTCTTATGCCAATAAGGGCATCCGAAAATGACAAATGTAACTGGATCAGAGAGCATTCGGCTCCAATTCACTGTCAATTAGAAATAAAATGATGGATTCCAGATCTTTTTTTCTGAATTGGTGTGTGTATCAAATTTCTATCCCCCAAACAATTTCTGCAATGCAGCAGAAAGGAGTTGCATTTGAAAAACTCATTCAAAACGAGGAGAGGCAACTTTATTTTCTCACTGCTTGCATCTCTAAGAGGTTCCAGTTTTAGTCTTCCTTTCCAAACCTTGATATTGCCCTCCTAATGGAAACAGACTTGAGGAGAGAAGAAGAAATGTTCCATTTTAACTTGACTTTTAAAGACACAAAAATAACATGAAGAAAAATGAATGAAGGAGATAAGCTCTATGAACAATTATGCCGAAGTTAAATCTTATGAAATCTCTCAAGTCCTTCCATTTATGTCACTGACTGGTTAAAATATAGTGTTATTTTTAAACTGGGTACTCATTGGTAAACAGTCCCAGGTGCTGTCAAGAGACACCAAAGAAATAAAAGATGTGGCCTTTATCCTGGCAGAACAAATGATGAGATTTAAAAGAGCCAAGGGAGACATTTAAGGACTACCTAATCAATAAGTGCATATTCACATTTGGCACTGGGAAATGGGTGCAAATGGAGTTCTTAGTGAACAGAAGGGGGGTCAATCACAGAAGGCTTCAGTTGAATTCAGTAACTTCCATCCAAACCTATCACCAGGACCCTAATCCAGTTGGCCATTGTCTCTCATGTGGACTATGAAAGAGATTCCTTACTAGTTTCAATTCCTCCTGTCTTGTATTCTTACTATCAATATCACACATGGTAGTCAAACTGGCTTTTCTAAAATGCAAAGTTTAGAAATTTGTCATTTCCTTCCCAAACACTTACATAGCTTCTCATGTTTCCCAGGGTAAACTTCAAGTTCCTTATAATTTGCGAAATAAAGTCCCTCACACAGAAAAAAAAAGCCTTTTTATGATCTGATCATGAAAAGCCGACTTCTTCCTCATTTCTTATTACCACCATTCCTATAGTCTATGAGTAATTCACTCATTCATTCATTTTTTTCAACAAATATTTACTGAGCACCTACTGTGTGTCAGGCACTGTTCTAGGTGCTGAAGATACAACAGAAAGAAGAACAGATGTTAAAAATTCTCCATCTTCATTGTCATTACATTCAAGTGAGCAAAGAAAGGAAAAAAGAGTAAATAAAACTTTTAAGTTGCCAGATAGTGATAAATTCTGTGCAGAAAAAGCATAGGAAGCATCAACGAAGACGGGTTACAATTAAAAAGAAAGCATCACTGAAGAGGTAACATTTTAGGAAACATTTAAAGGAGGTAATGGAGAGAGACTTGCAGTTATCTAGGCAAAGTATGTTCCAGGCACAGGGAACCACAAGTGAAAATCTCTGAGGCAGAAGCTTTTTTGATGTGTTGAAGAAAAAGCAAGGGGCCAGTGTGGTTGGAGGTGTGTGAGTGAAGGGGAAAGTAGTAGGTGACACATTCAGAGAAGGGAAAGTATGTGTAAAGCCCTGTGGACCATTATAAAGACTCAGCATTCATTCCTAGTGTACTGGGGAGCCACTGAACGTTTTGAGCAGAGGAATGATGTGGTCTGACTTGCTTTTCAAAATATGCAAATTCCTTGATCTCCTGTTGTTTTCCTTTTTAAAATTGAGATATGATCTATATTCATTAAAATTCACACTTTTTAATGCACAGCCCTGAGTTTGACAAATGCATACAGTCATATAACTACCATGACCATCGAGATGTGGAAGAATTGTATCACTTCCCAAAATTCTCTGGAGCCCCTTTGTAGTCAACACCTACTCCTATGCATAGCAACTGGTAATCACTGATCAGTTTTCTACCTTATAATTTTGCCTTTTCCATGTGTCATGTAAGTGGAATTATAGCATATAGAGCCTTTTGTGTATATATTCTTTTACTTAGCAAATGCATTTGATATTCATTCATGTCATTGCATGTGTGTCAGTAATGCATTCCTGTTTATTGATGAGTAGAATTCCATTGTAGATATGCACCAGTTTGTTTATCAATTCACGTTTTGAAAGACTTTTGTGTTGTGTCCAATTTTTGGCTATTGTGAACAATGAATAATGCTATGAACATTCACATAAAAGTCTTTCTGTGGATATATGTTTCCATTCTCTTTGATAAATACCAAGAAGTGGGATTATTGGGTCTTATGATACGTGTTTTCCAAAGTGGCAAATTGTTTTCCTAAGTGGCTATTGCATTTTACATTACTACCAGCAATGTTTTAGAGTTGTTGGTTATCATCCTTGACAAATTTTGTCAGCTTCCTTTTCCACTTTAATATGCACATAGTGTTATCTCTGTGGATTTATTTTGCTTTTCTCTAATGAATAATGATATTGAGTACCTTTCCATGTGTTTATTTGCCACATATGTCCTTTTTATTGGTGAAGGTTCTATTCAGATCTTCAGCCTAATTTGTTTTATTGGGTTGTTTGTTTTACAGTATTGAGTTTTGAGAGTCCTTTATATATTCTAGGTACAAGTCCTTCACCAGATATGAATTTTGAAGCTGCTTTCTCCCACTCTGTAGTTTACCCTTTTATTTCTTAACAGTATCTTTCCATTTTGCAGTTACTGGCATATAATTTTCATCTGATAAACTGCACCTATTTGAAGCAAACAACTTGGTAAGTTTTGATATATACATACATGCCTAAAATTATTAACACATTTAAGATGATGAATATATCCATTACCCCAAATTTGTCTTCATGTCCCTTTTTAATTCATCCCATCATCTCTCCTTGCTCCTCATTCCCAGGCAACCACTGAGCCACTTTCTGTCATTCTTCATTAGTGTGTGAGTTGTAGAATGTTATAAAATGAAATCATACAATATTTACTTTTTAAATTTTGTGTCCACTTTGACTCAGATAATTATTTTGACCTTCATCCCTTTTATTCTGTGTATCAGTATTTCACTGCTTTTTATTAGTTTTATTTTATTATATGTATGTACAGTAATTTAGCTAGTCATCTATTGATAAACATTTAGATTCTTAACAGTATCTTTTGAAGAGCAAACTTTCAAATTTTGAAGAAGTTCAACTTACTATTAGTGTATTTTAGGGATTTTACATTTTGTTTTTTATCTAAGTAATTGTTGACTACTACAAGGTTATAAATGCATTCTCTCACATTTTGTTTTATAAGTTTAATAGTGTTTGATTTTATATTTTATATAATTTTATGATTTAATATATATTTATATATAACTATAAGTCATGCTTGTATATGAAGCAAGATATGGATTCAGGTTATTATATTTTGCATGTGAATTTCCCATTATGTCACCTCCATTTGTTGAATAATATGTTTTCCTCACTTAAATTTCTTTGCATCTTTGTTGAAACTCAAATGACCAATACAAAACTGCATTGAGTAGTGTGAGTCTTCCGATTCTGTTTTTCTTCTCCAAAATTGTTTTGAATGTTTTAGATACTTTGTTTTTCTATATGAATTTTATAACCAGTGTAGTTATTTCTAGAAATTGTGTTAAATCTATAGATCAATTTGGGGAAAATTGACATATTAAAAATATTGAGTTTCCCAAACCATGAGCACAGTATATAGTATATCTCTCCATATATTTAGGTCTTCATTGATTTTCTCCTCAGTGGTTTGTGTTATTCAACATACAGATATTACAAACATTTAAAAAAATTTACACCAAAATATCTCACGTTTTTTCGTGCTATCATAAATGGCACTATATTTTAAATTTTAATTTCCAATTGTTTATTGCTAGTATTTAGAAATACAATTGATTTTTAAATATTGGCCTTTTATCCTGTAACTTTGTTAAACTAATTTATTAGTTCTTGCCTTTTCAATAGACTCTTAAGATTTTCTACTTAAATTATCATGTTACATGAGAATAAAGACAGTCTTATTTCTTCCTTTCTAATTTGAATGTCTTTTATTTCTTTTCATTTGTTTATTACACTAGTCAGGACTTCCACTACAATGTTGAATAGAGGTCATGAGAGTGGGCATCCCTGCTTTGTGATCCTAGCTCCAGAGAAACATTCAATCTTTCACTATTAAGTATGTTAGATGTAAGATTTTCATAGATGCCCATTATGTTGAAGTTCCCTTCTATTCTTTGTTTAATGAGAATTTTTGTGATGACTGAATATTGAAATTTGTAAAAAGTTCCTTCTCCATCTACTGAGATTATCATATAGATTTTCTTCTTTAGTCTTTTAATATGGTGAATCACTTTGAATTTTGAAATTTTGAATTTATTTCAGAGATAATCCTTCCTTGTTCAGGAGATATTATCTCACTTATATATTTCTGGATTTATTTATTTATTTATTGGCTGCACTGCATGGCTTGTGGAGTCTTAGTTCCCTGACCAGAAATCGAACCCGGGCCACAGAACTGAAAGTGCTGAGTCCTAACCACTGGACCACCAGAGAATTCCCTATTTCTGGATTTAATGTGCTAATATTATTTTGATATATTTATGTCTGTGTTCATGAGACACATTATTCTCTGTTTTTCTGTTTTGTAATGCCTTTCTCTCATTTTGGTTTCAGAGTAAGACTGGATTGAAAAAAAAAATGTTACAAAGTGTTTAATTTCCTGGAGATTTGTCCAAGTTGTTGAATCTGTTAATAGTAAATTTCTTTTTATTGCTAAGTAGTATTCCATGGTATGTATATGAAACAGTTTGTTTGACCATTCATCCACTGAGTGGCATCTAGGTTGTGTCCAGTTTTTGGCTATTATAAATAAAGTCACTATAAATGAATAAACAAAAAAGTGTTTACTCATACTCTAATTTCTTGAAAATTTTGTCTAAATTTGGTATTATTTCTTTCTGAAATGGTTGGTAGATTTTGCCCTTGAAGAAATACATCATACTTAATGATGAGAAACTCAAAGCTCTTCCACCAGGATCAGGTACAAGGCAAAGATTTCCCTTCCCCCACTCCTTTTCAACATCATACTAGAAGTTCTACCTAATGCAATAAAACAAGAAAAGGAACAAAAAGGTGTACATATAAGGAAGGAAGACATAAAACTGTATCTTTTCAAAGACAATATGATCATCTATGTAGAAAATTAGCAAGAATAGACCAAATAACTACTTAAACCAATGAGTGATTATAGCAAGGTTGCAGGATACAAAGTTAATATACAAAAGTAAATTTCTTCCTGTATACCAGAAATGAACAAGTAAAATTTGAAATAAAATTTCATTACCATTTATATTAGCCCTCAAAAAAGTGAAATACTTAGATGTAGATCTAACAAAATATGTACAAGATCTATATGAGGAAAATTATAAAACTCTGATGAATGATATAAAAAAACTAAATAAATGGATAAATATTCCATGCTCATAGATAGGAAGACTCAATACTGTCAAAATGTCAGTTCTTCCCAATTTAATCTATAGATAATGCAATTCCAATTAAGATTTCAACAGGTTGCTTTGTGGATATCAAATGATTCTAAAGTTTATAGTAAGAGGTAAAATACCCATAGTAGTCAACACAATATTGAAGGAGAAGAACAAACTTGGAGGACTTCGAGATTTATTATAAAGCTATATTAATCAAGAGAGTTTGGTATTGACAAAATAATAAAATATCAATAGATCAATGGAACAGAATAGAAAGCCCCAGAGTAAACCCACATAAATATAGTCAATTGATCTTTGACAAAGGAGAGAAGGCAATATGATAAAGCAAAGATAGTCTTTTCAACAAATGGTGCTGGACCACTGGACATGATAAAAAATAGAATCTAGACATAGACCTTACACCCTTCACAAAAATGAATTCAAAACGGATCACAGACATAAATGCAAAACACAAAACAATAAAACTCCTACAAGATAACAGGAGAAAACCTAAATGCTCTTGGGTGTGGTGATGTCATTTTATATACAACACCAAAGATAGAATCCATCAAAGAGATTATTGACAAGCTTGACTTCATTACAATTAAAAACCTCTCTGTGAAAGACAGTGTCAAGAGAATGAGAAGACATGGCACACAAAGAGTGGAATTATTTCCAAAAAACACATCTAGTAAAGGACTGTTATTCAAATATACAAAGAACTCTTAAAATTTAACAATAAGAAAATGAACAACCTTAATTTAAAAATGAGCCAAAGCTTTTGACATACACCTAATCAAAGAAGATACAAAGATGGCAAATAAGCATATGAAAAGATGGTCAGCATCATATGTCATCAGAGAAATGTTCATTGAAAAACTGAGTCACCACAACACACATAATAGAATGGCCAAAATCCAGAACAATATAACATTAACTGCTGTTGAGAATGTGTAGCAAAAAGCTCTCAAGCATTGCTGGTAGTAATTCAAAATGATACAGCCATTTTGGAAGACAGTTTGGTGGTTTCTTATATCATTCAATGAGGCAACCATCACCCTGATCCCAAACCAGAAAAAGATGCCACAAAAAAGAAAACTACAGACCAATATCACTGATGAACATAGATGCAAAAATCCTCAACAAAATTCTAGTAAACAGAATGCAACAACATGTTAAAAGGATCATACATCATGATGAAGTGAGGTTTATCCCAGGAATGCAAGGATTCTTCAATATATGCATTTCTATCAATGTGATAAACCATGTTAACAAATTGAAGGATAAAAACCATATGATCATCTTGTTAGATGCAGAAAAAGCTTTTGACAAAAGTCAACACCCATTTATGAGAAAAACCCTCCAGAAAGTAAACACAGAGGGAACTTACCTCAACATCATAAAGGCCATATATGACAAAACCCACAGCCAATATCATTCTCAATGGTGAAAAACTGAAACCATTTCCCCTAAGATCAGGAACAAGACAAGGTCGCCCACTCTCACCACTCTTATTCAACATAGTTTTGGAAGTTTTAGCCACAGAAATCAGAGAAGAAAAAGAAATAAAGGAATCCAAACGGAAAAGAAGAAGTAAAACTGTCACTGTTTGCAGAGGACACGATACTATACATAGAGAAACTTAAAGATGCCAGCAGAAAACTGCTAAAGCTATTCAATGATTTTGGTAAAGTAGGAGGACACAAAATTAATACACAGAAATATCTTGCATTCCTATACACTAATGATGAAATACCTGAATGAGAAATTAAGGAAACACTCCCATTTACCAATGCAACAAAAAGAACATACTACCTAGGAATAAACCTACCTAAGGAGACAAAAGACCTGTATATAGAAAACTATTAGACACTGATAAATAAATTAAAAATGATACAACAGATGGAGAGGTATGCCATGTCCTTGGACTGGAAGAATCAACATTGTAAAAATGACTATACTACCCAAAGCAATCTGTAGATACAATAAAATCCCTATCAAACTACGAATGGCATTTTTCACAGAACTAGAACAAAAGAAATCACAATTTATATGGAACCACAGAAGATGCTGAATAGCCAAAGCAATCTTGAGAAAGCAAAATGGAGGAGGAGGAATCAGGCTCCCTGACTTCAGACTAGACTACAAAACTACAGTAATCAACACAGTATGGTACTGGCACAAAAACAGAAATATAGATCAATGAAACAGGATAGAAAGCCCAGAGATAAACCCACGCAAATATGGTCACCTTATCTTTGATAAAGGAGGCAAGAATATACAGTGGAGCAAAGACAGCCTCTTCAATAAGTGGTGCTGGGAAAACTAGACAGCTACATGTAAAAGAATGAAATTAGAACGCTCCGGACACCATAAACAAAAATAAACTCAAAATGAATTAAAGATTGAAATTTAAAGCCAGACACTATCAAACTCTTAGAGGAAAACATAGGCAGAACTCTATGACATAAACCACAGCAAGATCCTTTTTGATCCACATCCTAGAGAAATGGAAATAAAAATGGAAATAAACAAAAGGGACCTAATGAAGCTTCAAAGCTTTTGTACTGCAAAGGAAACCATAAACAAGACGAAAAGACAACTCTCAGAATGGGAGAAAATATTTGCAAATGAAGCAACTGACAAAGAATTAATCTCCAAAATATACAAGTATCTCATGCAGCTCAATATCAAACATACAACCCAATCCAAAAGTGGGCACAAGAGCTAACTAGACATTTCTCCAAGGAAGTTATACAGATTGCCAACAAACACATGAAAGGTTGCTCAACATCACTAATCATTAGAGAAATGCAAATCAAAACTACAATGAGGTATCACCTCACACTTGTCAGAATGGCCATCCTCAAAACATCTACAAACAATAAATACTGGAGAGGGTGTGGAGAAAAGGGAACCCTCCTGCACTGTTGGTGTGAATGTAAATTGATACAGCCACTATGGGTAACAGCATGGAGTTTCCTCAAAAAAACAAAATTAGAAGTACCATATGACCCAGCAATCCCCCTACTGGGCATATACCCTGAGAAAACCATAATTCAAAAGGAGTCATGTACCACAATGTTCACTGCAGCATTATTTACAATAGCCAGGACATGGAAGCAACCTAAGTTTCCATTGACAGATGAATGGATAAAGAAGAAGTGGCACATATATACAATGGAACCTTACTCAGCCATAAAAAGAAATGAAATTGAGTTATTTGTAGTGAGGTGTCATACTGAGTAAAGTAAGTCAGAAAGAGAAAAACAAATACTGTATGCCAACACATATATATGGAATCTAAAAAAAAATAGTTGATTCTGAAGAACCTAGAGCCTGGACAGGAATAAAGATGAAGACATAGAGAATGGACTTGAGGACATGGGGAGGGGGAAGGATAAGTTGGGATGAAGTGAGAGAGTGGCATGAACATATATACACTACCAAATGTAAAATAGATAGCTAGTGGGAAGCAGCCGCAATACACAGGGAGATCGGCTTGGTGCTTTTTGTCCACCTAGATGGGTGGGATAGGGAGGATGGGAGGGAGATGCAAGAGGGAGTATATATGGCAATATATGTATATGTATAGCTGATTCACTTTGTTATACAGCAGAAACTAACACGTCATTGTAAAGCAATTATACTCCAATAAGGATGTTAAAAAAAAGAAAACTTATGTCCATCAAAAATCCTGAACAATGATGCTTAGAGTAGCTTTATTCATAATTTCCAAAACTCAAAGAAACCAAGATGTTCTTCAGTAAGTGAATGGATAAATGAACGTGGTATATCTAATTATACCAACGGAATATTATTCAGCACAATAGAAAAATGAGCTGTGAAGTCATGAAAAGACATGGAGAAACCTTAAATAGTATTAGTAAGTGTAATGAGCCAATCTGAAAAGAATACATACTGTATGATTCCAACTGTATGACACCTGGAAGAGGCAAAACTATGGAGACAGTAAAAATATCAGTGGTTTCCTGGAGTGAGGAATGTGGAGAGAGAATAATAGGCAGAGCACAGAGTATATTTAGGAAAGCAAAACTACTCTGTATGATAACATATTGATAAGTTCATGTTTTTATACTGTTGTCTGAACCCATAGAATGTACAACACCAAAGGTAAACCGTAGTGTAAACCATGGACTTCGGGTGATTATGATGTGTCATTGTAGATTCATCAATTTTAATAAATGAACCACTCTGGTAGTGTTCGCTGATAATCGACAAGGTTATGCATGTGTGGGGACAGGATATATGACAAATTTCTCAATTTTCCTGTGAATCTAAAACTGCTCAATAATAAAATTTAGTGATAAAAAATTTGACTTTTTTGTTGAAAATTTTGTATGTACAATTTCTTTAACTGATAAAAAATATTCAGGTTATTTATTTATTCTGGAGTCAGTATTGATAGTTTGTTTCTTTCAAGGAACTGGTCTGTTTGTTTTAAGTTGTGGAATTAATTCACACACAATTGTTAATATTACACTTGTATTTATTATATGCCAGAATGGTCTATAGTAATTTTCCCTCTTCTATTTATGATTTTGGAAATTTGTATCCTTTCCCTTTTTTTCTTTGTTAGCATAGTTAAGTTTATGAATTGTATTAATCTTTCAAAGAGTCATTTGAGTTATTGTTTTTCTGTTCTTGATTTTATTGATTTCTGTTACTATCTTTATTTCCTTCTTTCTGCTTGCTTTGAGTTTATTTTGCACTTCCTTTTCTAGTTTCTTAAAGTGGAAGCTGTATCATTGACTTTAGACATTTCTCCTTTTCTAATGTCAGCATTTAATATTATAAATTGCTCTCTAAGCAATTATTTAGCTTGTATCTCAGAGATTTAAATTTATTGTGTTTAGGGGCTTCCCTGGTGGTGCAGTGGTTGAGAGTCCACCTGCTGATGCAGGGGACATGGGTTCATGACCTGTTCCGGGAGGATCCCACATGCCGCAGAGCGGCTGGGCCCGTGAGCCGTTGCTGTTGAGCCTGTGTGTCCGGAGCCTGTGCTCCACAACGGGAGAGGCCACAGCAGGGAGAAGCCCGCATACCAAAAAAAAAAAAAAAATATTGTGTTTATATTTACATTGAATTAAAAATATTTTCTAATTTCCATTGTGACTCCCTCTTTTACCATTGAGTTATTTAGAAGTTTTTTTTTTTCTTAACTTCTAAATACTTGGGTGATTTCCAGAAATTTGCTGTGATTTATGTCTATTTTAATTTCCTTATGGTTAGAGAACATACTATCAATGCTTTCACTTCATTTTTTAAGTTTATTTTTATTGAGGTATAACTGACATATAACATTGTGTCAGTTAAAGATGTACAATGTATTGATTTGGTAAACTTATATATTGGAATATATATCATCATAGTACTAATTAATTCACTATTATGTCACATAAATATCATTTTTATTGTTTTTATTTTTTTATTTCCTATTTTATTATTTTTTAACATCTTTATTGGAGTATAATTACTTTACATTGGTGTGTTAGTTTCTGCTTTATAATAAAGTGAATCTGTTATACTTATGTTCCCATATCTCTTTCCTCTTGCATCTCACTCCTTATCCCACCCCTCTAGGTGGTCACAAAACACCAAGCTGATCTCCCTGTGCTATGCGGCTGCTTCCCACTAGCTATCTATTTTACATTTGGTAGTATATATGTGTCCATGCCACTCTCGCTTTGTCACACCTTACCCATCCCCCTCCCCATATCCTCAAGTCCATTCTCTAGTAGCTCTGTGCCTTTATTCCTGTCTTAACCCTAGGTTCCTCATGACTTTTATTTTTCTTATATTCCATATATATGTGTTACTGTACGGTATTTGATTTTCTTTTTCTGACTTACTTGACTCTGTATGACAGACTCTAGGTCCATCCACCTCATTACAAATATCTCAATTTCATTTCTTTTTATGGTTGAGTAATATTCCATTGTATTTATGTGCCACATCTTCTTTATCCATTCATATAATGATGGACAGTTAGGCTGCTTCCATGTCCTGGCTATTGTAAATAGAGCTGCAATGAACATTTTGGTACATGACTCTTTCTGAATTATGGATTTCTCAGGGTATAGGCCCAGTAGAGGGATTGATGGGTCACACGGTAGTTCTATTTTTAGTTTTTTGAGGAACCTCCATACTGTTATCCATAGTGGCTGTATCAATTTACATTCTCACCAATAGTGCAAGAGGGTTCCTTTTTCTCCACACCCTCTCCAGAATTTATTGTTTCTAGATTTTTTGATTATGGCCATTCTGACCAGTGTGAGATTATATCTCATTGTGGATTTGATCTGCATTTCTCTAATGATTAATGATGTTGAGCATTCTTTCATGTGTTTGTTGGCAATCTGTATATCTTCTTTGGAGAAATGTCTATTTAGGTCTTCTGCCCATTTTTGGATTGGGTTGTTTGTTTTTTTGTTATTGAGCTGCATGAGCTGCTTGTAAATTTTGGAGATTAATCCTTTTTCAGTTGCTTGATTGGCAAATATTTTCTCCCAGTCTGAGGATTGTCTTTTGATCATGTTTATGGTTTTCTTTGCTGTACAAAATCTTTGACGTTTCATTAGGTTCTATTTGTTTATTTTTGTTTTTATTTCCATTTCTATAGGAGGTTTGTCACAAAGGATCTTGCTGTGATTATTGTCATAGAGTGTTCTGCCTAAGTTTTCTTCTAAGAGTTTGATAGTGCCTGGCCTCACGTTTAGTTTTTTAATCCATTTTGAGTTTATTTTTGTGTATGGTGTTAGAGAGTGTTCTAATTTCATATTTTTACATGTAGCTGTCCAGTTTTCCCAGAACCACTTATTGAAAAGGCTGTCTTTTCTCCACAGTATAATCTTGCCTCTTTTATCAAAGATAAGGTGACCATATGTGTGTGGGTTTATCTCTGGCATTTCTATCCTTTTCCATTGATCTATATTTCTGTTTTTGTGCCAGTACTATACTGTCTTGTTTAGAGTAGCTTTGTAGTATAGACTGAAGTCAGGGAGACTGATTCCTCCAGCTGAATTTTTCATTCTCAAGATTATTTTGGCTATTCGGGGTCTTTTGTGTTTCCATAGAAATTGTGATTTTTTTTGTCCTAGTTCTGTGAAATATGCCAGTGGTAGTTTGATAGGGATTGCATTGCAGTGAATCTGTAGATTGCTTTGGGTAGTATAGTCATTTTCAGAATGTTGATTCTTTCAATCCAAGAACATGGTATATCTCTCCACCTATTTTTATCGTCTTTAATTTCTTTCATCAGTGTCTTATAATTTTCTGCATACAGGTTTTTGTCTCCTTAGGTAGGTTTATTCCTAGATATTTTATTCTTTTTGTTGCAGTGATAAATGGGAGTGTTTTCTTAATTTCACTTTCAGATTTTTCATCATTAGTGTATAGGAATGCCAGACTTCTGTGCATTAATTTTGTATCCTGCTACTTTACCAAATTCATTGATTTGCTCTAGTAGTTTTCTGGTAGCATCTTTAGGATTCTCTATGTATTGTATCATGTCATTTGCAAACAGTGACTGCTTTACTTCTTCTTTTCTGATTTGGATTCCTTTTATTTATTTTTGTTCTCTGATTGCTGTGGCTAAAACTTCCAAAACTATGTTGAATAAGAGTGGTGAGAGTGGGCAACCTTGTCTTGTTCCTGATCTTAGTGGAAATCGTTTCCATTTTTCACCATTGAGGACGATGTTGGCTGTGGGTTTGTCATACATGGTCTTTATTATGTGGAGGAAATTTCCCTCTATATTTACTTTCTGGAGGGTTTTTATGATTAATGGGTGTTGAATTTGTTGAAAGCTTTCTCTGCAACTATTGAGAGGATCATATGGTTTTCCTCCTTCAATATGTTAATATGGTGTATCATGTTGATTGATTTGCGTATATTAAAGAATCCTTGCATTCCTGGAATAAACCCCACTTGATCATGCTGTATGATCCTTTTAATGTGCTGTTGGATTCTGTTTGTTAGTATTTTGTTGAGGATTTGTGCATCTATGTTCATCAGTGATATTGGCTTGTAGTTTTCTTTCTTTGTGACGTTTTTCTCTGTTTTGGGTATCAGGGTGATGGTGGCCTCGTAGAATGAGTTTGGGAGTGTTCCTCCCGCTACTATAGTTTGGAAGAGTTTGAGAAGGATAATTGTTAGCTCTTCTCTATATATTTGGTAGAATTCGCCTGTGAATCCATCTGGTACTGGGCTTTTCTTTGTTGGAAGATTTTTAATCACAGTTTCAATTTCAGACCTTGTAATTTGTCTGTTCATATTTTTTTTATTTCTTCCTGGTTCAGTCTGTGTAGGTTACACATTTCTAAGAACTTGTCCATTTCTTCCAGGTTGTCCATTTTATTGGCATGGAGTTGCTTGTAGTAATCTCTCATGATCCTTTGTATTTCTGCAGTGTCAGTTGTTACTTCTCCTTTTTGATTTCTAATTCAGTTGATTTCAGTCTTCTCCCTTTTTTCCTTGATGAGTCTAGCTAATGGTTTATCAATTTTCTTTATCTTCTCAAAGAATCAGGTTTTCGTTTAATTGATCTTTGCTATCGTTTCCGTCATTTCTTTTTCATTTATTTCTGATCTAACCTTTATGATTTCTTTCCTTCTGCTAGCTTTGGGGATTTTTTCATCTTCTTTCTCTAATTACTTTAGGTGAAAATTTAGGATGTTTAATTGAGATGTTTCCTGTTTCTTATGGTAGGATTGTATTGCTATAAACTTCACTCTTAGAACTGCTTTTGCTTCATCCCATAGGTTTTGGGTAGTTGTGTCTCCATTGTCATTTGTTTCTAGGTATTTTTTGATTTCCTCTTTGATTTCCTCAGTGATCACTTGGTTGTTAAGTAGTGTATTGATTAGCCTCCATGTGTTTGTATTTTTTACAGATCTTTTCCTGTAATTGATATCTAGTCTCATGGCGTTGTGGTCAGAAAAAATACTTGATACAATTTCAATTTTCTTAAATTTACCAAGGCTTGATTTGTGACCCGAGATATGATCTATCCTGGAGAATGTTCCATGAGCCCTTGAGAAAAATGTGTAGTTTGTTGTTTCTTGATGGAATGTCCTATAAATATCAATTAAGTCCATCGTGATTAATGTATCATATAAAGCTTGTGTTTCCTTTATTTTCATTTTGGATGATCTGTGCATTGGTGAAAGTTGGGTCTTAAAGTCCCCTACTCTGATTGTGTTACTGTCAATTTCCCCTCTTATGGCTGTTAGTATTTGCCTTATGTATTGAGGTGCTCCTATGTTGGGTGCATAAATATTTACAATTGTTATATCTTCTTCTTTGATCAATCCCTTGATCATTATGTAGTGTCCTTCTTTGTCTCTTTTAATAGTCCTTATTTTAAAGTCTATTTTGTCTGATATGAGAATTGCTACACTAGCTTTCTTTTGATTTCCATTTGCATGGAATATCTTTTTCCATGCCTTCACTTTCTGTCTGTATGTGTGCCTAGGTCTGAAGTGGGTGTCTTGTAGACGGCATATATATGGGTCTTGTTTTTGTATCCATTCAGCCAATCTGTGTATTTTGTTGGGAGCATTTAATCCATTTACTTTTAAGGTAATTATCAATATGTATGTTCCTATTCCCATTTTCATAATTGTTTTGGATTTGTTATGGTAGGTCTTTTACTTCTCTTGTGCTTCTTGCCTAGAGAAGTTCCTTTAGCATTTGTTGTAAAGTTGGTGCTGACATCTATCAGCTTTTGCTTGTCTGTAAATGTTTTAATTTCTCCATCAAATCTGAATGACATTCTTGCTGGGTAGACTAATCTTGGTTGTAGCTTTTTCTCCTTCATCACTTTAAATATGTCTGCCACTCCCTTCTGGCTTGCATAGTTTCTGCTGAAAGATCAGCTGTTAACCTTATGGGGATTCCCTTGTGTGTTATTTGTTGCTTTTCCCTTGCTGCTTTTAATATGTTTCCTTAGTATTTAAGTTTTGATAATTTGATTAATATAGTCTTGGCGTGTTTCTCCTTGGATTTAACCTGTATGGGACTGTCTGTGCCTCCTGGACTTGATTAACTATTTCCTTTCCCATATTAGGGAAGTTTTCAAGTATAATCTTTTCAAAAATGTTCTCATTTCCTTTCTTTTTCTCTTCTTCTTCTGGGAACCCTATAATTCGAATGTTGGTGTGTTTAATATTGTCCCAGAGGTGTCTGAGACTGTTCTCAATTCTGTTCATTCTTTTTTCTTTATTCTGCTCTGTGGTACTTATTTCCACTCTTTTATCTTCCAGGTCACTTATCCGTTCTTCTGGCTCAGTTATTCTGCTATTGATCCCTTCTAGAGTATTTTTAATTTCATTATTGTGTTGTTCATCATTGCTTGTTTCCTCTTTAGTTCTTCTAGGTCCTTGTTAAATGTTTCTTGCATTTTCTCTATTCTATTTCCAAGATTTTGGATCATCTTTACTATCATTATTCTGAATTCTTTTTCAGGTAGACTGCCTATTTCCTCTTCATTTGTTAGGTCTGGCAGGTTTTTATCTTGATCCTTCATCTGCTGTGTGTTTTTATGTCTTCTCATTTTGCTTATCTTACTGTGTTTGGGGTCTTCTTTTTGCAGGCTGCACGTTCATAGTTCCAGTTGTTTTTGGTGTCTGTCCCCAGTGGCTAAAGTTTGTTCAGTGGGTTGTGTAGGCTTCCTGGTGGAGGGGACTGATGCCTGTGTTCTGGTGGATGAGGCTGGATCTTGTCTTTCTGGTGGGCAGGTCCACGTCTGGTGGTGTGTTTTGTGGTGTCTGTGGACTTATTATGATTTTAGGCAGCCTCTCTGCTAATGGGTCGGGTTGTGTTCCTGTTTTGCTAGTTGTTTGGCATAGGGTTTCCAGCACTGTAGCTTGCTCATCATTGAGTGAAGCTGGGTCTTTGTGTTGAGTTGCAGATTTCTGGGAGATTTCTGCCGTTTGATATTACATGAAGCTGGGAGGTCTCTTGTGGACCAGTGTCCTAATGGTGGCTCTCCCACCTCAGTGGCACAGCCCTGACACCATTCTGGAGCACCAAAATCCTTTGCTCCACACAGCTCAGAATAAAAGGGAGAAAAAGTAGAAAGAAAGAAAGAAAGAGCATTAAATAAAATAAAGCAAGATACAATAAAATAATTAAAATAAAAAATAATTATTAAGAAAAAATATTTTTAAAGTAAAAAATGAAACAAAATAAAAATGGACGGACAGAACCCTAGGATAAATGGTGGAAGCAAAGCTATACAGACAAAAATCTCACACAGAAGCATACACATACACACTCACAAAAAAAGGAAAAGGGGAAAAAATAATATATCTTGCTCCCAAAGTCCACCTCCTCAATTTGGGATGATTCGTTGTCTATTCAAGTATTCCACCGATGCAGGGTACATCAAGTTGATTGTGGAGATTTAATCCACTGCTCCTGAGGCTGGTGGGATGGATTTCCCTTTCTCTTGTTTGTTCCCACAGCTCCCAGTGTTCAGCTTTGGATTTGGCCCCACCTCTGCGTGTAGGTTGCCTGACAGCCTCTGTTCTTCGCTCAGACAGGACAGGGTTAAAGGAGTGGCTGATTCGGCAGCTCTGGCTCACTCAGGCCGGGGGTGGGGAGGGGTACGGATACCCGGCCAGCGTGCAGCAGGAGAGGCTGGTGTCACATATCAGCAGCCTGTGGCCCACTGTGCGTTCTCCCGGGGAACCTTTTCCTGGATCTCGGGACCCTGGCAGTGATGGGCTGCACAGGCTCCAGGGAAGGGTGGTGTGGATAGTGACCTGTGTTTGCACACAGGCTTCTTGGTGGCAGCAGCAGCAGCCTTTGCGTCTCATGCCCGTCTCTGGGGTCTGCACTGATAGCCGTGGCTTGTGTATATAACTATTAACATTTAATATATATGTGGGTATGGTTGGGTTAAAATATATCATTTGCCAGTCATTTTCTATTTGTTTCATTTTTTACTCTTCCTTCTTTAATCTTTAGATTAATAAATTATTATATATTTCTACTTATCTCCACTTTTGCTTTATTATTTTAATATTGATTAAATTGAAATTTTTAATTATTGTTTATATATAAAAGATTTATAACATAAATCTTTATTTAATTGCAGTCTACCTGCAAATAATATTATACCTGTTCATTTATAGTGTCTGAGGTTTGTAATAATATATTCCCAATTGCACCTTCCCATCTTTTGTGATATTTTTTTCTTACGTTTTTTTTACATATACTATAAACGTACATTACATTATCTTTTTTTTGCTTTAAGTAATCAATTATTTTTATTGTGATTAAAAATAACTAAATTATTTTTTTGTTTATTCCTATTTTTACCATTTCTAGCACTCTTGATTTCTTTGGGGAGATCTAAATTTCTTTCTCGTATCATACACCTTTTGTCTTAAGCTAAATTTTTAACAGTCCAGGTCTGTTTACTATGAATGGTTTTGACTTTAGATTGCTTGAAAAAGTCCTTATATATTTTTCAAATATATTTTTACAGAGTACAGAATTATTGGTTGATAGTTATTATTTTTTTTCCTTTAATACTCTAATGATTCTAGTTCATTGACTTTTGTGTAGTTAGTGACAGTATGTCTGCTATTACTCTTATCTTTGTTCCTCTGTATGTGATGTGATCTCTCTCACTCTCTTAACCTACAATGCCTTCAAGATTTTTCTTTTTATTTTCATTTTTAGCATCTTAAATATGATATATGTGTGTATGTATGTGTATAACTATGTGAGTGTTTGTGTGTATATGTTTGAGAAAGAAAAGGAGTGAGGGAGAGAAAAAGAGAGAAATAATTATTTATTATGCTTGGTGTTCTCTGACATTCTTGGATTTTTCATTTAATGTCTTTATTTGCTTTAGAAAGTGCCTAACTGTTACCTTTTCAAAGGTTTGTTCTGTCAAATTCTCTCTCTCTTCTTTTTCTTGGAATTCAACTACACACAGGTTAAACTGTTTGATGTTGTTCTGTTGTTTAAAATCTTGGATAACCTTTTTTGTGTGTTGCAGTTTGGACGATTTCTATTTACCTATCTTATAGTTCAGTGTTCTTTCTGCTTTCTGAAACCCAGTGATGAGCCCATCAAAAGTACTCTTTATCTTTGTTACTGTGTTTTTCCTCAGTATTTCCATTTGATTCTTTCCTATTTTTTCCATCTTTGTGCTGAAATTTCACATCTGTTCATTCATGTATAGCTTTTAACATTAATTATAGTTATCTTAAAATTCCTCTCTGTTAGTACCAACTTCTGAGTCATACCCATCTCGTTTTATTGATTGTTTATTTCTCAACCATTTTTTTTCTTTTGTTGACTAATTTTTTGTTAAAGCTAGACATTATGTGTAGAACAGTAGAGACTGAGGTAAATAGTATTTATGTCTGGGCACACTTCTGTTAAGTCTTTATTGTGATTGATTGAACCAATCTAGTCAGGAGTTGAGCTGGGTTTTTCTTTTGTTATTTATTTACAGTGTATCACAATCTTTAAATTCCTCTAGTTTTACTTTGTGCTTAGTATGTGAATTGGGATGCTAGAAGTTTGTTTGTTTGTTTCTTTTACTCTTCCATTTCCACCATAAGATTTTAAGTTTTACCTGTGAGCCACAGCCTTAGAGAGGATCTCTCTCCTTCTCTTCCCCCACCATTCAATTTCTCACAACTCTCCCTCATCCTCCAGAAGTCTGTTATCACTTGTTACTCAGTGCCTGTTGGCCTATTTGGAAGATGCTGTTTGGGGCATTCTCTGTTGTTCTGGTTCCGTAACAGTCTTAGGTGGCTCCTCCTACCTGTGACAGCCAAACTCTGCCTTGTATCTTGTATTTTTAATAGATCTTGTACAAGAGATAGTTTCTGGCTTCCTCCTCAGCAGATCTGGATTTCTAATGGTCTGAGCCCAGGATGATTTCTTGCACCTTTTTGCAGTGTAGAGGATTATTTTTTTTTCCTTTCATCTAGGAATGGAACTTCAAGTGTGCCCTGGGGCATTTTTCTGCCCTTCCCCTCAGTGACCTAAGGTTTATGTTCTGTAGAAACAGGCAAATAGGATCTAGTCAAAGCTTTTTGCCTTTCCTGCAGCTGACACTGATCCTTTCACCCAGGCTTGTAACAATCAGGTGAGTTCTCTCTAATATCTCACTCTGGCCTTCATGTTCATCCTGAGGACTCATTATGGCCCATCGAGACAGCAGTTGGGTGCAAACTCCCTTGTATCTCCAGCTCTCAGAGTATGTATTCTGTCACATTAACCAAAACTAAGCCTTTAGTGATTCATTTAAAAACTAAGCCTTTAGTGATTAATTTAAGATTTAATTTTTAAATCTTCTTCCCTGTTTTTATGGTGGTCCCCATCTTCCCCCCATGTGTTGCTCCCAGGACAAAAATGCATGAATCCCATATTTCCTTGGAGACACATTTCTTTCCTTAGGTTACTTCAGTTCTCTGAGGAACTCAAGAAAAGTTATGATTTTTTGGTCTTCCGTTTTATTTTGTGGTTGTTAATTTGGGAATGATTCTGTTTCCAGATTTCAATAAACATCCAAAACCAGAAGTCCTGACTTCCATTTTTAAAGGATCATTGTGGTCACTGTGTTAAGACTAAACTATAGGGCAGCGAAGTGGAAGCAGGGAGTGTAGTTAGAAATTTATTGCAGAAATATAGACAAGAAACTATGCTGATATGGACAAAAATTGTTGTGATAGAGGTGATAAAATTGGACAGATTCTGTATATATATTGAAGGTAGAGTCAATAGGATTTTCTCATTTATTGGATAAGGGGTGAGAGAGAAATGGAGTAGTAAAGGATTTTTTTTTTAAGATTTGATTCTGAGCAAGTAAAATAATAAAATTGGCATTTCTTGAAATAGGTAAACCTATGAAAAGAGTTGGTTTTGGGGGAAATCTAGGAGAGTTTTTTTGAGTAGGCATCTTATGCTTAATGTGTCTATTAGATATTCAACTAAAATATATGAATCTAAGGATATTAGAAACTTATGTTTGAAGACGTCTGGACTAGATGTATAAATCTGATCGTTATGATATCTTCAAGAGAGTATGTGGGCATCAAGAAGATAAGAGGTTCAAGGACTGATGCCAAGGTATTTCAGCATGAAGTGGTTGAAGAGATGAGAAATTAGTAAAGGAGACAGAACAGCACAGGCCTAAAATGTAGAAAGAAAACCATAAGAGTGAAAAGTTCTGGATTTTCAAAGTGTTTCAAGGAAAAGAATGTATTAGTTATATCAAATCCTGCTTACATGTTGAGTAAGATGAGGACTGAGGATTGATCAATGCCCTTGATTAGTCAAGAGGGAGTGGAATATTATTCATAAGTGGAGTATTTTACTTTTGATAAGAATAGAGACATGTCATACATTGTGAAAAGAGGTAAAACAGCAAATATATAGTATAGTTGTTGGTAGTAGATGGTGGTGGTAGAACCTATGTGGTGTTTATACGTGTATGTGTGTGTGTGTGTGTGTGTGTGTGTGTGTATGAATTAGAAAGCACAATCATTAGCTGGGAGTAAAAATGGGACATAGGGATTTGAAGGTTTCAGGTGAAAAGAAAGTGTGAAAACAGACATCTAGATGAGTGAATAGATTAGGAAACTGTGGTCACAGATTTACAAGTATATGAGACTTTTATGTGTGTTTTGAGTTAGTTAAATGTCCTTAGGGAAAACTTTGACAAATGCAAACATGAGTTTATGGATAAATTAAATTCCCTTTCCTACATGAAGTGGATTACAGATAGCCAATATTTCAGCTCTTTCCATAAATAACAGTCTATTTTCTATCCCTTGAATCTGTTCTGGCCTTGTGACTTGCCTTCACCAATTGAATGCAGCAGAATTGAGCTTGTGTAAGTTCTCAAGAAGCTTGTAGCCTTCACTCTTACTCTCTTGGAATACTGTTGCCATGTGAAAATCATCATAAGCCTCTTTAAGGATGGGAGACCATGTGCTGACAGAGGCACAGTAGCCCAATAATGTCAGCTGTACCAGGCTTTCTAACCATCCCTTATGAAGAATCTGTCTATTCTAAGTGTAAAACCAGTGGAGCCCACATGGAGCAGTGATAAGCTGACTTGGTTCAGTACAGCTCAAATTGTCAACCTATAGAATCATGAGGAAATAAATTCTTATTGTTTTAAATCACAGATGCAGCAGAAGTAAAAAGACACATCCCCACTCAGACAAAATGTTCTTAGATATTGCAGTTCAAGTGACTCCATCCAAGACAGTCTTGCAGGATTGAGCAATTTGTTGTACTTGACACCAAGTGATGACTAGTTCCTCAGTAGGTTTGCAGTGACCTCCCCAGTCTGATTTAGGTACCCATGATATATACTCTTATAACAATCTCTACTCTCACTTTCAAATCACTTAATTATAGTGAGTGTTTACATATTTCTATCCCAAAAGAGTGGAAACACAGTGAGGGAAAAGCAACAGTCTATCTTGTTCATTGTTATGTCTGTCACATGAATAGTGCCTGGTGCATATCATATGTTTAGTATTTGGTGAAACAAATTTTATCTCTTTATCTTTTTATTCTATTTTTCAGAGGGATTATTTCAAAGAAAGAGTTTAGAATTTAGAAGTTTGTGAACAACTTATCCTTGTTTTCCTGGGATTTTCTCAGTTTTATGACTGAAAGTCCCATATTTCCAGAATCCATTCAGTCCTGGGCAAACCTAGACAGTTGGTCACCCTATTAGTAATTGACATTACAAATATAAGACTACTTAAAACAAGAATAACTTAAAATATCAATGGTCTGTCTTGTGAGAGGAGTTCTCTATCACTAGAAGAGTATGAATGGATACTGGTGACTATAATCCAGTCCAATGATTACAGAAAGTATGATTAAACATTTGGATATCTTATGAGAATGCCAATTTTCAAAGTGTGATTTGTGGTCTTGGGTACTTATCTACAATGCCTAGGTCTAGGCCTACCCCAAATCTGCTAAATCAATGCCTTTAGAGATAGAGCCTGAACTTCTACTTTTTCATAAGTTGCATAGGTTAGTCTGATGCATACCAAAGTTTGAAAATCAGAGTTCAACACTGGAATTATGATGATAGAAAACAACACAATTATAACAAGGTAATCGTATCATTACTGAATATGGAGTGATTTTCTGAGGGAATAAGGAAGAAATAAATTGTATTTTGGCCCATTGATAATAGTAAATAACTTCTTGAGTAATTATGAATACAATGTCCTGAGAAAAGTGCTACATTTGTAGCCTCATTGAGGATCTGAGATTTTATGTCATTAAATAATTCTTCATTTTATAAATTTTATAATCTGGGAGTCACCATAAATAGAATGGAGAAAAAGTTTCTATAATATATTTTAAAGAGGAGCTAAAACAGCATAAATTCCAGAAATTTTAAACAGAAATTATAACAATAGGAAATTAGAAATAAACAGAGAATACTATCAAAAATTTTTGGCACAGCTCACTTGGCAGCAAACCACACTAGGTCAGGGAGAACCGGGATTCCGAAACAAGAATAGTACTACCAGGTGTAGGAAATAAATGACCATGGGAAAAACAAATATATCATCAAATGGCAGTCTTTCCAATTATTATTATTGGAATAATAATTATTATGTCCTCCCTGTATCTTCTCTTTTCCAGGTGAAGCACCCACTATAGTTTTTATTATTCTTTATGCTATTTAGTTTTCAGACCCTGGTACAACTTCATGTTTTTCCATTTCTTGTTACATTAATTATAAACGGAATTTTTTTGACTCACTATTTTCAAAATGATGGAAGTAATGCTAGCAGCACACTTAGTTGATAGTTTGGCTGCATATAGACTTTTTTTAATTTAATTTTTATTGGAGTAGAGTTGATTTACAATGTTATGTTTGTTTCAGGTGTTCAGCAAAGTAAATCTGTTATACATATAAATATATCCAATCTTTTTTAGACTCATTTCTCAGAAATTTGAAGATATTACTCCATAGCCTTCTAGAATCTAGCATTGCTGAGGAGAAATCTGCAGTCAATCTGATTCATATTATTTTGGAGTTTGCTTTTATTTTAAACTGTGGATGCTTTTAGAAACATTTTTATTCTTAGTGTTATGAAATTTCATTAGGAAAATTTTAGGTCTTTTTTCACTTATTCTGAATGGAAGGCTGTACGCTCTTTTAATTCAACAATTTTAGCCTCACTTCAGCTCTAGGATATATTCATCAATTCTTTGTTGGATTCGGTTGGATCTCTTGGATTGATCTTCTAAGACTTTTATCTTCTTCTTATAGTGTATATCTACCTCTATGTCATGGAATTTACTTTCTGAGATAATTTCTCAACTTTTTTTTTTCTAGCCCATAGGAGATTGGCACAATTATGCCCAGAGGAGTGAACAGTACTCAAATCAGGGTGGTGAAAAGATAAATGGAATAGAATTGGCAAATCTGACAAGTGACTTTGAGACAACTCACACTACAAACCAGTATTTTAAAAATTGCAGATGAACAAAAGACTTACATGTAAAAACTGGACCCAGGAGTAGATGAAATTTAAAAATTGGGGGGCTTCCCTGGTGGTGCAGTGGATGCAGGGGACACGGGTTCGTTCCCAGGTCTGGGAGGATCCTGCATGCTGCAGAGTGGCTGGGCCCGTGAGCCATGGCCACTGGGCCTGCACGTCCGGAGCCTGTGCTCTGCAACGGGAGAGGCCACAGCACTGAGAGGCCTGCGTACCACAAAAAAAAAAAAAAAAAAAAAATTGTGGAGCAGGAATGGGCAAATCATCCCCTAACCTAGAATATAAATATTGTCTTATATGTTCTGTGAAGCATAAAACGAAGACCAATGCATCTGATTAAATAGATGTTAATCTCTAATTATACAACAACAAAAAATATGTCTTAATAGCAAACTATAAAGGGAAATAACTTGCAAATTTTATGGCATATGATGGGTTGATATCCTTAATATAAACAGAGCTCTTAAAAATCAGTAGTAAAGAGGCTTCCCTGGTGGCGCAGTGGTTGAGAGTCCACCTGCTGATACAGGGGACACAGGTTCGTGCCCCGGTCTGGGAAGATCTCATATGCCACAGAGCGGCTAGACCCGTGAGCCATGGCCACTGAGCCTGAGCATCCGGAGTCTGTGCTCTGCAATGGGAGAGACCACAACAGTGAGAGGCCTGCGTACTGCAAAAAAAAAAAAAAATCAGTAATAAAAATACAAATAAGCCCCTGAAGGCCAAAGAATGGGAAAATACAATTTTTTAAAAAGGAAATACAAGAAGCCAATAAAGCATGGAGCAAGGATATTGTCATGCTCATTACTATGTCCCTAGGAACCCGAGTAAGGCTGCTATGTATATAATATGTTGACAAGAAATGCCTATATATATGTATAATATATTTAGAAATTAAGGCTTTTGTCATAAAAATATATAAGAATCTGTAGAAATGCTAAGGTTATAAATGAAAAAGTAGTGTGAAATTTAACAAACATTAAATTTGGTAACCAAATAGTGGTTATGGTTAGATTCCAAAAGGATGAGTTTACTAAGACAGATAATTGCCTTAACCTGAGGCAAATGAACTTTTTCCAATCTTCCAAGCCTGGAAAAACAAAAATAAATATTAAGAAAGAAGAACCTCTGAGTACTGCTTCTCAAACTATCTGTGATGAAGAAACAGCTTGTTTTGTTTTGTTTTGTTTGCAATCTCTTGTGCATTTATAAAATATTAAAAATTGAATTATTAAAAATATTAACTTCTTGATCCTTTAACATAACTCTAGAGATATAAAATGAAATGTTGCAAAAACATTCAAATTTTAAGCCCAAATTATCTTATTATTAGGTTGAACAGAAATAAAACAATTCTGTCAAATGGCTGGTAATTGTTTGTGGATCAGCATGTGCTGAGGAACATACTTTGAATAGCTCTAAAACATAAAGTACAAAGAATACATAAGAATAGATGGAGAATCTCTTCTCCTATTATATTCCCCTTACCTGACCTATAATTTAAAGCGTACAGTTGTGGTCTTTATTTTAAATGGATATGAAATAATCTGGGAATTGTAAGAAGAAAAAGAAAAACTAATGGTTAGAAAAACAGTCTTTATAAATATATGTTATAACAAATAGAAGCATGAGGATAAAAGAGAAAATTTTTTTCAGAAATATAATGATTCATTTGCTTTAGTTCCTTTTTACCTTTTTTTGACAACAAAAGATAGATGCAAGAAAATACTCAAAACAAATTGATAGTTTACTTTATTGTGAGGCCAACACCCTTATAACCACCAAAAAGGTCAAGAAATAAAATTCTGTTAGCCACCACAGAAGCCTCTCTCTATGCCACATCCAAATTTCAGCCTCCTCCCTTCTTCCAAAAGTAACTGGTATCTTGCCTTTATAGAAATATCTGGCTTGCATTTCTTCATGGTTATGCCACTCAGTTCCCCCTCCATCTTTTTCTTTTCCTTACAATTTATCTGCTGAAAGACCTAAGCCATTTAACCTGAATTTTGCTGAATTTAGACTCTTGAAAACTGTGAAGACGTAATAGAATATATTCTGCCATGGTACACGTAGTACATTATCATATGAAGGCTGCAGGAATGAGCTAGATGATCTTTCCAGATATTCTAACTCTAGAATATCAAGACATGGAATTAAGTTTTCCATAAAAGAATAGTTCTAATTTATATTGGGACATCTCTCAGGTTGTTTGGCATGTTGGTTAGAATAGAGCCAGAATTTGTGATTTTTGCCCTGACTCCCAGGGATTACCAACTCATCTTTTCAGATTTTTACATCCAGAAAAGACTTCCACTATTTATTCTTAAAAAAGTCATCAAAATAATGTTTTCTCAGTGCCATAGAATGGACTCAGGTGATCTTTAAGAAGGTGAAAATAAAATACATATGTAGAGGTGATCTAGACGTATACATTATTAAAAGATCAACTAAATCACATTAAACTTTTAAGAGTTTATTTGAGCAAAAATTGATTTGAATTGGGCAACATCAAATATAGCAGATTGAAAGGAGCTCTAAAGAGTTGTACAAAATGAGACTTTTATAAGCAGAAGGGGGCAGGAATGAAGAAATTTTACTAGGCAAAATAGTGGTTTAGTTATTGTAAAGTTACTTTTCTTTCAGGGATAGCCAGGGTCTATTTAGAAGATTACCTAACTAGTGCTGGTCAGGCAATTCCTGATTCACTGTTTAAGATTCAGTTTCTGGGACAGCTGAACTATAATGGAGTTAAGCCTTGGATTCATGACATGGGGCTTAGTATAAGCGACTCCGTTTTGGAGCTGTTGTCTTGTTTTTACACCACAACATTGTAGCCAGAGAAGTGAGAAAGTGAAAATAAATTGAATTTTTCAAAAAGAAAATAAATTTTCTTTTTGCATTTTGGACCAAGAACCAATTCAACACTGGCTAAGTAGAAGTTGAAGGATGGGGAGGAGATCAAGATGGCAGAGTAGGAAGATGCAGAGCTCACATCATCCCATGAACACATCAAAAATACATCTAAATGTGGAATAATTCTCACTGAAAGCTAACTGGAGACTGGAAAAAAGACTCCTTCCTGTACAACAAAGGCTGTAAGGAAGATCCTCACGAAACTGGATAGGAATGGAAGAGCAATAAGGTTGGGACCTGTGACACTGGGAAGGGACTCAGAGTAAAAGGGAGATTGCATTGTTAGAGATCCTCCCTGAGGAGTGAGCTGTTTGGGCTGCATATTGGACACCCCAGCTGGGAGGTCCAACAGAGTGAAGACAAGACCCCTTGGCTGTTTGGAGGGCTGATGGGACTAACAGGAGGGCTATGGGAAGCCTGAGCTCTGCTTGTGAGGTGTGCACATACACTTGTTTGCTCACTTATGAAGCAGAGTCAGGGATGCATATTGAAAACTGAATGAGTGGCTGGACAGCTACCTTCAACTGACCCAGCACATGCCCCAGCCTGAGCCAAGCAGATTATCTAGCCCCACTTGTGATCTTGGATGTGAGACATAGAAGTGGCTCATAATCAAAGTGGCATCTGAGCAGGGCAGAGGCAGCCATTACTGGCACTTACACAGGTAGTGCCTCAGAGGCAGTACTGTCTCTGTCTTTGGCTGTACTACTACAGCCTATGAGCTGACACACACCAAAAGCCTACACAGGCACCTGAACTCTGGCATAGTTCCACAGCAGGATAAGGGCAGCAGATGCTGAGAGCAGAGCCCAGCTGTGAGGGACAAAGGACAATCAGAACTGAAGTAGCATCTGAGCCAGGTGGGGGCAGCTATTACTGGTGCTTACACAGACAGCACATTAGAAGCAGTCCAGATCTCTGACCCCGGTTGCACCAACACAGCCTAGGCTCCACCTTAGAGCAAGTGCCAACAGCAGTCCTTGCACCAGCTTTTGCCCCTCTGACGGGAAGGTGCTGGTGCTGGGAGGCGGAGAGCACACACTTAAAGGAGATAGAGTCAGCTTAGACCTGAACCTCAGGGTTTCTTCTCTAGCAACTTGAGACCCATCCCCCATTACCAATAGGGTGGTGAGAGCCACAAAGCACAGGGGAAGCCCTGGCTTATACCTGGTTCCTGACCTATCCCTTCCATCCCCAGTCCCACCTCATACTGAAGTGATAGCTGCCAGCACACCCTGAAGAAAGATGTGACTTTCATCCATGTCAAATCCAGCTCTTTCACCAAACCAACGGGGCACACTCAGAATTTATAGGGAGGCTCTCACATAAGGACACTGTTCAAGACCTCAATAGGTAACTGTTTTATTTAATTTCATGCAGACAAAAGAAGTTAAGCAAAATGAGAAGAAAGAAGAATTTGTCTTGAAAGACCAAGGAAAAACTACTAAAATACAACTAATGAAACAGAAATAAATAATTTATCAGATAAAAAGTTCAAAGCAATAGTAATAAGAATGCTAACAGCCTTAGGGAAAAAAAATAGATGAACACAGTGAAAAGTTAAACAAGGAACTAGAAAATATAAAAAAGAACCAGTCAGAACTGAAGAATACAATAAATAGAATGAAAAACACACAAGAATGTATGAATAGCAGACTAAGTGATAAAGAAGAGCTCATAGCTAATCTGCAAGATACAAAAATGGGAGTCACCCAAACAGAACAGAAAAATGAAAAAGAAAAAAAAAGAAAAGAAAAAATGAAAACAGTTTAAGAGACTTCAGGGACAACAGTAAGGCTACCAACATCCAAATTATAAGGGGTCCCAGAAACAGAAAAGAGAGTGAATAGGGTGGAAAATGTATTTGATAAAATTATGGCAAAAAATTTCCCAAACCTGAAGAAGGTAAACAAGCTTCAGCTACAGGAAGCACAAAGAGTCCCAAAAAAGATGAACCAAAGCAGACCAACACCAAGACATACCATAATTTAAGTGGCAAAAGTGAAAGATAGAGTTTCTAAAGAAAACAAGAAAAACACAAAGAGTCATACAAAAGGGAACCCCCATAAGGCTACCAGCTGATTTTTATGCAGAAATTTCTAGGTCAGAACAGAGTGGCATGATATATTTGAAGTGCTGAAAGAGAAAAACCTGCCATCTAGGACACTATAAAGAGCAAGATTATCATTTAGAATTGAAGAAGAGAGAAAGAACTTCTCAGACAAGGAAAAACTAAGAGTTGATTAATAATAAAACTACCCTAAAAGAAATGTTAGATGATCTTCTCTAAGTGGAAAAGAAAAGATAATAAAAACAAGTGAGAAGCTATATGAAAGGAAAGTTCCCACTAGGAAAGACAAACATATAGTAAAGACTGAGGTACACCTACGAAGATTAAAAGACAAAAACAAAATTGTAAAATCTTCTATAACTACAATAATTATTAAAGGGATAAACATGAAGATGTAAAATATGACATAAAAAACACAAAATGTGGCTAGGGGTGAGGAGTAAAAACTGTAGATCTTTTAGAATGTGTTTGAACTTAAAACACTACCTGTTTAAAACAAGTAGATAAAGTTCAACATATATGAACCTAATGGTAACCACAAATCAAAAACCTACAATAGATATAAAAAAAAAACTAGAGATAAAGGAACATAAGCATATCATTAAAGAAAATCATCAAACCAAAAGGGAAGAAACAAAACTAAGGAGACAATAACAGAGAACTACAAAAAACAATGAAATGGCAATAAGTACATACTTATCAATAATTACTAAAATGTCAATGAACTATATGCTCCAATCAAAGCATAGTGTGGCAGATTGGATTAATAAAATTTGACCGGGCTTCCCTGGTGGCGCAGTGGTTGAGAGTCTGCCTGCCAATGCAGGAGACACGGGCTCATGCCCTGGTCTGGGAAGATCCCACATGGGGCAGAGCGGCTAGGCCCATGAGCCATGGATGCTGACCCTGTGCGTCCAGAGCCTGTGCTCCGCAATGGGAAAGGCCACAACAGTGAGAGGTCCTCGTACCGCAAAATAAATAAATAAGTTAATTAATTAAAAAATCTGACCACCAATACCCTGATACGATAACCACACAAATACATTACAACACAAGAAAATTACAGGACAGAATCTCTGA
Organism: Delphinapterus leucas; assembly: GCF_059928025.1. Taxonomy (NCBI): domain Eukaryota; kingdom Metazoa; phylum Chordata; class Mammalia; order Artiodactyla; family Monodontidae; genus Delphinapterus; species Delphinapterus leucas. Next base: position 47,424,455 of record NC_143150.1, on the reverse strand, counting down.
TGAATATAGATGCAAGAATCTTTAACAAAAAATAAGCAAATCAAATTCAAAAATATATAAAAAGAAGCATATACAATGACCATGTGGGATTTATTCCAGGGATGCAAGTATGGTTCAATAGTCACAAGACAATCAATGTGACATACCACATTAACAAAAGGAAGGATAAAAATCACATGATTTTCTCAATAGATGCAGAAAAAGCATTTGGCAAAATCCAACATCAATTTATCATAAAAACCCTCATCAAAATTGGTATAGAGGAATACACTAATGATGAAAAATCTGAAAGAGAAATTAAGGAAACACTCCCATTTACCACTGCAATAAAAAGGATAAAGTACCTAGGAATAAACCTACCTAAGGAGACAAAAGACCTATATGCAGAAAACTATAAGATACTGATGAAAAAAATTAAAGATGATACAAAGAAATGGAGAGATATACCATGTTCTTGGATTGGAAGAATCAACATTGTGAAAATGACTATACTATGCAAAGCAACCTACAGATTCAATGCAATCCCTATCAAATTACCAATGGCATTTTTTACAGAATGAGAACAAAAAATCTGAAAATTTGTATGGAGTCGCAAAAGACCCCAAATAGCCAAAGCAGTCTTGAAGGATAAAAAAGCAGCAGGAGGAATCAGGCTCCCTGACTTCAGCCTATGCTACAAAGGTACAGTAATTAAGAGAGTATGGTCCTGTCACAAAACCAGAAATATTGATCAATGGAACAGAATAGAAAGCCCAGAGATAAACCTACACACCTATGGTCAACTAATCTATGACAAAGAAGGCAAGGATATACAATAGAGAAAAGACAGTCTCTTCAATAAGTGGTGTTGGGAAAACTGCACAGCTACATGTAAAAGAATGAATTTAGGACACTCCCTAACACCATACACAAAAATAAACTCAAAATGGATTAGAGACCTAAATGTAAGACTGGACACTATAAAACGCTTAGAGGAAAACATAGGAAGAACACTTTTTGACATAAATCGCAGAAAGATCTTTTTTGATCCACCTCCTAAATTAATGGAAATAAAAACAAAAATAAACAAATGGGACCTAATGAAACTCTTTAGCAAAGCAAAGGTTACTACAAAAAAGATGAAAAGACAACCATCAGAATGGGAGAAAATATTTGCAAACGAAGCAATGGAAAAAGGATTAATCTCCAAAATATATAAACAGCTCATGCAGCTCAATATTAAAAAAAAACAATCAAAAAATGGGCAGAAGACATAAATAGATATTTCTCCAAAGAAGACATACAGATGGCCAAGAAGCACATGAAAAGCTGATCAACATCACTAATTATTAGAGAAATGTAAGTCAAAACTACAGTGAGGTATCACATCACACCAGTTAGAATGGGTATCATCAGAAAATCTACAAACAACAAATGCTGGAGAGGGTGTTGAGAAAAGGGAACCCTCTTGCACTATTGGTGGGAATATAAACTGATACAGCCACTATGGAAAACAGTATTGAGGTTCCTTAAAAAACTAAAAATATAATTACCATATGGTCCAGCAATCCCACTACTGTGCATATACCCAGAGAAAACCATAATTCAAAAAGACACATGCACCACAATGCTCATTGCAACACTATTTACAATAGCCAGGTCATGGAAGCAACCTAAATGCCCACTGACAGACGAATAGATAAAGAAGATGTGGTACATATATACAATGGAATATTACTCAGCCATAAAAAGGAACGAAATTGGGACTTTTATAGAGATGTGGATGTATCTAGAGACTGTCATACAGAGTGAAGTAAGTCAGAAAGGGAAAAACAAATATTGTATATTAACACATATATGAGGAACATAGAAAAATGGTACAGATGAACCAGTATGCAGGACAGAAATAGAGACACAGATGTAGAGAACAAACATATGGACACCAAGGGGCAAAGTGGCAGGGGGTTGGGGTGGTAGTGGTGGTGGTGTGATGAATTGGGAGATTGAGATTGACATATATACACTAATATGTATAAAATGGATAACTAATAAGAACCAGGTGCAAAAACAATTAGTATAGAGGAAATATCTCAAAATAATAAATGCCACTTATGACAAATGCACAGCTATCATCATATTCCAGAGTGAAACGCTGAAAAACTTTCATCTAAAATCAGGAACAAGACAAGGATGCCTAGTCTCACCACTTCTATTTATCATCATATTGGATGTCCTAACCACAGTAATCAGACAAGAAAAAAAAACAAAAATGCATCCAAATTGGAAGGGAAGAAATAAAATGTCACTATTTGCAGACGACGATACTATACATAGAAAACCCTAAAGTTTCCACCAAAAACTATTAGAACAAATAAATAAATTCAGTAAATTTGCAGGGTACAAAATTAATATACAGAAATCTCTTGCTTTTCTATACACTAATTATGAACTATCAGAAATAAAAAGCAGGAAGAAAATTTTGTTTAAAATTGCATCAAGAAGGGTGCTTCAAGATGGCAGAGGAATAAGACGTGGAGATCACCTTCCTCCCCCAAAATACATCAAAAATACATGCATTTGGGCTTCCCTGGTAGTGCAGTGGTTGAGAGTCCACCTGCCAATGCAGGGGACACGGGTTCGTGCCCCATTCCAGGAAGATCCCACATGCTGCGGAGCGGCTGGACCTGTGAGCCATGGCCGCTGAGCCTGCGCATCCCGAGCCTGTGCTCTGCAACTGGAGAGGCCACAACAGTAAGAGGACCATCTTAAAAAAAAAAAAAATCCATGTGTGTGAACAACTCCTACAGAACAACTACTGAATGCTGGCAGAAGACCTCACACTTCCCAAAAGGCAAGAAAGTCCTCACGTACATGGGTAGGACAAAAGAAAAAAGAAAAAACAGAGACAAAAGAATAGCAACAGGACCAGCACCTCTGGGAGGGAACTGTGAAGGGGGAAACGTTTCCACATATTAGGAAGCCCCTTCACTTGCAGAGACAGGGGGTGGGCGGGAGGCGAAGCTTCAGAGCCATGGTGGAGTGTGCAGCAACAGGAGTGCAGAGGGCAAAGTGGAGAGATTCCTGCACAGAGGGTTGATGCCGACCAGCACTCACCAGCCTGAGAGGCTTGTCTGCTCACCTGCTGGAGCAGGTGGAGGCTGGGAGCTGAGGCTCAGGCTTCAGAGGTCAGATCCTAGGGAGAGGACTGTGGTTGGCTGCGTGAACACAGCCTGCAGGAGGCTAAAGGGCCACAGCTACCCAGCAGGGAGTCTTGGAAAATGTCTGGACCTGTCTAAGAGTCAAGAGAACATTGTTTTGGGGTGCACGAGGAGAGGGGATTCATAGCACCATCTAAACGATCTTCATGACACAAGCCATGGCTATCAGCGTGGACAACAGAGACAAGCAAGAAATGCTAACACTGCTGCTGCAGTCACCAAGAATCATGTATAGAAGCACAGGTCACTACCAGCATTTCCCCTCCCCAGAGCCTGCGCAGCCTGCCACTGCCAAGGTCCCGTGATCAAGGGACAAGTTCCCTGGGAGAACACACTGTACACCTCAGGCTGTTGCAACGTCAAGCTGGCCTTTGCCTCTGCAGGCTTGCCCCACATTCCGTACCCCTCTCTCCCCATGGCCTGAGTGAATCAGAGCCTCCTAATCAGCTGCTCCTTTAACCCCCTCCTCTCTGGGCAAAAAATAGACACCAGACGGTGACCAGCATGCAGAGGTAGGGCCAAAATCATAGCTGAATCCCAGGAGATCTGCAAACAAAGAAGAGAATGGAAAATCTTTCCCTGCACCCTCAGGAGCAGCAGGTTAAATCTCCACAATGAACTTGATGTACCCTGCACCTGAGGAATATCTGAATAGACAATGAATCATTCCAAAATTGAGGCTGTGGACTTTGGGAGCAACTGTAACTAGGGTTTTGCTGTATGTGACAGACTAATTTCTGATTTTTATGTTTATCTTAGTATAGTTATCAGTGCTTGTTATCATTGGTGGACTTGTTTATTGGTTTGGTTGCTCTCTGCTTTTTTAATTACATTTAAAAATATTTTTATTTTAATAATTTTTAAACTATTTATTTAATTAATTTATTTATTCTTTCTTTCTTTTTCTCCCTCTTCTTCTGAGCCTTGTGGCTAACAGGGTCTTGATGCTCCAGCCTGGTGTTTGGCCTGAGCCTCTGAGGTGGGAGAGCCAAGTTCAGGACATTGTACCACCAGAGACCTCCCAGCCACATGTAATATCAATCAGTGACAGCTCTCCCAGAGGTCTCCATCTCAATGCTAAGACCCAGCTCCACTCAACGGCCAGCAAGCTACAGTGCTGGACACCACATGCCAAACAAATAGCAAGACAGGAACACAATGCCACCCATTAGCAGAGAGGCTGCCTGAGATAATACTAAGATCACAGACACCCAAAAACACACCAGGAGATGTGGTCTTGCCCACCAGAAAGACAAGATTCCACCAAACCAACCAATACACAGGCACAAGTCCCCTCTTCCAGGAGCTTACACAAGCCCCTGAACCAACTTTAGCCACTGGGGCAGACACCTAAAACAACAGGAACTACAAACATGTACCCTCAGAAAAGGAGACCACAAACCCAGGAAGTTAAACAAAATGAGAAGACAGAGAAATATGCAACAGATGAAGGAGCAAGGTAAAATTACTCCAGAGGAAACAGGTGAAGAGTAAATAGGTAGCCTACGAGAAATAAAATTCCGAGTAATGATAGTAAAGTTGATAAAAAGTCTTGAAAATAGAATGGAGAAAGTAAAAGAAACATTTGAAAAGGAACTAGAAGAAGTAAAGAGCAAATAAACAATGATGAACAACAAAATAAATGAAATTAAAAATTCTTTAGAAAGAATCAATAGCAGAATAACTGAGGCAGAAGAACGGATAAGTTACCTGGAAGATAAAATAGTGAAATAAGTACCACAGAGCAGAAAAAAGGTAAAAGAATGAAAATAATTGAGGACAGTTTCATAGACCTCTGGGACAACATTAAATGTATCAACATTCAAATTATAGGGTTCCCAGGAGAAGAAGAGAAAAAAAAGGGTCTGAAAAAATATATGAAGAGATTATAACTGAAAACTTCCCCAATATGGAAAGAAAATAGTGAATCAAGCCCAAGAACTGCAGAGTCCCATACAGGAAAAATGCAAGGAGAAACACGCCAAGACACATAATAATCAAACTATCAAAAATTAAAAACAAAGAAAAAAATTAAAAGCAGTAAAGGAAAGCAACTAATAACATAAAATGGATCCTCATAAGGTTAACAGCTGAGCTTTCAGTAGAAAATCTGCAAACCAGAAGGGTGTGGCAGGACATATTTAAAGTGATGAAAGGGAAAAACCGACAACCAAGATTACTATACCCAGCAAGGACCTCATACAGATCAATGGAGAAATTAAAACATTTACAAACATGCAAAAGCTGAGAGAGTTCAGCACCACCAAACCAGCTTTACAACAAATGCTAAAGAATCTTCTCTAGGCAAGAAACACAAGAGAAGGAAAAGACCTACAATAACATGCCCAAAACAATTAAGAAAATGGTAATAGGGACATCCATATCGATAACTACCTTAAATGTAAATGGATTTAAAGGCTCCAACCAAAAGACATAGACTGGCTGAATGGATAAAAAAACAAGGCCCATATATACGCTGTCTACAAGACACCCACTTCAGACCTGGGGACAAATACAGACTCAAGGTGAGGGGATGGAAAAAGATATTCCATGCAAATGGAAACCAAAAGAAAGCTGGAGCAGCAATTCTCATATCAGGCAAAATAGACTTTAAAATAAAGACTATTACAAGAGACAAAGAAGGACACTACATAATGATCCAGGGATCGATCCAAGAAGAAGATATAACAATTGTAAATATTTATGCACCCAACATAGGAGCACCTCAATACATAAGGCAAATACTAACAGCCATAAGAGGGGAAATTGACAGTAACACAATCAGAGTAGGAGACTTTAAGACCCAACTTTCACCAATGCACAGATCATCCAAAATGAAAATAATAAGGAAACACAAGCTTTAAATGACACATTAAACAAGATGGACTTGATATTTATAGGACATTCCAACAAAAAACAACAGAATACACTTTCTTCTCAAGTGCTCAAGGAACATTCTCCAGGATAATATCTTTGGTCACAAATCAAGCCTTGGTAAATTTAAGAAAATTGAAATTGTATCAAGTATCTTTTCTGACCCCAACACTATGAGACTAGATATCAAGTACAGGGAAAACAAGAGAATGAAAAGACTTACAATAACAAACAAATTAAGAAAATGGTAGCAGGAATATACATATCAATAATTACCTTAAATGTAAATAGATTACCTGCTCCAACCAAAAGATATAGACTGGCTGAATGGGTACAAGAAAAGACCTGTGTATATGCTGTCTACAAGAGACCCACTTCAAACCTAGGGACACATACGGACTGAAAGAGAGTGAGTGGAAGAAGATATTCCATGCAAATAGAAATAGAAAGAAAGCTGGAGTAGCAATTCTCATATCAGACAAAATAGACTTTAAAATAAAGACCATTTACAAGAGACAAAGAAGGATACTACATAATGATCAAGGGATCATTCCAAGAAGGAGATATAACAATTGTAAATATTTATGCACCCAACATAGAAGCACCACTATACATAAGGTAAATGCTATCAGCCATAAAAGGAGAAATCAACAGTAACACAATCATAGTAGGGGAATTTAAAACCCCAGTTTCACCAATGGACAGATCATACAAAATGAAAATATAAAAAGAAACACAAGCTTTAAAAGACACATTAAACAAGATGGACTTAATTGATATTTGTACGACATTCCATCCTAAAACTACAGAATACACATTATTTTCAAGTGCTCATGGGACATTCTTGAGGATAGAGCATATCTTGGTTCACAAAACAAGCCTTGGTAAATTTAAGAAAATTGAAATCGTATCAAGTATCTTTTCTGATCACAATGCTACGAGACTAGATATCAATTACAGGAAAAAAAACTGTGAAGAATAGAAACACATGGAGGCTAAAAAATATGCTACTAAATAACCAAGAGATCACTGAATAACTCAAGGAGGAAATCAAAAAATACATAGAACATATCAATAATTACCTTAAATGTAAATGGACTAAATGCTCCCACCAAAAGACACAGATTGGCTGAATAGATACAAAAACAAGACCCTTATATATGCTGTCTACAAGAGACCCACTTCAGACCTAGAAACACATACAGACTGAAAGTAAGGGGATGGAAAAAGATATTCCATGCAAATGGAAACCAAAAGAAAGCTGGAGTAGCAATTCTCATATCAGACAAAATAGACTTTAAAATAAGGACTATTAAAAGAGACAAAGAAGGACACTACATAATGATCAAGGGATCGATCCAAGAAGAAGATATAACAATTGTAAATATTTATGCACCCAACATAGGAGCACCTCAATACATAAGGCAAATACTAACAGCCATAAAAGGGGAGATCGACAGTAACACATTCATAGCAGGGGACTTTAACATCCCACTTTCACCCATGGACAGATCATCAAAAATGAAAATAAATAAGGAAACACAAGCTTTAAATGATACATTAAACAAGATGGACTTAATTGATATTTGTAGGACACTCCATCCAAAAACAACAGAATACACATTTTTCTCAAGTGCTCATGGAACATTCTCCAGGATAGATCGTATCTTGGGTCACAAATCAAGCCTTGGTAAATTTAAGAAAATTGAAATTGTATCAAGTATCTTTTCTGACCACAACGCCATGAGACTAGATATCAATTACAGGAAAAGATCTGTAAAAAATACAAACACATGGAGGCTAAACAATACACTACTTAATAATGAAGTGATCACTGAAGAAATCAAAGAGGAAATAAAAAAATACCTAGAAACAAATGACAATGGAGACACAACGACCCAAAACCTATGGGATGCAGCAAAAGCAGTTCTAAGGGGGAAGTTTATAGAAATACAAGCCCACCTTAAGAAGCAGGAAACACCTCGAATAAACAACCTAACCTTGCACCTCAAGCAATTAGAGAAAGAAGAACAAAAAAACCCCAAAGCTAACAGAAGGAAAGAAATAAAAATCAGATCAGAAATAAATGAAAAAGAAATGAAGGAAACGATAGCAAAGATCAATAAAACTAAAAGCTGGTTCTTTGAGAAGATAAACAAAATAGATAAACCACTAGCCAGACTCATCAAGAAAAAAAGGGAGAAGACTCAAATCAATAGAATTAGAAATGCAAAAGGAGAAGTAACAACTGACACTGCAGAAATAACAAAAATCATGAGAGATTACTACAAGCAACTCTATGCCAATAAAATGGACAATCTGGAAGAAATGGACAAATTCTTAGAAATGCACAATCCACCAAGACTGAATCAGGAAGAAATAGAAAATATGAACAGACCAATCACAAGCACTGAAATTGAAACTGTGATTAAAACTCTTCCAACAAACAAAAGCCCAGGACCAGATGGCTTCACAGGTGAATTCTATCAAACATTTAGAGAAGAGCTAACACCTATCCTTCTCGAACTCTTCCAAAATATAGCAGAGGGAGGAACACTCCCAAATTCCTTCTACGAGGCCACCATCGCCTTGATACCAAAACCAGAAAAGGATGTCACAAAGAAAGAAAACTACAGGCCAATATCCCTGATGAACATAGATGCAAAAATCCTCAACAAAGTACTAGCAAACAGAATCCAACAGCACATTAAAAGGATCATACACCATGATCAAGTGGGGTTTATTCCAGGAATGAAAGGATTCTTCAATATATGCAAATCTATCAATGTGATAAACCATATTAACAAATTGAAGGAGAAAAACCATATGATCATCTCAATAGATGCAGAGAAAGCTTTCGACAAAATTCAACACCCATTTATGATAAAAACCCTGCAGAAAGTAAGCATAGAGGGAACTTTCCTCAACATAATAAAGGCCATATATGACAAGCCCACAGCCAACATCATCCTCAATGGTGAAAAACTGAAAGCATTTCCACTAAGATCAGGAATAAGACAAGGTTGCCCACTCTCACCACTCTTATTCAACATAGTTTTGGAAGTTTTAGCCACAGCAATCAGAGAAGAAAAGGAAATAAAAGGAATCCAAATCGGAAAAGAAGAAGTAAAGCTGTCACTGTTTGCAGATGACATGATACTATATATAGAGAACCCTAAAGATGCTACCAGAAAACTACTAGAGCTAATCAATGAATTTGGTAAAGTAGCAGGATACAAAATTAATGCACAGAAATCTCTGGCATTCCTATATACTAATGATGAAAAATCTGAAAGTGAAATCAAGAAAACACTCCCATTTACCATTGCAACAAAAAGAATAAAATATCTAGGAATAAACCTACCTAAGGAGACGAAAGACCTGTATGCAGAAAATTATAAGACACTGATGAAAGAAATTAAAGATGATACAAATAGACGGAGAGATACACCATGTTCTTGGATGGGAAGAATCAACATTGTGAAAATGACTCTAATACCCAAAGCAATCTACAGATTCAATGCAATCCCTATCAAACTACCACTGGCATTTTTCACAGAATTAGAACAAAAAATTTCACAATTTGTATGGAAACACAGAAGACCCCGAATAGCCAAAGCAATCTTGAGAATGAAAAAAGGAGCTGGAGGAATCAGGCTCCCTGACTTCAGACTATACTACAAAGCTACAGTAATCAAGACAGTATGGTACTGGCACAAACACAGAAATATAGATCAATGGAACAGGATAGAAAGCCCAGAGATAAACCCACGCACATATGGACACCTTATCTTTGATAAAGGTGACAGGAATGTACAGTGGAGAAAGGACAGCCTCTTCAATAAATGGTGCTGGGAAAACTGGACAGGTACATGTAAAAGTATGAGATTAGATCACTCCCTAACACCATACACAAAAATAAGCTCAAAATGGATTAAAGACCTAAATGTAAGGCCAGAAACTATCAAACTCTTAGAGGAAAACATTGGCAGAACACTCTATGACATAAATCACAGCAAGATCCTTTCTGACCCACCTCCTAGAGTAATGGAAATAAAAACAAAAATAAACAAATGGGACCTAATGAAACTTCAAAGCTTTTGCACAGCAAAGGAAACCATAATCAAGACCAAAAGACAACCCTCAGAATGGGAGAAAATATTTGCAAATGAAGCAACTGACAAAGGATTAATCTCCAAAATTTACAAGCAGCTCATGCAGCTCAATAACAAAAAAAGAAACAACCCAATCCAAAAATGGGCAGAAGACCTAAATAGACATTTCTTCAAAGAAGATATACAGAATGCCAACAAGCACATGAAAGAATGCTCAACATCATTAATCATTAGAGAAATGCAAATCAAAACTACAATGTGATATCATCTCACACCAGTCAGAATGGCCATCATCAAAAAATCTAGAAACAATAAATGCTGGAGAGGGTGTGGAGAAAAGGGAACACTCTTGCACTGCTGGTGGGAATGTGAATTGGTTCAGCCACTATGGAGAACAGTATGGAGGTTCCTTAAAAAACTACAAATAGAATTACCATATGACCCAGAAATCCCACTACTGGGCATATACCCTGAGAAAAACAAAATTCAAAAAGAGTCATGTACCAAAATGTTCATTGCAGTTCTATTTACAATAGCCTGGAGATGGAAACAACCTAAGCGCCCATCATCGGATGAATGGATAAAGATGTGGCACATATATACAATGGAATATTACTCAGCCTTAAAAAGAAATGAAATTGAGCTCTTTGTAATGAGATGGATAGACCTAGAGTCTGTCATACAGAGTGAAGTAAGTCAGAAAGAAAAAGACAAATACTGTATGCTAACACATATATATGGAATTTAAGGGAAAAAAATGTCATGAAGAACCTAGGGGTAAGACAGGAATAAAGACGCAGACCTACTGGAGAACGGACTTGAGGATATGGGGAGGGGGAAGGGTGAGCTTTGACAGGGCGAGAGAGAGTCATAGACATATACACACTAACAAACATAGTAAGGTAGATAGCTAGGGGGAAGCAGCCGCAAGGCACAGGGATATTAGCTCGGTGCTTTGTGACAGCCTGGAGGGGTGGGATAGGGAGAGTGGGAGGGAGGTAGATGCAAGAGGGAAGACATATGGGAACATATGTATATATATAACTGATTCACTTTGTTATAAAGCAGAAACTAACACACCATTGTAAAGCAATTATACCCCAATAAAGATGTTTAAAAAATAAATAAATAAAATAAAATACTCTTCACCCCTGAAAAAAAAAAAAAAGAAGTAGGAATAAAATATGTTCCCAGGTACTCACCATCTAACTATATTTCCCTCTATCTATTTTTTAAGTCTGCATTCTCAAGGTTTTCAGGATATCTTTACACTCATAAAATTATTGAGGAACTCAAAGAGCTTTCTGTTTACTTTAGTTATATCTTTTGATATTTAGTATACTAGAACTTAAACCTGAGAAATTTAAAAAATATTCATTAATTTTAATTTAGATATGATAATAAACCCATTATGTATCAACTTAAATAACATTTTTTAACTATATTATACAAAACAAAAATGTAGTAAACAACATAGCATCTTTATTCATTTTTGCAAATCTCTTTAATACCTGGCTTACTGAAGATAGCTGGATAGACAGTAAGATCTACTTTTATGTTGAATCCACTACATTGTGTTCTGGTGGTTGGAGGCTATGAATAAAATATGCTTATACAGATATGTAGCTGGGAAATGGAATATTAATAGGCATTTCAGAATGTTGTTATTCTTCTCGAAAGTTTCCAAAAGGTTAATCACAATGTGGAATCAGAAGCCACATCAATGAAATTCTCATACTCTGTTTTATTAAAACTTATTAATCAGTGTTGTAGTTTAGTGGCTTATCCATGCATGTATTTGCAATATAATGGATTTTTCTTGTGTTTAGTGACTTTTAATGTTAAGTTTATGTTCCTTACATCTTTATCTGTGCTAAATAATTAAAGCCTTTATTTAAGGCAACTTCCTTCAAAGAAGGTTAGCATTTGTGTTACCACTTGAAAACTAAAATGTCAATGTCTATAGTTTTATGGGAAAGGGGTATGTTGGTTTGAGAAGTCCAGCCCCCAATCAGCCTGCCTAGAGAAGATTGGTTTCCTAGGACTGTCGTAATATATTGCCACACACTACATAGCTTAAAACTAGAGAAATTTATTGTCTCATAGTTCTAGAGGCTAGAAGTCTGAAATAAAGGTGTCACCAGGGCTATTTTCCTTATGAAGGCTCTAGGGGAAGATGCTTCCTTGGCTCTTCTTAGCTTTCAGTGGTTGGCAGTAATACTTGGTGTTCCTTGGTTTGTGGACACATCACTCAAACCTCTGTTTCCATTGCTGCATGGGGTTCTCCCTCTGTATATCTTGCCTTCTTTTATAAGGACACTAGTCATATTGGATTTAGGGTCCACCCTATTCTAGTATGACCATACCTTAACTAATTGCATCTGCAACAATGCCCTATTACTAAATAGGTTCACGTTCTTATATTTTGGAAAGGAAATTAATTTTTTTTGGGGGGCGTGGGTAGTAGGACACTCCAATCTAGTACATTTGATTAGGAATTGTCAAAAAATACTTTTCTTTTTCTTAATTATTCATTAATTTATTTCTGTCTTTACCTTGAGCTAAGGCAGAGACGGGCATACGTTCCCACCATATGCTTGGATAGATTGTTTCTAGTTCATTCACTGATGGTATAACTCAGTGTGGGTACTCCACATACCTTCCAAATGCTGAAGTGCCTCAAGATTCTGTCTTAAGCTCTCTTCTTTTTGGGTCTGCATTCCTATTCATAGTAGTCTTATATACTCTTATGGTTTCAAAAAGCACTTATATACTGGTACCTCCCAAATCATATCTCCAACCTAAATCCACTTTCTGAGCTATGAATTAATATAGCTAACTAGTTGACTTTTACATGTGGATATCTGATGGGTAACTCAATATTTTATTTCAGTCAATTCCCTCAATCACCTCTTGGCCCCTCACAACAACTGTATACTTTCTATCTCTATCATGTTACCTTTTCTAGAACTGCATATAAATGAAATTGTATAGTATGTAGTATTTTGTGCCTGGCTTCTTTCAGTTAGCTTAACACTTGTGAGATTCATCCACATTAACTGCATGTGTCAGTAGTTTGTCCCACTTAATTGCTGAGTAGCATTCCATTGTACACATTTACAATACTTTGTTTATCCACTCACCAGTTGATAACCATTTTGGTTTCCATTTTTTGGTTTTTATGAGTAAAGCCAATAAATTTGCTAAGAATATTTGTACACAGCTCTTTATGTTATGTTCTCAATGTTCTTGGCTAAACACCTAGTATTAGAATTGCTATGCTATATGATAAGTGTATGGTTAACTTTTTAAAAACTGCCAAACTGTTTTCAAAAGTAACTCGAAAGTTTTGCCTTCCTTCCAGAAATGTGTTAGACTTCCTGTTGATCCAAATACTTGACATTCTTAGTATTTTTAGCTTTAGGTATTCTAGTGAAAATGCACTGTACCATGTTATGGATTTAATTTAACTTCACCAATGAACAGTAATGTTGACTATCTTTTATCATGCTTACCTGTTATCTATGTATTTTTCATAAAATGTCTATTCACATATTATACCAATTATTCTAAAATTGGATTGTCTTCTTATTATTGAGTTTTAAGTATATCTATCTATCTATCTACCTCTATATTCCAAGTACAAATCTTATGTCTGATATATTTTTTCAGAATCATTTTCACAGTCTGTGGCTTGCCTTGGCACTTTCTTAGCAATCTCTTTTATAAAGCAATTTTGATGAAGTCTAATTCATATATATATTTTCATTATTTGTAAATTTTGTGCCTAACTTCAAATCTTTTTTCTTAAAGAAACCAAGATGGCAGAGGAGTAGGAGGATGTGGAGTTCACCTCTATCCACAAATGCATCAAGGATACATCTACAGATGGAACAATTCTCACAGAACACCCACTAAACATTAGCAGAAGAACTTGGACACCAGAAAGGACAAGAAAGATACCTGCATAACTGGGTAGGATGAAAGAAAAAAGGGAAAAAGAAGAGGAGAGGAAGTGGGACAGGATCTGCACACCTGAGGGGGAGTTGAAGCAGAGGAGAGGTTCCTCCATCCAAGGAAGCACCTTCACTGATGGGGAAATCAGTCTGGACAGAAGTGGAGCCTCTGAGGCTGTCAGAGGAGGGTGAAAAGGCCGGTCTGTGGCAGACAGGATAGAGTGAGACTTACACAGACAGTCTGTGCCACAGCCCTGTACACCCCAGACTGGGACATGTGTCCACTGGTGCACAGAGGGGCTGAGAGTTGGAATGTGGGGATTGGAGAGCAAACCCGGAGTAAGGACTGCTGTTGGCTGTGAGGAGACAGCCTGAGGGGACGGGAGGGAGGAAATCTCCAATCGGGAATGCTTGTGGAGGAAACCCAGACAGCCATAGAAGCAAGGCGCCACTGTTGAGTGACACACATGGGGTAGAGCCAACATTGAAGACTCTCTCTCCTCACATGCTGCCCCCCTGCCCTGCCGGGTGCTAGGAAAAGCCCCAACCAGGGCTGGCCTTTTTGCACCTGCTGCCAGGCACTAGGAAAAGATCCAACTAAGGATGACCTTCTTGTGCCTGCTACCAGGTGCTAGGAAGAGCCCTCACCAGGGAAGGCCTCCTTGCGCCTGCAGCCAGTAACTAAGAAAAGTCCCCACCAAAGCTAACTTTCTCACATCTGCCACCAGGCATTATGAAAAGCCCTCATTGGGGCTGACCTTCTCGTGACAGCTGCCAGGCACTAGGAAAGGCTGCCACTAAGGCCGGATCTCTTGTGCCCATGGCCTCTGGCTTTCCTGCAGACCTGTCGCTGCCTGTGACCTCACAACCCAGGCAGTCATGTCACATCTGCTCCCTGTCCTCACTGGGGCAGACCCAAGTGCTCCAGGGCAGCCTCAGGAGCAGACTCCTGTGGGTGGCCCACATGCAGAGTTGAGGATAAAACCACAGCTGAGTCTCAGGGGCAGGAGAACTAAGAACAGGAACAAAAATCTTTTATGCAGCTGCACAAAGGGCAAAAGTCCCCGCGATGGTGATTAAATCCTGCATCTATGGAATATCTGAATGGAAAATGAGTGTTCCCAAAACAGAAACTGGTCAACCTCTAGTGGCTTTGGACTTTGGGGACTAGTACACACTGGATTTGGGACAGGTCAGAGTCTGAGCTGCCCTCACAGTGCCCACAGAGGGATCAGAATCCTCCCTAGAGCTTTTGGAGGGACTCCTGAGGAGGAGGAAGTTGGCTGTGACTCACAGCGGGGGCAAGGACACTGACAGCTGAGACTCCAGGAAAATAAAATTATTACTATTTTTTAATGTTTTCTTTTATTCTATTCCTGTTTTTTAGTATTATTTGTTTGTATTATTTTTATTTGGTTTTGTTAAATTTTTAATATTTTTTATGTTTCTATTTTTACATTACTTTTGTGTTGTTCTGTGTTTTTACCTTGTCGTTTTTCCTTTGTTATATTTTGTTTATATATATTTTTTGACTGTTCTATTTGACCTTATGCTTTTTTATCTCTTTCTAATCATTTTTGTGTGTTTGTTTTCTCTTCTTTTTTCCTTAAGTTTGCAGTCTGCTTTTGTCTTTTTCTTAACGTTTTTATTTCAGTATAATTGCTTTACAATGGTGTGTTAGTTTCTGCTTTATAACAAAGTGAATCAGTTAAACATATACATATATCCCCATATATCTTCCCTCTTGTGTCTCCCTCCCTCCCAGACACTCTTCTAGCTGGTCACAAAGCACCAAGCTGATCTCCCTGTGTTATGCGACTGCTTCCCACTAGCTACCAATTTTACATTTGGTAGTGTATATATGTCCATATATACACTACCACTCTTTCACTTTGTCCCAGCTTACCCTTCCTCCTCCCCGTGTCCTCAAGGTCATTCTCTAGTAGATCTGCATCATTATTCCCGTCTAGCCACTATGTTCTTCATGACCTTTTTTTTTTTTTTTTTTTTTTAGCATAAGGTATTCGTTTTTCTCTTTCTGATTTACTTCACTCTGTATGACAGACTCTAGGACCATCCACCTAACTACAAATAACTCAGTTTTCTTCATTTGTATGGCTGAGTAATATTCCCTTGTATACATGTGCCACATCTTCTTTATTCATTCATCTGTTGATGTACAGTTAGGTTGCTTCCATGTCCTGGCTAATGTAAATAGAGCTGCAATGAATATTCTGGTACATGACTCTTCTTGAATTATGGCTTTCTCATGATATATGTCAAGTAGTGAGATTGCTGGGTCATATGGTGGTTCCATTTTTAGTTTTTTAAGGAGCCTGCATACTGTTCTCCATATTGGTGTATCAATTTACATTCTCACCAACAGTGTATGAGGGTTC
This sequence comes from Delphinapterus leucas, assembly GCF_059928025.1. Taxonomy (NCBI): domain Eukaryota; kingdom Metazoa; phylum Chordata; class Mammalia; order Artiodactyla; family Monodontidae; genus Delphinapterus; species Delphinapterus leucas. The sequence continues at coordinate 47,407,914 of NC_143150.1, read as the reverse complement.
CCTTTTCTCCACACCCTCTCCAGCATTTATTGTTTGTAGATTTTTGGATAATGGCCATTCTGACAGGTGTGAGGTGATATCGCATTGTAGTTTTGATTTGCATTTTTCTACTGATTAATGATGTTGAGCATTCTTTCATGTGTTTTTTGGCAATCTATATATCTTCTATGAAGAAATATCTATTTAGGGCTTCTGCCCATTTTTGGATTGTTTTTTTTTTTTTTTGATATTGAGCTGCATGAGCTGCTTGTAAATTTTGGAGATTAATCCTTTGTCAGTTGCTTCATTTGCAAATATTCTCTCCCATTCTGAGGGTTGTGTTTTCATCTTGTTTATGGTTGCCTTTGCTGTGCAAAAGCATTTACGTTCCATTAGGTACCATTTTTTTATTTTTGATTTTATTTCCATTTCTATAGGAGGTGGGTCAAAAAGAATCTTGCTGTGATTTATGTCATAGAGTGTTCTGCTTATGTTTTCTTCTAAGAGTTTGATAGTGTCTGGCCTTACATTTAGGTCTTTAATCCATTTTCAGTTTATTTTTGTGTATGGTGTTAGAGAGTGTTCTAATTTCATTCTTTTACATGTAGCTGTCCAGTTTTCCCAGCATCACTTATTGAAGAGGCTGTCTTTTCTACATTGTATATTCTTGCCTCCTTTATCAAAGATAAGGTGACCATATGTGCGTGGGTTTATCTCTGGGCATTCTATCCTGTTCCATTGATCTATATTTTTGTGTTTGTGCCAGTGCCATAATGTTTTTATTACAGAAGCTTTGTAGTATAATCTCACCTCAGAGAGCCTGATTCCTCCAGCTCCATTTTTCTTTCTCAAGACTGCTTTGGTTATACAGGGTCTTTTGTGTTTCCATACATTTTGTGAAATTTATTGTTCTAGTTCTGTGACAAAAGCCAGTGTACTCTAATAGGGATTGCATTGAATCTGTAGATTGCTTTGGATAGTAGAGACATTTTCAAAATGTTGATTCTTTCAATCCAAGAACATGGTATATCTCTCCATCTGTTTGTATTATCTTTAACTTCCTTCATCAGTGTCTTATAATTTTCTGCATAGAGGTCTTTTGTCTCCTTAGGTAGGTTTATTCCTAGGTATTTTATTCTTTTCATTGCACTGGTAAATGGGAGTGTTTTCTTAATTTCACTTTCAGATTTTTCATAATTAGTGTATAAGAATGCAAGAGATTTCTGTTCATTAATACTGTATCCTGCTACTTTACCAAATTCACTGATTAGCTCTGTTAGTTTTCTGGTAGCATCTTTAGGATTCTCTGTGTATAGTATCATGTCATCTGCACACAGTGACAGCTTTATTTCTTCTTTTCTGATTTGGATTCCTTTTATTTCTTTTTCTTATCTGGTTGCTGTGGCTAAAACTTCCATAACTAGGTTGAATAATAGTGGTGAGAGTGGGCAACCTTGTCTTGCTCCTCATCTTAGCAGAAAAGTTTTCAGATTTTCACATTGAGGATGATATTGTCTGTAGGTTTGTAACATATCGCCTTTATTATGTTGAGGTCATTTCATTCTATGCCTACTTTCTGGAGGGTTCTTATCATGATGGGTGTTGAATTTTGTTAAAAGATTTTTCTGCATCTATTGAGATAATCATATGTTTTTTCTCCTTCAGTTTCTTAATACGATGTATCACACTGATTGATTTGGGTATATGGAAGAATCCTTGCATTCCTGGGATAAACCCCACTTGACCATGGTGTTTGGTTGTGCTGAATTTTCTTTTTCTTTTGCTTTTCTGTAAAGGTTTTAATTTCTCCATCAAATTTGAAAGACATCCTTGCTGGATAGAGTAATCTTTGTTGTAGGTTTTTCCCTTTCATCACTTTAAATATGTCCTGCCACTCCCTTCTGGGTTGCAGATTTTCTGGTGAAAGATCAGCTGTTAACCTTATGGGGATTCCCTTGTATGTTATTTATTATTTTCCCTTGCCACTTTTAATATTTTTCTTTGTATTTAATTTTTGATAGTTTGATTAATACGTGTCTTGGCGTGTTTCTCCTTGGATTTATCCTGTATGGGACTCTCTGTGCTTCTTGGACTTGATTAACTGTTTCCTTACCCATATTAGGGGAGTTTTCAACTATAATCTCTTCAAATATTTTCTCAGTCCCTTTGTTTTTCTCTTCTTCTTCTGGGACCCCTATAATTTGAATGTTGGTGCGTTTAATATTGTTCCAGAAGTGCCTGAAACTGTGCTCAATTCTTTTCATTCTTTATTCTTCACTGCAGTAGTTATTTCTACTATTTTATCTTCCAGGTCATTTATCCATCCTTCTGCCTTAGTTACTCTGCTATTGATCCCTTCTAGAGAATTTTTAATTTCATTTATTGTGGTGTTCATGGTTGTTTTTTTGCTCTTTAGCTTTTCTAGGTCCTTGTTAAACATTTCTTATTTTTTCTCCATTCTATTTCCAAGATTTTGGATCATCTTTAGTATCATTATTCTGAATTGTTTTTCAGGTAGGCTGCTTAATTCCCCTTCATTTGTTAGGTCTGGTTGGTTTTTACCTTTCTCCTTCTTCTGCTGTGTGTTTCTCTGTCTTCTCATTTTACTTAACTTACTGGGCTTGACATCTCCTTTCTCAGGCTGCAGGTTCGTAGTTCCCATTTTTTATGGTGTCAGCTCCCAGTAGCTAATGTTGGTTCAGTGGGTTGTGTATGCTTCCTGGTGGAGGGGACTAGTGCCTGTGTACTGGTGGATGAGGCTATATCTTGTCTTTCTGGTGGGCATTTCCACGTCTGGTGGTGTGTTTTGGTGTCTCTGTGACCCTATTATGATTTTAGGCAACCTCTCTGCTAATGGCTGGAGATGTGTTCGTGTATTGCTAGTTTTTTGGCATAGGGTGGCCAGAACTGTAACTTGCTAGTTGTTCAGTGGAGCTGGGTCTTGTCATTGAGATAGAGATCTCTGGGAGATTTTCACAATTTGATTTTACATGGAGCTGGGATGTCTCTGGTGTACCAATGTCCTGAACTTGGCTCTCCCACCTCAGAGCCACAGCCCTGACGCCTGGCTGGAGCACCAGGAACCTATCATCCATGCAGCTCAGAATAAAAAGAGTAAAAATGAGGAAAGAAAGAAAAAGATAAAATAAAATACGATAAAATAAAAAAGTTATTAAAACAAAAAATAATTATTAAAAAAAGTTTAAAGTAATTAAAAAGAAAGAAGAGAACAAACCAAAAAACAAATCCACCAATGATAACAAGCGCTGAAAACTATATTAATAAAAAAACAACAAGAAAAAAACATGGAGAGACAGAACCCTAGGACAAATGGTAAAGGCAAAGCTATACAGACAAAATCACACACAGAAGCATGCACATACACACTCACAAGAAGAGAAAAAGGGAAAAAAAAATATATCATTGCTCCCAAAGTCCACCTCCTCAATTTGGGATGATTCATTGTCTATTCTTGTATTTCACAGATGCAGGGTACATCAAGTTGACTGTGGTGATTTAATCCGCTGCACGTGAGGCTGCTGGGAGAGATTTCCCTTTCTCTTCTTTCTTTGCACAGCTTCTAGGATTCAGCTTTGGATTTGACCCTGCCTCTGCATGTAGGTCTCCTGAGGGCTTATGTTCTTTGCTTAGACAAGGGGGTTAAAAGAGCAGCTGTTTCAGGGGCTCTGGCTCACACGTGCTGGAGGGATGGAGGGGTACAGAGTGTGGGGTAAGCCTTCAGCAGTGGCAGAGGCCAGCGTGATGTTTGAACTGCCTGAGGCATGCCATGTGTTCTCCTGTGGAAGTTGTCCCTGGATCACGGGACCCTGGCAATGGCGGGCTGCACAGGCTCCTGGGAGGGGAGGTGTGGATAATGACCTGTGCTTGCACACAGGCTTCTTGTTGGTTGCATCAGCAGCCTTAGCATCTGATGCCCGTCTCTGGGGACCATGCTGATAGCCACGGCTCACCCGCATCTCTGGAGTTCCTTTAAGCCACATTCTTAATCCGCTCTCCTCGAGCAACAGGAAACAATGAGGCAAGAAAAATCTCTTGCCTCTTCAGCAGTTCTAGACATTTCCCCAGCTAGCCATGGTGCACTAGCCCTCTTCAGGCTGTGTTCATGCAGCCAACACCAGTCCTCTCCCTGGGATCCAACAGAAGCTGAAGCCTCAGCTCCCAGCCCCCACCCATCCCTGTGGGTGAGCAGACAAGTTTTTCGGGCTGGTGAGTGCTGGTCAGCACTGATCCTCTGTGTGGTAATCTCTCCACTTTGCCACCTGAACCCCTGTTGCTGTGCTGTCCTCCATGGCTCCGAAACTTCCTCCCTCCACCACCCACAGTCTCCGCCTGCAAAGGGTCTTCCTAGTGTGTGGAAACCTTTCCTCCTTCACAGCTCCCTCACACTGGTGCAGGTCCCATCCCTATTCTTTTGTCTCTATTTTTGCTTTTCTCTTTTTCCCTACCCAGGTATGTGGGGAGTTTCTTGCCTTTTGGGAGGCCTGAGGTCTTCTGCCAGTGTTCAGTAGGTGTTATGTAGGCATTGTTCCACATGTAGATGTATTTCTGATGTATTTGTGAGGAGGAAGGTGGTCTCCACGTCTTACTCTTCCATCATTTTGAAGCTCCTACTATTTTTTTTTTATTTCTATTACTTTTGTGTTTAATTGTTTTATTTTTGGATTTTTTTTAGGCTGGTTATTTTCTTGTTTTTTGTTTTCTATTTTTATTTTTCTTTCTTATTTTGCATGCCTGTTTCCTTGGGGTATTTTATTTTTTATTTTTTTGCTGTTGCCATTTGGCTGGGGTTTTGTTTGTCTGTTCATTTGTTTGTTTTTAATTGTTGCTGCTGCAGTTTGCTCATTTTTCTGCTTGTCTTGAGTTTTGTATAACTGTATGTTTTCATTTGTTTTTTTCCACCCATCATTTTCTTTTATCTTTCCCTTTTTTTCCCATTTTTTGGCCAAGCTGTGTGGCTTGCAGGGTATTGGTTCCCAGGCCGGGGGTCAGACTGAGCCTTTGGTTTGGGAGTAATGAGCCCAGGACACTGGAACACCAGCGAATTCCTGGCCCCAGAGACTATTAATGGTCAAGAGTTCTCCTGGAGGTCTCCATTTTAACTCCAAGACCTGGCTCTACACAACTGCCTGTAGGCTCCAGTGTTGAAAGCCCAATGCCAAACAACAAGCAAAACAGGAGCACAAACCCACCCATCAGCAGGCAGGCTGCCTAAAGTCATACTAAGCCCACAGACTCCCCAAAACACACCACCTGACACAGCCCTGCCCATCAGAGGGAAAATATCCAGCACCATCCACCAGAATGCAGGCACCAGTCCCTCTCACCAGGAATCCTACACAAGCCACGGGACCAACCTCACCCACTGGGAGCAGACACCAGAAGCAAGAGGAACTATGACACTGCAGACTGTGGAAAGGAGACCTCAAACCTAGTAAGCTAGATAGAAAGAGAAGATAGAGAAATACGTTGCAGATGAAGGAGCAAGGTAAAACTCATAAGACCAAATAAATAAAGATAAAATAGACAATGTACCTGAAAAAGAATTCAGAGTAATGGTAGTAAGGATGATCCAAAATCCCAGAAATAGAATGGAGAAAATAAAAGAAACGTGTAACAAGGATTTAGAAGAAGTATAGAAAAAACAGTAATAAAAAACACAATAGCTGTATGAAAAATACACTAGAAGCAATTAATAGCAGAATAACTGAGGCAGAAGAACGGATAAGTGAGCTGGAAAGTAGAAAGGTAGAAATAACTCTCACAGAGAAGAATAAATAAAAAAGAATGAAAAGAACTGAGAACAGTCTCAGAGACCTCTGGAACAACGTTAAACACATGGACATTCGAATTATAGGGGTCTCAGAAGGAGAAGAGAAAAAGAAAGGCACTGAGAAAAGATTTAAAGAGATTATAGTGGAAAATTACTTAACATGGGTAAAGAAATTGTCAGTCAAGTCCAGGAAGCACAGAGTCCCATATAGAATAAACCTAAGGAAAAACATGCAGAGACATATATTAATCAAACTATCAAAAATTAACTACAAATAAAAAATATTTAAAAAGCAAGGGAAAAGCAACAAATAACATACAATGCAATCCCATTAAGGTTATCAGCTTATCTTTCAACAGAAACTCTACAGGCAAGAAGGGAGTGGCAGGATAAATGTAAAGTGATGAAAGTAAAAAACTACAACCAAGGTTACTCTACCCCGCAAGGCTCTCATTCAGATTTCACGGAGAAATAAAACCCTTTACAGACAACCAAAGCTAAGAGAATTCAGCACCACCAAACCAGCTTTGCAACAAATGCTAAAAGAACTTCTATAGGCAGGAAACACAAGGGAAGAGACTTAGAAACCCAAACCCAAAACAATTAAGAAAATGGTAATAGGAACCTACATATTGATAATTACCTTGAATGTAACTGGATAAATGTTCCAACTAAAAGATAGAGAGTAGTTGAATGGATAAAAAACAAGACCCATATACATGTTGTCTACAAGAGACCCGCTTCAGACCTAGGGACACATAGAGATTGAAAGTGAGAGGATAGAAGAAGATATTCCGTGCAAATGGAAATCAAAAGAGAGGTGGAGTAGCAATACTCATATCAGACAAAGTAGGCTTTAAAATAAAGTCTGTCACAAGAGACAAAAAGGGACACTCCATAATGATCAAGAGATCAACCCAAGAAGAAGATATAACAATTAAAAATACTTATGTACCCAACATAGGAGCACCTCAATACATAAGGCAAATGCTAAGAACCATAAAAGGGGGAATCGACAGTAATGGAATAATAGTGAGGGAATTTAGCACTCCACTTACACCAATGGATAGATCATCCAGAACAAAAATTATTAAGGAAACACAAGCCTTAAAAGACACATTAGACCAGAAAGACTTAATTCATATTTATAGGACATTCCATCCGTAGGCAGCAGAATAGACTTTCTTCTCAAGTGCACATGGAATATTCTCCAGGTTAGATCACATCTTGGGTCACAAATCAAGTCTCAGTAAATTTAAGAAAATTGAAATCATATCACGCATCTTTTCTGACCACAATGTTATGAGACTAGATATCAATAATGGGGAAAAAAACCTCTAAAAAGTACAAAGAAATGGAGGCTAAACAATATGCTACTAAATAATCAAGAGATCACTGAAGAGATCAAAGATGAAATTAAAAAATACCTAGAAAAAATGACAATGAAAACACAATGACCACAAAACGAGGAGTTACAGCAAAAGCAGTTCTAAAAGGGAAGTTTAGAGCAATAAAACCCTACCTCAAGAAACAAAAAAAATGTCAAATAAACAACCTAACCTTACACCTAAAGCAACTAGACAAAGAAGAACAAACAAAACCAACAGTTACTAGAAAAAAAGTAATCATAAAATTCAGAGCAGAAATAAATGAAATAGAAATGAAAAAAAAGATCAGTGAAACTAAAGTCTTGTTATTTCAGAAGATAAACAAAATTTATAAACATTTAGCCAGACACATCCGAAAAAAAAATAGGAAGAGGACTCAAATCAATAAAATTAGTAATGAAAAGAGAGAAGTTACAACTGACACAGCAGAAATACAAAGGACCATAAGAGATTACTACAAGCAACTATATGCCAATAAAACGGACAACCTGAAAGAAATTGAAAAATTCTTAGAAAAGTACAAGCTTCCAACATTGAACCAGGAAGAAGTAGAAACTATGAACAGAACAATCACAAGTAATGAAATTGAAACTGTGATTAAAAATCTTCCAACGAACAAGTCCAGGACCAAATGGATTCACATGTGAATTCTGTCAAAAATTTAGAGAAGAGCTAACACCTATACTTCTCAAGTTTTTCCAAAAATTGCAGAGGGAGGAACACCCCCACCCTCATTCTATGAGGCCACTATCACCTGATACCAAAACCAGACAAAGATATCTCAAAAAAGAAAATCACAGGCCAATATCTCGGATGAACATAGATGCAAAAATCCTCAACAAAATACTAGCAAACTGAATCCAACAACACATTAAAAGGATCATACACCATGATCAAGTGGGATTTATCCCAGGGATGCAAGGATTCTTCAATATATACAAATCAATCAATATGATACACCATATTAACAAATTAAAGAATAAAATACATATGATCATCTCTATAGATACAGAAAAAGCTTTCAATAAATTTCCACAACCATTTATGATAAAAACTCTCAAGAAAGTGGGCATAGAGGAAACCTACCTCAACATAATAAAGGCCATGTCTGAAAAACCCACAGCAAACATCATTATCAATGCAAAAAACTAAAAGCATTTCTTTTAAGATCAGGGACAAGACAAGGGTGGCCACTCTCACCACTATTATTCAACATAATTTTGGAAGTCCTAGCCATGGCAATCAGATAAGAAAAATAAATAAAAGGAATTCAAATTGGTAAAGAAGTATTAAAACTGTAACTGTTAGAATATGACATGATACTATACATAGAAAATCCTAATGATGCCACCAGAAAACTACAAGAGCTAAACAAAGATTAGAGTAAATTGCAGGTTACAAAATTAATACACAGAAATCTCTTGCATTCCTATACACTAAAAACAAATGTTCAGAAAGAAAAATTCAGGAATCAATGCCATTAACCATTGCAACAAAAAGAATAAAATACCTAGGAAAAATCCTATATAATGAGGTAAAATGTCTGTATGAAAAAACTATAAGATACTGATAAAAGAAATCAAAGACAACACAAACAGATGCAGAGATATAACATGTTATTGAATTGGAAGAATCAATATTGTGAAAATGACCATACTACCCAAATGCAATCCCTATCAAATTATCAATGATTTTTTTCACAGAACTAGAACAAAATATTTTACAATCGGTATGGAAGAACAGAAGACCTAGAATCGCAAAAGCAACCTTGAGAAAAATAAACTGGAAGAGCTGGAGGAATCAGGCTCCCTGACTTCAGACTATAATACAAAGCTGCAGTAATCAAGACAGTATGGTACTGGCACAAAAACAGAAATATAGATCAATGGAACAGGATAGAAAGCCCACACATAAACCTACACACCTATGGTCGCCTAATCTATAACCAAGGAAGCCAGAATTTACAATTGAGCGGAGACAGCCTCTTCAATAAGTGGTGCTGCAAAAACTGGACAGCTACATGTAAAAGGATGAAATTAGAATGCTCCCTAAAACAATACACAAAAATAAACTCCAAATGGATTAAAGACCTAAATGTTAGGCCAGACACTATAAAACTCTTAGAGGCAGAACACTCTTTGACATAATTCTCAGCAAGATCTTTTTTGACCCACCTCCTAGAGTAATGAGAATAAAAACAAAAATTAAAAATGAGACCTAATGGAACGTAAACGCTTTTGCACAGCAAAGGAAACCATAGACAAGATGAAAACACAACCCTCAGAATGGGAGAAAATATCTGCAAATGAAGCAACTGACAAAGGATTAATCTCCAAAATATAGAAACAGCCCATGCTGCTCAATTTCAAAAAAACAAACAACCCAATCAAAAAATGGATGGAAGACCTAAATAGACATTTCTCCAAAGAAGACATACAGATGGTCAACAAATTCATAAAAAGATGCTCAATGTCACTAATTAGTAGAGAAATGCAAGTCAAAACTGCAATGAGGTGTCACCTCACTCTGGTCAGAATGGCCATCATCACAAAATCTACAAACAATAAATGCTGAAGAGGGTGTAGAGAAAAGGGAACCCTCTTGCACTGTTGGTGGAAATGTAAATTGATAGAGCCACTGTGGAGAACAATATGGAGGCTCCTTAAAAAACTAAAAATAGAACTACTATGTGACTCAGCAATCCCACTACTGGGCATATACCCATAGAAAACCATAATTCAAAAATACACATGCATCCCAATGTTCATTGCAGCACTATTTACAATAGCCAGGACATGGAATCAACCTAAGTGCTCATCAACAGAGGAATGGATAAAGAAGATGTTGTCCATATATACAAAGGAATATTCCTCAACCATAAAAGGGAAGAAAATTGGGTCATTTGTAGAGATATGGATGGGCCTAGAGACTGTCATATAGAGTGAAGTAAGTCAGAAAGAGAGAAACAAATATTGTATATTAATTCATATGTGTGGAATTTGAAAAAAATTTGGTATAGACCATCTTATTTACAAAGCATAAATAGAGACACAAATATAGAGAACAAATGTATGGATACCAAGGGGGAAAGGGGGTGTGGGATAAATTGAGAGATTGGGATTGACATATAAACACTATTGATACTATGTATAGAATGGATAGCTAATGAGACCCTACTGTTTAGCACAGGGAACTCTAGTCATTGCTCTGTGTTGACCCAAATGGGAAGGAAATCCAAGAAAAGGGGATAGATGTATACATATACCTGTTTCACTTTGCTGTACAGTAGAAACTAACACAACATTGTAAGGCAACTATATATACTCCAATAAAAATTTTATAAATAAATAAAACCTTTTTTCTTGACCCAAAGTTATTAGGAATTTATCCATGTTTCCCTCTAGGAGTCTTATAGTTTTAGCTTTTATGTTTATGTCTATGATACATTTTGAGTTACTTTTTGTATGTGTTGTAAAGGTAAAATTAATTTCTAGTGTATGGACATATAAATTCTGCTATTAATTATTGAAAATATATTTTTTTCATATTGGTTTTCCTTGAAGCCTTTGTCAAACATCAATGGGCTCATCAATATGTGAGCTATTCATAGATTCTCTATTCTGTTATCTTTATTATATGTCCATCACAGGGCTGATTTTCAAGTCTTCTGTGTAGCTGGGCTAGTGGGGATGGACATAGAGCAAGTTAAAATGCCACACATCTCACTGTTCTTATCAGGATTAAGCCAGTTTTCTTGAGTAAATATTTCATGGATTGTTAAGTCTTTGGTTAGTATCCAGAATTCTAAAAATGTTGACTCATACATTTTGTCAGTGTTATTTTTTTTTTATGGAGAGGGTTTTCAGAAGTCCTTAATTGCTGTTCCCTGTGCTGTCCACTGGAGCCTTTTTTTTAAATGCTCCCACCCCACATTCTTATCTCCACTTACCTAATCTATCACCAAATCCTGATGACTATTTGTTCATAGTATTTCTTGTATTACTTTAATTTTCTCTACATCTTCTATCAAAACTCTAATTCAAGTAATCAGAATCTCTGGCCTGGAAGAAAGCAGTGTACTCTTATTGCTTGCCCCCACAATCCTTCTGTGTGCCCTCCCCAGTCCATCCTACCACTGTGGCCAGAAAAAATATTTTAATGCCAAGTCCCTGTTTAATACCTGTTCATTGTTTCCCATTACATCTAGGAATACAATATAAAATCCTTAATATGACCTACACAAGATGCTTAAGGATCTGGCTGTAACCTACTTCTCTGACCTTATCTAAAACTACTGTTCATCTTCATGCTCTGCCCTTCAGTCATATTAATAATCTTTCAATTTCCAGAATATACCAGATACTTTTTCACCTTTGTACCTTTATTTATGCCAAATGTCTATAGCATACTTTCTCTCACTGTTTGGCTGGATAAATCTTACTTATTTTTACTAGTTTCAGTTTACATATCACATCTTCATAAGAGACCTCATAAGAGCTTTCAAACAAAAGCAGGTGCCCACTATTATTCTTTCTCTTTCCCATAATTAACCTTCAGGGATATTTTTTGAGTTTATAATAGCTCAGAATATAATATTAATGTTGAAGAATTAACTCAATATCTCCTCTAGAAATTCATCCAAACTGGCCACAAAGAATGCAATTTGCACACACCTATATCCAGGGTAAGGTACTGTAGCACACCTATATAGGTTGCACTTTAATAATAGTACAGAACAAGTTTTGAGAATTTTAGAAATCATGTAACATAATGTACTGTTACTTCCAATAGTTTCTGGTATTTTAATTGTTTTTTATTCCTGGGCTTTTATTTGAGTCCAATACATAAAGTGTAGGGATGGAAAGGAAGAGATTGGATAGGCTGGATAGTATTCTTAAGTGTTTATGTTTTTATGTGTTTTTTTTATAAGGAATCTGAACTTGAGAAGTCATGACAAGCTGCATGGATATTACTCCAGCAACCCACCATTCAACTTAGTTGACTTTGGTACGTTTTAGTATCAGTCAATCCAGCATGATTTTACTATTAATAGCAACATTCCATAAATTCTTGATTAAATTTCAGAGAGAAAAATATTAGTCACTTAGGATTATTTTGTGTTCTTTGATTCAGATAACAGTTACTTTTTACTAGACGTTTCATATCAAATTACTGGATATTAACCTCTAAGAAATGAAAAACAGCAGGAAGTTAAAATGTTGAATAAAGAAACACTTTTTCATACATTGAGGTTTACTGAGAGCTGTGTTACAAGTAGTGGTTTGTGGTTATGGCATTCTTTAAAGCACCCATATTTAAACTTCCCTTGGTCAGAAATGTGAGAAGCCTTTATATTTGAGTGGCATCAATGGATAATGTTAAATATATTCATCTTTTTCTTTCTTTCTTTCTCTCTCTCTCTCTATCTATCTATCATCTATTTATATAGATTGAAAGGTCTATAATATTTGTATAATTCTGCCAAGAACTAAAAATGAAGTAATTCATCTGAGTCCTAATCTGCCAGAATGTGAGTCTTCAGAGAAAAAGGAACTCCACAAACATTGAGGATAAGCTAGTCTTAAAAGGCAGAATCTCAAGAGATATCAGGATATAAAAGTGTAGTCCCTTTAACTGATTTGTAAATTAACAGGAGCCCAACACTAAATGGTATGAAAGGTCAAAGAGAGATATATACTTCTTTGTGTTTAACACTTAATTTTCAGATGACAACTAAATATATATATCATTGTACCTAATTAAATTAAAAGTAATATAGAATGCTTTATAGGGCCAAATTCTTCCCCCAAGTACCACTTGTGGTTACTGAAGAACTAATTTTGGCTCATTGTTTTCAGATGGCAATATTTAAATCAATTTTTCTACCATAGGTGAAATCTTAAACAATTTTTAAAAATTATGAAAATTTTATTAATCTCATTTATTTTAGATTTGTAAAATAGTATGATACATTCCAAGGGGCATGGAAGAAAGAATTCACACTCTTACAAACACACCCTAGCTCTTCCAGCCTGGACTTTACATGTAAAACAGGAACACAAATAGAGATATATTGCCATTCAACCAACATTTATTTTCAGTGCCAATCTGAATATTTCTCATATAAGTGGCTTGGAGGACTTTCATATCATCACCGAAAAATATTCAGAAAATGTGTATGGCTTTCAAAAGCCCTGTGATCAGTGAAATTTAAGTCGGGTTCTTCTTTCGTTACCAGCTTCCTTTCATTTCATATATTGCTGCATAAACCCAAGAAAAACTTCCCTCGGGTTTATACTGGTCCAAGAATGACAATTATTAATGCTGAATGTAAATCATTCACTAATTATATACCACAAAAATTGAGCAAGAATCTGCTAGATGAGGAAGCTACTCCAAGGATACTCAGGGGGCACATTGGGCTACTAGGGAAGTATTTAGAACAATGTAGAATCAAGCTAATAAAAAGGTGATGTGTGAAAAGATATTTCAATGGCTAGCATCTGGCTTCCAAATGTGTTAATCCTCCTTACATATTTATGAAAGAAATGAGCAGAAAGCAGTGCTTCCCTACTTTGTGAGCTGAAAAGCAGATGCACAGAGACAATAGAAGATTGTCTCCCCATGACTTAGTGACAAATGCAGGGATAGAATTCATGCCATTTATTTCTCAATCTGAACCTCTGTGGCTAGGCTGAGTAACTTCTGAATAATGAAGGAATCTGAGAGCACCTGATTTACTCTAGTGAAAATATTCACATTAAAAGCATTTTGGATGCAATTTATAGCCTCTGCCTGGGCTATGAAATGAAAAGGAACAAGAGTTGAAAAGGATCATAACCTGAATCCTGCTGATCACAATGACATTGGTTTATATTATTTATTTTCCTTTCTCCCTGGTGTGCATACTTGGGTGAACCCTGGAAGAGCTCCAGCTAATGTACAATAGAGCAGTTGCGGTACGCGGGCCTCTCACTGCTGTGGCCTCTTCCGTTGCAGAGCACAGGCTCCGGACGCACAGGCTCAGCGGCCATGGCCCACGGGCCCAGCTGCTCCGCGGCACGTGGGATCCTCCCAGGCCGGGGCACGAACCCGTGTCCCCTGCATCGGCAGGCAGACTCTCAACCACTGCGCCACCAGGGAAGCCCCGAGCAGTCTATTTGAAGAGCAATATGAGCCATAGGGATAAAAGCACTGTACTGTATTTACTCCATTAAATTTAACACAACTCACAGACTGTTATGGAGGAATTTCTATGTTCACAGCACAGTACTAGGTATTGAGGTAGGTACGATGATCAGTGAAAAATGGCCCTTGATCCTACAGGAATACTGACTTCTGTGTAAGTTAAAGATTTGGGATCATCTTAGAATAATGCTTTTCTGATATTTATCTCACTCTGGCTCTTGTCTTCAAGCAGAAATATTCAGTGAATGATTTCAGTCATCTATCCATATATTCATTCACTCTAAATCATTTCTGTAGCACCCATCGTGTTCCAGGGTCTTGGTGATGTGCTGGGAATGAGAAGCACAGGCACTGTTCTAAAGATACTCAGTCTATTAGGAAAAGTCAGATAACATAAAAAGTAACCTTACACAATGTATTAACCTTCAGAACATAAACATAAACATTTGCATGTATATTTGATCAGAGAATATGCTATCCATTATATATTGACTTCTTCATAAATAAATTAACTAGATCATTCAATGTGTGTGTTATTTTCTTTTTATCAGATTGAATTCTGAAGAAAAAATGACAGTTTAAAAATAGATACATTCTGATATTTTATTTGGAGTAAGTCCAGATAAAATCCTCATGATTGGCTTCACATGGACCATATCTAATTTTGCTCCCAAATAGCCTTATCTTTAATAATCTTTTTTATTTATTCTGACTTAGATTATAAAGGGGATAATTATTTCTCCAAAAATATAGTTAGTACACATTTGGCATAATGATATCATATTAATTCAGTAAAATCTACTTCTAAGTGTTTATAATAACCCACAGAGGAGCTTTTCTATATATATGCCACTTTGCCATATTTGAAAAGAAACAAATAATAGTTGAATAGATGTAGTGCCTTATAGTTTTCTTTAAAAATAATTTTGAAATATTTAAAAAACATATAACAGTAGAATAATTAATTGAATAAGGTCCATTCAAGAAGATCATTCTCCTTGAACAATTTCTTCAGATGATCTCCTAGCTTACATGGTAAATTTCACGTATAAGTCCAGCTTAATCTGAATAAAAAGCTTAAATCTTAAAATAATTTCATACTGTATTCCTACAGTGAGAGATATTGCCCCGAATCAGGTTCAACAACTTAAAGTAAAAAGAGAGAATGGCCTGTATCTAATCATCCTGCTATACCCCTTCTACAACTTGATCTGCTATTTCTGTTTCCTCCAGGTTCAGGGTGGAGAGGAAAGGGAAGCGGAAAAATTGAAAAAGTATTATCTGACTAACTGTAATCTATATTTGTGATTACAGGCATACCTCATTTTATATTGCACTTCACTTTATTGTGCTTCACATAGACTTTTCTTTTTACAAACTGAAGGTTTGTGGCAACACTGTATTGGGCAAATCTATGGAACCATTTTTCCAACATCATTTGCTCACTTCGTGTCTCTGTGTCACTCACATTTTGATAATTCTTACAATATTCTAATGTGATTCATTATTATTACATTTGTTATGGTGATCTGTGGTCATTGATCTTTGGTATTACTATTATAATTGTTTTGGGACACAACAAAGCGTGTCCATATAAGACAGCTAACTTAACTGATAAATGTTTGTGTTCTGACTGCTCCACCAACTGGCTGTTCCACATCTCTCTCCGTACTCTCAGGCCTCCCTATTCCCTGAGACAAAAAAAAAAAAATTGAAATTAGGCCATTTAATAACCCTACCATGGCCTCTAATTGTTCAAGCAAAAGGAATAATCACACATCTCTCACTTTAAATTAAAAGCTAGATATAATTAAGCTTAGTGAAGAAGGCAGGTCGAAAGCTGAGATAGACCAAAAGCCAGGCTTCCTGTGCTAAACATTTACCCAAGTTATGAAACTAAAGGAAAAATTATTGAAGAAAAGTAAAAGTGCTATTCTATGAACTCACAAATGTTAAGAAAGCAAAAAAGCCTTATTGCTGTTATAGAGAAAGTTTTCGTAGTCTGGATGTAAGATCAAGCTAGCCACAATATTCCCGTAAGCCAATTCAGAGCAAGGCCCTAACTCTCTTCAATTCTGTAAAGGTTGAGAGAAGTGAGGGAACTGAAGAAGAAAAGTTTGAAATTAGCAGAGCTTGGTGCATAAATTTGAAGGAAAGAAGCCATCTCCATAGCATAAATGTGCAAGAGGAAGCAACAAGTGCTAATGTAGAAGCTTCAGCAAGTTATCTAGAAGATCTAGCTAGAACAATTAAGGAAGGTGGTTAAACTAAACAACAAATTTTCAAGGTAATTTAAACAGCCTTATATTGAAAGAAGATGCTATCTAGGACTTCACAGACAGAGAGAAGTCAATGCCTGGCTTCAAAACTTCAAAGAACAGGATAACTGTCTTGTTAGGGGCTGATGCACCTGGTGACTAAGTTGAAGACAATGCTTATTCTGAAAACCCTAGGGCCCTTAATAATTATGCTAAATCTACTCTGCCTATGCTCTATAAATTGAACAACAAAGCCTGGACAACAGCACATCTGTTTACAACATGGTTTATTTTAAGCCCACTGTTGAAACCTACTTCTCAGAAAAAAAAAATTTCTTTCAAAATATTACTGCTCATTGACAATCCCAACTAGTCACTTAAGAGCTCTGATGAAGATGTACAATGAGGTTAATGTTGTTTTCATGCCTGTTAACACATTCATTTGGCAGCCCATGGATCAAGGAGTAATTTCAACTTTCGAGTCTTATTACTTAAGAAATACATTTTGTAAGGCTACAACTGCCATAGATAGTGATTCCTCAATGGATCTGGGTGAAGTAAATTGAAAACCTTCTCTGGATACAATTCACCATCCTAGATGCTATTAAGAACATTCATGATTCAAGGGAAGGAGTCAAAATATCAACATCCACATGAATTTGGAGGAAGTTGATTCTAACTCTCATGGATAATGTTGAGGGGTTTAAGGCTTCAGTGGAGGAAGTACTTGCAGATGTGGTAAAAATAGCAAGAGAACTAAAATCAGAAGTGGAGCCTGAAGAAGGGACTGAATTTCTGCAATCTCATGATAAAACTTGAATGGATGTGGAGTTGCTTCCTACGGATGAGCAAAGAAAGTGTTTTCTTGAGATGGAAACTACTCCAGAGGAAGATGCTGTGAAGACTGTTGAGTTGACAGCAAAGACTTAGAATTTTACATAAACTCAGTTGATAAAGGTGTGAGAGGACTGACTCCAACTTTGAAAGAAGTTCTATTGTGGGTTAAATGCTATCAAACAGCATTGCATTCTACAGAGAAGTCTTTTGTGAAAGGAAGAGTCAACCAATGTGGAAAACTTCATCGTTGTCTTATTTTAAGAAATTGCCACAGCCACCCCAACATTCAGCAACTACAGCCCTGATCAGTCAGTAGCCACCAATACTGAGGTAAAACCCTCCACCAGCAACATGATTATGTCTCACTAAAGGCTCAGTTGATGGTTAGTGTATTTTTAGCAAAGTATTTTTAATTAAGTATTTTTAGATACAATGCTATTGCACACCTAATATGCTACAGTATAGTGTAAACATAACTTTTATATGCACAGTGAAATCAAAACACTTGCATGTGACTTGCTTTATTGCAATACTTGCTTTATTGTAGTAGTCTGGAACCAGACCTGCAATATCTTCAAGGTATCCTTGTATTATGTTGTGATCTGGAATTGATGCTCTCTGCAGGACAGATGCCTGGACTCTGGCCTTTTGTTTATGTAGTGATTTCATTGGTGAAAACCTGTGGGAGCGTCCCATTATATTATTTGAAAAGGCAATTTGCTCTTTGTTTACTGCTCCTAACCCCCCTTAGATCCTGGTTCTGGCAGTAAATTCAGATCAGATCTGTCTGTTGGGTTCGTTACACTGTGGCAGATAATTTTCTTGGGGTGAGATGCTGGTTAAGATGGTGTATGCCCAGCTACATTCATTAATGCACAGTCTGGCCCATGAGAGGCATGGACCACTCCTTATTCACGCCTTAACCCAGGCCCTGACAACCAATAATTTACTTTCTATCTCTGAATTGGCTTATTCTGGACATTTCATATAAATGGAATTGTACAATATGTGCCTTTTTGTTTCTGACTTCTTTCACTGAGCATACTGTTTACAAGGGTTATTCATATTGCAACATGTTTCAGAGCTTCATGTTTTAAATTGCTAAATAGTATTCCATTGTATTGATTCACCACATTTTGTATACCCAATCATCAGTTGATATTTAGCTTGCTTCTGCCTTTCGGATATTATGAAAAATGCTGCTACAGATATCAGTGTACATGTTTTTGTGTGGACCCGTTGTTTATATACATAGGAGCAGAATTGTTGGGTTGTTTAGTTAATCAGTTAAACTATTTGAGTAACCATCAGTTTTCCACCATTTTGCATTCCCATCAGCAATGTATGAGGGTTCCAATTCTACAATTTTGCCAATACTTCTTATTGTCTGTCTTTTTTATTTTAGCCATCCTAGTGGATGTGAAGTGGTATTTCATCATGTTTTAACCTGTTTCCCATTGACTAATGATACTGAACATCTTTTCATATGCTGTTTGGCCACTTGTATATCTTCTTTAGAGAAATGCCTCCTCAAATGATTTGCCTATTATTTAAACTTGTTATATTTTTATTGTTGAGTTGTAAGTGTTCTTTATATATTCTGAATACAAATCCCTTAGACATAAAATTTGCAAATATTTTCTCCCATTCTATGGGTTTTCTTTTCACTTTCTTGATGAGGTATTTTAAAACACAAAAGTTTTAAATTTTGATGAAGTCTAATTTATGTTTTTTCCTTTTTCATTTGTGCTTATTGTATTATATCTAAGAAACTATTGCTTAATCTTAGGTCATGAAGATTTACTTCTGTGTTTTCTTATAAAAGTTTTAGTTTTAGTTTTTACATTTAGATGTATAATCCATCTTGAGTTCGTTTTTGTATAGGATGTGAGGCATGGATCCAAGTCTGTTCTTGGCTATTCTGGGTCCAATGAATTTCCAAATGTGTTTCAGAATCAGCTGGCCAATTCCTGCATAAAAGGCAGCTGATATTTTCATGTGATTATGTTGAATCTCTACATCAATCGAGAGTATTGCCGTTCTAACAATTTGTGTTTCTGTGCATGAACACGGCGAGTTCTTAGATTTAGTTAGGTTCTTAAAAGTTAGTTCAAAGATGCTTTGTAGTTTTAAGGGTACAGCACTTATACTTCTTTTATTAAATGTATTCCTAATTTTATGTTACTGTAACTTAGGTTATCATAATTTCATTTTTACATTGTTCATCACTAGTGTAAAGAAAAACAATTGTTTTATATACATTAATCTTTATATATTATATATTTATACATTATGTTATACTATCTCTATATCTGTATCTATCTATCTATATACATACACACACACACACACACACACACACACACACAGAGGGAGGGAGGGAGAGGAAGAGAAAGAGAGAGAGATGAACGTGATTTCTTCTTTTTGCTTGCCTAATTGTTCTGGATAGGTCTGCTAGTACAGTTGGCTCTCCATATCGGTGGGTTTTGCATCCATGGATATTGAGGACTGAATGTAAGGGACTTGAGCATCTGTGGAATTTGGTATCCAGAGGGTATCCTGGAACCAATCCCCTGTAGGTACTCAGGGAGGAGTGTACAATGCTGAAAAAAGAGGCAAAAATGAATATCCTTTTTTTTTTTGAACTAATGAGGAAAGCATTGTCATTCATCATTAACTATGATATTAGCTTTGGGTTTTTTGTAGATGCCTTTCATAAAATTGCAGAAGTTGTCTTCTATTCCTAGTTTGTAGAATGCATTTTAATCAGGAAAATTTGTTGTATATGGTCAAATGCTTTTTCTGCTCCTATTGATATGATAAAGGGGGTTTGCCATTCATTCTATTAAATACTGTATTACATTGATTGATTTTCAAATGTGATAGCAACCTTGCATTCCTAGGGTAAATCTTACTTGGTTCCAGTGTGTAAACCTTTTAATATGTTTCTAGATATCATTTACTCATATTTTGTTGAAGATTTTTGATCTATATAAGGGATATTGATCTATAGTTTTCTTGTGATAGCTGTCAGATACTGATATCAGTAATACTGTCATCAAAGAATGAGCTGAGAGATGTTCCTCTTCTTCAGTTTTGGAAGAGTTTGTGAAAGATTGTTGTTAGTGTTTCCTTAAACATTTGATAGAACTCAGTAGTAAAATCATCTGGTCCTTCACTTTTCTTTGTGGGACATTTTTTATTGCTAATTTAATATTTCTGTACTTATAGATCTACTCAGATTTTCTTTTTCTTCTTGAGCTAGTTTTGTTATTTTGTATGTTTCAAGGATTCTTCATATCATCTATGCTATCTAATATATTGAAATGCATTTTTTCATAGTATTTAGTTAGCATTTTGTCAATTTTTCTAATTTTTTGAAATAATCAACTTTTGTTTTATAGGTTTTCTTATTTTTTCCTATTCTGTCCATATTTTATTTCTTCCAGATCTTTATCACTTTGCTTCACCTGCTTGATTTGTGTTTAGCTTGCTCTTTCTTCTCTAGTATTATGTTAGAAGATTAAGTTATTAATTTCAGATATTTGTTCTTTTAAAATATATTTATTTAAGCTACAAATTTTCCTTTGAGCACAGACTCTGCTGCATCCCATACATTTTGTATATGATGTTTCCATTTCATATCTCTGAAAATGATCTCTTATTTATTTTGTGATTTCTTCTTTAAACCACTAGTTATTAAACAATGTGTTCCTAAATTTCCACAAATTTGTGAATTTCCAAAAATTCTTTGTTATTAATTTCTAGCTTGATTCCAATGTGGTTAGAGCTCATACTTTGCATCATTTCAATTCTTATAAATGTATTTAGATTTGTTTTCTGGAATAACATATAGTTAATTTTGGAGAATGTTATATGTGCATTTGACAATAACCTGTGTGTGCTTTCTGCTGTTGTTGGATGGAGTGTATATAGGGGTCTGTTAGGTCTAGTTGGTTATAGGATTGTTCAAGTATTTTATTACTTTGTTGATTTTCTGCCTAGTTGTTCTAATTATTATTGAAAATGGGGTATTAAAATGTTCAAACACTCTTCATGAATGTTCTACTTACACCTTCAATGTTGTAAGTTTGGGTTATTTTTTTAAAAAATGTTTATTGGAGTACAGTTGCTTTACTATATTGTGTTAGTTTCTGCTGAATCAGATATATATATATATCTATATCTATATCTATCTATATATATATATATATATATATATATATATCTCCACTCTTTTTTAGATTTCCTTCCCATTTAGGTCACCACAGATCATTGAGTAGGGTTCCCTGTGCTAAACAGTAGGTTTTTATTAGTTATCTATTTTATACATAGTAATGTATATATGTCAGTCTGAATCTCCCAATTCATCCCACACCTCTCTTCCCCCCTTGGTAACCATAAGTTTGTTCACTACATCTGTGGCTCTATTTCTGCTTTGCAAATAAGTTCATCTGTATCATTTTTCTAGATTCCACATATATGCATTAATATGTGATATTTGTTTTTCTCTTTCTGGCTTCACTCTCTATGACAGTCTCTAGGTCCATCCACATCTCTGCAAATGACACTGGTTCTTTTTTGTCTGGTACAAAGATGTTTATAATTGTTAGGTCTTCAAGATTGATTGATTCTTTTCTGGAGGGTGTTAAATTATTCTGATGTCTGATTTACACATTCATTTATTTATTTATTCATTCTTTTTTAATTGAGATATACTTGATATATAACATTGTGTAACTTTAACATGTACAACATGTTGATTTGACAAATTTATATATTGCAGTATGATTTTGACTATAGTGTTAGCTAACACATCTAGCACATGTTCATGGTGGGAACATTTAAGATTTAGTCTCTTAGCAATTTTAAAGTATATGATACCATTTTTTGACTATAATTATTATGCTGTGCATTAGATTTCCAGAACTTATTCATCTTCTCGTTGCAACTGTGTATTCTCTGACATAATTTTCTCTCTGTTGTTCAGATTGTGTAATTTCTATTGTTCTATCTTTAAGTTTACTCTTTCCTGTGTCTTCTCTAGTCTGTTGTTGAGTTGTTTTAGTTTGGTTAAAGTATTTTTCAGTTTTTTCAATATACATTTGGTTTTTCTTTATATCTCCTTTTTCTTCACTGAGATGTGTTTCATTGTTGAGATTTACTTTGTCACTTAATTTCAGTCTTGCTCAAATACATATTGAAGCATTTTTATAACTGTTTTAAATTTGTCAGATAATTTCAATATTTGCATTATCTTTATAGTTCAAAGCATCTTTTTAATTGCTTTTCTTATTCAAGTTGTGACTGATTCTTTGTATGACAATTGAGTTTGATTGTATCCTGGATATTTTGGATATTATACCATGAAACACTTAATATAAATCCTCTGTGTTAGCAGGCATCTTCTAAAATAACACTGGCTAAGAAAGGAAAGAAGGAATGTTGTCTCTTTACTTTCAAGTGGAAGTGAAAAGTCTGTATTCCTCATTCAGCCTTCATTGATACTCCAGGGTGGGAGGAACACCTCATTACTCCTGGGTGGGGTTGAAGGTTCAGGCACTGTATTAGGCCTCTGATGACACTACCCTGTCTTGTTGAGGGAGAGATACTTCGTTACTGCTCTCCACGTGGCCTCCATTGGCATTGCAAAGAGGTGAATCTCATTACTGCTTAACAGTGGTACATGTTATAGCTCTTCATTATGCCCCTTCTGACAACACAGTGGTGTAGAGTGGTGCCTCATTACTGCCAATCATGGTGTGGAAATCCAGGTTCTCCACATCTTCTCCACTGATGCCATGGTCCAGGTGGCAGAGGGGCCCCATTACCATCTGGCAGAGATGAAAGTTCCAGTTTACCACTAGTTCTTCTCTGACACAACTCTGGTAGATTGTATGGTGAGGGAGAGGTTTGCCTCCTTGTAGCAGGGCAAAGGTGTAATTGTAGTCCCCTTCTTTGTTTTTTCTGATTAAGTAGGGGTAAGACTACTGTTTTTTGTTTGTTTGTTTGTTTTGTTTTTTCTGTATTGTTTGGCTACAGTATGATGAATGTGGTCTCAAAGTTTTCTTATTAAATTCTCCACCATGGTACTATAGCTATTGAGAATAGACTTTTGTCGGGGCTATTTTTGTCACATATATTGGTGTTCCTGGGCTGCTGCAATCTCTAGCATACAGTCTGGGTTATATGAGGTGAAAAAGAAAACCCAAGGGTATAACAATAGTCTTCTCCTTTGTATTCATAGTTCCCTAGCTACTTTAACTTTTTCTCTTATCTTTTAAGAGTCTCCTCATATCTCTTTTATATATAATATCCAGGGTTTTTTATAACTGTACTTGAAGATAGAAATAAGAAGTATGTATACTCTATCTTGTCTATAACCTGTTGGCTCAAAATATCTAATTATTTATTAAATACAAGACTAAACTCAGTCACAAGGATACAATTTTTATATAACCCATTTTTCCTTTGCTTTCCAAATATATGCACTGAAAAGTGTTGTGTGTCTGAACAGACAGATTATTTCTGGAAGAAAATCATTTTTACTATAGTATCACTTAGAAAATTGCTTGCCTGTTGCACCAAATTATTGTTAGAAAAAAATTAATGTTCCTTTAAGCATCTTAATTTACTCTTTAGAATTACGTGAGGCTGTAAGATGTTCTCATTGAATAAAAATGAAAGAAAGGTGACTAAAGCTAAATTATAAGTTCACTTGCAGGCTAACTGTTCTGTGAAACATACATTTTCTTACTGCAGGGTATTTAGGAAATGGGAAAAAGCATGAGAAACAGTACTAGAATAAAAGTATGTGCATCCTGGAATATTTACAACAAATCATATAATCATTCTGCTTATCATTGATGTAATTAACTCCAACATGTTCTCTCTCTCTCTCTCTCTCTCTCTCTCTCTCTATATATATATATATATATATATATAATATATATATGTATATATATACATATACAATATATATATGAATAATAAAAATTGTTCTATAACTGTAACTATCTAAAAAATAAAATTAATAATTTTCCAATTGTAAATAATAATAGATATTTACTATAAAACATTATAATACATGGAAGGGCAAACAGAAGAAAGTATTAACTCACTGCAATCCCATTTTTGTTGTGTCCATCAGACCCTTTCACATGTATACTGCACAAGGAAACTGAAATCATACTATGCATGCTATTCGTTTACTTTTTTTTTTTTTTTTAGTGGTACGCGGGCCTCTCACTGTTGTGGCCTCTCCTGTTGCAGAGCACAGGCTCTGGAAGCGCAGGCTCATCGGCCATGGCTCACGGGCCCAGATGCTCAGCATGGGGGATCTTCCCGGACCAGGACATGAACCTGTGTCCCCTGAATCAGCAGGTGAACTCTCAACCACTGTGCCACCAGGGAAGCCCCTTTTACCTATTTTTTAACTTAACTATGAGACCAATTTTCAATAGCTATAACCATATTTACATATATATTCCCAACAGATTGTGGATATTTTATTACTATTAATATTATTATTGAATAAATACTATGTTGTTGGACTTTAAGGTTGTTTCTAGGTTTTCACTACCATATACTACTGTACAATATTATTGAAACCATACCAAACACTCTGAACCTGGTAGCTGTTGTCCCTAAATACTATTTGATATTTAATTAGCTTAAGCTTATTAACAAAAGTTTCCAAAACTTTCTTCATGGTTTCCTTATTTACCAGAAATTTTTATTTGTAGGATATTATCCTTTTCTTTTTCTCAATTGTCTTGAACAACGTCTATTTCATAAAGAGTCTTGGACAACATTATTTCCTCTTCTAATCCTCCTGTGTTCTTTCCTTCTACCTCATGTTTATAGGTAAATCTAAATTGACTTACTCCCTAGTGGATTCATGCTGATTACTAATGAAATCCCCTGTATATGTGTTTTACATGCATTAGTTGTTGAACAAACGTTCATTGAATAGAAATCAATCAGTCACTATTTAAGTACCAACACTATTCAAGTTGGAACAGTGAATGAAGAGGTTTACAATTTATACCCTTTCACTTTCATAGAGCTAACAGATTAATTGAAGTAGTAGCTAATAGCTAACATTGAAAAACCATTATGTTTCTAGTGTATTCTTAAGGGTTTTATATGCATTAACTATTTTAATAATCAAAACAATCTCATAAGGTAGAATCTATTATTTTCTTTGATGGATGAAGACATCAAAGCACAGAGAAAGTAATTAATATGTCTGAGATCACACATCTGTTAAGTATCACAGCTGGCATTTAAACCCATAAAAATCTAAGTTTAGAACCCATACTTCTCTCTTTATTGTACTTTAACATGATGTAAGATATGCCTACATAGAATAGTCATGCACTGTCTTGTTTTTGCTTTAAGCATATTCAGAAAGACATTTAACAAGTTTTAATATAAGATGCTGATCAAGATGGAGAAATACACTCTGGATGACAGTTCAATTATTAAGTTTGTTTTTTTTGTTTTTAATAGTCTTTCTATCAGACTTACATAATATTCATAAATGGATTCCTATCACCAAGGAATTAGGTTTCTCAAGGTATCTTTTTGTCTCAATATTTTTTATCAGTCACAAAAAGAAGATGTAACAAGCATAGTTTTTCAATCTGCTGAAGGCACAAATCTGGAAGAAAAAATAAATATACCAGAAATCAGAAATAACGTGGCAAAGTGATTGTAAATGTTTATATTCTAAAATATATTTTATTTGGTTTTGGATTTTACTATTCAATTTGAAATGTCTAACAGATAGTTACACATTCAGATTACATCATTTGGCAGGTGTTCACTGTATGGATACACAAGAAAAATAAGGAGACGTGACATCATTGGTTATTCATTTCTTCAACAGCAACAAAATTCTCAGCAGTCACACAGGCAGGCTTCATAAAGATGGGAATGCTATTCAAGCTACAACAGTAGTCTCCTTTTCTGAAAACAGGTCTTTGAGCCAGCAATAGCCAATAAAGTCGTTCTTTTAGAAATGATCCATTTAAAAATTAGAAATGAGAATCCATTGCTTTCTATATTAGAAAATCACCATACTTAATGATTCAGCTTATGCCTGTCTCTGATTTTACTTCATCTTCCACTACAGGCTAACTTCTATCTTACACTTACAATTTCTGTTTTATCCATAGTACCTGTGATCTCATGGACTCTTTTAATGGTTGATAACATAAGATAGAACAAGGATCATGGGTAAGTAAGATCATCAGAGATGCTTACTGTAACTTAATATGGGAAATAACTCTGTTGTGCTACACAAAGATGAAATTGACTGCCTCACAAAGTAGTGAGTTCCCTATTACTGATGGTGTCAAATAAAAGTTGGATGACTGACCAAATTTAAGCATGCTATAGAATTTCATGATCATCAAATAGATTGTTAGACTCAATGACTTTTAAATTCCGACCTAACCACGTGATTCTGTGACTGATTAAAAAGTCAGTAAAACACTGTATATATTCAGAATAGGGTTTGAAAACTGTGGTATTGGGTTGGTCATGGAACAGGTAGAATTTAAAACTGTCCTTGAGAGGGATAAGATTTTAGAGAAGTGGATAGTATTGTAGAAATTCATTTTATTAGAGTGCAATAATTTGACCAAAGGGAGTTCATCAGTTTACGCCAGAGTTTTGTTGATGCAAAGATACACTTTGAGAGTTGAGAATTCTTTAACTGAAATTCTAGAATTTTTACTTTTAGTACAGTAAGTGTAATTCTGCACAGAAAGATTTTTATCTTGGAAAATGGCATTCATAAGGAGTATTTAGGAATGGTCATTTATGGAGTGTAGATAAGATGGGATGGGAAGAAGGAAAGATATGGACTATACTATACATAGGAAGACCTATTAAGGAATATTAGAAGGTCCCGTCTTATAAAGGACCCAAATCAGTGTTGTGACTGTAGGAATGTAATGTAAAGAATAGGTATGTGAGGAAAAATTAAGCATCATTATTTGGAAACTGATTGGTTGTGAAGGTGGACCAGGATAATACATTTTAAATCCAGGTTTATCATTGGTTTCTGGGTAGTAAGAGAGGAAATAGGTCTTTGGAAAGAAACCAGCTCTGTGTTAGATGTTAGTACAAGGAGAGAGGGAAGATAAAACACAAGAGATGAGATAATTCCATCCTCCATTGACAACCAAAAATTCATTGATCATGAGATTTCGCACAAATAAATCAAAACAGGCCACAAAAGTAATTCTGAGGGAGCCAAAGACTGCCCCCATGCCTTTCAGTTCCATTAAAGCAAGAAACAGGATCTATTTTTTTTTTTTATTTTTTGGCTGTGCTGAACAGCTTGCAGGATCTTAGTTCCCTGACCAGGGATTGAACCCAGACCCCTGGCAGTGAGAGCTAGGAGTCCTAACCACTGGACTGCTGGGGAATTCCAGGGTCTATTCTCTACTCAATCTCTCATAGTAATATCTGCTTGTTCTACATTATATTCCACTTGATTATATTCTGCTGGGTGGGTCTCTAGTCCCATATTTTTGACTAGTTGCTTTTAGGATTGAAGGTACAAGAATATAGTAGATCATAACTCAAACTCTAAAGTCAAACTAACTGAGTTTGAATCCAGGCTCTGCTACTTACTAGCTGTACGATCTTGAAAAAGGTACTTTTTTATGCCTTAAATTGTTCATCTTTAAAATCAATATAATATTTGGTTCTACTTCATAGAGTTGCTTGAAAATAAAAGGATATAGTTCATGTAATAAGCTTAACACAGGGCCTGGCACACAATTAGTGTTAGTATTTTCATATTTCTTTTGGTTTCCCATGATACTTACCATAGTATTAAATGTATACTAGAGTCTTTATAAAACCCTTTCTAATTGAATTATTATTTGAACTGAGTTATTAACAAAATTTAATTGCTTTAGACCTAATTTTTATTAATTTTTAAAGGAAGATATACCTCTTTTTCTCAAGTTTAGTATCTATTGTTACACTGATGCTTCATCTGCCCAGCAGCCAACATGTAAATATTGCAATATAGCCAGACAACTGATGAAATTGTTTCATTTTATCCAGATGCTTAGCACGATGTGAGCACATTCATAGTCTGTTGGGACAAAAGTCATGTTTTATCTCCACTGTAAAATCATATAACACAGAAGAATACATATTCAAACAAACTTTGACTATAAACTGGAATTGCATGTGTGTTCAGTTCAGTTCAGATGCAGCAAAGATAACAAGAAAAATAACTATCTTGTAGATTACACATTTTCCTTATTTAAAAAGTGCATCTATATAACAACATTTTTCTTGAAGTCTTGATAAAAAAGTAAATAATAAATGCTGTGCTGTAATAATCTCCATATATGTATGTGAATTAGTAAGAAAAGCAATATGGAAAACAATCTCATCAGAAAAATAACAAAACTGACTGAGATGGTCACATTACTATTTAGAAAACTAATGCCATTATTGTAAATCATTGCACATGCAATACTGCTACAAAAATGGCAAATAGTTACCTCAGATTTGCACTCTCAGTGGTACTGTTTTATCGTCATCCTATCTCAATGCAATATCATATTATAATTTTAGGAATGGATAGAGTAGAAAGAATTTGAAATGACTTTAAAGGCATTTAACTTGAAAGACTCTAAAGTTTTCAATTTTAGAATCCTTCTGAAAGTCTGCTACAAACATATCCAGCAGCCTTTAATAAAAACTTTGTGATTCAAATATGCTCTCCCCCAGCCACAGAAAAACAAACAAACAAACTTCTTCTGTTTCTTTAGTCTAAGTTTCCCAAAAACATTTGAAAATTCTGTTGACCCTACTGGGGAACGTGGCTTTGCAAATAATTTCTAAGCCCCAAATTTTACCTAGAACAGACTTTCAGTTCAGAGCACGTTCTTCTTGATGGTTATGCACTGATTTAGACTTATAAGAAATCAGTTACAGAATCAAGGAAATGTTCTTCCATATGCTTATAAAAAGTTGACTAATGAGTAACCCTGTTATTAATCAGTAATCTTGGTAGTTTACTTCATACTTGAAGCATCTTCCAATATTCCTGATCTAGAAAAATGCTTTCTTTAATCCTCGCTTAGCTTCTTCTATTGTTGTTTATTCCATTTCTCTACTTTTCAAATTTCTTGTTGTTATGGTTCTTTTTCTAATTTTTTCTCTTTATGCATTAAATTTTTTGCCAAATTTCCACCCACTACTGTAGGGAAATCATTCCATGGAACCTTATCAGTTATGTTTATACAATTAAAATAGAGTTCATATTCTATTTTAAAATGAAAACATAAGTTACATGTATAATATACAATGGTTAAATATAACTAATATATGACAGTTAAATATATATGATAGAGGGAGGACCTTAGATGGCAGAAGAGTAAGACGTGGAGATCACCTTCCTCCCCAAAACTACATAAAAATACATCTACATGTGGAACAAATCATACAGAACACCTACTGAATGTTGGCAGAAGACCTCAGACTTCCCAAAAGTCAAGAAACACCCCACATACCTGGGTAGGGCAAAAGAAAGAAGAAAAAACAGACACAAAAGAATAGGGATGGGACCAACACCTCTGGGAGGGAGCTGTGAAGGAGGAAAGGTTTCCACACACTAGGAAGCCCTTTCACTGGTGGAAACGGGGAGTGAGGGGGGAAGCTTCAGAGCCACAGAGGAGAGGACAACAGCAGGGGTGCAGAGGGAAAAGCAGAGAGATTCCCACACAGAGGATTGGTACCAACCAGCACTCACCAGCCTGAGAGGCTTGTCAGCTCACCTGCCAGGTCGGGTGGGGGCTTGGAGCTGAGGCTTGGGTTTCAGAGTTCAGATCCCAGGGAGAGGACTGGAGTTGGCTGCGTGAACACAGCCTGAAGGAGGCTAATGCATCAAAGCTAGCCATCAGGGAGTCTGGGAAAATGTCTGGACCTGCTTAAGAGTAAAGAGACCATTGTTTCGAGGTGCACAAAGAGAGGAGATTCAGAACAATGCCTAAACGAGCTTCAGAGAGAGGCGATAGCTGCAGCTATAAACGTAGACACCAGAGACAGGCATGAAATGCTAAGGCTGCTTCTGCAACCACCAAGAATCCTGTGTGCAAGCACAGGTCACTATCCACACCTCCCCTCTCGGGAGCCTGTGCAGCCTGCCACTGCCAAGGTCCTGTGATCAAGTGACAACAACCTTGGGAGAACACATGGCATGTCTCAGGCTGTTGCAATGTCAAAAAGGCCTCTGCCTCTCCAAGCTCGCCCCTCTAAGCTCACCCTGCATTCCGTACCCCTCACTGCCCCTGGCCTGAGTGAGCCAGAACCCCCTAATCAGCTGCTCCTTTAACCCCCTCCTCTCTGGGCAAATAATAGATGCCAGAGGGGGACTTGCATGCAGAAGCAGGGTTAAAACCAAAGCTGAAGCCCAGGAGCTGTGCAACCAAAGAAGAGAAAGGGAAATCTTTCCATGCAGCCTCAGGAGCAGCGGATTAAATCTCCACAATTAACTTGATGTACCCTGCATCTGAGGAATACCTGAATAGACAATGAATCATCCCAAAATTGAAGCTGTGGATTTTGGGAGCATATGTAGACTTGGGTTTTACTGCATGCGACTGACTAGTTTCGGACTTTTATGTTTATCTTAGTATAGTTTTTAGTGCTTGTAATCATTGGTGGATTTGTTTACTGGTTTGGTTGCTCTCTGTATTTTAAATTACTTTTTTATTCCAAAAATATGTATATTTTTATTTTAATAAATTTATTTTAGTTTATTTTAAAATTTCGTTTCCTTTCTACTTTTTCTTCCTTTTCTTCTGAGCCGTGTGGATGAAAGGCTCTTGGTGCGGCAGCCAAGAGTCAGTGCTGTGCCTCTGAGGTGGGAGAGCCAACTTCAGGACATTAGCCCACAAGAGACCTCCCAGCTCCACATAATATCAAATGGCAAAAATCTCCCAGAGATCTCCATCTCAACACTAAGAATCAGGTCCACTCAACGACCAGCAAGCTCCAGTGCTGGACACCCAATGCCAAACAACTAGTAAGACAGGGACACAACACCACCCATTAACAGAGAGGCTGCCTAAAATAATAATAATGTCACAGACACTCCAAAACACACCACTGGACACAGTCCTGCCCATCAGAAATAAACAAGATCCAGCCTCATCCACAAGAACACAGACACCACTCACCTCCACCAGGAAGGCTACACAACCCACTGAACTATTTATCCACTGGGGGCAGACACCAAAAACAACAGGAACTATGAACCTGTATCCTGTGAAAAAGAGACCCCAAACACAGTAAGTTAAGCAAAATGAGAAGACAGAGAAATACACAACAGATGAAGGAGCAAAGAAAAAACCCACCAGGCCAAAAAAATGAAGTGGAAATAGGCAGTGTACATGAAAAAGAATTCAGAATAATGATAGTAAAGATGATCCAAAATCTTGGAAATAGAATGGAGAAAATACAAGAAACATTTAACAAGGAACTAGAAGAATGAAAGAGCAAACTAACAACGATGAAAAACACAAAAAATGAAATTAAAAATTCTCTAGAAGGAATCTATAGCAGAATAACTGAGGCAGAAGGAGGGATAAGTGACCCAGAATATAAAATAAGGGGAAAAACTACAGCAGAGCAGAATGAGCAGAATAAAGAAAAAATAATGAAAAGAATTGAGGACAGTCTCAGAGACCTCTTGGAAAACACTAAAGGCACCAGCATTTGAATTATAGGGTTCCGAGAAGAAGAAGAGAAAAAGGAAGGACTGAGAAAATATTTGAAGAGATTATAGTTGAAAACTTGCCTAATATGGGAAAGGAAATAGTCAATCAAGTCCAGGGACCACAGAGAGTCCCATACAGGATAAATCCAAGGAGAAACAGGGAAAGACACATATTAATTAAACTATCAAAAATTGAATACAAAGAAAAAAATCTTAAAAGCAGCAAGGGAAAAGCAACAAATAATATACAAGAGACTCTCCATAAGGTTAATGGCAAATCTTTCAGCATTAACTCTGCAAGCCCCAAGAGAGTGGCAGGACATATTTAAAGGGACAAAAGGGCAAAACCTACAACCAAGATTACTCTACCTAGCATCCTACCCAATCTGAAGGATCTCATTCAGATTCAATGGAGAAATTAAAACCTTAAGAGAAAAGCAAAAGCTAAGAGAATCCAGCACCACAAAACCAGCTTTACAACAAATGGTAAACAAACTACTGTAGGCAGGAAAAACAAGAGAATGAAAACAGCTACAAAAACAAATCCAAAACAATTAAGAAAATGTTAATAGTAACATACATATCAATTCTTACCTGAAATGTAAATGAACTAAATGCTCCATCCAAAAGACATACACTGGCGGAATGGATACAAAAACAAGACCTGTACATATGGTGTCCACAAGAGACCCACCTCAGACCTAGGGACACAACATACTTCTGAAAGTGAGGGGATAGAAAAAG
Source organism: Delphinapterus leucas (assembly GCF_059928025.1). Lineage (NCBI taxonomy): Eukaryota > Metazoa > Chordata > Mammalia > Artiodactyla > Monodontidae > Delphinapterus > Delphinapterus leucas. Next base: position 47,374,968 of record NC_143150.1, on the reverse strand, counting down.
ATATTCCATGCAAATGGAAATCAAAAAAAGCTGGAAATTGAGCTATTTGTAATGAGGTGGATAGACCTAGAGTCTGTCATACAGAGTGAAGTAAGTCAGAAAGAAAAAGACAAATACCGTATGCTAACACATATATATGGAATTTAAGAAGAAAAAAAATGTCATGAAGAACCCAGGTGTAAGACAGGAATAAAGACACAGACCTACTGGAGAACGGACTTGAGGATATGGGGAGGGGGAAGGGTGAGATGTGACAGGGCGAAAGAGAGTCATGAACATATACATACTAACAAACTTAAGGTAGATAGCTAGTGGGAAGCAGCCGCATGGCACAGGGATATCTGCTCGGTGCTTTGTGACCACCTGGAGGGTTGGGATAGGGAGGGTGGGAGGGAGAGAGACGCAAGAGGGAAGAGATATGGGAACATAAGTATATGTATAACTGATTCAGTTTGTTATAAAGGAGAAACTAACACACCATTGTAAAGCAATTATACCCCAATAAACATGTTAAAAAAAAAAGAAAGCTGGAGGGCTTCCCTGAAGGCACAGTGGTTGAGAGTCCGCCTGCTGATGCAGGGGACATGGGTTCGTGCCCCAGTCCGGGAAGATCCCACATGCCACGGAGCAGCTAGGCCCTTGAGCCATGGCTGCTGAGCCTGCACGTCTGGAGCCTGTGCTCCGACAGGAGAGTCCACAACAGTGAGAGGCCCTCATACCACACACACACAAAAAAGCTGGAGTAGCAATTCTCATATGAGACAAAATATACTGTAAACTAAAGACTATTATAAGAGACAAAAAATGATACTGCATAATGAGCAAAGGATCAATCCGAGAATAAATAACAATTGTGAATATTTAAGCACCCTACATAGGAGCACCACAATACATAAGAAAAAGGCTAATAGCCATAAAAGGGGAAATGAACAGAAACATAATAATAATAGGGGACTTTAACATCCCACTTTCACCAATGGACAGATCATCCGAAATGAAAATAAATAAGGAAACACAAGCTTTAAATGACACATTAAACAAGATGGACTTAATTGATATTTATAGGACACTCCATCCAAAAACAACAAAATACACTTTCTTCTCAAGTGCTCATGGAACATTCTACAGTATACATCATATCATGGGTCATAAGTCAAGCCTTGGTAAATTTAAGAAAATTGAAATCATTTCAAGTATCTTTTCTGATCACAACGCTATGAGACTAGGTATCAATTACAGGAAAAAAAGAACTGTAAAAACTACAAAAACATGGAGGCTAAACAATACACTATTAAATAATCAAGAGATCACTGATGAAATCAAAGAGGAAATCAAAAATACTTAGAAACAAAAGAGAATGAAAACACGATGACCCAAAACCTATGGGATGCAGCAAAAGCAGTTCTAAGAGGGAAGATTATCACAATAAAATCCTACCTCAGGAAACGAGACAAATCTCAAATAAACAATCTAACATTACACCTAAAGCAATTGGAGAAAGAAGAACAAAAAAACCCAGAAGTTAGCAGAAGGAAAGAAATCATAAAATTCAGATAAGAAATAAATGAAAAAGAAATGAAGGAAAAAATAGCAAAGATGAATAAAACTAAAAGCAGGCTCTTTGAGAAGATTAACAAAATTGATAAACCATTAGCCAGACTCATCAAGAAAAAAAGGGAGAAGACTCAAATCAACAGAATGAGAAATGAAAAAGGAGAAGTAACAAATGACACTGCAGAAATACAAAGTATCATGAGAGATTACTACAAAGAACTATAAGCCAATAAATTGGACAACCTAGAAGAAATGGACAAATTCTTAGAAAAGCACAACGTTCTGAAACTGAAACTTCAAGAAATAGAAAATATGAACAGACCAATCACAAGCACTGAAATTGAAATTTAAAATCTTCCAACAAACAAAAGCCCAGGACCAGATGGATTCAGAGGTGAATTCTATCAAACGTTTAGCAAAGAACTAACACCTGTCCTGTTCAAGCTCTTCCAAAATATAGCAGATAGAGGAACACTCCTAAACTCATTATACAAGGCCACCATCACCCTGATACCAAAACTAGACAAACATGTCACAAAGAAAGAAAACTACAAGCCAATATCACTGATGAACATAGATGCAAAAATCCTCAAAAAAATACTAGCAAACAAAAACCAACAGCACATTAAAAGGATCATAGAGCATGATCAAATGGGGCTTATCCCAGTAATGCAAGGATTCTTCAATATATTCAAATCAATCAATGCTATATAGCATTTTAAAAATTTGAAGGATAAAACCATATGATAATCTCAATGTATGTAGAAAAAGCTTTCAACAAAACTCAGCACCAATTTATGATAAAACCCTCCAGAAAGTAGGCATAGAGAGAACCTACCTCAACATAATATAGACAAGCCCACAGCCAACATCATTCTCAATGGTGAAAAACTAAAACCATTTCCACTAAGAAAGGAAAAAGACAAGGTTGCCCACTTTCCCCACTATTGTTCAACATAGCTTTGGAAGTTTTAGCCACAGCAATCAGAGAAGAAAAAGAAATAAAAGGAATTTAAATGAGAAAAGAAGCAGAACTGTCACTGCAGATGACGTGATACAATACATAGAGAATCCTATAGATGCTATCACAACACGTGAGCTAATCAATGAATTTTGTAAAGCAGCAGGATACAAAATGAATGCACAGAAATCTCTTGCATTCCTATACACTAATGATGAAAAATCTAAAAGTGAAATTAAGAAAACACACCCATTTACTATTGCAACAAAAAGAATAAAATACCTAGGAAAAACCCCACCCCAGATGACAAAAGATCTGTATGTAGAAAAGTATAAGACACTAAACAAAGAAATTAAAGATGATACAAACAGATGGAGAGATATACCATGTTCTCGGATTGGAAGAATCGACATTGTGAAAATGTTTATACTACCCAAAGCAATCTACAGATTCAATGCATCCCTATCAAATTACTAATGGCATTTTTCACAGAAGTAGAAAAAATTTTTTTCACAAGTTCTGTAGAAACAAAAAGGACCCTGAATAGCCAAAACAATCTTGAGAAAGAAAAATGGAGCTGGAGGAATCAGGTTCTTTGTCTTCAGACTATACTACAAAGCTACAGTAATCAAAACAGTATGCTGCTGACACAAAAAAAGAAATATTGATCAATGGAACAGGATAGAAAGCCCAGACATAAACCCACACCTTATATGGTTACCTTATATTTGATAAAGGTAGCAAGAATATACAATATAGAAAAGACAGCCTCTTCAAAAAGTGGTGCTGAGAAAATTGGACAGCTACATGGAAAAGAATGAAATTAGAACACTCTCTAACATCATACACAAAAATAAACTCAAAATGGATTAAAGACTTAAATGTAAGGCCAGACACATTAAAACTCTTAGAGGAAAACATAGGCAGAACACTCTATGACGTAAATCATAGCAAGATCTTTTTTGATCCACCTCCTAGAGAAATGGAAATAAAAACCAAAATAAATAAATGAAACCTAATGGAACTTCAATTCTTTTGCCCAGAAAAATAATCCATAATCAAGATGAAAAGACAACCCTCAGAATGGGAGAAAATATTTGTAAATGAAGCAACTGACAAAGGATTAATCTCCAAAATGTACAAGAAGCTCATTCAGCTCAATATCAAAAAAAAAAAAAATACAAACAACCCATTCCAATAATGGGCAGAAGATCTAAATAGACATTTCTCCACAGAAGATATACAGATTGACAACAAACACACAAAAGTATGCTCAACATTGCTAATTGCTAGAGAAATGCAAATCAAGACTAAAACGAAGTATCACCTCTCACTGGTCAGAATGGCCATCATCAAAATATCTACAAACAATAAATGCTGGAGAGGGTGTGGAGAAAAGGGAACCTTCTTGCACTGTTGGTAGGAATGTAAATTGATAAACCCACTATGGAGAACATTATGGTGGTTCCTTAAAATCCTAAAAATAGAACTAATATGAGCCAGCAATGCCACTACTGGTCATATACCCTGAGAAAACCATATTTCAAAAAATCATGTACCACAGTGTTCATTGCAGCTCTATTTACAATAGCTAGGACATGGAAGCAACCTATGTGTCCATAGACAGATGAATGGATAAAGGAGGTGTGTCACATATATACAATGGAATATTACTCAGCCATAAAAAGAAAAGGTACTGAGTTATTTTTAGTGAGGTGGATGGAACTAGAATCTGTCATACAGAGTGAATTAAGTTAGAAAGAGAAAAACAAATACTGTATTTTAACACATATATATGGATTCTAAAAAAGAAAAAAATGTTTCTGAAGAACCTAGGGGCAGGACAGGAATAAAGATGCAGCCATAAGGGCTGGACTTGATGACACAGGGAGGATGAAGTGTAAGCTGGGACGAAGTGAGAGAGTGGCATTAACATATATACACTACCAAATGTAAAATAGGTAGTGGGAAGCAGCCACATAGCACAGGGAGATCAGCTCAGTGCTTTGTGACCACCTAGAAGGGTGGGATAGTGAGGGTGGGAGGGAGATGCAATAGGGAGGGTATATGTGGATATATGTATATGTATATATAGCTGATTCACTTTGTTATACAGCATAAACAAACACAAGGTTTAATGCAATTATACTCCAGTAAATATGTTTAATATATATATATGATATATAAAGATTATATATATATATATATGCACAACATGGTTATATATGAGTTAATGATCACATATCATTTAGAGTTTTAATATCATTATTCCATATCAATATGTAGGTTAATGTATTTTTTAAATTGAACTATAGTTGATTTACAATATTGTGTTTGTTTCAGTGGTATAGCAAAGTGATTCAGTTATACTCATATATATATATATATATATAATTAATACTCTTTTAATCATTAATAAATCTGAAGTTGAAGAACACCAAGTAACATTTAAATCCTATATGACTATTGCAGGCAAGATGTTCACAAACAGGGAAACAAAACCAGGTAAGTTGCCACCATCATAGAATGTTGCTTTAGCAAGATTTATTTCTGTACAAGTAAACTATGCATGCCACTGTCACCTATATGATTAAGTTTAGAAGAAATAAATTTATCAGAAGATATCTAATAAAAATAGTCTGTTGTTGAATAGACTCTGAACAACTAATCTTTGGGTTTTCCTTAAGCTTTGTCATTCATTTTGTACCTTCAAAAATATCTATCCTCTAATATACAGTTGCCTTCTTCGTGTTTCCATTTGAAAGTTTCAAGGCATTCTCAAACTTAAAATATCTGAAGGAGTGGAGTAGGGCAAGATGACTGAGTAACGAGTAGGAAGACCTTAAGCTCACTCTCTCCCATGGGCACACTAAACTTACAACTATCTACAGAGAAACTATTGATAAGAAATGCAAGAATTTTAATTGAAAATATCTTCTACAACTAAAGGTATAAAGATTAAACCACAATGAAACAAGTAGGAGGGGCATAGATAAGACCCATAAACCCTGGTGTGGGACTCAAAAACAGGAGAATAATTACAATTGCAGAGGTTCTCCCCAAGGATTGAGGAGTCTGAGCCTCACATCAGACTCCGCAGCCTGGGAGTTCTGCACCAGGAAGACAAGACCTTGGAACATTTGGCTTTAAGTGTCAGTGGGGCTTATTTTCAGGAGAAACAGAAAGCTGTAGGAAATAGAGACTCCACACTTAAAGACCACACACAAAATCTCACATGCTCTGCGACACAGAGCAAAAGCAGTTATTTAAAAGAAGCTTTGGTCAGATCCACCTGCTGATCTTGGAGTGCCTTCCCAGAGGCAGGAGGAAAGGAGATCACATAGATACTGGTGGCAGCCATTTTTGGAGCTCATTGTACCACAAAGCACAGGTACTGGCAAGTGCCACTTTGGAATCCTCCCTGTAGCTTATTAGCACAGACATGCAGCCCCACACAGTTACTGGGATGCCTCAAGCCAAGCAATTAGCCTGGGAATGAAACAGCCCCACCCAACAGCAGGACAGCTGCCTTGAGATCTCCTGTCCCACCAGCCACCCCATGATACAACCCTGTCCACTAGAGGGCCCAGGACACAGACCTGCTCACCAATGTACAGGCACTAGCCCTGGGACTATCTGGGTCCCACAGCCAGGTTTGGAGATCTTTCCCCATCTATAAAATGGCCAATACCAACTCTAGGACCCCGAGGGCCCTGCAGCCAGAGACCCTAGGATCCAGCTCTGTCGACCGATGAGCCAGCACCAGTACCTCTGCAACAACTAGCCAGATAACTCAGTACATGGCTCCACCAATGAGTGGCCAGCTCTCTCCCCACATGACCTCACCCACCAGTGGATGTGCACCAGCCCCAGGATCCCCTGGACACCTCCTCCACCCAATGGTGGTAGGCTAACAGCACCAGAAACAATGCAGTCCCACAGCCTGCTATACCCCATCTTACTCATCAGCAGGCCAGCACCAACATGAGGACCCCCTGAGCCCCTGAACCACCCACCAGTGGGCCAACACCAACACTGGGACACCTTGGGCCATTCAGCCAGCTGACCTTGGATCTGGGCCCGGCCACTAGCAAGCTGACACAAGCTTTTGGACACCATGGACTTTGTAGCCAGTGATGTCAGGTACCAGTCCTGCACACCAGCATGTCAACTCCAGCACTGGGATCCCCAGAGGCCTGCAGCCAGAGACCTTGGGACCAGGTTCAAACCACCAGTGAACTGGCACTAGCCATGGGACACCCTGGGGCTCCACAGCCAGCTGCCTTGTGACCTGTCTCCACTTACCAGTGACTAGCAGGCCCCACAAGGCAGAGCCTAGCAATCAACTGGACCAGGGATCAGCAACTCCTACCAGATTGCTCACAGTAGTCAGCCCACCATATCAGAAAGACACATGCAGCCCATATAAGGGGTACCCCTAGAGCATATACCTCTGGTTATCAGAGAGGGGTATGTGGCTAGGACCCACAGGAATCTCCTACAAAATGTCACTTCTCCAAGGTTGGGAAATGTAACTGAATACATAAAAATAAAAACAAAAAATTAGGCAAAATGAGGAAACAGAGGAATACATTCCAAATGAAGTAAGAAGATAAAACTCCAGCGGAAGAACTAAGTGAAGTGAAGGTAAGAAATCTACCAAATAAAGATTTCAAGGTACTTATCTAAAAATACTCAAAGAACTTGGGAAAAAATATATTAACAGAGTGAGAAGAAAGAAGTTTATTAGAGTTAGAAAATATGAAGAAAAAAACAGAGATGAAGAATACAGTAGCTGAAATGAAAAATACACTAGAAGGGAACAACTGTAGACTATGTAATAAAGAGGAATAAAACAGTGAACTAAAGACAGAGTACTGGAAATCATCAAAGTTGAAGAGAAAAAAGAAAAAAAGTATTTTTAAAATGAGGACAGTTCAAGAGACCTCTGGGACAACATCAAGCACACTAACCTTCTCATTATGGAGTCCCAGAAGGAGAAGAGAGTGAGAAAGGGGCAAAATACATATTTGAAGACATAAAAGCTGAAAAGTTCCCTAACTTGGGAAATGAAACAGACATACAAGTCCAGAGAGTCTCAAATAGGATCAACCCAAAAAGGACCACACCAAGACATACTGTATGTAAAATGGCAAAACTGAAAGATAAAGAAAGAAGGGTGAGCTTCAAGATGGTGGAAGAGTAAGATGTGGAGATCACCTTCCTCCCACAAATACATCAGAAATACATCTACATGTGGAACAACGCCTACAGAACACTTACTGAATGCTGGCAGAAGACCTCAGACCTCCCAAAAGGCAAGAAACTCCCCCACTTACATGGGTAGGGGAAAAGGAAAAAGAAAAACAGCAGAGACAAAAGAATAGGGATGGGACCTGCACTAGTGGGAGGGAGCTGTGAAGGAGGAAAGGTTTCCACACACTAGGAAGCCCCTTCTCGGGCGGAGACTGGGGGTGGGTGGGAGGGAGCTTCAGAGCCATGGAGGAAAGTGCAGCAACAGGGGTGCGGGGAGCAAAACGGAGAGATTCCCACACAGAGGATCTGTGCCAACCAGCACTCCGAAGGCTGAGAGGCTTGTCTGCTCACACGCCAGGATGGGTGGGGGCTGGGAGATGAGGCTCGGGCTTTGGAGGTCAGACCCCAGGGAGAGGACTGGGGTCAGCTGCGTGAACACAGCCCGAAGGGGGCTAGTGCACCACGGCTACTCCGGGAAAAACTCTGGAGCTGCTGAAGAGGCAAGAGACAACTGTTTTGGGATGCACGAGGAGAGGGGATTCAGAGCTCCACCTAAACGAGCTCCAGAGACAGGCGAGAGCCACAGCTATCAGCAGGGAACCTACTTCAACATAATAAAGGCCATATACGACAACCCCACAGCAAACAACATTCTCAATCCTGAAAAACTGAAAGCATTTTGCCTAAGATGAGGAACAAGACAAGGATGTCCGATCTCACCACTACTCTTCTACATAATTTTGGAAGTCCTAGCCATGGCAATCAGAGAAGAAAAAGGAATAAAAGGAATACAATTTGGAAAAGAAGAAGTAAAACTGTCACTGTTTGCAGATGACATGATACTATATATAGAGAATCCTAAAGATGCTGCCAGAAAACTACTAGAGCTAATCAATGAATTTGGTAAAGTAGCAGGATACAAAATTAATGCACAGAAATCTCTGGCATTCCTATACACTAATGATGAAAAATCTGAAAGTGAAATTAAGAAAACACTCCCATGTACCATGGCAACAAAAAGAATAAAATATCTAGGAATAAACCTACCTAAGGAGAAAAAAGACCTGTATGCAGAAAATTATAAGACACTGATGAAACAAATTAAAGATGAGACAAATAGATCGAGAGATATACAATGTTCTTGGATTGGAAGAATCAACATTGTGAAAATGACTCTACTACCCAAAGCAATCTACAGATTCAATGCAATCCCTTTCAAACTACCACTGGCATTTTTCACAGAACTAGAACAAAAACTTTCACAATTAGTATGGAAACACAAAAGACCCCAAATAGCCAAAGCAATATTGAGAAAGGATGGAGCTGGAGGAATCAGGCTCCCTGACTTCAGACTATACTACAAAGCTACAGTAATTAAGACAGTGTGGTACTGGCACAAAAACAGAAATATAGATCAATGGAACAGGATAGAAAGCCCTGAGATAAACCCACGCACATATGGTCACCTTATCTTTGACAAAGGAGGCAAGAATATATAGTGGAGAAAATACAGTCTCTTCAATAAATGGTGCTGGGAAAACTGGACAGCTACATGTAAAAGAATGAAATTAGAACACTCCCTAACACCATACACAAAAATAAACTCAAAATGGATTAAAGACCTAAATGTAAGGCCAGACACTATCAAACTTTTAGAGGAAAACATAGACAGAACACCCTATGACATAAATCACTGCAAGATCCTTTTTGACCCACCTCCTAGAGAAATGGAAATAAAAACAAAAATAAACAAATGGGACCTAATGAAACTTTTGCACAGCAAAGGAAACATAAACTAGACCAAAAGACAACCCTCAGAATGAGAGAAAATATTTGCAAATGAAGCAACTGACAAAGGATTAATCTCCAAAATTTATACGCAGCTCATGCAGCTCAATATCAGAAAAATAAATAACCCAATCCAAAAATGGGCAGAAGACCTAAATAGACATTTCTCCAAAGAAGGTATACAGATTGCCAACAAACACATGAAAGGATGCTCAACATCATTAATCATTAGGGAAATGCAAATCAAAACTACAGTGAGATATCACCTCACATCAGTCAGAATGGCCATCATCAAAAAATCTACAAACAATAAATGCTGGAGAGGCTGTGGAGAAAAGGGAACCCTCTTGCATTGTTGGTGGGAATGTAAATTGATACAGCTACTATGGAGAACAGTATTTATGTTCCTTAAAAAGCTAACAATTGAACTATCATTCGACCTAGCAATCTCCCTACTGAGCATATATCCTGAGAAAACCTTAATTCAAAAAGAGTCATGTACCACAATGTTCATTGCAGCGCTATTTACAATAGCCAGGACATGGAAGTAACCAAAGTGTCCATCAACCAATGAATGGATAAAGAAGGTATGGCACATATATACAATGGTATATTACTCAGCCATCAAAAGAAACGAAATTGAGTTATTTGTAGTGAGGTGGATGGACCTAGAGATTGTCATACAAAGTGAAGTAAGTCAGAAAGAGAAAAACAAATACTGTATGCTAACACATATATATGGAATCTAAAAAAAATTAAAAGAAAAAAAATGGTCATGAAGAACCTAGGGGCAAGATGGGAATAAAGACACAGACCTACTAGAGAATGGACTTGAGGATACGGGGAGGGCTAAGGGTAAGCTGGGACAAAATGAGAGTGTGGCATGGCCATATATACACTACCAAACATAAAATAGGTAGCTAGTGGGAAGTAGCCTCATAGTACAGGGAAATCAGCTCCGTGCTTTGTGAACACCTAGAGGGGTGGGATAGGAGGGTGGGAGGGAGGGATACGCAAGGGGGAAGAGATATGGGTATATATGTTTATGTATAACTGATTCACTTTGTTATAAAACAGAAACTAACACACCACTGTAAAGCAATTATGCTCCAATAAAGATGTTATAAAATAAAAGATAAAGAGAGAATATTAAAAGCATCAAGAGAAAAGCAACAATGGAAAACAGTATGGAGGTTACTCAAAATGTTAAAAATTACACTACCATATGATCCAGCAGTTCCACCCTTAAGTATTTATCTGAAGAAAATAAAAACACTAATTAGAAAAGATATATGCACCTCTATGTTCACTGCAGCATTATTTACAATAACCAAGAGGTGGAAGTCTCCTAAGTGCTCATCAGTAGATGATTGAATAAGGAAGTTGTAATGTATATACAATGGAATATTACTCAACCATAAAATGAATGAAATCTTGCCATTTGCAAAAACATGTATAGACTTAGAGGGTATTATGCTAAGTGAAATCATTCAGACAGAGAAAGACAAATACTGTATGATATCATATCACTTATATGTGGAATCTAATAAAATAAACAAGTATAAAAAATAGAAACAGAATCTTAGATAAAGAGAAGAAATAGGTGTTTGCCAGTGTGGAGTGTCATTGTGTGGGGGGAAGCAATAGGTGAAGCATATGAAGAGTTACATTCTTTCAGTTGCAAAAGAAATGAGCCATGTTTATGAAGTGCTGTTTGGGAAATATAGTCAATAAATATGTCATATTTTTGTATGGTGTCATATGTCATAACTAGACATTATGGTGATCATTTTGAAATGTATAGAAATATCAAACCAGTATGTTGTGTAACAGGAACTAACGTAGTTTTGTAGGTCAATAACATTCCAAAAACAAACTCATGGAAAAAGAGATCTGACTTGTGGTTAGCAGGGGCAGGGTATAGGAGGAGGGGACATTGGATAAAGACATTCAAAATGTATAAGCTTCCAGTAATTTGATAAATGTAATCTACAACATGATATATATAATTAACACCACTTCATGTTATATAGGAAAGTTGTTAAGTGAAGAAACCTAAGAGTTCTCATTACAAGGAAAAATGCTTTTTTCTGTTTCTTTAATGTTGTACCTACATGAGATGATGGATATTCACAAAATTTATTGTGATAACCATTTCATCATGTATGTAACTCAATGATTGTGCTGTACACCTTAAGCTTATACAGTGCTGTATGTCAATTTTATGTTAATAAAACTAGAAAAAAAACTTTTTTTAAATATCTTGAGTTAAGCAACCCACATGCCCATCAACAAATGAATGGATAAACAAATTATGGTATATACATGCAATAGAATATTATTTAGCCTTGAAAAGGAAGGAAATCCTGTCACATGTATTGACTTTGAAAAGAAAATTCTGTGCTATTCCACTTATATGAAGTATCTGAAGTAATCAAATTCATAGAAAAAAATAGAATGGTGGTTACCAGGGGCTAGGTGGAGTGGGATATAGGAAGTTGTTAAGTGGATTTAGAGTTTCAGTTTTGTAAGATGAAAAAGTTCTAGAGATCTTTTGTGCTAAAATGTTAATATACAAAATACTGCTGAGGTGTACATTTAAAAAGGATTAAGATGGTTCACTTTATAATTTTTTCATAATTAAAATTAAAATATACATGAAATTAAATTTATGTTCATCACTCCAAAGTTACTTTTTCTTTAGTCTTCTCCATCTCTCCAGCATGACCCATCTGAACAAACCATACACTTGTGAGTCAAATGATAAATACCTCCCCTTTACTTCCCACAACCAATCCATCATCAATTCCTGCTAACTCTACCTCTAAAATATTTCTTGAATATGTCCATGTGTTTTTAATTCCACTGCCCCAAACTTGATGTAAGCCATTATTATTTCTTATGTAGACTCCCAATCTGTTTCCTAACACTCAGTTTTGCTGTACTCCAACACAGTGTTCTTACAGCATATGATATTTTTTAAATAGCAGTAATTTGGAATACGTCATGTCACTCATTAAAATTCTTCTATGGCTTCTTGTTACTCTTGGGATAATGTTCATAATTCTTAACATGGTCTTCAGGGCTGTACATCAGCTTCATATCATGTCATTCTCACTCTTAATCTTGACATTCCTGCCAGATTGGTCTCCTTTCATTTCCTCCAAAAGTCTTTTTTTTTTTCCTCTTCAAGGATTTCATGCATGGTGTTTCCTCTGCATTACTCTCTTCTAGTAAAATGTCATATTCATCTTTAGGTCATACCTAAAATGTGACTTCCTCAGAATGTCTTTGTTTAACCACTAAGCAATTGCTTAAAAACATGCATAAAAAAAGTGCATGTATCATAAGTGTAGAGCTCAATGAATTTTTAGATCCTTGAAAACAACCATATTACTAACATCTATATCAAGAAACAGAAGGTCCCTTATGCTCATTTCTGGTCATAAACCCTATCTTAAGCAGTATAAATCAGTTTTTCCTGTATTTGAATTGTATATAAATGGAATGATAAAAATATATACCCTCTTGTGGATAGCTTATGCTTAATATTTTGTTCAAAAATTTCATGCATATTGTTATTCTTGTTATTGTCTATTTTAATTGCTGCATTGTATCTCATTGTTTGGATAAACCCAAATGTATTAATCTATTCTACTCTAGATGGACGTTCCAGTTGTTTCCAGGTTTGCCTATCATGAATAATGCTACTATGCACATTTATAGCATTGTTGTGTGTGTGTTTGTGAACAAACGTACAAATTTCTGTTGGATATGTGCTGAGGAGTGAAATTCTTATTTCATAGTATATGACCTCGTTCATCTTTAGTAATAGTGCCAAATAGTTTTCTTAAACCGTTATACCAATTTACACTCCCAGAATTATTAATGAGTATTACAATTTCTCCAGATCCACACTAAAAATTGGTATTTACTGTCTTTTTCATTTTAGCAATTCTGGTGCATATGTTGTTAAAGTTTGCATTCTTAATTTTTGAAGAATCTCCAATACTGGATAAAGAATATATTATATATATATATATATATATATATATATATATATTCAATGGAATACTACTCAGTCCTTAAAAAAATGAACCTTGCCATTTGTGACAATGTGGATGAAATTTCAGGGTATTATGCTAAGTGAAATAAGTCAAAGGGAAAAAGACACAAAACATATCATTTCACTCATCTGTGGAATATAAAAACATAAAAATAAATGAACAAAGCAAACCAAACAGAAACAAACACATAGATACAGAGAACAGAGTAGTGGTTACCAGAGAAGAAAAGGGGTAGGTGAAGGGGGTCAACTTTATGCTGATTAATGGAAACTAAACCTTTTGTAATGAGCATGCTGTAGTGTATACAGAAGTCAAAGTATAATATTTTATACATAAAACTTATATAATGTTATAAACCAATGCCACATCAATAAGAAAACTAATGTTTTCCTGTTGACTAGTGAAATTGAGCACCTTTTTATATGTGTATTGGTTATTAGGATGAACGTTTTCTGAAGGACTTGTTAAGGTTTTTTGCCCATATTTCTAAGGGATTTTCTGCTTTTTTCTTTCTTTTTGAAATGTTCTTTTTCTTATAGAATTCAAAGAGTTTTTTAAAATATATTTTGGATATAAGTTTTCTATTGAGTATAGGTGTAAAACTACCTTCTCACACTATACAGTTTCCATTTTCACTATATGCACAGTGTTTTTTGATAAAGGAAAATTCTTTTTTAAAATTTATTTTATTGAAGCATAGTTGATTTACAGTGTTGTGTTAATTTCTGTTGTGCAGCAAAGTAATTCAGTTATACATATATATAATAGTTTGCATCTGCTAATCCTAAACTCCCAACCCATTCCTCTCCCACCCCCTTCTCCCCCTTTGCAACCACAAGTATGTTCTCTACACCTATGAGTCTGTTTCTGTTTCATAGATAAGTTCATTTATGTCATATTTTAGATTCCACATATAAGTGATATCATATGGTGTTTGTCTGACTTACTTCACTTAACACGATAATTTCTAGGTCTATCCATGTGGTTGCAAATGGCATTATTTCATTCAATTTTATGGCTGAGTAGTATTCCTTTATATATATATATATATATACATATATACATATATCACATCTTCTTTATTCATCTGTCAATGGACATTTATATTATTTCCATGTTTTGGCTATTGTAAATAGTGCTGCTATGAACATAGGGGTGCATATATCTTTTCAAATTATAGTTTTGTCCAGATATATGCTCAGGAGTGGTATTTCTGGATCATAGAGTAACTCTAATTTTAGTTTTTTGAGGAGCCTCCATATTCTTTTCCATAGTGGCTGCACCAATTTACATGCTCATCAACAATGTAGGAGGGTTCCCTTTTCTCCCCACACTCTCCAGCATTTATTAACTGTAGACTTTTTAATGGTGGCCATTCTGACCAATGTGAGGTGGTATCTCACTGAAGTTTTGGTTTGCATTTCTTTAATAATTAGCGATGCTGAACATCTTTTCATGCACCTATTGACCCTCTATATGTCTCCTTTGGAGAAATGTCTATTTAGGTTTTCTACCCATTTTTCTATTGGGTTGTTTGTTTTGTTTTGTTATTGAGTTGTATGAGCTGTTTGTATATCTTGGTAATTAAGCCCTTGATTTGATTTGTTAATGTATTGCTTAAAATATTTGCATTCATATTCATGAGAGAGAAATTTTCTAGAATCTCTTTTCTTCTCAAATTTTGGGCTCCAAGTTATATTGCCCCATAAATGAAATGAGAAGTAGTCTCTCTTTTTATTTTCCTTTGGAAAAGTTTGAGAAAGATTGGTATAGTTTTTTACTAAAATGTGTACAAAAACTCACCACTTAAGCCAGGTGAGTCTGGTGTGTTTTGTTTGTTTGTTGCTTGCTTTGTTTTTTTGTTTTTGGAGAGAAAGGATCTTATTAGCAGAGTCGTTTCATTTAATAGACATAGATCGAAGTACTCTGATTTTCTATTTCTAATAGTTTAGTATGTTGTCTTTTTAAGGACCTTACTCATGTTATTTAATTTGTCAAAATTATTGATATAATTTTTTTCACAATATTGTCTTATCCTTTTCATGTTTGTAGGATCTATAGCAATGTGCCCTTTTTCATGCATGAAATTGGTGATTTTTGTTTCCTCTCTTCATTTCTTGACTTATCTTGCCAGAGTCCCAGCAATTTTATAAATATTATAAGGCAACATTTGCTTTATTCATGCTATATGAGAAAAAAAATAACAAACATTATATAATAAATATTTTTCTCTCCCTCATGTACTTGTAGATTGGCTCTATTTCATTCCCTGGGTCAGCTAGGCTTAGTCCAGTCTGCAAGTAGGAATTGCTTTTGGTCCACATTTCTCTTCATTTTTCTTAAACTAGCAAACACTCTGGGCATATTCTACTTGTGTCAGAATACAAAAGTGCAAGTGGGAGAGCAGAGAATTGCTATTTTTTTAAGACTTAGATTTGGAACACTCACAGTGTTGTTTCTACCCACATTCTCTTGGCCAAAGAAAGTAATAAGGCCAAATGCATTCATGTGGCAGGGAAGTAATACTTGCTCACAGTGGAAGGGACTGTAAAATCACAAAGCAATGGATATGAATGCACAATTCTCTTACATGAGCAAGAGGAGTTGGCAGCAACAATGTAATTTATCACATTATTCTTATCAAAGAATTAAATTTTGGCTTTGTTTTCTCTGTTGAACATTTGTATTTTGTTTTATGGAGTTAAACAAAAAATCTAATTTTTCAGCCTTTTATATATTCATGATATGAAAATATATGCATGAAAGAACATAAATTTCCCTCAAAATGTTTATCTATATTCCATAACTTTGGATATATTGTATCATTATTATTACTCAGTTCAAAATATTTTCTAATTTCTCTTGAAATATTTTAAAATTTAAATTAATTTTTTATACAGCAGGTTCTTATTAGTTATCTATTTTATATGTATTAGTGTATATATGTCATTGAACTTCTTAATTGGTCTTTATTTGTTTGATCATTTGGGGTGAGTATATAGCTCAATTTCCAAGCATTTGGTGATTTCCTAATTATGCTTTTCATTATCAGTGTCCAGCCTAATGCTACTGTATCAGAGAACAATTTTGCATAATTTTAGTTATAAGATGTGTTTTAAAATCCAGCATGTAGGGCTTCCCTGGTGGCACAGTGGTTGAGAGTCTGCCTGCCGATGCAGGGGATGTGGGTTCGTGCCCCAGTCCAGGAGGATCCCACATTCCATGGAGTGGCTGGGCGTGTGAGCCATGGCCGCTGGGCCTGCGCGTCCAGAGCCTGTGCTCCGCAGCGGGAGAGGCCACAGCAATGAGAGGCCCGCATACCGCAAAAAAAAAATAAATAAATCCAGCCTGTAGTTATTTTTTAAATGTTCCATGTGGACTTGAAAATATGTATATTCTGAATTTGTTGGGTCCTGTGTTCTGTGTATTTCTTTATTGCAAGTTTGTTAATTGTATTGCTCATTTTTTCATCCATGCTTTAAAATATCCAAATATCATTGTGAATTTGTCTATTTCTTCTTTCATAACTATAATTTATGTTTTTCTTTATCTATTTTGAGCTGTTATTGGGTGAAGTTTTTAAATTGAAACACTTCTTTTGAACTAATCATTTTATGATTACCAAATGTCACACCGTAACTCCAGTAATGCTTAAGTATATACTGTGTTATATTGAATAAGCGTTCTTCTCTTATTAGTATCCTTTTCCACTCTTTTTTACATCTCTGAATCCCTATATTAAGGGTAAGGGTGTGTATCTTTTAGGCAACATAGGTTTTTAAAATTTTCTTTTGATTTTTTCAAATTCTTTTTAATTTGTTAATCTTAGATTTTACTTATTTAGTCTATTTATATTTAATAAAATTACTGATATATTTGGATTTATATATAGTATCATGCCACTTATTTTCTATTTACCATATTTGCTATGGCTTACCAGTCTACTTTATCTTGTCATTTTTTTGCCTTCTTAAAGTTTTATATTTTTCCTTTTATTAACTTTATACCTATTCAGTTAATATTATTTTAGTAGGTATCCTAGATATTACAACATGTACTCTATATTTATTAGAGTCTAATACAAATTATTACTTTACTATTTTTTGATAATGTTAGAACCTTAGAACACTTTATTTCCTTTTACCACATTCTTGCCTTTTGCATTATTTTTCATAGATTTTAATTCTGCATATATTTAGTGGCTTTAAATATAATACACATAACATATAACTCACAAATTTAAAGTATACAAGTATATTCACAAACTTGTGCAAAGTAAACACAAACTAAATTTAGAACATTATAATTCTCCCTCTCCAAATAAACCTTAGACCCATAGCGGTCACACCTGATTACCTCCCACCCCACTGCCAGACCTAGGCAACCACTAATTTACTCTCTCCCTCGATGTATTTTCTTCTTACAGCATTTTCATATGAATGATACCATGTAATATGTGGTTTTAATATCTGGTTTTATTTCCAATCTCTCAATTCTACTCTGTTTATCTATATGACTATGCTTATACCAGTACCATGCTCTCTTGAATATTGTAGCTCTGTAGTAAGTTTTGGAATTTGTGATATCTGAGTCCTACAAATTATTTCTTTCTTAAAATTGTTTTGGCTATTCTGAGTCCCTTGTATTTTCATATGAATTTAGGATCATGTTGTCCACTTCTACAAAAACCTGGCCCAGATTTTGATGGGGATTGTGATGAATATGCAAATAAATTTGGAGAATATTGCCATTTTAACAATATTAAGTCTTTATATCCATAAACATGGGCTGCCTTTCCATTTTTTTGTCTTCTATATTTTCTTTCAATGATGTTTTATAATTTTCAGCTGTATACTCCTTGTGTTAAATTTCTTCCTATTTATTTTATTTTTAGGTTATTTTATTTATTTTTTTGTTTTGTTTTTGTTTTTGTTTTTGTTTTTTTTTAAACATCTTTATTGGGGTATAATTGCTTTACAATGGTGTGTTAGTTTCTGCTTTATAACAAAGTGAATCAGTTTAGGTTATTTTAAATAGAATATTTTTGTTTTAATTTCCTTTTTGTATTTTTCATTGACAGTATATAGAAATATAATTGATTTTTATATATTGATCTTATATTCTGCAACCTTGAAGAACATATTTAATAGTTTTAAAAGATTTATTGTGGATTCCTCTATTGTAAGGCCTAAAATTTCAAGTGCTGCCTTTGATATCTTTGAGACTCAGGACCCCAAATATATAACCACAAGTTCTCCTACTATCACCAGATATGCTCCACATCCATTAGGAAGGGTTCACCACCTGGCTGGTTCTCCTATCAACTGGACCAGATCCACCCCACCCAGTCCTCAACCTAATGTTTTACACCTCCCTGCCAGCTCGTAAAAAAATTCAAATAAGCCAATCACTTGCTCCACTGGGAATCAGGGGCACCTCACTTTTTGGTTCCTAAAAAGCCTGACTTACATAGTTACTGCTGTTTCACTCTGCACCCAAGTATAACATCTGTGTGGCCCTGCATGGTGTATGGTGTCCTCCTTGCTCCAGCTGTGAGTATACTGCATTAATGAACTGCTGCCAATTTCATCTGTACAGTGTTTGGTGTCATGTGTTCAGCTGTCTTACACTGTTTAGGGTAGGGGATCCCTCCTTCACTAATGGAGTGAATAAGAGATGGTTATAACAATTTTCTAAGATTTTCTATATACAAGATAATGTCAACTGACAATAGAGTTTTACTTCTATTCTAATCTGGATGCCTTTTGTTTTATTTCCTTGCCTAATTACTCTGCTTGGAACCTCCAATACAAAGTGGAATAGAAGCAATGAGAGTGGATACCTTTGTCTTGTACCTAATCTTAAAGAAAATAATTCAACATTTCGCCATTAAGTATAAAGTTAGTTGTGGGTTTCGTAGATACCTTTTATCAGGCTGAGGAAGTCCCCTTGTACTCTTAATTTGTTAAGTGTTTTTATCACGAAATGGGATTGGATTTTGTCAGTGCTTCATTTTGCATTTACAGTAAGTCCCCTACATACAAATTAGTTCCATTCCGAGAGCACGTTCATAAGTCCAATTTGTTCGTAACTCCAACAAAATTAGCCTAGGTACCCAACTAACACAATCGGCTATATAGTACTTTACTGTAATAGGTTTAGAAAACTTTTCATACAAATAATACATAAAAACAAGCAAACACAAAAAATAAAGAAAACATTTTTAATCTTACAGTTCAGTATGTTGAAAAGTATTGTACAGTAGTACAGTATAACAGCTGGCATGCAGGGGCTGGCATTGAGAGAACAGGCAAAAAGAGTTACTGACTGGAGGAGGGAGAGGAAGTAGGAGATGGTAGAACTGAAAAATCATCAGCAATATGAGACGGAGGGGAAGCTGCAATTTCACTGATGCCTGACGTTGATGGCACAGGTTCTGGTTCCTTGCTGGATTCAATTTTATCTACCCTCCTGAAAAAACGATCCAGTGATGTCTGGGTAGTAGTTCCTTTCTCCCATCATAGATGACACAGTAGCACTGGATTGCATTCTGAATGGCTGCTGCAACCTTCATGTACCGTTTTACATTCAGGTCCTGTGCCTCAATAACTAACATTGCCTCCACAAATAAAGAAAATTCCCTTGGCATTTCCTGAATCGTGAATCTCTTCAGTTCTTCAGTTACTTCTTCTTCCTCTTGTCTCTCTTCATTCTTTCTCTGGGCCTCCAATTCCATCAGGTCTTCATTAGTATGTTCCTCGTGTTGCACAGCAAGGAGTTCAATTAAGTCATCCTCTTGCAGATCTACCTCCAGCTTCTCGCTGAGGGTCACTAAGTTGCTGAAGACCTCTTTGGACTCCTCATCCACCTTCTCACATCCACAAAAATTGTGAACAAACTGCAGGCAAAGTTTCTTCCAAACCTCCTTCGTGGTGATGGCCGTAACCTCATGCCAAGAAAAGTCAATTTTTTTATGGCCTTGTAGATGTTATAGTCCTTCTAAAATTGTTGCAAGGTTGTTCCTGATTCGTCACTCACCTTTACTGCCTGACAAAAAGTGTGACGTAAATAATATTTCTTGAAAGTCGCTATGTTATAGCGACTATATTATATCCCTTGTCCATAGGTTGGATGAGCGATGTAGTATTCAGTGGCAGATGCATTACTTTGACCTTGGGATGAAAGTCGTCCATGATTGGGGGGTGACCCAGAGCATTGTCAAGCAGCAAAAGAATGTTGAACGGAATGTACTTCTCCAAGCAATATGTCTCTACATCCAGGAAAACGTGATGGAAAAAACAGTACTGGAAAATGGCCCGTGTAATCCAGGCTTTGGGGTTACTCTTCCACACAACAGGAAGAGAGCCTTTGGCTATGTATTTAAGGGCTCTTGGGTGCTCTGAATGATAAACTAAGGGAGGCTTCAGCTTCATATCACCGGAAGCATTGTCACCAAACCAGAGTTAGCCTATACTTCGCTGCTTTATAGCCTGGTATCAACTTTTCCTCCTTACTGATATAACTTCGGTCTGGCATCCTCTTTCAGTACAGTCCTGTCTCGTCCACATTAAAAGCCTGTTCAGGTAAATATGTACCTTCATCAATAATTTCTCAAAGTGTTTCAGGAAATTCCTAGGCAGCTACCATATCTGCACTCACTATACCGCCACTTACTTTTACCGTGTGAAGGTTGGCTCTACCCTTGACCCGATGAAACCAGCCATGACTGGCATTAAAAGATGTGCCCTCTGATTCTTCACTGTGTTTCACCTTCAAGTCTTCATAAAGGCTTTTAGTTTTCTCTTGAATCAGCATTAAGCTGAGTGGGACTCAGCACTGATGCTGAGCCTGCATCCACACATTGAGAAGTTTCTCCACCTCCTTCAACACTTCTGTATGCTTCTTCGATATTATTGTCAACATCATTGGCACAGCAGACTTCATATGCTCCATGATCTTGTCCTTGTTCTTTAGCATCGTGCCAATGGTTGAACGATTCACATTATAAGAATGAGGACATCTACCATCTTTTTGCCTCACTCCAGTCTCTCAATTATTTTCACTATTGTTTCCATTGTTATCACTTGGCACTTCATAGCAGTACCAGCTATATCACTGCTGATTTTATGTTTGCTTCCGGATACCCTGGGCTTGAAATAAAGATACTGTACTACTGCACTCTGTACAGAACTGCACAGTAAAGTACACAAAAGCATAACCACTTGTAGAGGATGCACGCCTGTGACAATGTACGCCAGAAATATGATTGGATATGAAAACACATGTTCACATCTTTGAAAGCTTACAACTTGAATGCTTGTATGTAGGGGACTTACTGTATCTAAATAATTGTGCTTTAGCTTTCCTTTTAAGCTATTAATACGATGTATGTTATTCATTGATTTTACCTGATAAATGTTGGGTTCTGGCATAAATTCTATTTAGTTATGGTTTATGATCATTTTTATATGTTGCTAGGTTTGGATTGCCAATATTTTGTTGAAGATTTTTTTGCCTATGTTCATAAGAAATATTTTATTTTCTTGTCATATCTTTATCTGATTAAGATATCAGAGTAGTATTTGTCTTGTAGAAAGATTTGTGAATGATTTCATGCTCTGTAGTTTTTTGGAAGTGTTTGTGAGAAATTGTTGTTAATTATTCTTTAAATATATCTGTAACACTAAATATTTTAAAAATTCTGTACAACCATCTAAGCCTGCCCTTTTCTTTGTAATTTTAAAATTACTAGATCAAATTTTTATTTGTTATAAATATATTTAGATTTTATTTTTCTTCTTGAATAAGTTTCTATAGTTTGTATATACTAGCAGTTTTTTCATTACATCTAAGTCACTCACATAAAGTGTTCCTGGTATTTTTGTATAATCACTTTATTTCTGTAAAGTCAATAGTGATCTCCCGTCTTTCATTCCTGGCCTTAGAAAATTGATTTTTTTCTTCTTTTACCTTGACCAGTCAAATTTGTTGATCTTTTCAAAGAACCATCTTTTGATTTCAATGATTTTCTGTATTGTTTTCTTTTTCCATTTATTTCTACCCATTCTTATTTCTTTCTTTCTGCTTGTTTTAATTTAGTTTTCTTATTTTAGTCTCTTATGGTGGCAGGTTATGTTATTGGTTTGAGAGATTTTTTTTGAGAAAATTCTTTTGTAATATAAGCCTTTGAATCTACACATTTTCCTCTAAATACTGCTTTAGCTTCACCCATATTTTGGTATGTTGGGTTTTAATTTTTGTTCACCTCAATGATTATTTTCTACTTTCTTTTATTATGTCCTCTTTGACTTATTGGTTGTTTAGGAGAATGCTATGCAATTTTTACATCTTTGTGGATGTTCCAAATTTACTTCTGTTATCACTCTTTAATTTTGTTACATCATGTTCAAAGAACATACTTTGCATAATTTCAAACCTTCAAATGTTTGAGGCTTGTTTTATGGTCTACTCTGTGGTCTACCTTAGAGAATATTCTATGTGCTCTTGAGAAAAATATATTTTCTGCCATTGTTGGATGGAGTGTTTGTATAGGTGTTTGTTAGGTTTACTAATCTAGTTGGTTTATGCTCTTGTTAATGTTTTAATTCCCCTTGTTGATCTGCCTATGTCATTTATCCATTACTTAAAGTGGTTTATTGACATCAAAAACTATTATTACTGAATTATTTCTTCTTTCAACTTTGTCACTTATCACTTCATGTATTTTGAGGATTAGGTGCATATATGTTTATAATTGTTATGACTTCCTGGTGGATTGATACTCTTGTCAATACAAAACATTATTTCTTGTCTCCAGTAAAAATTTTGTCTTAAAGCCTATTTCATTTTATATTAATATAGCCATTCCAATTTTCTTTTGGTTGCTGTTGCATCAGTATTTTCTTCTTCCTTCTACTTTTAACCTATCTGTATCTTTTAAGCTAAAGTGTGTCTCCTGTACCAGTATATAGTTGAATCTTAATTTTTTAATTCAGTCAGATCTCTGCATTTTGATTGGATTGTTTAAAACACATTTAACGATATTATTGATATAGTTGGATAAACATCTGCCAATTTATTTTTCTTTACTATTGTTTCATGGGTTTTTCTCCTCTTTTCCTTATCTACAGACTTATTTTGCAACAAGTGAATATGCTTTATTGTGATACTTTAATTTGTTTAATTTTTTATAAGCCATAGTTGGGAGATTGTTTTTTAGTGGTTGCTCTAGGATTTACAATATACATCTTAACTTATCAAAATATATTTCCAATTTATACTGATATTCCATTGAAATATGTCTTTACTCTTAGTTACTCTATTCTCTCCCCAACTCTTGATTTATGCTATTATTGTAATACATATTATGTCAATATATTTTATGAACCCAACAATACATTTTTATAATTATCACTTTATATAATTTTGTCTTTTAAATAACCTGAGAGGAGAAAGCAGGGCAAGTACATATTTATAGAGTTTTCTATTTTAACCCTCCTATTTACCATTTCTCTTCATTTCTTCCTGTGCATGTGATTTATTATCTGGTCACATTATATTACAACACTACAGCTTTGTTCCCAGCCCACATTTTTGTGCCATTATATTCAAATACATTACATTTATATGTGTTATAGATCTGACAATACAATTATATACACAGAATGTTCTCTGAAATATTTTAAAATCAGTAAGAGAAAAAAAGGTCAAATCATGCAATTATACTGTCTTTTATTATTACCCACATGAGTACATGTACCAGTAATCTGGACTTGAAATGCACTCTGATGTCATTTGATTCAGCCTGAAGAACTTCTTTTAGTGTTTCTTCTAATGTGGGTCTGCTTGCAATATGTCTTCAGTTTTTGTTTATCTGGGAATGTCTTTATTTCACTTTCATATGAAAATTAGTTTTGGTGGATATAAGATTCTTAGCTGACAAGATTTTTTCCTTGCCACTTTGAATATGTCATTTAACTGCATTCTGAACTCCATCATTTCTAATGATATGTCAGCTACCAATTTTATTAGAGTTCCCATGTTCTTGATGAATTGTTTTTCTCTTGCTGATTTCAAGAATTTTTATTTGTCTTTGTCTTTCAATATTTAACTTTGTTTTATATGGTTGTGGATCTCAATGTTTATCTTACTTGCACATTTTTTGGCTTCTTGGATGTATACATTAATGTTTTTCATGAAATGTGAGAAGTTTTAAGTCATTATTCTTTCAAATATATGTTCTGATTCTTTCTGTCTCTCCTCTCCTCTCCTGGCATTCCCTTTATATATATATATATATTTGTACACTTAAAGGTTCTCCACATTTCTCTTGGGTGCTGTTCATTTTACTTCATTTTTTTCTCTCTTCTTCAGACAGCATAGATTCCATTAATGTGTATTCAAGCTAGCAGATTCTTCTGCCATGTCAAATCTAGTGTTGATCTCTCTACTGAAATTTCTATATTGACTATCACACTTTTTAACTGCAGAATTCCTATTTTACTCCTTTATGTAATTTCTGTAACTTTATTGGTACTCTCTATTTTAATGAGATATTATCATCATATTTTCCTTTAATTTTTTCATCTTTGATTATGTCTTTTCTAGTTGCTTTGACATATTTTTCTGTTTAGTTCAACTTCCGGGTCCCCCAAAGATGATTCTACTGCCTGCTGTTTTTCCTGTGCATGGGTCAGACCTTCCTGTTTCTTTGCATGTCTCATGATATTTCTTTGAAAACTAGAAATTTTAGAAAATATAATGTAGCCTCTCTGGATACTAATATCCTGTATTGCTCATTCAAACTTGGTTTTGTTATCCTTTACTTGTTTATGTAATGACTGAGCTGGACAAGTTCAGTAAAATCTATTTCTCTTACAGGGTGCAGTCTCTGATGTTGCTCCACAGAGGCCACAGCCTTGTGTATTTTCACAATCTCTCTGAACACCAGGAATGGCTTTCATTTTAGATAACCTTTTTTGACTTTTTTTTCTCTGACCGCCTGATTAAACTTCTGATCTATCTGCAATATTGGTATCATACCCATCTGTTAGATTTACATAATTGATTGCTCTATTGTTTTTGTCCTCTTAAATTTATATATTGGGCATAAATTTTCCATAGCTTTTTTCAACTGAAGTTGAGCTTTTCACTTGCTCTGAACCTACCCTAGATAGAAAATCTGAGTGGTTTAGCTGGAGCTGGAAGAGATAGAATGCGGAACTCACTCTTCATGGTGGACCCACCCAGGTCTTCTCTATGTAGCAGGATCTGTATGTGTGTGTGTTGGGGGGGAGGGGGTGAACTAGTGCTGTCATTGCCCTTTATGGATCCTCTGCAGTATAAAGCCAGGAAGAATGGGATCTGACAATGCTCAGGAGCTTCTGACTCTACCAAGGATATGTCTTCCAACTCAGGAAGCTGAGAGTATGAAAGCTGACTTCAGCTGGTAAGTCCCTTGAAGCAACTTTCCCACAACATATAGCTACGCAGGAAAAGAGGGACTTCGGTCTTCACCAGCTACCCCTGTATCTTCATTACATAGTGGGCATTGGAAATGGGGGACTGGTACCACCTGGCTGCTACTACTTGCTCAATATAGGCTATCTGCAGCATAAAGCCACAGAAAATGTTGATGTTTGCCAGCTAACAAAACCACCTAGAATAACTCTGAATGGCTCCCTGGCTTCTCAGCATGGCTTATAAAAGGCATTTTGTCTATAGGTTCTGGAGGTATAGATGATGAGGGCTGTGGCAGCTGCTTCAAGTGCAATGATATATCATTGTAAACTCGCTCTTCTTCTAGTAAAAAGGAATCATACAAGGATTAACTTGGGAGACTTTGCATAAATGTTTTATAATTTTAAAATGAGCTGGCACCCTCACGTGTGTTTTTTAACTCCCTTAGTTAAAATGGCAATTTTATTATTATTATTATTATTTAACATCTTTATTGGACTATAATTGCTTTACAATGGTGTGTTAGTTTCTGCTTTATAACAAAGTGAATCAGCTAGACATATACATATATCCCCATACCCCCTCCCTCCTGCATCTCCCTCTCACCCTCCCTATCCCACTGCTCTAGGTGGTCACAAAGCACCAAGCTGATCTCCCTGTGCTATGCAGCTGCTTTCCACTAGCTATCTATTTTACATTTGGTAATGTATATATGTCCACGCAACTCTCTCACTTCATCCCAGCTTACCCTCCCCCCTCCCCTTGTCCTCAAGTGCATTATTTATGCCTGCGTCTTTATTCCTGTCCTGTCCCTAGGTTCTTCAGAACCATTTTTTAAAAACAATTCCATATATATGTGTTAGCATACAGTATTTGTTTTTCTCTTTCTGACTTACTTCACTCTGTATGACAGACTCTACGTCCATCCACCTCACTACAAATAACTCAGTTTCATTTCTTTTCATGGTTAAGTAATATTCCATTGTATATATGTGTCACATCTTCTTTATCCATTCATCTGTCGATGGACACTTATGTTGCTTCCATGTCCTGACTATTGTAAATAGAGTTGCAATTAACATTGTGGTACATAACTCTTTTTAAATTATGGTTTTGTCAGGATATATGCCCAGTAGTGGGATTGCTGGGTCATATGGTAGTTCTAATTTTAGTTATTTAAGAAACCTCCATCCTGTTCTCCATGGTGGCTGTATCAATTTACATTCCCACCAACAGTGCAAAAGGTTTCCCTTTTCTTCACACCTCCTCCAGCATTTATTGTTTGTAGATATTTTGATGATGGCCATTCTGACCGGTGTGAGGTGATACCTCATTGTAATTTTGATCTGCATTTCCCTAATATGTAGCAAATTTAGGCATCTTTTCTTGTGTTTGTTGGCCATCTGTATGTCTTTTTTAGAGAAATGTATACTTAGGTCTTCCACCCATTTTTGGACTGGGTTGCTTGTTTTTTTGATATTGAGCTGCATAAGCTGCTTATATAAATTGGAGATTAATCCCTTGGCAGTTGCTTCATTTGCAAATATTTCCTCCCATTCTGAGGGTTGTCTTTTCATCTTGTTTATGGTTTCCTTTGCTGTGCAAAAGCTTTTAAATTTCATTAGGTCTCATTTGTTTATTTTTGTTTTTACTTTCATTAATCTAGGTTGTGGATTGAAAAAGATCATGCTGTGATTTATCTCAGAGAATGTTCTGCCTATATTTTACTCTAAGAATTTTATAGTATCTGGTCTTATATTTAGGTCTTTAATCCATTTTGAGTTTATTTTTGTGTATGGTGTTAGGGAGAGTTCTAGTTTCATTCTTTTACATGTAGCTGCCCAGTTTTCTCAGCACCACTTAATAAAGAGACTCTCTTTTCTCCATTGTATACTCTTGCCTTCTTTGTCATAACTTAGGTGACCATAGCTGTGTGTGGGTATATCTCTGGACTTTTTATCCTGTTCAATTGATCTATATTTCTGTTTTTGTGCCAAGAGGAAATCAAAAAATACCTAGAGACAAATGGCAATGAAAACATGACAATTCAAAACCTATGGGATGCAGCAAAAGCAGTTCTAAGACAGAAGTTTATAGCAATAAAATCCTACCTCAGGAAATAAGAAAAATCTCATATAAAATACCTATCCTTACACCTAAAGCAACTAGAAAAATAAGAACAAGCAAAACACAAAGTTAACAGAAGGAAAGAAATCATAATGGTCAGAGCATAAATAAATGAAATAGATGTGAAGAAAATAATAACAAAGATCAATGAAACTAAAAGCTGGTTATTTGAGAAGATAAACAGAGTTTATAAACCTTTAGCCAGACTCATCAAGAAAAAAAAGGAGAGGATTCAAATCAATAAAATTAGAAATGAAAAAGAAGTTATAATGGACACCACAGAAATACAAAAGATCATAAGAGATTACTACAGGCAAGTATACACTAATAAAATGGACAACCTAGAAGAAATGGATGAAGTCTTAGAAAAACTGAACCAGTAAGAAATAGAAAATATGAACAGACCAATCTCAAGTACTGAAATTGAAACTGTGATTAAAATTTTCCAACAAAATAGTCCAGGGCCAGATGGATTCACAGGTGAATACTTTCAAACATTAATACAAGAGTTAACTCCTACCCTTCTGAAACTTCCAAAAAAGTGCAAATGAAGGAACATTCACAAGATCATTATATGAGGCCACAATCACTCTAATACCAAAACCAGACAAAGATATCACAGAAAAAACAAAATTATAGGCCAATGTCACTAATGAACATTGAAACAAAAATCTCAAAAAAATACCCATAAAACAAATTCAACAACACATTTAAAGGATTATAAAACATGATCAAGTGGGATTTATCCCAGGGATGCAAGGATTTTTCAATATATGCAAGTCAATCAATGTGATACACCACATTAACAAATTGAGGAATAAAAAGCATATGATCATCTGAATAGATGCAGAAAAACCTTTTGACAAAGTTCAACACACATATATGATAAAAACTTTCCAGAAAGTGGGCCCAGAAGGAACATACCTCAACATAATAAAGGACATATATGACAATCCTACAGCTAACATCATACTCAATGGTGAAAAGATGAAAGCATTTCCTCTAAGATCAGGAACAAGAGAAGGATGTCCACTCTCACCACTTTTATTAAACATAGTTTTGGAAGTCTTAGCCATGAATATAAGGGAAGAAAAAGAAATAAAATAATGCAAATTGGAAAAGAAATAAAACTGTCACTGTTTGCAGATGACATGATACTATACATAGAGAATCCTAAAAATGCTACCAGAAAACTACTAGTGCCCATCAGTGAATTTGGTAAAGTTGCAGGTTACAAAACTGATACACAGAAATCTGTTGAATTTGTGTACACTAACAATGGAAATCAGAAAGAGAAATTCAAGAAACAATCCCATTTACTACCACATCAAGGATAAAATACTTAGGTAGCTAAGGAGGCAAAAACCTATGCTTAGGAAACTATAAGATACTGATGAAAAAAAAAAAAAGCTGCCACAAACAGATGGAGAGATTTACCATGTTCTTGGCTTAGAATAATCAATATTGTGAAAATGACTATACTACCCAAAGCAATCGACTGATTCAATGCAATCCCTATCAAATTACCAATGGCATTTTTCACAGAATTAGAACAAAAACATCTACATTTTGCATAGAAGCACAAAAGACCATGTATAGCAAAAGCTATCTTGAGAAAGAAGACCAGAGCTGAAGGAATCAGGCTTCCTTACTTCAGAGTATACTACAAAGCTACAGTAATCAAAACAGTATGGTATGGGCACAAAGGCCATACATATTTTAAAAATATGTTTGTTTCTTCTTTTATCTACTAACTAGTGTGGCTAGTTCAGCTAGCTTTATTAAAATACAAATGACAGAACAGAGAAGAGTATGCATAGCCATTCATTTGTACAATCAGAAGATGCTTTAGTCATAAAAGAAAAAAAAAAGAAAGGAACCAAGAAAAGATTCTCAAATTCATGAGACTGTGGAAGTTTTCACCAATGAAAGGAAAACCTTTTATAAACTGGGACTCAGAGTAGTTCTTTATTTTAAGGTGCTGATGAAATTATGTGTTAAGCAGATTAAATGGAGACCATACAGAAATTTTAAGTAATAAGTTTACAATGTCAAATAATTTCCCACATGTTAATTTTCTAACTCCAAGTTCTCCAACAGGTCCAATTCTTAGCGTGATAGAGTAGGCCTTTGCTCCCAGCTACTTATTCTTACAGCTAAAAAAACCCTCAGATGTAACTTAATAACTAATCATAAGAAAATTCTAACAGGTAGAAAGAAAATGTTGGACTACCTAGGGAGCTCAGGACTTCAGGTACGACATGGCAGTGGCTTCTCAAGCTTTGCTTATTGGCTAACACATATCCTGAAAATGTTATTGCAATAGCCTCTGACTCAAAACACTAACTGGTGACACAAAAGAAGCTTCAAGAAAGCTTATTTTTCCTAGTCTATAAACCTGGAAAATGGTAGTTTAATAACAGAAAACGTTTTAACAATAACTATTCTACTCCAATCAGACACCAGCAGAAAAAAATTGCCTCCTCCCCATGATATCAATGGGGTGAATAAGGAGCTGATATGTAACCACACCACATGGAAGCATGTTGTGGCACTCCAGTTTACCTGCATGGTAATATTGGTGAGTCCAGACAGGGAGATAATTAATCCCTTGCTTGGCAGAAGCAGGTGACGCTCTGATTTCCCCATTGGATTGTGTTGGCAGGGCTGAGGAGGGAGCTATTTATTCATTCACCTGTCCTTGAAAGCAGGACACTCTTTGATTCCTTTTCTGGGGTAGTATGAATGAAGATGTGTAGGAGCTGATCTTTCATCTCTCACCTAATGGAAGCAAGTGGTGCTAGATTTTCCTGCTGGAGTAGTGGCAAATAGAGTCCAACGTCAATCTGAGCATCCACTCTCACTTGTCAGCAAAGAGAGTTAACAAGGCAGTGTGAGGCAAAGCTAGTATCTAATCTGCTTCATCCTCACCCCAGAGCCAGTGGATCTCATTGAGGGGCTGTGCCTATACCCCCGCCTGGCATTACTATGAGACAATATGGTGGTGTGAAATGGAGCTAGGTACCACTCCACTATCTTCCTGGCGTCAGCAGGGCCCCAGGGGGAATTAACTGGCCACAACCTTCTAGAAACAGGACACTGAAAGAGGAGATGTGAAGCAAAGCTTAGTGACACTCTATCTCCTACCAGTGTCAGCAGGGCCAATGGAGAGCTGAGCCTCTAGCAACATTCAATATCAGTTGCACAGTACAAGGTGATCCAAAATCAGGATCACCTTGAAGTGAAGAAGAAGGTTGACTGACTTGGGTCCTCTGTGGTTGTATAACAACACTGCATTGTATTCCCTGTGTTTTAGTATTTTAATCTCCCATACATGCTGCAGTGGACAAAGGAGCATCCTGAAACTGTCAACCACAATGGATAGAGAGACAAGCACAACAAAAAACAGGAAATGAAAAAAAAATCTTGATCGTGTTAGACAAGTCACTGGAAAGGGAAAGCCCAGTAGAGACTTGGGAGGCAGATTCATAACCAATGGCAGCAGTG
Organism: Delphinapterus leucas; assembly: GCF_059928025.1. Classification (NCBI taxonomy): domain Eukaryota; kingdom Metazoa; phylum Chordata; class Mammalia; order Artiodactyla; family Monodontidae; genus Delphinapterus; species Delphinapterus leucas. Next base: position 47,343,249 of record NC_143150.1, on the reverse strand, counting down.
GTTAATCCGCATACAGCAATATCAGTAGCAAAACACAGTAGGGCTATCCAATTTCCACCTAGCAGTGGTCAGCAGAAGTAGCACAATCTGCCATTAAAGCATCATTAGTAGACTGTACAAGGGAAAACCAATCACTGCCTCACATCAGCCAGCAGGAGTAGGCCTACCTGCGTGCATCAGAATCCCCAGCAGATCTTAGGTGGATAAAGCCATTTTCTGCCTCAAAACTTCTGGTAGCGGTGAGTATGATCTGCATGCAGCAGTGGCAATAGTAGAAACAATGAAGTGTCGGGTCACCCCTTCTCCACTCTCACTGACAACCACAGAAGTATTTGAAGAAATAATGTCTGAAAACATCCTAAACTTGGTGAGAGATACAATATGTTCACAGCATCATCACTGGTAGAGCCTGTGGACCAATCCATTTTCCGTCCTACAAACACAGAGAGTGGCAGGTCTCATCTACCTATAGTGGAGCATCAGGAAAGTCCAGGAGAGCTGCTAAAATATATATGCTAAAGCTTGAAAGAGTGACTGGTAAAATAATTTAAATAGAATGAAGTCTCCTAACATAATATCCAAAACTGTATCCAGGTATAATAAAAAATCACTAGTCACATAAGAAAAATGATAATCACAACTTAAATGAGAAAATAAAATGGACAGAAAACGATTAGATACATCAAATATTGATATTATCTGACTGTAATTTTAGAGCAGCTATCATAAAATTATGTCAATAAGTAATTATGATTTCCTTTGAAATGAATAAATGTAGAGATCCTCAGAAAAGAGATATGTTATGAAAAGATCCCAATAGGAATTAAGAATTGAAGAATAAAAAAACACAAAATAAAAAGTTATTGGAAAGGCTCAGTAGTAGGCATGACAGAAGTTAAAATCAGTTAAACTGATGACAGTGGAAGAGAATTTCCATAATATTAAAAACAAAAGTAAATAGACTGAAAAATAAAAATGAGCAGAGACTCAGGAACTTGTGAGATAATAATCCAAGATTTAATATTTATATCATTTGAGCACTAGAAGTAGAAAAGAGAGTGATTGTGACTGAAGAAGTATTTGAAGAAACAATAGCTGAATACATCCAAAATTTGATAAAAGGCATAAACCTATAGATTCAAAAAGCCAAGTAAATATCAAACAAGATAAACTCAAATGAATCCATGCCAAGACATGTCATAATTAAAGTTCTGAAAATTAAATAAAAAGAAAATAAAACCTCAAAAGCAACCAGAGGAAAATGACTCATTACCAATAGGGAGATATTAATTTAAATGACAGTGACAGAACATTTTCTCAAATACTGATAGAAAAAAACACTTACTGAGAATTATATAATCAATGAAACAATTCCTCAGGAATAAAGGGTATGAAGAGATATTCTTAGACAAAAGAAAGCTAACATAATTTGTCCCTAGTAAATTTTACTTTGACTAATGGCTAAAGAAAGCTTTTCAAACAAAAGAAATAATAAGAAGGATTGGAAATTGAAAGAAGAAAGGAGAAAAACAGAATGGGTAAACGTAGAAGTAAATAAAAGAGATTTTTCTTCTTCCAATGAAATTCTTAAATCATATATGATTGTCAAAGAAAAAATTATAGCATGCATTGTGGTGTTTGATGTATGTAGAGAAAATAGCAGAGACAATTATATTTAATAATTGGGGAGGGTAAAGGGACTCAAATGGAAGCAGTTTCAATACTTCACTTAAAGAGGTAAACCACTGAGTATCAGCAGTTTGTGAGAAGCTACATATGTATATTGGAAAACCTAGAGAAACCAAAAGAAAATTAAACAAAATGATTTACTCAAAACAAATACATTTTTTTAAAAAATGAAACCCTAAAAAATCAAGTAATTTACAAGAAGCCAAGAAAAGAGAAAAAGAGAATAGAGAAATGCATAGAGTGCAAATAATAAAATGGCACACTTAGGTACAAACATATAATTACTATTTTTTTTTAATTTAACATCTTTATTGGGGGATAATTCAACTACAATTGTGTGTTAGTTTCTGCTTTAAAACAAAGTGAATCAGTGATACATATACATAAACCCTATATCTCTTCCCTCTTGCATCTCTCTCCCTATCCCACCCCTCTAGGTGGTCACAAAGCACCGAGCTGATCTCCCTGTTCCATGCGGCTGCTTCCCAGCAGCTACTGATTTTACATATGGTAGTGTATATATGTCCATGCCACTCTCTCTCTTTGTCCCAGCTAAACGTTCCCCCTACTCGTGTCCTCAAGTCCATTCTCTAGTAGGTCTGTGTTTTTATTCCTGGCGTACCACTAGATTCTTCATAACATTTTTTTTCATTTTAGATTCCATATATATGTGTTAGAATACCATATCTGTTTTTCTCTTTCTGAGTTACTTCACTCTGTATGACAGAATCAAGGTCCATCCACCTCACTACAAATAACTCAATTTCGTTTCTTTTTATGGCTGAGTAATAATCTATTTTATAAATGTGCCACATCTTCTTCATCCATTCATACATCGATGGACACTTAGGCTGCTTCCATGTCCAGGCTATTGTAAATAGAGTTGCAATGAATATCGTGGTACATGACTCTTTTTGAACTATGATTTTCTCAGGGTATATGCCCAGTACTGGGATTGCTGGGTTGAATGGTAGTTCTATTTTTAGTTTTTTAAGGAACCTCCATACTGTTCTCCATAGTGGCTGTATCAATTTACATACCCACCAACAGTGCAAGAGGTTTCCCTTTTCTCGACACCCTCTCCAGCATTTATTGTTTGTAGATTGTTTGATGATGGCCATTCTGACTGGTGTGATGTGATACCTCATTGTAGTTTTGATTTGCATTTCCCGAATTGTTAGTGATGTTGAGCATCATTTCAGGTGTTTACTGACATTCTGTATATCTTTGATGGACAAATGTCTATTTAGGTCTTCTGCCCATTTTTCATTGGGTTCTTTGTTTTTTTGATATTGAGCTGCATGAGCTGCTTGTAAATTTTGGAGATTAACCTTTGTCAGTTGTTTCATTTGAAAATATTTTCTCCCATTCTAAGGGTTGCCTTTTCTTCTTGTTTATGGTTTCCTTTGCTGTGCCAAAGGTTTTAAGTTTCATTAGGTCCCATTTGTTTATTTTTGTTTTTATTTCCATTTCTCTAGGGGGTGGGTCAAAAAGAATCTTGCTGTGATTTATGGCATAGAGTGTTCTGCCTATATTTTCCTCTAAGAGTTTTATAGTGTCTGGCCTTATATTTAGGTCTTTAATCCATTTTGAGTTTATTTTTGTGTATGGTGTTAGGGAGTGTTGTAATTTCATTATTTTACATGTAGCTGTCCAGTTTTTCCAGCACCAATTATTGAAGAGGCTATCTTTTCTCCATTGTATATTTTTGCCTCCTTTATCAAAGATAAGGTGACCATATGTGCGTGGGTTTATCTCTGGGCTTTCTATCCTGTTCCATTGATCTATATTTCTGTTTTGGTGCCATTACCATACTGGCTTGATTACTGTAGCTTTGAAGTATAGTCTGAAGTCAGGGAGTCTGATTCCTCAAGCTCCACCTTTCTTTCTCAAGATTGCTTTGGCTATTTGGTGTCTTTTGTGTTTCCATATAAATTGTGAATTTTTTTCTTCTAGTTCCATGAAGAATGCCATTGGTAGTTTGATAGCGATTGCATTGAATCTGTAGATTGCTTTGGGTAGTATAGCAATTTTCACAACGATGATTCTTCCAATCCAAAAACATGTGATATCACTCCATCTGTTTTTATCAACCTTAATTTCTTTCTGCAGTGCCTTATAGTCTTCTGCAAACAGATCTTTTGTCTCTTTAGCTAGGTTTATTCCTAGGTATATTTTTATTTGTGTTACAATGGTAAATGAGAGTGTCTCCTTGATTTCTCCTTCATATTTTTCATTATTAGTGTATAGGAATACAAGAGATTTCTTTGCATTCATTTTGTATCCTGCTACTTTACTAAATTCATTGATTAGTTCTAGTAGTTTTCCATTAGCATCTTTAGTATTCTCTATATACAGTATCATGTCATCTGCAGTGACACTTTTACTTCTTCTTTTCTGATTTGGATTCATTTTATTTTCTTTTTCTTCTCTGATTGCTGTGGTTAAAACTTCCAAACCTATTTTGAATAATAGTGGTGAGAGTGGACAACCTTGTCTTGTTCCTGATCTAGTGGAAATGGTTTCAGTTTTTCACCATTGAGAACGGTGTTGGCTGTGGGTTTGTCATATATGGCCTTTATTATGCTGAGGAAAGTTCCCTCTATGCCTACTTTCAAGAGGGTCCTTATCATAAATCCGTGTTGAATTTTGTCAAAAGGTTTTTCTACATCATTGAGATGATCATATGATTTTTATACTTTAATTTGTTCATATGGTGTTTCACATTGATTGATTTGCGAATATTGAAGAATCTTGCATTCCTGGGATAAACCCCACTTGATTATGGTGTATGATCCTTTTAATGTGCTGTTCAATTCTATTTGCTACTATTGTGTTGAGGATATTTGATTTTATGTTCATCAGTTATATTGGCCTGTAGTTTCATTTCTTTATGACATCTTTGTCTGCTTTTGGTATCAGGGTGATGGTGGCCTTGTGGAATGAATTTGGGAGTGTTCCTCCCCCTGCTATATTTTGGAAGAGTTTGAGAAAGATAGGTGTGAGCTCTTCCCTAAATGGCCGATAGAACTTGCCTGTGAGGCCATATGGTCCTGGCCTTTCGTTTGTTGAAAGATTTCTAATCACAGTTTGAATTTCAGTGCTTGTGATTGGCCTGTTTATATTTTCTATTTCTTCCTGTTTCAGTCTCTGATGGCTGTGCTTTCCTAAGAATTTGTCTATTTCTTCCCGGTTGTCCAGTTTATTGGCATTTACTTCTTGTAGTAATCTCTCATGATCCTGTGTATTTCTGCAGTGTCAGTTGTTACTTCTCCTTTTTCATTTCTAATTCTATTGATTTGGGTCTTCCTTTTTCTCTTGATGAGTCTGGCTAATGGTTTATAAATATTGTTTATCTTCTCAAAAAAACCAGCTTTTAGTTTCATTTATCTTTGCTACTGTTTCCTTCATTCCTTTTTCATTTGTTTCTGATCTGATCTTTTTAATTTCTTTCCTTCTGCTAACTTTGGTATTTTTCTTCTCTCTCTAATTGCTTTAGGTGGAAGGATAGGTTGTTTATTTGAGATGTTTCTTGTTTCTTGAGGTAGGATTGTATTGCTATAATCTTCCTTTTTTTTTTTTTTTTTTTTTTGCATCATGCGGGCCTCTCACTGTTGTGGCCTCTTCTGTTGTGGAGCACAGGCTCCAGATGCGCAGGCCCAGCAGCCATGGCTCACGGGCTCCGTCACTCCGCAGCATGTGGATCCTCCCGGACCGGGACATGAACCCGTGTCCTCCACATCAGCAGGCAGACTCTCAACCACTGTGCCACCAGAAAAGCCCTATAATCTTCCTTTTTAAAACTGCCTTGCTGCATCCCATAGGTTTTGGGTCATCGTGTTTTCATTGTCATTTGTTTCTAGTATTTTTTTATTTCCTCTTTGATTTCTCCAGTAATCTCTTGGTTATTAAGTAGTGTTTTGTTTAGCTTCCATGTGTTTGTATTTTTTACAGAGTTTTTCCTGTAATTGATATCAAGTCTCATAGTGTTGTGGTCAGAAAAGATACTTGATACAATTTCAATTTTCTTAAATTTACCAGTGCTTGATTTGTGACCCCAGATATGATCTATCCTGGAGACTGTTCTATGAGCCCTTAAAAAGAAAGTGTATTCTGTTGTTTATGGATTGAACGTTGTATAAATATCAATTAATTCCATCTTGTTTAATGCATCATTTAAAGCTTGTGTTTCCTTATTTATTTTCATTTTGAATGATCTGTCCATTGGTGAAAGTGGGGAGTTAAAGTCCCCTACTATGATTATGTTACTATCGATTTCCCACTTTATGGCTGATAGCATTTGCCTTATGTATTGGGGTGCTCCTATATTGGATGCATAAATAATTACAATTGTTATTTCTTCTTCTTGGATTGATCCCTTGATCATTATGTAGTTTCCTTCTTTCTCTCTTGTAATAGTCTTTATTTTAGAGTCTATTCTCTCTGTTATGAGCATTGCTACTCCAGCTTTCTTTTGATTTCCATTTGCATGGAATATCTTTTTCCATCCCCTCAATTTCAGTCTGTATGTGCCCCTACATCTGAAGTGGGTCTCTTGTAGACAGTATATATACAGGTCTTGTTTTGGTATCCATTCAGCCAGTCTATGTCTTTTGGTTGGAGCATTTAATCCATTGACATTTAAGGTAATTATCGATATGTATGTTCCTATTACCATTTTCTTAATTGTTTTGGGTTTGTTATTGTAGGTGTTTTCCTTCTCTTGTGTTTCCTGCCTAGAAAATTTCCTTTAACATTTGTTGTAAAGCTCATTTGGTGGTGCTGAATTCTCTTAGCTTTTGCTTGTCTGTAAGGGTTTTAATTTCTCTGCCAAATCTGAATGAGATCCTTGCTTGGTAGAGTAATCATGGTTGTAGGTTTTTCCCTTTCATCAGTTTAAATATGTCCTGCCACTCCCTTCTGGTTTGCAGAGTTTCTGCTGAAAGATCAGCTGTTAAACTTATGGGGATCCCTTTGTATATTATTTGTTATTTTTTCCCTTGCTGCTTTTAATATTTATCTTTTGTATTTAACTTTTGATAGTTTGATTAATATGTTTCTTGGCGTGTTTCTCCTTGGCTTTATTCTATATGGAGCTCTCTGTTCTTCCTGGACTTGATTAAATATTTCCTTTCCTATATTAGGGATGTTTTCAACTATAATCTCTTAAAATGTTTTCTCAGTCTCTATCTTTCTCTCTTCTTCTTCTGGGACCCCTATAATTCGAATATTGGCATGTTTAATGTTAGCCCACAAGTCTCTGAGACTGTCCTCAATTCTTTTCATTCCTTTTCTTTATTTTGCTCTGCAACATTATATCTTCTCTTTTATGTTCCAGGTCATTTATTCATCCTTCTGCCTCAGTTATTCTGCTATTGATTCCTTCTACAGAATTTTTAATTTCATTTATTGTTTTGTTCATCATTGTTTGTTTGCTGCTTAATTCTTCTTGGTCCTTGTTAAAAGGTTTCTGTATTTTCTCCACTCTATTTCCACGATTTTGGATCATCTTAACTATCATTATTCTGAATTATTTTTCAGGTAGAATGCCCATTTCCTCTTCATTTGTTTGGTCTGTTTTTTTTTTTTTCCTTGCTCCTTCAACTTCTGTGTGTGTCTCTGTCTTCTCATTTTACTTAACTTACTGTGTTTGGGGTATCCATTTGGCAGGCTGCAGGTTCTTAGTTCCCATTGTTTTTGGTGTCTGTCCCCAGTGGCTAAGGTTGGCTCAGTGAGTTGTGTAGGTTTCCTGGTTGAGGGGATTAGTGATTGTCTTCTGGTGGATGAGGCTGGATCTTGTCTTTCTGGTGGGCACGTCCATGTCCGGTGGTGTGTTTTGGGGTGTCTGTGACCTTAATATGATTTTAGGCAGCCTTTCTGCTAGTGGGTGGGGTTGTGTTCCTGTGTCCAGCCATGTAGCTTGCTGGTCGTTGAGTGGAGCTGCGTCTTGGCATTGAGATAGAGATCTCTGTGAGATTTTTGCCACTTGATATTACATGGAGCTTGGAGGTCTGTGGTGGACCATTGACCTGAACTCGGCTATCCCATCTCAGAGGCACAGGCCTGACACCTTACCAGAGCACCAAGATCCTGTCATCCACATGGCTCAGAATAAAAGGGAGAAAATAAGAAAGAATGAATGAAAATAAAATAAAATTATTAAAATAAAAATAATTAACAATTAAAAACTAATAAAAAAAGAAACAAAGAATGAAGAGAGCAACCAAAGCAAAAACCAAATCCACCAATGATAACAAGCCCTAAAAACCATAGATAAAATACAACAGCAACAACAACAAAAAAAGGGCAGACAGTACCCTTGGACAAATTTTTAAAGCAAAGTTATACAGACAAAATTACAAACAAAAGTATACACATACACACTCACAGAAAGAGAAAAAGGAAAAAAAATATATATATATATATTGCTGTTCCCAAAGTCTACCACCTCAATTTGGGATGATTCATTGTCTATTCAGATATTCCACAGATGCAGAGTACATCCAGTTGATTGTGGAGATTTAATCTGCTTCTCCTGAGGCTGCTGGAAGAGATTTACTTTTCTCTTCTTTGTTCACACAGTTCTTAAGGTTCAGCTTTGGATTTGGCCCCACCTCTGTTTGTAGGTCCCCTGAGGACATCTGTTTGCAAAGACAGGACATGGTTAAATTAGCAGCTGATTAGGGGCTCCAGCTCACTCAAGCTGGGGAGAGGGAGGAGTACAGAATGCAGGGTGAGCCTGAGGCAGTAGAGGCCAGCGTGTCATTACAACAGCCTGAAGCATGCCGAGTGTTCTCCCAGGGAAGTTGTCCCTGGATCACTGGGTCCTGGCAGTGGCGGGCTGCACAGGCTCCCGGGAGCAGTGTCATGGATAGTGACCTATGCTTGCATACAGTTTTCTTGGTGGCTGCAGCAGCAGCCTTCACGTCTCTTGCTCATCTCTGGGGTCCGCGCTGATAGTCGCGGCTTGCACCCATCTCTGGAGCTTGCTTAGACCGTGCTCTGAATCCCCTCTCCTCTCGCACCCCTAAACAATGGTCTCTTGCCCCTTAGGCTGTTCCAGACATTTTCCTGGAACCCTTCCCGCCTAGCTGTGGTTCACTAGCTCCCTTCAGGCTGTGTTCACACAGCCAACCCCAATCCTCTCCCTGGTATCTGTCCTCTGAAGCCAGAGCCTCAGCTCACAGCCCCCACCCACCCTGGCTGGTTATCAGACAAACCTCTCGGGCTGGTGAGTGCTGGTCAGTACCAATCCTCTGTGCAGGAATCTCTCTGCTTTTCCTTCTGCACCCCTTCTGCTGCACTCTCCTCCATGGCTCCAAAGCTTCCCCTCCTGCCACACCCCATCTCCCCCAGTGAAGGGTCTTCCTAGTGTGTGGAAACTTTTCCTCCTTCACAGCTCCCTCCCCCTGGTTCAGGTCACGTCCCTATTCTTTTGACTCTGTTTTTTCTTTTTTCTTTTGCCCTACCCAGGTATGTGGGGAGTTTCTTGCCTTTGGGGAAGTCTGAGGTCTTCTGCCAGAATTCAGTAGGTGTTCTGTAGGAGTTTTCCACATGTAGATGTATTTCTCATGTATTTGTTGGGAGGTAGGTGATCTCCACATCTTACTCTTCTGCCATCTTGACAGTATCCCCTATAGTTACTTTTAGTGGTCCATATACACCAAACAAAACACAGAGGTTCTCCCAGGTGAGTTTAAAAAATTACTATATGCTCTATACAGGAAATGCACTACAAATACAATAACATAGGAAGGATTGAAAGTAAAATAATGGGAAAAGATATATCATACTAACATTACTCAAAAATGCAAGAGTGTCTTTATTAATATAAGATAATGTAAACCTATTGAAAAAGAAAATTTCTAGTGACAAAGAGGCACATTACATAATTCTTGAAGGATAAACCAACCAAGAAGGCACAAAAATCCTAAATGTGTCTGTACCAAACAAGAGGACTTCAAAATACATTGAAAAAAACTGATAAAGCTGAAAGGAAAAATAGCTAAATTCATAAATATACTTTGAGATTTCAACTTCCCATTACCAGTAATTGATAAAATTACTAGACAGAAAATTAGCAAATATATTGAACTCAATGACACATCAATGAATAAGATCTAATAAACAGTTATAGAACACTTCACTCAATAACTGAAGAATACATATTCTTTGTAAGCACCCATGGGATGTTCACCAGGATATACCATACCTTGGGTAATAAACTTCAACATATTTATAAAAAGTTGAAATAATACAAGTATATACTGTGTTCATAATGGATACAACATAAAAATAATAACAGAAAGACAACAGGAAAATCTTCAAATACTTGGAAACATTTTTAAAAATACAAGTTTAAAGAATCCATGGTCAAAGAAGATGTTGAAAAAAATAAAACTAAGTAGAACTGAATGAAAATGAAAATACAACATATCAAATTTCTGGGATGTAACTAAAACAATGTTGAAAGAATTTATAGTACAAAACACTTACATTAGTAAAGAAGAAAGTTGTCAAGAAAGGAGAAAATAAGAAACTCAAAACTAGCAGAAAGAAATACATTAAAAAAAAAGAGCAGAAATCAATGAAATTACAAACAAGAAAGCAACAGAAAAAATCAATTAAAACATTAGCTAGTTATTCAAAAAAATTAATACAATTGACAAATCTCTATCAAAAGTGAAAAAGATAAGAACAGCAAAATCCAGTTTAAAACGGGGACTGTTACTGCAGATCCTGCAACAACTAAAAGGATAATAAGGGGAAAATATGCACAACTTTGTGCTCCTAAATTGGGAAGCTTAAAAGAAATGGACCAATTTATTGAAAATTACACACTACCAAAACTCAATCAAGATGAAATAGTGTGAATAGTTCCATAACCTTTAAGGAAATTTAATTTGTAATTTAAAAATTTCCAAAATGGAATCTCATGTACCAGATGGTTTCACTGGATAATTCTAACAAATATTTATGAATTAATACCAATTAATTTAATTAATAACATTTGTTTTAATCACCTACTATTCACTCCATTGGTGAAAGAGGGTCTCCCACCCTAAATAGTAAAAGATGGCAGGACACCTGACACCCCAAATGGACAGATAACACTGCAGCAGTTTATTAATGACAAATACATACTGGGGAAGAAGACACTGCACCATGCAGAACTGCACAGGGGTTGGACTCATGAGTAGATTGAACCAACTGGGGATGTGGAAGGCAGGCTTCATAGTAACCAGAGGGTGAGGTGACCCTTGGTTCCCAAGGGAGGATACAATTTGCTTGTTTGAATAATTTCAAGGGCACACAGGAAGGTGAAACCCATCAGGTTGAGGACCAGGTGGGTGACATCTGGTCTGGCTGATCTGGGAACTAGCTAGGTGGACAACCTTTTCCTTTAGGTTGAGGACTTATCTAGTGAGAGCAAAAGAATGCATGGCTAGACCTTTGCAGCCTTGTGAAGCTCTATGTTAGAAAGGGAGCATTTGAAATTTCAGGGGCTACAACAACTTCTTACAGAGAATAGCTGAGAAAAAAAAACACTTCTCAACTAATTTTATGAAGTCACTATACACTAATAACAAAACCAGACAAAGAAAGTAACAAAAAGAAAACTACAAACCAATATCTTTCATGAACTTACATGTATAATGTAACCAACATTTCATATGCAAACTGAATCCTTCAATGTATAAAAAGACTTATGCAATATGACCAAGTGAGATTGATTCCAAGTATGCAAGACTGGTTCAATATTCAAAAATCAATCAATGTAATCTACCATATCAACATACTAAAGTAGAAATATTATATAGCCATACCAAATGATTCAGAAATGGCTTTTGACAAAATCTAAAACCTGTGGATGAAAAAAAAGTCTCAGAAAACTAGGAATAGTGAAAAATTTGCTCAACTTCATAAAGAACATCTACAAAATGCCTACAGCTAACATCATACTTAATGATGAAAAACTGAATGTGTTCAGCCTAAGATCAGGATCAATAGAAGATTGTTTGCTCTCACAATTTCTATTCAACATTCTACTGGAGGTCCTAGGTAAGGTAATTAGACAAGAAAACAAAAGTCAAACATATAGGGAAGGAAAAAAATAAATCTGTCCCTATTTGTAGATGACATGATTTTCTATGTATAAAATCCCAAGATGTCTACAAAAATAACTTGCAGAACTAATGAATTCAGCAGGTTCACAGAAATTATGATCAACACACAAAAATCCATCATATTTTTATACACTAATAATTATCACAAGAAAAATGAAATTTAAAAATAATACAATTTATAATTTTTCCAAAGCAATTGAAGTCTTTAGGCTTTTTATAGCATAAAAACAAGCCTATTCTAAAATTTTATACTAAGACATAAGACCTAGAATTTCTAAAACAAAATCTTTAAATAATAAAATTAAGTGGAAGGAAATGCTCTACCTGATATTAGGGTGGCCTAGGTAGCTAGAGTAATCAAGGGACTGTGGATGGATAGGCAAATAGATCTGTGGAACAGAAAAGGTAACCCAAAAATATAAAATCCATCCAAATTTGCCCAAATGATTTTTGAGAAAGGTGCAAAAGCAATTCAATGGAGAAAGGATATCATTTTCAACAACTGGTGCCAGAGCAATGGGACATCTATAAGCAAAAAAAATAAAAACAAACTAACAAACAAATAGATAATATGCACACACTAGTGCTCATGCATGCACACACACACACACACACACACACCATCACCACCACCAAGAGTAAAAGCCCAAATCAAAACAGAAATAAAACAAAATAAAAAGCCACCCCTATCTAAACTTCATACCTTATGCAAACTTTAACTTGAAATTTATGATGAACTTGACACTGACAGAAGGAAAATAATTACTAATTGGACTTCATCATAAATTTTAATGGTTGTTCTGCAAAAGACCCTGTTAGGAGGATAAAAAGGCAAGCTACAGGATGAGAACAAGTGTTTGCAAACAATATATCCAACAACAGGCTAATATTTTGAAAAGAATTATCAAAACTCAATAATAAAAATCCAAACAATCCAATTAGAAATGGACAAAGGACATGAACAGACATTTCACCAAAGAGGATATACAAATGACAACTAAGTACATGAAAATATATTCAGCTTCATTAGCCATTAGAGAATGCAAATTAAAACCATAATTAGTTATCATTACAGACACTTCAGAAAGGGTAAAATAAAAATGCAGTGACACCAAATGCTGGCAAGGATGCACTAGAATAAGATGACACATACATTACTGTTGGGAATGTAAAATGGTACATCCACTATGGAAAAGTTCAGTAGTTTCTTGCAAAATTCAACATGCAACTACCATAAGACCCAGCATTGCACATTTGGGAAATTAACCCAGAGAAATGAAAATTTATGTTCATACTAAAACGTTTATGGGAATGTTAATAGTAGCTTTATTTATCATAATACAAAACTGGGAACAACCCAACTATCTTTCAATGTGTGAATAATTAAACGAACTGTAGTACATCCACACCATGATATAAATCCCTTGAACAACTTGGGAGTTTGGGGCGCTGGCTTTCCATGCAGTCAAAAATGCGGGTATATCTTATGGTTAGCCCTCCCTATACAAGGGTCCTTTGTATCTTGGTTCTTCCTTATACATGGTTCAGCATCTGCAGATTGAACCAATGCCAGATTGTGTAGTATTGTGTTTAGTGGAGAAAAAAAAAGAGTGTTGTTCAAGGGTCCACTGTACTACTCAACAATAAAAATGAGTGAATTATCGATACAAACAGCAACTTAGATGAATCTCCAGGGAATTATGCTAAGTGAAAAAAGCCAATCACGAAGGTCACATATTTTAAAATTGTGTTTATGTAACATTATTGAAATGACAAAGTCATAGAAATGGAGATCAGATTAGTGGTTGCCAGCAGTTGGGAATGAAAATTAAGGGTAATATTAATGCATGTGGCTAAAAAGGATGGAGAATCCTTATGGTGATGGAAGTTTTCTGTATTAATATCAATATCCTGATTTTGATATTGAACAATGGTTTTGGAAGTGCTACCATTGTGGGAACTTGGGGAAAGTGCATAGGGATGGATCTCTGTGCTATTTCTTACAACTGCACATGAATTTAAAATTATCTCAAAATAAAATGTTTAATTTTTTAAAAGTTCTCCACCCACTAGTAATATCCCAAAGTATGTTCTTCACAAAGTGGAAGAACCCATAGCTTTCATTCACTGAAATAGCTGCCTTTTGGTGTTCAAGTTTGGGCTGGAAGGGTCTTTTACCATTTGTGATAATGTTCCCTCTGTATACTGCTTTGCTTAACAAGCATGTAGCTAATTAAGTTTGTAAGCACAAATATATCTCAATTTCTTGAGCTCTTTATATTTCTTCCAGCTACATGCTCAGAATTTTATGTTGTTTTAGTATTATTCTTAATACATATATTTCTCTTCAGTTGTTACACAATGCACTGCTTTGTTATTATTATTTAGCTCAAACTTTGTGCTTAGCAAATAGTAATTTGAGTAACATGAACCATGATAAAGAAACTATCAGGAACTTATGAGCTAGCAAATATTTTGCATAAAAGAAAGAGAATAGGCCAGATCACTCATGTATTATCTGTTTTGTGCTGCTGCAAGCAAACCTAGTTTGTACACCTTCCACGTGCTACAATATTGTTATGTTATAGCTATAATGTTTCTGTGGATTTTTAAAATCCTTTTGCATAATTATCAGCAAGTAGTCTGTATCCTATCTCTTTGCTCTTTCTTGCATGCAGAACATGTTTCCTGCAATCTGTTCTCTTTTTACTGAGTGTCTTTCTTAAAGAAATCAATTTACACTGACATGGAGTAGACAGTAAAAGAGTCCTGCTGGGTGCCCTCACCCTAACCTGATTTCCTTCCTATTTGTTCCATTGGAAATGGTTACCTGCAGTGTTTAAACACACTTTTAGACTGCTGATTCAGAACTAAACAACTTAAAAAGCATATAGAAATGGGATTTGCAGGATCTTAGAGCATTAGAGCTTTTGCTCAAAGCATTTTTGAACAGAAGTAGTTATCTTTATGTACTGACAGTAAAGTTTGAGATGCAGAAATTCAATTCTGTTGTCCTTGTCATGATTTACCATGCATGACTCTTAGATGCTATGCTCCAACATGTTGGCATATGTAATTATTTTAAAATGTTCTTATTCACATAAAATCCTTCTCATAGTCCCTTAAAAACTTAATGGATTTTATTTCCAAAGGCATTTCTAACTAATTCTACACATACATACTTCAGTAAGCTCTGAAGAGCTCTTGAGATTGTTAAGCGTGGAATCATTTGGAGACATGGTTGTGACTCAAGCCCAAAGTTCACATTATCGGATAGTTCTTATCCTCTTGGTGTTTTATATGGTGTCATGTCTTGTATTTAAGTCTCTAAGGCATTTTGAGCTTATTTTTCTGTAGGGAGCGAGGGGGTGTTCTAACTTCATTGATTTACATGCGGCTGTCCAACTTTCCTTACACCACTTGCTGAAGAGACAGTCTTTTCTCCGCTGTACATTCTTGACTCCTTTGTCAAAGATTAATAGACCATAGGTGCGTGGATTTAGTTCTGAGCTCTCTATTCTGTTCCATTGACAGTGGACTGGGATAAAATATTTGCAAATGATGCGACCAACAAGGGCTTAATTTCCAAAATATACAAACAGCTCATACAACTAAATAACAACAACAACAACAAATCCAGTCAAAAAAATGCACAGAAGACCTAAATAGACATTTCTCCAAAGAAGACATACAGATGGCCAACAGGCACATGAAATGATGCTCAACATCGCTAATTATTAGAGAAATGCAAATCAAAACTACAATGAGGTATCACTTCACACTGGTCAGAATGGTCCTCATCAAGAAGTCTACAAATAAAAATTCTGAAGAGGGTGTGGAGAAAAGGGAACCCTTCGATACTGTTGGTGAGAATGTAAATTGGTAGAGCCACTATGGAAAGCAGTATGGAGGTTCCTGAAAAATCTAAAAATATTGTTACCATATGATCCAGCAATCCCATTCCTGGACATATATCTGGAAAAAATAAAAGCTCTAATTTAGAAAGATACATGTGCCTCAATGTTCATGGCAGCACTATTTACAATAGCCAAGTCAACAGATGAATGGATAAAGAAGATCTAGTGTATGTATGTATGTATATATATATATATATATATATATATATATATATATATAATGGAATATTACTCAGCCATAAAGAAGAGTGAAATAATGCCATTTGCAGCAACATGGATGGACTTAGAGATTATAATACTAAGTCAGAGAAAGACAAATATTATGATATCACTTATTTGTGAAGTCTAAAAATAATACAAATGAAAGTATTTACAAACTGAAACAGATTCACAGATGTAGAAAATAAGCTTATGGTTCCCAAAAGGGAAGTGGGGGGGAGGGACAAATTGGGAATATGTGATTAATAGATGCACACTATCATATATAAAATACATGAACAACAAGGATTTACTGTATAGCACAGGGAACTATATTCAACATCTTGTAATAAACTATAATGGAAAAGAAAAACAATGATTTATTTCAGAGGAGGTTGTCAGTGTAGCAATTCTCAGCATTACCAAGGCCATTCATTTTTTTTAAAGTCTTTGAGCAAGAAATATATCATAGATTTCTAGGCCATGTAGCCAATACAAAGATCCTGGAGTTGCAGTTACTAGAATACTAAATTTTCAGTTGATTAGAAAAGATTATGTGATGTGCCCATTCCATAAACTAAGATATCAAAATGGTCTGCAGTGGTAATTTTTTTTTCTGGGATTGTGATTATGGACTGAACATTTGTTCTTTGGGAAGTTTCAAGAATTTTTATCACAAAGTCTAATAGAGATAGATTTCCATTAGCCTATTTATTTTCCCAATACCACTTCATCTTAATACTTTGATTTTATAGTAAGCTTGGATTATCAGTAGGGCAAGACCCTTACCACATAAGTTTTCTTAATAAGACTTTTGTCATTTTTGTCCCACAGCTCTTCCATATACATTAGAATTATGTTGTCAGTTGCACAAACTCTACCCTTGGGATTTTATTGTAATTGAATTCAATTTACAGATAAATTTAGGTAGAATTGATATATTTTTTAATATTATCTTCCTATTAATGAACAGATTATATCCATACATTTATTTTAGATCTTCTTAAAGTTTAACACTTTTCTACATATAAGGTCTTACGTTTATTACATTTTTTCCTAAATGCCCATGTATTTTTGTTGTTACTGAATGTGACAACTTTAAAATGAAATGTTCCAACAGTTACTGGTGTAAAGAAATAAAATGGACAGTGAGATATTGACATTATATGCCACAAACATGCTGTATTTTTAATAAATTATAATAATTACTATATAGACTGAACTGGACTTATATGTATACATAATCATATTGTCTTTGAATATTGTGTTATTAACTTCTTACTTGCGTTTTCTTCAGAGAATGTGTTTTTTATATTACAAATTTGTTGAGTTTTTTGACACTTACATTATAGGCTTATAATGTAAGTATTATATTACAAGATATAATCAAATTCATAATTTTGGTATGTGCGCTTTTAAAAGTATGCATTTTCATTTGGTGGAATTTCTTGTAATTTGTTGTATAAGTGTCTATTTCTATTCATTTTCTTTAGTATAAATGATATTCTCTATATTTTTCTTAACAAATTTTAAAGACAATATATATCCTTACCATCTTCAGAAACAATTCAAGTGTTTTAAGATATGTTATTTCCAATCATCTCTACAAACCTGTATGATATATTTGTCTTCTGTTTTAGTTCCAGCTTATCTTTTAACTCCAGAAATTAGAAACTGTATATTGTCCTATTCTTGAAATATTGAACTAATCTTACATTTCTGGGATAAATCTATTTAGTCATACTATATCATCCTTTAAAAATATTGTTAGATTCAATTTGTTAATTAATCATTAAATGATTTGCATCTATGTTAATGGGAGATACTGATCTATAATTTTCTTTTATTGTAACAACTTCTTCCCGGATAAAAAAATAAGATTATAAAATAAAATATGATGGAAAGTGTTCTCATTTCCTATATTTTTTTGAGAAGTTTTGTGGAAGATTTGTGTTATTTATTCTTAAATTTTTGATATGTGGTCTTGGAAGTCTCTTTGTGAGGAGATGTATGATGACTAATTCTATCTTTTAGTAGATGTAGGACTATTAAGATTTAAAATTTTATCTTGTGTCACTTTTAATGTATTGTTTTCAAGGAATGTATCAATTTCATCTGGATTGTCTAATTTGTTAGCATAAAGTTGTTTATAATATTCTTTTTTTCCTTTTAATGGATGTAGAATCTGCAGTGATAAGCCCTATTTCACCCTAAAGAGGATTAGTATTCTCTTTCCTTATTACTTATTAGTCTAGCTTAGGGTTCATGAATTTTGTCAATCATTTTAAAGAACCATATTCTACTTTTTTGTTATGTAATTGATTTCTACCAATGTCTTCAATACTTTATTTTTCTTATTTTGGATTTAGTTTTTCTGCCTTTGTAAGGTAGAACATTAAATCATTGAATTAGCCCAATTTTTTATTTATGTATTTAAGCTTTTAAGCTATAAATTTTCCCTTAAACATTGCTTTATCTGCAACCCATAAGTTTGGCATGTATTAATTTCATAATTTTTAAGTTTGAAACATTTCTGATTCTACTTGTGATTTCTTCTCTAACCCATGGTGTACAGAATTTACTGAGTTTTTTCTAAATATCTTATTTTCTTTAAAAATTTTTATTGGAGTATAGTTGATTTACAAAATTGTGTTAGTTTCAGGTGTACAGCAAAGTGAATCAGTTATACATATACAAATATCCACGGTTTTTTAGATTCTTTTCCCATATAGGCCATTAGAAAGTACTGAGTAGAGTTTCCTGTGCTATACAGTAGGCCCTTATTAGTAATCTATTTTATATATAGTAGTGTGTATATGTCAATCATAATCTCCCAAGTTATCCCTCCTCCCCCATTCACCCCTGGTAACAATAAGTTTGTTTTCTACATTTGTGACACTATTTCTGTTTTGTAAATAAGCACATTTGTAACATATTTTTAGACTCCACATATAAGCAATATCATATGATATTTGTCTTTCTCTTTCTGACTTACTTCACTCAGTATGACAATCTCTAGGTCCATCCATGTTGCTGCAGATGGCAGTATTTCATTTCTTTTATGGCTGAGTAACATTCCATTGTATATATTTACCATATCTTCTTTATCCATTCCTCTCTTGATGGATATTTACGTTGCTTCCATGTCCTGGCTATTGTGAATAGTGCTGCAATAAGCATTGGGGTGCATGTATCTTTTTGAATTATGGTTTTCTACAGATATATGGCCAGGAGTGTATTGATGGGTCATATGGTAGCTCTATTTTTTATTTTTTAAGGACCCTCCATACTGTTCTCCATAGAGGCTGTACCAATTTACATTCCAACCAACGGTGTATGAGGGTTCCCGTTTCTCCACATCATCTCCAACATTTATTGTTTGTAGATTTTTTGATGATGAGCATTCTGACTGGTGTGAGGTGATACCTTGTGGTAGTTTTGATTTGCATTTCTCTAATAATTGGTGATGCTGAACATCTTTTCATGGGATTTTGGGTCATCTATTTGTCTTCTTTAGAGAAATGTCTATTTAGATCTTCTGCACATGTTTTGGTTGGAGGAATCAAGCTCTCTGACTTAAGACTATACTACAAAACTACGGCAACCAAGACAGTATGGTACTGGCACAAAAACAGAAATACAGACCAACAGAACAGGATAGAAAGTCCAGAGATAAACCCACACACCTACGGGCAACTAACCTATCACAAAGGAGGCAAGAATATACAATGGAGAAAAGAGTCTTCAATAAGTGGTGCTGGGAAAACTGGACAGCTACATGTAAAAGAATTAAATTAGAACACTCCCTAACACCATACACAAAAATAAAATGGATTAAAGACCTAAATATAAGGCCAGGTACTATAAAACTCTTAAGAGGAAGACTTTGGCAGAACACTCTCTGATATAAATTGCAGCAAGATCTTTTTAGATCTACCTCCTAGAGTAATGAAAATAAAAACAAAAATAAACAAATGGGACCTAATTAAAGTTAAAAGCTCCTGCCCAGCAAAGGAAACCATAAGCAAAATGAAAAGACAGCCCTCACAATGGGAGAAAATATTTGCAAGAGAAGCAACCAACAAGGGATTAATCTCCAAAATATACAACAGCTCATGCTGCTGAATATTTTCCTTGATTTTTATTTTAATTCTGTTGTGATCAGAGAATATATTCTGTATGTTTTTACCTTTTTTAAATGAGTTGAGAGCTATTTTTTTCTGGCCTAACATGGTCTACCTTGGGAAAGGGCTATGTTCTCTTGAAAAGAATATGTATTATGAAGAACTTAAGTGTAGTGATCTATAAATATTACTTAGGTCAATGTGGTGAATGGTGTTATTTAGATGCTTTATATCTTCACTTTTTTTCTAGTTTTTCTATAAAATAATGATGGGGATCAGAGAGAAGAAGAGAAAGATAGAGGCGAAGCTGTCCAATTATAATTGTGTTTTTGGCTTCAATTCTGTCAAATTTTTCTACATTTATTATGAAGCTCTGTTATGAGGTGCCTACATACATCTAATTGTCAACCTTCATGCTGGATTGACTCTTTAGTCATTACAAAATTGTCCCTCTTATCTCTTTACACTGAAGTCTATTTTGCCTTGTATTAATATAGCATTGATAGGCCTACTGACAGCATGATGTGTATTTTTTCCCATCCATTTATGTTTTATTTTATTTATTTATTTATTTATTTATTTATTGTGGTACATGGGCCTCTCACTGTTGTGGCCTCTCCTGTTGTGGAGCACAGGCTCCGGATGTGCAGGCTCAGTGGCCATGGCTCATGGGCCCAGCCGCTCTGCAGCATGTGGGATCTTCCCAGACCAGGGTACGAACCCATGTCCCCTGCATCGGCAGGTGGACTCAACCACTGCGCCACCAGGGATGCCCCATCCATTTATGTTTAAACTGCATCTTTATATTTCACGTATGTCCATTTTAGATAGTTATAGTACCTTCTACTTAGTGACTCAAGTTTATGCAGTATTTGGAGTCTCAATATAGTATATTTTTTCTGTTGATTCTCACATAGGATGTCTTGTTTACTTATGTGGGTTTTTTGGATTTGTTTTCTTGTTTCTTTTGTTTTTGTTTTTACTATGAACTTATGCTTGGTGAAATGTTATCTGTGAGACATTTTGACGTGAGAGTTTAAAATGCTTTCCATTATAGAAGATATTGGTTATTCATGCTAGGTTTTGGGGGGCACTACCAATACAGGAAAGTGTAAACTAGGGGTTCAGCTTTGATTTTTTTTATTGTGATAAAATATGCATAACATAAAATTTATCATTTTTAAATGTACAATTTTGTAGCATTAAGTCTATTCACATTGTTGTGCAACCATCATCACTATCTATTACCAGAACTTTTTCATCATCCCAAACTGAAACACTTTACTCATTAAAACATAAACCTCCATTCCCTCCTCCTCCTAGACCCTGGTAACCACTATTCTACTTTATGTCTATATGAATTTGACTATATTAAATACCTCATACACATGGAATCATATAATATTTGTCTTTTTATGTCTGATTTATTTCATTTAACATGTCTTCAGTATGAACGTCCATATTCTACCATGTATCAGAATTTCATTCCTTTTAAGGTTGAGTAATATTCCATTATATGTATGTATAATATTCCACTGAATGTATGTATGAATGTTTATAAAACATTACATTTATCTATTCATCTGTTGATGGATATTTGGGTTGTTCCCATCTTTTGACTACTGTAATAATTCTGCTATGAAAATTAGTGTGAAGATATCTATTTGAATCCTTGCTTATAATCCTTTTTTGTGTATACCTAGAAGGGGAATTGCTGAATCATACAATAACTCTATATTTAATTTTTTGAGGAAATGCTGTACAGCTTTCCACAGAGGCTTCACCATTTACATTTCCAATAGCAATGCACAAGACTCCAATTGCTCCACATTCTCAACACTTGCTTTCTGTTCTGGGGTTTTTAAAATAGCCATTCTGAGTAGGTTCAACTTGCATTTCCCTAATGACTAGTGATGTTGAAGATTATTTCATGTACTTATTGGCCGTTTGTGTATTTTCCTTGGAGAAATGTATAACAATTTTTAAATTGGGTTTCTTTTGTTGTTGTTCTTGTTGTTGAGTTGTATGAGCTTTTTATATATTCTGACTATTAATCCCTTATCAGGCATACAATTAGCAAATATTTTCTCCTATACTGTGGCTGCCTTTTCACTTACTTGACAGTGTCCTTTGATACATATATATATATTTTTTGATGAAGTCCTTTTTATCTATTTTCTTATGTTGCCTGTGCTTTTGTTGTCATAGCCAAATCCAGTGCCATGACACTTTTCCCCTATATTTTTGTTTAAGTTTTATGCCTTTAGTACTTATATTTAAGTCTTTGATCTACTTTGCATACACTTTTATATATGGTGTAATGTAAGTGTCCAACTTCGTTCTTTTGCACATAGATATCTGTCCTTTCGCCATTAATTTGTCTTGGCAACCTTGTTGAACATCACTTGGCAGTATATGTGAGATTTATTTCTGGGCTCTCTATTCTATTCCATTGTTCTATGTATCTGTCTAAATGTCAACAACACAATGTTTTTATTACTGTAGCTTCATAGTAAGTTTTGAAATCAGGAATTATGAGTCCTCCAACTTTGTTCTTTTTTTTTTCAAAATATTTTTGGCTACTCAAGGTCCTTTGAGATTCCATATAAATTTCTCTATTTTTGAAAAAAATTCATTGGAATTTTGATGGCAATTACATTGAATATGTAGATTGGTTTGGGTAATATTGCCATTCTTAACATATTAAGTCTTATAATCCATAAACAGGAGATGTATTACCAATTGTTTATGTCTTCTTTAATTTCTTTCAGAACTGATTGTAGTTTTAAGTATTCATGTCTTTCACCTTCTTGGTTAAGGTTATTCCTAAGCATTTTCTTTTTTCTTGATGCTATTGTAAATGGAATTAATTTCTTAAATTCTTTTTCAGATTTTTCACTTTTAGTGTATAGAAATTAAACTTTTTGTATATTTATTTTGGATTTTCAAGATGATGAATTTGTTTATTAGTTCTAATAGATGTTTTGTGGAATCTTTTGGGAATTTCTACATATAAGATAATTTCATCTGTGAAGTGATCATTTCACTTCTTTCTTTCCAGTTTGGACATCTTTATTTCCTTTTCTTGCATTTCTGCTCTGGTTAGAACTTCCAGTTCTATGTTGAATGAAAGTGGCAGAATTGGGCATCCTTGTCTTGTTCCTGATTTTCGGGAAAAACCTTTCAATCTTTCACCATTAAGTTTGATCTTAGCTGTGGGTTTTTCATACATGGCTTGTATTATGTTGAAGAAATTTCCTTTCTTCCTTAGTTTGGTGAATGTTTTCATCATGAAAGGTGTTGAAATTGTCAAGTGCCTTTTCTTCATCAATTGAGAAAATCCTGTGGGGTGTTTTTCCTTTACTCCATTAATGTGGTGTATTATATTGATTGATTTTCATATATTGTATTACCCTTGTATTCCAGGAATAAAACACATGCTCATGGCATATAATCCTCTTAATATGCTGCAAAATTTGATTTCCTGGTATTTTGTTGAGGATTTTTAATTTATTTTTAATTTTTAAATTTATTTTTTAATTTTGGCTGCACTAATCGGCATGCAAGATCTTAATTCTCCATCCAGGGATGAAACCCACACCCCCTGAAGTGGAAGCACAGAGTCTTAATCACTGGACCTCCAGGAAAGTCCAAGTTGAGGATTTTTTAAATCATTACTTAACAGTTTTATTTTTATGTGTCTCAGCATGGGTCTCTGAGTTATCCTGCTTGGAGTTTGCTGAGCTTCTTTTATTTACGTATTCAGATTTAAAAAATCAATTTTGGGATGTTTTCAGCCATTATTTCTTCAAGTAATCCTCTGCCCCTTTCTCTCTCTCTTCTATTTCTGGGACATCCATGATGTGTATATTTGTCTACCTGATTGCGTTCTGTAAGTTCCTTAAACTCTGCTCACTTTTCTTCATTCTTTTTTTCTTTTGGTTTCTCAGACTCAATAATTTCAAATGACCTGTCTTCAAGTTTGCTGATTCTTTATTCTGCCTCTTCGAGTCTGCTGTTGAAGCTCTCTAGTAAATTTTTCAATTCAATTATGTTATTTTTTAGTTCTACAATTTCTGTTCAGTTCCTTTTTATAAGTTTTATATTTTTTAATATTTTTATTTTATTCATATATCATTTTCCTGAGTTCCTTTCATTATTTATATATTTCTTTAGCTCTTTGAGCATATTTAAAACAGTTTTTTTAGAGACTTTACCTATTGAATCTGATTCCTGTATCTCTTCAGGGAAGGTGTCTGATAATTTATTTTCTTCCTTCAAATGGGCAATATTTTCTTATTTCTTTGTATGCCTTTTGATTTTTATTGTCATTGAAAGTTGGGCATTAAAAAAAAAACAGCTGCTTCTCTCAGCCTTGGTGGACTAACTCTGTGCTGAGATAGTTCTTCACTAATTACCTTGGTGTGGTGTGATCCTTGCAAACAGCCAGAAGTTAAAAAGTCTTCTGAAAACTTTTCTGAGCATACATTTTGCCTGGGCCTGTGTGATTCTTTGATTCCCCTGTGTTACATGGCTTCTTTTGAATGTTTAATTTCCCAGATAGTCTCCTTTTAACTTTTTCTGAGTTCCTTAGTTGGTCTCTTGTGTGTTTCCACCTGCAGTCTCTTCCCCCAGGTGTCTGTGGGTCTTATTTTCCCTGTACCTTTCCTGAGAAGTGCCTGCTGCTTCTTCCCACCTGATAGCTGAGTTAGGTGAAATGGGGACAATTCTTTCAGCTATCCCTCACACTGGTTAGAATGTTGAAAACATGGTCTGTTCTACTCCCTCCTGTTTGAGGGAGTAAATTGGGAACTGAGTTGTTGTCTCCACCTGAACAATACTTTGCCATGCTAGGGAGAGTGTGGGACATGGGTGAGTAAAAATGCCATAAAATTTCCTGCCATTGTTAATGTGGATTTTTCTTAATTGGGTGTTTTTTGGTTGCCAAAGATCTTTGACTGTTCATCAGAGTTCCTATGAGGTTATTTTACCCAGTTTTGTTATTTTTGATATTTTGATGGAGAAAAAAGATCCTGGGGCTTCCTAGTCCATCATTTTATGATATCATTCTTGTTTCTCATCTTTGACTTTTGGAGGCCACACAGTTTGATTCAAGCCTCAAATTCACATGAGGGCTATCTTGTGTTTAAGGATCCTCAGGGCATGTTTTTTCTTTCCTCAAAAAGCCAAGTTCAAGTTAATCAGGTGTTTTAAACTGCTTCTTTTAGTGAGAAATTAATCTTTTTTTCTTATTTAATCAAACTGAGGGTATGGCTCTTAAGATATACCTTCTTTATATGAGGCCCTCAATTCAACTTTCTACCTTGCTTTGTTCCTAGGTTCTGTCTCTTCTCCTCTGCTTCTGACCCATGAAAACAAGAAATTGACAGATGACACAAGAACAGTGCTTGGCTTCGATATAGTTTTGGTGATTCATGTTTCCTCAGTAATTTTATCCTCTAACCATGCCCTTTATGTTCCTAACATTTGTACAATACATTTAACTGTTTAAAAATATTTTTTATCCAGATTTTTGGATATTTTGTAAAAGGAGATGTTTTCTAAAACATGTAATCCACCATATTGTTACACTCGTAAATCCTTCATGACTCACTTTTAACAGTTTTTCTTTACAGGCCATAAAAATAACTGTGATGATCTTATCTCCTGTAGTTCTTCTCTAAACAATGTATGAATTTACATAGCATCAAGGGATCAGTCTTTGATGATGAACATTTCCACATTTTGGTTAATAAGATATAGGTTCTAAAAATCCTAATTTGTGAACATTTTATAAATATTGGAAGCATGCAGAAAATGTTTAACTCGTTGATTAAAAACAGTGCATGTTACATCACTGGTCTGATTATCAAAGATCAGCTGTTGGACTTGTAGCCATTCTTCAATTGTATTTTCCAAATGTCTCTTCCTTTGGAAACTTTATTTCTGGGGAGAAAAAGGAGAATTCTGCAGATATAGAGTGGGATATCAATACAGAGACATTTGGTATACAATTGCAGATAGAAAAGAACAGATAGGACAAGGAAAAACTACAAGAAAAAGATGCTAAGGGCTGGGCAGATAAGGTGACATAAGTCCTGAAGATAAATAGGAAATAATGAGTAAAATGGAAGAAATGAAGGGTCAAACAGAAAAGTTAAAAGGAAATAAAACTGGGTAAAACTGATGAAGGCCGAAGGTCTGTCTTAAAAATCCTCTCTATCTTTACAGGCCTCCAGTGGAAGTTAAGAAATAACTTCTCAAGGTTGATAATATATCCTGTTACTATAATTCACAGTCTATTTCACTAATTTTATATTTTTTTAAATTTATTTAACTCTCTATACCTTTCTATCTTATCTATCTATCATCTATCTATCTATCTATCTATCTATCAACATCTATCTATTTTGCCAAGAGGTGGCTCTGTTTCTCCCACAGAGTAAAATTCAGGACCTTTATAATATAAATTTTCTGATTAGAAGCTATTTTGTTTCTGATTTACATTTATGTTCCCAGCAGTTAAGATTCCTAGAATTCTGACATAGGATAAATATAGACCTGCTAATTTGGAAAATGGAAAACAAACACCAGATTTGTTACTAAGTGCTTCCATTATCACTATGACAAGCTTACAGCTCTTTAAATTTCCATCTCTTTGTCCTGATATTTATTGTTCTTTATTCAGAAGCTTTCTATTCTGAGTTAAAACTCTCCTTTAGGTGCATTAACCAAACTCTCACCTCAAGAAACTAAACCTTTTTCCTTGGATTGTAAGCCATTCATGACTTCCTGAATTCCATGATCAAGCCAAGGGCTACACAGTCTACTCAAACTAGACTTCCTAGTTGAGAATGAGAGCATGAGAATATCTCTTTTTTCTTATCCCTAGGCCAAAAACTCTATTGCATTAGTATCAACAGCATGCCAAGTCTATCTCCTTAATCCTCCCCTGAAAGGACCAAGTTTTCACTGGGCCTGGGATATTTTTTATTATATCACCTTTCCATAAAAGAACATAAAGACAGTAGTTGTTGGTTGTGGAATTTGTGAGACATCT
The DNA here is from genome assembly GCF_059928025.1 of Delphinapterus leucas. NCBI lineage: Eukaryota > Metazoa > Chordata > Mammalia > Artiodactyla > Monodontidae > Delphinapterus > Delphinapterus leucas. Next base: position 47,316,134 of record NC_143150.1, on the reverse strand, counting down.
TAAAAGTGAAAACTAAATTTATGAATTTCATAAGCCCATATATAACAGTTTCCTTATAGGTATATAGGGTCTATTATAAGTACTGTATCTACCAATTTTTGTCTCTGGCTTAACCTGAATCATGAATTGTAAAAGCAGTAGAATAATGAAAATAAAACTATATTACCCCAAAAGATATTGTCTTTGACACTTTTTCTTATTCCATTAACAGCTTGTCAATATTTAATGTTAATTAGACTTATTGATCTCTATTTTATATTTTAATAGTTTTTTTTTCATGTAGCACAATTTGGAGCATATCGAACCTTCCATGTGTACCAGGTCTTTCTTTTCTATACTTAAGAAAGCACTGACCATGGTTAAGTTTTATAAGAAGTTGCAAATTGATGAGCAGCTTTTAAAGATAAGCATATTTATGAAATGATACATCATTTTTGAAAAATCTCAGCTTCATTTCCAAAAGCTTTTTAAAATGAATGATTCACACACCAAAGCCAGTAGTTTCATTAAAGAGTGAGGTTAGAAAGGATAACAAAGTACAAATTGATTCTGTAACAATGTCGGTTCTAGAATTTGAGTTCAATAGTCCAAAATTTTAAACTCCTTAATCACCCTTTTACTGTTTCAATTTTACATCTTCTTGCCATTTTCTCTTTACTCTGTTATTCTGCTTCTGATTTTAAAAACATATTACTGACAGTTTGCCACTTTTACCAAATATATGATATGAGGTATGAAAATTCAAATTATACAGTTTAGTTATTTAATTTTTTTAGCCTTGAGTAATACTTGGAAAAAGTTATGGGTAATAATGACATTATTTATTTTACTTTTCTGATATTGACTTTAAATTGATTAGGCATCTATAACTTGCAAATAATTAATTAATCTCTTTCAACAATGGGTATTAAGCACAGTTCCAATATATAGCATGCAATAAAAATTGATGAAGAGAATAATCTGTGATTCCATGTGATAGTTGACAAAATCATATTGGCCCAATCAAATCAAATTATTGATCAATTTGTTGTGATGTAACAGAGAAATTCTTCTAGCCATATGATCATTAGATGCTTAAGTCATCTTTGGGTATATCTTTTAAACATTTCAGTTTGAAAAAGTCTTTTTCTTTCTTCCAGGTTTATTGATATATAATTGGCATACAGCACTGTATAAGTTTATGGTGTACAGCATAATAATTTGACTTGCATACATTATGAACTGAAGACCACAATAAGTTTAGTGAACATCCATCATCTCATATTGATACAGATTTAAAGAAATAGAAAAAAATGTTTTTCCTTGTTATAAGAACCCTTAGCATTTACTCTCTTAACAACTTTTATATATAACATACAGCAGTGTTAATTATATTTATCATATTGTACATTGCATCCCTAGTACTTATTTATCTTATAACTGGAAGTTTCTACCTTTCAGCTGCCTTCATCCAATTTCCCCTACCCCTTCTCCTACCTCTGGTAACCACAAATCTGATCTATTTTTCTATGAGTTTGTTTGTTCCAGGTATACAACATAGTGATTCAATATTTCTATACATTGCAAAATGACCATCATAATAATTTTAGTTACCAATCTGTCACCATATGAAGATACTATATAATAATTGACTATATTCGCCACAATCTACAGTAGACATCTATTTTTTGCTCAATACCCTTTTGTTAAAACAAATTTCTAGCTGTTTCTTTGAGAACTATCCTCTTCTTTACTCTCAATCCATATGGTCTGTATAAGATTGAGACCATCCCAGACCTCCAAGGTTACACCCTGATTAGCTTAAACCATTTCTCTGTTCTCAGTCATCACTTTAAGGATGGATATCTTTTCTACTGTAGCCAGTCATATGCAATTAAAGTTTTGCTGATATTTTTGGAAAAGAGGCTGTTATTCCTTTTGCTTGGATAGAAAACTGAGATGATGTATGCACTGCATTGTCACTACCTCCTGACTTCATAGAGTGTGAGTATGAAGCCAACCCAGCTGAAGAGTCATAACATAGAGGTGAACTGAGACTGAGTCCCGATAACATCATTTAACCCTAAATATAGCTGTTCCTGAAGGCAGTTTTGCCCTTGGAGTTTTCATTTGTTAAGCAACCTATATATTACTTTCTATCTCTCAGAAAGACTTTACTGACTCTAAAAGGTCAAATATAAATGAACAGGTAAAGTGAGAGTAAATAGACAAAGTTCCCCAAACTTGGAACATGTTACCATCTTTTTCAGGTCCTCTTAAAGTCTAAGACTTCAATAAATGTTACTCTGGAGTAAAGATGAGCACAGGCGTTAGATTTTACATTCTTAATACACCAATATGTGGATTCTTTGAAAGTAGCTTTTATTTGGTAAACTCTTTGCATCTCTTTGTCTAAGCTAGCTATAAAAGTGTTTATTACATTATATTTTAATAAAATACTTCATTAATGTAAATTCTATATTTTGTCCCCAATATTTGTTTTAATAATAACAATATTAGTAATAACAGCTACTATGTATCATGTGTTTATGTGCCAAGCATTATGCTAAGTGAAAGGTACACAATTAATTATTTTAATTGAGAACACATATCTGTAAACTAAGCATTGTAATATCGATTTTATAGATGTGGAAATTGAGGGTCAGAAATTTTAAATAATTTACCTCAGATAACATAGCTGATAACTAGCAGAGTAGGATTTAAACTTTTCTGTCTGACTCCACGTCTAGGGCTTTAACTATTATGCCATTGAACTCCAAAATCTGTACTCTTAAACACTGTTCAAAACTATCTTTAAACCAAATGATGAAAATAAAACAAGGAAATAAAACACTATGGATCCAAGAAGAGGAGAGGAAAGATAGATAATAATGATGAACCAGAATATCAAGTGAAGAGAGTGAATAATAAAATACTTTCAATAACAAAAAAATCCATTAAAATAGGCACAGGAACTAAATAGACACCTTTCCAAGGAAGACATACAAATGATCAACAGGTACATGAAAAGGTGCTTAACACCACTAATCATCAGGGAAATGTAGACCAAAACTACAATGAGACATCGCTTCACACCTATTAGAATGGTTATTATCATCAAGACAACAGATAATGAGTATTGGTGAGAATGTGAAGAATAGGGAGCCCCATATAATGTTGGTGGGAAAGTAAATTGGTGCAACCACTATGGAGAACAGTATGGAGTTTTCTTAAAAAATTAAAAATAAAACTACCATATGATCCAGCAATTCTACTTCTAGGTATATATCCAAAGGAAATGAAAAATAAGATATCAAAGAGATGTCTGCACTCCCATGTTTACTGCAGTATTATTCACAATAGGCAAGATATGGAAACAACCTAAGTGCCCATCAACAAGTGAATGGATAAAGAAGATGTGATACACACACACACACACACACACACACACACACACACACACAATGAAATATTATTCAGCCATGTAAAATAAAGAAATCCTGCCATTTGAAACAACATGGATGGGCCTTGAGGACATTATGTTCAGTGAGATAACTCAGACAGAGAAAGACAAATATTGTATGATATCACTCATATATTAAATCTGAAAAGCCAAATTCAAAAAAGCAGTGTAAAATGGTGGTTGCCAGAGACTGGAGGGTGGGGAAATTGGAGACATGTTGCTTAAATGTACAAACTTACAATGGGTAGTAAATAAGTTCTAGCAATCTAATGCACAATACAGTGCATATTGACAATAATATTGCATTATAATCATCAAAATTGCAAAGAGATGAGATCTTAAGTATTACAACCACAAAAAATTAAATAACTATGTGATGTGATAAAAGTGCTATTACTACAATGGCAATCATATTACAATATAAAAATGTATCAAATCAACATGTTGTATACCTTAAATTCACCTTTATATATTAAATATGTTTTAATTTAAAAAACCTTCAGTGTATAATAAGAGAAATAAAGCATAATTCAAGTAAAACTTGGTGTTCTACATTTTAGATACAAAATACAACATAGAAAATACCTAGGGTTATATACAAGTGCATAAAATAGCCCAAGTTCAGAATCATATGTTAAAATAAAAGTTAAAGTAAAATAGTCAATATTCTTATAAAACTTGACAGATTTTGCTCAAGAGTTACCTAGGGAGATAACACATTTTGGCGACATATGTTAGGCTGTGCACAAAGAACCAACACTTACAATAAAATACAACTCTCTTAAAAATAAGCTATGCTAGATCCCCCCATGAGACTTTTAAAGATTCTGTTACTGAATTTGCATACCACTTGACAATATTTTTAAATTTAAAAATCAAGACTTTTAAAATGTGATTTTCAATTGGGTCAGTACAAGTTTGCATGGCAGCAAAGACAGGATTTACAGTTTCAATGATTTTTACATACTGATTAAAGTCATAGCAATGTCAGATAGTAGAACATGTTGATGACAAAATAATTCTACAATATGTTTTTCTTCTTGGAAATAAAGGTAGAATCATTTAGATGCAGCTAGTTTACTGCTTCAAAATCTGGCTCTGTAACTTCTTGTGATTTTTTTTTCTCTCTGTTCATCAATGTCTCATAATCTATGTTCTGTGATACTTCAAGGCATAATCTAGTCTAACAATAAAATTAAAGTGGGCTGATAAATCTGAAAAAAAATGGATATCATATAGGAGACCTCAATAGAAGAACCCTTCTTAAAAGATTCCCAATAGTAATTCAGACTTGATCATTTTCATAGAATTTGGTGAACTTAGCCTGAGTTTGCCTGAGTTTGATCTATTGACCAAGAAGTAAACTGAATCAGAATGGGCTATATATACTTGAAGGTGCAAAGAGAGAATATGGCTCCAATTTGTTATTAAGTTAAATTTGAAATTAAAAATTGCCAAATAGTAGAAAATGGTCAATGTCTTATGAGACCTGAGTTAGGATATAATATGTGGCATCTTGAGTGGCTTCAACAAAGACAATTGTAACCCATATTCATTTCCAAACCAAGGCTCATTCAGATCAATTTCACCATGATAATCATTCAGGGAAAGATTGAGTTCTTTGAGTGACCACAATACACAGAAGATGAAATTGTTATTCATTAACTGGGAGGTCATAATTATATTTCAAAAGAATGTTGAACCATAATTTGAAAAGTTCATTCTTCAGGAGCCCTTGAGGAGTTGGAACCCCTAAATGACATTGATAGGGATAGACAGAAAAGCAGGCTACCTCTAGGTGAGTGTGGAATCATGGTAGCCAAAAGAAGAAAATGTTTCAGAAAGGTAAATTAAGTTGAGGACTGATAAGTGGTCCTTGGTTTAGAGGATACAGATATTATTGATGATCTCAGCAAGAACAGTTTTGTGAAGTGATGAGGGACTGTGGAAGCCAGATTAGAAAAGGATGATATAAAAGTGGAGAAATTGAAATAGCTTTGAACTCTGTCTCTACCACTGACACTTAGACATTTGATCACTCAGCTGCCATTTCCCTATCCCTTTCTAGAGGATAAGAATTCATATTCACTACACATATAAGAAACATTAAAGAGCACACTTAGCACATTGATTTCACATGCTAAGAAATCAACTTTGTGGTTTAAGAAACCTACCCTTCACCCAAGATGTACATATATTATTTAAAAAGTGTGATTTTTACCAAGTTTGCCCTGCACTTTCAAGGGAGGAATTAACATGCACTTCTATCTCACCAGTCACCCAGTAAACTCTATCCTCAAAAGTGTTGTGAGAATACTTGTCAAATGACTTAATGGACTCTTGATATAGTGTGTATAGAAATCCCTGAATCTAAGGACCTCTCAGAGAGAAGACAGTGATAGTTTTTTTGTTTTGCTTTGTATTGTTTCATTTTTACAGTAATATATCTTTTAAAAGATATTTAATGTCAGGGTGAGATGCTTGAGATCAACATGAGGTGCGGATGCAATCAAGATGGTACAATGAAAATAAATATTTCCTCTGAATTCAAAATTAGTGAAGCAGTAGATTCCTGGACAAACTGTAATTTCCCCCTTTAAAACTGAGGAAAGCTGCCATAAGACATATTGCTCTAATTTTGATCCAAGGTACATTACAGGGTAAATCAGTGTCTCAAACGCAATGAGGCTTTCAGCACGCCTCAAGATAGGTCCAAAGACAGGTAATGTAAGGTGCAGGATACAAAGGTGTTTTGCAATATGGTAGATAAGGACCTTAAAGGGGGAAAATGTGCAGGTCAAGCAAGTCCTGAAGTTTCACATTTTACACTACCATAGATTGCAATATGATCAAAATCATGAGGTGGTGGGTCTTCTGCGGACCTCTGCTAACACCTGCAACTGTGGATTATGATCACATTTGGTAGGGCCAAGGCCAGAGCCAGGGCCAATCAGGTACAGTTCTTAGCAAGCTGCTCTTGTGAAATAAATGCATAACAGTAACATCTGGACACAGCCTGGAGAAAATCCATTTGTTATAAAGAACAGGTTATTTATACGTGTGTTGTTTTGTTTGTTTATTTTTTGTCTGTGTTTACTCGCAGATATAACAAAATCCATTATAATAAAAGTGATTATTTTATTTGGAAAACAAAACATAAGCAAATATCCAAATCAATTGCATGTCTGACAGGTAATAAAATAAGAAAAAGTAGTCTTTACTGACTTGTTTTTGACTCTACAGACTATGTTGTTATTGTAGAGCATAGGAACGTTGCTGTCAAAGAAGAGTTATAAAAGATTTGATTGACATCTTCAAAGTTACAAAGGTAGGTAATACAATCTTGTCAGGCTCTCCTTTTAGTTCTGTGCAGTAATATGAAAATCAAGGTGTCATTTGAAATTAATGGCTGTCAAATTTGGATATAATTTAAAAATTACTATTGCTGTGGTCAATATGAAGCAGGCTGCAGGACTGAGGAAGGTCACAGAGGCCAATTCTGTAGTCATTTCTGAGAAGGGCCTCATCATTTTATGACCACTAATAAAGTTTGTGGATTTCATGCAAGCTAAGCTAATGAAGAAGGTAGTCAAAGCCATGCTGCAGTGTCTAAAATAGCTGTCTGCCATATGTTAAAGGAATAATTTCATTTTCATCTTGCACCATTAACTCAGACAAAAAGATTATTTTCTCCATCTGGGAGATTCTAACCTAGGCACTGTGGTGCATTGAGTCATCATATGACTTCATTTATGGCATTAATAGAGATCCTTCACATTTGTATAGTAATTAACAGTTTTTTAAATATTTTATATTCAATTATCCATTTACTTCTCATAATATTCCAAAGTAATGATAATCCCATGGGATATTATTCTTACCTATTGTTTATTTATTTTTTAATTTTTAAAGATTTTTTTTGATGTGAACCTTTTTTAAAGTCTTTATTGAATTTGTTATAATATTGCTTCTGTTTTCATGTTTTGGCTTTTGTCTGTGAGGCATGTGGGATCTTAGCTCCCTAACCAGGGATCAAACCTGCACCCACTGCATTCGAAGGTGAAGTCTTAACCATGGGACCACCAGGGAAGTCTCTCATTTATTTTTTAACATGAATATAATCCAAGCCAGACATTTCCTAGAACTCAGCTAAAGTCCTTCATTATTGATAGCTGTAAAATCAGAGCACAGGGTTAAGGAGGCCAAGGAATCTCACTGATATTGGTCTCAGTTTTCTTATCAGTAGAATGAAAATGATGATCCTTAAGTTACACCCAGCTCTAATGTTACAGAAAACTATAAGTCTAGGTTACTTTTAAGGGCAACCTCATTTCAACATTAAATCCTTCCAGCCTGAAAGCTTAAAAACCCTCCACCATCCTTGTAATGCTGAGGAAAATGTACATGCACTGTTAGGAGTTGAGGTGCACATTTTTTCACTAATGTGTTTTACCCCTTAGCAGGTAGACTGTCAATCTCATGCAGATTCAGACCAGTTTTCTTTTTCTTTTTTCACTTGATGCTATTCTCTGTTAAAAATAAAATCTTATATGGAAAGCTGATATATTAACACCATGTTTAAATTTCATAGTACTATGAACTTAGGTGTGTTAAGTATGTAACATATTTTTCAAAACTTAAAATTAATTTCTACTGGAGCCTCCATTTGTTTGAAGCAGAAATAGTTATCAAGTTACTTTCATACAAACTCAGTCACTTTTACTATTTTTCTCAGTCATTTTAATTTGAATGTGATCAAATTCATGGTATCACTGTCACCCCTTCTTTCTCCCTGTGGTATATTCTAAGTTTACATTAGAAGCTTATATAAATGCCACATTGACCTTACTCTAGATATTGATTTGTCTTTGTTTTATGATATGCAACTACTTCTAATACTGGGTTACATTCTTTTGCTTGCTAGCATCATTTTGACATAATGGTGTCCTTATCTGACTCCTTGCTGGATTATCCACTCTTGACCTCTGCTATAGCCTTCTCTCATACCACCCAAAGGTCCCCTGTATGTCAGCTGACTTTCTCTCCTCCTCAGCTAACTACTGCACCTGCCTCCTGGGAACTATAGGATACCTGTATATTTAACCACTCCAGAGCTTCAGAAAATCCAAGGAACTATCTCTGATACTCCAATTGTTTGATATGTCATACTATCAATTCTTATAATGTGATGTGTTCAAAGTAATACTTTTCTATGAGTCTTGCATGAACCTCTGTGTTTCACCAGAGAAAGAGGTTCAAATATTTTCTCTTGGGGAAATCCAAACTCAAAATGTTCCCTATTTCCCCAGATCTTAGACAGGGTTCCCATGTTATTTCCAACTTTATATTATCTCCAAACTCTTATTGCCTCTTCTGTAGCCCAGAGAGTTCTTTTTTCCTCCTCTTGTGATGGGAGAAATGGCTAGCTAAGTATTCTTCTAAATACAAGATTTATGCTAGGACCTGGGACCTTGGAAGTTCAATGTCAATATTTTTTTTCTTTACATTTCAGCTGTGGCTTCAGTTTCTGGACAATGGAGCCCAAATTGAGTTTAAATCAGGAAGAGGGTAAGGCAAAGGGCATCAGAGAGAAGTGGGAAGGGATCCAAGCTAAAACAAATAAACTAAGAAGAGTGACCTCTCGATACACAGAGAGACAAAGTAAGAGCTATTCAGACCCACTCACTGTCTCTTGTTTCTGTCCTCTTGCAACAACCACTAAAATTTCCCAGAAACACTAAGAAACCTTGGAGCACAATTTGAAAACTGAGACATACTCAGAATTTTGGTTTAGTACTGGCTCTAACATTAACTAGCTGTATGACTTTGAAAAGGCTATTAATCTCTCTTGTGCTCTGCTTACCACATATTTTAAATAACAAGAAAACAAAAAAGCTGTAATTAGACCCTCTATGCCTAACTCACAGGCTAGTGCAAGATAATCAGAAGTAATATATGTAAAGCATCACTATAGTCAAGCACTACAGTCAAGCGAAATATATATGTATGTACACACACACAACACACACAGAGAAATACAGAGAGTATTTTTTTTTCATTTTGTTTCACTCTGTCTAGTACTTTCAAGATCTGAGCACTTTGCTAAAGATTATTTTTCCTATAAAGAGCTATCTTATAATGAAATTTTGATGTGACTTTGGAATGCTTAAAGGCTTCATTGCCACAACTTGCTATGTATGGTCTCCAAAATCATACCTCATCATATGACCCCAATAAAGCCTCGTATGTGAAAACTTTTCTGCTTCCCCTTCTCCATCAAAACTTACCATTCAATCAGGATCTTAACCTCTGCTGCTCCATTCCTAATCATGTCTGTTATCTAAGTAAGGACCACCTGGAGGCGATGATCCAACTTAGATTAGTAACTATGCTTGTGTAAGTTGAACTCTAATTGTGGGTATTAACTATCATGGAAAGGTATTTGAAAAAGTTAATGGTAGCAGCAAGAGTAGGAGAAACACGGTAGATAGGAAGCAAAAATATCTTTTAGTATGTTACAAATCATACCAAATTTTATTAAGTTGAACTCAGCCTTTAAATACTAAAAATATTTTGAGCTAGAAAGCAAGTTTTATTAGTAACTTTGAACATTCATCAAAGGGTTAAAATATGGGTCATAAGTCAGTGTGCATGTGAAAAAATTTGTGCACAAATAGTGGCAATTGCGGGGATAAATATGGCTTTTTAATTTCCATCAAAATTTAGTCTTTCTCAATTCAGACAAGATTTTACAAACAAACATTTAATAGAACAGGGGGAATGACTGATAGAACCTGCAAGACATGAATTAAAGGACACATTACTGAGCTATAAAGTGCAAAGCATTACTGAGCTATAGAGTGCAAAGCATTTTGGAACATGCCACTGTTTTGTTGTTTCAGTCATTTCTTACTTCTGTTGTTGCAAGCCCCATACACAGATTAGGAATGTTCCAAGCCTACAATTACCTATTGTTTTATGTTTTAGACAGACTGAGGCATTGTTCAATGGAGACATAGGCATTTGACCATATTTCTTGACTGGCTCCATATTCAATTAGCTTTGCCATGCTTTTCAAAAGTAGGCTTAGAGTTGACTGATATAAAATGTCTTTTGTGATAGCGGGTTAAAAAATATGGTCAGATACTGTGGGGTGTATGTAGTGTCTCTGCACATGGCCTGCCACCATCTTGAGATGGGTGTCTGCTGAGGAGGTTCAGTGCACACCCCGAACTGAAGTGTCAGCTCAGCCATTGCATGACGAAATCTGGCCTGAAGGGCTGGGGCAAGGCCTCTGCACAAGGCCCGCAATGAGTAAGTGAAACAGACAAAGTACAAAGGGAAAAAAAGTTGATGGGCTATGTCTGAAATGAGATTGCCAGATTTATTTTCTTTCCAAATGAAATGTGGATCTTCTAGCACATGAGTGGTGTGGCTGACAATGTTTTGGGGATCTGACCAGGTATCAGGCCTGAGCTTCTGTGATGGGAGAGGCGAGTTCAGGACACTGGACCACCAGAGACTTCCCAGCCCCATGTAATATCAATCAGCAAGAGCTCTCCCAGAGGTCTCTGTCTCAACACTAAGACCCAGCTCCACTCAATGACCAGCAAGCCTCAATGCTGGACACACCATGCCAAACAAATAGCGAAGGAACAAAATCCCACCCATAAGCAGAGAGGCTATCTAAAATCATAAGAGGATCAAAGACACCACAAAACACACCACCAAATGTGATCCTAAACACCAGAAAGACAAGATCGAGCCTCATTCACCAGAACAGAGGCACCAGTCTCCTCCACCAGGAAGCCTAGAAAATCGACTGAACCAGCATTATCCACTGGGGGCAGGCAAGAAAAACAACGGGAACTACTAACCTGTAACCTGCTAAAAGGAGACCCCAAACACAGTAAGCTAAGCAAAATGAGAAAACAGAGAAATATGCAGCAGATGAAGGAGCAAGGTAAAAACCCACCAGAACAAACAAATGAAGAGGAAATAGACAGTTTACTTGCAAAAGAGTTCAGAGTGATGATAGGAAACATGATGCAAAATCATGGAAATAGAATAGAGAAAAGAAAATAAACGTTTAACAAGTACCCAGAAGAACTAAAGAACAAACAAACAATGATGAACAACACAATAAATGAAATTTAAAATTCTCTAGAAGGAATCAATAGCAGAATAACTGAGGAAGAAGTACGGGTAAGTGTCCTGGAAGATAAAATAGTGGAAATAACTACTGCAGAGCAGAATAAAGAAAAAAGAGTGAAAAGAATTGAGGACAGTCTCAGAGATTCTGGGAAAACATTAAATGAACCAACATTCAAATTATAGGAGACACAGAAGAAGAAGAGAAAAAGAAAGGGACTGAGAAAATATTTGAAGACATTGTGGCAGAAAACTTCCCTAATATGGGAAAGGAAATAGTCAATCAAGTCCTGGAAGCAGAGAGAGACCCATACAGGATAAATCCAAGGTGAAACATTCCAACACACATATTAATCAAACTATCAAAAATTAAATACAAAAAAATATTAAAAGCAGCAAGGGAAAAGCAACAAATAATATACAAGGGAATCCAAAAAAGGTTAAGAGCTGAGTTTTCAGCAGAAACTCTGCAGGCCAGAAGGAAGTGGCAGGACACATTAAAAGTGATGAAACAGAAAAACCTACAACCAAGATTATTCTACTTAGCAAGGATCTCATTCACATTTGAGAGACAAATTAAACCCTTTACAAATAAGCAAAAGCTAAGAGAATGCAGCACCACCAAACCAGCTTTGAAACAAATGGTAAATGAACTTATCTAGGCAAGAAACACAAGAGAAGGAAGTGATGTGCAAAAACAAACACAAAACCATTGAGAGAATGGCAATAGGAACATACATATGGAAAATTACCTTAAATCTAAATGGATAAAATGCTCCAACTAAGACATAGACTAGCTGAATGGATACCAAAAAAAGGAGATCTCTATATATGCTGTCTACAAGAGACTCACTTCAGACCTAGGGACACATACAGACTGAAAGTGAGGGAATGGAAAAAGAAATTCCATGCAAATTGAAATGAAAAGAAAGCTGGAGTAGCAATTCTCATATCAGACAAAACAGGATTTAAAATAAAGACTATTGTAAGAGAAGGACACTACATAATGAACAAAGGATCAATCCAAGAAGAAGATATAACAAGTGTAAATATTTATGAATCCAACAAAGGAGCACCTCAATACACACAGGAAATACTAACAGCCATAAACGGCGAAATCAACAGAAACATAATAATACAAGGGAACTTTAAGAACCCATATTCACCAATGGACAGATCATCCAAAATGGAAATAAATAAGGAAACACAAGGTTTAAATGATACATTAAACAAGATGGACTTAATTGATAGTTATAGGACATTCCATCCAAAAACAACAGAATACATTTTCTTGTCTAGTGCCCATGGAACATTCTTCAAGATAGATCATATCTTGGGTCACAAATACAGCCCTGGTAAATTTAAGAAAATTGCAATGATGTCAGGGTAACTTTTCTGACCACAACTCTATGAGACTAGATATCAACTACAGAAAAACAGCTGTAAAAAATAAAAACATATGGAGACTAAACAATACACTACTAAACAATCAAGAGATCACTGAAGAAATAAAAGAGGAAATAAAAAAATACCATGAAAAAAATGGCAATGAAAACACGATGACCCAAAACCTATGGGATGCAGCAAAAGCAGTTTTAAGAGGGATGTTTATAGCAATTCAATCCTACCTCAATAAACAAGAAATGTCTCAAATAAACAACCTAATCTTACATGTAAAGCAATTACAGAAAGAAGAACAAAAAAACCCACAAAGTTAGCAGAAAGAAAGAAATCGTAAAGATCAGATCATAAAAAGGTGAAAAAGAATTGAAGAAAATAATAGCAAAGATCAATTAAACTAAAAGTTGGTTCTTTGAGAACATAAACAAAATGGAAAAACCATTAACCAGTCTCATCAAGAAAAAAAGGGAGAAGATTCAAATCAGCAGAATTAGAAAAGAAAAAGGAGAAGTAACAACTGACCCTTCAAAAATACAAAGGATCATGAGAGATTACTACAAACAACTATATACCAATAAAATGGACAACCTGTAAGAAATGGACACATTCATAGAAAAACAAAACTTTGTGAGACAGAACCAGGAAGAAATAGAAAATATAAACAGACCAATCACAAGCACTGAAGTTGAAACTGTGATTAAAAATCTTCCAACACACAGATACCCAGGATCAGATGGCTTCACAGGCTAATTCTAACAAACATTTACAGTAGAGCTAACACTTTTCCTTCTCAAACTCTTCCAAAATAAAGCAGAGGGAGGAACACTCCCAAGTTCATTCTACGAGGCCACCATCACCCTGATACCAAAACCCGATAAAGGTGTCACAAAGAAAGAAAACTAATGGTCAATATCAATGATGAACATAGATGCAAAAATCCTCACCAAAATATTGGCAAACAGATTCCAGCAGCACATTAAAAGGATCATACACCATAATCAACTGGGGTTTATACCAGGAATGCAAGTATTCTTCATATACACAAATCAATCATTGTGATAAACCATTTTAACAAATTAAAGTAGGAAAACCATATGATCATTTTAATACAAGTAGAAAAAGCTTTTGACAAAATTCAACACGGATTTATGATTTTAAAAAAACCCCAGAAAGTAAGCATAGAAAGAACCTAGCTCAACATAATAAAGACCATATATGACAGACCCACAGCTGACATCTTTCTCAATGATGAAAAGCTAAACCCATTTCCTCTATGATCAGGAACAAGACAAGGTTGCCCACCCTCACCTCTACTTTTCAATATTGTCTTGGAATGTTTAGCCACAGTAATCAGAGATGAAAAAGAAATAAAAGGAGTCTAAATCAGAAAAGAAGAACTAAAACTGTAACTGTCTGCTGATCACATAATACTATACACAGAGAATCCTAAAGATGCTAACAGAAAACTACTAGAGCTAATCAATGAATTTGGTAAAGTAACAGAATACGAAATTAATGCACAGAAATCTCTTGCATTCCTATACACTAATGATGAAAAATCTGAAAGAGAAATTAAGGAAACACTCCCATTTACCACTGCAACAAAAAGAATAAAATACATAGGAATAAACCAACCTACCTAAGGAGACAAAAGACCTGTATGCAAAAATATACGTCACTGATGAAACAAATTAACCATGATAAAAACAGATGGAGAGATATACCATTTTCCTGGATTGGAAGAATCAACATTGTGAAAATGACGATCTACCCAAAGCAATCTACATACTCAATGCAATGGCAATCAGACTACCACTGAAATTTTTCACAGAACTAAACAATAAATTTCACAATTTGTATGGAAACACAAAAGATCCCGAATAGCCAAAGCAATCTTGAGAAACAAAAACGGAGCTGGAGGAATCAGGCTCCCTGACTTCATACTATTATACAAAGCTACAGTAATCAAGACAGTTTGGTACTGTCACAGAAACAGAAATACAGATCAATGGAACAGGATAGAAAGCCTAGAGATAAACCCATGCACACATGGTCACCTTATCTTTGATAAAGGAGGCAAGAATATACAATGGAGGAAAGACAGCCTCTTCAATAAATGGTTCTGGGAAAACTGGACAGCTACATGGAAAAGAATTAAATTAGAACACTCCCTAACACCATACACAAAAGGGAACTCAAAATGGATTAAAGACTTTAATGTAAGGTCAGACACCTTCAAACTCTGAGAGGAAAACATAGGCAGAACACTCTATGACAGAAATCACAGCAAGGTTCTTTTTGACCCACCTCCTAGAGAAAGGAAATAAAAACAAAAATAAACAAATGGGACCTGATGAATCTTAAAAGCTCTTGCACAGCAAAGGAAACCATAAACAAGATGAAAAGACAACCATCAGAATGGGAGAAAATATTTACAAACGAAGCAAGTGACAAAGAATTAAACTCCAAAATATACAAGCAGCTCTTGCAGCTCAATATCAAAAAAACAACCCAGTCCAAAAATGGGCAGAAGACCTAAATATGCATTTCTCCAAAGAAGATATACAGATTGCCAACAAACACATGAAAGGTTGCTCAACATCACTAATCATTTGTGAAATGCAAGTCAAATTTACAGTGAGGTATCATCTCACACCAGTCAGAATGGTCATCAGCAAAAATTCTACAAACATTAAATGCTGGAGAGGGTGTGGAGAAAAGGGGACCCTCTTGCACTGTTGGTGGAATACAAATTGATAGAGCCACTATGGAGAACAGTATGGAGGTTTCTTAAAAAACTAAAAATAGAACTACCATATGACCCAGCAATCTCACTACTGGGCATATACCCTGAGAAAACCATAATTCGAAAAGAGTCATGTAACACAATGTTCATTGCAGCTGTATTTACAATAGTCAGGCCGTGGAAGCAGTATAAGTGTCCATCAAGTGATGAATGTATAAAGTAGATGTGGCACATATATACAATGAGATATTACTCAGCCATAAAAAGAAACAAAATTGAGTTATTTTTTAGTGAGATGGATGGACCTAGAGTCTGTCATACAGCATGAAGTAAGTGAGAAAGAGAAAAACAAATACTGTATGCTAACAGATTCATATGGAATCTAAACAAGAACAACAACAAAAATGGTTATGAAGAAACTAGGGGCAAGACGGGAATAAAGATTCAGACCTACTAGAGAATGGGCTTTAGGACACGGGGACGGGGAATGGTCAGCTGGGACCAAGTGAGAATGTGGCATGGACATATATACACTACCAAACATAAAATAGATAGCTAGTGGGAAGCAGCCGCATAGCACACGGTGATCAGCTCGGGGCTTTGTAACCACCTAGAGGGGTGGCATAGGGAGGGTGGGAGGGAGGGAGACCCAAGAGGGAAGAGATATGGGTATATATGTATATGTATAACTGATTCACTTTGTTATAAAGCAGAAACTAACACACAATTATACTCCAATAAAGATGTTAAAAAACACAAAATTATAAACAAAAATAACAACAAAAAAAGTATCCTGAAGGTTTATCCATGATGTCACAAATGGCAGGATTTCCTACTCCTATTTTCCATTTTGTAAGACCAAAGTTTATATCTAATATTTCTTTATCCACTCATCTGTTGATAACAGTTAGGTTGTTTCCATAATCTAGTTGCTGTGAATAATATAGGAAAAAACATGGGGGTGCAAATTTTTAAATTTCAATTCCAATTGTTCATTTCTTACATATAGGAAAATAAACTGACTTCTGTATTTCAACCTTGCATCCTGCAACCGTGATACACCTCTTTTTAGTTCCTGACATTTCTTTTTCTATAGGTAGGCAATTGAAATGTGTCATCTGCAAATAATTACTGTTTTATTTCATCCTTTCCAATTTATTATACATTTTTTTATTATTATCTTATTATGCTACCTAGGACTTCCAGTAAAATGTTGAAGAGAAATAGTGAGAGACGACATCATTGTCTTTCCCCTTTCTCAGGGGAAATCGTGTCTATCACCATTAAATATGATATGAGCTGTAGTTCTTTATAGTTGTCCTTTATCAAGTTGAAGAACATTCTTCTTATTCCCAGTTTGCTAAAAGTTTTTACTATGCATGGGTGTTGGATTTTGTCAAATGATTTTTCTGCACCTATTAATATGACCACATAACTTTTCCACTTTAATCAACTGATTATTGAGTATTGAACCAACCTATCAAATCTGGGGTAAATCTCACTTGTATAATTATTTTTATACATTGTTGGATTCAATTCGTTAATGGTTTGTTGAAGGTTTTTGCCTCTCTGTTTATGAGAGATATTGGTCTGCAGTTTTCCTTTCCTGTAATATCTTTTTCTGGTTTTGATAATGCTGGCTAGAGTAATGCTGGCCTCATGGTATGATTTAGGATGTACACATTGTGATTCTATAATCCAGAAGAAATTGTGGAGAAATAGTGTTATTCTTCCATAAATGTTTGATAAATTCAACTGTGAGATAATCTGAGCTTAGCATTTTCTTTTTTGGAGAGTTAATATTCATTGTTTCAATTCCTTTAATAGATTTCAGGATACGCAGGTTATATATTTCTCCTTCTGTGGATTTGGGTAGTTTGTGTATTTGAAGGAATTGGTCCATTTCATGAAAGTTATCAAATCTGCGGACATGTAGTTGTTCATAGTATTCTTTTATTATACTCTTAATATCCTTGGGATGAGTAGTTATATCTTTTCTCTTTCATATATTGATTATTTTTGTTATCTTTATTTTTTCCCAGTTAGCATGATTAGAGCTTTATCAATTTTATTGATCTTATCAAAGAACAAACTTTTGCTTACATTTATTTTCTGTATTTTTCTTGCTTTTAACACTATTGATTTCTGTACTACTTTATGTTATTCCTTTTCTTCTAATGTCTAGGTTCAAATTACATTTTCCTCTAGTTTCTTAATGTTGAAGCTTATATTACTTGATTTTATATCTTTCTTCTTTTCTAATATGTACTTCTAATATTACACATTTCTATAGAACAGTTTTTGCTTCACCTCACAAATTTTGATATATACTTTCTTTTCATTCTCCAAAATATTTTTTAATTTCTCTTGAGAATTTTTCTCTGACCCATGGGCTATTTAGGGGTTTGCTGTGTAATCTCCAAATAGTTAGGGATTTTTCAGCTATCTTTATGCTGACTTCTATATTATATCGTGATCTAAAAAAAAAAAATACTCTTTGTGACTCAAATCTTTAAAAATTTGTTAGTGCGTTTTATGAACCAGAATGCAGTGTGTCCTGGTGAATGGCCCATGAGAGGTCAAGAAGAAAGTGTGTTCTGCTGTTGTTGGATGGAGTATAATATTGTTATAAATATAAAGTAGATCAAGCTGATTGATAGTGCTGTCAGGTCATCTACATTATTACTACTTTTCTGCATGCTTAGGTCTATCAATTATTGAAAGAGGGGTGTTGAAGTCACCAACTGTAATAGTGAAGTTGTCTTTATCTTTTTTCAGATTTATCATTTCTACCTCATGTATGTTAATATTCTGTTGTTGGGTGCATGCATGTTTAGAACTGTATGATGTACTGGAGAATTGATCCCTTTAATATTATGTAATGTCCCTCTTCATCATTGGTAATATTTTGGAAACTCTGGATTTTTTTCTGAAATTAATATAGCTACTCCAGATTTTTTTAAATTAGTATTAGCATGACATATATTCTCCATCTCTGTACTTTTAGATTTCTGTGATTTTATACTGAATGAGACTTTTTTGTAGAAGACATATAATTGGGTTCGTTTTGGTATTCACTCTACTTTACTTCATATATTTAGATCATTCACATTCAAAGTGACTTAGATATAGTTGGATTAATACCTACCATGTAGGTAATGGTTTTCTATATATTTATCCCTCATTTCTTTTTCTGCCTTCTCTGATTATAACTGAGCATTTAATATTATTTCATTTTATCTCTTCCTTTTATGTGTCAATTATACTTCTTTTTAAAATTTTCATACCGCTTTTTCTAGAGTTTACAATGTACATTTTAATATATTTTATTTTTATAGCAGTTTTAGGTTCACAGTAAAATTGAGCATAAGATACAAAGATATACCTCCTGCACCCCACGTATGCATAGCCTTTCCCATTATCAACATCCTTTACCAAAATGGTGCATTCATTATAATTGATGAACCTATATTGACACAACATTATAACCCAAAGTGCTTAGTTCACATTAGTGTTCACTTCTGGTGTTGCACATTCTATGGATTTTAACAAATGCATAATGACATTTATTCACTCTTACAGTATCATACAGAGTAGTTTCACTGCCCTAAAAGTTCTTTGTGCTCCACCTATTCATCCTTCCCTCCCCTGGTAATCACTGATCTCTTTAGTGTCTCCATTTTTGCCTTTGCAAAAATGTCATGTAGTTGGAATCATACAGTATGTAGCTTTTCAGACTAAATTCTTTAACTTAGTAACATGTACGTAAGTTTCTGTTGTGTTTTTTATGACTTGATAGCTCATTTCCTTATGGTACGGAATAAAATTCCATTGTCTGGATGTACTACAGTTTATTTATCCATTAACCTACTAAGGGGCATCTTGGTTGCTTCTAAGACTATGGCAATTATAAAGAAAGCTGCTATAAACACCTGTGTGCAGTTTATTATGTGGACATAAGCTTTGAACTCCATTGGATTAATACCAAGGAGTGTTATTTTTGGATCATATGTGTATTAGTCTTTTAAGGATGCTATAACCAAGTACTATAGACAGAGTAGCTCATAAACAACAGGAATTTATTTCTTATAGTTTAGTTATGACAAGCAGTTATATCTTTTTTACCACTTCATCATTATGTATGACCTCACTTCATCTATGGTAACTTTTCTTTCTCTAAAATTTCTGCTGTATTTGAAATTATTATAGCTACTCCCACATTCTTTTGACTAGTGTTACCATGATACATTTTCATCATCCATTTATTTATAATCTGTATGTGCTTTTCAATTTAAAGTGCATTTCTTTTAAACAACAGGCATTTGTGTCTTGCTTTATGATCCACTCTGAAAATCTTTGTCTTTCAATTGGTGTATTTAGACTATTGCTGTTCAAAGTAATCTTGATGTAGTTGGACTTACATCTACCATATTTGTTACTATTTCCTATTTGTTGTCTTTGTTCTCATTTTTGGCTTTTTTCCTTTATCTGCATTTTGTGTTTGTATTTGGACATATAATTCCATATTCTCTCCTTTCTTAGCATATCAGTTTTAGTTTTTTTGCTTTTTTTACTGGTTGCCTTAGAGTTTGAAAAATACATTTACAACTAAGCCAAATACAGTTTAAAATAACACTATACTACCTCACAGGTAGTACAGGTTTTTTATAATAACAAAAAACTCCTAATTACTCTCTCCCTTCCCTTGTATCATTGCTGTCATTCGTCTTATTTATACAGAAGCATATATAAGTATATATATATATATGTATAAATATATATAATGCATTATTTATATTGTTAATTTGATTGAAAACATTATCAGTTAGATCAATGAAGAACAAGAAAATAAAACTTTTAATTTTACATTCACATATTCCTTCTATGATGCTATTTTTTCTGTGGATTCAAATTTCTTTCTTTTTTGTGGTACGCGGGCCTCTCACTGCTGTGGCCTCTCGCATTGCAGAGCACAGGCTCCAGACGTGCAGGCTTAGCAGCCATGGCTCATGGACCCAGCTGCTCCACGGCATGTGGGATCTTCCCGGACCGGGGCACGAACCCATATCCCATGCATTGGCAGGTGGACTCTCAACCTCTGCACCACCAGGGAAGCCCTCAAGTTTCTTTTTTTATTGACGTGTAATTGACTTATAATATTACATTAGTTTCAGATGTACAACATAGTGATTCAACATTTTTAAACATTACGAAATGATCACCATGATATATCTAGTTACAATCTGTCACCATACAAAGTTATTACATTATTGAATATATTCTCTACAAGGTACATTACATCACTGTGACTTATTTATTTTATAACTGGAAGATTTTACCTCATAATACCCTTCAACTATTTCATGCAAACCCCCACAACTCTTTCCTCTGGCAACAACCACTGTGTTCTGTGCACCTATGAGGCAGTTTCTGTTTTGTTGTTTCTTCATTTGTTTTCTATTTAGATTGCACGTATAAATGAGATCAGATGGTATATGTCATTCTCTGTCTGAGCTATTTCACTTACCATAATACCCTCAAGGTCCATCCATGTTTTCACAAATGGGAAAATAACATTCTTTTTTTATGACTAAGATGTGGCATATGACTGAGATGTGTCCATTCATCTATCAGTGGACACTTAGGACACTTCCATATTGTGGCTATTGTAAATAATGCTACAGTGAACAATGGGGTACATATATCTTTTCAAATTAGTGTTTTCATTTCATTTTCTTTGGAAAAATACCCAGAAGTGGAAATGCTGGATCATATAGTAGTTCTATTTTTAACTTTCTGAAAAACCACCATGATGTTTTCTATACTGGCTGTACCAATTTATATTCTCACCAATAAAGCACAAGTGTTCTTTTTTCTCCACGTCCTTGCCAACCCTTGTTATGTCTTGTCTTTTAGATAATAGCCATTGTGACAAGTGTGAGGTCATACCTCATTGTGGTTTTGATTTGCATTTTCCTAATGATTAGTGATGCTGAGAACCTTTTCATGTGCCTGTTGACCATTATTTTGTATTCTTTGAAAAAATGTCTATTCAGATCCTCTGCCCGTTTTTGGATCAGATTAATTGTTTTTATGATATTGAATTGTATGAGTTCTTTGTATATTTTTGATATTAACCTCTATTAGATATATCTTTTGGAAATATCTTCTCCCATTCAGTGGGTTGTCTTTTCATTTTGTTGATGGTTTTCTTCACTGTGCAAAAGTTCTTAGTTTGATGTAGTCTCATTTGTTTATTTTCACTTTTGTTACCCTTTCATGAGGAAACAGATTTTAAAATATATTGCTAAGACCAATGTCAAAGAGCTTACTGCCTAAACTTCTTTTCTAAGAGTTTTATGTTTCTGATCTTACATTCAAGTCTTTAGTCCATTTTGAGTTAATTTTTGTATATGATGTAAGATCATATATGGTTCAGTTTCATTATTTTGCATGTAGCTGTTCAATATTCCCAACACCATATAGAAGAAACTGTCTTTCTCTCATTGTATATTTTTGCCTCCTTTGTTGTAGATCAATTGACCTTATAAGAATTGGTTTATTTCTGGATTCTCTCCTCTGTTTCACTGAACCATCCATTTTGGTGCCAGTACTATACTGTTTTGATACTGTAGATTTGTAGAATAGTTTGAAATCAGGAAGCATGATATCTCCAGATTTGTTCTTCTTTCTCAAGATTTCCTTGATTATTTAGGGTCTCTTGTGATTCTATACAAATTTGGGGATTATTTGTTGCCTATAAGAGACTCACTTCAGATCTAAAAACACATACAGACCGAAAGTGAAGGTATGGAAAAATATATGTCATGCAAATTGAAACGAAAAAGAAGATGAAGTGGTGATACTCATATCACACAAAATAGACTTTAATGCAATAACAGTAACAAAAGACAAAGAAGGGCACTACATAATGATAAAGGGGTAATCCAAGAAAAAGATATAATATTATTAAATATTTATGCACCTAATAAAGGAGCACATAAATATACAAATCAAATATTAACAGACAAAAGGAGAAGTTGAAAATGATAGTAGGGAATTATAATACCACACTTACATCAATTAATAGATCAACATCACAGAAAATCAATAAGGAAATGTTGCCTTTAAATAGCACATTAAACTAAATTGAACTGGTAGGTATATACGGAGCATTCCATCTAAAACCAGCATAATACGCATTACTTTAAAGTGTACATGGAATGTTCTCCAGAATAGTTCACACTTTAGGCCACAAAATAAGTCTCAATAAATTTTAAAATATTGAAATCCTATCAAGCATTTTTTTCTACCACAATGGTATGAAACTAGAAATTGATTACAAGAAGAAAACTGGAGAAATCACAAGCATGTGGAGACTAAACAACATGCTACTAAATAATCAATGGGTCAACAAAGAAATCAAAGAGTAAAAATATCTTGAGACAAATGAAAATGGAAGCACAACTTTCCAATATTAATGTGACCTAACAAAAGCAGTGCTAAGGGGGAAGTTCATAGAAATACAGGCCTACCTCAAGAAGTGAGAAAAATTTCAAATGAGCAATCTAACACTTAATGGAACTAGAAAAAGAAGAACAAACAAAGCCCAATTTAGTAGAAGGAAGGAAATAATGAGGCTCAGAGTAGAAATAAATAAAATGGAGACTAAAAAATCAATAGAAAAGATCTATGAAACTAAGAGATGGCTCCTTGCAAAGATTAAAAAAAAAAAAAAAGATAAACCTTGAGTCAAACTTATCAAGAAAAAAATGGCTCAAATACATAAAACCAGAAATGAAAGATGGGAAGTTACAAAAAATACCACAGAAATACAAATAATCACAAGAGGATACTACAATTATATGTCAGTATATTGGACATCTTAGAAAAAAATGATAAATTTCTAGAAATACACAATTTCCCCAGACTTAGTCAGGAACAAATAGAAAATCCAAATAGATCAATTACTACTAATGAACTTGAATCAGTAATTAAAAAAAAAAACAAAGCTCCCAACCAAAAAAGGCCAGGACCAGATGACTTTACAATTGAATTCTACCAAGATTTAAATAAGATTACCTAAAAATCCTCCACAAACTATCAAAAAATTGAAGAGGAAAGAATACTTCCATGCTCATTTTATGAGACCAGCATTACCCAGATACCCAAACCAGACAAAGCGATTACAAAAAAAGAAATTACAGGCAGATATTTCCGATGAACATAGATGCAAAAATCTTCATCAAAATATGAGCCAAAGGAATTTAGCGATACATTTTAACAATACATTAAAAATATCAAGTGATATTTATTCTAGGGATACAAAGATGGTTCAATATCTGCAAATCAATCAATGTGATACATCACAATAACAAAATAAAGAATAAAAATCATGATAATCTCAGTAGATGCAGGAGAAACATTTGACAAAATTTAACACCCATTTAAGATAAAAATTCTCAACAAATTGGGTATATAAAAAGCTTACCTCAACATAATAAAGCCCATATATGACAAACCCACAACCAACACCATATTCAATAGTGAAAACCTGAAAACTTTTTCACTAAGATCAGGATGCCCACTTTCATTACTTTCATTCAATGCAGTATTGGAAGTCCTAGCCATAACAAGAAGACAAGAAAAATAATAACAGGCATCCAAACTGGAAGGGTAGAAGTACAAACATCACCATTTTCAGATGACAAAATATTATACATAGGAACCTCTAAAGACTCCACCAAAACTGAACTAATAAATGACTTCAGTAAATTTGCAGGACACAAAATTAACATACAGAGATCTGTCGTGTTTCTATACACTAATAGAGTTTTCATAAAGATAAATAAAAAATAATTCCATTTACAATTGCATCAAAAGGAATAAAATACTTAGGAATAAACTGAACCAAGGAGGGGAAAGACATGTACTCTGAAAACTATATGACACTGATGAAAGAAATTGAAGAAGACTGAAATAAATTGAAAGATATACCATGATCATGGGTTAGAAGAATTAATATTGTTAAAATATCCATACTACTCAAAGCACTTTGCAGAGTCAAAGCAACCCATATCAAAGTACCCATGGAATTTTTCACAGAACTAGAACATATAATCCTAAAATTTATAGATCCAAGTTTATGACCTGTATCATTTTCCTTCTCTCTGAAGAATGTCTAACATTTTTTATAAGGCACATCTACTGGCAACAAATTCCCTCAATTTTTCTTTGTATGAGAAAATCTTTATTTCTCTTTACCTTTAGAAGGATAATTTTGCAGGGTACAGAATTCTAGCTTGCTGAGTTTTTTCTCTTGACACTTTAAATATTTCACTCATTCTCTTCTTGCTTGCACAGTTTCTGAGAAGTCAGATGTAATTCCTGTTTTTGCTCCTCTATTGGTATAGTATTTTTCCTCTGGCTTCTCTGAAGATATGTTTTGCCTTTGATTTTCTATAGTTTTAAAATTATATTCCTAGATGTAGCTTTTCTGGCATTTTCCTGTTTGGTATTCCCTGATCTTCCTGGATTTGTGGTTTTATGTCTTATGTTAATTTGAGGATATTTTCAGTCATTATTGTTTCAAATGCGTCTCTTCCTTTCTCTCTTTCCTCTTCTGATATTTCCATTATGAGCATGTTAAAACTTCTGAGTTGTTGTTACTCAGTTCTTGGATATTCTGTATTTTAAAAAAAAAGAAAAGAAAAGAATCCTTTTTCTCTTTACTTTTCAGTTTCAGAGGTTTCTATTGAGATAGTCCCAAGCTCAGAAATTCTTCTCTCAGCTCTGTCTAGATTACTTGTAGGCACATTAAAGGCATTCTTCATTTCTGTTACGGTGTTTTTGATCTCTAACCATTTCTTTTTTGTTCTTTCTTAGAATTCCATCTCTCTACTTACATTGTCTATATGTTATTTTATTTTCTCCATCCATTAGAACTCATAGCACATTAATCATAGTTGATTTAGATTTTTGGTCATATATGAATCTGGTTTTGATACTTTCTCTGTCTCTTCAAAATGTGTGCTTTGAATTTTAGTCTGCCATGTAATTTTTCCTTGGTAGCCATGCATGATGTACTACATTAAGGGAACTTGTAAATAGGTCTTTAGTAATATGGTGATAAGGTGTGGAAGGAGGAGTATGTTCTATAATCCTATGATTATGTGTGACTCTTTGAGTGAGCCTGTACCTCTTGATTGTAAACTTCGCATTGGATTTTCGGCCCCCTTTACCCTTAGTGGTACAGGATGTCTAGATTGGGCTAATGTTAAATATTTCCATCCCTCCAACTCAGTTTGGTCTGATAAAACCCCAGCATATTAGGGTCAGGTTAAATAATTTCTCCTGAGGGAAGGTCTTGTTGAGAAGAATTAATGCTTTCTGGCATATATCAAAATGGCTTATTTTCCCCTCTCCCTGCTGGAAGCATAAGGGGAGGGGAGTTCTCTCTGATATTCACTGTGAATACCTGGTAGTATTCCAAGAGGGAAAACCTCACAAAATTGTACTGGATATATATATATATATATATATATATATATATATATATATCTCCAGTATATATTAGCAGATATATATATGTATATATATATATATATGTTAATAGTGGATATATATATATATATATATATAAATGTAAATCTATTTGCAAATTAACAGTCTACTGCTTCAGGTGTAGTGTACTTGATGTATAACAGATTACTCCCAGTTATGTCTTTTGCCATTTGTGTTGTTGCTGTCATTCATTTGATTTATACAAACTGTATAATTACCCAATACATTATTTCTCTTAGTCCTTTAATCAAATAGTTATCTTTTAAAGAAACCTCCTATGCCTTTCCTTTCTTTGTATAGATACAAGTTTATGACATAGCATTTTCTTTCTTCCTGATGATGTTCTGGGCATAAAGGTTTTTTTGTCTGTTTTGTCTCAGTTATATATTTTGAAATTAGGAAGTGTGATGGCTCTAACTTTGTTCTTCTCAAGATTGCTTTGGTAACTCTAGGTCTTTCAAGATTTCACATAAATTTTAAAATTATTTTTTCTATATCTGTAAAAATGCCTTTGGGATTTTGGTGGGGCCAGCATTAAATCTGTAGATCACTTTGGGTAGTATGAACATTTTAACAATATTGATTTGCTAATAGATGAACATGGATGTCTTTCCATATATTTGTGTCTTCTTTAACTTCTATCAATGTTTATTTTTAATTTTTCGTGCATGTGTATTTACCTCCTCAGTTAAGTTTACTCCTAAGTATTTTTTTTTCTTTTTAATGCTATTGGAAATGGGATTGTTTTCTTAATTTCCCTTTGGAGTAGTTCAGTGTTAGCTTATTGGAACACAACTGATTTTTACATGTTGATTTTGTATGTTGCAACATTCCTGAATTCATTTTTAAGTTATAACAGGGCTTCTCATGGAATCTTTAGGATTTTCTACATATAGAATAATGTCAGCTAATAACAAAGACATTTTTTCTTCTTCCTTTCTGGTTTGGATTCTTTTTATTTCTTTTTTCTTTTCAAATTATTCTGGCTAAGACTTCCAATACTATGTTGAATATAAGTGTTGAGAGTGGGCACCCTTGCCTTGCCTTGATTTGAGTCAAAACTTTCAGTTTTTCACCATTGATTATGATGTTAGTTGTACTTGTGGCTTTGTTATTTATAGCTTTTATTGTATTAAAGTACATTTCTTCTATACCTCATTTCTTTATTGTCTTTACCATGAAATGGAGTTGAATATTTTCAAATGCTTTTTCTGCATGTATTGAGATGATTACATGATTTATGTCCTTTTTTCTGTTAATGCAGTGTACCACATTGTTTTGTATATAGTAATTTTTATCAGAGGGCTAAATCCCTCTTGATCATGGTGTATGATCCTTTTAATGTGATGTTGAATTCATTTTGCTAGTTTTTTTTTTTTTTTGTGGTACACGGGCCTCTCACTGTTGTGGCCTCTCCCATTGTGGAGCACAGGCTCCATATGCACAGGCTCAGCAGCCATGGCTCACGGGCCCAGCCACTCCGCAGCATGTGGGATTTTCCCAGACCAGGGCATGAACCCGTGTCCCCTGCATCGGCAGGCGGACTCTCAACCACTGTGCCACCAGGGAAGCCCCAGTTTGCTAGTATTTTGTTGGGGGGGTTTGCATAGATGTTCATCAGCAATATTGTCCTATTTTTTTTTTTTTGGTAGTGTCTGTCGAGCTTTGGTATCAGAATAATGCTAGCCTTGTAAAATCAGCTTGAAAGTGTTCTCTCCTCTTCAGTGTTTTGAAATAGTTTGAGAAGGATTGATATTAATCCTTCTTTAAATGTTTAATAGAAATTACTAATGAAGTGTTCTGATCCTGGGCTTTTCTTTTTGGAACATTTTTGACTACTGATTCAACCTCCTTATTCATTATTAAACTGTACAAATTTCTTACTTCTTCATGATTTACCATTGATATCATTCCTATGATATTATTATTATTATTATAAATTTTATTCATTATCTCTAGGTTATACAATTTGCTGGTTTATAATTACTTACAGTAGCCTCTTGTAATCCTTTTTATTTCTGTATCTTCAGTTGTAATGTCTCTTGTTTTTGATTTTATTGATTTTCTTCTTTCTTTCTTAGTCTAAAAAGAGGTTCCTCATTGTCAATTTTATTTTTTTTAAACAAGCTATTTGTTTCATTGATTTTTCTATTATTTTCCTCATCTCAGTTTCTATTATTTCTGCTCTAGTATTTATTATTTCCTTTCATTTGCTAACCTGCAGCTTAATTTGTTCTTCTCTTCCTAGTTTCTTGTAATGTAAAGGTAAGTTGTTTATAGAGATTTTTTTTCTTTCAATGTAGATGTTTATTACTATAATCTCCTATCTTAATACTGCTTTTACTATATTCCCCAAGTTGTGGTATGTTTTCTTTCATTTTCATTTGTCTCAGGATATTTTCTTATTTCCTTTTTGATTTCTTATTTGACTCATTGGTTGTTTAGAAAATTGTTTAATATCTACATATTTTTGATGTTTCCAATTCTCCTTCTGTCTTTGATTTGTAATTTCATACAATTCTGCTCAGAAAATATGCATGGTATAGTTTCACGCTTCTTCAGTTTGCTAAGACTTGTCTTGTGACCTAACGTGAACTATCCTAGAGAAGATTTTGTTAGTCCTTGAGAAAAATATTCATTTTGCTGCTGTTGGAGGTAATGTTCTATAAATGTTCTGTTAGGTCCATGTAGTCTATTGTGCTAAGTCCTATGTTTCAATTTTGATTTTCTGTCTTGATGATCTATCCATTATTAAAAGTGGAGTATTGAAATTCCGTACTATTATTTTGTTGCTGTCTATTTCTCCTTTTAGATCTGTCAGTGTTTGTTTTATGTATCCTGGTACCCTGAGGCTGTGTGCTATGAACTTCAATTGTTACATCTCTCTGATGAATTGATATTTTATCATTATATAAGGTTCTTTGTTATCCCTCATGACAGTTTATGATTTGAAGTCTATTCTGTCTGATATAATATTTATATATATATATATAAAACCACCCTACTCTTTTTTATTTGCAATTTGCATGAAATATATTCCCTAAATCTAAAATGAGTCTCTTGTAGACAACATATAGTTAGTTAATCTTGTTTTATTATTCATTCAACAACTATGTCTCTTGATTGGAGAGTTTAACACATTTACACTTAAAATAATTATTAAAAAAATATTTAACTTATTGCAATTTTGGTATTGGTTTTCTGACTATTTTGTAGTCCTTTTGTTCTCTTTTCCTCTCTCATTGCCTTTCTTTGTGTTTCACTGAAATTTTTGGTAGAGATATTATTTAATTCCTTTTATTTCTTTTGCTTCTCTGATTACTGTGACTAGGACTTCCAATACTATGTTGATTAAAAGTGGTGAGAGTGGGCATCCTTTTCTTGTTCCTTATCTTAGAGGAAATGCTTTCAGCTTTTCAAAATTGAATATGATGTTAGCTGTGGGTTTGTTGTATATGGGATTTTTTATGTTGAGGTATGTTTCCCTCTATGTCCACTTTCTGGAGAGTTTTCATCGTAAATGGATACTGAATTTTATCAAAAGTTTTTCTGCATCTATTCAGATGATCATATGGTTTTTATTCTTCAATTTGTTAATGTTGTGTATCATACTGATTGATTTGCAGACATTGGAAAACTCTTGCATCCCTGGGATAAATCCCTCTTGATCATGGTGTATGATCCTTTTAATGTATTGTTGGATTTGGTTTGCTAGTATGTTGTTGAGGATTTTTGCATCTATGTTCATCTGTGATATTGGCCTTTAATTTTCTTTTTTGTCATATCTGTCTGGTTTTGGTACCAGGGTGATGGTGGCCTAATAAAATGAATTTGGAAGAGTGAAGCTATAATAGTACAGTATAAGATCTAGTATATGCAATAAGAAAACAAATCCCTTTCCAGAAACATAATTAGAATTATAAATACTGAAAAGGAAGAGGAAAGTTGTAAATAATTGTAGAAAATTTATTGTCTACCAAAAATATGCAAGTGAATTAACTAAAAAACTACTAAAATTAATAAATTTATTAATACATTTGGACAAAAATTTTACATATAAAAGTCTATATTAATTTAAGTTTTTCAGAATTAAAATATTGTGTTTCTTCACTTTTGTATGTAACTTAAAAGACATCATATATCAAGTTATATTACAAAGTTACTTCATTTAAAACAAAATCATACTGACACAGGAACATCCAAAAAAAAATGTAACAAAATAGAATATAAAGAAATAGACACATAAGAATACTGGTATTTACTGTATTATCAATGTGACATTTAAATTATTAGAGGTAATTTACACTGAAAAAGAAGCCTAGTGCCATTCTGATTTTTAGTTATTTGTTATTAATATATTTTTGTCTCTCCAAAACCTGCATAATTTACTATTTAATCATAGAATATGAAATATTACCACAATATATTAAGATACTTTTCCTTAATCATCTTTTTTAGCACTCTCTTCTGGAACTCCTATTACATTATGTTGGAACTAATTCTTGTATGTTAAATGCCTCATATTTTCTGTCATATTTTGCATATTTTTATCTTCTTATCTTTTATTTAAAAGAATATCTTTATTTTAAGTTATATGCATTTTGTTAATTAGCCCATCTTAAAAGTCTCTTTATTTTTTCCATTTAATTTTTTATTTCAACCAGTTTTTATTTTTTCCCATCCCTCCTTTTTTGGAGTGTCCTGCTGTATTTTTATGGATACAATATCATCTTGAATCTCCTAGATTTCAATATACACACTTATTTGCTTTTTGCCTTTATATTTCTAAAATCAGCCTGCACTTTTTTATGGACTGGATTTGGTCCCCAGAAAGTTCATCACTGAAGTCCTATTTCTCAATGTCATGGTAATTTGAGATAAGGACTACAAGGAGGTAATTCATTTAAATGAGTTTATAAGTCTGGGGCCCTGACATAGGATTAGTGTTCTAATAAGAAAAGATACCAGAGAACTCACCCTCTTCTCTCTCCATCATGTGAGGATACAGCAAGAAGGTGGTCCTCTGCAAGACAGAAGCAGAATCCTCACCAGAACGCAACCATGCTGGAGTCCTTGTCTCAGATTATCAGGCTCCAGAACTGTGAAAAAATTAATTTACTTCGTTTAAGCCACCCAGTCTATAGTAATTTGTTATGGCAGTCTGAGCTAATACATACTTTTAACCAATTAGTACATATTTTTCTTTAAAAATTGATTAGATGTTATGTCTTAAATACTTTTCAGAATTGAGGAAATATATTACTTTTACTTTTGAAATCCTTGAATCATTTTCTCTTTATTTTTCCAGGGACAATTTTTCTGCTTGTAATATTGATCTTTCCATTCAATGCTATTGGTTTTCATCAAAAGCCTAGTGACTTTTTTCACATATATAAATTAAGGACTATATTACTCAGTATAAGTTGCTATGGTCAGTTGTTATGGCCAGTTTTCTAATAGACCTTCATAAAAGGGCTTTGCAGTAACAAACCTATGAAGGACAGAAATTGCTGAAACTTTCATTTCTCTTCAGACTGTGTGAGCAGAGGAGAATCAGGACAGTTGAGGATATCTAATGGAAATAAAGCATTCATCCTTTTTGCTATAAAGAAACCTATGAATTACTGTAGTCACCTCACTCTTCTTCAACCACTTGTCCAATTCCTGCTATTGCTGGAATATCTCTTGTATCTACCATCACTTTCTTCTACTTCATGCATTCTACTTCATCTTTCCCCTTGAATACTACAATTTTGGTCATATTAGCCACCCATTTAAATCTTTTCAATAGCTTCCTGTTGCTCTTAAGAAAATAAATAGAACTTAAAAACATACAAAATCGTCTATGATCTAACTCTAATTTGGCTTCATTTCTATACATTCTCTCTTGCTGTCCTTGATGCAGCCAAACTACTCTTTCTTTTATACTAGTCATGCCTTCTCCCATCACTGGGCTTTTAAACATGCTTCCCCCTTTACCATCCACATTCTTTCACCTTTGCTTTTAGTCACCTTTATGATCTCAGCTGAAATATCACTTCTTCATGAACTACTTTTCTTAACTTCCTAAAGAAGTAAAATCCTTTTTCCCAGTTCTCTATTGAACCATACATCTTTATGTCATAGACGTAAGTATGAGTTTTTGATCAATATCTGTCTCCCCAAACAAACAGTAAATTTCATGAGGACAGATAATGTGTCTGTTTTCTCTCACCATATTACTCCTGGCATTCTAGCAAAAAAAAAAAAATCTACTCATAGTAGGAACTCAATATACATTTTATAAAAGAATATACAAATGAATAAAATAGTTTAGTATATTTCATACCTCAATAATTGCCATTATGTTCGTTTGTTTTCTTGCTTGTTTCTACTTTTCCATTGGTGATGCCCAAAGTACCTTGGATTTTGCTCTGCTTCTTTTTCTAGCCTGATCTTTTCAGTCTCATGTATTTCCTCTGATCTGGAGGATTCATTCTTACTTTTTCAGCAGCCTACTTTTAAATCTGTTAGGATTGTAGATCCTCTTCCACTATTTTGTTTACTTTATTCATCACCATACCCAAACATGGTTTACGGTTAGCAAGTATCCTCCATTTGTGAAACAACTAGGGACAATAATTTATCTTATTGTGAGTCATAGTAATTGGATGGTTTACAGACAAGAACCTGGACAAGCTCTTAAAAGATGAATAATAAGAAATTTTAATGCCAGATATAAAAAGAGTGGACATGAAGTTGTGGAGTATGAAACATGCTAGGCATAAGTACTCATCAGTGGGGCACTATTGTTGGGGAATTAGCAAAATCAAAGGAAGTGTGAGAGCACTGGAAAACAGAAATAATGGAAAAAGAGGGGCTCCAGAATACATACAAAATACCCAAGGGTACCAAAGGCAAAGTATGGCTATTGCACAATTTATCTAAGGGCTACACCAGGAATAGAGATATTATATTAACTCCTTCTTGAAGTGTAATGCCTCAAAAAAAGAATATATTCTAATCACTACTAACTTTAGCACTTAATAGTAAAGAACTAAAAACCATCATGCTTCTATTAATAATGGAAGTCTTGACCCAATTGTATAATCAAGAACTTTATTAAGTTATCGAAAGTGCAACATGTGTGAGTATGATACTAAGATCCAAGGAGTTAGCCACAAGCCAAGGGACTAAAGTCCCTAAATGTAGTCTGAGTTAGGAAAATACCCTTTAAATTACCCCCCATACCTGACATGTAAAATTTATTTTGCAATTAATACATTGTAGTAAGTGATGGATACTTTTGACACTTTGCTTTCCACATTATATTTTTAACATCTTTATTGGGGTATAATTGCTTTACAACCGTGTGTTAGTTTCTGCTTTATAACAAACTGAATCAGTTATACATATACATATGTTCCCATATCTCTTCCCACTTGCATCTCCCTCCCTCCCACCCTCCCTATCCCACCCCTCCAGGTGGTCACAAAGCACCAAGCTGATCTTCCTGGGCTATGCGGCTGCTTCCCACTAGCTATCTACCTTACGTTTGGTAGTGTATATATGTCCATGCCTCTCTCTCACTTTGTCACAACTCACCCTTCGCCCTCCCCATATCCTAAAGTCCGTTCTCTAGTAGGTCTGTATTCCTGTCTTACCCCTAGGTACTTCATGAGTTTTTTTTTCTTAAATTCCATATATATGTGTGTGTGTGTGTGTGTGTGTGTGTGTGTGTGTGTTAGAATACGGTATTTGTGTGTCTCTTTCTGACTTACTTCACTCTGTATGACAGACTCTAGGTCTATCCACTTCATTACAAATATCTCAATTTCGTTTCTTTTTATGGCTGAGTAATATTCCATTGTATATATGTGCCACATCTTTATGCATTCATCTGATGATGGACACTTAGGTTGTTTCCATCTCCAGGCTATTGTAAATAGAGCTGTAATGAACATTTGGGCACATGACTCTTTTTGAATTATGGTTTTCTCAGGGTATATGCTCAGTAGTGGGATTGCTGGGTCATATGGTAGTTCTATTTTTAGTTTTTTAAGGAACTTCCATATGTTCTCCATAGTGGCTGTACCAATTCACATTCCCAGCAGCAGTGCAAGAGTGTTCCCTTTTCTCCACACCCTCTCCAGCATTTATGTTTTCTAGATTTTTTGATGATGGCCATTCTGACTGGTGTGAGATGATATCTCATTGTAGTTTTGATTTGCATTTCTCTAATGATTAATGATGTTGAGCATTCTTTCATGTGTTTTTTGGCAGTCTGTATATATTCTTTGGAGAAATGTCTATTTAGGTCTTCTGCCCATTTTTGGATTGGGTTGTTTGTTTTTTTGTTATTGAGCTGCATGAGCTGCTTGTAAATCTTGGAAATTAATCCTTTGTCAGTTGCTTCATTTGCAAATATTTTATCCCATTCTGAGAGTTGTCTTTTGGTCTTGATTATGGTTTCCTTTGCTGTGCAAAAGCTTTGAAGTTTCATTAGGTCCCATTTGTTTATTTTTGTTTTTATTTCCATTACTCTAGGAGGTGGGTCAGAAAGGATCTTGCTGTGATTTATGTCATAGAGTGTTCTGCCTATGTTTTCCTCTAAGAGTTTGATAGTTTCTGTCCTTACATTTAGGTCTTTAATAAATTTTGAGCTTATTTTTGTGTATGGTGTTAGGGAGTGATCTAATCTCATACTTTTACATGTACCTGTCCAGTTTTCCCAGCACCACTTAAAGAAGCTGTCCTTTCTCTACTGTACATTCCTGCCTCCTTTATCAAAGATAAGGTGACCATATGTGCGTGGGTTTATCTCTGGGCTTTCTATTCTGTTCCATTGATTATTTTTAACAGCTCAACTGTTGAGGTTATTTTACAACTTAGAGGCCATTAATTTCAACATATCATTCTCCTCTTAAGTGTTCATTATTTTTACAAGTTTAATGAAACACATTTTAAATTAGCAACACACTAATGAATAAATATAAACAGATTTATGCCCCAATGCACAACCCTAGTGAAAGATTCTGTAAGCTTAAATATAGAAATTTTAACCTTCATATGAAAGTCAAATATTATGGATAAATAGATATCAAATACTCACTGTAAATAATATTATCAAAAGTAAAGCAAAACAGTTATTTCTTTAAAAACTATTTCAGAGGCTCATAATTTAGGAATTGATTTTTATTAACTTTAATTATTTCTTACGTAGAAGGAGGTGATTTTCTTAAACTTGTGAACATATTAGCAAAAACAGTACTGTATAAGGAGACATTAGCCAAGAACTACTATTCCTC
The DNA here is from genome assembly GCF_059928025.1 of Delphinapterus leucas. Taxonomy (NCBI): domain Eukaryota; kingdom Metazoa; phylum Chordata; class Mammalia; order Artiodactyla; family Monodontidae; genus Delphinapterus; species Delphinapterus leucas. Next base: position 47,280,544 of record NC_143150.1, on the reverse strand, counting down.
AATACATGAAGTATATTTCAGCAATAACATAGGGTAAATTCATATAACATTTGGTTAATAAAAAATGCACAAAATTTCAAGTTAGAATATTTGTGTTTAATTTTTGATTCTGTGACTAAATAGCTGTGTGATTAGGAGAAAACTTTCTCTTAACCTTAATTTTCCTCTTTGTATAATGAAGAAAATAAAACTTTTCTCAACAGATTTTTGCACGGGAAAACTGAATTCAAGAACAAATGATATGGGGATCCCCTGGTGGTGCAATGATTAAGAATCTGCCTGCCAGTACAGGGGACACAGGTTCGAGCCATGGTCCAGGAAGATCTCAAATGCTGCGGAGCAACTAGTTTTCCAAGCCACAACTACTGAAGCCTGTGAACCTGGAGCCAGTGCTCCACAACAAGAGAAGCCACTGCAATGGCAGGCCCACGCACCACAACAAAGAGTAACCCCTGCTTGCCACAACTAGAGAAAGCCCGCACACAGCAACAAAGACCTAAGAGCCAAAAAAAAAGGAACAAATGATTACTGTTTGAAACTATAAAATATTGATACTATACAGATAAGCATTTTTTTCTATTTCATTTTCGTGTTTTTTACTATGTTTCCATTCTTATCCCCCAAATATATAAACTTACAACATAGGTTTCAAGTATGGAAAACGGTTCCAAAGTCCAAGACATTATATATTCTTGCAGCTGCTCTTCCAAATAATGGACTCTAACCATTTTTCATTTTATTATTTTTAGCTTTATATATTGAAACAATTTTAGACTTAAAAAGTTGAAAAGATAGTACAAAGAGCTCCTGTATACACTTCATCTAAATTCCCCTAACGTTAGCATCTTACATATCTATAGAACAATTACCAAACTAAGAAATTTGTACTATACTATTAACTACATGGCTGACTTTATTCAGGTTTCCTCCTTTTTTTTTCATTATTTTTGTTTTCTGTTACAAGATCCAATTCAGGATCTCATATTGCATTTTGTAGTCATGTTCCCTTAATCTCCTCCAACCTATGATAGTTTCCCTGTTTTCCATTGTCTTTTATAACCTTGACATTTTGGAGTCCCGGTCAGTTACTTTGTAGAATGTCCCTCCATTTGAGTTTCTCTGGTGTTTTTGAATGATTAATAGAGATTATTCATTATGGTGAAGAATACCACGGAGGTCATGTGCCCCTTTCAGTACAAGGAGTAGATGTCTTATTACTGGTCACATTAACTTTGGTTAAGGTGGTATCAGCCAGGTTAATCTACTGTTAAGTTTCTGTTTTACACTTTGTAATTAAAAATATTTTGAGGGAGATACTTTGAGGCTATGAAAAATTTTTTCCTACCTAAATTTCTGCTCAATTATTTTAGTATATTTTTTGTGGCTCTTGCATCCAGCAATTATTACTGTAGCATTCTGGTGATGATTTTCCCCATTCTTTCTACATTTATTAGTTTGGATTCTTCCATAAGAGTTTTCAGGCTTTCTCCACTTATTTTTTAATCATTTATTTACACTGGTATGAACGCATGGATATTTACTTCATTATTTGGTTTATAATCTGTTAGTATCCTTATTTAAATAGTTGGTAAAATTGTTCTGTTTCAGCCCTTGAGAGTTATTTCAGGTTGCCTCCTGTGTCTTTTTGGTATGCCTCTATTACCCCTTCCCACCATTTTTTTTCTAGCATTTCCTTACTTTCTGGCACCACAAGATATCCCATGCTCATCTTGTATTTTCCTTGCCCCGGTTCTGTGATTAAACATTTCTCCAAGGAGTACTGGTCCTTTTTATTGGAGAATGGTATTTAGAAACTATGATCAGGGTGTTAGGTGTGCTCATTGTTAGTGGGGTGTCCACAGGTTATAGGCCCTCTCAGCAGACAGAGCTAGTATGTATATTAAGCCAAGTGTGCACACATATCTATATTCATTTCTCTATCTCTCTACAGTTGAGCCTTGAACAACATGAGGTTTAGGGGTGCTGACCCTCTGTGCAGCTGAAAATCCAACCCTAACGTATGGTCAGCCCCCCATATAGGTGGTTCCTCATCTGAGGATTCAATTAAACACAGATTGTGTAAGAATGTAGTATTTACTATTGAAAAATATGCATATAATTGGACCCATGCATTTCAAACCTGTGTTTTTCAAAGGTCAACTGTATTTTAAAATATGAGTTTTTACTATGTCCATCTTCATTCCAGCTCAACAGAGTTCATTCTAGCCTTTCTTGTGCTTATCTGCAACTTTCTTCTCTGATAGTGAGACACTTGGCTCTCATTATCTTCAATATACTTATCTGTTCAACCCTACAGTGTTTTGTTTTTTGTATTTTTTTGATATAACTAAAGTAGTTTGAGAATTGCTAACCCCCACTCTTGTCAGAAACAATTTTACCAACTAGAGTGCCATGTTTGTGTAGAGTTATTTTTGTCCTTAGTCTTACAATGTTGAGATAAAACATAGTTTCAAAGTTACTTAGTCCACTGCTTTTATTCCTCAGCCCTTTCAGTAAGATCATGCCATACATTTTTTAAAATAGATCTTTACTGGAGTACAATTGCTTCACAATACTGTGTTAGTGTTTGTTGTACAACAAAATGAATCAGCCATATGCATACATATGTCCCCATATTCCCTCCCTCTTGAGCCTCCCTCCCATCCTCCCTATCCCACCCCTCTAGGTCATTGCAAAGCACCAAGCTGATCTCCCTGTGCTATGCTGCTGCTTCACACTAGCTAACTATTTTACATTTGGTAGTGTATATATGTCGATGGTACTCTCACTTTGCCCCAGCTTCCCCCTCCCACCCTGTGTCCTCAAGTCCATTCTCTATATCTACGTCTTTATTCCTGCCCTCCATTTTTATTATAGTTATGCTTATTTGAGACAGTCTCCATTCCATCATGGGCTCTGCTGATATCTTAATTGATTTTTTTAGTTTTGCATTTAGTATAATTTACTCTTTATAAGATACAGGTGTATGGAATTTAACAAATGCATACAGTCATGTATCTACAACCACAGTGTCATACAGATCAGTTCCCTATATTTTGCCTTTTCTACGATGTCATTTAAACAATCCATGCAATATGTAGCCTTTTTGGTCTAGTTTCTTTTGCTTACCAAAATACATTTAGGGTTCATCCATGTTGTTGAATGAACCCATAGTTTGTTTCTTTTTACTGCTGAGTAGTATGTATGATGATTTGTTTATCCATTCACCTATTGAAAAACATCTGAGTTGTCTCCAGATTCTTATTATTATGAATAAAGGACTAAAATCATTGACACACAGGTTTTTAGTGTGAATAAAAGTTTTCATCTTGCTTGGCTAATATCTAGCAGTAGGATTGCTGGATCATTTGGTAAACTTCTAAGAAATTGCCAAACTGTTTTCTGAAGAGCATGTGACACTTTGTACTCCCACTAACAAGAGAGTTGCAATTATTAAACCTTATTTGGTATTATCAGTTTTTATTTTATCCATCCTAATGTACGTGTAATGATATCTCATTGTGGTTTTACTTTGCATTTTCCTAGTAAATCATGATGTTCTGCATCTTTTCTTATCTTCATTTGCCATGCATACACCATCTTTAATGAAATTTCCATTTAAATCTATTTAAAGTGAGTTGTTTGTTTACTTATATAGAGTTTTGAATTCTTTACATATTCTGGATTCATGTTCTTTTTTTGGAAATGGGATTTGCAAATATTTTCCTCAGTCACTGTCTTATCTTTTCATTCTCTTAATAGTATCTTTCTGAAAGAAGAATGATTTAATTTTGATTAAATTCCATTTATCATTTTTTTAATGAATTGGGCTTTTTCTATCATATCTAAATGCTCTTTGCTGAAACAAAGCCGTGAAGATTTTCTCCCATGTTTTCTTCCAGAAAGTTTGTAAGTTTATGTTTTATGTTTATGTCTATGATACATTTTAAGTTTCATATAAAATATGTGGTGTGTTTTGAGGTTCATTATTTTCTATGTGAAACACCAATTATGATCTCAGCACCATTTGCTAAGAAAACTAACATTTCTCCATTGAATTCCCTTTGCAATTGCTTTTATCAAAAATCATTTGAGTACATTTGAGTGGATATATTTCTGGAATCATTATCCTGTTTCATTGTTCTGTTCCTATACATTTGCCAGTACCAAACATTCTTGATTATTGTAGCTTTAAAGTAAAACATGAAATCAGGTAGTGTTACTCTTCCAACTGTGGCTTTTCATCAAAAGTTTTTTGCTATATTAATTCTTTCACCTTTCCATATAAATTCTATAATCAGTTTGTTGATATCTGCAAAACAACTTACAGGTATTTATTTATTTTTTTAACATCTTTATTGGAGTATAATTGCTTTACAATGGTGTGTTAGTTTCTGCTTTATAACAAAGTGAATCAGTTATACATACACATATGTTCCCATATGTCTTCCCTCTTGCGTCTCCCTCCCTCCCACCCTCCCTATCCCACCCCTCTAGGTGGTCACAAAGCACCAAGCTAATCTCCATGTGCTATGTGGCTGCTTCCCACTAGCTATCTATTTTACGTTTGGTAGTGTATATATGTCCATACCACTCTTGCACTTTGTCCCAGCTTACATTTCCCCCTCCCCATATCCTCAAGTCCATTCTCTAGTAGGTCTGTGTCTTTATTCCCGTCTTACCCCTAGGTTCTTCATGACCTTTTTTTTTTCCCTTAGATTTCATATATATGTGTCAGCATGCGGTGTTTGTTTTTCTCTTTCTGATTTACTTCACTCTGCATGACAGACTCTAGGTCTGTCCACTTCACTACAAATATCTCAGTTTCGTTTCATTTTATAACTGAGTAATATTCCATTGCATATATGTGCCACATCTTCTTTATCCATTCATCCGATGATGGGCACTTAGGTTGCTTCCATGTGCTGGCTATTGTAAATAGAGCTACAATGAACATTTTGGTACATAACTCTTTTTGAATTATGGTTTTCTCAGGGTATATGCTCAGTAGTGGGCTTGCTGGGTCGTATGGTAATTTTATTTTTAGTTTTTTAAGGAACCTCCATACGGTTCTGCATAATGGCTGTATCAATTTACAACCCAACCAACAGTGCAAGAGTGTTCCCTTTTCTCCACACCCTCTCGAGCATTTATTGTTTCTAGATTTTTTGATGATGGCCATTCTGACAAGTGTGAGATGATATCTCATTGTAGTTTTGATTTGCATTTCTCTAATGATTAATGATGTTGAGCATTCTTTCATGTGTTTGTTGGCAATCTGTATATCTTCTTTGGAGAAATATCTATTTAGGTCTTCTGCCCATATTTGTATTGGGTTGTTTGTTTTTTTGTTATTGAGCTGCATGAGCTGCTTGTAAATCTTGGAAATTAATCCTTTGTCAGTTGCTTCATTTGCAAATATTTTCTCCTATCCTGAGGGTTGTCTTTTGGTCTTGTTTATGGTTTCCTTTGCTTTGGAAAAGCTGTGAAGTTTCATTAGGTCCCACTTGTTTATTTTTGTTTTTATTTCCATTTCTCTAGGAGGTTGGTCAAAAAGGATCTTGCTGTGATTTATGTCATAGAGTGTTCTGCCTATGTTTTCTTCTAAGAGTTTGATAGTTTCTGGCCTTACATTTAGGTCTTTAATCCATTTTGAGCTTATTTTTGTGTATGGTGTTAGGGAGTGTTCTAATTTCATACTTTTACATGTACCTGTCCAGTTTTCCCAGGACCAGTTATTGAAGAGGCTGTCTTTTCTCCACTGTATATTCTTGCCTCCTTTATCAAAAATAATGTGACCATATGTGCATGGGTTTATCTCTAGGCTTTCTATCCTGTTCCATTGATCTATATTTCTGTTTTTGTGCCAGTACCATACTGTCTTGATTACTGTAGCTTTGTAGTATAGTCTGAAGTCAGGAAGCCTGTTTTCTGCAGCTCCATTTTTCGTTCTCAAGTTTGCTTTGGCTATTCGGTGTCTTTTGTGTTTCCATACATGTTGTGAAATTTTTTGTTCTAGTTCTGTGAAAAATGCCAGTGGTAGTTTGATAGTGATTGCATTTAATCTGTTGATTGCTTTGGGTAGTGTAGTCATTTTCACAATGTTGATTCTTCCAATCCAAGAATATGGTATATCTCTCCTTCTATTTTTATCATCTTTAAGTTCTTTTAGCAGTGTCGTATAATTTTCTAACTTGCTGTTTTTTGTTTCGGATTGCATTGTATTTAGAAATATATCTGGAAGACTGACATCTTAACGATATTGAGATTTCCAACTCATCCATCCAAAATAGCTTCCTAATAATATAGATCACTACTGATTTCCTTTATTAGTGTTTTGTAGTACCCAGCATACAGATCCTTCACATATTTTCTACATTTATGCCTAAGTATTTTAATTTTTGTGGTATTAATGATATTTTTTATTTCAAATTGATTACAAGTATATAGAAATGCAAATTAATTTTATGTTGCTCTTGCATCCTGCAAACTTACTAAACTTACTTAGTAATTCTTGATGATTTACTTTCCTTGTTGATTCTTTTGATCTTTCCCATTGGTGTACCTTTTATTTCTTTTCTTTCTTATTTAACTGGCTAGAATACCAAATATATATTGAAAAAGAGTAAGAAGATAGGACATGTTTTACTATTTCTTGCTGTTAGCGCTACAACATTCTGTCTTTCAGTATTAAGTATGAAGTTTGCTATAGGCTGTATTTTGTAGTTACACTTTATTAGGTTAAAAAGATCCCTTCTAGTCTAGGTTTTGAGATTTTTTTTTAATTGTGATTGTATGTTGAATATTGTCAAAGAGTTCTTTGGCATCTATTGAGGTATGTTTTTATTCTTTAACATGTTGATTTGGTAAGTAAATTTGATTAATTTTCAAATGTTGAAACAAGCTTCCATTCTTTAGAAGAATCCCACCTAGTCTAACATTTTATCCTGCGTATATATTACTGATTCAATTCATTAATGTATTGTTGAAGATGTTTTTGTCTGTTTTAATTAGGAATATTGGGTTTTGGTGTTCTAGTTTTAAGATGTCTCTTACTGCTATCAGTGTAATTTTTATTTTATAAACAGTTGGGAAGCATCTCCTTTTCTCCAATTTTCTGAAAGAGATTGTTTAGAATTGGTATCATTTCTTCCTTGTTGGATAGAATCTGATGGTGAAACCACTTGGAGATGAAGTTTTATTTTGAAGAATGTTCTTAGGTAAAGATTCAGTTTTCTTTAATAGAGGTAAGGGTGTTCATATTATCTATTTCTCCTTGAGTGAGGTTTATGTAGTTTGTGTGTTTCAAGAAATGATCAATATAATCTAAGTTGCCAAATATAATGGCATAATGTAGCATTTCCTTAATACTTTCATTTCTTTATGGTTAGTAGTGAAGTTTTCTTCTTCTTTTCCTGATATTGGTAATATGTATCTACTTCTCTCTTTTGCTTCTTTGTCAGTCTGATTAGACATTTGCCAATTTTATTGATCTTTTCAAAGGACCACATTTGTTCTCATTGGTTTTCTATATTGTTTCTCTGTTTTCATTTTTATTTTTTTTCAATTATCTTTATTATTTCCTTCCTTGTTCTTGCTTTGGATATAATTAACTATTTTTTCTCCAGTTTCTTAAGGTAGAACTTTAGAAATCAGGCCTGATATAGTTCTACTTTTTTAATGTAAACATTTAATCTTATAAATTTCCCTCTAAGCATTTATCTACTTGCATCCTGAAAATTTGATATTTTAAATTTCCATTTTAATTCAGTTCAAAATATATATTTTTTAATTTCTCTTGAAACTTCCATTTTGACATATGTTATTTGGAAGTATTTTTTTAATTCCAAATATATTGTGGATTGCCCTGCTATCTTTATACTATTGATTTTTAGTTTAATTCTGTTATAATTCAAAAGTAAACTTTATATGATTTATATATTTAAGAAAAATTTGAAGCTTTGTTTTATGATTTAGAACATATATTACCTTGGTGACTGTTTCATATTCACTTCATGAGAATCTGTAGCCAGTTTTTATTGGGTGGATTGTTCTCTGAATATCAATTAGGTCAATGTGGTTGTTAATGTTGTTCAAGTCATGTGTATACTCACTGATTTTCTGCCTCCTTTTACTGTCAGTTTTCGTAGGGGGGAGAGTAGAACTTTCCAACTCTGGATCTTTCCATTTTATCTTTAAGTTCATTTTAAAAATATTTTTATTATAGTATAGCTGCTTTACAATGTTATGTTACTTTCTACTGCACAGCAAAGTGAATGGGTTATACGTATACATATATCCCCACTTTTTTGAATTTCCTTCCCATTTAGGTCATCACAGAGCACTGACAAGAGTTCCCTGTACTATACTGTAGGTTCTCATTAGTTATCAATTTTATACATGGTATCAATAGTGTGTATATAGCAATCACAATCACCCAATTCATCCCACCCACTCTCTTTCCCTCTTGGTATCCATACATATGTTCTCTACATCTGTGTCTTTCTTTCTGATTTATAAATAAGATAGTATATACCAATTTTTTTCTGATTCCACATATATACATTAATATACAATTTTTTTTTCTGTTTCTGGCTTACTTCGCATGTATGACAGTCTCTAGGTATATCCACATCTCTACAAATGACCAAATTTTGTTCCTTTTTATGGCTAATATTCCATTGTAAATATATACCACAGCCTGTTCATCCATTCCTCTGTTGATGGACATTTAGATTGTTTCCATGTTCTGTCTATTATAAATAGCACTGCAATGAACATTGAGGTGCATGTTTTTTTTGAATTATGGTTTTCTCTGGGTATATGCCCAGCAGTGAGATTGCTGGGTGACATGGTAGTTCTATTTTTCATTTTTAAAGGAAACTCCATACTATTCTCCACATTTGCTGTGTAAATTTCCATTCCCACCAACAGTGCAAGAGGATTCCCTTTGCTCCACACCCTCTCCAGCATATATTGTTTCTATATTTTGTGGTGATGGCCATTTTGACCAGTGTGAGATGTGAGGTGATATCTCATTGTAGTTTTGATTTGCATTTCTCTAATAATTAGTGATTTTGAACATTTTCTCATGTATTTGTTGGCCATCTGTATGTCTTCTTTTGAGAAATGTCTGTTTAGGTCTTCTGTTCATATTTGACTGGGTTGTTTGTTTTTTTGATATTGAGCTGCATGAGCTGTTTGTGTATTTTGGAGATTAATACTTTGTCAATTACTTCATTTTTAAATATTTTCTCCCATTCTGAGGGTTGCCTTTTCATCTTGTTTATGGTCCTCTTTGCTGTACAAAAGCTTTTACATTCCATTAGGTCCCATTTGTTTATTATTGTTTTTAGTCTCATTACTCTAGGAGGTGGGTCAAAAAAGATCTTGCTGCAATTTATATCAAAGAGTGTTCTGCTTATGTTTTCCTCTAAGAGTTTTATAGTATGTGGCTTTACATTTAGGTCTTAAATCCATTTTGAGTTTATTTTTGTGAACTGCTCAGTTCTTTTCTTTTTTCTTTTTAGTTTCAGTCTTTGAGTTTGATACAGGTGCACAGAAAACATAACAGCAAATGAAACTGAAACTTCTTCAAAGTCAGTGTGCATTAGAGCAGTGGTGTGCTATACATACAGACTTTATGTAGCTAACATAATGATCTTTCTAAAACATGGTTTTCAACATGTGGTGCCCTATTCAAATACTTACAAGATAAAATCTAATTCTCTTAGCTTGACATTCAAAGGTCACCTGAATAAGGATAGTCCATTCCCATCTCAGCACTTTTACTCATACTGCACTTCTCTTTCCTTCCTCTCTGCCTACCTCACAATTTTTAAGTCAAACAAAACCTATAACTGTTGGCAGGACTCTAACTTTTTAAAATGTGTACACTTATTTTCCACACTCTATGACTGTAAAAAGTAAGCTCCATGAAAGCAAGGACTGTGCTTAACTTGCTCTCCTTTCCTTTTTATTCCATCTTATTTTACAGAGCCTATAAAATCTGTGTCTTATACTGATTTTTACCTGAAAGGCATATGATTCTTATACAGAGTTATCAACAAATACTTGTTTAATATATAAATATCTATTGACTAAATGAATGCTTTTGTTGTAGACTCTGAAATTTTCATATTACATATTTATGAGAACTAACTTTAACCTTTATTCATTCTTTCACCTCCTTTAGACATCATCATCACATGTGGCAATTATTTTCTTCTATAAGTAAGAAAGTAATATGGGAAAGATTCATTTATAATTCTATGACCTTGTTTGAATTGATAAATAGTTCTGCTCTTTTGGAAAAGTTGAAAAGAAAAGGGAAAATATTTCAATTTGTATAGGGAAAAGACGTAAGGTGTATTACGCACTTTAAGATATCTGAAAATGGTTCAGATAAAAGGTTTGTTTTTGTATTGTTTATGCTTTTGATTTTAAATAGTTAGGGAACACTGTAACACCTTCTATAAAGTGTGTTCTGGAGAGCTCCCCAAACCTGGATATTAATCTGTTCTCTGCTACTAACAGAATATGTGACCCCAGGCAATTCAGGGACCTTCTACACACTCAGCTTCATCATTTATAAAGTGCATATCCTCACTAGTGTCAGAGGGTTTGTGAGGATCAAATGAAATAATAAATGCCGAATAACTTTCTAAAACTATTAAACATTATTTAAATATAAGAGATCATTATCATTACAAATAAATGGTCAAAAGAAGAAATCTCAGTAAAACAAAAACTCTGCAAAGACTGATACCAAGTGTCATGTAATACCTTTTAAAAACCCTTAGTGGCAAGAGATAGCAAGCTAATTAATATAGAATTGTCAGATAAAATACAGAATGCCCAGTTAAATTTGAATTTTGGATTAAAAAACAATTATTTGGGGCTTCCCTGGTGGTGCAGTGGTTGAGAGTCTGCCTGCCGATGCAGGGGACATGGGTTTGTGCCCCGGTCTGGGAGGATCCCACATGCCATGGAGTGGCTGGACCCATGAGCCATGGCTGCTGTGCCTGCGTGTCTGGAGCCTGTGCTCTGCAACAGGAGAGGCCACAGCAGTGAGAGGCCTGTGTACCACAAAACCAAAAAAAACAAAAACAGAAAAACAATTGTTTGTTGTTTAAATAAATTATATACATGGGCTACTGCTTCCCAAACATATTAAAGACACTGCCATATATTTGTTAATTAGCAATGTGATTACTGAGAAATAATAACAAAAAAGTTATTTTTTTCAACCACTTCTAATTACTGATATTTAAGAAGGAGAATGTAGGGAAATTTAACACAGGGTAAAGATGGGGTGAAATGACACATTGTATGGTATAGCAAATGTTGGTTTCCCATTATTTTACTTTAATTTGTGTGGATTCCTAGAATATCAAACATATCTACCTTCAAGTAGAATAATATAATCAACTTCTAAAGATTAATATAAATGTTTTCTGGCTCATTCACTGTTTTAGATTATCCAGTAAGGAAGATAATGTGAGTAGAGTGTGTAGACTTATGGTGGTTTTATAATATCTCAGAACTAAGATTTGTGCTGAGAGTAAATGTATTATTCCAAAGGAACTAATGTAATCCAAATAACATTACTGAAAAAAATAGAGCAAATGATTGACAACAAATACCAAAAATAGGCTGAGGTCAAACATGAAAACACAGCAATTGATTTCGTTTATCAACCATAAACATTGTTTTAGAAAAAAAAATAAGACACATAAAACATTAGGACAATATTGGGAAAATTATTTGTGTATATAAAGGGATTAAGTGATTTTTCACCTTTTATCAACACTATCTCCTTAACTCATAAACTTCATTTTGAAATCCCTTTTGTCAAGTTAGCCGGTGTCCTGTCAAACATGATATGTTTTTTTTTTTTCATATATGAACTATCTTGACAAGTGTCCATATTAAGGGACACAAAAAAATAACTTAATCTTGGATACAATTTACAAACCTGACTCTGAACATAAAATTCATTTCACTCTTCAAAAGTCAAAACTTGAATGAAGAAATAAATGAAAATAGTCACCTAATATTTCAAGATCATAAATTTTCTGTCTAGAATATATATATGTCTAAAGGGTAAATTTCCAGGTTGATTTCATCATTTGTTTTCTACATAGTGACAAACTGTCCACTATGCCTCATATATACATATAATCCAGGAAGACAGTGCAATTCTGAGTTAGCCATGTCAAGTTTATATACATCTGCTTCCATATCCTGCAGGAGAGAATTTCTAAACATCTCTATATAGAATTTATTTCTGGAAATGATGGTTTCTTCAACCTCTTTTGGTTTCACTCTTACTATCTGTGTGTCCTTTGGTAAGTTACTTAATATCTCTGAGTTTTCATTTCCTCATAAGTAAAATGGATCTCCAATGACTCAGTGTCTCCATGTTCCAACTTAACATTACCTCAGGAGAAAAGCTGATTGATTCTGGACTAAATAATGTAGTTTCTTCAGCATAGTTCCAGTTCAGTATTTCTAGAAATTTACCAATCATTCAGAATATTTGACTCAAATATTTCAATCTTACTGACTTCTTAAAACTATGCCTAGTGCACATAGCTAACTTAGATTGTCTTTATTCTTATGGGTAGACTGTTTCTACTAAATGAATTTAGATAAGACACTATTTTAGTGTTTGAAACATCAAACTAAAGCCAACATATTAACATTTCATTGGATCTACTATCACATATACAATATATGTGAAATTCTATATGTATATTGCATATATATTTATACTATTTATACAATACACATATAATTGCAATAAAATTTTCACTTAGAGAACTGAAAATTTGACAGTATATTGAGACCATGAGAGGTTCCCACAGAAATAATGATTGCATTAAGAATCCAATCCCATATATATACATGCTATTATGGATGCATTCACTCACATATAAATGAGAGCTGAATTTTCTTTATACAGACACCACTTGCATTTTTTTTAAGTTTCAGTACTTGAGAAGCAAATTTAGGATTTCAAGCCAAGATCTCTTGCCAAAGATCAAATGTTACATATCTTGAATTGCCATTTATATTTTTGTTAAAGCAGTGATTTGAAATGAAGATAAACCTCACACTAAGTTTATTATCTAGCTAATAACATTCTAGGTTGTTAAAATCAAATCTAAAATTTCACAGAGAAAGACACACACTTTCTTTGTGCAGGTGACATATGACTTTCATTACAATTAAAAATTATTAATATTTTACCCACCAGCCCCGTGTCACTCCTGTGGGATACTGACAGATGAGGAGGGTGAGCACCCCCTCTGACCTTACATTGCTCACATATTACACCAACAGTCACAGAGGGCAAGCAGCCCTGCATTCCAGTCCCACAACACTTGCATGACACCAAGAGACATGGAGAGTGAGAAGCTTCACTCCCGTGCACTGCTCACATGACCTCACCCACCAGAGACAATAGGTGCATATAACACACACAAGAGAGTCCCCTTGAATGCCATGCTTAGGTCAAGAAAGGAAAATGTGTTTCTGGAACCCATGGGGCTGAAATAAGTGGAGAAACAATCTGAGAGACAAACAAGAACTAGGGCAAGGTTACACAATAAGGTTTATCTCCTATACAGGGCCATTCCTTTAAGACAGAGAGAGAAAATTGTTTTGCATAATACATAGAAACAAACACAGAGAGTCAAGCAAGATGAAGAATCAAAGGAACATGTTCCAAATGAAGGAACAAGATAAAACTACAGGGGGAAAAAACCTTAATTAAATGGAGATAAGTAGTGTACATGATAAAGATATCAAAGTAATGATCATAAACAGGGTCACTGAACTTGGGAGAAGAATGAATGAACACAATGAAAATTTCAACAAAGAAATAGGAAGTATAAGAAAATTTCAAATAGAGCTCAGAGAACTGAAGAATACAATAACTGAACTGAAAAATACACTAGAGTAATCAACATAAGACTAGATAATACAGAAAAAAAATCAGTGACCTGGAAGGCAGGGTATTGGAAATCACGCAAAAAGAACACCAAAAAGAAAAAAAAAAGAGTTTCTTAAAATAAAGATAGTTTAAGGAACCTGTAGGACAACATCAAGCATACTAATATTTGCATTATTAGGCTCCCAGAAGGAGAAGAGAGAGAGAAAGAGGCAGAAATTTTATTCGGAAAACTAATGGCTAAAAACTTCCCAATCCTGGTTCAGGAAGCACAGAGAGTCCCAAATAAGATGAACCCAAAGAGATCCACCTAAAACATATTATAGTTAAAATGTCAAAAGATAAATATAGAGAATCTTAAAAGCAGTAAGAGTAAACTGACTAGTTATATACAAGGGAACCCCCATAAGGCTATCAGCTATTTTTTCAGAAGAAATTTTTTGGGCCAGAAGAGGGTGGAATGATATATCAAGGTGTTAAAGGGAAAAAAAATCCCAACCAAGAATACTCTACACTGCAAAGTTATTCATAATTGAAGGAGATAGCAACAGCTAAAGGACTCCTTACAAAAAAATGTTAAATGGACTTCTTTTTTTTCTATTACTTCATCTTAAATTTTTGTCACTAAATGGGAATTGTAAATAAATAATGAATGTTACATTATATGAAGGTAAATTAACTTCATGAAAGTCAAGACATTTGGGGCTGGGTTTACTCTAGTTCTCTTTGTCTTTTTTGTCATATATAAAGTTAATTTAAATAAATATTTTTGTCATTTAAACTGTTGCAGGTAATTATTTTAAGTCTAAAATAAAATTTAATAAAATTAGAGAAAAGGGAGTGTACTTTTTATTATTCTGTTTATGTTTACTGTACTTTTAATTCAAAAACAGGGGCCATGCTTAGGGGATAAGTATGCATTTTTCTGTATGTAAATCATTTATATGTATGTTGTAGATGATTATTACCTGGGAAAATACCACAAAATACAATTGAACACTAATTGAAAATACTGATATTCTTAAATCAGAGCTAAGTTCTTAAAGATAACCTATTGAGATGAAACAATTTAAACTATTTTAGTAAGAATAATATTTTCATTATGACTTAACTCTCTCATCGAATCAATCACCATTTTTCTATGAGAGAGAGAGGGAGGGAGGTAGGGTGGGAGGGAGAGAGAGAAATATCTCAGGAATTAATTCATAAGTAAGAGTGTGAAAAATTGGGAAAGACCACAGTATGGAGCTATCATTAAAAGTGTGTGATCTAGTGGGGTGTCCAGGGCCATGTCAAACCATTTGGAGTACATATTAGAAACTGCTTGAGGGCAGAGGCCATACCTTACATGTTATTTTTATTTTTTATTTTTTTGCGGTACATGGGCCTCTCACTATTGTGGCCTCTCCCGTTGCGGAGCACAGGTTCCAGATGTGCAGGCCCAGCGACCATGGCTCACGGGTCCAGCTGCTCCACGGCACGTGGGATCTTCCTGGACCGGGACACGAACCCGTGTCCCCTGCATCGGCAGGCAGACTCTCAACCACTGTGCCACCAGGGAAGCCCACATGTTATTTTTTTACAAATGTATGTCCATTTGTAAATGTTCAGTAAGAGTTGCAGGTTGATAGATGAAAATAAGTTGGGCTCTGAAGAAGGGTCTATCTACCATAGATGAGGTTGGTAAAGACCAAATGGAATTGTTTAAGCTGAAAAGTAAAGGCCATAACTAGAAATAAGAAAGTATATAAATAAGAAAAGTCATGAGTAATGGCAAATATATAGTAAAGGCAGTGGATCAACCACTCATAAAGCTAGTATGAAGGTTAACAGACAAAACTAGTAAAATTAACTATAAATAAAATAATTAGTAAGGGATACACAAAATTTTAAAAATATGTAAAATATGACATCAATAAAAGGTGGAGGAAGGGAGTAAAAATGTAGAGTTTTAAGAATGCACTTAAATTTTAGTTCCTACCAACTTGAAATAGACTGCTATAAATATAGAATATTACATGTGAACCTCATGGTAACTACATAGCAAAAACCTAGAGTAGATACACGAAAGATAATGCAAAAAGAATCTAAATATAACACTGAAAAAATTATCAAACAAGGGAAAAGAGAAAGAGAAAAGAAGAGAACAGAAAGGACCCACAAAAACATCCAGAAAACAGTGAACAACATGACAATAAGTACATACCTATCAATAATTACTTTAATGTAAATGGACTAAATTATCAAAAGACATAGAGTGACTAAATGAATAAAAAAACAAGATATATTAATATGCTGCCTACATGAGACTTATTTCAGATCTAAACATACACAGACTGAAAGTAGAGAGATGGAAAAAAGATACTACATGCAAATGGAAACATAAAGAAAGCTGAGGTAGTAATACTCATATCAGACAAAGCAGATTTTAAATCAAAGACTATAAGAAAGACAAAGAATTTCATTATATAATGATAAAGTGGTCAGTCAAACAAGAACATATAATATTGCTAAATACTTATGTACCCAAAATAAGAGCACTGAAATATACAAAGCAAACACTAACAGACATACAGGGAGATACTGACAGTAATAAAAAAAAATAGGGGACTTTAACACCCCACTTATATAAATGGATAAATCATTTAGAAAGAAAATCATTAAGGGAACAGTGGCCTTATTTGACACATTAGCTCAGATAAATTTAAAAGATATATACAGAACATGAGCAGAATACACATTCTTCTCAACTGTACATGGAACATTCTCCAGGATAGATGGCATGTTAGGAGACAAAAAAGTCTCAATAAATTTAAGAAGATTGAAATCATATTAAGCATATTTTTGATGAAAATGGTATGAAACAAGAAATGAAGTACAAAAATAAAAGTGGACATATCCACACATGCTACTAAAAAAACAGTGTGTTAATGAAGAAATCAAAGGGGAAGTCAAAAAATACCTTAAAACAAATGAAGATGGAAAGAATATTTCAAATAGAAATTAAGAAAATAATCTTATTTACAATAGCATCAAAAATAATAAAATACCTGGGAATAAATTTAACCAAGGAGGTGAAAGACCTGTATTCTGAACACTAGAAGACATTGTTGAAAGAAACTGAAGACACAAGTAAAAGGGAGTTATACATTTCTCATGGATTGGAAGAATTAAAAGTGTTAAAATATCCATACTACCCAAAGAAATCAATAGATTCAAATTACCAAGGGCATTTTTCACAGAATTAGAATAAATAATCCTAAAATTTGTATGGACCCACAGAAGACCCCAATAGCCAGAGCAATCTTGAGAAAGAAGAACAAGCTGGAAGGATCACACTCTCTGATTTCAAACTACACTACAAACCTATAGAAATCAAAACAGTACAGTACTAACATGAAAAAAGACATATAGATCAATGGAACAGAATAGAGAGCCCAGAAGTAAACCCACATATTGAGGGTCAATTAATCTATGACAAAGGAGGCAAGAATATACAATATGGAAACAACAGTCTCTTCAATAAATGGTGTTGGGAACAGATGCCTGAGGGTGACACACACACAGAGGTGGGCCCAAAACGAAAGCTGAGCCCCAGAGGCAGCACAAAAAAGGAAGAGGAATGGAAATCTTTCCATGCAGCTACACAAGCTGCAGATTAAATCCCTGTGATCAGCTTGGTAAATCCAGTGTCTTTGGAATACCTAATAGACAATGAGTGTTCCCACAATTGATACTGGCCTAGCCTTAGAAGCAGTAAATTTTAGGGACAAGTACACATGCGATTTGGGCCAAGTCAGAGTCTGAGCTGGCCCCACAGTGCCCACAGCAGGTCCAGAGACCTACTTAGAGGTACTGAGGGCCTCCTGGGGAGGTAAGGATTGACTGCAGCTCACTGTGAGAGCAAAGACACTGACAGAGGAGACCCCAGGAAAATATTATTATTACAATTATTCTTTTCTTGTTTCATTTTGTTCAGTTGTTGGTGTTGTTGTTTTTATTATTTTTTATCTTTTTAAAATTTTCACTCTTTTTTTAATGTATATATACTTTTATTTTTACTTTACTTTTTTGTTGCTTGGTGTTTTTTTCTTGTTTTTGTTCTTTGTCCCATTTATTTTTTCTTTTTTTTTTAGTATTTTATTGTTTTTATGTGTTTATTTTATGTTTTCTTTGCTTTTTTGTTTGTTTGCTTTCTGTTTTTGTTTTCTTTTTCTTTTTTTTTTGTTTTTGTTAGTTTAGTCCTTATTGATTGTTCTCATTTTTGAATTCTTTTGTTTGTTCTCTCTTTTTTTGTCTGCTTCTTTTTTTCTGTTAGTTTTGTTTTGTTCTTATCACTTGTCATGGATTTGGTGTGTCTGTTATTGTTTAGTTTCTCCTTTTCTTTTTTTTTTTGTGTGTGTTTTTGCTGTTTGTTTTTGGCTTTGCTATTTGTCCTGGGTTTTGTTTGCTTGTTTTCTTTTCCTTTGTTTTCTTTTCTTTCTTTATTCTCTGGCCATGCAGCATGGCTTGCAGGCTCTTGGTTCTGCAGCCAGGAGTCAGGCTTGGCCCTCCTGGGTGGGAGAACCAAGTCCAGATGGCTGGATGACCAGAGAATTCCTAGGCCCAGGGAATATTAATTGCCATGTGCTCTCCTGGAGATATCCATCTCAGCTCCAAGACCCAGCTCGGCCCAACTGCCTGGATGTTCCAGTGATGGACACCATATGCCAAACAACCAGCAAGACAAGAACACAGCCCCAAACATCAGCAGACAGGTTGCTTAAAGTTGTACACCCCAAATAACACCAACTGATGTGGCCTTGCCTATCAGAGGGAAAAGACTCAGCTCCAACAACCAGAGCATAGGCATCAGTCTTTTCCACCAAGAAGCCTACACAAGCTCCTGCACAAAATTCACCCACCATGGGGCAGGCAACAGGAGCAAGAGGAACTACAGTCTTGTAGCCTGGAGAAAGGAGAACATGACCACAGTAAGTTAGACAAAATGAGATGACAGAGAAATATGTTGCAGAAAAAGGATCAAGGTAAAAACCCCCAGGACCAAATAAATGAAGATGAAATAGGCAGTCTACCTGAAAAATAACTCAGAGTAATGAGAGTAAAGAAGATCCAAGCTGTTGGAAATAGAATGGAGGCACGGATCAAGAAGATACAAGAAATGTTTAACAAGGACCTAGAAGAACTAAAGAACAAACAGCCAGTGATGAACAACACAATAACTGAACTGAAAAATATGCTAGAAGGAATCAATAGCAGAATACCTGAGTCAGAAGGACAGATAAGTGAGTTGGACTATAGAATGATGGAAATCACTGCCTCAGAACAGAATAACGAAAAAAAGAATGAAACAAAAGGAGGACAGTTTAAGGGACCTCTGTGACAATGTCAAATGCAACAAGATTCACATTATAGGGGTCCCAGAAGGAGAAGAGAGAGACAAAGAGCAGGAGAATTATTTGAAGAGATAATAGCCAAAATTTTCCCTAACATGAGAAAGGAAGCACTCACCCAAGTCCAGGAACTGCAGAGAGTAACATACAGGCTCAAGCCAAGAAGGAACATGCTGAGACACATAGTAATCAAATTGCAAATCGCCAAAAATTAAAGATAAAGAGAAAATATTAAAAGCAATGAGAGAAAAAGCAATATATAAAACATAAGGGAAACCCCATAAAGTTATCAGCTGTTTTTTCAGCAGAAACTGCAGGCCAGAAAGGAGTGGCAGGATACATTCAAAGTGATGAAAGGGAAAAACATACAATGAAGAATACTCTATCCAGGAAGACTCTAATTCAGATTTGATGGAGAAATCAAAAGCTTTACAGAGAAGCAAAAGCAAAAAGAATTCAGCACTACCAAACCAGCTTTACAACAAATGCTAAAGGAGCTTCTCTAGGCAGAAAGTAAAAGCCCATAACTAGAAACAAGAAAATGATGAAGTGGGAAAAATCACACATAAAGGCAAACATACAGTAAATGTAGGAAACCATCCACAAACAAGTACAATATCTAAACCAATAATCATAAGATGAGGAGAGTACAAATGTAAAATTTTTGACAAAATTCAACACACATTTATAATAAAATATCTCCAGAAAGTGGGCATAGAGGGAAAATACCTTAATATAATAAAGGCCATATATTATAAACCCACAGAAAACATCATTCTTAATGCTGAAAAACTGAAAGCATTTCCTCTAAGATCAAGAACAAGACAAGGGTGCCCACTCTCTCCACTATTATTCAACATAGTTTTGGAAGTCCAAGATATGTCAATCAGAGAAGAAAAAGAAATAAAAGGAATCCAAATTGGAAAAGAAGTAAAACTGTCACTATTTTCAGATGACTTGATACTATTCATAGAAAATCCTAAAGATGCTAACAGAAAACTACTAGAGCTCATCAATGAATTTGGTAAAGTTGCAGGATAAAAAAAATTAATACACAGAAATCACTTGCATTCCTATACACTAATGACAAAAGATCAGAAAGAGAAATTAAGGAAACAATCCCATTTACCATTGCAGCACAAAGAATAAAATACCTAGGAATAAACGTACCTTAGGAGGAAAAAGACCTGTATGCAGGAAAATATATGACACTGATGAAAGAAATAAAAGATGACACAAACAGATGCATAGATATACCATATTCTTGAATTGTAAGAATCAATATTGTGAAAATGACCATACTACCCAAAGCAATCTACAGATTAAAAGCAATCCCTATCAAATTACCAATGGCATTTTTCACAGAACTAGAACAAAGTATTTTACAAACTGTAGGGAAATGCAAAAAAAAAAACGAATAGCAAAGTTAATCTTGAAAAAGAAAAACGGAGCTGGAGGAATCAGGCTCCCTGCTTTCAGACTATACTACAAAGTTACAGTAATCAAGACAGTATGGTACCGGCACTAAAACAGAAATATAAATCAATGGAATAGGATAGAAATCCCAGAGATAAACCCACACACCTATGGCCACCTAATCTATGACAAACAAGGCAAGCATATACAATGGAGAAAAGACAGTGTCTTCAATAAGTGGTGCTTGGAAAACTGGACAGCTACATGTAAAAGAATGAAATTAGAACACTCCCTAATGCCATACACAAAAATAAACGCAAAATGGATTACAGTCCTAAATGTAAAGCCAGACACTATAAATCTCTTGGAGGAAAACATCAGCAGAACACTCTTTGACATAAATCGCAGCAAGATCTTTTTTGACCCCCTAGAGTAATGAAAATAAAGACAAAAATAAACAAATGGGACCTAATTAAATTTAAAAGCTTTTACACAGCTAAGGAAATCATAAACAAGACAAAAAGACAACCCTCAGAATGGGAGAAAATATTTCCGATTGAAGTGACCAACAGCAGAAAATACTCAACATATACAAAACAGCTCATGCAGCTCAGTATCAAAAAAAACAAACAATCCGATCAAAAAATGGGTGGAAGTCCTAAAGAGAAATTTCTCCAAAGAAGACCTACAGGTGGCCAAGAGGCATATGAAAATATGCTCAACATCACTAATTATTAGAGAAATGCAAATTAAAACTACAATGAGATATCACCTCACACCAGTCAGAATGGCCGTCATCAAAAATATCTGCAAAGAATAAAGGCCAGAGAGGGTGTGGAGAAAAGGGAACCCTCTTACACTGTTGGTGGGAATGTAAATTGATAGAACCACTGTGGAGAACAGTATGGAGGGTCCCTAAAAATCTAAAGATAGAACTACCATATGCCAATACTTGGCATATACCCAGAGAAAAACATAATTCAAAAAGACACATACACTTCAATGTTCATTGCAGCAATATTTACAAGAGCCAGGATATGGAACAACCTAAATGTCCATCAACAAAGGAATGGATAAAGAAGATATGGTACATATATACAATGGAATATTACTCAGCCATAAAAAGGAATCAAATTGGGTCATTTGTAGAGACATGGATGGACCTAGAGACTATCATACAGAGTGAAGTAAGTCAGAAAGGGAAAAACAAATACTGTATATTAATACATATGTTTGGAATCTAGAAAAATTATGTCAATCGTCTTATTTGCAAAGCAGAAACAGAGACAGATGTAGAGAGCAATTGTATGGATATCAAGGGGGAAAGGGGGGGTGGGATGAATTGGGAGATTGGTATTGATATATATACACTATTGATACTATGTATCAAGTAGATGACTAGTGAGAACCTACTGTATTGCACAGGGAAATCTACTCAGTGCTCTGTGGTGACTTAAATGGGAAGGAAATCAAAAAAGTGGGGCTATATGTATACGTAGATCTGATTCACTTTTCAGTACAGTAGAAACTTACACAACATTGAAAGCAACTATACTCCAATAAAAATTAATTAAAAAATGGTATTGGGAAAACTGGACAGCTACATGCAAAAGAATTAAACTGGACCACTACATACACCACATGCAAAAATTAACTCCAAATGAATTAAAGATCTGAATATAAAAATCTGAAGTCATAGAACTTCTAGAAGAAAACATAGGCAGTAATCCCTTTTACATCAGTCTTAGAGAGATTTTTTTTTAATCTGACTCCAAGGACAATAAAAGCAAAAGTAAACAAATGAGACTACACCAAACTGAAAAGTTTGTGCACAGCCAAGGAAATCATCAACAAAATGAAAAGGAAACCTACTGAATGGGAGAAGATATTTGCAAATCATATACCTGGTAAGGGCTTAATATCCACAATATAAAAATAATTAATATATCTCAATAATCTAAAAAACAACCATCCTGATTAAAAAAAAATGGGGAGAGGTCCCAAATAGGCATTTTTCCAAAGACATACAAGTGACAATTAGGCACACAAAAACATGGTCAACATCACTAATCATCAGGGAGATGAAAATCAGAACAATGAGGTATCACCACACGCCTATCAGAATGGCTATCATCAAAAATATAAAATGTAGCAAGAGTTGTCAGGGTGTGGAGAGAAGTGAACCCTCATATACTGTTGGTGGGACAGTAAACTGTTGTAGCCAGTATGAAAAACAGCATGGAGATTCCTCAAAAAATTAAAAATAGGAATAGCCTAGAATTACTTATTTGATACAGTAATTCCACCTTGGGGTATTTATGTGAAAAAAATGAAAACACTAATTCAAAAAGATTATTTACATTTGTCAAAATATGAAACATCCTAAGTGCCCACTGATAGATGAATGGATAAAGAAAATGTGATATATATGTATATACACACACATATATGTGTGTGTGTATATATATATATTTATGAATACACACACATATGTATGAGAATATTATTCAGCCATAAAAAGAAAGAAATCTTGCCATTTGCAGAAATATGAATGTACCTTGAGGGTATCATCCTAAGTGAAATAAGTCAGTCAGAGAAATACAAATATTGTATGATTTCACTTATATGTGGAATCTGTAAAACAGACACAAATTAATAAACAAAACAAAATAAAACCAATCTCATAGATACAGAGAATAGACTAGTGATCACCAGAGGGGATGATGGTGGGGGGTGGTGAGCCAGAAGAATGTAAGGGATCAGAGCAAGTTTCCAGTAATAATGTGAGTAGTTTATGTGGAGGTAATGTACACCATGGGGAACATAGTCAATAATACTGTATTAACTTTGTTTGGTGACAGATCACAATTAGCCTTACAGTGGTGATCATTTTGTAATGTATATAGACATCAAGTCACTATGTTATACTCTTGAAACTAACTTAATACTTTATGTGAATTATACTTCAATAAAAAATTACTAGCACGTTAAGTAAATTATCCATCTCCCAGCAACATTTTCATTCATTTTAGCTTACTGCCTCATTGCCTCTTATAAATGCTAACCTAGAAGGACTGATTTATCCATTTGTCCATTCTGCAGTAGTGAGCCCTTGTTTGTAAGCCAATACACATGCTTCTGTATATTATTAAGTCCAGGTGTCATCCATCCCATGCTATATACTCTTCACTACACTTAGGTGATATTGTCAACTGAGGTTTTTCTGTTTGTCTGTTTTGTTGTGTTTTAACTAAAGCTTAATTTTACAGTTATAAACACAGTCAATCTCTCATACTTTTCTTCCATTCTGGACCTGTAAATCAATCATCCCAGTAACAAACAAGGGGAAAATCACCAGTGACTTCCAGAAGTATATTAATTGAATGGATTTTAATAATTCGTTTGGGCTTATCTAATATTTATTCTGTTCAAGGCACTATACTAGGCATTTTGGTGACTGCAATAATGAAGTAAATGTTACCTACCTTCTTAAAGACCTAGAGTATAGTAAAATAGACATCAAAAAATATAGATAGGATATAATTGGTAGAAACCAGGATGCCTAGGAGGAGGAGTTATACTTCTAACAGAGAAAACTTTTAGATTAATTATATTTTTAAAAAATCATAAAATGTATCAGAAACACATAAATTGAATATTAATGTATCAAGTATCCAAGTACACACCACCAGATTTAATAAATAATGTTTTACTATTTTTGCTTCAGGTCTATTTAAAAATAAATAAATAATTACAGATGGAGTAAGACCCTTTTGTGCTATTCATTGATTCCCAATCACTTCCTTCAGAAGTAACCACTAAACTTATGGTGGTGTGTTCTTCTTGTCCATGTTTTTATATTTTTCTATATAAACATATATTCATAAACAATATACCTATATCCATAAACAATTGATATGTGCTAATACACAGATATATTTTATAACTTGGTATTTTATTCAACATTTTATATCTGGGTATCTATGACAAATGTAGAACTAACATCATTCTCATTGCTATATAATATTTCATTTTATGAATGAATATATCACAACTTATCTACTCTACTAATTATGGATATTTATGTTATTCCCAATTTCACTTCAATGAATATCCTATCATGTGTTTTACTGCACGTGTCAGCAATTTCAAGCCATGCACTGACCGTTTTGCTGTTTCTCAGACAAGTCAGTCATTCTCTCACATTGGGAGCATCACACGGTCTTCCCTCTGTCTGGGATGCTCTTCTCATTGACTACCTATGTCACCTTTTTCAAGTCTTTGCTCAAATGTCACATATTTTTGCCTGTTTTGATTATCGTTTATCTCCCATACTGCTGTTATTATGTTGCTATTGTGAATGAGATCTTTTTAATGTTATATGTTTTACATGTCTATAGATTAAGTATAGAAATTTTGTTGGTTTTCATTGATTATATTTGACTTTATTGATCTTGTATCCACCTTCCTTGCTGGATTCAATTATTTAATTCTTAAAATAATGCATCTGTAGATTTTGTTAGAATGCTTATAAACAAACATATTTTTTGTGAACAATTTTTACTTCTCCCTTTTAATCCTAATACCTATCAATTATTTTCTCTAATACAATGTTAAATAGAAGTGATGAGAGAAGGAATCTTAATACAATTAATAGTAATTGCTTATATTTTCATCATAAATATGAGAATCCCCATGACTTTTGATGCATTTTCTTTATCACTTAAAGGATGTTACTTTCTATTTATATCTAGCTTGTTAAGATTGTCTTAACAGGCTGGGAGGGGAAGATGGTGGAAGAGTAAGACGTGGAGATCACCTTCCTCCCCACAGATACACAAGAAATACATCTACATGTGGAGCAACTCCTACAGAACACCTACTGAATGCTGGCAGAAGACCTCAGACCTCCCAAAAGGCAAGAAACTCCCCACGTACCTGGGTAGGGCAAAAGAAAAAAAGAAAAAAACAGACAAAAGAATAGGGACGGGACCTGAACCAGTGGGAGGGAGCTGTGAAGGAGGAAATGTTTCCACACACTAGGAAGCCCCTTCGCTGGTGGAGACTGTGAGAGGTGGATGGGGGAGCTTCAGAGCCACGGAGGAGAGCACAGCAACAGGGGTGCAGAGGGCAAAGCAAGGAGATTCCCACACAGAGGATCAGTGCTGACCGGCACTCACCAGCCCAAGAGGCTTGTCTGCTCACCCGCCGGGGCGGGCGGGGCTGTGAGCTGAGGCTCAGGCTTTGGTCCGAGCGCAGGGAGAGGACTGGGGTTGGCTGCATGAACACAGCCTGAAGGGGTTAGTGCACCACGGCTAGCCAGGAAGGAGTCCGGGAAAAGGTCTGGAGCTGCCGAAGAGGCAAGAGGCAAGAGACTTTCTCTTCCCTCTTTGTTTCCTGGTGCATGAGGAGAGGGATTTAAGAGCGCTGCTTAAAGGAACTCCAGAGATGGGCGCAAGCTGCGGCTAAAAACACGAACCCCAGAGTGGGACACGAGCCACGGCTAAAAGTGTGAACCCCAGAGATGGGCGCGAGCCATGGCTAAAAGCGCTAACCCCAGAGACGGGCGTGAGTGGCGGCTAAAAGCGCGGGCGGACTCCAGAGACAGGCACGAGCCGTGACTAAAAGCACGGACCACAGAGACGGGTGGGAGATGCTAAGGCCGCTGTTGCTGCCACCAAGTGGCCTGTGTGCAAGCACAAGTCACTATCCACACCCCTCTTCCGGGGAGCCTGTGCAGACCGCCACTGCCAGGTTCCCGGGATCCAGGAACAACTTCCCCGGGAGAACGCAGGGAGGGCCTCAGACAGGTGCAATGTCACGCTGGCCTCTGCCGCCACAGGCTCGCCCCACACTCCATGCCCCTCCCTCCCCCTGGCCTGAGGGAGCCAGAGCCCCTGAATCAGCGGCTCCTTTAACCCCGTCCTGTCTGAGCAAAAAACAGACGCCCTCCAGCAACCTACATGCAGAGGCGAGGCCAAATGCAAAGCTGAGCCCCTGAGAGCTGTGAGAACAAAGAAGAGAAAGGGAAATCTCTCC
Source organism: Delphinapterus leucas (assembly GCF_059928025.1). Lineage (NCBI taxonomy): Eukaryota > Metazoa > Chordata > Mammalia > Artiodactyla > Monodontidae > Delphinapterus > Delphinapterus leucas. Next base: position 47,253,739 of record NC_143150.1, on the reverse strand, counting down.
CAGCAGCCTCAGAAGCAGCGGATTAAAGCTCCACAGTCAACTTGATGTACCCTGCATCTGTGGAACACATGAATAGACAACGAATCATCCCAAATTGAGGAGGTGGACTTCGAGAGCAAGATTTATGATTTTTTCCCCTTTTCCTCTTTTTGTGAGTGTGTATGTGTATGCTTCTGTGGGAGATTTTGTCTGTATAGCTTTGCTTCCACCATTTCTCCTAGCGCTCTGTCTGTTTTTTGGGTTTTTTTAAAATTTTTTCTTAATAATTAATTTTAATAACTTTATTATACTTTACATTCTTCCTTTTTTTCTTTCTTTTTTCTTTTTCTTTCTTTCTTTCTTTCTTTCTTTTTTCTTTCTTTCTTTCTTTCTTTCTTTCTTTCTTTCTTTCTTTCTTTCTTTCTTTCTTTCTTTCTTTCCTTCCTTCCCTCCTTTAGACAATGAATTATCCCAAATTGAGGAGGTAGACTTTGAGAGCAAGATTTATGATTTTTTTCCCCTTTACCACCTTTTGTGAGGGTGTATGTGTATGCTTCTGTGTAAGATTTTGTCTGTATAGCTTTGCTTCCACCATTTGTCCTAAGGTTCTATCCGTCCCTTTTTTTTCTAAATAATTATTTTTTAATTTAATAACTTTATTATACTTTATTTTACAGTATCTTCTTTCTTTCTTTCTATCTTTCTTTCTTTCTTTCTTTCTTTCTTTCTTTCTTCCTACTTCTACTAATTCTTCCTCTCACTTTTTCTCCCTTTTATTCTGAGCCGTGTGGATGAAAGGCTCTTGGTGCTGCAGACAGGAGTCAGTGCTGTGCTTCTGAGGTGGGAGAGCCAACTTCAGGACACTGGTCAACAAGTGACCTCCCAGCTCCACATAATATCAAATGGCAAAAATCTCCCAGAGACCTCCATGTCAACACCAGCACCCAGCTTCACTCAATGACCAGCAAGCTACAGTGCTGGACAACCTATGCTAAACAACTAGCAAAACAGGAACACAACGCCACACATTAGCAGAGAGGCTGCCTAAAATCATAATAAGTCCACAGACACCGCAAAACACACCACCAGACGGGGACCTGCCCACAAGAGAGACAAGATCAAGCCTCATCCACCACAACACAGGCACTAGTCCCCTCCACCAGAAAGCCTACACAACCCACTGAAACAACCTTAGCCATTGGGGACAGACATCAAAAACAATGGGAACTACGAACCTGCAGGCTGCAAAAAGGAGACCCCAAACACAGTAAGATAAGCAAAATGAGAAGACAGAAAAACACACAGCAAATGAAGGAGCAAGATAAAAATGCACCAGACCTAAAAAATGAAGAGGAAATAGGCAGTCTATGTGAAAAAGAATTCGGAAAAACAATAGTAAAGATGATCCAAAATCTTGGAAATAGAATGGACCAAAAAAAATGCAAGATACATTTAACAAGGACCTAGAAGAACTAAAGATGAAACAAACTATGATGAAAAACACAATAAATGAAATGAAGAAGACTCTAGATGGGATCAATAACAGAATAACTGACGCAGAAGAACGGATAAGTGACCTGGAAGATAAAATAGTGGAAATAACTACTGCAGAGCAGAATAAAGAAAAAAGAATGAAAGGAAATGAGGACAGTCTCAGAGACTTCTGGGACAACATTAAACGCACCAACATTCGAATTATAGGGGTTGCAGAAGAAGAAGAGAAAAAGAAAGGGACTGAAAAAATATTTGAAGAGATTATAGTTGAAAACTTCCCTAATATGGGAAAGGAAAGAGTTAATCAAGTCCAGGAAGCGCAGAGTCCCATATAGGATAAATCCAAGGAGAAATATACCAAGACACATATTAATCAAACTGTCAAAAATTAAATAAAAAGAAAGCATATTAAAAGCAGCAAGGGAATAACAACAAATAACACACAAGGGAATCCCCATAAGGTTAACAGCTGATCTCTCAGAAGAAACTTTGCAAGCTAGAAGGGAGTGACAGGACATAAGTGATGAAGGAGAAAAACTTGCAACCAAGATTACTTTAACCGCCAAGGATCTCATTCAGATTTGATGGAGAAATTAAAACCTTTACAGACAATCAAAAGCTGAGAGAGTTCAACACCACCAAACCAGCTTTACAACAATGCTAAAGGAACTTCTCTAGGCAAGAAACACAAGAGAAGGAAAAGACCTACAATAACAAACCCAAAACAATTAAGAAAATGGAAATAGGAACATACATAACGATAATTACCTTAAATGTAAATGGAATAAATTCTCCCACCAAAAGACACAGGTTGGTTGAATGGATACAAAAACAAGACCCATATATATGCTGTCTACAAGGGACCCACTTCAGACCTAGAGACACATACAGACTGAAAGTAAGGGGATGGACAAAGATATTCCATGCAAATGGAAACTGAAAGAAAGCTAGAGTAGCAATTCTCATATCAGACAAAATAGATTTTTAAATAAAGACTATTAGAAGAGACAAAGAAGAACACTACATAATGATCAAGGGATAAATCCAAGAAGAAGATGTAACAATTGTAAATATTTATGCACCCAACATAGGAGCACCACAATACATGAGGCAAATACTAACAGCCATAAAAGGGGAAATCAAAAGTAACACATATATAGCAGGGGGCATTAACACCCCACTTTCACCAGTGGACAGATCATCCAAAATGAAAATAAATAAGGAAACAGAAGCTTTAAATGATACATTAAAAAAGATGGACTTAATTGATATTTATAGGACACTCCATCTATAAACAACAGAATACACATTTTTCTCAAGTGCTCATGGAACATTCTCCAGGAGAGATCATATATTGGTTCACAAATCAAGCCTTGGTAAATTAAAAAAATTTGAAATTCTATCAAGTATCTTTTATGACCAAAACGCCATGAGACTAGATATCAATTACAGGAAAAGATCTGTAAAAAATACAAACACATAGAGGCTAAACAATACACTACTTAATAACGAAGTGATCACTGAAGAAATCAAAGAGGAAATTTGAAAATACCTAGAAACAAATGACAATGGAGACACAATGACGCAAAACCTATGGGATGCAGAAAAAGCAGTTGTAAGAGGGAAGTTTATAGCAATACAAGCCCACCTTAAAGAGCAGGAAACATCTCGAATAAACACCCTAACCTTGCGCCTAAAGCAATAAGAGAAAGAAGAACAAAAAAACCCCAAAGTTAGCAGAAGGAAAGAAATCATAAAAATCAGATCAGAAATAAATGAAAAAGAAATGAAGGAAACAATAGCAAACATCAATAAAACTAAAAGTTGGTTCTTTGAGAAGATAAACAAAATAGATAAACCATTAGCCAGACTCATGAAGAAAAAAAGGGAGAAGACTCAAATCAATAGAATTAGAAATGAAAAAAGAGAAGTAACAAGTGACACTGCAGAAATAAAAAAGATCATGAGAGATTACTACAAGCAACTCTATGCCAATACAATGGACAACATGGAAGAAATGGACAAATTCTTAGAAATGCACAACCTGCCAAGACTGAATCAGGAAGAAATAGAAAATATGAACAGACCAATCACAAGCACTGAAATTGAAACTGTGATTAAAAATCTTCCAACAAACAAAAGCCCAGGACCAGATGACTTCACAGGCGAATTCTATCAAACATTTAGAGAAGAGTTAACACCTATCCCTCTCAAACTCTTCCAAAATATAGCAGAGGGAGGAACACTCCCAAATTCCTTCTATGAGGCCACCATCACCTTGATACCAAAACCAGACAAGGATGTCACAAAGAAAGAAAACTACAGGCCAATATCCCTGATGAACATAGATGCAAAAATCCTCAACAAAATACTAGCAAACAGAATCCTACAGCACATTAAAAGGATCATACACCATGATCAAGTGGGGTTTATTCCAGGAATGCAAGGATTCTTCAATATATGCATATCTATCAATGTGATAAACCATATTAAGAAATTGAAGGAGAGAAACCATATGATCATCTCAATAGATGCAGAGAAAGCTTTTTACAAAATTCAACACCCATTTATGATAAAAACCCTGCAGAAACTAGGCATAGAGGGAACTTTCCTCAACATAATAAAGGCCATATATCACAAGCCCACAGCCAACATCATCCTCAATGGTGAAACACTGAAAGCATTTCCACTAAGATCAGGAGCAAGACAAGTTTGCCCATTCTCACCTCTCTTATTCAACATAGTTTTGGAAGTTTTAGGCAGAGCAATCAGAGAAGAAAAGGAATCCAAATCAGAAAAGAAGTAAAGCTGTCACTGTTTGCAGATGACATGATACTATACATAGAGAATCCTAAAGATGCTACCAGAAAACTACTAGAGCTAATCAATGAATTTGGTAAAGTAGCAGGATACAAAATTAATGCACAGAAATCTCTGGCAATCCTATACACTAATGATGAAAAATCTGAAAGTAAAATCAAGAAAACACTCCCATTTACCATTGCAACAAAAAGAATAGAATATCTAGGAATAAACCCACCTAAGGAGACAAAAGACCTGTATGCAGAAAATTATAAGACACTGATGAAAGAAATTAAAGATGATACAAATAGATGGAGAGATATACCATGTTCTTTGATTGGAAGATTCAACGTTGTGAAAATGACTCTACTACCAAAAGCAATGTATAGATTCAGTGCAATCACTATCAAACTACCACTGGCATTTTTCACAGAACTAGAACAAAAAATTTCACAATTTGTAAGGAAACACAAGAGACCCCGAAAAACCAAAGCAATCTTGAGAACGAAAAACGGAGCTGGAGGAATCAGGCTCCCTGACTTCAGACTATACTACAAAGCTACAGTAATCAAGAAAGTATGGTACTGGCACAAAAACAGAAAGATAGATCAATGGAAGAGGATAGAAAGCCCAGAGAAAAACCCACACACATATAGTCACCTTATCTTCGATAAAGGAGGCAGGAATGTACAGTGGAGAAAGGACAGCCTCTTCAATAAGTGGTGCTGGGAAAACTGGACAGGTACATGTAAAAGTATGAGATTAGATCACTCCATAACACCATACACAAAAATAAGCTCAAAATGCATTAAAGACCTAAATGTAAGGCCAGAAACTGTCAAACTCTTAGAGCAAAACATAGGCAGAACACTCTATGACATAAATCACAGCAAGATCCTTTTTGACCCACCTCCTAGAGAAATGGAAATAAAAACAATGAAACTTCAAAGCTTTTGCACAGCAAAGGAAACCATAAACAAGACCAAAAGACAACCTCAGAATGGGAGAAAATATTTGCAAATGAAGCAACTGACAAAGGATTAATTTCCAAGATTTACAAGCAGCTCATGCAGCTCAATAACAAATAAAAAATAACCCAATCCAAAAATGGGCAGAAGACCTAAACAGACATTTCTGTGAAGAAGAGATACAGACGGCCAACAAACACATGAACGAATGCTCAACATCATTAATCATTAGAGAAATGCAAATCAAAACTACAATGAGATATCATCTCACACCAGTCAGAATAGGCATCATCAAAAAATCTATAAACAATAAATGCTGGAGAGGGTGTGGAGAAAATGGAATACTTTTGCACTGCTGGTGGGAATGTGAATTGGTTCAGTCACTATGGAGAACAGTATGGAGGTTCCTTAAAAAACTACAAATAGAACTACCATATGAACCAGCAATCCCACTACTGGGCATATACCCTGAGAAAACCAAAATTCACAAAGAGTCATGTACCAAAATTTTCATTGCAGCTCTATTTACCATAGCCAGGAGATGGAAACAACCTAAGTTTCCATCATCAGATGAATGCATAAAGAAGGTGTGGCACATATATACAATGGAATATTACTCAGCCATGAAAGAAACGAAATTGAGTTATTTGTAATGACGTGGATAGACCTAGAGTCTCTCATACAGAGTGAAGTAAGTCCTAAAGAGAAAGACAAATAGTGTATGCTAACACATATGTATGAAATTTAAGGCAAAATATGTCATGAAGAACCTAGGGGTAAGACAGGAATAAAGATGCAGACCTACTGGAGAGTGGACTTGAGGATATGGGGAGGGGGAAGGGTGAGCTGTGACAAAGTGAGAGAGAGGCACGAACATATATACACTAACAAACTTAAAGTAGATAGCTAGTGGGAAGCAGCCACATAACACAGGGATATCAGCTCGGTGCTTTGTGACTGCCTGGAGGGGTGGGATAGGGAGGGTGGGAGGGAGGGAGACACAAGTGGGAAGATATATGGGAACATATGTATGTGTATAACTGATTCACTTTGTTATAAAGCAGAAACTAACGCACCATTGTAAAGCAATTATACCCCAATAAAGATGTTAAAAAAACAATAAGATTGTCTTAACAATAATACAAGTTAAATTTAAAGGAATTTTTTAATGCAAACATTTAAGTAATAGGATTTTTCCTGTGGTAATTATATATTTTATATATATAATTATACATATTAAACTAATATTGCTAATTTTAGTATTATATAAAATTAACTCAAATGACCCCCAGAAGTAAATGTAAAATTTTATAGTATAAACTGTTAGTAGAAAACTTATGAGAAAACCTTTGTGACCTTAGATTAAGCAAGGAGTTCTTAGGTTTGAAACCAAAAAAAAAGATATTGTAAAAGAAGAAAATGATGAATTTTACTTTATCAAAATAAAAACATTTGACCTTTGAAGAACACTATTAATATAATAAAAATATAAGCCACAACCTGGGAGAAAATAACTGTGAATTCAGTTTCTGACAAAGGCTTTATATTAGGAATATACTAACCTCAACAATAAGAAAACAATTTTTCAAATGAGCAAATCAGAAGAGATATTTCTCCAGAGAAGATATATGAATTAAAAATAAGCATATTAAAACAGTGATCAGTATCATTAGTCATTAGAAAAATGTAAAATAAAAACATGATGGGATACCACTAGACACCAATCAGAATGGGTTTTAAAAAAGAAAAGAAAGAAAAGAATTGACAATACCAACTGCTGACTACCACATGAAACAACTGGATCTCTCAAACACTGCTGATGATTAAACAATATGCTACAGCAACTTTGGAAACATTTGTCAGTTTTTTTTTATAAAGTTATATATAAACTTATCCTATTACCCAGAAATTCCACTCCTATATATTTTTTTTAGATAAATGAAAATCAATGTCACACAAAATATATGTACATATGTATAGCAGCTTTATGCATAGTCTCTAAAACCTGGAGGCAAGAAATATGTCCTTCATAAGTGGGTCAATGAAAACACTGGTTCATCCATACAGTGGAATACTATTCACTGTAAAGAGAAATTAGCTATCAAGCCCTACAAAAATATGGATAAATCTCAAATGCATTTTACTAAGTAAAAGGAGGAAGACCTTAAAGACCACATATTTTATAATCCCATGTATAGGGAATTATGAAAAAGGAAAATTAAAGGAACACAGAATGGATCTTTGTTTGCTAGGAACACAGGGTGGGCTGAGGGGTTATTTATAAAGAGGCAGTATGAAGGATTTGGGGAGTAATAGAATTGTCCTATGTTATGAATTTGGTGGCAGGTTTGTATTTACCAAATACAGATGTATTTACCAAAATTGAGAGAATTGTACACCACAAAAGTTGAATTTCACTGTATGAAAATTAAAATATTGTTTTAATATCTGTTTTTAGTATTTTCCTGGAATATCTTTTTAATTACATATTTTATTTTCAACATTATTGCTATTATGTTTTAAGATTGTCTCTTACAAACTGCATATATTTAGATTTCTTTAAATGTGAAAATATGTCTTTTAATAGAAGTTTAATCCATTTACATTTATCTTTTGAACAGCTAAGCATATAAACTTATACTTTTATCTGCCTCATAATCTCTGAAATGTCTTTCCATTCAATCTTTACTCTCCATTTTCTAGTTTTTTTTAAGATTACCCTGGATTATAATCTCCTAAAATCAATGAATGGCATATTATAAAAGCAGGAACAACAATGGAAAGATTAACAGTAAGTTAACATTACCCTTGTTAAGTTATTTTGGCAACACAGTGTGCTGTGGTAGAGACGAATATTATGTTACTGGTGTGCTCTTTTTCATTGTATTCTAACACCTAGACCTATTTTACATTGCAGAGGGAACAAAAAATAGTTTTCTTTTCCCATGTAACTTAATAAAATCGCTGAAAATAATGTGATTTCAACTTTGTGTTTAGAAGGAAATTATAACCACGTATCAGGAGGAGATATATGGGGTAACATAGCTACATTCAGAAGATCATCATGTGATTTTAGACTGCTAAAGGTAAGTACACAATGAAGCTGCTTCTCAAAGACTGATTTATGGGAATGGATTATGGATAAAATTTGCCTAATAACTATTAAACTTAACCTAAGACATAGGTACAACAGACTGCTTAGGTTGATAATTCCACCATTCCTGTTTCTCTGCTCCCCTTATTATTAATTCCTAGGAAATTAGAATCTCTTTATATGTTGTCAAGGAGGTCTTCTGATTATCTCATCTCACATTCAGTTGTCAATTAATCACCCTCAGTCTGTCACTATCCTTCTCCAACACATCAAAAACCCCTGACAGCTACTTATTCCGTAACCCACCCCACCCTAATCTATCTCCCCGCCTTTCCCACCCCCATGAATTTCTAAAACAGCAGAGATATTGCATAAACTAGTGTGTTTCCTTCTATAAGTAACTTTTCATAGTTCACCATTGTTGAAAGTTTTAATAATTGCTCCACTACTGCACTTAACAAGGGATTATCTGTTCTCCATCTACCATCAGTGATGAGGTCTTTGTTGACACCTGAATGGTGGGTAAACAAGCTCCAAAATCCCATTTTAGAATCTGCTTCCTAGGAATACTTTTGGTACCAGCTGTCATTGATTCTGTTCCTTTAGAATCTGAGATGACTTATTGGAGAACTTTGAGGAAAAACAGCTGTTAGTAGTGAAGGAAAGAAGGATTGGACAGATAGAGGTGTTAAACTGTGATGCTGGGTCAACATTTTAGAACTATTCCAAATTGAGGCAAGAGGGTCAGACTTTTGAATCCTACCATTAAACAGTTTTTAGACAAAATCTTCCCCTAGGGAGGGTCTTCCATCTTGACCAATGCAGCTCTCTTAGGCAAAGGACAATTCCCAGAGAACCATTCAGCAGGTAAAACTCTTAGCACCTGGGGTAATGAGTGACTCATTCCTGAAGGAAAGACCTTACCAGTAAGGTACAACATCCACTGATATGCCTTACTTGGGTAAGTAACTGCCCTGAGCCTATAATTTTCATCTTGCAAGGTTTCAAGTACCATCAAAATAGTCATCCTTCTCTGCAAATATTATAATTGTCATTTACCCCATAATGATTACCACTGTATTACTTAATTTCCCAATGCTTCATCCTCCATGTGATCTTATTCCAAATAACCATAGGTGAAGGCTTAACTAGATGTGATGTCACTGCATGTTAGGAGTTACTATTTCATTTACCACCAGCAATGGAGTCTTTATTTTATTCAGAAGGGTGGACAGAAGAAATCCAAAATCTAGTCCTAAGGGTTTGTCTTTAGGAAACACTTCCATTACCAATTATACTTGTTTAGATTCCCTAGAAAACAGAGCCTGAGACAATTAGTAAGGTGGTATGTTTTATCAAAGAAGCAGGAACCAAAGACATTAAGAGTAAAACAAAATAAACAAACAAAAGGAAACAGAGAAGTAGAGGAAACTATGCAAGTTGATATTCATGAACAGCCCGAAGAGACACTGCTGGTCATTTGGCTGATGCTTTCACTTAGTCACCCACAAGGGTTCTGGAGCTCATCATGGGAGGGAGGAAGGAGAGGAAAATTTTGCCCATCTCCTTTCCTTTTCCTGTTTCCCATTGGCCAAAATTCATCCCACAGGGAGTTAATTCACCTGTAGTTCCAAATGACATAATACAACACTACCAGTGCTTACTCAGGAGGGCAAATCTCAGTAAAATCAGGATTTGTGGTGATCAGACTGACCATATAACAGCAATTGAAAGAAGGTCCTTCTGGAAAATGACTTAACAGCCCCAGGTTGCAGAATCATGTGGGTCCAAGCAAAATAGACTGGCCACTGTATCACTGCATCACATGGCTGAGGCTCCAGGAGATTTTGGTACAGAGGTATGGAAGCACAAAAAATGTAGCCAATACTATATCTAAGTAAGGTTTATCTTGAGAACCTAAGGTAGGATTAATAAAATGAAAGCAATGAATTTCATTCAACTTGAAGTAATCCAAAACACAGTCAACAAATAGGCAAACAAAAATTTGTATGTAAGAAGTCAGAGGGAAAATCCTGAGAAAATAAGTTAAAAATACATAAACTATTGCACAACTTATTGAAATTCCTGAGATGAGAGATTGTAAAAAAAGACTTCAACAGAGCCACAACATCAAAAACAAATAATTTTTTTGTAATACATGGTATGTCTCTGTTCTTGATTTTTCTGTGATCCAAGACTAATATATTTCTTGGGGAGGAATGGCATTTTTTAGGCAAATAGACACTACACACCATAAACACTATTGTTTATAACTATTCAAATCTCCCTATCTAAAAAAAAACATAATTTCATACAAGAATGAATTTTCAGATGCAATTTGACAAATATGCAAAGCACATGATTTCTGATGGGATTTATACATGAGGAAATACAAATAAACCATAGTAGGGAAAATGCACAGCTTTCTTGCCAATCTTACTGATACAAATTAAAATAAAGGTGCTATGAAAAATTTGTTTTCAAAAAGGTTAATCAGAGAGATCAGATCAAGATGACAGAGGAGTAGGATGTGGAACACACCTTCTCCCACAAATACATAAAAAATACATCAACTTGTAGAACAATTCTCACAGAACATCTACTGAAAACTGACAGAAGATTTCAGACTTCCAAAAAGCCAAGAAAATCTCCACATAACTAGGTAAAACAAAAGAAAAAAAAGAAAAAGAAACAGGAGAAAGGAATCAGAAAGAGACCTGCACCCCTGGGAGGGAGCTGTGAAAGAGGAAAGTTTCCACACAGTGGGAAGTCCCCTTACTGGTGGGGAGGTCAGCCAGAACAGAGGGGGAGCTTCAGAGTCTTGGTGTAGGGTACAGCAAATGGTTCACAGAGGGAAAAGCAGAGAGAGACGAACATAGATCGTCAGTACCACCCAGCATTTCACCAGCCTGAGATGCTTATCTGCTGGGGCAAGCAGGAGCTGGGAGCTGAGTCTCAGGCTTTGGCAGTCAGACTCGGGGGAGAGGACTGGGGTTGTCTTCATGGAAACAGCCTTATGGGGTTAGGGTGTGGTGTGGGAGGAGGCCTGGGCCCACCAGAGAGGCAGGTTGCCATTGCTGGGGGAGTGTGAGGAGAGGGCCGGGCCTGCCATAGGAGCTTTTTTTCCCACATGCATCTCAGGAATAGTGCACTACCTACACGAGCTCCAGAGACAGTCTTGAGCAACCACTGCTATCTCGGATTGCAGAGGCAAGCACAGACCATGGCCACCACCAAGGTTCCCATGACCGGGAGCCAATCACTGTCTCTGCCTTCCCTGTAGCACACATGGCCCACTGCCACTGCAGAGCATCCTGTGGCCAGGCACCCAACTGCTGTCCCAGACTCCCTGGGAGGGTGCATGATCAGCCACAGCCACCAGGTTCCTGTGACCAAGAGGAACTGCTGGCCCTGCCTTCCTGGGGGCATGTGAAGACCACACACCTGCACAACCCTTATCAAGGCGATAAAGTCCAGCACACCTGGAGGAAAGAGACAGCGAACATTCAAACCAAAAACAACCCTCACACCAAAAAATATGAAAAGCACACAAGCTACATAGGGATGCTCCTACATATAAATAGCTCTCCAGGAATATAGTAGATAATTATTTCTCCTAAACTCACACAGTAAGATAAATATAAGCAAACTGAATAAGCAGAGGGACCACTCCCAGTTAAACACCAAGAGAATACCCCTGAAGGACCAAACAATGAAACAGACCTCTTCAGTCTAATAGACACTGAGTTCAAAAAGGAGGTAATGAAAATACTGAAGGAATTAAGAAAGGTTATTGAAAGAAATGCATATTATTGTAAAACAGAACTACAAACTATAATGAGGAGCCAAAAAAAAAAACTAGAAAATTCATTTGCTGATATAAAAGCTAAGCTAAAGGCAATGAATAGTAGAATGAATAATGCGGAAGACAGAATATGTCATCTGGAAGATAGAATAATGGAACATACCCAATCAAAACAGCAGACAGAAAGCCAAATGAAAAAAAAGAGAAGGCAATATAAGAGACCTATGGGATGATATAAAACGTCCCAATATATGCATAATAGGGATTCCAGAAAGAGAAGAAAGAGGAAAGTGGATTGAAAATGTATTTGAACAAATTATGGCTGAAAACTTCCCAAACATAAAGGGGGAAATAGATATCCAGATACAGGAAGCACAGAGGATCCCAAACAAGATGAAGTCAAACAGACCTACACCAAAACATATTATAATAAAAATGGCAAATTTAAAAATAAAGAGAGGCAGCAAGAGAAAAACAAAGAGTTAATTACAAGGGAACCCCATAAGGTCAACAGCTGATTTCTCTACAGAAATACTGCAGGCCAGAAGGGAGTGGCAAAATATATTCAAAGTCTTGAAAGGGAAAAATCAGTAACCTAGGATACTCTACCTAGCAAGATTATCATTTAGAATAGGAGGAGAGATAAAGAATTTCTCAGACAAACAAACAAACAAAAATAATACAGCAACACTAAACCTATCCTAAAAGAAATATTGAAAGATCTCTGAATAGAAAAGAAGCAAGAAGATATACAAAGGGAGAAATCATAATTTGAAAATAAGTCAATTAAAGTAGCCAATACACAGATGTAAAAGAGAAAAAAAACTAACCTATTTGTACAAGTGATGATAAACACAAGGAACAGCAAAAGAATAACAATGAAGATGTAAAAAAGGACATCAAAATCATAAAATGTGGGGAAGGAGAGTAAGAAAATGCAGATTATTTTGTGTTGTTTGTTTTTATGAATGAGTTTGAGCCTATATGACTATCAGTCTAAAGCAAGCAGATATAGGAAGGGGTTAACATAACTTGAAGAACAGGGCAACAATAAATCAAAAACATACAGTAGATTCACAAAAACAAAAAAGAAGAAACAAGCATAAAATAAAAGGAACTCATCAAACCACACACACACACACACACACACACACACACACACACACACACACAAAGAGGAAACAAAGAATCAACTGAAAACCAAGGTTTAATATGACAATAAGTACATACATATCAATAATTACCTTAAATGTCAATGGACTGAGTGCTCCAGTCAAAAGGCATAGAGAAAGTGGCAGACTGGATAAAAAAAAAAGAGCTTACAATATGTTGCTTACAAGAGACCCACCTTAGGGCAAAGGAAACACATAGATTGAAAGTGAGGAGATGGAAAAAGATATTTCATGTAAACAGAAATGACAAGAAAGTAGGAGTTGCAATACTCATATCAGACAAAATAGACTTTAAAACAAAGCCCATAAAGAAAGATAAAGAAGGACATTATATAATGATAAAAAGATCAACAAAAGAAAAGAATTTTACACACATCAACATATATGCACCTAATATAGAAGCACCCAAATACATGAAACAAGTACTAACAGACATAAAGGGAAAAACTGATGGGAATACAATATAGTAGGTGACTTTAACACCACACTCACATCAAAGGACAGATCCTCCAGACAGAAGATAATACGGCAACAGAGATCCTAAATGATGCAATAGAACAGTTAGGCTTAATTGATATTTTCAAGACCTTACATGCAAAGAAAACCAGAATACACATTCTTTTTAAGTGCACATGGAACATTCTCTAAGATTGAACACATACTAGGGCACAAAACTAACCTCAACAAATTTAAGAGTACAGAAGTTTTTTCAAGCATCTCCTCTGACCACAACAGCATGAAACTAGAAATTAACCACAGGAAAAGAAATGAGAAATAAACTATTGTATGGAGACTAAACAACATATTACTAAAAAACCAATGGATCAATAAGGAAATCAAAAAATACCTAGAGACAAATGACAATGAAAACACAACCATACAAAGTCTATGGGATGCAGCAATAGAAGTTCTCAGAGAGAATTTCATAGTGATACAGGTGTTCCTCAAAGAACAAGAAAAATCTCAAATACACAACCTAAGCTACCACCTAAAAGAATTAGAAAAAGAATAACAAACAAAACCTAAAGTCAGCAGAAGGAAGGATAAAATAAAGATCAGGGAGGAAATAAATAAAATAAATATTTTAAAAATAGAAAAATAATTAGTAAAACCCAGAGCTTGTTCTTTGAAAGGGTAAACAGAATTGACAAGCCTCTGGCCAGGCTCACCAAGAAGAAAGAGAGAGAACCCAAATAAACAACACTAGAAAAGAAAATCGAGAAATCTCAACTGATACCAGAGAAATACAAAAAAACATAATATAATACTGTGAATAATTATATGCAACAAATCTGACAACAAGGAAGAAATGGTAACTTTCTAGAAACATACAGCCCAACAAAATTGAATCAAGAAGAAATAGATAATTTCATCAGACCAATCACTAGAAATGAAATAGAATATGCAATAAAAAAAATACTTCCTACAAACAAAAGTCCAGGACCAGATGGCTTCACAGGGAAATTCTACCAAACATACATAGAATAACTTATACCAATTCTTCTCAATCTCTTCCAAAAGATTGAAGAGGAGGGAACACTCCAAAAGACCTTCTATAAAGGTACCATCACCCTGATACCAAAACCAGACAAAGATACTGCCAAAAACGAAAATTACAGGCCAATATCTTTGATGAATATAGATGTAGAAATTCTCAACAAATTATTAGCAAACTGAATCCAACAACACATAAAAAATATACTCCATGACCAAGTGGCATTCATCCCAAGTTCACAAGGATGGTTCAACATACACAAATGGATCAATGTAATACACCACATTAACAAAAGAAAAGTCAAAATCACATAATCATCTCAATAGATACAGAAAAAGAATTTGACAAAATTCAACATCCATTCATAATAAAAACTCTTACCAAAGTGGGTATACAGGAAACATATCATAATAAAAGCCATTTATGACAAACCCACAGCCATTATAATACTCAATGGTGAAAGGCTGAAAGCCTCCCCGCTAAAATCTGGAAAAACACAAGGATGCCCACTGTCACCTCTTCTATTCAACATAGTATTGGAAGTCCTAGTCACAGCAATCAGACAAGAGAAATAAATAAGAGGTATCCAAACTAGAAGGGAAGAGAGAAAATCGTCACTATATGCAGGTGAAATTATACTATATATAAAAAACCCTAAGGAGTCCACACACAAACTACTAGACCTAATAAATGAATTCAGCAAAGTAGCAGGATACAAGAGTAACATTCAGAAATCAGGTGCATTTCTTTACACTAACAATGAAATATCAGAAAGGGAATGTAAAAAAGCAAGACCTTTTAAAAGTGGACCAAAAAAGCCCCCAAAAAACCTAGTAATAAACCTGACCAAGGTGATGAAAGATTTATACACTAAGAACTATAAAACATTTAAAAAGGAAATTAAAGAGGATTCAAAGAAATGGAAAGATATACCATGTTCTTAGATTGGAAGAATTTAAATTGTTAAAATGGCAATACTACCCAAAGCAATCTACAGATTTAATGTGATCCTTATCAAATTACCCATGACATTTTTCACAGAACTACAACGAATAACCCAAAAATTTATTTGGAACCATAAAAAAGCCCAGAGTTGACAAAGGAATCTTGAGGAACATAAACAAATCAGGAGGCACAACTCTCTCAGACTTCAGACAGTACTACAAAGCTACAATAATCAAAACAGTGTGGGATTAGTAGAAAAATGGACATAAGGATAAATGGAACAGAATAGAGAGTCCAGATATAAACCCACACACCTACAGTAAATTAATCTTTGACAGAGGAGGCAAGAATATGAAATGGGAAAAAAGACAGTTTCTTCAGCAAGTGGTGCTGGGAAAATTTGACAGCTACATGTAAATCAATGAAGTTAGAACGTACCCTCATGCCATGCACAAAAATAAACTCAAAATGTCTTAAAGACTTAAACATAAGACATGACACTATAAAACTCCTAGAAGAGACCATAGGCAAAGCATTCTCTGACAAAAACTTTACAAATATTTTCTGAGGTCAGTCTCCCAAGGCAATAGAAATAAAAACAAAAATAAACAGATGAGGCCTAATCAAACATACAAGCTTTGGCACAGCAAAGGAAACTATTAAAAAAAAGAAAAGAAAAGACAACCTACAGAATGGGAGAAAGTATTCAAAAATGAGGTGACCGACAAGGGCTTAATCTCCAAAATGTACAAAGAGCTCATACAACTCAACAACAACAAAAATAACCCAAATGAAAAATGGGCAGAAGGCCATAATAGACATTTCTCCAAAGAAGACTTCCAGATGGACAACAAACACATCAAAATATGCTCAATATCACTAATTATTAGAGAAATGTAAATCAAAACTACAATGAGGTATCACATCACACCAGTCAGAATGGCCATCATTAAAAAGTATACAAATAAGAAATTCTGGAGAGGGTGTGGAGAAAAGGGAACCCTTCTACACTGTTGGTGGGAATGTAAATTGATAGAGCCAATATGGAAAACAGTATGGAGGGCCCTAAGAAGACTAAAAATAGAATTACCATATGATCCAACAATCCCATCTCTGGGCATATACCTGGAAAAACTATAATTCAAATAGATACACACACCCCTATGTTCATAGCAGCACTATTTATAATAGCCAAGACATGTCAGCAACCTAAATGTCCATCAACAGATAAATGGATAATGAAGATGTGGTACCTATGTACAATGGAATACTACTCAGCCACAAAATAATGTTATTTGCAGCAACATGGATGGACTTAGAGATGATCATACTAAGTGAAGTAAGTCAGAAAGAGAAAGACAAATATCATATGATATCGCATATGTGGAATCTAAAATATGGCACAAATGAATCAATCTACAAACCAGAAACAGACTTACAGACATAGAGATCAGACTTCTGGTTGCTAAGGCTGCAAGGGGGAGGGAGAGGGATGGATTGGAAATTTGGGGATGGTAGATGCAAACTATTACATACAGAATGGATAAAAACCAAGGTCCTGCTGTATGGCACAGGAAAATATATCCAATCTCCTGGGATAAAACATAATGGAAAAGAATATTTTAAAAATACTGTATATGTATATGTGTGTATAAATGAGTCACGTTGCTGTACAGCAGAGATTAGCACAACATGGTAAATCAATTACACTTCAAGAAAAAAATTAAAAGGTTAATCAATATATATAAATAAAAAGAGTGGTAAGGCTATAGGAAAACAGTCTTATGTTGAGGTTTATACTATAAATTAGATAAACTTTCTGGATAGATATATATTAAATTGTACAAAGAACCATCAAGCCATTTATATAGTTTTATGGAGCCATCAAAATGAGCACAACTAAGGGACCCTGAACCAAGATGGCAGAGTAGAAGGACGTGCTCTCACTCCCTCTTGTGAGAATACCAGAATCACAGCCAGCTGCTGGACAATGATTGAC
Source organism: Delphinapterus leucas (assembly GCF_059928025.1). Classification (NCBI taxonomy): domain Eukaryota; kingdom Metazoa; phylum Chordata; class Mammalia; order Artiodactyla; family Monodontidae; genus Delphinapterus; species Delphinapterus leucas. Next base: position 47,235,986 of record NC_143150.1, on the reverse strand, counting down.
AGGAAGACACTGGAACTCACCAAAAATGATACTCCACATCCAAAGACAAAAGAGAAGCCAAAATGAGACAGTAGGAGGGGTGTAATCACAGTAAAATCAAATCCCATAACTGCTGGGTGGGTGACTCACAGACTGGAGAACACTTATACCACAGAAGTCCACCCACTGGGGTGAAGGTTCTGAACCTCACATCAGGTTTCCCAACCTGCGGGTCCAGCAACGGGAGGAGGAATTCCTAGAGGATCAGATATTGAAGGATAGTGGAATTTGATTGCAGGACTTCAAAAGGACTGGAGGAAACAGAAACTCCATTCTTGGAGTGCACACACAAATTAGTGTGCACATCAGGACCCAGGGGAAGGAGCAGTGACCCCAGGGGTGAATGAACGAGACCTACCTGCTAGTGTTGGAGGGTATCCGGCAGAGGTGGGGCTTTGCTGTGGCTCACTGTGGTGACAGGGACACTGGCAGCAGAAGTTCTGGGAAGTACTCCTTGATTTGAGCCCTCCCAGAGTCCACCATTAGCCCCACCAAAGAGCCCAGGTAGGCTACAGTGTTGGGTTGCCTCAGGCCAAACAACAAACAGGGAGGGAACCGAGCCCCACCCATCAGCAGTCAAGCAGATTAAAGTTTTACTGAGTTCTGCCCAACAGAGCAACAGTCAGCGCTACCCACCACCAGTCCCTCCCATCAGGAAACTTGCACAAGCCTCGTAGATAGCTTCATCCACCAGAGGGCAGACAGCAGAAGCAAGAAGAACTACAATCCTGCAGCCTGTGGAAAGAAAACCACATTCACAGAAAGATAGACAAGATGAAAAGGCAGAGGGCTATGAACCAGATGAAGGAACAAAATAAAACCCCAGAAAAACAACTAAATGAAGTGAAGATAGGCAACCTTCCAGAAAAATAATTCAGAATAATGATAGTGAAGGTTATCCAGGACCTAGGAAAAAGAATGGAGGCAAAGATCGAGAAGATGCAAGAAATGTTTAAGACCCAGAAGAATTAAAGAACAAACAAAGAAAGATGAACAATACAAAAACTGAAATGAAAACTACACTAGAAGGAATCAATAGCAGAATAACTGAGGCAGAAGAACGGATAGGTGACCTGGAAGACAGAATGGTGGAAATCACTGCTGCATAACAGAATAAAGAAAAAAGAATGAAAAGAAATGAAGACAGCCTAAGAGACCTCTGGGACAATATTAAATGCAACAACATTCACATTATAGGGGTCCCAGAAGGAGAAGTGAGAGAGAAAGAACCTGAGAAAATATTTGAAGAGATTATAGTTGAACACTTCCCTAACATGGGAAAGGAAATAGCCATCCAAGTCCAGGAAGTGCAGAGAGCCCCATACAGGATAAACCCAAAGAGAAACATGATGAGACACATAATAATCAAATTGGCAAAAATTAAAGACAAAGAAAAATTATAGAAAGCAACAAGGGAAAAATGACAAATAACATACAAGGAAACTCCCATAAGGTTAACAGCTGATTTCTCAGCAGAAACTCTACAAGCCAGAAGGGAGTGGCATGATATAATTAAAATGATGAAAGGGAAGAACCTGCAACCAAGATAACTCTAGCCAGCAAGGATCTCATTCAGATTCGATGGAGAAATCAAAAGCTTTACAGACAAGCAAAAGCTAAGTGAATTCAGGACCAACAACCAGCTCTACAACAAATGCTAAAAGAACTTCTCTAAGTGGGAAATGCGAAAGTAGAAAAGGACCTAAATAACAAACTCAAAACAATTCAGAAAATGGTCATAGGAACATACATATTGATAATTACCTTAAAAGGGAAAGAATTAAATGCTCCAACAAAAAGACACAGGCTTGCTGAATGGATACAAAAACAAGACTCATATATATGCTGTCTACAAGAGACCCACTTCAGACATAGGGACACATACAGACTGAAAGTGAGGGGATGGAAAAAGATATTCCATGCAAATGGAAATCAAAAGAAAGCTGGAGTAGCAATACTAATATCAGATAAAATAGACTTTAAAATAAAGAATGTTACAGGAGACAAGGAAGGACACTACATAATGATCAAGGGATGAATCCAAGAAGAAGATATAACAATTATAAATATATATGCACCCAACGTAGGAGCACCTAAATACATAAGGCAACTGATAACAGCTATAAAAGAGGAAACTGACAGTAACAAAATAATAGGGGGGACTTTAACACCTCACTTACACCAATGGAGAGATCATCCAAAATGAAAATAAATAAGGAAACACAAGCTTTAAATGACACAATAGACCAGATAGATTTAATTGATACGTATAGGACATTCCATCCAAAAACAGCAGATTACACGTCTTTCTCAAGTGTGCACAGAACGTTCTCCAGGATAGATCACATCTTGGGTCACAAATCAAGCCTCAGTAAATTTAAGAAAATTGAAATATATCAAGCATCTTTTCTGACAGCAACGCTATTAGATTAGAAATCAATAACAGGGAAGAAAACCCATAAAAGAAAACAAACACATGGAGGCTAAACAGTACGTTACTAAATAACCAAGAGATAACTGAAGAAATCAAAAAATACCTAGAGGGCTTCCCTGGTGATGCAGTGGTTGAGAGTCCACCTGCCGAGGCAGGGGACACGGGTTTGTGCCCTGGTCTGGGAGGATTCCACATGCCGCGGAGCAGCTAGGCCCGTGATCAATGGCCACTGAGCCTGTGCATCCGGAGCCTGTGCTCCACAATGGGAGAGGTCACAACAGTGAGAGGCCTGCGTACTGTAAAAAAACGAAAAAAAACAAAAACAAAACAAAAAAATACCTAGAGATAAATGACAATGAAAACATGACAATCCAAAACCTATGGGATGCAGCAAAAGCAGTTTTAAGAGGGAAGTTTATAGCTATACAAGCCTAACTCAAGAAACAAGAGAAATCTCAAATAAACAATTTAACATTACACTTAAAGGAACTAGAGAAAGAAGAACAAACAAAACCCAAAGTTAGCAGAAGGAAAGAAATCATAAAGATCAGAGCAGAAATAAATGAAATAGAAACAAAGAAAACAATAGCAAAGATCAATAAAACTAAAAGCTGGTTCTTTGATAAGATAAACAAAATTGATAAACCATTAGCCAGACTCATCAAGAAACAGAGGGAGAGGACTCAAATCAATAAAATTACAAATTAAAAAGAAGAAGTTACAACAGACACCACAGAAATACAAAGCATCCTAAGAGACTAGTACAAACAACTCTATTCCAATAAAATGGACAACCTAGAAGAAATAGACAAATTCTTCAAAAGGTATAACCTTCGAAGACTGAACCATTGAGAAATAGAAAATATGAACAGGTCAATCACAAGTAGTGAAATTGAAACTGTGATTAAATGTCTTCCAACAAACAAAAGCCAAGGACCTGCTGGCATCAGAGGTGAATTATATCAAACATTTAGAGAAGAGCTAACACCCATCCTTCTCAAACTCTTCCAAAAAATTGCAGAGGAAGGAACACTCCCAACCTCATTCTATGAGGCCACCATCACCCTGATACCAAAACTAGACAAAGATACTACAAAAAAAGAAATGTTTTTCCAATATCACTGATGAACATAAATGCAAATATCCTCAACAAAATAGTAGCAAACAGAATCGAACAACACACTAAATGCATCATACACCATGATCAAGTGAGATTTATCCCAGGAATGCAAGGATTCTTCAATTTTCACAAATCAATCAATGTGATACACCTTAGTAACAAATTGAAGAATAAAAGCCATATGATCATCTCAATAAATTCAGAAAGAGCTTTCAACACAATTCAACACACATTTATGATAAAAACTCTCCAGAAAGTGGGCATAGAGGAAACCTAACTTAACATAATAAAGGCCATATATGAAACACCCACAGCAAACATCATTCTCAATGGTGAAAAACTGAATGCATTTCCTCTAAGATCAGGAACAAGACAAGGATGTCCACTCTTACCACTATTATTCAACATAGTTTTGGAAGTCCTAGCCATGGCAATCAGAGAAAAAGAAATCAAAGGAATACAAAGTGGAAAAGAAGAAGTAAAACTGTCAATGTTTGTAGATGACATGCAACTATACATAGAGAATCCTAAAGTTGCCACCATAAAAGTACTAGAGCTAAACAATGAATTTGGTAAAGTTGCAGGATACAAAATTAATTCACAGAAATCTCTTGCATTCCTATACACTAACTGAAATATCAGAAAGAGAAATTAAGGAAACACTCCCATTTACCATTGCAACAAAAAGAATAAAATACCTAGGAATAAACCTACCTAGGGAGACAAAAGACCTGCATTCATAAAACTATGACACTGATGAAAGAAATTAAAGATGATACCAACAGATGGAGAGATATACCATGCTCTTGGATTGGAAGAATCAATATTGTGAAAATAACTATACTACCCAAAGCAATCTTCACATTCATTGCAATCCCTATCAAATTACCAATGGCATTTTTTTATGGAACTAGAACAAAATATATTAAAATTTGTATGGAGACACAAAAGACCCCGAATAGCCAAAGCAGTCCTGAGGGTAAAAAAATGGGGCTGAACGAATCAGACTCCTTGACTTCAGACTATACTACAAAGCTACAGTAATCAAGACATTATGGTATTGGCACAAAAACAGAAATATAGATCAATGAAAGAAGATAGAAAGTCCAGAGGTAAACCAACGCACCTATGGTCAACTAATATATGACAAAGGAGACAAGGATATACATTGGAGAAAAGACAGTCTCTTCAATAAGTGGTGCTGGGAAAACTGTACAGCTATATGTAAAAGAGTAAAATTAGAACACTCCCTAACATCATACACAAAAATAAATTCAAAATGGAGTCCTAAATATATCACTGGACCCTATAAAACTCTTACAGGAAAACATAGGAAGAACACTCGACATAAGTCACAGCAAGATCTTTTTTGATCCACCTCCTAGAGTAATGGAAATAAAAACAAAATAAACAAATGGGACCTAATGAAACTTCAAAGCTTTTGCACAGCAAAGGAAACCATAAACAAGATGAAAAGACAACCCTCAGAATGGGAGAAAATATTTGCAAACAAATCAACGGATAAATGATTAATCTCCAAAATATATAAACAGCTCATGCAGCTCAATATTAAGAAAATAAACAACCCAATCCAAAAATGGGCAGAAGACCTAAATAGACATTTCTCCGAAGAAGACATACAGATGGCCAAGAAGCACATGAAAAGCTGCTCAACATCACTAATTATTAGAGAAATGCAAATCAAAACTACAATAAGGTATCACCTCACACCAGTTAGAATGGGCATCATCAGAAAATCTACAAACAACAAATGCTGGAGAGGGTGTTGAGAAAAGGGAACCCTCTTGCACTGTTGGTGGGAGTGTAAACTGATACAACCACTATGGAAAACAGTACTGAGGTTCCTTAAAAAACTAAAAATGTAATTACCATATGGTCCAGCAATCCCACTACTGTGCATATACCCAGAGAAAACCATAATTCAAAAAGACACATGCACCACAATGTTCATTGCAGCACTATTTACAATAGCTAGGTCATGGAAGCAACCTAAATGCCCATTGACAGACGAATGGATAAAGAAGATGTGGTACATATATCCAATGGAATATTACTCAGCCATAAAATGAATGAAATTGGGTTATTTGTTGAGACATGGATGGATCTAGAGACTGTCATACGGAGTGAAGTAAGTCAGAAAGAGAACAACAAATATCGTATATTAACACATATATGTGGAACCTAGAAAAATGGTACAGATGAACCCATTTGCAGGGCAGAAATTGAGACATAGATGTAGAGAACAAACATGGCCACCAAGGGGTGAAAGCGGTGGGCTGGTGGGGGTGTGGGTGTGATGAATTGGGTGATTGGGATTGACATGTATACACTGATGTGTATAAAATTGATGACTAATAAGAATCTGCTGTGTAAAAAATAAAATTAAATTAAAAAAAATAATAATAATCAGAAGGAAATACACCACACACACACAAAAAGAGAGCACTGCCGAAATGGTATAATGGCTCAAACATGATAAAAGTAGAATGGTTAGCAACCCTCCTGAAATGTGTCATTCTGGACCCAGATTCTTTCCATCTTCATGCTCCACCATCTTCAACCAATGGCTTCCAAAGTCACCATGATCATTTGCATCCAGTCAAGAGAAGGGGAAAGCACTGGGAATCTTAGGTAGGAGGTTTAAAATTATCTGGAAGTAGAATTCTTTTACCTGCAATTCTTAATTCTGTTGTCTGCAATTCAATCACATGACCACACTTAACTGGGAAGGAGGCTGTGGAATATACTCTAGCTGTGTGTTTAGGGGAAAAAAAAGTGGGTTTGGTGAAGAACAAACCAGTCTCTGCCACACAGTGATTTTTTTCATTTTTTTCCACCACAATCTGTACCAAGAAAATAATCCAGAAATGTACAAAGAGTAAAGGTATACATGGCAGTGCTATTTCATTATAGAAAGTGCCAGAATTTCCTCTTCCCTCACTATAATATAAATTCCATGAGGACAGGGTTTTTGTAGGTTTGGTTTACTGCATTACTCTGCATCTGTACTAATGCCTAGAATTTAGTATGTGTGCAATAAATATTTGTTAAGTGAATGAATTAAAACTCAATTTACCTGTCAGTAACAAAATAAACCCAGCAACCCAGCAAAAAGATCCAGGAATTAGATACTAAAATGGACTAGGTTGTTTGTTGTTGCACACAGTAGTAGCTGATGAAACTAAGTTCAGGCAAGTAGGCAGAACTTGACTTCAAGAAAATGTTGTAGAAATTAATGACAGTATAGATAATTATACACATTTTTTCAAGGTTGTAGAGTAGGTTGTAACAAATATTTGGTTATAAATGCAGACAGTACAAAGTAATAGAGGAGCCTAGTGGAAGATCTTGGTAAATCTGTGGCAAGCTGGCATTCATTGAAAGGACACCAGTTGCCAAGAGAGCTGGTAAGATTAAAACAGAGTTATGATTCCAGAGAACTAGGCTGTAAGTAAATTTTTAATTTGGGGACTCAGGCACTGTAGGTGACCCAAAAACTCAAACCATAGAACCAGGGTAATACTCAGAAATAAACGAGAAATAAAGTTGATTTGATGCTAAACTCTAATTCCAGAATTGGTCTCCAAATTAATGACAAGTATAACTCAGTCAGTGTAAGTTTAGGGACTTGGTATGGGTTTTTAAGAAATATCAGATAGGGACCAAGCTATTTTATTATAGCAACAACATAAAATGATTAAATAATGTGGAGTGGATAAACAAACTAAGAAATATCATCATGATATAATAGTTTATGTCAAATAAAAATGACAAGGGTGTAGAATATCCAACATATAAATATATATGTATGGAATAGTGCCCAATGGGAAAAAAACAGATTATAAAAAATGTACACTGACTTTAATGATGTTAAATGCACATGTATTAACAAAAATCAGTAAATAATTTGGATTTATATTACAAATGTTTAACATTACTTAAATTAAAATCTAGTTGCTTCCATGTCCTGGCTAATGTAAATAGTGCTGCAATGAACATTGGGGTGCATGTATCTTTTTGAATTATGTTTTTTTTATGCATATATGCCCAGGAGTGGATTGCTGGATCATACAGTAGCTCTATTTTTAGTTTTATAAGGAACCTCCATACTGCTCTCCATAGAGGTTGTATCAATTTACATTCCCACCAACAGTGAATGAGGATTCCCTTTTCTCCACTCCCTCTCCAGCATTCCATCAACTGAGGAATATATAAAGAAGATGTGTTACATGTATACAATTGACTATTACTCAGCCATAAAAAAAGAACAAAATAATGCCATTTGCAGCAATATGGATGGACCTAGAAATTATCATATTGAGTGAAGTAAGTCAGAGAGAGAAAGATAACATATGATACCTCTTATATGTGGAATCTAAAAAGGGGCTACAAATGATCTTATCTACAAAACAGAAATAGAGTTACAGATATAGAAAATAAACATATGGTTACTGGGGGGTAAGGGAGAGCAGAGGGATGAAATTGGAAGATTAGGATTCAAACATACACAATACTATATATAAAATAGATAACTAATAAGGACCTACTTTATAGCACAGGGAACTCTATTCAATACTCTGTAATGGCCTATATGGGGAAAGAATCTAAAAAAGAGTAGATATATGTATAACAGATTCACTTTGCTGTACACCTGAAGTTAACACAACATTATAAATCAACTGTACCCCAATAAAATTTTTTAAAAAGAAGAAAAATATTAAAATCTAGTTGTTTAAGTTGATAATAATAGTAGTAATAAAATGTCGACAAATTAAACATGGTTTCAATCCTGGAAATGAAATTATTTGTTTCTCTTTTGTTTTTTGAAAAGATTGATTCAAATTATTATGTCTAACTTTGGTCAATGTGCTTCTTTGATTCGTACATTTAGAGCCTTTTGTTCTATCCTGAAAGAAACAAGAAACCAAGCTCTGAAAAGAGATAGTGTTTGGTTCTGTTTCTTAAATACAAACACTAAAAATGTGATCCTTTGTGATTTTTAGTTAAATTAAAACTAGAATGTTTAATGAATACTCTTTATTCATTCAACATATTTATTGAAGGATGTAGTAATATTTATGTTTTATTCCTAATACAGGCAATTTATGTCTTTGTCTCTCAGTCTTGAGAAAATTTTGTCAATTGTACTGCTCTTTTCAAAAAACATAGCTTTTTGTTTCATTAACTTCTCTATTGTTTTTGTTTTAAATTTTATTGCTTTCTGATCTCATCTTTATTATTTCTTTCCTTTTGTTTGTTTTGTTTATTTTGCTCTTCCTTTTCTGTTTCCTGGAGGGAGGAACTTAGGTTTTGATTAAATTATTGATTTAAGACCTTTCTTCATTTCTAATATAAACATTTAGTGCAATAAATTTCCCTCTCAGCACTATTTTAGGTAGGTCTCAAATATTTTTATATACTATATCTTCATTTTCATTCACTTCAATGTATTTATATCCCCTTTGAAAATTCTTTGATCCATGAATTATTTAGGAATGTGTTGTTTAATTTCCATATGTATGGGTATTTTCCTCTTTCTTTTCTGTTATTGATTTTTAGTTTGATTCCATTAAGGTCAGAGAGTAGCCTTCTGTATGATTTCAATTATTTTAAATTTAAACTTGTTTGTGTATTATTTAGAATATTTTCTCTCCAGGTCAATGGTCCATAACCATTTGGAAAAAATGTATATTCTACTATTGTTGGATGGAGTTTTCTATACATGTCAATGTAAGCCTATTGGTTCATTTTGTTGTTTGTATCTTCTGCATGCTTTCTGATCAATTACTGAGAGTGGTGTGTTATAGTCCCTAATCATATTTGTGAATTGGACTGTCCTTTTAGCTCAATAATTTTTTGTATCATGTATTCTAAGGCTCCATTATTTGGTGCATACATGCTTAAGATTGGTACATCTTGGTGGATTGACTCTTTTACCATAATTTTGTGTATCTTTTTGACTCTAGTATTTTTTTTTGCTAAACAGTCACCATTATGTACATTAATATAGCCACTTCTGCTTATTTTGATTAATTTTTTCCATGCTATATACTTTTTAAATAATTTTACTTTCAACTTTTTGACAGTCTTTCTATTTGAAGTGAGTGTCTCATAGACAACATATAGTTGGGCCATGTTGTTTTCATCCATTCTGCCAATTTTTGTCTGTTATTTGGTGTAGACCACTTACAATTTGAGTAATTATGAATATACTAGGGCTTAAGTACACCATTTTACTACTTCTCTTCCATTTGTTTCCTATTCTTGTCTTTCTCTTTTCTTGCTTTCCTGTAGGTTGCATGAATATTTTTAAATTTCATTTTTAACTACTTATAGCATGTTTGAATATATCCCTTTGTCTAGTTTTCTTAGTGGTTGCTCTGTGTATTAGAAAATACATAAGTAACTTACTGTAGTCTACTGGTATCAATATTTGGTTACTTAATGTGAAAGGAATCACTTAGGTCCTATTGACCTACTCATTTAAAAAATATAATTGCCTTAAATATTTCTTCTATATACCATGAGCAGCACATCCGATGGTGTTATGATTTTTGCTTCAAAAATTGAAATATGATTTAAGAGGCTCAAGAAAAGAAGGATAATCTATTTATATTAACCCTTACTTTTACTAATTCTAATGGCCTTCATTCTTGAGTGGTTTCAAACCTTCTTCTGTTATTTCTTTTCTGTTTAGAGACTATCTTCAGCTATTCTGTAAAGATGGGTTTACTAGCAACACAGTTTTTTAGCTTTCCTTCATGTGAGAAAGCCTTCATTTCTCCTTTATTCCTTAAATGTGTTTTCACTGGGTATAGAATTCTGAGTTAACATTTCTTGGTTTCAATAAATAACAAAAATCATGTGCTACTTAATTATGAACTTCCTGGTATCAGATAAGAAATCCACTGTCATTCAAACTGTATTCTTCCAAATTTAATGTCATTTCTCTCTGAATGTGTTCAATGTTTTTCTTTTTATATTTAAATTTCAGAGTTTACTTGTGCTATATCTTGGTGTTAATTTACTTAGGTCTATCCAGTTTGGGATTCATCAACATCTTGAATTTGTGGGTTCATGTCTTTGCCGAGTTTGAGAAATTTAAAAGCACTATTTCTTTAAATACTTTTCTCAGTCTAACTCACTCTTTGCCCTCTCCTTCTGGGACCCCAATGATGTGAATATTAGTGTTGTGGTTATTTTCCTACAGGCTTCTGAGACTTGGTTTACTATTTTTATTTACTTTGTTTCTGTTGGTAAGATTAAGTAAATTCTACTGATATTTCCTCAAATACACTGAGACTATCCTTTACCATTTCCACCCCACTATTGAGCCCGTTCATTGAGATTTATTTCAGTCTCTGCATTTTTCATTTCCATGAGTTTAATTGTTTTATTAATTTCAGGCTTCTCACTAATCTTTATTGTTTTCCAAATTAAATTATCTGATTTGCCTTTTACAGAACAGAGAGACCAGAATTTGAGGGAATACATTGCTGAAGTCCTTACACTGTTAGGAAGATGTAATTGCTAACACAGATCTTTTTAAAATAACATCCTTATGAAGATAAAATTTACATATCATAAAATTCAGCCTTTTAAAGTGTACGACTCAGTGGTTTTTAGTATACTGAAAGAGATGTCCAATCATCACAAGTATCTAACTTAGAAAATTTTCATTATTCCTTAAAGAAGACCTTTACTTAGTAGCAGTCATTCCCCACTCACTTAACCCCCTAACCCTGTACAACTACTAATTTACTTTCTATCTCAATAGATTTGCTTTTCTGGACATTTCATATCAACAGACTCATACAATATATGGTCTTTTTTAACTGGCATAGTTCATTTAGCATAGGGTATTCAAGGTTCATCCATTTTGTAACATGTATCAGTGCTTCATTTCTCTGTATTGCTGAATAATATCCCATTGTATGGATAAACTACATTTTATTCATACATTCTTCAGTTGATGGATATTTAGGTTTTTCTTGAACACTTTGTGCCTACCATGAATTGTGCTGCTATGAACATTTTTGCACACAATTTTGTATGAATATATATTTTTTATGTCTCTTGGATAAATACACTGGAGTGAAATTGCTCAGTTAGATCATTAATCTATTTTACCGTTTAAGGACCAACCAAACTGTTTTCTAAAGATTCTCTACCACTTTACATTTCTATCTGTAAAGTACAAGGGTTCACATTTCTTAACCTCCTCACCAGCCTTTATTACTGTCCTTTTTAATTTATCCATCCTAGTATTTGTAGTTGTATCTCATTTTGGTTTTGTTTGCATGTTCCTAGTGAGAAAAAATGTTGAACATATTTTCATATACTTATTGGCCATTTATATAACTTCTTTGGAGAAATGGCTATTCAGACCCTTTACCCATTTGGTAATAGGGATATTTTTCTATTTATAATTGAATCGTGAGTGGTATCTACACATGCTACTATGGTCTGAATTTCTGTGTCCCCCCCCAAAATTCATATGTTGAAACTTTTACTTTCTAGGACGTGTCTTGGTAAACATATGTATTTATGTTAGGTATATTACTAGGAGTGAAATTGCTGGGTCATAGTGTATTCATGTTTCAATTTAGTAGATACTGACAAACATCTCCATTAACAGTGTATGAAGAAAACTATTGTCTACATGTCATTATCTATATATATATATATTAATTTTAGATATTCTGGTGTCTTTTCCTTGCATCTAATTGTTATTCCTTTAGTTCAATATGTCTAAAATATTTCAATTCACATACACTTCTAAAAGCAAAGGATTGTTAAAACATACCAAAACACGTGGGAGGGTTGTATCAGGTCATAATTTGAAAGAGTCAACTACAAATACACAATTTACTTGAAGTTCTGTGGTTTAGCATAAAAGTTAGTATAAATATTGTATTTTATCTCCTCAAATTAATATTCCAAAATATTTGATATGTTAAGAGTGTGCAGAGTACTTATCCTGTGATATTGTTTATGCCTTAACAAATAAATTTCTGGATCTATGTATATTCCACTCTAAATATCATCTCAATTGGTCACCCAATAAGCTTGTGCTTGGATAGGAAGTTTTATTTTACTTTCCATTAAAATCAATGCCTTTCTCAATAGTTCAAAGCATTTGATTAATCTGTCCCATTTTAAGATGGTTGCTAAATATTTTAAGGACTCATTAACAATGACACATATAGCCATACTTTTTTCCATTGAAACTTGTTTTTTTACTTTTCTTTTTTTTTTTAATTTATTTTCCTTTTCTTTTGGAGCATAGTTGATTAACAATGCTGTGTTAGTTTCACTTGTATAGCAAAGTGATTCAGTTATACAAATACATGTATCTATCCAATATTATTTATCCTTCTACTGTTTTTGTAGTCTCTATTTTTAATTTTTATTGGAGTATAGTTGATGTACATAAAATAATAAAAATATTATTTTTAAAATTCTTTTCCCATTTAGGTTATTACAGAATATTGAGCAGCAGTCTCTGTGTTATACAGTAGGTCCTTGTTGATTATCTATTTTAAATATAGCAGTGTGTACATGTCAATCCCAAACTCCCAATCCATCCCTCCCCCCTACTCTTCCTCTGATAACCGTAAGTTTTCTCTCTAAGTCTGTGAGTCTGTTTCTGTTTTGTAAATAAGTTTATTTGTATCATTTTTTTTAGATTCTGCATACAGGCAATATCATACATTTGTCTTTTTCTGTCTGACTTACTTCACTTAGTATGATAATCTCAAGGTCCTTCCATGTTGTTGCAAATGGCATTATTTCATTCTTTTTAATGACTGATTAATATTCCATTGTATATATGTACCATACCTTCTTTATCTATTCATCTGTCGATTTGGACATTTAGTTTTTTTCATGTCTAGGCTATTGTAAAGAGCACTGAAGTGAACATTGGGGTGCATGAATCCTTTTGAAGCATGTTTTTCTCCAGATATATGCCCGGGAGTGGGATTGCTGGATCATATGGTAGCTCTATTTTTAGCTTCTTAAGGAAACTCCATACTGTTCTCCATAGCAGCTGTACCAATTTACATTCCCACCAACAGTGTAGGAGGGTCCCTTTTTCTCCACACTCTCTCCAGCATTTATTGTTTGTAGATTTTTTGATGAAGGGCATATTGACTGATGTGAGGTGATATCTTATAGTAGTGAATTGCATTTCTCTGTTCTTACTGCCACTTTGTTAAATGTTTAAGATTTGTTTCTGTAGATCTTTTTTCTTCCTTTCCTCTTTTGTTCTCTTGCAATTTTATGACTAACTTTAGTGTTGTGTTTGGATTCCTTTTTCTTTTCTGCATGTGTATCTATTGCAGATTTTTGCTTTGTGGTTACCATGAGGTTTTGATATAGCAGTCTATATATATAAATCAGATTGTTTTAAGTTGCTGGTCTTTTAATTTCAAATGTACTTCCAATATCCTGCATTTGTGGTCTCCTCTTCTCACAATTGCTGGTTTTGTTATCATATTTGCATGCTCATGATTTTCTACCTTTACTTTATGTTTTCCTTTACCAGTGAGCTTTTCCATTCATAATTTTCTTGTTTCTAGTAGTGTTCTTTTCTTTTCCACTTAAAGAAGTTCCTTTAGCATTTGTTGCAAATGTGGTCTGGTGGTGCTCAATTCTCTTAGCTTTTGTTTATCTGTAAAGCTATTGATTTCTCTGTCAAATTTGAATGAAAGCCTTGCTGTGTAGAGTATTCTTGGTTGTAAGTCCTGCCCTTTCATCACTTTAAATATATCGTGCCACTCCCTTCTGGCCTGCAGAGTTTCTGCTGAGAAATCTGCTGATAAACTTATGGGAGTTCCCTTGTATGTTACTTGTTGTTTTCCCCTTGTTGCTTTAAATATTTTTTCTTTGTTTATAATTTTTGTCAGTTGATTACTATGTTGTCTCAACATGTTTCTCCTTGGGTTTATCCTGCCTGGGACTCTGCTTTCTGGACTTGGGTGACTGTTTCTTTTACCATGTTAGGGAAGTTTTCAGCTATTATCTCTTCAGATATTTTCTCAGGTCCCTTTTCTTTCTCTTCTCTTTCTGGGACCCCTATAATGCGAATGTTGATGCATTTAATGTTGTCCCAGAGGTCTCATAGACTGTCTTCATTTCATTCATTTTTCTTTATTCTGTTTTGTGGCAGTTATTTTCACCATTTTATCTTCCAGCTCACTTATCCGTTCTTCTGCCTCAGTTACTCTGCTATTGATTCATTCTAGTGTATTTTTTATTTCAGTTATTGTATTGTTCATCTCTGTTTGTTTGTTCTTTAGTTCTTCTAGGTCTTTGTTAAACATTTCTTGCATCTTCTCAACCTGTGCCTCCATTCTTTTTATAAGATCTTGGATCATCTTCATTATCATTACTCTGAATTCTTTTTCGTGTATCTTGTCTATCTCCACTTCAATTAGGTGTTTTGGGGCTTTGCCTTGTTCCTTCAATTGAGACATATTCCTATGCTATCTCATTTTGTCTAACTTTCTGTGATTTCAGTTTCCCTTCCACAGGCTGCAGGATTGTAGTTCTTCTTGCTTCTGCTGTCTGCCCTGTGGCAGATGAGGCTGTCTAAGAGGATTGTTCAGGTATCCTTGTGGGAGGATCTTGTTCCTGCCCACTGGTGGCTGGAGCTAGGCCTTGTCCCTTCTGTGAGCAGGGCCATGCTCAGGAAGGTTTTAAGCAGCCTATCTGCTGATAGGTGGGGCTGTGTTCCTGCCCTGTTGGTTGTTTGGCCAAGCATTGGAGTCTACAGGGAGTTGGGAGGGCAAATTGTGGCTTCCAGGAAGGCTCGTGCCAATGAGGACACACCAGAACTGCTGCTGCCAGTGTCTTTGTCCCCACAGTGAGCCACAGCCACCCCCTGCCTCTTCAGGAAACCCTCCAATACTAGCAGGTAGTCTGGATCAGTCTTTTAAGAGATCACTTATTTTTTCCTGGGTGCTGGTGTGCACAAGACCTTGGGTACACGTTGCAAGAGTGGAGTTTCTGTTTCCTCCAGTCCTGAGGAATTCCTGTAATTAAACCTCAGTGACCTTCAAAGCCAGGAACTCTGGGGCTCCTCCTCCCGTTTCCAGACCCCCAGGCTGGGAACCCTGACGTGGGCCTCAGGACTTTCACCATTGTCAGAGAACTTCTGTGGTATAATTATTTTCCTGTTAGTGGGTTGACCACCTGGTGGTATGGGATTTAACTTATCATCATTGAATCCCTCCTACTGTCTTGTGGCCTCTTTTTGTCTTTGGATGGAGGTTATCATTTTTGTTAGGTTCCACCGTTTTTTGTCCATGGTTGTTCAGCAGTTAGTTGTGACTTTAGTGTTTTTGTAAGAAGGGGTGAACTCACATCCTTCTAATCCACCATCTTTCCAGCCCTTCAAAACGTGTTTTAACGTATGTGATTTGTTTTCAAAATTTGGGTGGTTTTCCAATATAGCTGTTTAAGGACCAAAATATTGAACAGACCTTTTACCACTTAGAGATGTTCATCATGTAATATACCTCATTAGATATCAAAACTGAGGTTTAAGTAATGGAAAAGAGTGAATTGATAGTAAACATCACATAGTAAAACAGAAAAAACAATCAAATAAAATAAACCAAAACAAAAAACAAAAGCAGGAAAACAAACCCAAACCCTGGTTGGATACATTCAGTCTTTTACTTTTAAACTAAATTCAGGTGAACCTACACTGGTGTGTGAATGGAACACAGGGTTTGATGGGGAAGAATTGTAGTTGCATTCAAATTAAACACAGAGATCAAGCAAGTATAAGATAAACTTCAAAATAAGTTGAATGATTATAAGCAAATATTTATAAAGCTCTAATGGTGTTATAGAACATATTAAAGAAACAGTTCTTGCCTAGGAATTTGTTGTGCAAATAATTCAAATAAATTTAATGTCTGAGTAAAAAATTCTACTTGATAAATTTTTAGTCAAGCTGTTAGATCTGAAATTATTGCTGTAATATACGGGATTATTAATATGACTCTCCTTTACACAATTGCTTCTAGGGATCACAGTATATAAAGGACAAAGAAATGTCATTTCTTCGGCTATTCAAATGCATGGGTAGGGCTGATTCATCTTTATATATCAATTTGTAGACCAGTGGGAAGTTCACATATGGACCCATAACATACACAGTCTCTTCAAGGTAGCTAGAATATGATTGGATTAGAAAAGACAATTTCTTTTGATAAGGCTATGTCTATTGCCATCACATTCTTTCCCAGAGGCCTGACTTGAAATCCTATACTTTATTAATCATTGTTAGTTTACTCTTTATGCAAAAGGAGATTTCAATTAAAATTTGTTTATACTATTCTAAAAGAAATATTCAATATTAAAACCTACATATTTAAATTAGAATAGACAGATAGATATAAATAGATACAAACATAGAGGTATAAATTAAGAGAGAGGGAGACTGAGAACAAAAGCAAGAGAGAATAAATTATTCAATTAAATTGGATATAAGAATTGGTGATTGATATTAAAAGTTTATTAAAATGTGAAAATGCACACACAGAAACAAATACATTTATAGCATACACATATTAATGTACATTCTTTGCCAATATTTTATCTAGGAACAAGACTGGAAGCCTTTTTTAAAAAAATGGAAAGAAAAATTAAATATGATTTTGAATCAATAGGAGTGCAGAATATTTTTATTTGTGTTTTTTAAAGTTTTTTAAAGCACGTTTTGGGGATCCTCATCCCTATCTGATCTTTTTAAAATATGCAAATTATTTTCATAGTTATAACTCATACTTCATGCTCATATTTTATTAGTTTCCATAATATTAATTTAAAACAGGTAATTAGGAGACCTTCAAGATGGTGGAGGAGTAAGACATGGAAATCACCTTCCTCCCCACACATACATCAGAAATGCATCTACATGTGGAACAACACTTACAGAACACCTACTGAACGCTGGCAGAAGACCTCTGAGATCCCAAAAGGCAAGAAACTCCCGATGTACCTGGGTAGGGCAAAAGAAAAAACAGAGACAAAGAAATAAGGATGGGACCTTCACCTCTGGGAGGGAGCTGTGAAGGAGGAAAAGTTTCCACACATTAGGAATCCGCTTCACTGGCAGAGACAGGTGGTGGCAGGGGGAAGATTAGGAGCCACAGAGGAGAGCACAGCAATAGCGGTGCAGAGGACAAAGTGGAGAGATTCGCACACTGAGTTTCAGTGCTGACAAGCACTCACAAGCCTGAGAGGATTGTCTGGTAACCCACTGGGGCGAGTAGAGTCTGTGAGCTGAGGCTTCAGCTTCAGAGTTCAGATCCCAGGGAGAGGACTGAGGTTGGCTGCTTGAACACAGCCTGAAGGGGGCTAGTGCACCACAGCTAGCCAGGAGAGAGTCCAGGAAAAAGTCTGGAATTGCCTAAGAGGCAAGACACGATTGTTTCAGGGTGTGCGAGGCAAGGGGATTCAGAACACTGCCTAAACAAGCTCCAGGGACGGGCGCGAGCCGCGGCTATCAGCATGAACACCAGAGATGGGCATGATATGCTAAGGCTGCTGGGACAGCCACCAAGAATCTTGTGTGCAAGCACATATCACTATCCACACCTCCCCTCCCAGGATCCTGTGCAGCCGGCCACTGCCAGGGTCCAATGATCCAGGGACAACTTCTCCATGAGAACACACTGTGCATGTCAGGCTGTTGCAAAGTCACACCAGCTTCTGCCGCTGCAGGCTTGCCCTGCACTCCATACCCCTACCTCTCCCTGGCCTGAGTGAGCCATAGCCCCCTAAACAGCTGCTCCTTTAGCCCCGTCCTGTCTGAGCGAAGAACAGATACCCTCAGATGACCTACATGCAGAGACAGGGCCAAATCCAAAACTGAAGCCCAGGAGCTGTGTGTGCGAACAAAGAAGAGAAAGGGAAATTTCTCCTAGCAGCCTCAGTAGCAGTAAATGAAATCTCCACAATCAAGTTGATGTACACTGCACCTCTGGAATACCTGAATAGACAGTAAGTCATCCCAAAACTGAGGAAGTGAACTTTGGGAGCAACTGTAGACTTGGGGTTTGCTTTCTGCACCTAATTTGTTTCTGGTTTTATGTTTATCTTAGTTTAGTATTTAGAATTTATTATCATTGGTAGATTTGTTTATTGATTTGGTTGCTCTCTTCCTTTTTTTAATATATAGATATATATATTTTTTCCTTTTTGTCTTTTTGTGACTTTGCATGTGCATGCTTCTTTGTGTGATTTTGTCTGTATAGCTTTGCATTTACTATTTGTCCCAGGGTTCTGTCTGTCCGTTTTTCTTTTGTTTGTTTTGTTTTTTTAGTAATATACTCTTTAGCACTTGTTATTATTGGTGGATTTGTTTTTTGGTTTGTTTGTTCTCTTCTTTCATTCTTTCTTTTTTCTTATTTATTACTTTTTAATTTTTTATTTATAATAATTTTTTTATTTAAAATTTTAATAACTTTATTTTAATCTTTCTTTTTCCCTTCACTTCTGAGCCATGTGGCTGATAGGTCTTAGTGCTCCAGGTGGGTGGCAGGTCTGTGCCTCTGAAGTAGGAGAGCCGAGTTCAGGATATTGGTCCACTAGAGACCTCCCGGCTCCACATAATATCAAACAGCGAAAGCTCTCCAACCGATCTCCATCTCAATGCTAAGACCCAGTTCCACTCAATGACCAGCAAACTACACTGTTGGACACCCTATGTCAAACAACTAGCAAGACAGGAACACAACCCCACCCATTAGCAGAGAGGCTGCCTAAAATCATAATAAGGTCACAGACACCACAAAACATACCACCAGACACAGTCCTGTACCAGAAAGACAGGATCAAGACTCATCAACAAGAACACAGGCATCAGTCCACTCCACCAGGAAGCCTACACAACCCACTGAACCAACATTACCCACTAGGGGCAGAGACCAAAATCAAGAACTACGAACATGCAGCCTGCTAAAAGGAGACCCCAAACACAGTATAAGTTAAGCAAAATGAGAAGACAGAGAAATATGCAGTAGATGAAGGAGGAAGGTAAAAACCCACCAGACCAAACAAATGAAGAGGAAATAGGCCATCTACCTGAAAAAGAACTCAGAGTAATGACAGGAAAGATGATCCAAAATCTTGGAAATAGAATGGAGAAAATACAAGAAAAGTTTAACAAGGATATAGGAGAACTAAAGAGCAAACAAACAATCATGAAAACACAATAAATGAAATTTAAAATTCTCTAGAAGGAATCAATAGCAGAATAACTGAGGCAGAAGAACGGATCAGTGACCTGGAAGATAAAACAGTGGAAATAACTACTGCATATCAGAATAAAGAAGAAAGAATTAAAAGAAATGAGGACAGTCTCAGAGACTTCTGGGATAATATTAAACACACCAATATTCGAATTATAAGGGTCCCAGAAGAAGAAGAGAAAAAGAAAGGGGCTGAGAAAATATTTGTAGCGATTATAGTTGAAAAACTTACCGAATATTGGACAGGAAATAGTCAATCAAGTTTAGGAAGCACAGATACTACCATACAGGATGAATCCAAGGAGGAACATGACAAGAAACATAAAAATCAAACTATCAAAAATTAAATACAAGGAAAAAATATTAAAAGCAGCAAGGGAAAAGCAACAAATAATATACAAGGGAATCCCCATAAGGTTAGCAGCTGACCTTTCAGCAGAAACTCTGCAAACCAGAAGGGAGTGGCAGGGCATATTTAAAACAATGAAAGGGAAAAACCTACAACCAAGATTACTCTACCCAGCAAGGATATCATTCAGATTCAATGGAAATATTAAAACCTTTACAGACAAGCAAAAGCTGAGAGAATTCAGCACCACCAAACCAGCTTTAAAACAAAAGCTGAAGGAACTTGTCTAGGCAGGAAACACAAGAGAAGGAAAAGACCTACATTAACAAAGCCAAAATAATTAACAAAATGGTAATAGGAACATACATATCAATAATTACCTTAAATGTAAATGGATTAAATGCTCCAACCAAAAGAGATAGACTGGCTAAATAGATACAAAAACAAGACCCATATATATGCAGTCTATAAGAGACCCACTTCAGAACTAGGTACACATACAGACTGAAAGTGAGGGGATGGAAAAAGATAGTTCTTGAAAATGGAAATCAAAAGAAAGCTGGAGTAGCAATTCTCATAACAGACAAAATAGACTTTAAAATAAAGACTATGACAAGACAAAAAAGGACACTACATAATGATCAAGGGATCAATCCAAGAAGATAAAAAACTGTAAATGTTTATGCACCCAACATAGGAGCACCTCAATACATAAGGCAAATGCTAACAGCCATAAAAAGGGAAATCTTCAGTAACACAATCACAGTAGGGGACTTAAACACCCCACTTTTAAGAAAAGACAGGTCATCCAAAATAAAAATAATAAAGAAAGCTCAAGCTTTCTATGATACATTAAACAAGATGGATGTAAATGATATTTATAGGACATTCCATCCAAACACAACAGAATACACTTTTTTCTGAAGTGCTCATGGAACATTGTCCAGGATAGATCATATCTTTGGTCACAAATCAAGCCTTGGTAAAATTAAGAAAATTGAAATCATATCAAGTACCATTTCCACCTAGAACGTTATGAGACTAGATATCAATTACAGGGGAAAAATCTGTAAAACTTACAAACAGAAGGAAGCTAAACAATACACTACTAAATAACCAAGAGATCACTTTGGAAATCAAAGAGGAAATCAAGAAATACTTACAAAAAAATGACAATGAAAACACGACGACCCAAAACCTATGGGATGCAACAAAAGCAGTTCTAAGAGGGAAGTTTATCATAATACAATCCTACCTCAAGAAACAATAAAAAACCTATCCTTACACCTAAAGGAATTAGAGAAACGAAGAACCAAAAAATCTCCAAAGTTAGCAGAAGGAAAGAAATCATAAAGATCAGATCAGAAATAAATGACAAAGAAATGAAGGAAACAATATCAAAGAGCAACAAAACTAAAAGCTGGTCCTTTGAGAAGATAAAATTGAAAAACCATTAGCCAGACTCATCAAGAAAAAAAGGCAGAAGTCTCAAAGCAATAGAATTAGAAACAAAAAAGGAAAAGTAACAACTGGCACTGCAGAAATACAAAGGATCATGAGAGCTTACTACAAGCAACTATATACCAATAAAATGGACAACCTGGAAGAAAACTACAATAGTCCCCCACCCTTATCCAAGGGGGATATATTCCAAGACTCCTAGTGGGTGCCTGAAACTGCAGATCATTCTGAACCCTATATATACTGTTTTTTTTCCTATACATACATACCTATGCTATAGTTTATTTTATAAATTAGACACAGTAAGAGAATATTTGAATTACCAGCATCAGCACTCTTGTGCTTTGGGGTCATTATTAAGTAAAATAAGTGTTACTTGGACACAAGCAGTATTATACCACAACAGTCAATCTGATAGCATAGAGGGCTACTATGTGAAGAAGGGGCAGTTAGCATATACAGTGTGGATATGCTGGACAAAGGGATGATTCATGTTTTGGGTCGGCCAAAGTGTCATAGAGGGAGACTTCATCATGCTATGCAGAATGTCTATGCAATTTAAAATTTATGAATTGTTTATTTCTGGAATTCCCATTTAATATTTTTGGATCATGGTTGACTGTGGGTAACTGAAATTTCAGACAGCAAAACCTCAGATAAGGGAGGACAATCATACTCTTTTTCCGAAGTGAGATTTTAAATCATTTATGAAGAGCTTGCAATGGAGGTGTCTGAAACCCAATTGTGTTGCCCTTAGCCTTTCACTTAATTTTGTAAAGGGTTAAGTCAGTAAAGTTAGAGAAGTTGGTAATCAGAGGACTTCAGATTTTTGTCAATGTGCAAAAGGGTTGGTAAGAAGAATGACTCTGTTGCAGTGTCCTACTGTATATGAATGGTGCATCCTGTAGTGTTTTTTAAGAGTTGTCCCAGGGTAGGGGATGATTTTTTTCTCACTTTAAGGTCAGTGAGACAGTCTTCAACTACACCATTCAGAATGCTTTATAAGCATCCTGTGTCACTTGGGGAAACACAGATTGATGCCTGATTCATACCTGAGAAATTTAAGAATGAAAAGTTGGCTGAAGAGCCTGTGGCAGAAAAATAGAGGTCTGTAAATTCAGAACTAATGATACTCTCACAAATAACAAATCAGAAGTCTATACATTAGTGGAAAAGATATGAAACATGTATGAAAATACCCCACAATCACAAGGTGCCTTGATGCCAATTCAACATAGCACCATTCATATGACATATCTTGCACCCTCATCTCTCTACTGCTTGAAAACTTGAACACTAGATATGTCAGAAACCACAGTTAGTAATCTGTGAGAGAAGCATTAGAAGCTCAAAATATGGGAAAAGGAAAGAATCAATCATGTCTACATTAGTCAGATTAAGCCAAATTTTATTAAACAATCCCCAAATCTCAGTGGATGAACACAATCAGTTTGTTTCCCACTCACATAGTCTGATGCGGATATTTTTGGTTTGGGTGTTCTGGTCAGCTCTCCTCCAGGCAATGATTTTAGGTATCTGGGACTCTTATTTCTTGTCACTGCCATTGCAAAGTCCTTTGCTTTCAGACTTAGAAAACGGCATATATCACTTTTACCCACATTCCATTGGCTAGCACTCAGTCAGATAATTCCACCTAGATGAAGGGGGTGTGTGATTGAGAAATGCAGTTTACTGAGTGCAAAGGAGTAAATTGAAATATGTGAACATATGGCACCATTACTACAAGAACCCCTTTTCCTACTGCAGCTACTAGCTGTGAGAGAGGAGAAGATTTAGCTTCACATGAAGTTTGGAGTTTAGATAATTACACTGATTTGTACATATAAGTTAACTAAGGTGATCAGAGGACTTACCCTTGGAGAGTGATAGTGAAAAGTTTGGTCCAGTCTGAAATTTCAAGTAGAGGGCAGGAGAAGAATCAGCTCCATAAGAATGTATATAAAGGAGCCATGATAATGAAATAATAACTTTGATTTCTTTTATATCCATTGAATCCTGCTCTTTCAAACACTGTATGTGTGTATGTGGTGTGTGTGAGTGTAGTGCTCCGCACACAGCAGTATCACACTGGTTTAAATACTATGTCTTATTACTACATTTTAATAAGGAACAGTGAACATTCTCCATCATAAACATATTTTTATAATATGTTCATAACTACTCATCTATTTGCTGTTCTAGAAGAAATTTAGAATCATTTTTCCAGTATGGAAAGAAATCCTATTGAATTCTTAATTAAAATAACATTAATTGTAATAATTTGGAAAGAACTGGCATTTTTAATAATAATTCTATCTTATAATACATAGGTATTTTATTTATTCAAGCTTTTTGTTGTTCTGTTAATATTTTTTTCATTTAGTACTGAACATTTGCAATTACATGAATTCTTAGTTATTTTGTAATTTTTGTTGCAATTGTAGAATTTAGAGGGTAGTTTCAGCTGTTCTCTGAAATATAGGAACATTATTTTAGTGTATCCATTGTGCAAATCACCATTTTATTGCACTCTTATTAGTTTTCAAGTTTTTCATTTGATTTTCTGAGCTTTTTAATTGTATTCTAAATAATCAATGTTTTGTTGTTTTTCTGTTTTCCTCATAGGTCTTTGGAAGAGTTCTATTTCAACTTATAGTTTCTGGGTTTCTTCATTTGTTTGTTTACTTAAAGTTTCAATATTAAATTCTGGTTTTATTGTACTGTGGTCAAAGAATGTTGTCTCAAAATACCTGCTTCCAAAATTTAGGTATCCTTTATATGCAACTGAAAACATAATCAACTTTTGTAGTAAATGTTTCGTAAAAACTTAAAAAAAGTAACTACTGAGAGATGGTGATTAGAATAGAAACAGATTTTAGATCTTCCCGAATTCCAAAATAAAAACAAACAAAAACAAATACTGATGCAAAATATCTATAGACAATTTTATAACTAAACTATGGGAAAATTGTTCCTCTCCAGCCCTGAAGTACAGGTGAGTGGGGAGAAACCCACCAACGACCATGAGATCTGAATATTATCAACATCTGTGTAGGAAGAAGCAGAAGGAAATAAAAGGGCTTCCAATGAACTTGGGAATAGGATAATTCAAACATAGCCTACAGGTATTCACTGAAAAGACAGTGAGCCATTTTGAAAATAGAAGTTTAAATTGCCAGGGGTTTTGCTCACCTCAATAAAGTTTAAGTGCAATTATCCCAATGTAACTTCAGAGAGACTACAGCACTCTAAACCCATGTACTCTCAAAACTGCTCTGCCACAGTGCAGGACTCTCTACAAAGGAGAAAATTGCTGGAAAAGAAATGAAAATTCAGTGAGAAAAGGATAACAAAGACATAGAATAGAGAAGGCCCAGATAAAATGAAAGAGGAACAAAGCCAGAAAATGTTTAAACACAACCAGGCATATTTTTAACACTTCACAAAAACAGCATAAGGAGGATCTTTGCAAAGTTGAAAAAGCTATTAGGAACCATGTCTCTTATAGGTTTAAGGAAACTATCTTCACATGAGGAAGAGAAACAGGAAAGTAATGACATGAAATACTATACAAAATTATTATCTTAAAAAAAAAGAAAATAATATCCCTATAGCTACCTAGTCTTTTGGTTGACATAGAACCCAAGCCTCTGTATCACAAGGCAAGCATGAGAATAATGATCTTCTTATATTCTTTCAGGTGGGTTAAATTTTCATGAGGTATATCTTTGATATTTGTCTCCATTCAATTTTATTAGAATATGAGTAGTAGAAATTCAATCCATATTCTTCCAATAGGCTATATATTTGAGTTACATGATATTGGTATGATGTTTTATTTATCTATATCTTATTATTTATTTTATTGAAAATTTAAAGTGCATCTTTCAAGGACTACTATCCATTGTTGTAAAAACACTTTTAGTCATTTGAAGCACAGTGGAAATAGAATTTAAGGTCATGAAGTGTTAAAAATTAGAAATCCTTGGGTAACTGTTTTAATGACTATATCATCAATAAGTTCATAAATTGTCAACTGTTTCTTCAAGGATGATTAAAATAAATAATATATACTAATAATATATATATGTAATAAATAATTTAAAAAGCTATAGTTCATTTTTAGTGGGTAAATATTATATCCATTTATACATGGTCTGAAAATGATTTTTACTATGAATTTGAAAACATTTATTTCTAGATATAAGAAAAGATTAATTTACAAAATAGTTCAGCCCAAGCTGTCGGCTGTCACAATTAGAAGGATTTGATTAAATGTATTTAATCTGAAATATCATTGAAGAAAACAAATTTAAAACATTTTCTTATAAATTACAGAGTTAATCTTGTATATGTGAGTTAAATAAATAAACCATATGAAATTGGTGATTTGACAACAATATTTCATCTTGTTGAACCCAAGTAAAATAAAATGTGAGCTATGTTAAAGAACTAGAAAGGCCAATATTCCTAACTTATTCAGAAATTAGGAATGGTAGAGAGGAAGTCTGCAGAATCACCATATTACACACAGCATGTTATCAAATATACATTTTAAAACAAATTAACATTTTAAAAACTAATCAAAGAATCTTCTTGTGGGAATTAAGAGAATAGAGAGAACTACCTTCTTGAATTAATAACTGTGATAGAATTAGTTGTATGTGGGATTTTCATTTTGTGAAATCTATAGCTAAAATTAAAGGGGATATTGAGAGGTTAACTTGAATTATAAAAAATGGTGTGTTAAACTACCTAAAAATTCAGAACAACAAATTTGACAAATCTCTAAAATTGGACACCCAGACAACTGGACATTAATGTTGTGGCATCCCACTTTTCTGGATAATTGTACATAGATATTAGGTGAAAACATTCATGCTCAATTCCAACCAAATGTTTCCATAAAACAAAATGTGTAATATATTTTAGTTTATCTAATTGTGAAACCATTTTCTTTAAGGGTACATTTTTATCTCCAAAAACTCTTTGTAGTCTCTCCAAAGAGAATTAACAACATGAACACTGGGACTGTCATCATAAAATAAAATAAAGTCCACCATTTTTTTAAAACAGGGAAATCACTCCGAAGTCACATTGAGCTGCAGACTTAATGGTGGAAAACTGTTCCATCTCTTATTCTGTGCAAAGTTACCATGCAATTCTGTGCAATGTTACCATGCAATTTGAAAAGATTTTAATGTCTACAATTTGCTATTGCCCTTAATGATTCTTTTTAAATGTCTGGAAGATGAATTCAGAAGAGGGAAAAGTGCTCTCAAATTCTTAGGCCACTGAACTGATACACATATTCCCATGTATATCTTCCCAGCATTACTGAGAACTTGTCTTCGGTTCCCAAGAAAAAGCTAGGTGATTGGTAGGTGTAGTACGTAACTACCACTCCAGCTGCCTACAACTGGGCCATCTTAAAAGAAGAAAAAGAAACACTTATGTATAAATGTCAAATTGTTTTCCCTCCTATCTTATTAAAGACAACCAGCCCAGACTCAGGCTAATAGCCTAACTTGGCCAAATCTAAAGATCAGGAAAGTCAGGGTTTTTTTAAATTGAAAATCCCCAAAGACAGGGAAATTCTCAATGACAGTCAAGGATGATGAGGAAATTTTGTTTTTGTCACTCTCCAGAAGAAATATAAAGTTCCAAAAAAGGAACTTTTCCTTTCCATGAGCATTTTCCTTGAAAGGTAAAAAACAAAAACGAAAACAAAAAAACAATGAATATAAGCAGAATGTTTTCACATGTAGCAATTTCACGTAAATTGAATTATATAATTCTTCATTTAAAACAGGTGAGAAGTAATTTAATAACTGAGTTATAATACAATGTTCATATATAGCTATTTTTAATAATTTATGTCATAACTGTATCTATATCCATATATTATATAAATGGAATCCTGAACATTTTTAAGATCTAAATTTTGAGAATTGTAATAGAAAAGTTAAAACTCAACACTTTCTTCCACAAAATCAAAATACAGATTGAATCAACTTGGTCAAAAAAACACATGAATACAACTGTTCTTTCTACCTCCTCCAAGATGTCATTGAAATGACAACCCTAACAATGATGAGATCACAGTGAAAGTTACAAAACTCAGTAGAATAATATCTCACATAAGTAGATCAATAAAATAAGATGTTTGATGCTAAATAAGAACTTGGTATAATGTAAAACATTCTTAAATAGAATATAAAATGAGTATGTTTAAAATGATTAAAGACAAAAGAAGAAGATGTAGAAATCATAAGTAAGGAAAGAGTAAGAGGGAAAAAGCAGATTTTTTTTCAATTAGCCAAATCATAAAAATACTGGAAATCCAGAGAGGGGTCCAGTAGTAAATATGAAGTTTAGAGGTTACCAGAACTAAAGGAGAAGTTAGGATATGACTGAGATTAAAAATGTGTACTATATATTTAGGTCTTTAAACAATTTGGAGTTTATTTTTTGTGTATGGTGCTAGGTAGGGTTCTAATTTCATTCTTTTGTATGTAGCTGTCCAGTTTTCCCAGCACCACTGATTTAAGAGGCTGTCTTTTCTGCATTGTATGTTCTTGCCCCTTTTGTCATAAATTAGGTAACCATAGGCACTTGGGTCTATCTCTGGGTTTTCTATCCTGTACAGTTGATCTATATTTCTGTTTTTCTGCCAGTACCATACTGTCTTGATTAATGTAGCTTTGTAGTATAGTTTGAAGTCGGGGAGCCTGATTCCTCCAACTGTGTTTTCCTTTCTCAATATTGTTTTGGCTATTCGGGGTCTTTTGTGTTTCCATATAAATGGTACATTTTTTTGTTGTAATTCTGTGAAGAATGCCACTGGTAGTTTGATAGGGATTGCATTGAATCTGTAGATTGCTTTGGGTAGTATAGTCATTTTCACAAGGTTGATTATTCCAATCCAACAACATGGTATATCTCTCCATCTGTGTGTATCATCTTTAATTTCTTTCATCAGTGTCTTATAGTTTTCTGCATACAGGTCTTTTGTCTCTTTAGGTAGGTTTATTCCTAGCTATTTTATTATTTTGTTGTGATGGTAAATGGGATTGTTTCCTTAATTTCTTTTTCGAATTTTTCATTGTTAGTGTATAGGAATGCCAGAGATTTCTGTGCATTAATTTTGTATCCTGCAACCTTACCAAATTCATTGATTAATTCTAGTAGTTTTCTGGTAGCATCTTTAGGATTTTCTATGTATAGTATCATGTCATCTGCAAACAGTGACACTTTTACTTCTTCTTTTCCAATTTGTATTGTTTTTATTTCTTTTTCTTCTCTGATTGCCGTGGTTTGGACTTCCAAAACTATGTTGAACAAGAATGGTGAGAGTGGACATCCTTGTCTTGTTCCTGACCTTAGTGGAAATGCTTTCAGTCTTTCACCATTGAGTATGATGTTTGCTGTTGGTTTGTCATATATGGACTTTATTATGTTGAGGTAGGTTCCCTCTATGCCCATTTTCTGGAGAGTTTTTATCATAAATCAGTGTTGAATTTTGTCAAAAGCTTTTCCTATGTCTATTGAGATTATCATATTGTTTTTATTCCTTAATTTGTTAATATGGTGCATCACATTGATTGATTTGCATATATTGAAGAATCTTTGCATCCCTGAGATAAATCCCACTTGCCTTTTAATATGTTGTTGGATACCATTTGCTAGTATTTTGTTCAGGATTTTTGCATCTATATTCATCAGTGATATTGGTCTATAATCTTTGTGATATCTTTTTCTGGTTTTGGTATCAAGGTGATGCTGGCTTTGTAGAATGAATTTTGGAGTATTCTTCCCTCTGCAATTTTTTGGAAGAGTTGGAGAAGGATCGGTGTTAGCTCTTCTCTAAATGTTTGGTACTCCAAATGGATTAAAGACCTAATTGTAAGACCAGACACTATAAAACACTTAGAGGAAACCATAGTAAAAACACTCTTTGACATAAAATGCAGCAAGATGGGTTTTTTTGACCCACCTCCTAGAGTAATGAAAATAAAAACAAAAATAATCAAATGGTACCTAATTAAGCTTAAAACCTTTTGCACAACAAAGGAAACCATAAGCAAGGTGGAAAGACAGCCCTCTGAATGGGAGAAAATATTTGTAAATGAAACAACGGACAAAAGACTAATCTCCAAAATATACAAACAGCTCATAGAGCTCAATATCAAAAAACAAACCATCCGATTAAAAAATGAGCACACACTTAAATAGACATTTCACAAAAGAAGACATACAGATGGCCAAGAGGCACATGAAAAGATGCTGAACAACACTAATTATTAGAGAAATGCAAATCAAAACTACAGTGAGTTATCACCTCACACCAGTCAGAATGCCCATTATCAAAAAATCTAGAAACAATATATCCTGGAAAGGGTGTGGTGAAAAGGGAACCCTGTTGCACTGTTGGTGGGAATGTAAATTGATACAGCCACTATGGAGAACAGTATGGAGGTTCCTTAAAAAATAAAAATAGGGCTTCCCTGGTGGTGCAGTGGTTGAGAGTCCGCCTGCTGATGCAGGGGAAACGGGTTTGTGCCCCGGTCTGGGAAGATCCTACATGCCGTGCAGCAGCTGGGTCCATGAGCCATGGTCGCTGGGCCTGCGTGTCCGGAGCCTGTGCTCCACAATGGGAGAGGCCACAACAGTGAGAGGCCCACAAACCCAAGAAAATAAATTAATTAAAAAAATTTAAAAAAATAAAAATAGAACCATCATATGACCCAGCAATCCCACTACTGAACATATACCCTGAGAAAACAGTAATTCAAAAAGACACATGCAGGGCTTCCCTGGTGGCGCAGTGGTTGAGAGTCCGCCTGCTGATGCATGGGACACTGGTTCATGCCCCAGTCCAGGAAGATCCCACATGCCGTGGAGCGGCTGGGCCCGTGAGCCATGGCCGCTGATCCTGCGCGTCCGGAGCCTGTGTTCTGCAATGGGAGAGGCCACAACAGTGAGAGGCCCGAATACTGCAAAAAAAAAAAATAGGACACACGCACCCCAATATTTATTGCAGCACTATTTACAATAGCCAGGACATGGAAGCAACCTAAATGTCCATCAACAGATGAATGGATAAAGAAGATATGGCACATATATACAATGGAATGTTACTCAGCCATAAAAATAAATGAAATTGAGTTCTTTGTAGTGAAGTGGATGGACCTTGAGTCTGTCATACAGAGTGAAGTATGTCAGAAAGAGAAAAACAAATACCATATGCTAACGCATATATATGGAATCTAGAAAAAAAATGGTTCTGTTGAACCTAGGGGCAGAACAGGAATAAAGACGCAGTCGTAGAGAAGGGAGTTGAGGGCTCAGGGAGGGGGAAGGGTAAGCTGAGACAAAGTGAGAGAGTAGCGTTGACATATATACACTACCAAATGTAAAATGGATAGCTAGTGGAAGCAGCATCATAGCACAGGGAGATCAGCTAGGTGCTTTGGTACCACCTACAGGGGTGGGATAGGGAGGGTGGGAGGGAGGCTCAAGAAGGGCGGGATATGGGGATATATGTATGCATATAGCTGATTCCCTTTGTTGTACAACAGAAACTAACACAGTATTGTGCAGCAATTATGCTCTAATAAAGATCTACAATAAATGTGTACTATATAAAACTTCAGACATAAATAAATGAGAAATTAATATCTATTCTTTCCAAGAAAGCTCCTTAATATTCCTAGTTCAAATAAGTAAAAGCAATGTACAATAGTAAGCAGTAGTGTGCCAGTGAAAATTATAATTTTACTAATAATATAATTGAACACATTTGTAATATATAGGCCAGTTAGATCCCTAACTCTCCTTCTTTAGTAGTTTGTTACTATGCCTAAAGTAGTACTCTATCAACTGGAACTTCTGACATATAAGAGTCCCAGAACGTGTGCTAATGCCAGAGAATAAAATCAGTGCACCAGGTAACTTACTCCTGCCCACAGCTCACTTGACCTTTATCCCATTTCTTTCCAGCCATCAGAGGAAGTCTCCAGTTATCAGTACAAACATTCACTGAAAGGTTTACAGGAGTTAACAAATATGAACAAAATACAAGAAGTCAGCCAACAGTTGACGAAAATCAACAACATAAAAGAGAGGTACTAATTTTAATAGACAACTAAAGAATTAATCTCCAGGCAATAAAGTTAATAGAGGAAATGTCAGAAAACATAAGTACAATTTACATCCATTGAAAAATCCAAAAGTATAATATACCCATTCAAAAAGGCTGCTATGAAATAATATATGAAAATTAATTTTATAAATTATAAATGTGATACTTGAAAAAATTTAATTACAATAGTATAGATGACTAACAAAATAGATTTAGTCGAAGATGTATAAATTTATCTAGAATATATAATAGAAGAGTTCTCCCAGAATACACTACAAAAGGACAAAGAAACAGTGAGAGAAGAAAACTTTTATTCCAACACCCATATAATTAGGACTTCCGTAAAGAAAGAATAAAAGGGAGGCAACTTTAAAAATAACAGTCAAAAATTTTGCCATTATAATAGACATGTATAAATCTTTCACTTTTTTTCATTTCTCAACCCAGCTCTTAATGAGTCCCTTATCCAGTTTCCACCTAGCCACCAGAATGAATTTTTAAAATATAAAATGGAAATTTTGGTCTTTGATTAAGCCATCCACTGCCTTCCATTGTTTATAGAAAAACAAAATCTAATTCCTTGATTTGATTTAGCCCCATGACTACCTCTCAAACCTCCCATCATTCTACTTTTCCTTTCCTCATTATACACCATTATCGTGATCTTCTATTAGTTCCCAGAAAACATCAAGATATTTCCTGTCTCTTGGCCTTTGGGCTTTCTGTTCCTCTTGCCTGGACTAAGCTCCCCAATTCATACTCAAGCATTTCACTAATATGCTTCCTATTTCTTTCTCACACTAATATAATGTACCATTCTCCTTAGGAAAGCTTACCCTCATCAAAACGACTATTTGCCTTTTACTATTCTTTATCATAACTTGCTGTGTATTTCCTCTATAATGCTACCAGGATCTGTAGGTTGAAATTTTTACATAATTGCTGTCCAACACAGTGAAATACAATTTCCAGGAGAATAGGGGCCTTCTCTGTCTGGTTCTCCGTTTTATAACCAGCATTTAGCACGGTAAGTAGCCTAGCACAAGATAAGTACTCAATATATTTGTTAAGTCAGTGAACAAATGAATTCATTTGGAAGGGTACAATAAGGGTTCAATACAATTCAATAAAAATGGTATGCATCTCTACTTAGTTATGGTGGAATTCAGAATTCAAAGGATAAATAGAGCATATTTTAGGAGGCAAAGAGAAGAAGTGATGTCACAGAAAATGTTGGAATGAAGCAGTGGAATAATTGTCCCCTTCACTGAAACAACTTTAAGATGGCAAATATTAAAAGAATCAATTTTTTTCAGAACTCTGAAATCTAATCCAAAATTTACAGCAACTAGAGAGCTGCTTAATGAAGAAAAAGGCAGCTAAATTTCGGTTAGACAGCATCTACAAATTATAAATATAATTTAAAACAGTCTACAAATCATATATATATAATATATGCTATATTTCATATATATATATGACAAACTAAAAGCAAAAAATACATATGAAGGCTAAAAACACAATTAGGAAGTGCTCACATCACATTGGAATAAAATATCTAAAACTGGAACTATACAGAGAGTAATTATCCTGTCTCAGACCAAAGGGTGCGAGCAAATTTAAGAAACATTTCATATTTAGAATAATAAGAATAAATTGAATAGCAAGGATAGGTAAACCACAATGAAAGTATGGATAAATTAATATCAGAAACAATAAGATTCAAGGTAAACATTTTTAAAGAGTACAAATATGAATATTTTATATAAATGAAAAACAGATTCCACCAGGAATATATGATAAAAATGAATCTTTATGTACCCAGAAGCACAGCTTTGAATTATATAAAGTGTAAACTGTTCAAAATACAAGAAACAGAAAATGCTTATTTTCAAACATTATTGAAATAAATTTTAATAATTCTCTATTATAATACCAAAAAAACTCAATAATTTCTAAGGAACAAAATATAGAACACACACCCATTTATAGCAGTGCAATAAAACTATAAATAAAACCAAAATGAGAATATCCCAACATAATCCAATAGAAAGTTAAGGACAAAAATAATTCTTCTAGATAATTATTTCAGTAAAAGGGAAAACAAACCTGAACTCACATTTTCTTTGTACATCAACAACCAGGATAGTCAAACCAAAAGCTGTGGAATGTGGCAAAAATGACGTTCATAGAAACTGTATTAGTGTATTTATTTATGAATTTTGCATTAAACACATATTATGAGCCAATCATTATTCTAGGGGCTGGTAGAATTTTTTTGAATCAATATAATTCAGTTAGAATATACCAACAACAAAATGTACAGATTTTAAATGTGTAGATAGATGAGTTTTTATAACTGATTTCCATCTTGATTTCTTCTTTGACCCATTGGTTGATCAGGAATATGTTGTTTAATTTCCACATATTTGTGAATTTTCCAGCTTTCCTCCTCTTTTACACTCACCTGACCACCACCACAATCATGATAAGTAACATTTCCTTTACAGTAAAAAATGTTCCATCATGTGCCTTCCCAGTCACTTTTTCTTATATCTCTGGACACAGGCAACCATGGTACTGATTTCTAATACTGTACATGTTTTACAAGTTCTTTGAGTCAATACAAATGGAATCAGACAATATGTAATTTTTGTGTAAGATTTCTTGTCTTAACAATGCCTGTAAGATTCGTCCATGTTGTTGTATTAACAGTTCTGCATTTTCAACTGCTGAGATAAAAGCATACAAGAATTTGATTGTACAGATTTACTATAATATGTTTATATATTCACTGCTAATGTACATTTGGATTATGTCCAGTTTGTCGTGATTAACAATAAGGTTGCTATTAACACTCATGTATATGCCTCTGTCTGGACAGCATGTTTTTATTTCTCTTAGGTAAATACCTGGAAGTGGAATTATTGAATTATATGGCAAATTTATGTTACTTTATAGGAAGCTGCCAAATTGTTTCTCAAAATGACTGCAATATACCTTCTTTCTTAGAAATTTTGAGAATAGTAGAATATATATAATGAAGAAAAGAATAAAAGAAAATTATTTTGTAATAATAATTACAAAATAATTTTTATTTTGTAATTACCCACATCCAGAGATGACTATTATCATTTTGGTGAATTTCCGTTCATTTTATTATCTCTCTCCCCTCCTTCTCCTTCTCCCTTTCCCCTTCTTTCTCTCTTTCTCTCTCTCTCTCTCCCCTCATGAGATACATATATATGTATATATAAACATAGGCACATATGTTTTTGTGCATATATTGATTCTGATTTTGGATCATATCATAAGGGAAATATATAACAAAATTTGTATCACACTATATATAAAAGTTTAAAATCCCATTGAACTTATCATGAGCTTTCTCCATATTATTAGTTTGTCTTCAAAAGCATGAAACTGGGGTGGGATAGAGAGGGTGGGAAGGAGGGAGATGCAAGAGGGAAGAGATATGGGAACATATGTATATGTATAACTGATTCACTTTGTTATAAAGCAGAAACTAACACACCATCGTAAAGCAATTATACCCCAATAAAGATGTTAAAATAAATAAATAAATAAATAAATAAATACTCCACTGCAAAAAATAAAATAAAAGCATGAAACCTTGGTGCTCTGATGTCTGTTAATTTTATTTGATACCAGATCATCCTGTGATTCTCTTTCATTGAGTATTTCAGTTTTAATTATTACTTAGTATTTATATTACCTGTAAGTTTCATGAGAGTTGCCTTGTTTGACACTGTTTCCCCAGTACTTAAGGGCTAACCAATATTAGGTTTCCAGTTAACACTGTATACAATGACTTTGACATATACACTTAGACAAACATCACACCAAGTATATTTTATTTTTTTTAAATTCAAGGGAACCACTTGCAGTAGTTCAGTCAACTAACAATATTTCAATATTTCATAGCTACCAAATCAAAAGAGGGAAGTAAAATAAAGAAAAGGTAATATGAGTAGCACAACATATGACACTGCCTTTACTTAACTTATTTCATCCATGTGTCCTAGCAGCTTAAGTAGTAACTCACACATAGTGTGTATGCAATAGGTATTCATTTTATAAATGAATGAATTTCTTTTCCCTCAGCTTTATTAAAATATAATTGACATTTAACATTATGTAAGTTTAAGGTGTACAGCATGTTTATTTGCTACATTTATATAATGCAAAAATAATTACCACCATAGCATTAGCTAACACCTCCATCCCATCACATAATTACCATTTCTTTTTTTGTGATGAGAAGATTTAAGATCTACTCTTAGCAAGATTCAAGTATATAATACAGTAGTATTAGCTATAATCTACTGTTTCTCTGAATTAGGGAGTTTTTAGATTCCTCATGTAAGTGATATCATATAGTATTTGTCTTTCTCTGTCTGACTTATTTCACTTTGCATAACACCGTAAAGGTTCATCCAAGTTGTTCACAAATGGAAAGATTTCTTTCTTTCTCATGGCTGAATAGCATCCCATTGTGTGTGTGTGTGTGTGTGTGTGTGTGTGTGTGTGTGTATACCACCTCTTCTTTATTTATTCATCTGTCAGTGGTCACTTATGTTGGCTATTGTGGGTAATGCTGCAATGAACATGGAGTGCAGATATCTCTATGAGATCCTGATTTCAATTCCTTTGGATATACACCCAGAAGTGGGATTGCTGGATCATAGGGTAATTCTATTTTTAATTTTTTGAGGAAACTCAATTCTGTCTTCCATAGATCCTGTTGCCAATTTGAATTCCCACCAACAGTGCAAAAGTGTCCCCTTTTCTCTGCAGTTTTTCCAATTCTTCTTATTGTTGTCTTTTTGATGATAGCCATTTGAACAGGTGTGAAGTGATATTTCACTTTCGTTTTTATTGGAATTTCCCTGATGATTAGTGATGTGGAGTAAATTTTCATGTACCTGTTGGCCATTTGGATATCTTTGAAAAACTGTCTACTGAGTACAACTGCACATTTTTAATTGAATTGTTGTTTTGTTGTTACTGAGTTGTATCAGTTCCCTTTATATCATTTATATTAACCCATTATCAGATAAGTAGGTTACAAATATTTTCTCCCATTCCATAGGTTGGCTTTTAATTTTTGTTGATGGTTTCTTTTGCTGTGCATAAAGTTTTGGTTTGATGTAGTCCCACTTGTTTATTTTTGCATAATTTTACTTGTGCTTTTGGTGTCATATCCAGGAAATTGCTGGCAAAAACAATCTCAAGAAGCTTGTTCCCTGTTTCCTTCTAAGAGTTTGATGGCTTCCGATTTTATTTTTAAGTCTTTAATTCATTTTGAGTTAATCTCCATGATTGGTGTAAGATAGGGGTCCAATTTCATTTTTTGCATGTGGTTATCCAGTTTTCTCAACAAAATTTATCTATCTTTTCCCTAATTGAGAATTCTTGGTTACCTTGTCAAATATTGGTTGACCGAATGTGTGGGAGTTTATTTCTGGGCTGTCAACTCTGTTCCATTGGTCTATGTGTCTCCATTTCAGCCAGTACCATACTGTTTTGATGACTTTATCTTTGTATTATAGTTTGAAATCATAAAGTGTGATGCCTCTGGCTTTATTCTTTCTCAGGATCACTCTGTTTATTCTAGGTTTTCTTGTGGCTCCATGCAAATTTTAGGATTATTTTCTCTTTCTATGAAAAATGTCATTGGAATTTTGATGGAGATTGTGTTGAATCCATAGATGGATTTAGGTAGTGTGGGCATTTTAACAATATTAATTCTCCTGATTCATGAACATGGGTCCTGTGTCTTCTTCAATATCTTTTATCTAAGGCATGTAGTTTCCAGTTCACAAATATTTCATCTCCTTGGTTAAATTTATTCCTAAGTATTTTATTCTTTCTGATGCTGTTGTGAGTAGGATTATTGTTGTTTATTTATTTTTCAAATATTTTGTTGTTATCGTATAAAAGGGCAGCTACTTTCTCTATGTTGATTATGTATCCTGCACCATAACTTAATTTGTTTATTAATTATAGCAGGTTTTGATGGAGTCTTTAAGATTTTCTATATATAAGATCATGTCATCTGCAAACAAATACAATTTTACTTCTTTTTTCATCATTGAGTGCTTTTTGCTTCCTTATTTTGCCTGGTTGCTGTGGTTAGTACTTTCAGTACTATTGTGAATAGAAATGGTGAGAGTGAGAAGTTTTCTGTTGTTCCCGATTTTAGAGGAAAGTTTTCAACTTTTAACTACTGACTATGATGTTAGCTGTGTGTTTGCCATATATGGCCTTCATTGGGATGAGGTATATTTCTTCTATACCCAACTTGTTGAGCATTTTTATCATTAAAGGACATTGTATATTGTCAAATGATTTTTCTGCATCTATTGAAATAATCATATGATTTTTATCTTTCATCCTATTAATGTAGTGTCTCACATTTGCATCTGTTGAAACATCCTTGCATCCAAGGGATAAATCTCACATTATCATGGTGAATGATCCTTTTATTGTATGCTAAATTTGTTCTACTACCACTTTGTTGATAATGTTGGCGTCTGTATTCATCAGGGATATTGATCTTTACATATTTTTTGTGTGTGTCCTTATCTGGTTTGTGGCACAGAGTAATGGTGGCTGAGTAAAATAAGTTTAGAAGTGTTCCCTCCTCTTTAATTTTTTTCAGAGTTTGAGAAGGATTAGCATGACTTCTTTTTAAAATATCTGGTAGAATTAAGCAATGAAACCATCTAGTAATAGACTTTTCTGTGCTGGGGGTTTTTTGATTACTGATTCAATCTTTCTACTCATTATTGATCTGATTTTCTTCAGATCAGTCTTGGTAAGTTGCATGTTAATAGGAATTTATCCATTTCTTTAAGGTTATCCAGTTTGCTGGCACATAATTGTTCATAGTAGTCTCTCATTATCCTCTCTGTTTCTGTGGTATCTGTTGTAATGTCTCATCTTTCATTTCCGATTTTATACATTTGAGTCATCTCTCTTTTATTCTGAGGTAGCTAATGTTTGTCATTTTTGTTTATCTTTCCAAAGAACCAACTCTTAGTTTCATTGATCATTTTTATTGATTTTCCAGTCTCTATTTTATTTATTTCTGCTCTGACCCTTGTTATTTCCTTCCTTCTGCTAACTTTGGGCTCACTTTATTCTTTATTTCTACTTCCTTGAGATGTAAAGTGAGGTTGTTTATTTGAGATTTTAAAATTTCCTAATGTGTTTATCACTATAAATTTTCCACTTAAAACTGTTTTTGCGGCATTCCATAAGTTTTGACATGTTGTGCTTCCATTTTCACTTGTTTCAAGATATTTCTTTGATACATATTTTGATTTCTTCCTTGACCCATTAGTTGTTCAGGATCATGTTCTTTAATCTCCACATATTTGTGAATTTTCCAGCTTTTCTCCTGTTATTGATTTCTAGTTTCATATTTTTGTGGTCAGAAAAAATATTTGGTATGATCTCAATCTTCTTAAAATTGCTAAGGCTTTTTTTTAACCTATCATGTGATCTATCCTGTATAAGGTTCTATCTGCACTTAGAAGAATATATATCAGATGAAATGTTTTGTATATATCTGTTGACTCCATTTGGTCTAAAATGTGGTTCAAGTCCAACATTTCCTTGTTGATTTTCTGCCTGAATGACTTAAGCATTGTTAAAAGTGGGGTATTGATGTCCCCTATTATTATTGTATTGTTGTCTATTTCTGCCTTCAGTCTGATAGTATTTGCTTAATATACTTAAGTGCTCCACTGTTGGGTGCATACACATTTATGGTTGTTATATCTTCTTGATGAATCAACCCCTTATCATTATATAATGACCATCTTTGTCTCTTTTTACCATTTTTAGCTTACAGTCATTTGGTCTAAGTATAGGTACTACTGATCTTTTTTGGTTTCCACTTGCATGGAATATCTTTTTCCATCCCTTCACGTTGATCCTATGTGTGTCCTTAAAACTGATGTGAGTCTCTTGTAGGCAGCATATAATTGGGTCTTGTTTTCTCATCCATCCAGGCACTCTATGCCTTTTGATTGGAGAATTCAATCAACTAACATTTAGAATAATTATTGACAGGCAAAGACTTACTAATATCATCCTATTACATTTTTTTTCTGTCTGTCTTGTAGTTTCA
This sequence comes from Delphinapterus leucas, assembly GCF_059928025.1. Classification (NCBI taxonomy): domain Eukaryota; kingdom Metazoa; phylum Chordata; class Mammalia; order Artiodactyla; family Monodontidae; genus Delphinapterus; species Delphinapterus leucas. Next base: position 47,195,986 of record NC_143150.1, on the reverse strand, counting down.
CTTTTCTTTTTTTTCTTTTCTTGTTTACTTCCTTTGTAAATTTATGATTTTCCATAGTTGCATGCTTTGATTCCCTTCTCTTTATCTTTGTATATGTATTGTAGATTTTTGTTTTGTGGTTCCCATGAAGCTTACATAAAGCATGCTTCAACCCAAGGTCTAGCGGTCCAGGGCAACATCTTCAGGGGAGTATGGTGGCACTGGAAGTGGGAGAAGCTTGGTGTCTCTGGCTCAGTTCACTGAGGTCCACAGCATCAACAACTGTGTGGTCCTTGGCAAACACTGTGGGGAGTCCACAGGATCTTTAAGGGCTGTAGAGTTCCTATGACACCTCCAGGTATAGCTGTTAGGAGCCAGGGAATGCAGCAGTGGTGACTAAAGCCAGTGATGTGCATGAAGTTGTCTGTGGGAGCCAGCTGAAGGTGCCTGTGTAGTGACAGGGGCCAGCTGATGACACACTCATAATGATTGAAAGCTAGGGCAGGTGGAAAAACTATGGGCTTACTGGCAGCTGTGGAGGTTGACCCTGGCTGTCAGTGTGCTTTCCTATAGCTTCACATTCTCCCCTCAGATGTGCACACTACAGTGGACACTAGTGACAGGGGTAGAGCTGGGAGTATGCAGGTACACAGCCAGAGGCACTATCTACAGGTGGGTATGGTGGTGCTGGGCAGTAACAGAAGGAAGGTCCTGACCTGGGCTCATAAGTGGCTTCAAAACCCTGGCTATTGGTGTACTTTTCTGTGGCTTCACACTCTCCCAGGCGTGCACACTGTAATGGAGGCTGGTGATGGACTTCAGGCTAGGGTTATGCATGTACACAGCTGGCGAAACTAGCTACAAGTGAGCTCAGTGGCACCAACCAGTGACAAATGGCAGGGTTTGATCTAAGCCTATAAGTACCTGTCAGGACTATAGCAGTTCCTGTGCTTCCTGTGGCTGTATTTTCTACCCACTCAGTGTTCACACTGCAATGGAGGCTAGTGATGGGGATCAAGCAGGGGGCATGCAGGTGCACAGCAGGAGGGGCTGGTTACAAGTGAACACAGTGGTGCCAGCCAGTTGCAGAAAATAGGACCTGATCAGGCCAGCAAGCAGCTGCAGGAGGCACGGGCTATAACTGCATTACCTGCGGCCACACATTTTACCCCCATTTCTGCACACTGCAGTGGAGGCCGATGATAGGTGTCAGAATGGTGGCATGCAGGTACACTGCTGGAGATGCTATCCCCAAGCACAGGCACAGTGGTGGGGGTCAGCCAGAGTCAGTAGGGTGTTAGGCTGGTGTCTTCCAATTGCATAGCTGCAGAAGCCCATGTTGGCTGCAAGGGTGGTCCATGAGCTACAGTTGGGGTGGGGAGAGACTCAGTGCTTTCCCCTTTATACTTGTACATCTACAGAAAACTTAAATGGCTGCTGGTGTGGGTCCCAGCCTCTGGCAGGGGCAGGGGTAAGGACTCAGGTAGATGGAGTCAGCCAACGAAATACCTGTGGAAAAAAAGCTGGTGATATCTGCAAAGGGTACATGGTGGCTGTGCTGGTCATTGGCTTCCTCAGTAGCAAACTCTTCTGAGTTAGTCTGCAGATCAGGTGTCTGTAAACCTGACTGCTTCTGCCATAATAGCCTCTGCTTTTCTTCTTTGTTCATAATGAGCTCAATACATCTCAGCATCGCCAGTCTGGGTGGGGTGAAACCGAAGTGGGAACCCTGGGCACTACCCCACCAGGCTGGAGAAGCTGATTGCTCACCCTGTTCTTCCTTTCCTGCAGAGAGGAACACTTTCTAGAAAGGAAGTTCCTTCTTGGCACTGAACAATGCCAGCTTTCAGGATAAGATGATGCAGGCAAAATGAAGTCGTCTTCCTCCTCTTCTTGTGTGATTATTCTGTTCTTGTTTTTGCTGTTGATGTTCCAGAGTATTGCTAAAACTTCCTAAGTGCATTCTAGAGGTCTCACAGAGCTGTTTTTGTTCATAGGTAGCTGTGCAATCATTGATCTTTGTGGTGGAATGGGGAAGCTGCGTTTTCCTACATTGCCATTTTCCCCTATAAATGAATGAGTTTATTAAGTTAGCTATAAATGTTTGGGGGAATAAGTCTAAGCCTCTTCTTATGAATCAGTTTTAACAGTTTCCATTTCTCAATTTATCTTTTCAGCAACTATACTCTTTTTCTCTCCCATACCAGTCCTTTGCTAGAGAAAAACCCAAAAGCATGGTGTGAAAAAAAAAAAAAACTTTTATCATGCAAGGTCATAATTATTTGGATGCTCAGAAGAGTTCTAGAATGATGCAGGGCATATCTACAATGGTATATCCATCTAAAATCTTACCCCATTACTTTGAAATAGGGTTATACAACCTTTATACAACTGCTATTTTGGAGTAGGAAATTGTATGTTTGGGGAAGTGGAAGCTGCCCTGTGCATTTTAGGATGTTTAGCAGTATCCTTGGCCTCTACTCACTAAATGCCAGTAGCACTTCCACGAGGCATTACAATCAAATAATGACAAATTTCAAAGTGTTCTTGAGGGGAACAGTTGTCCAAAGTTGAGAACCACTACTCTGAAGTAGCAAAACAGCCAGAATACACACCTCACACCATTCTTATGCAAGCAGTTAGGCAAAGAATGATGACTTAATGGAAGGAAGCCATATATGTTGTGTTTCTTGATTTTTAGAATGTCTGATTCTATCCCAATGGGCACACATAAAATTTTTTTTAAGTTTATAAATATAGCAAATTTGTTTAGTACTAGGTAAGAGCCTAACTTTAGAAAGTTTAGAACTTAAAAAAATTAAAGTTAAGATCTTGGAACATAAGATTATAAGTGGTATGAAAGACATTAAAGCTACATCAACTTTTATTTAAATTTTAGGATTTGTAACTATGTATACTTACAAATATATTTATATCACAAAGTCTATAATATTTGGAGTTATTACCAAGGGTATGTATAAGATAAAGCATATATGAATATATAGAATTAAAATAGTGGTGAATGTCCTGGGCCTCAATTCAGAAACTTATGCACAAGTCCAAATTTGACTATCTTCTTATCCCAAGTCTTCTGACTCTCAATCCAGTGTTCTTTCATTGATACTTCTTGTAACACTAGAAAAACAGTCAGAAAATAATACAAATAATTGAATTTATACACTAGAGAATATACAGGAAATTTATAAATTGTATGTATAAGTAAAGAGTAAAACATCACTATCTTTTTGGCATCACTAAAAGTGAGTTAGCCAAAATAGTTAAGAGAAGCATTGAAGTTGGGGCACTGATCAAATTCTTTCTTTCTTTTTTTATTTTCTTTTTAAAAACTGACTTTACTTTTTAGAGCAGCTTTACATTCACAGCAAAATTGATCAGAAAGTACAGAAATTTCCCATACATCCTGCTGCCCCCCACCACAGACAGCCTCCGTCACTATCAACATCCCCCAACAGAGAGGGATATTTGTTACAATTGATGAACCTACATTGACACATCATTATCACACAAAGTTGATAGTTTACATTAGGGTTAATTCTTGGTGTTGTACATTCTATAGATTTTGACAAATATATAATGTGTATCTAGTATTGTAGTATCATATAGAACAGTCTTACAACCCTAAAATTCATCTGTACTCCACCTATTCATCCCTCCCTTCCTAACTCCCGGTGACCACTGATTTTTTGCTGTCTCCATAGTTGTGCCTTTTCCAGAATCTCATATATTTGGAATCACACAGCATGTAGCCTCTTCAGATTGGCTTCTTTCACTTAGGAATATGCATTGAAGTTTTCTTCATGTATTTTCATGGCTTAATAGCTCATTTCCTTCTAAAACTGAATAATATTCCATTGTATGGATATACCACAGTTTATTTATCCATTCACCTACTGAAGGACATCTTGGTTGCTTGCAGGTTTTGTCAATTATGAGTAAAGCTGCTATAAACAGCTGTGTGCAGATTTCTGTGTGTGCATAAGTTTTCGACTCCTTTGGATAAACACCAAGGAGCATGAATTCTGAATCATCTGGTTAGACAATGTCTAGTTTTTGTGTAGTGTACATTTGAGGACTAACTGTAGCTAATTCTTATTGAGTCCCCTTGATTAAGAGTGCAAGTTCTGGAGACAGATTGCCTGAGTTTTTATTTCGTTATTTTTTTAATGTGGCATTCCATTTTATTTTAATTTTTTTTAACATTTTATTGGAGTATAATTGCTTTACAATGGTGTGTTAGTTTATGCTTTATAAAAAAGTAAATCAGTTATACATATTCATATATCCCCATATCTCTTCCCTCTTGCGTCTCCCTCCCTCCCACCCTTCTAGCTGGTCAAAAAACACCGAGCTGATCTCCCTGTGCTATATGATTGCTTCTCACTGGCTATCAATTTTACATTTAGTAGTCTATATATGTCCATATATACACTACCACTCTCTCATTTTGTCCCAGCTTACCCTTCCCACTCCCCGTGACCTCAAGTCCATTCTCTAGTAGGTCTGCATCTTTATTCCAGACTTGCCCAAAGGTTCTCCCTGACCAATATTTTTTTCTGTTTTCTTTTTTTTAGATTCCATATATATGTGTTAGCATACAGTATTTGTTTTTCTCTTTCTGAATTACTTCACTCCGAATGACAGACTCTAGGTCCACCAACCTAATGACAAATAACTCAATTTTGTTTCTCTTTATGGCTGAGTAATGTTCCATTGTATATATGTGCCACATCTTCTTTATCCATACATCGGTCAATGGACACGTAGGTTGCTTCCATGAGCAGGCTATTTTAAATAGAGCTGCAATGAACATTGTGGTAATGACTCTTTTTGAATTATGATTTTCTCAGGGTATATGTACAGTAGTGGGATTGCTGGGTCATATGGAAGTTCTATTTTTAGTTTTTTAAGGAACCTCCATACTGTTCTCCATACTAGCTGTATCAGTTTATATTCCCACCAACAGTGTATGAGGGTTCCCTTTTCTCCACATCCTCTCCAGCATTTATTGTTTCTAGATTTTTTGATGATGCCCAGTCTGACTGGTATGAGATGATATCAAACTGTAGTTTTGATTTGCATTTCTCTAAGATTAAAGATGCTGAGCATTCTTTCATGTGTTTGTTAGGAATCTGTATATCTTCTTTGGAGAAATGGCTATTTAGCTCTTCTGCCCATTTTTGGATTGGGTTGTTTGCTTTTTTGATATTGAGCTGCATGAGCTGCTTGTAAATTTTGGGGATTAATCCTTTGTCAGTTGCTTCATTTGCAAATATTTTACGCCATTCTGAGGGTTGTCTTTTCCTCTTGTTTATGGTTTCCCTTGCTGTTCAAAAGATTTTAAGTTGCATTAGGTCCCATCTGTTTATCTTTTTTTAAATTTTCATTTCTCTAGGAGGTGGGCCAAAAAATATCTTGCTGTGATTTATGTCATAGAGTGCTCTGCCTAGCTTTTCCTCTAAGATATTGATAGTGTCTGACCTTACATTTAGGTCTTTAATCCATTTTGAGTTTATTTTTGTGTATGGTGTTAGACAGTGTTTTTATTTCATTCTTTTACATGTACCTGTCCAGTTTTCCCAGCACCACTTATTGAAGAGGCTGTCTTTTCTCCATTGTATATTCTCACCTCCTCTATCAAAGATAAGGTGACCATATGTGTGTGGGTTGATCTCTGGCTTTTCTATCCTGTTCCATTGATCTATATTTCTGTTTTTGTGCCAGTACCATACTGTCTTGATTACTGTAAATTTGTAGGATAGTCTGAAGTCTGGGAGCCTGATTACTCCAGCTCCATTTTTCATTCTCAAGATTACTTCCGCTATTTGGGGTCTTTTGTGTTTCCATACAAATTTTTTGTTCCAGTTCTGTGAAAAATGCAGTGGTAGTTTGATAGGGATTGCATTGAATCTGTAGATTGCTTTGGGTAGTAGAGTCATTTTCACAAGGTTGATTATTCCAATCCAAGAACATGGTATATCTCTCCATCTATTTGTATCACCTTTAATTTCTTTCATCAGTGTCTTATACTTTTCTGCCTACAGGTGTTTTATCTCCTTAGGTAGGTTTATCCCTAGGTGTTTTATTCTTTTTGTTGCAGTGGTAAATGGGAGTGTTTTCTTAATTTCAGTGTCAGGTTTTTCATCATTAGTGTCTAGGAATGCAAGGGATTTCAGTGCTTTAATTTTGTATCCTGCTACTTTACCAAATTCTTTGATTAGCTCTAGTAGTTTTCTGGTAGAATTTTTAGGATTCTCTATGTAAAGTATCATGTCATCTGCAAACAGTGACAGTTTTACTTCTTTTCGGATTTGGATTCCTTTTATTTATTTTTCTTCTCTGATTGCTGTGGCCACAACTTCCAAAACTATGTTGAATATTAGTGGTGAGTGTGGGCAACCTTTTCTTGTTTCTGATCTTAGTGGAAATGGTTTCACATTTTCACCATTCAGGATGATGTTGGCTGTGAGTTTGTCATACATGTCCTTTATTATGTTGAGGTAAGTTCTCTCTATGCCTACTTTCTGGAGGGATTTTATCATAAATCTGTGTTGGATTTTGTTGAAAGCTTTCTCTGAATCTATTGAAATGAACATATTCTTTTTCTCCTTCAATTTTTAATATGGTGTATCACATTGATTGATTTGCATATATTGAAGAATCCTTGAATTCCTGGGATAAACCCACTGGATCATGGTGTATGATCCTTTTAATGTGCTGCTGGATTCTGTTTGCTAGTAATTTGTTGAGGACTTTCACATCTATGTTCACCAGTGATATTGGTCTGTAGTTTTCCTTTTTGTGCCATCTTTGTCTGGTTTGGTATCTAGGTGATCGTGGCCTCATAGAATGAGTTTCGGAATGTTTCTCCTGTTATATTTTGGAAGAGTTTGAGAAGGATAGGTGTTAGCTCTTCTCTAAATATTTGATAGAATTTGCCTGTGAAGCCACCTGGCCCTGGGCTTCTGTTTGTTTGAAGATTTTTAATCACAGTTTCAATTTCAGTTCTTATGATTGGTCTGATCTTATTCTCTATTTCTTCCTGGTTCAGTCTTGGAAGGTGGTGCATTTCTAAGAATTTGTCCATTTCTTCCAGGTTGCCCATTTTATTGACATATAGTTGCTTGTAGTAATCTCTCATGATCCTTTGTATTTCTGCTGTGCCTGTTGTTACTTCTCTTTTCTCATTTCTAATTCTATTGATTTGAGTCTTCTCCCTTTTTTTGTTGATGATTCTGGGTAATGGTTTACCAATTTTGTTTATTGTGTTGAAAATCCAGCTTTTAGTTTTATTGATCTTTGCTATTGTTTCCTTAATTTCTTTTAAATTTATTTCTGATATGATCTTTATGATTTCTTTTCTTCTTCTAATTTTGGGTGTTTTTTTCTTCTTTCTCTCATTGCTTTGGGTGGAAGGTTAAGTTTTTTATTTGAGATGTTTCTTGTTTCTTAAGGTAGGATTTTATTGCTATAAGCTTCCCTCTCAGAACTGCTTTTGCTGCATCGCATAGATTTTTGGTCATTGTGTTTTCAGTGTCATTTGTTTCTATGTGTTTTTAATTTCCTCTTTGAATTCATCAGTGATCTCTTGGTTATTAAGTGGTGTATTGTTTAGCCTCCATGTGTTTGTATTTTTTTTACAGATTTTTTCCTGTAATTGGTATGTAATCTCATATTGCTGTGGTCAGAAAGGATACTTGATATGATTTCAATTTTCTTAAATTTATCAAGCCTTGATTTGTGACCCAAAATATGACCTATCCTCGAGAATGTTCCATGAGCACTTGAGAAGAAAGTGTATTCTATTGTTTTTGGATGGAATGTCCTATAAATATCAATTAAATAAAAGTTGTTTAATGTATCATTTAAAGCTTGTGTTTCCTTACTTATTTTCATCTTGGATGATCTGTCCATTTGTGAAAGTGGGGTGATAAAGTCCCCTACTATGTTTGGGTTACTGTTGATTTCCCCGTTTATAGCTCTTAGTATTTACCTTATGTATTGAGGTGCTCCTGTGTTGGGTGCATAAAAATTTACAAGTGTTATATCTTCTTTTTGAATTGATCCCTTGATCATTATCTAGTGGTGGTCTTTGTCTCTTGTAATAGTCCTTGTTTTAAGATCTATTTTGTCTGATATGAGAATTGCTATTCTAGCTTTCTGTTGATTTCCATTTTCATAGAATATAATTCTCCATCCCCTCAGTATCAAACTGTATGTTTCCCTAGGTCTGAATTGGGTCTCTTGTAGACAGCATATCTATGGGTCTTGTTTTTGTATCCAGTCAGCCAGTCTATGTCCTTTGGTTGGAGCACTTAATCTGTATACATTTAAGGTAATTATCGATATGTATGTTCCTATTACCATTTTCCTAATTGTTTTGGGTTTGTCATGGTAGGTCTTTTCCTTCTCTTCTGTTTCCTGCCTAGAGAAGTACCTTTAGCATTTGCTGTAAAGCTGGTTTTGTAGTGCTGAATTCTCTTAACATTTGCTTGTCTGTAAAGGTTTTAATTTCTCTGTCAAATCTGAATGAGATCCTTGCTGGGTAGAGTTATCTTGTTTGTAGGTATTTCCCTTTCATCACTTTAAATATGTCCTGCCACTCCCTTCTGGCTTGCAGAGTTTCTGCTGAAAGATCAGCTGTTAACCTTATGGGGATTCCGTTGTATGTTATTTGTTGTTTTTCTCTTGCTGATTTTAATATTTTTTCTTTGTATTTAATTTTTGATAGCTTGATTCATATGTGTCTTGGCGCATTTCTCCTTGGATTTATCCTGTATGGGACTCTCTGTGCTTCCTGGACTTGATTAACTATTTCCTTTCCCATATTAGGGAAGTTTACAACTATAATCTCTTCAAATATTTTCTCAGTTCCTTTCTTTTTCTCTTCTTCTTCTGGGACCCCTATAATTTGAATGTTGTTGCATTTAATTTTGTCCCAGAAGTCTCTGAGACTGTCCTCAAATCTATTCCTTCTTTCTCCTTTATTCTGCTCTGCAATAATTATTTCTATTATTTTATCTTCCAGCTCACTTATCTGTTCTTCTGCCTCAGTTATTCTTCTATTGATCCCTTCTACAGTATTTTTAATTTCATTTTTTGTGTTTTTCATGATTGTTTGTTTGCTCTTTAGTTCTTCTAGGTCCTTGTTAGTCATTTCTTTTATTTTCTCCATTCTATTTCCAAGATTTTGGATCATGTTTCCTGCCATTACTCTGAATTCTTTATAGGTAGACTGCCTATTTCCTCTTCATTTGTTAGCTCTGGTGGGTTTTTACCTTGCTCCTTCATCTGCTGTGTGTTTCTTTGTCTTCTCATTTTGCTTAATTAATTGTGTTTGGGGTCTCCTTTCCACAGGCTGTAGGTCCATAGTTCCCATTGTTTTTGTGTCTGTCCCAAGTGGCTAAGTTTTGTTCAGTAGGTTGTGTTGGTTTCCTGTTGGTAGGGACTAGTTACTGTTCTCTGGTGGATGAAGCTGGATCTTGTCTTTCTTGTGGGCAGGTCCATGTCTGGTGGTGTGTTTTGGGGTGTCTGTGACCTTATTATGATTAGACAGCCTCTCTGCTAGTGGGTGGGTTTGTTTTCCTGTCTTGCTTGTTGTTTTGCATAGGGTGTCCAGCACTGTAGCTTGCTGGTCGTTGAGTGGAGCTGGGTCTTGGCATTGAGATGGAGAAATCTGGGAGATTTTCACCATTTAATATTACATTGAGCTGGGAGGACCAATATCCTGAACTTCGCTCTCTCACCTCAGTGACACAGCACTGACGTCTGGCTGGCAAACCAAAAGCCTTTCATCCACACAGCTCAGAATTAAAGGGAGAAAAAAAGGAAGAAATAAAGAAAAAGGTAAAACAAAGTTATTAAAATAAAAAATAATCATAATTATTAAAAAATTTTTAAATTAATAAAAAGAGGAAGAACAACCAAACAAATAAAACAGTCCACCAATGATAACAAGCTCAGAAAGCTATAGTTAAAAAAACAAAACAAACAAACAGACAAAAAAACACTGACAGAACCCTAGGACAAATGGTAAAAGCAAAGTTTTACAGACAAAATCGCACACAGAAGCATACGCATACACACTCACAAAAAGAGAAAAAGGGGAAAACAATATATATTTCGTTTCTCCCAAAGTCCACCTCCTCAATTTGTGATGATTCTTTGTCTATTTAGGTATTCCACAGATGCAGGGTACATCACATTGACTATGAAGATTTAATCCACTGATCCTGAGGCTGGTGAGAGAGATTCCCTTTTTCTTCTTTGTTCACACAGCTCCTGGGATTCAGCTTTAGATTTGACACTGCCTCTGTGTGTAGGTCACCTGAGGGCATCTTTTCTTAGCTCAGACATGATGGGGTTAAAGGAACAGCTGATTGGGTTCTATTGCTCACTCTGGCCGGGGAGAGGTAGGGGTACGAAGTGCGGGGAGAGCCTCCGGTGACAGAGGCCGGCGTGACATTGCACCAACCCGAGGCAAGCTGTGAGTTTTCTTGGGGTAGTTGTCCCTGGATCATGAGACCCTGGCAGTGGCGGGCTGCACAGGCTCCCAGAGGGCAGCTGTGGTTAGTGACATGTGCTTGCACACACACTTTCTGGTGCCTGCAGCAGCAGCCTTAGCGTCCCATGCCCGTTTCTGGGGTCCACACTGATAGCCATGGCTCACGCCTGTCTCTGGAGTTCCTTTAAGCAGCATTATTAATCCCCTCTCCTCATGCACCAGGAAACAAAGAGGCAAGAAAAAATCTCTGGCCTCTGCGGCAGTTCCAGACCTTTTCCTGGACTCCCTCCCATCTAGCCATGGTGCACTAGCCCTGTTCAGGCTGTGTTCATGCAACCAACCACAGTTCTCTCCCTTGGATCTGACCAAAGCTGGAGCCTCAGCTCCCAGCCCCCACTCATCCCGGAGGGTGAGCAGAGAAGTCTCTCGGGATGGTGGATGCTGGTCGGCTCTGATCCTCTGTGTGGTAATCTCTCCGCTTTGCCCTCTGCACCCCTGTTGCTGCGCTCTCCTCCATGGCTCTGAAGCTTCCCCCCTCTGCCACCTGCAGTCTCCACCCATGAAGTGGTTTCCTAGTGTGTGGAAACCTTTCCTTCTTCACAGCTACATCTCCCTGTTGCAGGTCTCATCTCTATTCTTTTGTCTCTGTTTTTTTTTTTCTTTTGCCCTACCTAGGTATGTCGGGAGTTTCTTGCCTTTTGGGAGGTCTGAGGTCTTCTGGCAGCGTTCAGTAGGTGTTCTGTAGGAGTTGTTCTACATGTAGATGTATTTCTGATGTATTTGTGAGGAGGAAGGTGATCTCCATGTCTACTCTTCCACCATCTTGAAGCTCCTTGCAAATTATTTCTTTTAGACATTGAAGATGACTGTTGCTATTGTTTTCTAAAGATAATTACTAATAGCAGTTTATAGTAATGTTTCAAATATTAATGTTTCAAGTATTAGTGTCTATATGAATCACCTGGGGTCATAGGGCCTTAATCTCACAGATTCTGATCATTATTTCTGGTTTGAGGCCATAAAATATGCATATTTAGCAAGTAACACAAATATTCTGCTACAGCAGCCTACAGTCTTTAATAGTGGCTCAAATGAAACAGATTGGTGAGGTCTGACAGGAGCAGAATATTGTGCCTTCCTTATAATTCCATGAGTTCACAATAATTAGTTGTAAAATTGCTGTCAGGAAACATAAAAGACTTATTAAAGGTATTAATAACATATCTGAAATGCCACATATATTTTCAAATTCAATTTCTATTTGGCAATTTTAAAATAGAGTCAAACAATTTGTAATCAGTTTCTTATAAAAAGCAAGATTGAGGATGCAGAAACAGAAAGAATAAAGAGTGGTGAAGAGAAAGGAGGCTTAGGAAGCCAGGAACAGGTCTACTAATAAAATAGATGCCAGTCTGATTTAAAACAAACAAACAAAAAACTTATAATAATTAAGGACCAGAGCCACAATAATATTTCTTAAAGAAAATATGTAAGAAAAATGTAACTATCTAGTAGGCTGCATTTATGTCTATGCCCAAAATAAAATCTAATAACAGAATTCTCCAAATCCAATAGATATCTCTCCAGAGAGTTCCCAGGTGAAAAATTCCTTCTCAAAAGTATCTGGTTACCACATTGGGTAGTGAGTTGTACCTTAGGAAAATTCAGCTACTAGCCAGACATTCAAAATGATCAGTTATGGTGACAATCTTTAGAATGAGCAGTGATATTAACTTGAAATAAATATTATTGAAAGAATGAATATTTTAAGCAAGACTAGATACTAATTATTGCTATTTTTCTTTGTTCTCCAAACATGCAAGTAACATATCTAGATATTAAATTAAATATTATAAACCAGCTGCATTTTGTGAGATGAGATGTGAGAGATTAAATAGGGTAATTACTAGACTGTATTACACAGACAAAAGAAGAGTTGTTTGATAAACAGCATACAGAAGAAGATAAGAGTAACTTCACTTTGTACCAAGATGAAACAACAGGGACTAGATTTGCCTACCAGCCTGAAACAACTATAAAATGGACAAAATATATACAACAATGTTTTTCAAGACACTGGATATCAGGCATGAAAAGACAGTGATCTCTGAGAAATGAGAAATGAAATGAGCCCTATAATCGCCCTTGCTTAAAGCAAGATTCTAGGCCTTGTCTCAAGAAGGGAAATCCAGGCAGAGCCCAATGGAGTCCCTAAGTTAAAGAGACAGAACTGGTGTTCTAGAGAGACCAAGGCATCTATGAGTTCTTGAGGCAGAGTACCAGAGAAGAGATAGGTAAAGAGAGAGAACCCCAAAGAATTGCAGAAAGTTCCCCCTCAAGTCTTCATCTGAATATTCACCAGGACATGCATGTATGGAAATAATTCAAGGCTGAGGTTGGGAAATGAGAAGTTATAGTGACTGCTGCTCACACAGGGACAGGAATAGTGCCTACTCCCATCACTGTCTGAAAAATATCATGATTCATATAACATTGGACAGAGTATCAGAAGCGTCTTGCATCAGATGTGGAGAGTAGCCCTAGACATTGTACTGCTCCAATCTAGCTTCCCAACTTTAAAAAGCAGGAACAGAAAAAAAACTCTATTTCCAAGTAACTTAACTGTGTCTTAGAACTATTCTGAAAGATATTTATAGACATATAAACATAGTCAACATCCAACAAAGTAAAAACTCACAATATCTGGAATCTAATAAAAGTTTCCAGGCTTCCAGGACAAAGAAGGTACACATAGCTGATTCACTTTATTATAAAGCAGAAACTAATACACTATTGTAAAGCAATTATACTCCAATAAAGATTTTTTTTTAAAAAGATGGTAGACAAATATCCTATAAATACATGAAAAGATACTCAACATTTTCTGCCATTAGAGAAACACAATCAAAATCACAATGAGAGACTACTTTTCACATATCAGAATGGCTAAAATAAAAAAGGTTGACCATACTAAGTATTAGTGATGATGTAAAAAATCTGGATATCTCATTCATTGTTTGTGGGAATTAAAATGGCACAGAAATTTTGGAAAATGTTTAAGCTATTTCTTAAAATGTTAAATATGAACCTACCATATGATCCATCCAATACACACCCAGGTATTTTGCCAAGCAATATGAAAGCATATGTTTATACGAAGACTTGGACACAAATGTTTTAGCAGTTTTATTGATAATAGTCCGAAATTGTAACCAACTCAAATGTCCATCATCAAGTGTATGGTTAAACAAATTTTTGTACAATGGAACATGAACCAGCAATGAAAAATAATGAATACCACTTGCCACAACATGAATGAATCTCAAAATAATTATGCTAAGTAAAAGAAGCCAGACAAAATATAACACATACTATATGATTCCACTTATGTAAAATTCTAGAAAATCGAAGCTAATTAATAATGACAAAAAGCAGACCAATTATTGCTTGGGGACAGAGGTGGTGGGAAGGGTAGGTGTTGGATAAGGGACTCAAAAATTACACAAGAAAAATTTGGGGGATGATGCATACGTTCATTATTTTGACTCTGGTTGTTTTTTTCACATGTGTCAAAACTTATATAAGTGTATACTTTAAATATGTGTTGTTTATTGCATGTCAATTATACCTCAATAAAGCTTTTAGAAATTTTAAGAGAAAGGTAGGCAATAATTTTAATTTATAAATATGTTAGTCCAATTATTAAGATTTAGTGGGAAAAGTAGAATGTGAAAAGTCTATTTAGTGAGGTATAGGAATAAGATAGACAAGTGAGGCAAAATAAATCAAAATCCAGTAACAAAGATAGTAAGAAAGTATCAACAAGCTCACAGTTATATAGGAATGGGATGCATAAATATAAATGTGCAATTTAAAAAAAACGTTTTAGTTAAGTAGTGATTCTCATATTATTATATTTACAATCAGGAGAATAATTATTATCCTATAAACAAAAACAACTTTAACAGAAAGAATGGTCAAACCTAATTGGATCCTGAAAATGATGATAAATCATTACATGTAAGGGAAGAGCATAAAAAAATGTACATACTTTTTGTTTTCATTCATTCTTACTAACATTGTCTGCTGATCTCCTTTATATATTCAGAACAGAGTAGCTGACCACTGCTTTATGTTTTCAGCTTTATTGAGGTATAATTGACAAAATTATAAGATACTTAAAATGTACAACACAATTATTTGATATACAAATATTTTGTGAAAGGCTTCTCCCCCAAAAGTTGAAACATCTGCCAAACACTGCTTTAAATAGAGATTTAAAGCATATGTTCTTCTATACATTCCATCAGATATACACATTATTATAAGTAAGGAAGGAACATAGTGCTCTAGTGATTCAGAAAAAGAAAGAGATTACTTCAAGCTAAGAGAGTATTTAGAAAAATAAATTCGAACCAAAGAAGAGTTGTTCAAGAGGATTAGTGGGTGCAACTCCTTTTCCAAATGGGAAAGTGGATCACCTTGAGAACGTGTCATGCTGAATCTTTTCAGCTTTCTCTCACTAGAGTCAGTTTCTTGAATACTAGTTGCTATTCCCAGCTCTCATGATCTTTCCTCCCTTTAGGATTTCAAAAACTTGTAGTGCAGAGTATGAGAGTGAACTTGTTTAACAATGAGTAATTAAAATTAAAGATGGCATAATCTATATGAAACACTGTAGGTAACTTTCCAAATCATAAAATTGAATAAAGAAAACAACATGCAGAATATTACACATAATATGATACAAATTATGTAAAATACATACAAACACACAAACATAAACACACAGATTTATATAGTTTTTAAAGGTCTTATAACTCAACATAAGAAATATGGCTTTCTTTGAGGACAGGGTAATATGGTAGTGAAAGAGACAAAGATTAGTGTTGGCAGCCAAGGTATTTTAGTTTTATTTGTAATCTTCTAATATTTACTAATGAGAATTGATTCAAAACAACTTATTAATAATTAATGTACATAAAAAGAAGATACAGAAAAGTGACATCATGGAAATGGCAGAGTAGGAAATACCAAGAATTGGTCATTCCACAGAAAAAAAACATTAACCTCACAAAACACAGAATCAACTTTTTCAGAATTGTCCAATCTAAACAAATATTTGAATTAATCAGGGGTTTGCTTAAGGAAGAAATATACAACTATATTTCAATACAGCATTTTTGTAGTATTTTTTTCTATCCACCTACCAATCCCCATTCACCAGCTCAGCAGTGGCTGTGTGGACAGCAGACCACATTCTTGGTATGATTTTCTGGTGCCAGTGGGGTAATATGGAAATTTTTTTCTCAAAATATTGTGGTTGTGCATTTTGACCTGTCTGGTAATTCTCTCAAGGATGGGTGCAGAAGCTGATTTTTGTTTCATCCCTGTCAGACTGGAGTGCCTTCTGGTCAGTGTCTCATGCAGACTTTTAAAGACATACACTGCCCCTAGATGCCTAGGGCAAAAGACCTAAGCAAAGATAAGCATCAGTCAGACTGAAAAGTCTGAAAAGTTGGTGGCTGACAAAGAAGATTCTTGGAGTAATAAGGCTTTGAAGACCACCACATTTCCTAAGGAATCTGGTGTGCAAAGCTTATGCCTAGGGACAGACATGTGTTCAGAAATTATATGAGAGGACCTTAAATTTGCACATTGGGCTGATCATTGGGGCCCATACTATCAAGAGGTGAAGGTTAAGGTAAAGTTGTATGTGGCTTGACAGTGTTGAAGCAGTGCCCAGCTAAGAGTCAATTTGAAAAGACTGAGAGATTATTTATTCTTACTTTTGCTACAGGAGTTTAAGGAAATCTCTGCCATGCCCCTGGCTGACCAGTAAGGTAACAGAAGAGAGACATGTGTGTGACCACACATGACAAAGAATACAATTTTTGCAAAAGTGGTTGGTAAAACTCACTAAAAAATGGATGGCTACAGTCCTGAACAATGATAGCAAACCCTGGGGAAGGAACAGAACCTGATTTCTAATATTTATCTTATCCATCTTACAACACAAAATTACAAGGTGTAGAAAGAAATTTGACTCATTTACAGGAAAGTTTTAAAATGACATAAACCATCCTTGAGGAGTCCCAGAGGTTGGATTTACTAAATAAAGACTCTAAATAAACTGTCTTAAATATGCTAAAATAGTTAAAGGAAACTATGGAGAAACATTAAAAGAAACAAGGAGATTGTTTTATGAAAAAATAGAAAATCTCAATATGGAAATATAAATTATAAGAAGGAATAAAATAGAAATTCTGGAACAGAAAAATACAATAGCTGAAGTAAAAAAAATACAGAGATTCAACAGCAGATTTATCAGGCAGAAGAAAGAAGAGAGAACAATTGATATTATCTTGTCTAAGGAGTGAGAGGTAAAAAAAATGAAGAAAAGTGACCAGAACCTGAGACATCTGGGATACCAAAAAGTATACCAACATACACATTATGGGAATCCCAAAAGGTCAAGAGAGAAAGAAAAAGGAGCAGAAAGAATGTTTAAAGAAAAGATGGGCAAAAACATTCCAAATATTATCAAAGATAATAAATTACATGTCCAAGAAGCTCAACAAACTCCAAGTAGGATAAATTTAAAAAGATCTGCACTGAGACACATTATAATTGAGCTGACAATTATCCTGAGGATTAGAAAGAAAAAAGAATGATGAAAAGTGAACAGAGCCTAAGAGGCCTTTGAGATAGCACCAGGAATATCAACATGCACATTATGGGAGTCATGGAAGAAGAAGGTTGGGAGGGAGAGAAAGAATATTTGAAGAAATAATGTCCAAAAATCTTTGCAAATTTGATGAATAACATAAATCTACACACCAAAGCTCAACAAATTTCAAGTAGGATAAATTCAGAGATGGAGCTGAGACACTTTATAATCAAACTGACGAAAGCCCACAACAAAGAAAATCTGAAAGCAACAAGAGAGAAACAACTCTTCACATACAAGAGATCCTCAATAAGTTTCACAGCTTATTTCTCATCAGAAACCATGGAGACCAGAAGGCAGTGGGATGACATATTCAAAAAGCTAAAAGAAAATAAAAAAGCCTATCAACTAAAAATTCTATATTTGGCAAAACTGTCTTTTAATAATGAAAGAACAATTAAGAAAACTCCCAGATAAATAAAAGCTGAGGGAATCTGTCACAGGTAAGTCTCTCCTATGTGAAGTGGTAAAAGGAGTACTGTACTTAAGGCTGAAATGAAATGATACCTGACAGTAACTTGAAGACATATGAAGAAATAAAGAACTCTGGTAAAGGTAACTACATAGGTAAATATAAAAGTCAGTATTATTGTAATTTTGGTGTTAAAATTGTTTTTTATCTCCTGTATGATCCCACAACAAATGTGTAAAAATAAATATAAATCTATGTTAAAGAGTCAACAATGTATAAAGATGTAATTTGAGGCAATAACAACAAAAGAGAGATCAGAACTACATAGGAGCAGAATTTGTACATACTATGAAAGCTAAGTGGGTAACAATTCAAACTAGATTGCTATAAATTTAGCATGTTAATTGTGATCTCCATGGTAACAGCTAAAAAAAGTTAAAACATACACAGAAATGAAATGAGAAGGAAATCAAAACAGTACACTAGAAAAAAAATCAGCTAAACAAGCAGAAAGGAAGAATTAAAGAACACAAATGATATAAGACATAAAGAAAATGAATATTAAAGTGACAGAAGTTCTTTCATTTCATAAATCACTTTATGTGTAAATGGATTAAATTTCCCAGTTGTAATACCAAGACAATCAAAGTGGATTTTTAAAAGCATGATTTAACTAAATGCTTTCTGCAAGGGATTCACATTAGATCCAAAACCACAAATAGGTTGAAAGGGAAAGGAAAGATAGCTCATGTAAATATAAACCAAAAGAGAGCTGAAGTGTCCATACAAATAGCAGACAAAATAGACTTTAAGTAAAAAAAAGTGTTTAAAAATCAATGAAGGTTATTATATACTGATACAAGATAAATCTATCCAAAACCTCCAGATAATCCAACAAGCCTCCAAATATATGAAACAAACATTGACAAAATTAAAGGGTGTAATGCACAGTCCTATAATAATAGTTGGACATTTTAATACCCCATTTTCAATAATGGATAGAACATATATGCAAGGTATCAATAAAGAATTGCAGTAAGTCCCCTACATACGAACCTTCAAGTTGCAAGCTTTCAAAGATGCGAACATGCGTTTGTATGTCCAGTCACGTCCTAGAAACAGACAAATTACTAAAACTAACTCAAGAAGATAAAATATCTGATCCAACCTATATTAAGTAAATATATTGATTCAGTAATTTTTTCAAAATCACAATATAGAAAAAAATCCAGGATCACATGGCTTCACTGGTCAATTCTACCAAACACTTAGAAAGGAATTAACACCCCATTTTTCTCAAAGTCTTCCAAATAATAGGAGAGGAGAGGACACTTTTTAACTCATTCTATGAGACCAGTATTACCCTACTATCAAAGATAACATAAGGAAAGAAATATACACACCAATTTCCCTTAAGAACATATATGTAAAAATCCTCAACAAAATACTAGCAAACCAAATTTATTAACATATTAAAAGGATTATACATGATGATCATATGGGATTTATCCTACGAATACATGAGTGGTTTAACTTAAGAAAACCAATCAACATTATATACAACATTAATAAAATCAAGAAAAAAAACACATGACGTTTCAATTTACACCCAAAGAATATATATATATATATATATTTTTTTGAGGTACATGGGCCTCTCACTGTTGTGGCCTTTCCCGTTGTGGAGCACAGGCTCCAGACGCACAGGCTCAGTGGCCATGGCTCATGGGCCCAGCCGTTCCACGGCATGTAGGATCTTCCTGGACCGGGGCATGAGCCCATGTCCCCTGCATCAGCAGGTGGACTCTCAACCACTGCGCCACCAGGGAAGCCCCAAAGAATATTTTAAATGCAACACCATTTCATGATAAAAACAATCATTAAATTAGGAAGAGAATGGAACTTACTGAACATGATAAAGGACATTTATGAAAACCAACAGGTAATATTGTGCTCAATGGTTAAAGACTAAAGGCTTTTCCAGTAAGACTAGGAGCAAAACAAGAATGTCCACTTTCAGCACTTCTATTCAACATGGTATGGGAAATTCTAGCAAGAGCAATTAGGCAAGAAAAGAAAAGAAAAGTCATCCAAACTGGAAAGTCTAAAGTAAAACTATCTTTATTCACAGAAGGCATACTCCTATACATAGAAAATCTAAAAGAACACATACTCATACACACACACACACACACACACACACACACAAACTACTAGACATAATAACAAATTATGCAAAGTTACAAGATCAACACATAAAAATCCATTCTATTTCTATAAGCAGCAGTGAACTTTCCAAAAAGGAAATTAAGAAAACAATTTTATTTACAATACTATCCAAAAAAATTAAACACCTATAAATAAATTTAACCAAAGGTGTTGAAGCCATATTCATTGAAAATTACAAAACATTGCTGAAATAAATCAAAGAAGAACTAAATGAATGGGAGGAGGGAAGTATCCCATATCATAAATTAGAAAACTTGATATTGTTAAGATGTCAATACTACCCAATACAATCTTCAGATTCAATGCAACCTTTATCAAAATTTCATTGTCTATTTTAGCAGAAATGGAAAAACCTATCCTCAAATTCATATGGAATTGCAAGGTCCCCAAATAGCCAAAACAATACTGCAAAAGAAAAACAAATTTGGAGGACTTACACTTTCTGATTTGAAAACTTAACTATACAGACACAATAATCAAGAGTGTTGTGCATGTGTAAGGATAGATGTATAGATCACTGGAACAGAATTGAGAGTCCAGAAATAAAACCATACATCTCTGGTCAATTGATTCTCAGCAAGGGTGCGAAGACCATTCAATGAGGAAAGAATGGTCTTTTCAACAAATAGTGCTAAGACAACTGAATACCCATAAATAAAAGAATGAATTTGGACATGTATCTCATAACATATACAAAAATAACTCAAAAGAGATCAATGACTTAAATATCAGAGCTAAAATTATAATACTCTTAGAAGATAATTTAGGGGTAAATTTTATGACCTTGGATTTGTTAGTGGCTTCTTAGATATAACACTAAAATTATGAGAAACAAAGAAAAGGTAGAAAATTTGGTTTCATCAAAAGTAAACACATTCGTGCATCAAAGTATACTATCAAGAAAGTGAAAAGACAGTCCATAGAATAGAAGAAAATATTTCTAAATCACATATCTGATAACGTTCTAGTATCCAAAAAATACATAAAAGACAATTACAACTCAACAACAAAAAGGCAAATAACTCAGTTTAAAAATAGGAAAAATACATGAATAGACTTTTCTTCAAAAAAGATATAAAAATGGGCAATAAGCACATGAAATTATGCAACATCATTAATCATTAGGAAATATAAATCTAAACCAAAATGAGATACTACTTCACATCTACAAGGATGGCTAAACAATTTTTTTAATTAAAAACAAGAAAAATCACAAATACTGGTGAGAAATTGGAACACTTGTATACTGCTGGTGGGAATGTAAAATTGTTCAGCTGTTGTGGAAAACATTTTGGTGGTTCCACAAAAAGATAAACATAGCATTACCATATAACCCAAATATTTCACGAACAACTATATACCCAAAAGAATTGAAAACAGGTACTCAAACAAATACTTGTACACAAATATTCATAGTAGCACTATGAACAAAAGCAAAATAGCGAAGACAACCTATCCATCAATGGATGAATGGATAAGCAAATTGTAGTATATACATGCAACGGAATAATAAAGAGCAATGAATTACTGACACATGCTACAATGTGGATGAACTTTGTAAACATTATGCCAATTGAAAGAAGCCATACATGAAAGAATATACATTGTATGATTCCATTTATATGGAAATATACAGAAGACATAAATTTATAGAGACAAAACAGATAGGTAGTTGCCTGAGATGAGGGAGAGATGAGAATGTGTAGTAACTGTTTAATGGGTATGGAGTTTTCTTTTGGGATGATGAAAGTGATATTGAATTAGTTAAAGTGCTTGTATAACATTGTGAGTATACTAAATGCCACTGAATTGCTCACTTTTAAATGGTTGATTTTATGTTATATGGATTTTGCCTCAATAAAAAAGATGAGATACTGTTATCCATATATAGTCATTTATTATGGAGTATCTCTGGGATAATATATAAAGGGCTGGAATCAGCATTTGCTTCTCAGGATCAAATGACTATGAGTCAGAGGAGGAAGTGAGATATATGGATACTGTACGTCTTTTGTAGTGCTTGAATTCTTTACTGTTTACTTATCTTTATAATAAAAACATTAAAGTTTTCTTTTTTTAATAAGTAAAGTACTTTAAAAGTCATAGTAGCAACATTTGCTGATAAACATAGCCTTTGGATAAAGGAAAGCAGAGGTAGAGAAAGCAAACGACTATTTCTAGCAGTAATAAGAAGGTGGGGTAGAGGGTATGGTGAAACAGACTTTAAAAGAAGTTTAGAGAATGAGAATGGAATGGAAACATGTATATTGGCTACCATGAACGGTAGAAATCTAAAGAAAGTTAAGATCAGATGTGGTACATATATACAATGGTATATTGCTCAGCCATAAAAAGGAACGAAATTGGGTCATTTGCAGAGATGTGGATGGATCTAGAGACTGTCATACAGAGTGAAGTAAGTCAGAAAGAGAAAAACAAATATCGTATATTAACATATATGTGGAATCTAGAAAAATGATGCAGATGAATCTATTTGCAGGGCAGGAATAGAGACACAGACATAGAGAATGGACTTGAGGACATTGGGGGAAGGAGGGATGGATGAATTGGGATATTGGGATTGATATATATATACATGACTATGTATAAAATAGATAACTAATGAGAACCTACTGTATAACACAGGGAACCATACTTAGTGCTCTGTTGTGACCTAAATGGGAAGAAAATCCAAAAAAGAGGAGATATGTGTGTACATAGGGCTGATTCACTTTGCTATAGAGTAGAAACTAACACAACATTGTAAAACAACTATATCCCACTAAAAATTTAAAAAATAACTTTAAAAGGAAACAGAAAAGAAAGATCATTTAACCTTCCATCTTTCATTGCAGTTAATAGGGCCATGGCCCAATTATGCAAAACAAAACAAACAAAAACAATAACGGTACACCACTCACAGAGCAAACAGAGTATAAAACATTAATTTTAGCTAAATTTTTGAGCAACTACTAGAAACAAAGCAATATGGACCATTAAATAAAACAATCAGCAGTATAATGATGAAGTAATAATTCATATCAGGGGTGTCCACTAAAATCAAGATACAGCAGTTGTATTTCCAAAGTCAACTCTCTTTAAATTCATCTTATTGTCTAATCTTGTAGTTTCACAGGAGTGTAGTGGTATCTAGTATTGCAAGGTGATCTTGTGCTAAAAAGAATATGTATGCTAAAATTTGCCATCAAAATAGTATTCACAGTGCACCATCGAAATGTATCTCTTAAGGGAACTTCAGTGGTATTGGCTCCATTTGTAAAGCAAAGATTCTTTTATAATGGGTCCCCTGCCTTATGGACATAATTAGAATGGAATGTAGAGTTTCTTTTCAA
The DNA here is from genome assembly GCF_059928025.1 of Delphinapterus leucas. NCBI lineage: Eukaryota > Metazoa > Chordata > Mammalia > Artiodactyla > Monodontidae > Delphinapterus > Delphinapterus leucas. Next base: position 47,172,761 of record NC_143150.1, on the reverse strand, counting down.
AGAGAGTTCAATAATTCTCCATGATTAAAACTTTTTTAAACTATGTGCATATTTCTACAGTGCAGTATCAGCAGAAGTTTTCCAGTTTCCAAAAATAACCATCTAACACCTATAAACTTGAAAAACTATGCAGCACACACCCAGAGAAATGATAAATTGTTCAACTTCACTGTTTGGTAAGAAAAGGCTGTGTTGGACTTGAATGAATTAAACATCCTTAAATTAAATAGAAGAAAAACTACCAATAACAGAGATTTTAAACGGGCAAGAGATTTTAGAACTAGATGAAGAAAAAACAAAAACCAATTGGATTCTTAGAAAAGCATTCATTTTCAGCTTGGATAACATCCTTCTAAAGATTTTTCCCCTACATATTAATAGTATAAAAGTCCCAGGCTGTGATAACTCTAATTCAGAGCTATTTTGTGTTTGCTAAATGGACTGTGACAGGGATCTGAAACAGTGCTATACTACAGAAAATAATTAGTTGAGAACTAAATTGATAATTTTACCACTGAGAAGAGTGAACTGAAATCAACCTTCACTTCAATTTTGTGTAAAGAAGAAGTATAATTACCTGCACAGATAATAATCAGGAAAGATGAAAATACATTTCTCTCTTATCTGGTAGATAGCAAGCTACCTTGTTTAATCTGTTCACCTCTTGTACAGTAAAGATAACAAATTAGTTACTGTAATGCCATCAAAATCTCACCTCAGAGTAAAAACGTGAGGAAAAAATAAGGTTTTTTTTCTAATGTAATAATATACATTTCTTTGTTGGTATTCAGCCTAACCAGGCAAATTTATGGAATTTCTCTATGGTACTTTCTCCCAGGATATTAAGATAACAACATCATGGCAAAGTCACAAATTACTGGATGCTTCAATCTAGGCACAAAAGCATTGGAGTCATTATGATACTACTATGTTTTTTTCTTTTCTTCCTGATTTAAATCCATTGGCTGTTGCCTTTCTAATGCTGAAGGAATAGGACTTCTCTGGATTTCAGATATCAGTATCTACCATGGACATTTGTTTTATGCCTACACACTCTACGTCAATATTGCATTCACAGAAATTTGGGTCGACCGAATCAGCTGCAGCATGTATACACAGGGGCAGAGTTGGCAGGCCCCCAGGGCTCTCAGCTGCTCCTGTCACAGGCTGGTCTGTTGAGCTGCAAGTTAACACCAAGTTGCTGAGCCACAGATACTTCAGGCTGAAAAATCCCGTACTGCTTTGTGAAACAACTGGAAATTTGGATATTCAGATGAGGTAGCAAAAGTGTATGCAAGTGAAACTTCAGGAGGCCCTGAGAGTTGAATATTCCAATTGTCAAGCCACTGGCACAAATTTCACTGCGTTTATCTAAAGTGCTAGGGCAGATGGCCACATTCAATAATTTCACATTTCATCTGCAAGCCTGTAATTTAACTTAGGGCAGCAAAGAGCATGAGGTCTTGTTGCACAATAAAGATGCTAAGGTACAGGCTTCTTTGTTTCCTACCACAGTAACCTTTTTTCGGATGTGCTAAAATCATGTTGCTTTCATTTAATGTCTTTCATTCATGTCCCTAATCCCTCTAGATTATGAGGTGACAAATCTATAGTTTCAGAAGGACTAGGTTGAGATGGTGTGCTGCTTTGTATTATGTTGTTCTTCACAGTTCCTCCTGATTTGCCTTGTATGACAAGTACTATACAAAATAAAGCTGTATCCCATGATGAAAATACCTGAGACTTTTGTCTTATTTCCATTACTGTAGGAGGTGGGTCAAAAAGATCTTGCTGTGATTTATGTCAAAGAGTGTTTTTCCTATGTTTTATTCTAAGAGTTTTATAGTGTCTGATCTTACATTTAAGTCTATACTCCATTTGGAGTTTATTATTGTGTATGGCATTAGGGAGTGTTCTAATTTCATTCTTTTACGTGTAGCTGTCCAGTTTTCCCAGCACCACTTATTGAAAAGGCTGTCTTTTCTCCATTGTATGTTCTTGCCTCGTTTGCCATAAATTAGATGCCCATATGCACGTGGGTTTACCTCTGTGCATTTTATCCTGTACGATTGACCCGTATCTCTGTTTTTGTGCCAGTACCATACTGTCTTGATTACTATAGCTTTGTGGTATAGTTTGAAGTCTGGGAGCCTGATTCCTCCAACTCCGTTTTTCTTTCTCAAGATTGCTTTGGCTATTCGGGGTCTTTTGTGTTTCCGTAAAAATTGTAAAAGTTTTTGTTCTAATTCTGTGAAGAATGCCATTGGTAATTTGATAGGGATTGCATTGAAACTGTAGATTGCCTTGGGTAGTACAGTCATTTTCACAATAGTGATTCTTCTAATCCAAGAGCATGGTATATTTCTCCATCTGTTTATGTCATCTTTGATTTCTTTCATCACTGCTTTATAGTTTTCTGAGTATAAGGCTTTTGCTTACTTAAGCAGATTTATTCCTAGTTATTTTATTCTTTTTGTTGCAATGGTAAATGGCAGTGTTTCCTTAATTTCTCTTCCTGATTTTTCATTTTTGGTGTATAAGAATGCCAGATATTTCTGTGCATTAATTTTGTATCCTGCAACCTTATCAAATTCATTAATTAGTTCTAGTAGCTTGCTCGTGGCATCTTTAGGATTTTCTACGTATACTATCATGTCATCAGCAAACAGTGACAGATTTACTTCTTCTTTTCCAATTTATATTAATTTTTTTATTTTGCTTCTCTGATTGCTGTGACTAGGACTTCCAAAACTATGTTGAATAAGAGTGGCAAGAGTGGAAATCCTTGCTTTGCTCCTGATCTTCGTGGAAATGCTTTCAGTTTTTCACCATTGAGTATGATGCTTGCTGTGAGCTTGTCCTACATGGCCTTTATAAACAAATGGGACTCAATTAAGCTTAAAACATTTTGCACAGCAAAGGAAACCAAAAACAAGACAAAAAGACAATCCTCAGAATAGGAGAAAATATTTGCAAATGAAACAACGAAGGATTAATCTCCAAAATATACAAACAGCTCATGAAGCTCAATATCAAAAAAACAAACAATCTAGTTAAAAAATGAGTGGAAGTCCTAAATAGACATTTCGCCAAGGAAGACACACAGATGGCCAAGAGCCACATGAAAAGATGCTCAACATCACTAATTATTAGAGAAAGGCAAGTCAAAAGTACAATTATTAGAGAAAGGCAAGTCAAAATGAGGTATCAAGTCACGCCAGTTACAGTGGCCATTATCAAAAAATCTAGAAACAATAAATGCTGGAAAATGTGTGGTGAAAAGGGAACCCTCCTGCACTGTTGGTAGGAATGTAAATTGATACAGCCAGTATGGAGAACAGTATGGAGGTTTGTTAAAAAACTAAAAGTAGAACTGCCATATGACCCAGCAATTCCACTGCTGGGTGTATACCCTGAGAAAACCATAATTCAAAAAGAGTCATGTACCACAATGTTCATTGCAGCACTATTTACAATAGCCAGGACATGGAGCCAACCTAAGTGTCCATCGACAGATGAATGGATAAAGAAGATGTGGCACATATATACAATGGAACATTACTCAGCCATAAAAAGAAATGAAATTGAGTTATTTGTAGTTAGGGGGATGGACCTAGAGTTTGTCATACAGAGTGAGGTAAGTCAGGAAGAGAAAAACAAATACTATATGCTAACACATATACATGGAATCCAAAAAAAAAAAAAATGGTACTGATGAACCTAGTTGCAGGGCAGGAATAAAGAGGTAGATATAGAGAATGGACCTGAGGACATGGGGTGGGAGGGTAAAGTGAGAGTACATCGACATATATACACTACCGAATGTAAAATAATTGGCTGGTGGGAAGCAGCAGCATAGCACAGGGAGATCGGCTTGGTGCTTTGCGATGACCTAGAGGGGTGGGATAGGGAGGATGGGAGGGGGGCTCAAGAGGGAGGGCCTATGGTGACACGTGTATGCATATGGCTGAGTCACCTTTTTTTGCAACAGAAACTAAGTACTGTGAAGCAATTATACTCCAATAAAGATCTATTAGAAAAATATGCTCAGAATATTAAATTATTTTTAAAAAGTAAAAAAAAAAAAAAAAAAGAAAGAAAACAAAATTTCCTGAGACTTAAAGTCACTAACCGAAATGGATTGGCATGTGGGACTCCATCAGGTTTTCATAGCATTTAGGTGAATTGACAGCTGGATTAATCCACTTCCCAAGTAGGACCAAAAATTCTCAAGGGGGATAAATAGAAAGTCTCCAAATCTTTTGGGGGGTAAGAAAAGAGCTCTACAATCTTGATACAATCTCGAGGATATGCGGAGGAGGAAGGGTAAGCTGTAACAAAGCGAGAGAGAGGCAGGGACATATATACACTACCAAACGTAAGGTAGATAGCTAGTGGGAAGCAGCCGCATAGCACAGGGAGATCAGCTCTGTGCTTTGTGACCGCCTGGAGGGGTGGGATAGGGAGGGTGGGAGGGAGGGAGACGCAAGAGAGAAGAGATATGGGAACGTATGTATATGTATAACTGATTCATTTTGTTATAAAGCAGAAACTAACACACCATTGTAAAGCAATTACACTCCAATAAAGATGTAAATAAATAAATAAATAAATAAAAGTGTGCAAAGAGGAAAAAGAGGAGATGATTAGAGCAATGAATGGCATGAGAAAACAAAAGGAAGCAGGAGGGTAATGCAGGTGGCTAGAATCAGTAAAAACCACAGTAGATAATACCTTCTGACTGAGTGTGTTATAAAAACCTACCATCTTAAGAGAGATGGTAGGGAAGATTACTGCTTTAATCATGGAAACTTCGAGTTTCTTAATGACTCCTTGGAGAAAGGGGAAGTGTTTACTACCACACTAGACAAGTTTAAACTAAAAGGGAAGGTGAAAAGAAAAACTCAGGAATCGAAAATTATGCACCATTTCCCTCTCTGCGTGGTAGAAAAAAATCTCAGAGATATTAATAAGGAATAAAATCACAGAAGTTTCAGGAAACTAGGAACTTGTCAAAGTAGCCAATGAATATTCAGAAAGGTCACTCATTCAGATAGATTTTTTTTAGATTCAGGCTGGAAGCAAAGGCATTTTAGGATGAAGCAGGCAGAGTTGAAACCTACTCTCTAGATATGCAAAAAAGGATCATATATTTCCCAAAATTCCAGGCAGATGAATTATTTGAGAGAAAAAATTGGCTAGAGAGGACTCTGAGTATAGAGAGTGGATAGAAAGACTGGAATCTTTTTATTTTATGAGTTTTATTCTGATCCAGAGAAATGTGTTGAGTAGCAGCTTGTGGTCTCAGGTAAAGTAGGAAGGAGAAACAAATGTAATGTTAACATACAACTCTCTTTGGCAGATTATATTGGAATGTTGCAAGTGCCGGGACCACAAAAAAAATTAGTGTATCTAAGGTTCAAGTTCATATGCCTTCCTATGTAACCATTTGTTTGTAACATTCTCTGCTGCTTACACTTTTCCCTTCTTAATTCTGAGTCTTGTTCCCCAATGTACAATATTAATCACTATCTCATATTAAATTGATACTCTAACAACAGAGATAGATGAATGGTTCAATGAACTATTTGGAGAAGAGCCAAAGATACATAATGAAAAAGCAGGTTTAGAATTTCATATATAAACTATATTGAGAATGAAGCCAAGTATGCCTGCTGGATTCTAGACCACTATCCATGTTTGAAATGAAATGTGACAGTTTACTTATAGGATGTTATCACAAATGACTCCAAACATAAATACATGAAAAAATATTAAAATAAGGAACTGCATTCAGTTCACTCCTACAAAATCAGGGTGTCAAAAACATAATTAATTATGACAAAATGTGAAATTAATAGAAACATTAATTTTACATTTGAATATCCAAGAAAACCGGTTTTTTGCACCTGGATTTGTATCAACAGCAAGATGAAGAAAAGTATACATCTCAATCACAGTGTTATAAGGAAAAATAAAAATGATCATGCAAAATTTATATAAAAACTTAAGAATAATGAAAGTTAATTAATAATATTAATAAGTTACTTATACAAAACATTGCTTTCAACAAATATAATTAGAGAGAGAAGGGAAAGAAGAGTTGTTTCGGTGCTTTATAAACTTTCCCTTTCTAAACAATTTATTCTAAAATAAACAGTTCTTCATTGAGGGAGCTATAGTTCAGGGTTAGTTGTGTCTCCCATGTGCAAATTTTGTTTTAGTTTTATTGAGATATAATTGACATATAACATTATGTAAGTTTAAGGTGCACAACTTGTTGATTTGATACACTTATATATTGCAAAATGATTACCACCACAGCATCAGCCAACACTTCCATCGTGGCACATAATTACCACTTCTATTTTTGTGGTGAGAACATTTAAGATCTACTCTCTTATACACATTTATTTTATTTTGAAATAATTCCAAAATTACCAAAAATGTATCAAGGATAGTACAGAGAACTCCCAAATAGATTTTACCTAGATTTTCCAAATTAAAATTTTTGATTCATGTGTACCCTCTCTCCTTCCTTCCATTACCTATCTATCTATCTCTATCTGTCTATCTATCTATCTATCTATCTATCTATCTATCTATCTATCTATGTATCATCTATCTTCTGTATCCACAGCCACAATAGTACATAATGCTCTGTCCTCATGTTCTCAGTGTGTCACAATTGGAGGCATACAATGACAATCTGTGATTTACTGATGATATTAATTTTGGTCACCTGGTCAAGGTGTTGTCAGGTTTCTCCATTATATAGTTACTAGCTTTTCCCTTGTAACGAATAATATCTCTTTGCAAAGACATGTTGACGTCATGCCATTACTCTGCTCCTCATCAAACTCTCACCTCTCCTCCCCAGATTTCACAATCACTGATGATTTTTGCCTGAAACAATATTTATGATGGTGGTTATACAATGATGATTTCTGATCCCCTCCCAACACTACCATGTCCTTCACATTTATTAGTAAGCATTCTTCTCTAAGAAAGTACTTCTCCACCTTTCTTAATATGTATTTTTAATCATCCACCTCTTTAAGATCAGCATGAACTCATGGATTCCTCTTTCTGTTATATTAGGACAAAGTTTAATTCTTAGAATAGTATGCAATGCCCTGCTACAAGATGCTGCCTACTGAAGAAGGTTCATATCCTGCCACTAACCTACAAACATTCCATACTTAAAGCCATACTGAAATTCTTAAGTTCTTTAAATACAGCATGATCTCAGTGCCCCCCAAGTCATTGTAAATGCTTTTCCTGGAACACAGTTTCTCCTTTAACAGCGTCTCCAATTCTATCTCTTCCTTTAGGTGTCAACTAATATTTTATTACCACCAGAAAGATTTCCCTGAATTTTAGTTTCCATACTTGTAAAATTGAAGTTAATAGTGTCTATCCAAAATAGGTGCCCTTAGTAGATATGCAATAGAAGTTAATTTATCTTCCCTCCATTCTCTTCTCTCTCTCTCCGCCTAGATTGTAAATTCCTGTAGGGCAAGAATTATCTTTTGTTTTTCTCTCTGTCCACAAGGTCTTGCACATATTAAATGCTCAATAAATATTTACTGAATTAAGCGGTGCAAAAGCATACTTAATACTCATTAATTATAAATTATTTTATAATAAACATACTTATGTGACTGTACTCCCTGGACATCAACTAAAGCAGCTTAAATGAATTTAATGAAATGTACAATGAAATGTGAGACATGGAGATTCTTCTTCTGTAGAGGTATTACAAAATACTCATTCAGTTCTGGAAAATATAGACACTTCAAGGAGGAAGTGAACAAGGAAAACAGGTAATTATTTCCTTCTCAGAATCATGGCAAAACTCAAGTGTCCAAAATCACAAAAATAAATTCTTCCAACAAACATCTTTCAAGCAATATGTGAAAGTAATATCCTGCTTTTAGAATATACTTCTTATTAAACAATTTTTAACTTTTAATTTTATAATATTTTCAGATTTGCAAAATTTGCAAAATGGTACAAGGATCCTTGTATACTCTCCACCCATCTTCCCCAAACTTTACCATCTTACATAACCATAATACACTTATCCAAATCAAGACATTAATGCTGATACAATACAATACCTTTAATTAATCCACAGACCTCATTTAAATATCGCCAATTGGGCCACTAATATCCTTTTAATTTTCCAGGATCTAATCCAGTATTTCACATTGCATTTAGTTCATGTCTTTTTAGTATTCTCCAATATAGGACAATTTCTCAATCTAATTTTGTGTTTCATGACTATATTAATTTGCTAGGGCTGCCATAAAAAAAAATACAACAGAGTTGGTGGCTTATATAAGAGAAATATTTTCTCACAGTTCTGGAGCCTAGAAGTCTGAGATCAAGGTGTTATCAGGGTTGCTTTCTTCTGAGATATCTCTCCTAGGCTTGTAGATTACCATCCTCCTCCAGTGTCCTCACGTAGTCTTCCTTCTGTGCCCTCTCTGTGTCATAATCTTTTCTTTTAAGAACACCAATCATTTAAATTAAAGCCCACTCATAAGATTTAATTTTCCCTTAATTACCTCTGTACAGGTCCTATCTCCAAACATAGTCAAATTCTAAGGTACTAGGGGTTAGAACTTCAACAATGAACTTTGCGGGGGGGGTCACAATTCAGCTTATACCAATGACTTTGACATTTTTGAAGAATACTGACTAGCTATTTTATAAAATATTTATTCAGTTTCTCTAATGTCCCCTTATGTTTATAGCCAGGTTACATGTTTTTGACAATAACACCCCAGAAGTGAAAACTGTGCCCTTTTCAGTGCATCATATCAGAAGGTATATGATATTGATATGTCATATTATGGTACTTTTAACTTTGATTACTTAGTTAAGGTGGTGTCTCTCAGATTTATTCACTGTAAAATTACTCCATCTTCCTTTAATAAGTAACTATCTTGTATAAACATCCCTATAGTATGCATATTTTTGTCTATTAATTTCAACATCCACTGATGATCCTTGTCTATGGCAATTATTGCATACCAAATGACAGTTTTCCAGTTCCATCAATTATTTTTCATTTATCAATTAGAATACTATATTAAGAAAAATTTTCTTTTCTTTCCCATTTATTTTTATTAAATTATTCACATTTATCAATGTGGACTCCAGGATATTTCCTCTATTCACAAGTTACATTCCATTGTTTTAATTATTCATTTCATTGCTTTAATACATTGGACATTAGAAGATCCTTCAACTTGGCTCCTGTGTCTTTTAGACAAGTTCCCATTAATTTTTGAGCATTTCCATACTTTCTTATATAGCTAAATGTTCTAGACTCATTAGTACTTTCAGTGACCCAATCCTGGAATCAGCCATTTCTCTAAGGAACCCTGTTTCCTTGTAGTGAAGAATTGTATTTAAAATCTAAGACATCCATTACTACTATCAGAAATGCCCACACATCCCTGTAGCAACTGGTATATAAAGGACTTTGGCCAAATGACCAATTATTTAACAATTCATAGTACTATTCTCAATATTTCTCAAATATTTCCTTTACATTAGAACAAAATTTTAAACAGTATTCTAGGATCCAATTATTTTGGACTAATTTGGTCAATCATATTGTTTCTTCTTCCAAAACTCCAGAAATATGTGAGTCTCTACTCAGCAAAGAATACATATACCATTCAAAAGTTATTTTTTCAAATAAAGGGGATTGTCTGTTTCCTCTAAACTAGATTTAAAATTGTGTGCACAATATACAGTTGAAGGATTTTGAAGAAGGAGTAATAATGCAGCCTAACTTGTCTCATTACTTATTTTGTCACCTGTAGGATTCTCTACACTATTTTTTTCTTTACGAGAACTAATCCCCAATCCCCTTCACAGCTCTTTCTACAAGGCATTTTGAGTTTTGCATTACCACAACAAAGAAAGCCGTGCGAGAAAAAAAAAAAGGAAGAAGAGAAAAGAAAATGTTTACAGAGGAAAAAAATTCCCTCTCCTTCATTGTGGTTTTCTGTGTATAATCTTAGTTTGGCAATCGCAGTAACATCCATTAAGTTCTTGATGAATAAAATGTGTCACTCATAAACACTTCCAGAAGTTCCCTGATAGTTGTCAGAAAAGTATTTGCCAGCTATTCAAATAAAGACAGATTACTTGGATAGCAAAGGCAATCTGGCTTTCAATACCAGCATCTGGCCACTTACTAATATCTTTATCTCCCTGAAATCTCGAGAAGATTAAAGTTTTCCTGAAGTGGAGTCTCAGGTGTTCATTTTTGTAACCTAGCCCAGATTCCAGCCTTTCATTCCCCAGCCAAGGAAATACTCTACAGAAAAGATTGTTTTTTTGTGTGTTCATCAGAGCTCAGTGGCATTCTCACAAATAGATGTGTTTTCAACCAAGCATAAACTTCCAATTTTATGTTGAATTTAACCTATCTCCCTTTTGGTAAAAGAATAAAAATTATCATTTTTGACAACACTACAGTATGTGGCCTCCACACAGGCTGTGAAATAATTTCTCTAATGTCTTAATTAATGGGTTTATTTTTCATGCAGGATGTGTGTAATGAAACCGCCATGTTTCTCCTTCATCCAGCTGTATAGAATACTGCAGTGTTTTTGACTCTGATTGTATCAGAAATATAAACTTTACTTTTAAGAGTGTTGGGAGCTCTTAGAAGGTTCTCAATTGTTCTCACTTTCACTTTCTATTTTTTCAAAATCATAGTGTGATTTCCCAGACAATACATTTAGGAATGGTGGAGGAGGATAGGAAGGAGTGAGCTATGGTCTTTGGTCTCTTTGGAATTAATTTTTAACTTTTTTTCATCTTATCTTTCTCTTCGTGACACTGGAGTTCTGCTTCTATCAGTGTGTCTCTTTCTCTCACAGGTGATTTCCCTTTAATATACATACCTCTCTAGTGGCTGGCCAAATCTTCTGTAACTGTTCAAATATTTTCAAATGTTACACAGATTTTATGAGTCCACAGTATATAGACAAAGAGAATGAGAATATGAACTAAAATTTTCCTTTGTATTAGGCTTGTCTATTACTTAGACTTCAGTAAATTTCATTATGACCCTGGGCTTGCAACCACTGTTATTTTGTATAGTTAATAATATATTTATATATTTCTTAAAATGGTGTGGAAGATATGAGTAGTAGTTGAGATTGTGTTGGTTGACCAACTAGACATGCTTTTCTAAAATAATGTATGAGAACTTTGCACTAGATTTGGGAGCATGGGAGTAATTCAATTACCTGTCCCTTTTCCCTCAGCCTTCAAGGGTCAAATCTTAAGAGTAATTAGTAGCCTCCAGTAGTGTGGTACAAATGCTTGAGGCAATAGTGCCAGATGTGAGAAACGGCTTGCTGAGAAGCCCATAGAGGGAGCTGGAAACAAGGGTGAAGCCATGAATTCAGACTGTGGGAGCCTGTTTATTACCAGATACTCTGTTTTGCCAAAGAAAAAGGACAGGTACCGATATCCCATGAAGAGAGCTAACTGCTCAATATGGCAGAAAAGAAATAGGGGTTCTTCTTTAGCTTAGACCTCTGCTAGAGTTAGTTACTTCTATAGTAAATCCTCTGTGATTACTGTAATTTGCATTAGAATTTATGGAACAGTTCGTAACTTAAACCATAGCATATGTCTCCCTCATATGTGTCCTAACTAAAGGACACCCTGCAGAGATATCCTTTGCAGGATACCTAGGATAAAATACACCTAGAGCCAATGCAAAATATTAAGTTTTAGCAATTACCTCTGTAATTAGAGATAAAATAATGAAAAAGAAATGTTGCTGCTTTCTTGGGTGAGGAAAGGGGTAAAAGAAGAAATGTACTCCCTTGTAAAGCTTAATGACTTTTCCTATGGAAGGAATACTTTTAGAGTCTCATTAATAATAGTTCTCCAAATATGCAAAATTTTATGGGTAACATACCTTTGTAAAAAAAGAAAAAGAAAAAAGAACAACAACAAAACAAACAAAAAACCCTTCAATTTACAAAAATAAAGAAAACTACGAAGCTCTCCTCACCTCATTTGCAGTAACACTCCTTATCAGCTTTCTTCTTCCCCTACTTTCTCTCTTACCTCCTTAGTTACATTTTTGAAGCCTCCCTGTTTTTATTTTTCTTTTTTTTATGGCTCTATAACTTTCACAGGTGTACTGGAAATACTGTGTCCTGACTTTTCATGCTTACTATTAGTAGTAATTCTGCAAAATTGTGTGCCACTAACAGAGGGAGCATATTGTAGAGGTGAAAAGACCAGGCTCCAGAATCAGACTGCCTGGGTTTAAGTTCCGGCTCTGCCACTCACATCTCTATGTCTCAATTCTCTTTTATCTGTGAAATGAGGACAATCATAGCACATGTAAAACCTTTAGATACATATATATATACATGACCACTATATATTAACTTTTTATTGGTATCTACATACATACATACATGGTCACGATATATTAACTTTTTATTGATATCTCCACAGTGCAACAAAGAGCATGGGGTTTCTCAAAGGAAAGCAGTTATTATATATATAAAAAAATTTTAATAAAACCACCTATAGATTGTTTATATAACTGGTATTTACTCAACTACTTCTTAAAAAATATCCCAATCACTTCAAACTACCTTGGAGGCAGTATGGTAAAAGAGGAAGAACACCATTTTTATTTAGAAAACCTGCATTCAAATTCCAGTTTTAACATTTACTTGCTGTGTAACTATATGCAAGTTTCTTAGTCTCTCTAAGCCTCACTCTCTTTATTTGTAAAATAAGGATAATAATAGTACTGAGTGGGCTTCCCTGGTGGCGCAGTGGTTGAGAGTCCGCCTGCTGATGCAGGGGACACGGGATCGTGCCTGGGTCCAGGAAGATCCCACAGGCCACGGAGTGGCTATGCCCGTGAGCCATGGCCGCTGGGCCTGCACGTCTGGAGCCTGTGCTCCGCAACGGGAGAGGCCACAACAGTGAGGGGCCCGCGTACCGCAAACAAACAAACAAATAATAGTACTGACCTCATAAGATTGTTATGAAGCTTAAATAACACATAGGAAATACTTAATAATAGACATTTGCATGTTAAATGCTCAAAAATATGAAAAGCTCTGTAATCAGACTTCCTGGGTTCATATCTGTGCTGGTTATTTTTATGTGTGAACCTGGAGGGTGTTTCTGGATGAGAGTAACATTTAGATCAGTGGCCTTTGAGTATGCACATAATCCTTCATAATGTGGGTGGGCCTCATTTAATCAGTTGAAGGCCTGAATAGAACAAACAAAAACAAACCCTCCCAGAGCAAGAGAGAATTATCCAGCAGCCTGTCTTTGGACTTCATCTGCATCATTAACTCTCCTGAGTCTCAAGCCTGCTGGTCCACAATGCAGACTTGGACTAGCCAGCCATCATAATTGTCTGAACCAATTCCTTATAATAAATCTCTTTCTATTAATAAGCACATATTATTGGCTCTGTTTCTCTAGAGTGCTCTCACTAATACAATGTCTCAGCTCTGCAACTCACTGCCTCTGTGATCTTATACAAATTTTGTCATCACTCTGAGCCTCATTTTTTCATCTCCAAAATGGAAATAACAACGCCTTCCTCACTTGCTTATTGTAAGAATCAAGTGAGTTAAAGTCTATACTGTGCCTAGTAGGTGATTTGGGAACTAAGAAGCACTCAGGGTATGAGCTTTATGGAGTACCTGAAAACAGGAGTCACTTTTTCCCCAGATGAGAATATGGATGTTTGCAGTTCTTTATTGTGTTCAAGAATTAAAAGGGCAAACTGCATTGATTGTCAGTATAAATTATTTCAGAAAGTTAAGGCAGGTCCCAAAGATAAAAACTTTGGAGTATGGGAAAATTTTCACTATTTTCCCAGATCTAGCAGAGCTCCATCATGTGAGGACAATGCAATTTTAGTGTACAATATTACCTTAGGGAACTGGAGCCATGCTTCTGACAAGTTTCTGTATCTTAATTTTGTATATCATTGTTTTCTCAGATGGCATTCATGAGGTTCTTTTTCCCCCATGAAAATGTCCCCAAGACACCTGCTCAGTTTATTTTGTAAAAGAGCATATAAAACAAAACAGAACAGAACATGAGGTTTCCTGCTTTGACAAAACCTCTTTTGATATTGTGGAAATTAAAAAAAAAATCATATATTATTTCTCCAGTGAGCCAAAACCTTCACAGAATGGCAAAAATATCCAGACTCTAACACACAGGGAGACAAAGAGACAATGTTGACGTTTCCCTGCATTAATGGTGGGTGGTCAGGGCAGGCTGCACGTTCACCTTGATCGAGCCTCAGGGTGGAATGTTGGGTCACCAGCGGAGCTGGCTGCCAAAGTGAGGACAGGGGCACAATGTTCATTGGCTTTGGGGACCTTGGTACTTCACTGAGGATGGATGAAAAGAGAGGATGAGGAGCTCCCAACCCTGGTTGGGGGCGTGGTGAGGTGGGGGAAGGTCACAGACCTGCTGGGTGGCACTCAGTTCTTGACCTCATCTTTGGTTTTCCATATTGAGCAGAATCTCTGTGTTGGAAACACTGTTACTTCCACAGAGGGCATAGTCCTGGATTCAGCCATACAGGTCCTGAGCCCCATTATCTAAAGTCCTGGAGTACGGAGAACTTGAATCTGAAACTATGTATGTGTGGTCCTATGGTGTCTTCCCAACCAACCTGTAATGGTTCTAAAATCACTGTATAGATTAAACACAAGTACTTGCTTACTGCACTGTTACTCTGTGTTACAAATTGGGCTATGTTCTCCATTTCACTCTATAACGCCTCTATGAGGTAGGTACTATATTTACCCGATTTTACAAATGTGGAAACTGGGGCATTTTAAAGAGTATGCACTTTACCAAAGTATACAAAATCCCATGCTCTAATCTAGTAGTTCTCAAATTCCACTGCAATCAAAATCACTTTAAATATATATATATATATGTATATATATATATATATATATATATATATATATATATATATATATATATATATATAACTGGTCCAATTCCCAGAGATTTCAATTAAATTTGTGGTTGGGCCGAGGTATCAATCATAAAACAAAAAACAAAACTAACTTCCCCAAATTATTCTAATGTGCAGCCAGAGTTGAGAAGCCCTGTTCTAAGCCATTACACTATATCAGTGTTTTCCAAAATTGTTTTAACTCTCCAGTAAGAGACTTATTTTACATTATAACTCAGTAGATAGATATAAAACTGAAACAAAAATTCACAAAACAATATTTATGCTTACTACCTGCAAGCATTTGTTTATTTTCTATTCTAGTCTAGTCTATAACATTTTGCATTGCTGGTTGCAACCTACTGAATTGATTTTACAACCCATTGACTGGTTGCTAATCAGGGTTTGAAAATCACTGCTCTTTACACTGCTTAATAAAAATGTGCCTCATTTTGCTACCTCTCCCTGCTGTATATTCTAGTTGAGCCTCACTCTCCACATGAAAGGCCACTCATTCCTTGAGTGCTGAGAGACCATTCCCATCTACTTCCATCCCGGCATCCTCCACTCATTCTACATCCTCCTCTTACAGTTGGTTGCCTACACATGGAAATTGACTCTGTCACATTTTCTTCAAGCATATGATTCTTACAGCCAATCAGGTTATGACTCAAGAAAAATGACACTTTTAGGTCCAAGAACTGGCGACAAGTTCATAAAATTTATTTCATTCTGGAGCAGAAAAAACCCAATACTATTAGCTTTCTATTGTTGTGTAACAAATTACCACAAATTTAGTGGCTTGAAACAACAGGTTCCACAGGTCAGATATGGAGGAACAGGTTAGTTAGATCATCTGCTCAAGGTCTCACCAGGATGAAATCAAGGTGTTAGCTGCAGCTGTGATCTCATCTGGGGCTCAAGTTCTTCCTCCAATCTCAAGAGTTCAGTTATTTGGGGCTGTGGCTGTAGAACTCATGGTGGTTGGCTTCTTCAAGGTCAGCAGAACTCTCTTTACAGGAATGGTTCAGTCCCTTTTATAATGGCCAACCTGATCAGGCCACACCCACCCATGATGATCTTCCTTGTGATTAAGTATTAAAAATCAACTAGTTAGTAATCTAATCGTGAGAGTGATATCCCATTCACAGTTCCTACCTATACTCAAGGAGTGGGAATCATATAGGGTGTGTACATTGAAGTCTTAAGGATCATCTTAGAATTCAGCCTGCCACACCAACCATCTCTTTTTTTTCCAAGATCTTTCCTGGTTGTAGCACTGAAAGTCCCACATCCCCAGGGAAAACGCTTGGTCACAGGAAAACTGGTACAGTTGGTTACCTTACCAGTAGAAACTGAAGTCTCTCAGCTAGCACTTTTTATGTTCCATACCTAATGAAAGTCCAATTACAGGGAACCTGGATATGGAGTTTGTTCCTGTTCTCCTCTAATAAAATTTTTGTAAAGATGGATTATCAAGTAGTGTTCCTATGGTTAGATGCCTCAGAGTCAGCATCACAGAAACACTTGACCAAAATTTTATATTTCTCTTGTGGCATATTCCACCTACTGTGCACACAAACAATGTTCACAAATGGAACACTATGGAGAGGAAAGGAATATCACATTTTTATGGTTCCTTTTGAATGCATTATGTGTAAATTAATAAATGCAGTTTTATCTCAGTAGTGTAAGTAAAATTCTAAGTGTAGGCAACAATGGCTAAAGTTACCAGTGCTTTCAGATCAATCTAATTTAAATTTCAAACATCACTAATTAACATAAATCTTCTTTTTTCTCCCTCAATATTTGTTTTACACATTCACACCTAAATTCAACAAACATGGTAGCTTAATAAAATAATACAAGAATTTTAGAATAATAAATGTGGTACTGCAACAACACTGAATTACAGTTTACTAGCACTTTTACTGCCTTCTTTCTCCCCCCCCTTTTGAATATTTTAAGGCAAATAAAAACAAAAGGAAAAGGTGAGCTTCTGATTAAAAGCAAACCTTAATTTTATATTTCATTATGCACTATGCTTTCTTCCCATGATTGGAAAATTATTTTCTAAATCAAAAACTTAAACCAAGACAGTTGGTTCCTATTTATTTCTATACAGATTATTTTACATCATTTAAAATTGGAATGCAAATTCCAAGGTAAAAACTTAGAATATTTCCTCCCACAGTAGAATATAAGTTTTCAGCTTTTATAGGATATTAGTTCCCTGGAATTCTTGGCACTGGGATGTGATTCTTTGTATTGCCTTTGTCTATTTGGAAGGATAGATCAATGGCCATTGTTCTTTTTATTATTTGATTCTAGCTTGAACTTCTCTCTCTGTTTCATATGCCTTGGAACAAATTCAGTCGCATAAAAACACAGTCCTTAGACACCCACTTATTATAAATGACTTCTCATCCTACTTTTCATAGGTTTTACCATCAGCTCAAGAAATATCTTCAGAATATTAACAGACTTAAAAAATTCCACTCAAAATGACATTTGACTTTTCATTTAAAATTTCAGATGCTTTTCTTTTTCATATGAATATTCACTGCCCATATCTCCTCTCATTTCCTTTCCAAAGGTCGACTTCAGCATGTAGGTGACAATCATTTGTTACTTCATGTCAAACGTTTCTAATATAATGAGTTTATGTGTTGATTTTTAGTTTTTGTTTTGTTTTTTCCTGTGGAAGAAGAATCTGTTGAGCTTTCTAGTCTGACCAGTAATCAAACCTCAGCAAGACAATACTTCACTGTCCTGATGCCTTGCCATCATAAGCAAGGAGGCCATGTCACCACCCCAAACCTGGAAAATCTGTTTTCTCACTTTCCATCTTTTAGACATTAAAGTTGATTTATTTGAAGAAGCACTTAGAAGGAAAGAGGACAAGGATTTAATACACATCATGGGATTCTGTAGTATATGCCTCACTGTATCTTAGTAAAACATATTTTAACATAATTGGTAATTCTGGAATCCTTCCCAGAAGCATAGAAGTGCCTACAATGGGGGTAAAACTGAACTGCCAATGCTAAATCCAGACACATATTTCAGACTCTTAATTCCACCATATGAAAATGTCTTTCCAGGCCTTAAAAATAAAGAAAAACACTTCATTCAGAATGTTTAAGTATATCAAAGAGCACTGTTTCCTGGTTACTGCCAATGTTCACTGTTAAACACAGGGAGCCTGGAAGGAAACACAGATTGTTTAGAAATAGAATATTCATCAAGATATAATGGCTGATAATTATATTGCTTCATTCCCAAGTTGTTTCCCAAAGAAATGTAAAACAACACATACATGGTGGCATCATATAACCACCAACTGGCCGAAAGTACTTACTAGGAAGAAAATCAGCTTTTAAAAGGAACACAAAAAGGAATAGACATACTTCACTCTGTATGACAGACTCTAGGTCCATCGACCTCATTACAAATAGCTCAATTTCGTTTATTTTTATGGCCGAGTAATATTCCATTGTATATATGTGCCACATCTTCTTTATCCATTCATCTGATGACGGGCACTTAGGTAGGTTTCCATCTCCGGGCTATTGTGAATAGAGCTGCAATGAACATTTTGGTACATGACTCTTTTTGAATTTTGGTTTTCTCAGGGTATATGCCCAGTAGTGGGATTGCTGGGTCATATGGTAGTTCTATTTGTAGTTTCTTAAGGAACCTCCATACTGTTCTCCATAATGGCTGTATCAATGTACATTCTCTGCAACAGTGTATGAGGGTTCTCTTTTCTCCACACCCTCTCCAGCATTTATTGTTTCTAGATTTTTTGATGATGGCCATTCTGACTGGTGTGAGATGATATCTCATTGTAGTTTTGATTTGCATTTCTCTAATGATTAATGATGTTGAGCATTCTTTCATGTGTTTGTTGGCAGTCTGTATATCTTCTTTGGAGAAATGTCTATTTAGGTCTTCTGCCCATCTTTGGATTGGGTTGTTTGATTTTTTTGTTATTGAGCTGCATGAACTGCTTGTAAATTTTGGAGATTAATCCTTTGTCAGTTGCTTCATTTGCAAATACTTTCTCCCATTCTGAGGGTTGTCTTTTGGTCTTGTTTATGGTTTCCTTTGCTGTGCAAAAGCTTTGAAGTTTCATTAGGTCCCATTTGTTTATTTTTGTTTTTATTTCCATTACTCTAGGAGGTGGGTCAGAAAGGATCTTGCTGTGATTTATGTCATAGAGTGTTCTGCCTATGTTTTCCTCTAAGAGTTTGATAGTTTCTGGCCTTACATTTAGGTCTTTAATCCATTTTGAGCTTATTTTTGTGTATGGTGTTAGGGAGTGATCTAATCTCATACTTTTACATGTACCTGTCCAGGTTTCCCAGCACCACTTATTGAAGGGGCTGTCCTTTCTCCACTATACATTCTTGCCTCCTTTATCAAAGATAAGGTGACCATATGTGTGTGGGTTTATCTCTGGGCTTTCTATCCTCTTCCATTGATCTATCTTTCTGTTTTTGTGCCAGTACCATAGTGTCTTGATTACTGTAGCTTTGTAGTATAGTCTGAAGTCAGGGAGAGAAAGACAAATACCAGACATATATATATATATATATATATATATATATATATATGGAATTTAAGAAAAAAAATGTCATGAAGGACCTGGGGTAGACAGGAATAAAGACACAGACCTACTAGAGAAAGGACTTGAAGATATGGGGAGGGGGGAGGATAAGCTGTGACAAAGCGAGAGAGTGGCATGGACATATATACACTACCAAACGTAAAATAGATAGCTAGTGTGAAGCAGCCGCATAGCACAGGGAGATCATCTCGGTCCTTTGTTACCACCTAGAGGGGTAGGATAGGGAGGGTGGGAGGGAGGGAGATGCAACAGAGAAGAGATATGGGAACATATGTATATGTATAACTGATTCACTTTGTGATAAAGCAGAAAATAACACACCATTGTAAAGCAATTATACTCCAATAAAGGTGTTAAAAAAATCACTTTCTTCCTGAAAAAAAAAAGATATACATGCACCCCAATGTTCATCGCAGCACTAGTTACAATAGCCAGACCATGAAAGCAACCAAAATACCCACCAACAGTACAATGTAATACTACTCAGCCATAAAAACGAATGAAATAATGCCATTTGCTGTGACATAGATGGACCTAGAAATTGTCATACTGAGTGAAGTAAGTCAGACAGAGAACAACAAATATCATATGATATCGCTTATATGTGGAATCTAAAAGAAGGGTACAAATGAACTCATTTACAAAACAGAAATAGAGTCACAGATGTAGAAAAGAAACTTATGGTTACTGGGAGGGAAAATGTGGGGGGGAGGGATAAATTGGAAACTGGATTGACATATACACGTTACTGTATATAAAATAGATAACTAATAAGAACCTACTGTATAGCATAGGGAACTCTACTCAATACTCTGTAATGACCTATATGGGAAAAGAATCTAAAAAAGAGTGGATATATGTATATGTATAACTGATTCACTTTGCGTACAGCAGAAACTAACACAACATTGTAAATCAAACATACTCCAAAAAAATTAATTTAAAAAATTGAAGGAAAAGGAATAGACAATAAACATCCAGTATTTGATAAACTCATGGAGAAGCCAAATACTCCTCAAGTTGCCTCTAATTAATTAATTAATTAATGTATTTATTTATTTATTTGCAACTGAGATTAAATTTAAACCACCTCAAATCTAAGGAATGCTGGCAGCTGAGATTCTGGTAACTTTGTAAACAAGTCCACCATGTGTCAATCTATCTTTTAGCCTTGACAAATTTTGAAGGATTGGTTCACTAAGTTTGTTCACTCCTTTATGAACCTTGTCCAAATAGACTATTTTATGTATTCATTTGGTGACATTATCTGAACATCCCAACATTTTTAAAGAGGCTTCTGCTTCCTGGTGGCTGAGTAAACTTCATTTAGAACATACAGATATATTTAGGGATATGCCTAATGGCATATGGTTTAGATAATGTATATACACTGGCTTAGACAATTTCATTTGGCATTGAGAGATTCCAGCACCTGTCTTCCCAGAGAAACTATCAACTTATAAAACTGGAAACCTGGTTGGAGTTATTAACCCAAAGCACTTAGGGTTTTACAACTAGCACATAACATTTTTAAAGATTAGTTCTAACAATATTCAGGAGTCTACAGTACTTATAAAAAAATGATATATTTCTAGTTCTTATGAAACACAGGTTCACCTTCTCACCTACAGAACTCATCATAAAGCACAGCATGTATCTTGTAGATATTACTGCTTTGTGTATGTGTGATCAAAGGTTATTGCACTCTATCCTATAGATATTCATATGGGAAACTATACTTCTTTCCTCGATGATGATCCTTGTAGCTTTGTTTAGATGATTATGTCAGCTCTTTCCTCTTAATTTTTACCTCATTCTCTATACAATTATTTGGCTCTGGGCAAGGAAAATGAGGCTTCTGAGTGCTTAACAATTTAGTAGAGATGGACATGTAAAAATTGCACATCCTATTTGGTTAACTGCACCCTCACTTACCTTTTAACTTTTTTTCAGTTCTCATTCTCTAGTATGGAAGCGTGGTTTGTAATAGCAATCAGATTTAGCCCTTTATTTCTATTCTGGCTTCCACTACTCTGGATTATTTGCAAGACCGCAACAATCTCCAAACTAAATTCCTTGTCTCAAGTATTTTTGTCCTCTAATCCACTCTTCATACCACTGCCAAATTTATCTCTTTCAAGCACCACTTACAATTTGTAATCCTTTTTGTCCACGTTCCTACAAAGGTACCCTGCTGTTTACTGGATCAAATCCAAACTCATCATTTGACAGCTCAAACCCCATAATCTAATACAACACTCCCTCTCACTAGCCAGTGATACTGACCTTCAGTTCTGGTTAGGTCACATCTCTTCTCAACCCATTCACACTCCCCACAAAAGTCATGACACATTTATATGATTCAGCTATTAATTTATATTGTAAAATGAATATTATGTTAATATAACAAAAAATTCAAGACAAAACTGCCCACAAGCTCATAGCGATCAGATATGTTCACTTGTCTTTTCTTCACATAATAGCAACAGCAAATAATGATATAGTATTTATCATGTGTCTGCCATATTCTAATAGCTTTAAAAATATGATCTGTATAACCAGCATCTGTAAGCAGCATCTATTCTGATTGGTTGCTGCTTGTGCCACACTACTTGTTAAATATAGTGACTATCATCCTTGGTAACAGGAGTGGTCAGAGAAAGCTTTTATCTGTGCTGAATTAAGGGAGGGAGTACTGAAAAGTGTTTCAAGCAAAGGAAGTGATATGCTATGGGTCATCAGCGTCTAAGAAAACATAGGAAATTGAAAGTAGGCCGGGGCACCTGGAGTGAAAAGGGAGTAGGAGATTGAGAACAGATGCTAGAAAGGCATGCTCCAGAAAGATCATTATGGACCTTGAAAATCATTAAAGCAAAGAAGAAACTAAAGTAGAGAAATGATATGTTCAGATTAGTATTTTAGAAACTTTACTCTGTCAGCAATGTGGGGAATATATTTAAGAGGTTAGGTTGTAGGTAGGGTTACTTGTGTGGGGGAACTCTTTTCTGTCTCTGTCACATTTGTCTATCTCAGGTTCTATTCTGTGAACAGTATTGAGGTTTTTTTCTTTTTTTTTGTTTTTGTATTGAGTTTTAAACTTCTTTCTCATATGAAAGTGGGATACAGCATTTTACCTCTTCTCCCAAAAACTGTCTGTCAGTACAACAGGAATGCCCATGTCTGTCCTGTATCCACACAACTCTCTAGATCAATTGTTTCTAAGGACTTGCTGTGAAACAAAATAGAAACCAAAGACTTT
The DNA here is from genome assembly GCF_059928025.1 of Delphinapterus leucas. Classification (NCBI taxonomy): domain Eukaryota; kingdom Metazoa; phylum Chordata; class Mammalia; order Artiodactyla; family Monodontidae; genus Delphinapterus; species Delphinapterus leucas. The sequence goes on along the minus strand of NC_143150.1, from coordinate 47,149,850 downwards.
CTTTTGGTTTACAATGTCCTCTATGATCTTTTCTCTGCCCAAGTCCATGAACTGATCTCATATCATTCTCACCTTCACTCACCATGGTCCAGCCACACTGGCCTTGTTTTATTATTTGAATAAATGAAGGACTTGGTGTTAGTTGTTTACTTCTGCTTAGAATGTACCAACAACGTTCCATTCTTTATCTCCAATGCTACTACAGCTAGAACTTTTTTCTTCATATCTCAGCTTAGATATCACCTCAAAGAGGCCTTTCCTAGCCACTAAATCTGAAGAAACCAAAGAGTTCGGCCTATGTTTTCCTCTAGTTTTATGGTTTCCAGCCTTACATTTATAATTTTAATCAATTTTGAGTTTATTGTTGTATATGGCATTAGAGAATGTTCTAATTTCATTCTTTTACATGTAGCTATCCAGTTTTCCCAGCACAACTTATTGAAAAGACTGTATTTTTTCCATTGTATATTCTTGGCTCCTTTGTCATAGATTAATTGACCATGGGAACATGGGTTTATTTCTAGGCTGTCTATTCTGTTCTACTGATCTACGTGTCTGTTTCTGTGCCAGTACCACACTGTTTTAATTACTGTAGCTTTGTAGTATAGTCTGAAGTCAGGGAGCATGATTCCTCCAATTCTGTTCTAATTTCTTAAGATAATTTTCTTGTTCCTGATCTTAGAGAAAATGCTTTCAGCTTTTCACTGTTCAGTATAATGTTAGCTGTGAGTTTGTCATATTTGACCTTTATCGTGTTGAAGTATGTTCACTCTATGCCCACTTTCTGGAGAGATTTTAATTATGAATAGATGTTGAATTTTTTCAAAAGCTTTTCCTGCATCTATTGAAATGATCATATGATTTTTATTCTTCAATTTGTTAATGTGATATATCACATTAATTGATTTCTGGATATTGAAAAATCCTTGCATCCCTGGGATAAAGCCCACTTGATCATGGTGTATGATCATTTGCTGACAGTCTTTGACATAAATTATAGAAATATTTTTGAATTTATCTTCTAAAAAAAGGAAATAAAAGCAAAAATAAACAAATGGAACCTAATTAATCATAAAATCTTTTGTACAGCAAAGGAATATATCAACAAAATAAAAAGATAACCTGCCGAATGGGAGAAAATATTTGCAAGTAATGTGACTGATAAGGGGTTAATAACCAAAATATATGAACAGTGCATATAACTCAACATCAAAAGAACAAACAACCTGACTAATAATAAGAAGACCTGAATAAATATATTTGTAAAGAGAACATGAAGATGTTCAACAGGCAGATGAAAATATGCTCAACATCATTAATCATCAGGGAAATGCAAATCAAAACCACAATGAGATATCACCTCACACCTGCCAGAATGGCTATCATCAAAAAGAACACAAATAACAAATGTTGGAGAATATGTGGAGAAAAGGGAACATTTGTATACTGTTGCTGGGAATGTAAGTTGGTGTAACCACTGTGTAAATCAGTACAGAGGTTTCTCAAAAAATTATAAATAGAACTGCCATATCACCCAGCAATCTCACTCCTTGGTTTATATCTGAAAGAAACAAAAACACTAATTTGAGCCCCTCTCTTCCTTGGAACTCTCTACGGGGGTGGAAGCCATCTTCTACTCAGCATCATGGCTGCTCTCAGATCCCTCATGAAGCCCAAGATCATCAAAAGGAGGACCAAGAAGTTCATCCAGCACCAGTCAGACTGATATATCAAAATAAAGTGGAACCGGCAGAAACCCAGAGGCATTGACAACAGGGTGTGAAGGAGATTCAAAGGCCAGATCTTGATGCCCAACATCAGTTATGGGAGCAACAAGAAATCAAACACATGCTGCCCAGCAGCTTCTGGAAGTTCCTGGCCCACAGCATCAAGGAGCATGAAGTGCTGCTGATGTGCAACAAATCTTACTGTGCTGAAATTATTCACAATATCTTATCCAAGAACCACAAAACCATTGCAGAAAGAGCACCCCAGCTGTCCATCAGAGTCACCAATCCCAATAACAGGCTGAACAGTGAAGAAAATGAATAGACAACTCATGGTGCACATTGTGTTTGTGTTAATAAAACCACAAAACTCGAAAAAAAACACTAATTTGAAAAGATACATGAATCCCAATGTTCAGAGTAGCATTATTCACAGTTGCTAAGATATGGAACCCACCTAAATGTGTTCTTTTATTTTTTTTAACATCTTTATTGGAGTATAATTGCCTTAAGCTGTTGTGTTAGTTTCCACAATATAACAAAGGGAATCAGCTATACGTATACATATATCCACATATCCACTCCCTCTTGCATCTCCCTCCTACCCTCCCTATCCCACCCCTATAAGTAGTCACAAAGGATGGAGCTGATCTCCCTGTTCTATGCAGCTGCTTCCCACTAGCTATCTATTTTGCATTTGGTAGTGTATATATGTCAATGCCACTCTCTCACTTCCTCCCAAATTATTCATCCTTCTCTCTGTGTGCTCAAGTCCATCCTCTCTATATGTCTTTATTCCTGTCCTGCCTGCCCCTAGGTTCTTCAGAAACATTTTTTTTTTAGATTCTGTATATATCTGTTAGCATACAGTATTTGTTTTTCTCCTTCTGACTTACTTCACTCCATATGACAGTCTCTAGGTCCATCCACCTCACTACAAATAACTCAATTTTGTTTCTTTTTATGGCTAAGTAATATTCCACTGTACATATGTGCCACATATTTTTAACCATGCATCTGTTGATGGACACTTCGGTTGCTTCCATGTCCTGGCTATTGTAAATAGAGCTGCAATGAACATTGTGGCACATGACTCTTTTTGAATTACGGTTTTCTCAGGGTATATGCCCAGTAGTGGGATTGCTTGGTCATATGATAGTTCTATTTTTAACTTTTTAAGGAACCTGCAGACTGTTCTCCATAGTGGCTGTATAAATATATATTCCAACCAACAGTGCAAGAGGATACCATTTTCTCCACACCGTCTCCAGCATTTATTGTTTGTAGACATTTTGATGATGGCCATTCTTACTCGTGTGAGGTGATAACTCATTGTAGCTTTGATTTGCATTTCTCTAATGATTAGTGATGCTGACCATGCTTTAATATGTTTGTTGTCAATCTGTATATTTTCTTTGAAGAAATTTCTATTTAGGTCTTTGGCCCGTTTTTGGATTAGGTTGTTTGTGTTTTTGATATTGAGGTGCATGAGCTGCTTGTATGTTTTGGAGATTAATCCTTTGTCAGTTGCTTCATTTGCAAATATGTTCTCTCATTCTGAGGGTTGTCTTTTCATCTTGTTTATGGTTTACTTTGTGTGGAAAATCTTAAAAGTTTCATTAGGTCCAATTGGTTTATTTTTGTTTTCATTTCCCTTTCTTTAGGAGGTGGGTCAAAAAGGATCTTGCTGTGATTTATGTCAAAGCGTGTTCTGGCTATGTTTTCCTCTAAGACGTTTATAGTGTCTGGCCTTACATTTAGGTCTTTGATCCATTTTGAGTTTATTTTTGTGTATGGTGTTAAGGAGTGTTCTAATTTCATTCTTTTACATGTAGCTGTCCAGTTTTCGAAGCACCAATTATTGAAGAGGCTGTCTGAACTCCATTGTATATTCTTGCCTCCTTTATCAATTATAAAGTGACCATATGTGTGTGGATTTATCTCTGGGCTTCCTATTCTGTTCCATTGATCTATATTTCTGTTTTGTGCCAGTACCATAGAGTCTTGATTACTGAAGCTTAGTAGTATAGTCTGAAGTCAGGGAGCCTGATTCCTCCAACTCCGTTTTTCTTTCTCAAGATTGCTTTGGCTATTTGGGGTCTACTGTGTTTCCATACAAATTTTAAATTTATTTCTTCTAGTTCTGTGAAAAATGCCCTTGGTAGTTTGACAGGGGTTGATTTGTACCTATAGATTGCTTTGGGTAGTATAGTCATTTTCACAATGTTGATTCTTCCAATGCAGGAACATGGTATATCTCTCCATCTGTTTGGATGACATATAATTTATTTAATCAGTGTCTTATAGTTTTCTGCATACAGGTCTTTTGTCTCCTTAGGCAGTTTAGGCAATAGTAAATGGGAGTGTTTCCTTTATCTCTTTCAGAATTTTCATCATTACTGTGTAGGAATGTAAGAGATTTCTGGGCATTTATTTTGTATCCTGCTACTTTACCAAATTCATTGATAAGCTCTAGTAGTTTTCTGGTAGCATCTTTAGGTTTCTCTATGTATAGTATCATATCCTCTACAAACAGTGACAGTTTTACTTCTTCTTTTTCAATTTGGATTCCTTTTATTTCCTTTTCTTCTCTGTTTGGTGTGGCTAAAACTTCCAAAACTATGTTGAATAATAGTGGTGAGGGTGAGTAACCTTGTCTTGCTCCTGATCTTAGTGAAAATGCTTTCAGTTTTTCACCATTGAGAAAAATGTTGGCTGTAGCTTTGTCATATATGGCCATTATTATGTCGATGTAAGTTCCCTCTATGCCTACTTTCTGAGGGTTTTTATCATAAATGAGTGTTGAATGTTGTCAAAAGCTTTTTCTGCATCTACTGAGATTAACATATGTTTTGTATCATTCAGTTTGTTAATATGGTGTATCACATTGATTGATTTGTGTATATTGTAGAATCCTTGCATTCCTGGGTTATATCCCACTTGATCATGGTGTATGATCCTTTTAATGTGCTGTTGGATTCTGTTTGCTATTATTTTGTTGAGGATTTTGACATCTATGTTTATATGTGATATTGGCCTGTAGCTTTCTTCCTTTGTGACATCTTTGTCTAGTTTCGCTATCAGGGTGATGGTGGCCTCGTAGAATGAGTTTGGGAGTGTTCCTCCCTCTGCTGTACTTTAGAAGGTTTTGAGAAGGATAGGTGTTAGCTCTTCTCTAAATTTTTGATAGAATTCTCCTGAGAAGACATCTGGTCCTGGGCTTTTGTTTGTTGGAAGATTTTTAATCACATTTTCAATTTCAGTGCTTGTGATTGGTCTGTTCATATTTTCTATGTCTTCCTGATTCAGTCTCGGAACGTTGTGCTTTTCTAAGAATTTGCCCTTTTCTTCCAGGTGGTCCATTTTATTGCCATATAGTTGTTTGTAGTAATCTGTCATGATCCTTTGTAATTCGGCAGTGTCCATTGTTGCTTCTCCTTTTTCATTTCTAATTCTGTTGATCTGAGTCTTCTTCATTTTTTCTTGATGAGTCTGGCTCATGGTTTATCAAATTTTTTTATCTTCTCAAAGAACCAGGTTTTAGTTTTATTGATCTTTGTTACTGTATCCTTCATTTCTTTTGCATATATTTCTGATCTAATTTTTATGATTTCTTTCCATCTGCTAACTTTGGGTTTTGTTTGCTCTTCTTTCTCTAATTGCTTAGGTGTAAGGTTAGGTTGGTTATTTGAGATTATTCTTGTTTCTTGAGGTAGGATTATATTGCTATAAAATTCCCTCTTAGAACTGCTTTTGCTGAATCCCATAGGGTTTTTTGTTGTTGTTGTTTGTTTCTTTTTTTTGCAGTACACGGGCCTCTCACTGTTGTGGCCTCTCCTGTTGTGAAGCACAGGCTCCGGACGCGCAGGCTCAGTGGCCATGGCTCACGGGCCTAGCCGCTCCACGGCATGTGGGATCTTCCCGGACCAGGGCACGAACCCGTGTCCCCTGCATCAGCAGGCGGACTCTCAACCACTGCGCCACCAGGGAAGCCCTCCCATAGGTTTTTGATTATCTTGTTTTCATTGTCATTTGTTTCCAGGTATTATTTTATTTCTTCTTTGATCTCTTCAGTAATTTCTTGGTTATTTAGTAGTGTATTGTTTAGCATCCATGTGTTTGTATTTTTTACAGTTATATTTCCCATAATTGATATCTACTCTCCTAGTGTTGTGGTCGGAGAAGGTACATGATAGGATTTCAATTTTCATAAACTTACCGAGGCTTGATTTGTGTCCCAAGATGTGATATATCCCAAAGAATGTTCATGAGCACTTGAAAAGAAAGTGTATTCTCTTGTTTTTGGATGGAATATCCTGTAAATATCAATTACGTCCATCTTGTTCAATGTGTCATTTAAAGGTTGTGTTTCCTTATTTATTTTCATTTTGGATGATCTGTCCATTGGTGAAAGTGGTGTGTTAAAGTCCCCTACTATGATTGTGTTACTCTCAATTTCCCCTTTTTAGGCTGCTACCATTTGCTTTATGTATTGAGGTGTTCCGTTTTTGGGTGCAAAGATATTTACAATTGTTATATCTGCTTCTTGGATTGATCCCTTGAACATTATGTAGTGTCCTTCTTTGTCTCTTGTTATAGACTTTATTTTAAAGTCTGTTTTATCTGATATGTGAATTGCTACTCCAGCTTTCTTTTGATTTTCATTTTCATGGAATATCTTTTTTCATCCCCTCAGTTTCAGTCTGTATGTGTCCCTAGGTCTGAAGTAAGTCTTTTATAGACAGCATATATACAGGTCTTTTTTTTTTTGTATCCATTCAGCAAGTCTATGTCTTTTGATTGGAACATTTCATCCATTTGCATTTAAGGTAATTATCAATATGTTTGTTCCTATTACTATTTTCTTAATTATTTTGCATTTGTTATTGTAGGTCTTTTCCTTTTCTTGTGTTTCCTGCCTAGAGAACTTCCTTTAGCATTTGTTGTAAAGCTGCTTTTGTGGTGCTGAATTCTCTTAGCTTTTGCTTGTCTGTAAATGTTTTAATTTCTCCATCAAATGTGAAGGAGATCTTTGCTGGGTACAGTAATTTTGGTTGTAGGTTTTTCCATTTCATCATTTTAAATAAGTCCTGGCACATCCTTCTGGCTTGCAGTGTTTCTGCTGAAATATCTGCTGTTAACCTTATGGGAATTCCCTTTTATATTATTTGTTGCTTTTCCTTTGCTGCTTTTAATATTTTTTCTTTGTATTTAATATTTGATAGCTTGATTCATATGTGTCTTGGCATGTTTCTCCTTGGATTTTTCCTGTATGGGACTCTCTGTGCTTCCTGGACTTGACTGACTATTTTCTTTCCCACACTGGGGAATTTTTCAACCATAATCTCTTCAAATGTTTTCTCAGTCCCTTTCTTTTTCTCTTCTTCTTCTTGGACCCTTGTAATTAGAAAGTTAGTGCATTTAATATTGTCCCCAAGGTCTCTGAGGCTGTCCTCAGTTCATTTCATTCTTTTTTCTTTATTCGGCTCTGCAGTAGTTATTTCCTCTATTTTATCTTCCAGGTCACTTATCCATCCTTCTGCTTTAGTTATTCTGCTATTGATTCTTTCTAGAGAATTTTAAGTTTCATTTATTATGTTGTTCACCATTGTTTGCTTGCTCTTTAGTTCTTCTAGTTCCTTTTTAAACGTTTCTTATATTTCCTCCATTTTATTTCCAAGAGTTTTGATCATCTTTACTATCATTACTCTGAATTGTTTTTCAGGTAGACTGGTTATTTCCTCTTCATTTGGTCTGGTGTGTTTTTATTTTGCTCCTTCATGTGCTGCATATTTCTCTGTCTTCTCATTTATCTTAACTTATTGTGTCTGTGGTCTCCTTTATACAAGCTGCAGGTTAGTAGTTCCCATTGTTTTTGATGTCTGCCCCCAGTGGATAAGGTTGGTTCAGAGGGATGTGTAAGCTTCCTGTTGGAGGAGGCTGATGCCTGTGTTCTGGAGGATGAGGCTTGATTTTTTCTTTCTTGTAAGCAGGGTTGCGCCCAGTGGTGTGTTTTGGGGTGTCTCTGAACTTATTATGGTTTTAGGTAGCCTGTCTGCTTATGGGTGGGGTTGTGTTCCTTTCTTGCTAGTTGTTTGGTATGGGGTTTCCAGCACTGGAGCTTGCTGAGTGTTGAGTGGAGCTGGGTCTTAGCATTGAGACGGAGGTCTCTGGGAGAACCAATCCTGATTGATATTACCTGTGGCCAGAAGGTCTCTGGTGATCCAATGTCTTGAACTTGGCTCTCCCACCTCAGGGGCTCAGGCCTGGCACTGAGTCAGCACACCAAGATACCATCAGCCACACGGCTCAGAAGAAAAGAGAGATAAAAAAAGAAAGAAAACATAAAGTAAAATAAATTTATTAAAATAAGAAATTTTAAAATATTATTAAATTAAAAAATTAAAAAGTAATAAACAAAAAAGAAGAGAGCAACCAGCCCAATAAAGAAATCCAACAATGATAGCAAGCACTAAAACCTATACTAAGATAAGCATAAAAATCAGAATCTATTCAGTGGCAGGCAGCAAACCCCAAGTCTACAGTTGCTCCTAAATTCCACTGCCTCAGCTTGGGATGATTCGTTGTTTATTCAGGTATTCCACCAATGCAGGGTACATCAAGTTGGCTGTGGGGATTTAATCCACTTCTCCTGAGGCTGCACAGAGAAATTTCCCTTTCTCTTCCCTGTTCGCACAGCTCCCGGGGTTCAGCTTTGGATCTGACCATGCCGCAGCATGTAGGTCACCCTGTGGTGTCTGTTCTTTGCCCAGACAGGAGAGGGTTGAAGGAGCCGCTGATTAGGGAGCTCTAGCTCACTCAGGACAGGGGCACAGATGGGTACGGAATCCAGGGTGAGCCTGAGGCGGCGGAAGCCATCATGACATTGCAACTGCCTGAAGCATGCCATGTATTCTTGAGGGGATTTTGTCCCTTTCTTCCAGGACCCTGGAAGTGGTGAACTGCAGAGGCTCCTGGGAGGGTTGGTGTGGATAGTGACCTATGCTTGCACACAGGATTATTTGTGGCTGCAACAGCAGCTTTAACATTTCATGCCTGTCTCTGGAGTCTACACTGACAGCTGCATATGGCGTTGGGCTCTAAAGCTCGTTTAGGTGGTGTTCTGAATCTTTCCTTATGCACTCCAAAACAATGGTCTCTTGACTCTTTGGAATTTCCAGACTTTTTCCCGGGTTCCCTGCAGTCTAGCTGTGGTGTGCTAGGCCCCCTCAGGCTGTCTTCATGCAGCCAACCCCAGTCCTTTCCCTCTGGTCTGACCTTCGAAGCCTGAGATTCAGTTCCAAGCCCCCACGCACCCTGGTGGGAGAGCAGGGAAGCCTCTCAGGCTGGTGAGTGCTGGTTGGTACCAATCCTCTGTGTGGGAATCTCTCCACTTTGCCCTCTGCACCTCTGTTGCTGCACTCTCCTCCTTTGCTCCAAAGCTTTCTCCCCACCCACCCCTCATTTCCACAAGTGAAGGGGATTCTTAGTGTGTGGAATCTTTTCCTCCTTCACATCTTCCTCTCAGCGGTGCAGTTCCATCCCTATTTTTTGTCTCTGTTTTTTTTTTCTTTTTCCCTACTCAGGTATGTGTGGATTTTCTTGCCTTTTGGGAAGTATGAAGTTTTCTGCCAGCATTCAGTTGGTGTTCTGTATGAGTTGTTCCACATGTAGATGTATTTTTGATGTATTTATGAGGAGAAGGGGATCTCCACGTCTTACTCATCTGCCATCTTGAAGATCCTCAGTGTGTTCTTTTATATCTGTATGTGCTCCTAACTTAGAAAAGTATTTTCTTTATTAAATTCTTCCTTTTACAATTAATGGCAATGTATTTGATCATTACGTACTTATTTTATTCAACTCTTTATGTGTTGCATTATTCGTGGAATGGCTCTATTTAGGAAACTTATATGAGGAAGGGAATAAAAAGATGTTCTAAACTGTCAGATATTCTCCTAATGTCAAAAGGCTATTATGAGAGTGTGATTTTTTTAGACTCAGGAAACTAGAATCAGGACAGGTGGAGTCTTTATATTTTCCCTGACCAACTGATAGTTAATTTCTTCTAAATGTTACAAGTTTACATTAATTCTGATTCAGCCTCATCTCCATAGTTTCTTAAGACTTTATGCTTAATGGAGTCTAAGTAAGCTTCAGCTAGTACCCTTGAATACTTTTTCTGTTGTATCAAACAAGTCATCACTGGTTTTGTATTTCAGGCTATACCACTTACTTGCCAGGTTTTACTGAGCCACAGGTAGTCTGTCTCCTTGTAGCCCCTCAGTTCTACTTGACCACCATTATTTGGGCAGTCTTTCTCTTGTTATGTCATTTGGAGCTTGAGGTATCTCTTAGTACCATTGTAGATAAAGTTTTTCTTTTCCTTCTGTTTCTCACCCTTCTCATTTTTTACAGTGATTTATGAGGAGAAAGAGAGAAAATGCCAAGTTACCTTCACTATTTTTAACTATAAATTTTTCTATAAACCACTCGGATTTTAGAGCATAATGGGAACTGGGTTTAGAGGTGCAGCACTGAAGATGAAGTAATGTTGGGACTCGATAATTTTTTTTTTGGCATTTCTTTGTTTTTCTATTTAACTGTAATTTGGAGTAGTTTCAAATGTTCAGCACATACAGGGGGAAGATGTTTTTGCTACATCAATAAGTTTTTATGCATCAATACCCTCACTTATATAGTGAGGCTGAGTACAGTAATTTAGTAAATTGAAAGGTCTATACATTTCTGCCTTCATGTATACTTCTGAGAATTAAAACACCAGTGTAGTAAGAGTACATAAGAAGGGATGTAGCACAGAGCAAAGCCCAATTGTAAACAGTTATGGGAAGCAGCATATTTGTAGCTTAGTCTCAAATATAGCCTTAGATTAGTGCTCACAAGAGTGAACAGTGTAAAATCATCAAAGGCATATATCCAAGCTGCTTAGAATTTCTTTTTATAAGTATTTTAGTTTAACAGTGTTGTTTAATTTCTTATACCCCTTTAAACCATCGTAAATTTTAAGACACATATATTTACAAGTACAATTTGAAAAATAAAAAAAAAGTAACTGAGCTTTTTTTTTGCCCACTTGTGAAGAAAGATACTGAGGTAATACATTTTAGCTTTAAAGGAGAAATTTTTGCATTTATGGTAATTTCTCATTAGAGAATTCTGAGAGGTATATGTAGCAGATAAAAATCATTTAAAGGGGCAGAGAGAAACCACAGAGGGAAGAGCAGGCTGGAGTGCAGCATGGATCTACCTCTGCCATCCATGCTTTCTGTATTACTGTGCCATTAGGTAAGGTCTTAAAATCAGATACTGGCAGAAGACATGAAACTCCTTTGTCAGAGACAAAAGACTTCATCACTCATGGCACAAGAATGGAAAGGGGAGCAAGAGAAATAAGACAGCTCAGTTAAAAATAAGATTGTGGATCGCACTATTTGCTTATGCTACTCTTCTGGAGCTAAAAACTCTGTGAATAATATTGCTCAGGAATGGGTCTGCTCCTACTTATCCCAGAAGACAGGCTGCCTAAAGTTGTTCTGAGGGCACAGCCACCTCTAAACATACTCCTTGACATGGCCCTGACCATCAGAGGGACAAGACCCAGCTCCACTCATCCGTGAGCAGGCACTAGTCCCTCCCACTAGGAAGTCTGCACAAGCTCCTGGACCAATCTCACCTGCCAGAGGCAGACACCAGAAGCAAGAGGAACTACAAAGCTGTAGCCTGAGAAACGGAGACCACAAACACAGAAAGTTAGACAAAATGAGATGACAGAGAAATATATCCCAGATGAAGGAACAAGATAAAACCCCAGAAAAACAACTAAGTGAAGCAGAGACAAGAAATCTGCCGGAAAAATAATTCAGAGTAATAATAGTAAAGATTATCCAAGATCTCAGAAAAAGAATGGAGATGCAGACTGATAAGATGCAAGAAATATTTAACAAAGAGCTAGAAGATTTAAAGAACAGAGATGAACAATGCAGAAGAGCAAATAAGTGATCTGGAAGACAGAGCAGTGGAAATCACTGCTGCAGAAGAGAATAAAGAAAAAAGCATGAAAAGAAATGAGGATGGTCTAAGAGACCTCTGGAATAACATTAAACACACCAACATTCACATTATAGGGGTCCCAGAAGGAGAAGAGGGAGAAAGGGCCTGAGAAAATATTTGAGGAGGTAATAGCCAAAAATTCCTAATATGGGAAAGGAAACACTCACTTCCAGGAAGTGCAGAGTTCCATATAGGCTAAACCTAAGAAGAAACATGACAAGACACACAGTAATCAAATTCACAAAAATTGAAGACAAAGAGAACATATTAAAAACAACAAGGGAAAAATAACAAACAAGGGAAACCCATACAGTTATCAGATAATTTTTCAGAAGAAACTCTGTAGGCCAGAAGGAAGTGGTACGATATATTTAAAGTGATGAAAGGGAAAAACCTACAACCAAGAATACTCTACACAGCAAGGCTTTCATTCAGTTTTGACAGAGAAATCTAAAGCTTTATAGACAAGCAAAATCTAAGAGAATTCAGCACCAGAAAACCAGCTTTACAACAAATGCGAAAGGAAGTCTCTAGGCAGAAAAGAAAGGCCCACAACTAGAAACAGGAAAATTATGAATGGGAAAGCTCACCAGTAAAGGCAAACGTACAGTAAAAGTAGGAAATTATCCACACCGAAATATCATATCAAAATCAGCAATCATAAAAAGAGGAGAGTACAAATACAGGATATTGGAAATGCATTTGAAATTAAGAGACCATCAACTTAAAACAATCTTGGATATATACAGACTGCTATATAAAAACCTCATGGTAACCACAAACCAAAAATCTACAATAGATACACATACAAAAAAGAAAAAGCAATTCAAACACAACTCTAAAGATAGTCATCAAATCACAAGAGAAGAGAACAAAAGAGGAAAGGAGGAAAAAAGCCCTACAAAATCAAATCCTAAACACTTAAAAAAATGGCAATAAGAACATGCATGCTGATAATTGACTTAAATGTAAATGGACTAAATGCTCCAACCAAAAGACAAAGACTGACTGAATGGATACAAAAAAGACCGGTATATATACTGTCTTCAAGAGACCACTTCAGATCTAGGGACACACACAGACTGAAAGTGAGCACATGGAAAAAGGTATTCCATGTAAATGGAAATCAAAAGCAAGCTGGAGTAAAAATACTTATATCAGACAAACTAAACTTCAAAATAAAGTGTTACAAGAGACAAAGAAGGACACTACTTAACGATCAAGGGATCAAACCAAGAAGATATGACAATTGTAAACATATATGTACCCAACATAGGAGCACTTCAATATATAAGGCAACTACTAACAGCCATAAAAGGAGAAATCAACAGTAACACATTAATAGTGGCGGACATTAATACACCACTTACATCAGTGGACAGATCATCCAGACAGAAGATCAGTAAGGAAACACAGGCCTTACATTTTCTCAGAACTAGAATAAAAAATCTTTAAATTTGTATGGAAACATAAAAAATCCCAAATAGCCAAATCAGTCCTGAGAAAGAAAAACGAAGCTGGAGGAATCAGGCTCTCTGACTTCTAGCTATACTATTATATACAATAAAAAGCTAGAGTAATCAAAACAGTATAATACTGCCACAAATACAGAAATATTGATCAATGGAAGAGGTTAGAAAGCCCAGAAATAAACCCAGGGACCTATGGTTAATTAATTTACAACAAAGGATGCAAGAATATATACAGTGGAGAAATGAGAGTCTCTTCAACAAGTGGTGCTGGGGAAATTGGACAGATACATGAAAAAGAATGAAATTAGAATATTCTCTAACATCATATACAACAGTAAAGTCAAAATGGATTAAAGATCTAAATGTAAGACCAGTTACTCTAAAACTCTTAGAGGAAAAGATAGGCAGAACGCTCTTTGACATACATTGCAGCAAGATGTTTTTGTATCCACTTATTAGAGTAATGAAAATAAAAATGAAAATAAACAAATGGGACCTAAGTAAACTTAAAATCCTTTGCACACCAAAGGAAACCATAAATAAAATGAAAAGGCAAACCACAGAATGGGAGAATATGTTTGCAAATGAAGCAACCAACAAGGAAAAAACCTCCAAAATATACAAACGGCTCATGCAGTACAATACCAAAGAAAAAAAAAAAACAAAGAAACAAACAAACCAATCAAAAATGGGTGGAAGATCTAAATAGGCATTTCTCCAAAGACACAGAGATGGCCAACAGGCACATGAGAAGTTGCTCAACATTGCTAATTATCAGAGAAATGCAAATCAAAACTACAATGAGGTATCACCTGATCCAGTCATAATGGCCATCATCAAAAAGTCTACAAATAATAAATGCTGGAGAGGGTGTGGAGAAAAAGGAACCCTCTTACACTGATATTGGGAATGTAAATTGGTGCAAACACTATGGAGAACAGTATGAAGATTCTTTAAAAAAAAATAAAAATAGAGCTATCATATGATCCAGAAATTCCATTCCTAGGCATATACCTGGAGAAAAGCATAATTCGAAAATATACATGCACCCTAATGTTCATTTTATCACTATTTACAATAGTCATGACATGTAAGTATCCTAAATGTCCTTCGACAGAGGAATGGATAAAGAAGATGTGTTATGCATATACAATGGAATATTACTCAGACATTAAAAAGAATGAAATAGGAGGGAGGGGGGGAAAGGTGGAAGAGTAAGACACAGAGATCACCTACCTCCCCACAGATACATCAGAAAAACATCTACACATGGAACAACTCCTACAGAAAACTTACTGAATGCTGGCAGAAGACCTCAGACCTCCCAAAAGGCAAGAAACTCCCCATGTACCTGGGTAGGACAAAAGAAAAAGAAAAAGAAGAAACAGAGATCTGCACCAGTGGGAGGAAGCTGTGAAGGAGGAAATGTTTCCACACACTAGGAAGCCCCCTCGCAGTTGGAGATTGTGGGTGGCGGAGGGGGGATGTTTCGGAGCCTCAGAGGAGATCGCAGCAACAGGGGTGCAGAGGGCAAAGCGGAGAGATTCCCGCACAGAGGATCGGTGCCGACCAGCACTCACCAGCCCGAGAGGCTTGTCTGCTCACTCTCCGGGGGGTGGGCATGGGCTGGGAACTGAGGCTCGGGCTTTGGTCGGATCGCAGGGAGAGGACAGGCAGCATGAACACAGCCTGAAGGCGTTAGTGCACAACGGCTAGCAGGGAGGGAATCCGGGGAAAGGTCTGGAGCTGCCGAATAGGCAAGAGACGTTTTCGTCCCTCTTTGTTTCCTGGTGCGAGAGGAGAGGGGATTAAGAGCACTGCTTAAAGGAGCTCCCGAGACGGGCGCAAGCTGCGGCTGTCAGTGCGGACAACAGAGATGGGTACGAGACACTAAGGCTGCTGCTGCCGCCACCAAGAAGCCTGTGTGGAAGCACAGGTCACTATCCACACCTCTCTTCCAGGGAGCCTGTGCAACCCACAACTGCCAGGGTCCTGGGATCCAGGGACAATTTCCCCGGAAGAATGCACGGCATGCCTCAGGCTGGTGCAAAGTGCAGCTGGCCTCTGCTGCCACAAGCTGGCCCTGTGCTCCATGCCCCTCCCTCCCCCAGCCTGAGTGAGCCACAGACCCCGAATCAACTGCTCATTTAACCCCGTCTGGTCTGAGTGAAGAACAGATGCCCTCCGGTAACCGACACGCAGAGGCGGGGCCAAATCAAAAGCTGTGCCCCAGGAGCTGTGCGAACAAAGTAGAGAAAGGGAAATTTCTCCCAGCAGCCTCAGGAGCAGCAGATTAAATCTGCACAATCAACTTGATGTACCCTACATTGGTTGAATACCTGAATAGACAATGAATCATCCCAAATTGAGGAGGTGGACTTTGAGAGCATGATTTAGTATTTTTTCCCCTTTTCCTCTTTTTGTGAGTGTGTATGTGTAGGCTTCTGTGTGAGGTTTTGTCTGTATAGCTTTGCTTTCACCATTTGTCCTAGGGTTCTGTCCTTCCGGTTTTTTTTTTTTAATTTTTATTTTTTTGCGGTACGCGTGCCTCTCACCGTTGTGGCCTCTCCTGTTGCGGAGCACAGGCTCCGGACACGCAGGCTCAGCAGCCACGGCTCACGGGCCCAGCGGCTCCGCGGCATGTGGGATCCTCCCAGACCGGGGCACGAACCCGTGTCCCCTGCATCAGCAGGCAGACTCTCAACCACTGCGCCACCAGGGAAGCCCCATCCGTTTTTTTTTGTTTGTTTGTTTGTGTTTAACTTTTAAAACATTTTTTTCTTAATAATTATTTGTTATTTTTATTTTAAAAACTTTATTTTATTCTAGTTTATCCTCTTTCTACTTTTTCTCCCTTTTATTCTAAGCCATGTAGATAAAAGGCTCTTGGTGCAGCAGCCAGTAGTCAGTGCTGTGCCTCTGAGGTGGGAGAGCCAACTTCAGGACACTGGTCCACAAGAGACCTCCCAGCTCCACGTAATATCAAATGGCAAAAATCTCCCAGAGATCTCCATCTCAACACTAACACCCAGCTTCACTCAACGACCAGCAAGTTACAGTGCTAGACATCCTACGCCAAACAACTAGCAAGACAGGACCACAACCCCAACCGTTAGAAGAGAGGCTGCCTAAAATCACAATAAGGGCAAAGACACCTCAAAACACACCACCAGACGTGGACCTGCCCACCAGAAAGACAAGATCCAGCCTCATCCACCAGAACACAGGCACTAGTCGCCTCCACAAGGAAGCCTACACAACCCACTGAACCAACTTTAGCCACTGGAGACAGACACCAAAAACAATGGGAACTATGGACTTGCAGGCTGCAAAAACGAGACCCCAAACACAGTAAGATAAGCAAAATGAGAAGCAGAAAAACACACAGCAGATGAAGGAGCAAGATAAAAACCCAGCAGACCTAACAAATTAAGAAGAAATAGGCAGTCTACCTGAAAAAGAATTCAGAATAATGATAGCAAAGATGATCCAAAATCTTGGAAATAGAATAGACAAAATGCAAGAAACATTTAACAAGGACCTAGAAGGACTAAAGGGGAAACAAGCAATGATGAACAACGCAATAAATAAAATTAAAAATACTCTAGAAGGGATCAATAGCAGAATAACAGAGGCAGAAGAACGGAGAAGTGACCTGGAAGATAAAATAGTGGAAATAACTACTGCAGAGCAGAATAAAGAAAGAAGAATGAAAAGAATTGAGGACAGTCTCAGAGATCTCTGTGACAAAATTAAATGCACCAACATTCGAATTATAGGGTACCAAGAAGAAGAGAAAAAGAAAGGGACTGAGAAAATAGTTGAAGAGATTAGAGTTGAAAACTTCCCTAATATGGGAAAGGAAATAGTTAATCAAGTCCAGGAAGCACAGTGAATCCCATACAGGATAAAGCCAAGGAGAAACACACCAAGACACATTCATCAAACTGTCAATAATTAAATACAAAGAAAACATATTAAAAGCAGCAAGCAAAAAACAACAAATAACACACAAAGGAATCCCCATAAGGTTAACAGCTGACCTTTCAGCAGAAACCCTGCAAGCCAGAAGGGACTGGCAGGACATATTTAAAATGATGAAAGGGAAAAACCTACAACCAAGATTACTCTACCCAGCAAGGATCTCATTCACATTTGATGGAGAAATTAAAACCTTTACAGACAAGCAAAAGCTGAGAGAGTTCAGCACCACAAAACCAGCTTTACAACAAATGCTAAAGGAACTTCTCTAGGCAAGAAACACAAGAGAAGGAAAAGGCCTACAATAACAAACCCAAAACAATTAAGAAAATGGGAATAGAAACATACATATCGATAATTACCTTAAATGTAAATGGACTAAGTGCTCCCACCAAAAGACACAGACTGGCTGAATGGATACAAAAACAAGACCCATATTTATGCTGTCTACGAGAGAACTACTTCAGACCTACAGACACATACAGACTGAAAGTAAGGGGATGGAAAAAGTTATTTGATGCAAATGGAAACCAAAAGAAACCTGGAGTAGCAATTCTCATATCAGACAAAGTAGACTTTACAATAAAGACTATTAGAACAGACAAAGAAGGACACTACATAATTATCAAGGGATCGATCCAAGAAGATGTAACAATTGTAAATATTTATGTACCGAAGATAGGAGCACCACAATACATAAGGCAAATATTAAGAGCCATAAAAGAGGAAATCGACAGTAACACATTCAGAGTAGGGAACTTTAACACCCCACTTTCACCAATGGACAGATCATCCAAAATGAATATAAATGAGGAAACACAAACTTTAAATGATACATTAAGCAAGATGGACTTAATTGATATTTATAGGACATTCCATGCAAAAACAATAGAATACACATTTTTCTCAAGTGCTCATGGAACATTCTCCAGGGTAGATCATAACTTGGGTCAAAAACCAAGCCTTGGTAAATTTAAGAAAATTGATATTATATCAAGTATCTTCTCCGACCACAACACTGTGAAACTAGATATCAATTACAGGAAAAGGTCTGTGAAAACCACAAACACATGTAGGCTAAACTATACACGATGTAATAACTAAGTGATCACTGAAGAAATCAAAGAGGAAATCAAAAAATACCTAGAAACAAATTAAAATGGAGACACAATGATGCAAAACCTATGGGATGAAGCAAAAGCAGTTCTAAGTGGGAAGTTTATAGCAATAAAATCCTACCTTAAGAAAGAGAAAACATCTCGAATAAACAACTAACCTCACACCTAAAGCAATTAGAGAAAGAAGAAAAAAAAAAAGAAAGCCGAAGTTAGCATAAGGAAAGAAATCATAAAGATCAATCAGAAATAAATGAAAAAGAAATGGAGGAAATGACAGAAAAGATCAATAAAATTAAATGCTGGCTCTTTGAGAAGATAAACAAAATTGATAAACCATTAGCCAGACTCATCAAGAAAAAAAGGGAGAAGACTCAAATCAATAGAATTAGAAATGAAAAAGAAGTTAACAACTGACACTGCAGAAATACAGAGGATTATGAGAGATTACTACAAGCAACTCTATGCGAATAAAATGGACAACCTGGAAGAAATGGACAAATTCTTAGAAATGCACAACCTGCCAAGACCGAATCAGGAAGAAATAGAAAATATGAAGAGATCAGAAACTGTGCTTAAAAATCTTCCAACAAACAAAAGTCCAGGACCCTATGGCTTCACAGGCGTATTCTATCAAACATTTAGAGAAGAGCTAGCACCAATCCTTCTCAAACTCTTCCAAAATATAGCAGAGGGAGAAACAGTGCCAAACTCATTCTACGAGGCAACCATCACCCTGATACCAAAACCAGACAAGGATGTCACAAAGAAAGAAAACTACATGCCAGTATCACTGATGAACATAGATGCAAAAATCCTCAGCAAAATACTAACAAACAGAATCCAACAGCACATTAAAAGGATCATACACAATGATCAAGTGGGCTTTATTCCTGGAATGCAAGGATTCTTAAATATACGCAAATCAATCAATGTGATACACCATATTAACAAATTGAAGGAGAAAAACGATGAGATCATCTCAATACATGCAGAGAAAACTTTCGACAAAATTCAACACCCATTTATCATAAAAACCCTGCAGAAAGTAGGCATAGAGGGAACTTTCCTCAACATAATAAGGGCCATATATGAGAAACCCACAGTCATCATCGTCCTCAGTAGTGAGAAACTGAAATCATTCCCACTAAGATCAGGAACAAGACAAGGCTGCCCACTCTCACCACTCTTATTCAACATAGTTTTGGAAGTTTTAACCACAGCAACCAGAGAAGAAAAGGAAACAAAATGAATCCAAATTGGAAAAGAAGAAGTAAAGCTGTCACTGTTTGCAGATGACATGATACTATACATAGAGAATCCTAAAGATGCTACCAGAAAACTACTAAAGCTAATCAATGAATTTTGTAATGTAGCAGGATTCAAAATTAATGCACAGGAATCTCCGGCATTCCAATACACTAATGATGAAAAATCTGAAAGTGAAATTAAGAAACACTCCCATTTACCATTGCAACAAAAATAATAAAATATGTAGGAATAACCCTACCTAAGGAGACAAAAACCTGTATGCAGAACATTATAATATACTGATGAAAGAAATTAAGGATGATATAAATAGATGGAGAGATATACCATGTTCTTAGATTGGAAAAATCAATATTGTGAAAATGACTCTGCTACTCAAAGCAATCTACAGATCCAATGCAATCCCTATCAAACTACCCCTGGCAATTTTCACAGAACTAGAACAAAAAATGTCACAATTTATAGGGAAACACAAAAGACCCTGAATGACCAAAGAAATCTTGAGAACGAAAAGTGGAGCTGGAGGAATCAGGCTCCCTGACTTCAGACAATACTACAAAGCTACAGTAATCAAGACAGTATGATACTGGCGCAAAAACGGAAATATAGAACAAGGGAACAGGATAGAAAGCCCAGAGATAAACCCACGCACATATGGTCACCTTATCTTTGTTTTTTTTTTTCTTAGCATCTTTATTGGGGTATAATTGCTTTACAATGGTGTGTTCGTTTCTGCTTTATAACAAAGTGAATCAGTTATACATATACATATGTTCCCATATCTCTTCCCTCTTGCGTCTCCCTCCCTCCCACCCTCCCTATCCCACCCCTCCAGGCCGTCACAAAGCACCGAGCTGTTCTCCCTGTTCTATGTGGCTGGTTCCCACTAGCTATCTACCTTACATTTGGTAGTGTATATATGTCCGTGCCTCTCTCTCGCTTTGTCACAGCTCACCCTTCCCCCTCCCCATATCCTCAAGTCCATTCTCTAGTAGGTCTGTGTCTTTATTCCTGTCTTACCCCTAGGTTCTTCGTGATATTTTTTTTCTTAAATTCCATACATATGTGTTAGCATACGGTATTTGTCTTTCTCTTTCTGACTTACTTCACTCTGCATGACAGACTCTAGGTCTATCCACCTCATTACAAATAACTCAATGTCGTTTCTTTTATGGCTGAGTAATATTCCATTGTATATATGTGCCACATCTTCTTTATCCATTCATCTGATGAAGGGCACTTAGGTTGTTTCCATCTCTGGGCTATTGTAACTAGAGCTGCAATGAACATTTTGGTACATGACTCTTTTTGAATTATGGTTTTCTCAGGGTATATGCCTAATAGTGGGATTGCTGGGTCATATGATAGTTCTATTTGTAGTTTTTTAAGGAACCTCCATATTGTTCTTCATAGTGGCTGAACCAATTCACATTCCCATGAGCAGTGCAGCAGTGTTCCCTTTTCTCCACAACCACTCCAGCATTTATTGTTTCTAGATTTTTTGATGATGGCCATTCTGACTGGTGCGAGATGATATCACACTGTAGTTTTGATTTGCATTTCTCTAATAATTAATGATGTTGAGCATTCTTTCATGTGTTTGTTGGAAGTCTGTATATCTTCTTTGGAGAAATGTCTATGTCTTCTGCCGAATTTTAGATTAGGTTGTTTGTTTTTTTGTTATTGAGCTGCTGAACTGCTTGTAAATTTTGGAAATTAATACTTTGTCAGTTGCTTCATTTGCAAATATTTTCTCCCATTCTGAGGGTTGTCTTTTGGTCTTGTTTATGGTTTCCTTTGCTGTGCAAAAGCTTTGAAGTTTCATTAGGTCCCACTTGTTTATTTTTGTTTTTATTTCCATTACTCTAGGAGGTGGGTCAGAAAGGATCTTGCTGTGATTTATGTAATAGAGTGTTCTGCCTATGTTTTCCTCTAAGAGTTTGGTAGTTTCTGGCCTTACATTTAGGTCTTTAATCCATTTTGAGCTTATTTTTGTGTATGGTGTTATAGAGTGATCTAATCTCATACTTCTACATGTACCTTATCTTTGATATAGGAGGCAGGAATGCACAGTGGAGAAAGGACAGCCTCTTCAGTAAGTGGTGCTGGGAAAACTGGACAGGGACATGTAAAACAATGAAATTAGAACACTCCCTGACACCACACACAAAAATAAACTCAAAATGGACTAAAGACCTAAATGTAAGGTCAGAAACTATCAAACTCTTAGAAAACATAGGCAGAACACTCTATAACATAAATCACAGCAAGATCCTTTTTGACCCACCTCCTAGAGAAATGGAAATAAAAACAAAAGTAAACAAATGGGGCCTAATTAAACTTAAAAGCTTTTGTATAGCAAAAAAGCTTTTGTATAGGCAGAAACAGAACACTCTTTGACATAAATCATAGTAATATTTTTTTGGATCCATCTACTAAACAAAGGAAATAAAAACAAAAGTAAACAAATGGGGCCTAATTAAACTTAAAAGCTTTTGTATAGCAAAGGAAACCATCAACAAAATGAAAATACAACCTACAGAATTGGAGAAATATTTGCAAATGATATGGCCAATAAGGGGTTAATATCCAAACTATATAAACAACTCATAAAACTCAACATCAAAAACAAAACAAAACAATCAAACAAAAAACAACAACTTGATTTTAAAATGGGCAGAAGACCTGAATAGACATTTTTCCTAAGAGGACATGCAGATGGCCAACAGACACATGTGACTAATCATCAGGAAAATGCAAATTGAAATCACAGTGAGATATCACCTCACACCTGTCAGAATGTCTATTACTCTATGTCTTTTGATTTGAGCATTTAGTCCACTTACATCATAGTAGTTATTGGTGGGTATGTACTTATTTACATTTTGTTAATTGTTTTCTGGTTGTTTTTATCTGTTCCTGTCTTCTCTTCGTTTCTTCCCATGTGGTTTGGTAGATTCCTTTAGTGTTATGTTTGGATTCCTTTCTCTTTAGTTTTTTGTATATCCATTGTAGGTTTGTGGTTTGTGGTCACCATGAGGTTCATATATATCGACCTGCATGTATAGCTGTCCATTTTAAACTATAGATGCTTAGGTTTGAAGCCATTCTAAAAGTACTACATTTTTACTCCCCTCATGCAAGTTTTGTTTTTGATGTCACAGTTTATACCTCTTTATTTTGTATATCCCTTAACTAATTACTGTTGTTGTAGTTGATTGTACAATTTCTTGTCTTTAAACCTTCATACTAGCTTTTAAGTGATTGGTTCACTGTGCCTATACTATATATTTGCCTTTACTGATGAGATTTTTCCTTTCATATATTTTCTTGTTTCTAGTTGTGGCCTTTTCTTTTCCACTTAAAAGGACCTTCTTTACATTTATTGTACAGCTAGTTTAGTGGTGATGAAGTTCTTTAGTTTTTATTGTCTGGGAAACTATTTTCCCTTTAATTCTGAATGATAATTTGCCAGATAGAATATTATAGGTTGTAAGTTTTTTTTTTTCAACACTTTAAATATATGTTGCCAATTCCTTCTGGCCTATAAATTTTCTGCTGAAAAATCAGCTTATAGTCTTACAGGGTTTCCTTTGTATGTAACTAGTTGTTTTTCTCTTGTTGACTTTGGTTCTCTCTATCATTAATTTCTGCCATTTTAATTATATGTCTTAGTGTGAATTTTTTTGGGCTTATCTTGTTTGGGAATGTCTGTGCTTCCTGTACCTGTATGTCTGTTTCCTTCCTCAGGTTAGAGAATTTTGCAGCGATTATTTCTTCAAATAAGCTTTCTCTCCCTCTCTCTCTCTTCTCTATCTGGGACCCTTATAATGCAAATGTTAGTACATTTGATGTTGTCTTAGAGGTCTCTTAAGATCTCCTCATTAAAAAAAATTCTTACTTCTTGTTGTTCTGATTGGGTTATATTTATTATTCTATCTTCCAGATTGCTTATCTGTTCTTCTGTGTCATCTAATTTAATATTGATTCCCTCTAGTATATTTTTTATTTCAGTTATTATAGTACTCAGGTCTGATTGGTTCTTATATTTTTTAAGAATTTGTTGAATTTATTCTCAGAACCTCCATTCTTCTCCCATGTTTGGTGAGCATTCTTTTTTTTTTTTTTTTTTGTGGTATGTGGGCCTCTCACTATTGTGACCTCTCCCGTTGTGGAGCACAGGCTCCAGATGCGCAGGCTCAGTGGCCATGGCTCACAGGCCCAGCCGCTCCATGGCATGTGGGAACTTCCTGGACTGAGGCACGAATCCGTGCCCCCTGCATCGGCAGGAGGACTCTCAACCACTGCACCACAAGGGAAGCCTGGTGATCATTCTTATGACCATTTCTTTGAACACTTTATTAGGTAAATTCCTTATCTTTATGTTATTAGGGATTTTTTTCTGGATTTTTTCTGCTCTTTCTTTTGAAACATATTCTTCTATCTCCTCATTTTGTTTTACTTTCAGTTTTTGTTTTTATGAGTTAGGTGAAACATCTACTTTTCCTGGTATTGAAAGAGTTCCCTTGTGTGGGAACATCCACTGTGTATATTGCTTATGCCTGGCAGCTTTGGCAGGCCAGCTTAAGCTGGAGCAGGCATGAGCCAGAGGTAGTCTCTGAGAAACACTGTACCTGAGGCTGCCCTGGTGTGGTAGATGGAGCTGGAGCAGGTATGGGTTGTGAGGAGCCCATGAGGAACTCAATTCATGCTGCTCACCAAAGACTCTGACTCCAAAGAGGGTTCCAGAAGTCCCCGGCCTGATTGGCAAGTCTCTAGTGTTATTAAAAGGATTTTCTTCCCATATAATATAGGTGCCCTTTAAACTGCTGGGTTCTTTTGCTGTGTCTCAGGATAAGCAAGTCTGCACTCAGGTTCCTCAGCAATATCCCTTCTTACTGCAGAGTCAGGGCTGTGGTTCCCATGGATATTGTGTCTCTTTTTCCTACCCATTTCTATGTGGTACTTCTATGTGCAGCATCTACACAATCAGCCTTCAGATCTTTTTTAAGAGAATATGCTCTATATGCAAGTTGTGGGTTCAGTGTGTTCATGGAAGGAGATGAGATCACAGTCTCCCTACATTATCATTTTGAACTCCTCTCTATGGTTTGGTTCTATAGTCTGAGTAGGACAGGTTCTTATAATTTTTCTAAACCATGGATTTGCTTCTTGTTGAATCTTGCAATAACTCACACTTTCAGGACCAGTTCATGAAAGGCTTATTTCATATTAGATTTTGTTAAGCACTACAGATTGCCTTCAGTGTTAGAAAATAAAAATTGATATATCCTATTTCATATATTTCAGGGAAGATGGTGGGAGCCTACTCCATGTCTATGTCAATGAACATCTCAAGCACATCACATTATTTGTAGTATAAGCTACCAAGGCAAAAATAATCAAAACAGATTGACTAGGTCAACCACAGTAGAAGAATCCCAGGCTGGTATGCAGGTTTGATATGAGAGATGAGTCAGCTTCATGCCAAACATGATATGTGTGATTATTTGAGTAAGGATTTTTGAGATATTGAACAGGGTTAATAGATTTTTTGCTCCTTCAAGTTAGTAAATTATGTTTATTTGTTCACATATATATCATATATTTTCAATTAATAATAGAAATAGCAAACACTGTATTAAAGAGTTTAAATTGAAGAATATTTTTATTTCCAAAATTTTTTCTGAAAATTTCTCTTCTTAGTGATCTCTATAGATTCTTCTACATTCTTTTTTCTTAAAGTACTTCTCAGATTTTTAAAAATAATCATTACAATGTCAACACCCTTTTTCTTATTATTACTTCAGGCTTATAAAATTTTCCTTTCCCTTGACATATTTTTCAGATATTCTTTTCAATATGTCAATAAGTGTCTGCCTCCAAATTGACACTGTCCCAAATGACTGATCGGACATAATCTAGAGAAAATGGATGAAGTGGGAAATCAAAGGTTATGTCTGCACCTTAGAGGCTTCCATCTGACCTTTGGATTTAACATGTAAGTAATGTGTATAAGCAGTTGCATAATTTTTTCTCTCAATAGACAGATAGATGATGGATACATAGATAGATAGAAAGATAGACAGGTAGATAGATAGATAGATAGATTTAGATAGATATAAAATTCCCTAGCCAAGCCTCATTTAGTTTGTTCCTAATACAAAATGTATATATAAATAGATTTTGGGAGCCAGAATCATACAATTTTACCTTTATAGAGTATGCTTTTAGAAACCTACATTGTAAGAATTCTAAATCAGTAAGATTGCTATGAAAATTGGTGGAATTTACAAACAAAATGCGTATTCCTTTATTAAGCATATGATTTACATTTTAGACTTGCATTGTAATGTTTCAAGATATCATCAAAACGATTTAAAAGTTCTTCTCCTGGTGTGATGCTGAATAATCTGTGCTCTTAACACTTTACATATTATTTTTACATATAATCAGAGATCACTCATTTTCTTTCCCACTTGGATGCCCAAATGTATTAACAACTTCCTTTCTTGAAAATGAACTAATTCTGAAAAAGTGCATCACTAACTCTGGGAAAAATTGTTTCTGAAGAATGGGTATACATTTCTAAACAAATATTATGAACCAATTTTTTCACCAACATACTTAAAACATGCTAAAGAAACACACCACATAATTCAATATTCTTCTGCTAGTGACAGATAAATAGGATTTCCTCTGCATTCTGGTTTCTATTGACATTTATTGTTTTAAATGGTGTGTGGTCCATGGACACCTTGGTGCTCCCAGCCTTAATGGGTTTTAATTTCATTTTCTTCCTGTACATTATTATGCAGCTGCACTTCCACCCACACTCCATTACCTTCCACAGTTTTTAAAGAATACACAAGCCAAATTCACTTACAAAAAAACCTTGTTTCATTTGTTCTCTTTCTTTTTCAACACCTTTATTGGAGTATAATTGCTTTACAATTGTGTGTTAGTTTCTGCTTTATAGCAAAGTGAATCAGCTTCACATATACATATGTCCCCATATCTCCTCCCTCTTGCACCTCCCTCCCACCCTCCCTATCCCACTGCTCTAGATGGTCACAAAGCAACGAGCTGATCTCCCTGTGCTATCTGGCTGCTTCCCACTAGCTATTTGTTTTACATTTGGTAGTGTGTATATGTCCATGTCACTCTCTCACTTCGTCCCAGCTTACCATTCCCCCTCCTTGTGTCCTCAAGTCCATTCTCTACATCAGCCTCTTTATTCCTGTGTACCCTAGGTTCTTCAGAACCTTTTTAATTTTTTTAGATTCCATATATATGTGTTAGCATACAGTATTTGTTTTTCTCTTTCTGACTTACTTCACTCTGTAAGACAGACTCTAGGTCTATCAATCTCACTACAAAAACTCAATTTCGTTTCTTTTCATGGCTGAGTAATATTCCATTGTATATATGTGCCATATCTTCTTTATCCATTCATCTGTCGATGGACATTTATGTTGCTTCCATGTCCTGGCTATTGTAAACAGAGCTGTAATGAACATTGTAGTACATGACACTTTTTGAATTATGGTTTTCTCAGGGTATATGCCCAATAGTGGGATTGCTGGGTCATATGATAGTTCTATTTGTAATTTTTTTAAGGAACCTCCATACTGTTCTCCATAGTGGCTGTATCAATTTACATTCCCAACAAAAGTGTAAGAGGATTCCATTTTCTTCACACCCTCTCCAGCATTTATTGTTTGTAGAATTTTGATGGTGGCCATTCTGACCAGTGTGAGGAGATATCTCATTGTAGTTTTGATTTGCATTTCTCTAATGATTAGTGATGTTGACCATCCTTTCATGTGTTTGCTGGCAATCTGTATATCTTCTTTGGAGAAATGCCTATTTAGGTCTTCTGCCCATTTTTGTATTGGCTTGTTCATTTTTTTGATATTGAACTGCTTGTAAAATTTGGAGATTAATCCTTTGTCAGTTACCTCATTTGCCAATATTTTCTCCCATTCTGAGCGTTATCTTTTTGTCTTGTATGTTTTCCTTTGCTGTGCAAAAGCTTTTAAGTTTCATTAGGTCCCATTTGTTTATTTTTGTTTTTATTTCCACTGAAACCATTTCCTCTAAGATCAGAAACAAGACAAGGTTGTCCAGTCTCACCACTATTATTCAACATAGTTTTGGAAGTTTTAGCCACAGCAATCAGAGAAGAAAAATAAATAAAATGAATCCAAATTGGAAAAGAAGAAGTAAAATTGTCACTGTTTGCAGGTGACATGATACTATACACAGAGAATCCTAAATGTGCTACCAGAAAACTACTAGAGCTAATCAATGAATTTGGTAAAGTAGCAGGATAGAAGATTAATGCAAAGAAATCTCTTGCATTCCTATACACAAATGATGAAAAATCTGAAAGAGAAATTATGGAAACACTCCCATTTACCATTCATTTGTTCTTAATACAAAGTACAGACATTAACCTCCAGCTCTTTATTTTTAGAAAGAATGCAATTGAAAGAGTAGGTTCAATATTGTAAATATGTCAGTGCTTACTGAAATAATATATAAATTTTGGGCAATATGATTTTTTTACCTTAACAAAATGATCAAAATTATTCTAAACCTCTGTGAAAACAAATATGAGAATATCCAGGAAAGTATATAAAACTGAGAGTATTTAACAGGAATTTCTTTACTATATATAAATATCTTGAAAAGCTATAACATTCAGAAGAAAGTGGAACATGCACCAGAAGAAAATGACATAAAATAGGATAATATAAAATTTAAAGAGTTATACAAACAACAAAATGTACATCGTCAAAAATGGCATATCGAATGGATCAAAATATTTCCCAACTAGAAAATCAAAGTGACCAGAGAAATATCAAGGGAATATTTATCTTTAGTAGCAATAATTTGGAAAAGTAGCTAAATAGTTTTGGTGTGAGAAATCTAGTCCTTTTGGCAACATCTATTAAATAATGTATATAAATAAGAATCTTCAGTTGTTATTCAAAAATTAGATCTCACATACATGTGGAATCAAAAAAGAAAAACAAAACCAAAAAACAAAAACTGAATTCATAGACACAGAGAACAGATTATAGTTGGTAGTACAATCTTGTACCTTGTATTACCTACGACTAAGGTAGTACCCTTGCCTCTGGTAGTTGCCAGAGGTAAGGGTGGTTACCATCATCAAGAGAGCACAAAGGAAATCATATATGTCAATGGAATAGAAGATACATCAAAATACACTCACACTTATGTGATCAATTGATATTTGACAGAGGTGCCAATGTGATTCAGTAGATAAAGGACAGTATCCTCAATAAATTTAAAATGATTGGAAATCTTTATGGGGAAAAAAAACTTGACTTTTACCTCATATCATACACAAAATTTATCTCTAAATGAATTAGAAAATTAAATTTGACATCTAAAATTGTAAAACTTCTGGAAGATAACATAGGAGAAAAACGTTGCAACATCTGGGGAGTCAAGGATATCTCCATATGGGGATTAAAAAAAAAATCTAACCAAAACAAAATAAAAAAGAAAACTTATACATTTGATATAATCAAAATTTAAAAAAACACAGTTCCTTGAAATACATTGTTAAGAAAATGAAAATGCAAACCAAAGACTGGGAGAGTACAGATCTAGATCTATCTATCTATCTACCTATATCTGTCAAAGAACTTTTAAACGAAATATATAAAGAAGTCATTCAACTAAAAATTTAAAACAAATAATCCAGAGGTTTTTTTAATTGGAAAATATTTAAACAAGATAGCATACATAAATAGACAATAAGCACATAAAAAGTTATAGAACATCATTAGTCATTATGGAAATGCAAATTCAAACTGAAATGAGATAAAATTACACACCTAATATCATTGTTAAACTTAAAAAGCCTGATAATATCAAGTGTTAGTAAGGATGTAGAGCAGCAGGAACACTCATATACATTACATGGTAATGTAATATGGTACCGCCATTGTGTAAAACTGGCAGTTATTTATAAAGTAAAAAATCACTTTCTGTATGACTTGGCAATTCTATTCCTAGGTATTTATCCAGGAAAAATGAAAGCATAGTGCACAAAGTCACTTGCAGTACTGTGTTTAGAACAACTTTATAATTGTCAAAGCTATTTGGAAACAGCTAAATATCTATCAATTGATAATGGAAAACGAATTGTGGTATAACCATACAGTGGGAAACCATTTAGCAAGAAAAGAGTAAATACACGATATACTCAACAATGTGAAATAATCTCAAAAATATATTTTAGAAAAAAAATATCCAAAAGTAAAGGAGTGCATACTATGTGATTCAATTTATATGAAATTCTAAGATAGGAAAAATATTCTATAGTGACAGAAAGCCAATCAGTGTTTCCACTAGCAGGGCATAATGAGGGTTATCTGCAAAGGAGCATGATGGAATTTTGTTGAGTAATGGAAGCATCCTAATGCCTCTTTGTGGGGCTGATTAAACAGGCATCCACATTTATCAAAACTCACCAATCTCTGCTCTTGGGTGCATTTTATTGCATATAAATGACAATTCAATAAATCTGATTTTAAAGGTAAAAATAATGTTATACTATAAAAATATATCTTTGTTATGCACTGTTTGGAATTTAGATCCTGATCTAAACAAATAAATTCTAAAAGACACTTTTTTAGACTATTGGAGAAAGTCAAACAGTCCCTGATTAGTTGATGATATTAAGGAACTATTATTAATTGTGTTAAAAATTATCATTTCATTGAGGTATTATTTAAAAAACAAGCACCTTATCTACTGTAAATATATTTTGTAGATTTTTATAATGTTTTACAGTATCTGAGATTTGTTTTAAAATAATCCTAAGGGGGAGGTAGTAAGTGGATATGTAAACGAAAGAAGATTTGTCATATGTAGATAATTGCTGAAGCAAGGCGAAGGTACAGGGGGTGGGGTTCATAATAATCTTTACTTTTGCAAGCATTCAACATTTTCATTATAAATGTTTTTAAATGGTCAAATACCATTATAGCATAATTCCATATTTTGTGTACGTGTGTGTATGCATGTGTGTAGAAAACATACTTCATAAATATATTTTCATCACAAGCCTGAAAGAATATACACAAAAATTTTGGCAATTGTGATTATTCTTGGAGGTTAGAAATTCAGACTACTGCAATTGCTTTTCATTTTGATTTCTGTATGTTTAAATTTTTTCTACAGAGAGATTTATTACTCGTGTAAAACACATATGAAAAATCAGCAAAATTGTAAAGCAATTGATTACCATTAAATTAAAATTATATATTTTTTTAATTCAGAAAATGAGTCAAAAAAATTTCCAAGGACAGTTTTATCTACATTTTGCTGGAGGACACATTTTGAATATGTTCTTGGGACTGTTATTCTTCTTGACTTCTCTTTTCAGAACATTGTGTCAACTATGATAGCATTCAGTTTTTTGCATTTTTACCAACTCTATCCTGCACTTGCTTTTCATCACTTTTCCTTGACTGGTTTGAAATGCCAATCTTCTGAATCCTCAGATCACTTCGTTTAAACCTCTATTATGGTTTTGACTTCTAAAAGATTGACATTTAACTTCCTACGCAATATAACTCAAACCAGCTTTTCAAGACTTATGTACCAAACTGTAGTAAGGAAACAGCATCATGTGGCCAAAGTGCATGTGTTTAGCAAAAAGCAGATGGATTAAAATCACAACCCTGACATCACTAGAGTGTCTTTGATCAAATTATTCAACTCCACTGGGCCTCAATTATCCTTGTTTTAAAAATAGAAGTAGGAGTTTAACCTCACAGGATTGAAGACAGGGAAATACAAGGAAGCATGTGAGGTTTTAAAACATAATATGTGTTCAATAAATGTTAGTTCTCCTTTCTTCTAGCCCCATACATAACACCTATGTGACTTCCAAATTTTACTAAACTCCCCGTGCTTAAAAAAACAACTCTAAGCTTTAACAAGTTTAAATGAAATGATCTGAAAATCTGAGGCATTTTAAACTAATGCCTCAATGCAATGAAATGAATGTCAATGAAAAGAGATGAAAAAGCAAGTACAGTAAGATGATAAAGATGTAAACTTTCCAGTTGGAATGCTTTCATCCTGCTTACTTCTGACCGCAAGATTATACAACCTTCAAGGTCCAGCCTAAATAATATTACTTCCATGGAGCCTTTTCTGATTCCCAAATTAAATGTGTTTTCTTCCTTCTTTCAATTCTGCTTAAAACCACATACCTTTCTTTTGACATATGCCTTACCTTATTCATTATTGTTACTTTTATTCAGTTATTATATCTTTACAATTTTTTAATAGTCAATGTCATAAACTATGTATTAGCTGTTCTATATAAATTATAATGTTCATCACAGTGCCTTTAACACTGTAGGCATATATTATATGATTTTGGAGTAGGGGTGGGGAACTATAAGAATAGAGTAGTGGTGATGATTAGAATATCAGGGGTCTTATATATGAAATATAGGACATTAAAAGTTACTGTTCTATGTTGTGAAATAAATGCAATAAGCATGGGCACAGGGTACATAAAGACAAATATGTGTGCTGTGCATATCTGCAGAGCTTAAGAAAGAAAATGGGTAAACAATGTAGAACAAAGGAGTTGGCTTAGTATGGATTATCAGAGAATGATTGGCTAAAGACAGGAAAACAGTGTACTTAAATAGAAGGCATGAAATTTAAAATTGATTTATCACCTAGCTTCAGAGGCAACACCAAATATTACATCAGCTTTGAGGTTAGTTATTGATATTAGTACTATGCAGGTTCTCGAGTAAATGTATTAATGTAGAATATGCAGAATGATCAACATTGATCATTAGTAGTAAGTGGCTGTATTCTTATTTCCATGCAGGCCAGGTGGATAATATCTGATAGAAACCACCTTCCAAGATTCTCTCAGAAAGACCTGTAGGTTTCTTCCTCCTAAACCAGATTGCCAAAAGATAAAAAATACCCTTCAGGAGGTACTGCTATAAATAATAAAAATAGATGAATGAGTTTCTTCTTTTAAATGGGATGATATAGTTTGAAATAGGACAATAATATCACTGGAAACAACCAGAAAATATAAATTTTTTAAGGCATCAGAGAGCTACAGAAGCAAAAAGAACTATATGGAATACCATTTCAGAAAGGAGAAAACCTTTAGAAGCAAAGAATCTCCAGCTGCCTCTTATCTGTGAAATTTGAAAAATCTCATTATGGCACAGAATTGAAAATCTTGGTGTGGCTAAGGCAGTGGACTACTCTTTGGAAAAAAGAAACCAGCATACTGGTGATCCCATGGGACTACAGTGACAAAGTTGGAGAATTTAGGGTCTTAAACGTTCAGCCAAGATACTTGCTATATTCTATTTTTTTTTAACATCTTCATTGGAGTATAATTGCTTTACAATGTTGAGTTAGTTTCTGCTGTACAACAAAGTGAATCAGCTACACATATACATATATAACCATATCCCCTCCCTCTTATGTCTCCCTCCCTGTCCCACCCCTTAGGTGGTCACAAAGCATTGAGCTGATCAGGGTGATGGTGGCCTCATAGAATGAGTTAGGGAGTGTTCCTCCCTCTGCTATATTTTGGAAGAGTTTGAAAAGGATAGGTGTTAGCTCTTCTCTGAATGTTTGATAGAATTCACCTGTGAAGCCATCTGGTCCTGGCCTTCTGTTTGTTGAAGATTTTTAATCACAGATTAAAATTTAGTGCTTGCGATTGGTCTGTTTATATTTTCTATTTCTTCCTGGTTCAGTCTCGGAAGGTTGTGCTTTTCTAAGAATTTGTCCATTTCTTCCAGGTTGTTCATTTTATTAGCATATAGTTTCTTGTAGTAAGCTCTCATTATCCTTTGTATTTCTTCAGTGTCAGTTGTTACTTCTCCGTTTTCATTTCTAATTATATTGATTTGAGTCTTCTCCATTTTTTTCTTGATAAGTCTGGCTCATCGTTTATCAATTTTGTTTATCTTCTCAAAGAACCAGCTTTTAGTTTTATTAATCTTTGTTATCATTTCCTTCATTTCTTTTTCATTTATTTCTGATCTGATATTTATGATGTCTTTCCTTCTGCTAACTTTGGGGGTTTTTTTTGTTCTTCTTATCTGATTGCTTTAGGCATAAGGTTAGATTGTTTATTTGAGATGTTTCTTGTTTCTTGAGGGAGGACTGTATTGCTATAAACTTCCCCTTTATAACTGCTTTTGCTGCATTCCATAGGTTTTGGGTCGTTGTGTTTTCATTGTCATTTGTTTCTAAGTATTTTTTGATTTCCTCCTTGAGTTCTTCAGTGATCTCTTGGTTGTTTAGTAGCATATTCTTTAGCCTCCATGTGTTTCTATTTTTTACAGTTTTTTTTTCCTGTAATTGATATCTACTCTCATAGCGTTGTGGTTGGAAAAGTTACTTGATGTGATTTCAAATTTCTTAAATTTACCAAGGCTTGATTTGTGTCCCAAGGTATGATCTATCCTGGAGACTGTTCCATGAGCACTTGAAAAGAAAGTATATTCTGTTGTTTGTGGGTGTAATGTCCTATAAATATCATTTAAGTCCATCTTGTTTAATGTGTCATTTAAATATTGTGTTTCCTTATTTTTATTCACTTTGGATGATCTGTCCATTGGTGAAAGTGGGGTGTTAAAGTCCCTTACTATGATTGTGTTACTGTTGATTTCCCCTTTTATGGCTGTTAGCATTTGGCTTATGTACTGAGGTGCTCCTATGTTGGGTGCATAAATATATACAATTGTTATATCTTCTTCTTGGATTGATCCCTTGATCATTACGTAGTGTCCTTCTTCGTTTCTTGTAATAGTCTTTGTTTTAAAGTCTATTTTGCCTGATATAAGAATTGCTACTCCAGCTTTCTTTTGATGTCTATTTAAATGGAATATCTTTTTCTATCCCCTTACTTTCAGTCTGTATGTGTCCCTAGGACTGAAGTTGCTCTTTTGTAGAGAGCATATATATGGGTCTTGTTTTTGTATCCATCCAGACAGCCTATGTCTTTTGGTTGGAGCTATTAATCCATTTACATTTAAGGTAGTTATTGATATATATGTTCCTA
The DNA here is from genome assembly GCF_059928025.1 of Delphinapterus leucas. Taxonomy (NCBI): domain Eukaryota; kingdom Metazoa; phylum Chordata; class Mammalia; order Artiodactyla; family Monodontidae; genus Delphinapterus; species Delphinapterus leucas. The sequence goes on along the minus strand of NC_143150.1, from coordinate 47,115,100 downwards.
TTACCATTTTCTTAATTGCTTTGGAGTTGTTTTTGTAGGTCTTTTCCTTCTCTTATGTTTCCTGTGTAGAGAAGTTCCTTTACCATTTGTTGTAAAGCTGGTTTGGTGGTGCTGAATTCTCTGAACTTTTGCTTGTCTGTAAAGGTTTTAATTTCTCCTTTGAATCTGAATGAGATCCTTGCTGGGTAGTAATCTTGGTTGTAGGTTATTCTCTTTCATCACTTAAATATGTCTGACCACTCACTTGGGGCTTGCAGAGTTTCTGCTGAATGATCAGCCATTAACCTTATGGGGATTCCCTTGTATGTTATTTGTTGCTTTTGTCTCACTGCTTTTAATATTTTTTCTTTGTATTTAATTTTTTTTTTTTTTTTTTGGTACACGGGCCTCTCACCACTGTGGCCTCTCCCATTGCGGAGCACAGGCTCCAGATGCACAGGCTCAGCAGCCATGGCTCACAGGCCCAGCCACTCCGTGGCATGTGGGATCTTCCTGGACTGGGGCATGAACCCATGTTCCCTGCATCGGCAGGTGGACTCTCAACCACTGTGCCACCAGGGAAGCCCTGTATTTAATTTTTGATAGTTTGATTAATATGTGTCTTGGTGTGTTTCTCCTTAGATTTATCCTGTATGGGACTCTCTATGCTTCCTGGACTTGATTGACTATTTCCTTCCCCATGTTAGGGAAGTTTTCAACTATAATCTCTTCAAATATTTTCTCAGACACTTTCTTTTTTTATTCTTCTTCTGGGACCCCTATAATTTGAATGTTGTTGCATTTAATGTTGTCCAAGAGCTCTCTGAGACTGTCCTCAATTCTCCTCATTCTTTTTTCTCTATTCTGCTCTGTGGTAGTTATTTCCCATATTTTATCTTCCAGGTCATTTATCCGTTCTTCTGCCTCAGTTATTCTGCTATTGATTGCTTCTAGAGAAATTTTTATTTCATTTATTGTGTTGTTCATCATTGTTTGTTTGCTCTTTCATTCTTCTAGGTCCTTTTAACCATTTCTTGTATTTTATCCATTCTATTTCCAAGATTTTGGATCACCTTTAGTATCATTACTCTGAATTTTTTTCAGGTAGACTGCCTATTTACTCATCATTTGTTTGGCCTGGTGGGATTTTACCTTTTTCCTTCATCTGCTGCATATTTCTCTGTCTTCTCATTTTGTTTTACTTACTGTGTTTGTGGTCTCCTTTTCACAGCCTGTAGGTTCACAGTTCACTTTGGTTTCCTGTCTGCCTCCAGTGGGTGAGGTTGGTTCAGTGGGTTGTGTAGGCTTCCTGGTGTAGGGACTAGTGCCTTTGTTCTGGTGGGTGGGACTGTATCTTGTCTTTCTGGTGTGCAGGGCCACATCTGTTGGTGTGTTTTGGGGTATCTCTGAACTTAGTATGACTTTAGGTAACCTCTCTGCTATTGGGTGGGGTTGTGTTCCTGTCTTACTAATTGATTGTCATGGTGCATCCAGCACTGGAGCTTGCTGGCCATTGGGTGGAGATCTGTAGTAGAATTCTCACCAATTGAAATTACATTGTGTCAGGAGGTCTCTGTGGTCCAATTCCCTGAACTTGGCTCTCCCACCTCAGAGGCTTAGGCCTGACACCAGGCCAGAGCACCAAGACACTGTCAGCCACATGGCTCAGAAGAAAGGGGAGAAAAAAGAAAGGAAAAAAATAAAGAAAATAATAAATAAAAACAATATTAAAATTAAAAAATAATAATAATCATAAAAAAGAAGAGAGCAACCAAACCAATAAACAAATCAACAATGATAACAAGTATTAAAACTATACTAAGGTAAACATAAAAATGAGAAACAAATCAGTCAAAGACAGCAAACCCCAAGTTTACAGTTGCTCTCAAAGTCCACCATCTCAATTTTGGGATGATTTGTTGTCTATTTAGGTATTCCACCAATGCAGGGTACATCAAGTTAATTGTGGGGTTTTAATCCACTGCTCTTGAGGCTTCACGGAGAAATTTCCCTTTCTCTTCTTTGTTCGCACAGCTCCTGCGGTTCAGTTTTGGTTTTGGCCCCACCTCTGCATGTTGGTTGACCTCAGCCATCTGTTCTCACTTAGACAGGATGGGGTTAAAGCAGCAGCTGATTAGGGGGCTCTGGCTCACCCATGCTGGGGGAAGGGAGGGGTTTGGTATTTATAATTGGAATGCAGGGCAAGCCTGTGGTGGCAGAGGTCAGCATGTTGTTGCAACAGCCTGAGGCACACCGTGTGTTCTCCTGGGGTAGTTGTCCCTGGATCACGCAACCCTAGTAGTGGCCTGTTGCACAGACTCCCCACAGGTATGGATAGCGACCTGTCTTGCACACAGGATTCTTGGTGGCTGCAGCAGCAGTGTTAGTGTTTCATGCCTGCGTCTGGGGTCTAAGCTGATAGCCATGGCTCACACCCTTCCCTAGAACTCTTTTAGGTGGTGTTCTGCCCTCTGTGGACAAGCAGGGAAGGAATCCCCTCTCCTGGCACACCCCAAAACAATTATCTTGCCTCTTAGGCAGCTCCAGACATTTTCCTGCACTCCCTCCCAGCTAGCTGTGGCGGACTAGCCCCATTCAGGCTGTGTTCATGCAGCCAACCCCAGTTCTCTCCCTGGGATCTGACCCCTGAAGCCCGAGCCTCAGCTCCCAGCCCCCACCCACCCCACCAGGAGAGCTGACATGCCTCTCAGGCTGGTGAGTGCTGGTTTGCAATGATCCTCTTTGCAGGAATCTCTCTGCTTTTCCCTCTGCAACCCTGTTGCTGTGCCCTCCTCTGTGGCTCCAAAGCCTTCCTCCAGCCCACCCCCATCTCCACCAGGGTAGGGTCTTCCTAGTGTGTAGAAAGTTTTCCTTCTTCACAGCTCCCTCCCAGAGGTGAAAGTCACATCTCTATTCTTTTGTCTCTGTTTTTTCTTTTTTCTTTTGCCCTACCCAGGTACATGGGGATTTTCTTGCCTTTTGGGAAGTCTGAGGTCTTCTGCCAGTGTTCAGTAGGTGTTCTGTAGGAGTTGTTCCACATGTAGATGTATTTTTTTATATATTTGTGGGGAGGAAGGTGATGTCTACATCTTAGTCCCCTGCCATCTTGAAGGTTCCCCCATTCTCTTTATTCTGAACCTAAATACAGTAGAAGGCAAAATAATTAGTCTAAAATCCTATAAAAAATAGAGTTGACATTTATCTAGTCCTCTACTACATAGGGGGCAAATACATACTTTGATAGAAGCCTTCAAATACAAAAGATAAGAGTTGAAATCCTAGAATTGCTTTCCCTAAGAATACTTGTCATTTAGGCATGGTAGAAGACTCAGAATCTAAGCTTGGTCCCTAGCAGAGGGCCATTATTGGAGGATAGAGAAACCTTCAGATATATTGACCAACTTTGAGACACTTTACTGGCAAAATTTGAGGCTTGAAGGAGTTCAAACACAGCTGTTATCAATTATCATCCTTGAGACCTGCTAAATTCTAAAGCTGACTATGATGGGATACAAAAATGTAAAACATTATCTCTGAAAATCAGAGTGAAAATTCCCACAAGTCGTAGGTTCTGAGGAGGCAAAGACCTAAAAGAGTCTCATATAAAATCCCTGGATGGTCACATCCACAGGTCAGGAACAAGTCAGAGGTAGACAGTACCTTACCAAAACTGCTATAGAGCCTCAACACAGTTCTATTCCTGATTTGATTAAGGTGATAAGCTCCTCCCCTCATATGTACCTAACAGATAGAATGTTAAACCCTCTCTGGTAAAAGATAACATTATCATGAGTCTATATGTCTCTTTTATATACAAGAAGCAAAATCCAACGAAAAGTCAGTAGAGACAACTACATGTGACTAATAAAGTAGAAAAAAAAAAGCAACAGGTAAAACCATGGTGATTCTGGCATTTGAGCTTAGCAGACAACAACTTCAAATATGATTGAATATCTGATTACACACTTACTATAAACACCTGTAACACATAGATACACACACCTATACACATACACAATACTGTAGAAGGTTGAATTGTGTCCCCCATAGTTATGTCAAAATCTAACCCCTCAATAGCTATGAATGTAACCTTATTTGGCAGTAGGGTGTTTGCAGATTCAGTAAAGTTAAAATAAGTTCATATTGGAGTAGAATGGGCCCTATATCCAAAGATTACTTTCTTTATAAGGAGAAACAGACATACAGACACATATAGAGGCAAGATGGTCATGTGAAATCTAAGGAGTGATGCACCTACAATTCAAGGAATACCGAAGATTGCCATCAACTACCAGAAGCTAGGAAGAGGCAAGGAAAGATTCTTTCTTATGGACTTTAGAGGGAGCATGGCCCTTCCAACAACTTGATTTCAGATTTCTAGCCTCAAGAACTGACAGAATAAATGTATGTCCTTTTAAGTCACCTGGTATCTGGTATTTTGTTATGGTAGCTCTAGGAAACTAATATACATACATACAGAAGTATACATGTTGGCAGACATTGAATTTGACTAACAGAAGTTTATAATCCTTGAGAAAGGAAAGCACATGAGTTGAAATCCGCATTCATCCCAGAATTTTTCCCAAGGGCACTTTCCAAAATATGGCGTAGGTAAACAGACCCTAAGGAGAAAACAACATTCATTGTTGGTACATATAAGAAATGGAGAAAGATTGAAATTTACAGTTGTCAAAGTGGCTGAAATTTAGGGAACAGTGTAGAAAAGATGAGGTGGCCATAAAGAAGGGGGCACAAACATCCACATAATTATTCCTTTCAGATCCTTGAGAAAATCTTAACCTTCACAGGTGAAGACAAGACTCTATTAGACTTGGCAGAGATTAGTTACTGAAGACTGGGGAGTTGAACAGAGATTAAAGAGGCCACACAGTGCAGAGGAAGCATTGGGGTTTAAGCCTAGCCAGAGTGGAGAGACATTATTAGACACACTGGGCTTTCTTGAGACCCTAAGAGCCATACCCCAGAAGTAAAGAACACACCACAGAACAAGGGCTACACTAAGGATGTAAGAAAAAGCTGAAATATAGACCAGAAAAGCTATAAAACAAGCTTCAGCATGACTAAGATGATCCTCTGGCAATTTAACTACATTCTGGGGCAAAATATGATACTCCAGAGAGGAAGATTTACATAATCAAAATATTTCTCAACATTTAAGGAACAATGTATAACATACAGTAAAAAATCTATCAGATGTGTAAAAAGTCAGTAATAAAGAAATACAATACTCCATAAAAGAAGACCCAGATATGATCCAAATATAAAAGATAGCAGAAGAACCTAAAAATAACTATAATTAATATGATAATGAAAATAGAAGAAAGGTGGAAGTAATCCAAAGAGATATAGCATTTCAAAAGAAAATCAGAATCTATAAAATGTATCAAATGAACATTATGTAACTTCAAAAGACAATATCTATATCTCAAAATTTATTAGAGTGTTATAACATGAGATGGAACACAAGACACAAGATTAGTAAATGTGAAGAAATAATAAAATATCCAAAGGGAGCATAGAGATAACAAGAATACACAGATCCAAGAGTAAGGAACTCATGGGACACAATCAAAATGTCTAACATACATGTAATTGGAATCCTAGATGAGAAGAAAATGAATGGAAAAGAATCCACATGTGAAAAATTAATGATTTTAAAATCTGGCAAAATATCGCAATCTGTAGATTGAAAAAAGTCAGCAAATAATAAATAGGATAATGTGCTGAAAAAAGTAAAAAAATAATTTTGAAGTTAGTAGAATATAATTCAACAAAGATGAAATAAAGGAATTTGCAGATATTTTTAAAGCTGAATTTATTCATCACCAGCATATCCAAACTACCAAAAATAAAAAAAAAAAACTCAGTATGAAGAAAAATAATCCTAAATGAACAAGGTACCAAGGTACCATTAAAAGGAATGAAGGGCTTCCCTGGTGGCACAGCGGTCGAGAGTCCACCTGCCGATGCAGGGGACACGGGTTCGTGACCCAGTCTGGGAAGATCCCACATGCTGCAGAGCAGCTAGGTGCGTCTGGAGCCTGTGCTCTGCAATGGGAGAGACCACAACAGTGAGAGGCCTGTGTACCGCAAAAAAAAAAGGAATGAAGAGCACCAGAAAAGATAAATATGTGACTAAATGGAAATCCATTTAAAACTCAATAATAATGTCTATTTAGATTTGAAATGTATGTTACAAATAAATTATACAATAAAACATAATGGTTGGAGGAAGTAAATGGAGTTAAACTATTATAAATTTCTTTTATTGTTTGTGAAATAGTAAAAATTACTTAACCAAAAGTAGAATCTAATATGTAATAAATGCTTATGTAATCCCTTAGGTAACCACTTATTAATAAAAAGAGACATAACTAAAATCTAATACAACAACAACAAAATAATGAATACTTGATTAATACAAAAGAAGCAAGGAGAGAGGAATAAAGAAACACAGATGAGCCAATTAAAAAAAAAACAAGATGGTAGATTTTAACTATATCATTAATTACATCCAATTTGAGTTGCCTAATTTCTCATCTTAAAAGACAAATATTGCTGTCATGAATTAAGAAAAATCTATGTGCCAATTTCAATCAACATATTTTAAATATAATAGATAAAGGTTAAAAGTGAAAAGATGGGAAAATATATAAACAAAAATTATTCTAAAAAGCTACTGTGGCCTCATTGATATTAGGAAAAGTATACTTTAGGAAATAAGTCTTGTGAGAAATAATGAAGGAAATTTCATAAAAGTAATGAGAGCAATACAATTGGAAAATATAAAAATCCAAAAGTTGTCGTATCTAGTAACATAGCTTTGAAATAGCATACATAAAGCAGAAATTGACTGAAGCAAAAGAAGAGATAGACAAGTCCAAAATTATAGCTGGAGATTTAAAAACACCTCTTTTGGTAACTGATAGAATAAGCAAACAAAAGTCAATATGAATGTAGAAGATTTAAGTAAGACAAAAAATTGATATAGTTGAAATATCTACACTAGTATATCCAACATCTGCAGAATACACATTTTTTTCAAACACACATGGTACATACACCACAACAGAGCATATCCTTGGATACGAGCTAAGTCTCAAAAACTGCAAAGAAGAGAGTGGTGTCAACGAAATGGCAGACTAGCAAACCCCAGGCTCACATTCACCTATAGAAACACTTGAAAAACAATTATAATGACTTTATATAGGATTTCTAGAAAACTGTTCAAAGGTCTGCAGCAACCAACAGAATTCCCAGTCAAAATGGGAAACGATAGGAAAATTCATGACATTTTTACGCACCCTTGCCCCACATTCTCACTAGGACAACACAATGCTGTCTGAGGGAGGCAGCAGGCCAGGTCCTAGTTCCTTCCCTCAAACCAGAGGAAGGAGAGTGGAGTTCACTTGTAACATTCAAACCAATCTAGGAGATGAATGAAGGATTGATCTCTGTTTCACCTAATTCAGAGCTTAGGTAGGGAAAAGCAGTTTAGCACACATCCCAGGCTAGGAAAAGTTGTGTGGAGTACAGTGCATTGCACATGGTCGTTGATTGTGAAAGCTGCAGGGGAACTATGGACCTCAAGACTCCTGCTTCAAGGAGATCATAAGAAAATACAATAGAACATCTAAGGCTGTGAGAAGAAGCAGAAGTGAAATTCCTTGGGAAAATAGGTTATTTAAAAACAGACATGTATAAGCGGGGGGCATCAAAAAAAGCACGCACATAGGCCCAGGCAAGATGCATGCCAAGAAAAGGCCTGAGGAAAACTTAATCCTTCATACCAGGCTGATCTCAAAGCACAGAACACACTATGCTAACTAGTGAAGGTCATCCCTGGCAGAGAGCCTGTCTTCAGAGACTCAGAGGTGGCTGCTTTTATTTTCGACAGCAACAAGAACAAAAAATCAAAAAGCATACAAAGAAACAGGAAAACATGGCCTATTCAAAGAAAGAAAATAAAATCACAGAAAATGTCCCTAAAGAAACAGGCATCAAAAATAATAGACAAATAATTTAAAACACGATCTTAAATGTGCTCAGAGTGTTAAAGAAAACATTGACACAGAGCTAAAGGAAATCCGGAAAGGCATATATGAACAAAATCATAAATATCATCAAAGAGGTAGAAATTACAGCATGAAACAGAACAGAAATTCTGCATCCTAAAAATAAAATAACTGAAATTTAAAGTTCACTAGAGAGGTTCAACAACAGAAATGAAGAGACTGAAGTTTCAGCCACTTTTTTTCTTTTATTGAGGTATAGTCAACATACAATATTATGTTAGTTTTATGTGTACAGTAGTGATTCAACATGTGTATACATTGTGACATGAACACCACAATAAGTCTAGATACCATCTGTCACCATACAAAGTTAATGCAATGTTACACTATTGATTGTATTCCCCATGTTGTACGTTTTGTCCTCATGACTTATATTCATTTTATAACTGGAAGTTTGTGCCTCTTGATCTCCTTCATCCAATTCACTCACTCCAAACTTCCTCCCACCAGCAAACATCTGTTCTCTGTATCTGAGTCAGGGTTTTATTTCATTTATGTGTTTCTTTCAGTTTTTAAAATTTCACATATAAGTGAAATCATGCTGTATTTGTCTTTCTCTGTCTGACTTATTTCACTTAGCATAACACCCTCTAGGTCCCTTCATGTTGTGGCAATGGCAAGATGTCTTTCTTTTTTAATGGCTAAATAGTAGTCCATTGTATAGTCCATATATATATATATATATATATATATATATATATATATGTATATATAAAACTTCTTTATCCATTCATCCATAATGGACACTTAGCTTCCATATCTTGGCTACGGTAAATAATGCTTCAAAGAACATATGGGTGCATATATCTTTTCAAATTAGTGTTTTCATTTTCTTCACACAGATACTCAGAAGTGAAATTCCTGGATAATATGTTATTTTTTTCAGTTTTTGAGCAATCTCTATACTGCTTTCAGTACTGGCTGCACCAATTTACGTTCTCACCAACAGTGCATGAGGTTTCTCTTTGCCTCACATTCTTGTTAACACTTGCTATTTCTTTTAGATAATAGCCATTCTAATAAGTGTGAGTTAATATCTCATTGTGGTTTTGATTGGCATATCCTCAATGATTAGTGATGTTAAGCATCTTTTCATGTGCCTATTGGCCATCTGAATGTCTTCTTTGGAAAAAGAACTATTCACATCCTCTTCCCATTTTAAAAAAAATTAGATTGTTTGTGGGACTTCCCTGGTGGCACCATGGTTAAGAACCAGCCTGCCATTGCAAGGGACACGTGTTTGATTCCTGGTCCAGGAAGATCCCACATACTGCGGAGCAACTAAGCCCATGTGCCACAACAACTGAGCCTTCACTCTAGAACCCATGAGCCACAACTACTGAGCCCATGTGTCACAACTACTGAAGCCTGCGTTCCTAGAGCCCATGCTCTACAACAAGAGAAGACATGCCAGTGAGAAGCCCATGCACCAAAACAAAGAGCAGCCCTCACTTTCCCCAACTAGAGAAAGCCATGTGCAGCAATGAAGACCCAACATAGTCAAAAATAAATAAATATTTTTAAAAATTGGATTGTTTGTTTTGTTTGGATTTGTATGACTTCTTTAAATATTTTTTGTATTCACCTTTACTAGACATATCATTTTCAAATATCTTTTCCCATTTAGTAGTTTGCCTTTTCATTTTGTTGAGAATTTCCTTAACTGTGCAGAAGCTTTTTAGTTTGAGAGTTCCATTTGTTTTTTTATGCCCTTGCCCTTTGAGTCAGATCCAGAAAAAAAATCACAAAGACTGATGTCAAGCAGCTTGCCACTTACATCTTCATCTAGGAGTTTGATGGTTTCAGACCTTACAGTCAAGACCTTAATCCATTTTAATATAATTTTTGTATAAATGTAATATAATGATCCAGTTTCATTCTTTTGCATGTAGTTGTCCATTTTTTCCAGCACCATTTATTAAAGAGGTAATCTTATCTCCACTGAATACTGTTAGCTCCCTTGTCAAATATTAGTTGACCAAATATGTTTAAGTTAATTTGGGGGCTCCCAATTCTGTTCAGCTGATCGATGTGTCTGTTTCTATGACAGTACCACACTGTTTTAATTACTATAGGCTTGTAGTATAGTTTGAAATCAGAAAGTGTAATGCTTCTCACTTTGTTCTATTTTCTCAGGATTTCTTTGGCTATCAGAGGTCTTTTGTGGTTCCACATAAATTTTAAGATGGTTTTTACAATTTCTGGGAAAAATGTCACTGGAATTTTGATAGGGATTGCCTTGAATCTATAGATGGCTTTGAGTATATGGACATTTTAACAATATTAAGTTTTTTAATCTATGAGCATTGAATATCTTTTCATTTATTTCTGTCTTCAGTTTCTTTCATCAGTGCCTTATAGATTTCTGTGTATAAGTTTTTCACCTCCTTCATTAAATGTATTCCTAGGTAGAGATTGGTTCAAGATGGTGCAGTAGAAAGATATGCACTCACTCCCTCTTGTGAGAGCACCAGAATCACAACTAACTGCTGAACAATCATCAACAGGAAGACACTGGAACTCACCAAAAATATATATCCAAAGACAAAGGAGAAGCTACAATGAGATGGTAGGAGGGGTGCAATCAAAATAAAATCAAATCCCATAACTGCTGGGTGGGTGACTCACAAACTGGAGAACAATTATACCACAGAAGTCCACCCACTGGAGTGAAGGTTCTGAGCCCCATGTCAGGCTTCCTAACCTGGGGCTCTGGCAACAAGAGGAGGAATTCCCAGATAATCATATTTTGAATGCCTTCAGGATTTGATTGCAGAACTTTGACAGGACTGGGGGAAACAGAGACTCCAATCTTGGAGGGCACACACAAAGTAGTGTGTGCATCAGGACCCAGGGGGAAGGAGAGTGACCCCATAGGAGACTGAACTAGACCTACCTGTTAGTATTGGGGGGTCTCCTGCAGAGGCAGGGTATGGCTGTGGCTCACCATGAGGACAAGGACACTGGCAGCAGAAGTTCTGGGAAGTACTCCTTGGTGTGAGTCCTCCTGGAGTCTACCATTAGCCCCACCAAAGAGCCTATAGCCTCCAGTGTTGGGTTGCTTCAGGCCAAACAACCAAAAGGGAGGGAACTCAGCCCCACTCACCAACAGACAAGTGGATTAAAGTTTTACTGAGCTCTACCCACCAGAGCAACACCCAGCTCTACCCACCACCAGTCCCTCCCATCAGGAAGCTTGCACAAGTGTCTTAGATAGCCTCATCCACCAGTAGGCAGACAGCAGAAGCAAGAAGAACTACAATCCTGCAGTCTGTGGAATGAAAACCACATTCACAGAAAGATAGACAAAATGAAAAGGCAGAGGACTATGTAAGAGAAGAAGGAACAAAATAAAACCCCAGAAAAACAGCTAAATGAAGTGGAGATAGACAACCTTCCAGAAAAATAATTCAGAATAATGATAGTGAAGATGATCCAGGACCTCAGAAAAAGAATGGAGGCACAGATCGACAAGATGCAAGAAATGTTTAATAAAGACCTAGAAGAATTAAAGTACAAACACCTAGAAGAATTAAAGAACAAGCAGAGATGAACAATACAATAACTGAAATGAAAAATACACTAGAAGTAATCAATAGCAGAATAACTGAGGAAGAAAAATGTATAAGTGACCTGGAAGACGGAATGCTGGAATTCACTGCTATGGAACAGAATAAAGAAAAAAGAATGAAAACAAGTTTATTACTAGGTATTTTACTCTTTTGATGCAATCAAAATGGGATTATTTTCTTAATTTCTCTTTCTGATAGTTAATTATTAGTGTATAGAAACAACATATTTCTGCATATTTATTTGGCATTCTGCAATTTTACTGAATTCATTTTTTACTTTTAATAGTTTCTTCATTGTCTTTATGGTTTTCTATATATAGTATCATATCATCTGCTATTAGTGATAATTTTACTTCTTCCTTTCTAATTTGTATGCCTTTTATTTCTTCTTCTTTCATAATCAATATGACTAGCCAGTCAATGCTATATTGAATGAAAGTGAAGAGAATGGAATCCTTGTCTTGTTCCTGATCTTATAATGAAAACTTTCAGATTTTCACAGTTGACTACAATATTAGCAGTGAGTTTGTCATATATGGCCTTTATTGTTTCAAGGTATGTTTCCACTGTACTCAATTTGTTGAGAGTTTTTAACATATTTGGATGTTGAATTTTGTCAAATGGCTTTCTGCATCTATTGATATAATCATATGATTTTTTCTTTCATTTTCTTAATGAGGTGTATCATGTTGATTGATTTGTGATGTTGAAACCTTTTTGCCTGCCTATAATAATTCCTACTTCATCATGGTTTATGATTCTTTTAATGTATTGTTGAATTTGGCTTGCTAATATCTTGTTGAGAATTTTTGCATCATATTTATCAGAAATATGTCAGCCAGCTTTTAAAAAGCACACTTAAAATGATTAATTCGAAGTATCAAAAAGAAAAAAAAAACAAAGTGAACAGAGGCTAAGGAATCTATGATAAACTATCAAGCAGATGAATGTAATAATTAGGAGAGTATCAGAAGAAGACATGAGAGAGGAAAAAGATAGAGATAATTGAAGGAATAATGGTCAAAATTTTCCCAAATTGGAGGAAATACATGTATCTACAAATCCAAGAAGCTCAATGAAATCCAAATAGGATATGTCAAAGACACCTGCACCAAGGTACATTATAATTGAAATTTTGAAAGACAAGACAAAGAGAGAATCTTGAAAGCAGCAAGAAAATAGTGACTAGTAGTGTACAAATCTTCAATAAGATTAGCAATGGATTTTTTAGCAGAAAACTTGGAGGCCAGAGACAGTGGGATAATATATCTAAATTGCTGAAAGAATGAACTGTTAAATGAAAATCATGTATCCATCAGAGTAATTAGGCAATAAAAACAAATATGAAGCATACAAATTGTAAAGGAAGTTGTCAAATTTTCTCTGATTGCAGATGACATGATTATCTATGTAGAAAATCCTAAACATTCCACAAAAAATTGGTAGAACTAATAAACAAATTAGGCTAATTTACACAATAGAAATCAACACAAGAAAATATTTCCTTTTTATACATTAACAATGACCAAACCAAAAAGGAAATTAAGAAAAACATTCCATTTGCAATAGTATCAAAAAGAAAAAATACTTAGAAATAAATGTTACCACAGAAATGAAAGACTTCTACACTGAAAATTGTAAAATTGTTGAAATAAATTAAAGACACAAAATTATCAATATATATCTCATGTCCTTGGGCTGTAGAATTTAATAAAATTAATGTGCTGATACTACCCAAAGTGATCTGCAGATTCAATGCAATTCCTATTAAAATACTAATGGTAGTTTTTGCAGAAATATAACAATCCATACTAAAATTTATATGAATTCCCAAGGGACCCAAATGATGAAAAAAACTGTTGAAATTGAACAAATTTTCAGGTCTCACACTTCCTGATTTCAAATATTACTACAAACTACAGTAATCAAAATAGTGTGATAATAACATAAAAACAGACATATAAGACCAAGAAATAGATGAGAGATCCCAGAAGTACACACTCACACATATTGTCAAATGATTTTCATCAAGGTTTACAAAGCCATTCAATGGGGAAATAGTCTTTTCAACAAATTTTGTGGAAAAACCTGGTTGTCCACATGCAAAACAATGAAGTTACACCCTTATATTATACCATACACAGACACACACACACACACACACACACACATACACACACAAAACACAAAAGCCCTCAAAATTGATCAAAGTTATAAATGTAAGAGTTAAAAGTATAAAATTCCTAGAAGTATATATGGGGAAAAGATTCATAACATAGAACTTGGCAATGATTTCTTGAATAGGACATCAAAAGCACAGGCACCAATAACAAAATAAAATAGATAAGTTGGACTTCATCAAAATTAAAAACTCTTGTGCATCAAAAGACATTATTAATAGAGGCAAAAAGCAACCCACAGAATGAGAAAAAATACCTGTATATCATATATTTGATAAGTGATTGATATCTAGGACATATAAAGAACTCTTCCACCTCAACAACAACAACAACAAACAAAAACTCACTTTAGAAAGGAGCCAAGAACTTTTTTTTTTTTTGGCCACATATGAGATCTTAATTCCCCAAGCAGGGATCTAATCTGTGTCCCCATGCCCTCTTAAACACTGGACCACCAGCGAAGTCCCTCAATGACTGTTTTAAAAAAAATTATTGGAGTAGAGGTAATTTACAATGTTGTGTTAGTTTCTGTTGTAAAGAAAAGTGAATCAGTTATACATATACATAGATCCACTCTTTTTTAGATTCTTTTCCCATATAGGTCATTACAGTTTATTGAGTAAAATTCCCTGTGCTATACAGTAGGTCCTTATTAGTTATCTGTTTTATATATGGTAATGTGTATATATCAACCCAAACCTCCTAATTTATCCCTCCCCTCCTTTCCCGCCTGGGTAAACATAAGTTTGTTCTACATTTGTGACTCTAAAAATAAGCCAAAGTCTGTAATAGACATTTCTTGGAAGAAGATATTCAGAAAGTAAATAGGCACATGAAAATAATTGTCAGCATACTAGTCATCAGGCAAATGCCAATCAAAAGCAAAATGAGATACTGCTTTGCACACATTAGATTTGCTGTTATAAATAAGAAAAAGGTAAAATGAAACAAAAGTGAAAGAAACAGAACATAACAAATGTTGGTGGGGGTTACAAAACTTAGAACTGTTGTGCATTACTGGTAGCTGTGTAAAATGGTGAAGCCATTATGGAAAACTATACAGTGGTTCCTCAGAAAATTGAACAGAATTAATATACAAATTAGCAATTTTTCTAGGTATATACCCAAAATAAGAGAAAGCAGGGACTTGAACAGATATTTGTATACCCATGTTCATAGCAGTTTTATTCACAGTAGCTTAAAAAGGGAAACAATTCAATGTACATTAATGGATGGATGGTTAAACAAGTTATGGTATAACCACAGAGTGGAATATCAATCACCCTTAAAAAGGAAAGAAATTCTGATGCTTGCTACAATATGAATGGAAGGACATTATGCTAAATAAAATAAGCCAGATACGAAATGACAATTATTGTATGAGTCCACTTACATGAAATACCTAGAGTAGTCAAATTCATAGACAGAAAATACAGTGTTCTTGCCAGTAGTTGAGGAGGGGGGAATGGGCTATTCTTGTTTAATGAATACAGAGTTTCAGTTATGAAAAAGTTCTGGAAATGGATAGTGATAATAGTTGTACAACAATTTGACTGTACTTAATTCCATTAAAATGCATATTTAAAATAGTTAATTGGTTAATTTTATGTTATGCTTACTTTACCACGCTAAAAGTAATTGCAAAGATTTGATATCACACAGAGTGTGACAGAGTATAATTAAATAGGCATTCAATAACAAAAAAAAAACCTAGAAAATATCGAAATGCATGGAAACAATGTAATTCTAAATAACTCATAGGTCAATGGATGAATGAGTGTAAATTAAAAAGATAAAATTAATGATTATGGTAATATGACAAATCACAATGTGTGAGATGCAACAAAACTGGGAGATTATTTATAGCTTTAAATAAATATATTAGAGAGGTGAAAAAATGTTAAAAGTCATTGATCTCAATTTCCAATTCAAAAAGGTAGAAAAAGGACAGCATATAAAACTTAAGGAAAATAGAGGAAAAGGATATATAAACTTAAAAGCAGAAATAGAAAACTGATATACAATGGAGAAAGTTCAACACAGTCACACATTTATTTTTTATGACATTAATAAAATTAATAAACCCATAGCAAGATTGATCAAGAAATAGAGAATGCACAAATTACCAATATAGGAAATAAAAAAGGAGTCATCTTGAAGATCCTGCACATATTAAAGCATAATAAGAGCATATTATAAACAACTTTATTCCAAAAAAGTTAACAGATTAAATGAAATGGACAAATTTCTTGAAAGACATAATTTGCTAAAACTGATACAAAAAGAAATGCAAAATCTGAATAGTAAGATCATTTATTAATTAAAACAAATCTGTAATTAATAATCTTCCTACGAAGAAAATTCTAATCCTGGATGGTTTCCCTGGTGAATTCTGGCAAACACTTATCAATGATACCAGTCTTACACATAAATGGAAATATTTTCCAACTCTTTATATAAGCCTAGCATAACCATAATACCAAAACCTGACAAGGACATTGCAGGAAAGAAAGATCATAGGCCATATTAAACTTAGATGCAAAAATTATTCAACAAAATATTAGCAATTATAATCCAGTGATATATAAAAAGAATAATGCATCATCACCAATTAGAGTTTATTCATGCAAGGTTGGTTTAACATTTGGAAATCAATCAGTATAATTTTACACATTAGCATACTAAAGGGGGAAAAGTATGATCATCTCATAGGGGCAGGCAAAATATTTGATAACACTGAACACCAATTTATGGTAAAACTCAAAATTAGCAAGAGAGCTTATTT
Organism: Delphinapterus leucas; assembly: GCF_059928025.1. Lineage (NCBI taxonomy): Eukaryota > Metazoa > Chordata > Mammalia > Artiodactyla > Monodontidae > Delphinapterus > Delphinapterus leucas. Next base: position 47,098,488 of record NC_143150.1, on the reverse strand, counting down.
AATTTGGTAGACAATGCCCACTGAAATTTATAGAAAATATTAATTTAATGGTGAAAAATGGAACAATTAAACCCTGATGTTATAATTATTCAAGGATGACCACCAGTACCACTTATATTTATTATTTAATGGAAATTCTAATTGGATAAGACATTGGAAAAGCAATAAAACAATCATTCACATAGGACTTGTCAATGAGCATATAAAATCTAAAAAGATATTAGAAACTCTTAGAATTAATAATGGAATTTAACGAGATCAGTGCTTACAAGATCAATATAAAGTATCATTTTATCCATATACTAGCAGGAACATTAAAATTTATACTTTAATTATAATACCATTTAAGATACCATTAAAATATTAAGTACCTAGGAAATAATTCTAAAGAGAGATATGCAAGGTTTCTATATGGAAAAGTACAAAAATATCACTGAGAAAAACTGATAACCTGAATAAATTCCTGGTCCTGGATTAGAGGACTTTATATTAAGATGTACATTCTCCAAACACTGATATATACATTCAAATCAAAACCAATCAAAGTCTCAACAGACTTTTTGTCGAGTATAATGAGCTGATTTAAAAATTTATATAGAAATGCAAATGGCAGAGAATAGTAAGGCAGTCTGGAAGAAAAACAAAGCTGGAAGGCTTGTAATGTCAGAGTTATGACTTCTTTTAGAAATTAAAAAGTGGGATACTAAAAAAAAAAAAAGTGGGATACGGACACAAGAATAGACAAATAGACTAATGGACCATGTAGAAGGGTCCAGAAATAGACAATACCTATGTCAATCACCTGGTATATGATGAAATTACATAACACTGTGAAAAGTATGGAATTTCAGTAAATTATACTGGGTCAATTTGCTATCCAATGTGGAGAAAATAAATTTTTGCTTCTATATGTCATTATAAACAAAAAAGTCTAAACAGAAGATATGAATATGACAGATAATGAAACTTTTACAGGAAAATATGTAAGAACATCTTCATGTCCATTTGCACACAGAAAACTAAAATTACCAATCATAAAGAGGAAAATTTGACTATATTATTACTTTTAAGACTTCTCTTCATAAAATGATACTAATGAAAGAGTGAAAAGGTAACACACAAAGTGAGAGAAGTATTCCCAAAACATATAAATCCCCACCAAAAAATATTGGTATCCAGAATACATATTAAAATAAAATATTTCAAATAAATAGAAGAGGAGAAACAATACAATTTCTAAATGGGCAAAAGACTTAAACAAGTACCTTATAAAAACGATATCGAAATTTTCAATACCTGTCATTTTTCATCAAGGCAAATTCAAATAAAACCAAATCTCGATAACATTATATACTTTGCAGAATGACTAAACTGAAAAAGGCAATAGATTGTGCGCTCCTATTCTTGTTTCTTTCTTTTGGTGGAAACATATAATTTACATGTTAAGTATACATTTAGGAGTGGAATTGCTGTCTCAAAAGGTATGTACATTTTCACTTTAGGATAAACTGCCAAACAATTTTCAAAGTGTTTGTGCCAATTTACCTTCCCACAAACAGTTTATAAGAGTTCTAGTAGCTCTTGAAACTTGTCTTTATAAACATTATTCATAAGCAAATAATATATAAATTGTGGTATTTTCACAAAATGGAATTCTGTATAAAGCAAGGAGAATGAGAAAATTGCAAGTACACACAACAATATGGTTGAATCTTACAAACATAATATTACATAAAATAATCCAGGCATAAAATAATACATAATGTCTTATTTCATATGTGTTAAAATAATATATGGTGTCAGAAGCCAGATTAGGGGTTATTTTTGATGGTGGGTGGGGAGAGGTGGTTAGTGATGGGAAGTGCAAATTTCAATAAGTACAAGGAAGGGAGAGAAAGTTTAGAATGTTACAAGCAGAAAGCGACCACATGATCACAGACTTTGGTGTCACAGAGAGAAAAGAGCACAGGCTTTGGGATCATATCAAAGTGGGTGTTAATCTTTACTCTGCTACAAGCTGATTAACCCTAAGCAAATTAATTAACTCTCAGATATTCAGGGATGACAATTCTTATTTTACATGGATTTTGTGAAAGTTAGAGAAAATTTGTGAAACGAATTTAGTTTCATGGTTGGCATATGATAATGTTTAAAAAAATGTTTAAAAAGTTACTATTTTGTGTAAGGGGAATTAATATCACACAGAGTACAGTAGTGTAAATCTTTCTGTGGCTAGAGTGAATGGCTTGTGCTATACAGGAAAGAGCTACCTGGATAGATAAACTGAGGCTATAGTGTAAAGAAAGAAAGTAAACTTGACATTTTAGGCACTAGTAAGCCATTGTGAATTCTTAAGTATAAAAGCAACATAGTTCATTGTTGTATTTTATAGCAAGATTATTCTGGCAATGAATATACAAAGGAGATTGGAAGACAGGCAGTGGCTACTGGAGTTTGAGTTTGGAAAAAGATATTATTGTATGAATCCAGGTTAAAGATAATTAGTCCTAAAACCAGGATTATGGCAAGGGAAATATTGTGACAGGACACGAGTATCTATTTAGCAGAAGAATCCATGGCACTTCTTGAAAGATTATATTGAAAGTACAAAACAGATGAAAATTTTCAAGTTGATTATGGGGTTCTTAGCTTGCTTGGATCATTTATATAGAGGTGGAAAATAGGTAATTTTGTAAAAGATGCTAATTCATTTGCAGGCGTATAGAATTTGACATGATTAGTCAAGAGTAGGTTTTCTTTAAGCAATCAACAAAAGAATTTTCACACATACCTCCTTTTGTATTTGTGTGCCTTACTTATCTTCAGTTTTGCCTTCTGTTCTTGCTATTATTTTCCAAAACTTTTACTTCAGGTTTTCTTGCTGAAGATTACTTGGAAGGTCAGGCTGTATAGTGAATGGTTTTTTAGGTTTTGAAATGATATCTGAATTAACATGAGGTACTAATTACAAAAAGAGGTCACAAAGGCTGCTTACTTTGTTCCATCCAGCCAGCTCCTGCAGAGCAGGTTTTAACCTCAACTCCATGGGAGATATGTCATCAAGACTTGAAATTTTCTCTGCCATATAGTTCATGTTCAGCTTGAATAAAGGAAGCTGCTTCCAACACCAGATTTCACAGTCTGATACCACAATCATAAATATTTTCCCTATCAGTTAATATAAAGGTGAACTTAATTTAAGATTCATTTATGGGGACTTCCCTGGTGGTTCAGTGGTTAAGAATCTGCCTACCAATGCATGTGACATGTGTTCGAGCCGTGGTCCAGGAAGATCCCACATGCCATGGAGCAACTAGGCCTGTGAGCCACATCTACTGAGCCTGTGTGCAACAGCTACTGAAGCCTGCGTGCCTAGAGCCTGTGCTCTGCAACAAGAGAAGCCATCACAATCAGAAACCCATGTACTGCAACAAACAGTAGCCCCCGCTTGCCGCAACTAGAGAAAGCCTGCAAGCAGCAACAAAGATGTGAGAGAGTAGCATTGACATATATACACTACCAAATGTAAAATAGATAGCTAGTGGGAAGCAGTTGCATAGCACAGGTAGATCAGCTAGGGCTTTGTGACCACCTAGAGGGCTGGGATAGGGAGGGTGGGAGAGAGATGCAAGAGGGAGGCTATATGAGGATATACGTATACATATAGCTGATTCACTTTGTTATACAGCAGAAACTAACACAACATTGTAAATATGTTAAAAAGAAAAGACCCAACACAGCCAAAAATAAATAAATAAATTTTTAAAAAGATTCATTTATAGAGACTAACTCTATAGAAATATAATGCCGTAATACATGGTGAACTAAACAAATGGATTTTGTCATATATTCTTACGTACTACAAGCATTCTTGGTGAAAATAATGAATTTTAGGAGACAATGAGAATGTTTCTCTTCACTCTCTCTCTGTGTGTCTCTGTCTCTGTCTCTCTCCCCTTCTCTCTCTCTGTAAATCACGACAAAGTTAAATTTCCCTTAAAAGTGCAACCAAAACAATAGAGCTCATTAATACTGGGAATCCTTCCAAGTTTCTCTTACAATGATGCTGTGCTGTTCTAGAAGGTTAAAGTACACAAATAGTTACATTCTGTTGAAAAAGTTCAACCAATCCATAGAATGAGATTCCCTTTTGAAAAAAAACACAAACAGATTGAACCTCTATTGATACTCAAGGAGAGCCTTATCCCTTGCAGTATATACATTGTGTAAGGTCTATACATACTCTTGCACTACTTGGGATTTTGACTAGTCTGTTGAGCATGCTTATTCTCAGTGAGAAATGGTATTCATAGTAGTTTTAATCAGCTTTGGAGGGACTTTCTTCCCCTTGCCTCTTAGTGAGATTTTCCACTCTATTGGTGCACTGGAAACAATCCCTGTGCTCTCCAATCCAATCTCTTTTCCCAAGTCCATCACTGCCACCAGAGGCCACTCATTATCTGTAGCCTAAAATTACATTTTCCCCTTTGAGGCCCAAGGCTCCCTACCAAATTACTAATTGTTTATTTCTCCCCCTACTATAAATAATTGCTTCTCCCATTGAATACATATTGTTAATATTGAAATAATTCAAAATGAGATAGGATTTTATTTCACTCCCTTAAGAAAGGCATGAAACTATTTTTTCCATATATACATTTTATTTAGATAAGTCTGTGCTAGTGGCAAAACCATCCTCCTTTTTACTCCACTGAAATTTCTAACTCAACTTTTATATTTTTCTCTTGCTTCAGTACAGGTACTTACCCATGATAGGGTGAAGAAAACTTGGAAGACTGGGATATGAAACTAGAACTTTACACCTGGATGAGAAATACTCATTGGGACCAACTTAGTTAGTGGTGCTAAAAGCCCAATCCATCGTCCAATGCACAGCATTCAAAGTGAATAATAGCTATACTTTGAAGCTCACACAAGCATACAGGTGGCCATATGCCTCCACTAATGGATGGATAACAGCTGTGGGGTAGTGATACTCAAAATCTAGGTGAGCAAGAGGCAGGATGGAAGTTATCAAGTGGGTAATAGAACTATAATCATTGTTCTGGGGTTCAGTAATAGGGTTTGGGACAGAGGGATACAAACCAAAGCAAAGGTGAAACCTAGATCCTGAAGTACTAGGCAGCTTACAAAGAAAAATGATTCAAATACAAGTATAAAAACTAAATTACATACTTAAGAAACTGGTTACAGTGGAAGAACTTCACCTGCTCTAGGGGTAATGTGACACTAAGTCTCAGAGTACTGAATGATAGCTACTTATATGCATTATCTTCTGGAAAACATTTCTCCTAGAGAAGCTGATGGAGGTGAAAATAAGGAAAAGCTAAATTTTAAGGCAGGAGTTAGCAAACATTTTCTGTAAAATGTCAGAAAGAACGATTTTAGACATGAGGGCCATACAGTTGCAGATATTCAGTTGTGCTTCTGTGGGGCAAAAACAGCCATAGACTAAACCAATGGTTATAACTTCATTTCCCAAAAAAATATTGCTACAAAAACAAAACAAAACAAAACAAACAAACAAACAAAAAAAACAGATAGCAGGCCAAGTTTTGCCCACAGGCTATAGCTTGTTAATACCTGTTTTGGGAGGATATTTAATGGTCTCTGGTAAATGGAGGATAAGCTTAACAAAAATTAGTACCACTGTCTGCCTTCTTTTCTTTCAGTCATCAGCTTTCCTAAATCTATTAACCAACTACTCTCAAATACTTCTTTTGAGCCTTCTTAATTGAATTGGTCTGTTCATTTATGTAAGTAAGGCTTAGAAGAGTATGATTAACTTCAGATCACAATTATAAGAAAATAATTGAATGTTATAAACAAGAAAGGTAACAGAGTGCAATGATATTTTACCTTCTGTCTACATATACCTGTTTTTCCTTTCTTTACTTTCATAACTAGAGCACAGGGAGATCCTTCCTCAAAAGTACTGCATAATCTTTGCCTGTAAATTCTGTACAACATAGCTATTACCCAGTTATTTCTGGTGACAATGTAAGTAGGACAGTGTTCCCAAAGAAATTAAGGTTTCTTCTTATTTTGAAGCTCTGAGTAATACAGATCAGAAGACATAGGTCAGAAAAGGAGAAGCAGACACTAATAATTATCATGGAGCCCCAAACTGTTTTCTGAATAATTTATTTCACTGAAATCACGTGGTGACATTTAGGCTGAAAAATATAGATTATATGACCCAACTGTACTACATTCTGGTTCAGTTTAAATGTAGAAATGTAGAAAATGTAGTGCACAGAAAGAAATTCTCTCAAGGTTATTGAGATGCTGCCTCCAGGCTTGAAGTATGAAAAATTCCTGCTGAATAAAACATAATTCTCAACTTTTAGGTTGTACATAATTTTTTAGTTGACAGTTATGGCTGACCAATGAAGAGACAAGAGCAGATTCCTCTACTTCATCTGAACTCTATGAGGATCCAGAGTCTTGGTACCAGCAAAGGCCTCCTGTAACCACCCACCACCAGAGGGAGCTCAGATGAATTTGGCTGTGTGACTGACAAGGTCTTGGTGCTCTTGGTGCTCAGGTGTCAGGCCTGAGACTCTGAGGTGGGAGAACTGAGTTCAGGACATTGGTCCACCAGAGACCTCTGGGCCCCACATGATCTCAAATGGTGAAAGTTCTCCCAGAGATCTCCAACTAAACACTAAGATCCAGCTCCACTCAATGATGAGCAATCTACAGTGGTGGACACCCTATGTCAAACAACTAGCAAGACAGGAACACAACCCCACCCATTAGCAGAGAAACAGCCTAAAATCAATAAGTTCACAGACACCCCAAAGCACACCACTGGACATGGTCCTGCCCATGAGAAAGACAATATCCAGCTTCCTCCACCAGAACACAGGCACCAGTTCCCTCTACCAGGAAGCCTACACAACCCACTGAAAGAACCTTACCCACGGGAAGAAGACACCAAAAACAACGGGAACTGTGGGCATGCAGCCTGCGAAGAGGAGACCACAGAGTAAGTTAAGCAAAATGAGAAGACAGAGAAATACACAGCAGATGAAGGAGCAAGGTAAAAACCCACCAGACCAAACAAATGAAGATGAAATAGGCAGTCTACCTGAAAAAGAACTCAGAGTAATGATAGTAAAGATGATCCAGAACCTCGGAAATAGAATGGAGAAAATACAAGAAACGTTTAACAAGGACCTAGAAGAACTAAAGAGCAAGCAAACAATCATGAACAACACAATAAATGAAATTTAAAATTCTGTAGAAGGAATCAATAGCAGAAGAATGGAGGAAGAAGAATGGAGAAGTGACCTGGAAGATAAAAGAGAGGAAATACCTACTGCAGAGCAGAATAAACAAAAAAGAACGAAACGAATTGAGGACAGTCTCAGAGATATCTGAGACAATATTAAATGCACCAACATATGAACTATAAGGTTCCCAGAAGAAGAAGAGAAAAAAAAAAGGGACTGAGAATATATTTGAAGAGGTTATAGTTGAAAACTTCCCTAATACAGCAAAAGAAATAGTCAGTCAATTCCCGAAAGTGCAGAGAGTCCAATACAGGATAAAACTAAGGGGAAACATGCCAAGAAACATATTAATCAGACTAACAAAAATTAAATACATAGAAAAAATATTAAAAGCAACAAGGGAAAAGCAACAAATAATATACAAGGGAATCTCCATAAGGTTAACAGCTGATCTTTCAGCAGAAAATCTGCCAGCCACAAGAGAGTGGCAGGACATATTTAGAGTGATGAAAGAGAAAAACCTACAACCAAGATTACTCTACCCAGCAAGGGTCTCATTCATATTCAAAGGAGAAATTAAAAGCTTTACAAACAAGCAAAAGTTAAGAGAGTTCAGCACCACCATACCAGATTTACAAAAAATGATAAAAGAACTTCTCTAGGAAGGAAACAAGAGAACAAAAAGACCTACAATGATAAACCTAAAACAATTAAGAAAATGATAATAGGAAAATACATATCGATAATCACCTTAAATGTAAACAGATTAAATGCTCCAACCAAAAGACAGAGACTAGCTGAATGGAAACAAAAACAAGACCCATATATATGCTGTCTACAAGAGACCCACTTCAGATCTAGGGACACATACAAACTGAAAGTGAGGGGATAGAAAAAGATATTCCATGCAAATGGAAATCAAAAGAAAACTGGAGTAGCAATTCTTATATCAGACAAAATAGACGTTAAAATAAAGACTATTACAAGAGACAAAGAAGGATACTGCATAACAATCATGGGATCAATCCAAGAAGAAGATATAACAATTGTACAATTTATACACCAAACATAGGAGCACCTCACTACAGAAGGCAAATGCTAACAGCCATAAAAGGGGAAATCAACAGTAACACAATCATAGTAGGGGAATTTAACACCCCACTTTCATCAATGGACAGATCATCCAAAATGAAAATAAATAAGGAAACAGAAGCTTTAAATGATACATTAAACAAGATGGACTTAATTGATATTTATAGGACATTCCATCCAAAAACAACAGAATATACTTTCTTCTCAAGTGCTCATGGAACATTCTACAGGATAGATCATATATTGGTTCACAAATCAAGCCTTGGTAAATTTAAGGAAATTGAAATCATATCAAGTATGTTTTCCAAGAACAACACTATGCGACTAGATATCAATTACAGGAAAAATACTGTAAAAAATACAAACACATGGAGGCTAAACAATACACTACTAAATAACCAAGAGATCACTGAAGAAATCAAAGAGGAAATCAAACAATACCTAGAAACAAATGACAATGAATGCACGATGACCCAAAACCTATGGGATGCAGCAAAAGCAGTTCTAAGAGGGAAGTTTATAGCAATACAATCCTACCTCAAGAAACAAGAAAAACCTAAAATAAACAAACTAACCTTCCACTTAAAGCAATTACAAAAAGAAAAACAACAATAAAAAAAAACAAAGTTAGCAGAGGTAAATAAATCATAAAGATCAGATCAGAGAAAGATGAAAAAGGCATTAAAGGAACAATAGCAAACACCAATAAAACTAAAAGCTGGTTCTTTGAGAAGATAAACAAAATTGATAGCCCATTAGCCAGCCTCATCAAGGAGAAAAGGGAGAAGACTCAAATCAATAGAATTGGAAATGAAAAGGGAGAAGTAACAACTGAAACTGCAGAAATAAAAAGTATCATGAGAGATTGCTACAAGCAACTATATGCCAATAAAATGGACAACCTGGAAGAAATAGAAAAATTATTAGAAAAGCACAACCTTCTGAGACAGAGCCAGGAAGAAATAGAAAATATAAACAGACCAATCACAAGCACTGAAATTGAGAATGTGATTAAAAACCTTCCACCAAATAAAAACCCAGGACCACATGGCTTCACAGGTGAATTCTAGCAAACATTTAGAGAAGAGCTAACACCTATCCTCCTCAAACTCTTCCAAAATGTAGCAGATGGAGGAACACTCTGAAACTTTTCTATGAGTCCACCATCACCCTGATACAATAAACAGACAAAAACGTCAGTAAAAAAGAAAACTACAGGCCAATACCACTGATAAACATAGATGGAAAAATCCTCAACAAAATACTAGCAAAACAGAATCCAACAGCACATTGAAAGGATCATACACCATGATCAAGTGGAGTTTATCCCAGGAATGGAAGGATTCTTCAATATATGCAAATCAATCAATGTGATATACCATATTAACAAATTGAAGGATAAAAACCATATGATCACCTAAATAAATGCAGAAAAAGCTTTTGACAAAATTCAACACCCATTTATGATAAAAGCCGTCCAGAAAGGATGCATGTTGGAACTTACCTCAACATAATAAAGACTATGTATGACAAACCAACAGCCAACATCATTCTCAAAGATGAAAAATTGAAATCTTTTTCACTAAGATAATGAACAAGACAGGGTTGCCTAATCTAACCATTATTACTGAACATAGTTTTGGAAGTTTTAGCCCCAGCAATCAGGGAAGAAAAATAAATAAAAGGAATTCAAATTGGAAAAGAAGAAGTAAAATTGTCACTGTTTGCAGATGACATGATACTATACACAGAGAAACCTAAAGATGCTACCAGAAAACTACCAGAGCTAACCAATGAATTTAAAGTATAATATAATAAAGTAGCAAGATATAAAATTAATGCACAGAAATCTCTTGCATTCTTATACACTAATAATGAAAAATTTGAAGGAGAAATTAAGGAAACGTTCCCATTTACCATTGCAGCAAAACAGATGAAATACTCAGGAATAAATCTATCTAAGGAGACAAAAGACCTGTATGCAGGAAACTATAAGACACTGGTGAAAGAAATTAAGGATGATATAAACAGATGGAGAGATATACCATGTTCTTGGATTGGAAGAATCAACATTGTGAAAATGATTATACTACCCAAAGCAATCTACAGATTCAATGCAATCCCTATTCATACTACCAATGGCATTTTTCACAGAACAAAAACAAAAAATTCACAATTTGTATGGACACACAAAAGACCCCGAATAGCAAAAGCAATCTTGAGAAAGAAAAATGGAGCTGGAGGAATCAGTCTCCCTGACTGCAGATTATAATACAGTGCTACAGTAATCAAGACAGTATGGTTCTGGCACAAAAACCAAAATACAGATCAATGGAACAGGATCAAAAACCCAGAGATAAACCCATGCACATATGGTCACCTTATCTTTGATAAAGGATGCAAGAATATACAATGGAGTTAAGACAGCCTCCTCAATAAGTGGTGCTGGGCAACCTGGACAGCTACATGTAAAAGAATGAAATTAGAACACTCCCTAACACTGTACACAAAAATTAACTCAAAATGGATTAAAGACCTAAATGTAAAGGCAGACACTATAAACTCTTAGAGGAAAACATAGACAGAGCATTGTATGTCATAAATCACAGCCAAATCCTTTTTGACCCACCTCCTAGAGAAATGGAAATAAAAACAAAAATAAACAAATGGACCTCATGAAACTTCAAAGCTTTTGCACAGACTAGGAAACCATAAACAAGATGAAAAGACAACCCTCAGAATGGGAGAAAATATTTCCAAACGAGGCAACTGACAAAGGATTAATCTTAAAAATATACATGCAGCTCATGCAGATCATATCAAAAAAAAAAAACCTAATCCAAAAATGGGCCGAAGAACTAAATAGACATTTCTCCAAAGAAGATATACAGATTGCCAACAAACAAATGAAAGGATGCTCAACATCACTAATCATTAGAGAAATGCAGATCAAAACTTCAATGAGGTATCATTTCACACCATTCAGAATGGCCATCATCAAAAAATCTACAAACAATAAATGCTGGAGAGGGTGTGGAGAAAAGAGAACCCTCATACACTGTTGCAGAGAATGTACATTGATACAGCCATTATGGAGAACAGTATAGAGGTTCCTTAAGATACTAAAAATAAACTACTATATGACTCAGCAATCCCACTACTGGGCATATACCCTGAGAAATCCATAATTCAGAAAGAGCCATGTACCACAATATTCATTGCAGTTCTATTTACAATAGCCAGGACATGGAAGCAACCTAAGTGTCCATCGACAGGTGAATGGATAAGGAAGATATGGCACATATATACAATGGAATTTTACTCAGCCATAAAAAAAATGAAATTGAGTTATTTGTAGTGAGTTGGATGGACCTAGAATCTGTCATGCAGAGTGAAGTAATTCAGAAATAGAAAAACAAATACCGTATACTAAAACATATATTTGGAATCTAAAAAAAAAAAAAAAATCTGATGCACCTAGGGGCAGGAGAGGAATAAAGGCACAGACGTAGAGAATGGACTTGAGGACACGGGGAGAGGGAAGTGTAAGCTGGGACGAAGTCACAGAGTGGCATGGTCATATATACAAACGTAAAATAGATAGCTACTGGGAAGCAGTCACATAGCACAGAGAGGTCTGCCTAGAGGGTGGGAGGGTAACACAAGAGGGAGGACATATGGGGATATATGTATAGCTGATTCACTCTGTCATACAACAGAAAGTAACACACTATTGTTAAGCAATTATACTCCAATAAAGATGTTAAAATATATATATATATAGTGCACAAAGATTAAAGAAATACTGAGTTTCCCAGAGGAAAATATAACGATATGCTCTCTGGCTAGAACAAAGGAATACTGAAAATATGCATTCTTATATTTTCATCACATTACCCAGATTGTGCAAGCAGTCAACACCTGCTATTGCATTTACTTCCCAGTTTTACTTACTTCCTTTTTGGAGTCAAGACCTTTGATGAAGTAGTCTTACAATTACAAGAATCCATCCCAGGCTTTGAGTGATACTGGTGTTTGTGGTAGAAATCCAATGGGAGTTGATAGCGTTGTAAGTAGAATTTCAACCAAACTGCAGGTATGATACTCGATAAAGCTGCCAGCTTTTGCACTCAAAGTGTATTTATGGGCAGAATAATAACTTATAAAAATGGCATCCTGGGACTCCATATTTATTCTCTTTCAACGATTCCCAGATCAAATTTGGCCAGTTTACAAGTTAAACGAGGATTTTATTCCTAGCTCTCAGCCTAGGAAATTCCCATTAGGATAAAAACAAAGCTGTATTTGCTCAACCTCTGACACTATCACTTGGAATGACATTTCTGCAATCTAAGCTCAAGATCAGATCATGTTGAAGCATAAGCCATAAGCTGCATCGGTTTTACCAACTTCCCCATCATTTCTGATATATTTGTTGCTTTCTATCACTATTGAAATTCCCAATGTGGCCCTTTACGACAGGTTAAAAATACATTTTTTAAATTACATCAGTAAAGAGCCCAAATTCCCCAATTTGATATCATAAATCATTTGTTCCATAACTCCTAAACTGGTAGAATTGTCATTCAGATTGGATTCTTAGACATAACTATATTTCTAGGTAGCTATTAAGCTATATATCACGCATTGCAGTAATAGCTACAAAAGTTTCAGTTAATAATGTTATAGCTGGACATTGTGGTTGCCACTTTTCAAACGGTCTATCTAAAATATGCTAGATCAGAATGATTAATAACATTGAATCACAGTATTATGGCTATAAAAGAGAGAGCAGAAAAAATGTACTGTTAATGAAATTTGGTGAGTTTAAAGTGGAAAAGTACACGTGACTCAATTTGTTGTTGATCTTAGAAGTATTGGGCTATTTTCACAAATGTATAAAGATTGGCAATAAAATCCCTCTGTTGGCTGGGATACTCTTTCTGCATGAAATTTTAAAACACAGGTTCAGCCACTTCATAGAAAAAGTCAACTGACAATCCTGAAAAACAAAATCTCATAATAAAATAAAAACTATATGTACCATAGTTACTAATATTATAATTAGTGTATTCTTTTTCTATTGCTTTGTAGCAAACATAGCAGCTTAAAACAAAACTCATTTATTAGCTCATAATTCTATAAGTCGTCATCTGCCTGGGTTCTTTGCTCAGGGCCTCACAGGGCTGAAATCAAGGTAATGGTTGAACTGAGTTCTTATCTGGAGTCTCTGAGGAAAACCTCCCTTCTATCTCATTCTTGTCATTCGCAGAATTCAGTTCTTTGTGGTTATAGGACCTAGGTAACCATTTCCTTTCTGACTGTAGACTGGGGGCGACTCTCAGCAACTAAAACCCACTCATATTCCTTGTAATATGTTCCCCTCCATATTCAAACTAGCAACATGTTAAATCCTTCCAGTGCTTCAAATCTCTGACATCCACTTCTACAACTAGACACAGAAAATGCTGCTTTTAAAGAGTTCATGTGATTAGCCCAGGACAACTCAGGTAATTTTCCTATCTCAAGGTCAACTGTGCCATATAGCATAACCTAATCATGAGAGCAAGATCCATAATATTTATAGTCCCAGGTATTGTACAGGATGTGTACACGGGGTGTGTGTGGAAAATCTTGGGGGCCATCTTAGAATTATGCTTACCACATTTAGAAAATTTAAACTCACAGTTAATTAATTTAAAAAATGATGTTAAGCACCTACCATGTGTTGAGCATTGTTCTATTTGAGTTCTTATTTCCAACCAGAAATTAGGGCTTACTCTATATTGTAAATCTGCAACAATCTATTAGAGAGTTTTAGAGTACAACTTTGTGATAAAACAGACAAGAGTTGAATTTCATGTACACCACTTACTGGCTGCATAATCTTGAGAAAGTTAAATCATTTCTCTGAGCTTCAATTTCTTCCGAAAATAGGAATAATGATGGTATCTATTTCAGAGGATGGAGATAATGTCCGAAAAGTGTTTAGCACAATCATGACATATATCAATTACTCAAAAAATGATAATAAAAAGTGTTACACATCTGTTTGAAACAATATGGCCAGTAGATTTTATATTTTTCTTCTTTGCAAGATCTGGTGATGGATACTTTATATTCTCTGAATTTTTCTTTCACTATATAACTCCTCCTGAAGATATGCTGATATCTGTGTCCATGGTAACACCTTCAGACAGCAGTAACTAGAATGCACATCAAGGTTACCATTAACTGAGGCCAATAATGCTGACCTTTTTCTGGAGAGGATGGCAGCTCTGTGGTGCATGGATGATCTCAGTTCAGCATTTATTCAGCTAAATTGTCTCTGAAGAATCATTCTTCCTCTTAATATAATAGAAATTATAATATAATAGAAAACACACACATTCATATGCTCACCATGTTCATCATAATTGTACCTCAAGATCAAAGAAGCATTGATGGGAATCTAACCACTATATTAAAAAACCTAATGTTTCTACTTTTAGCTGAGAGATTAGAAAACTTTTCATATGTTTTACCCATGGCTACACTCTACCACTAAGCAGAGACTCCATGGGAAAAAATTATATATCCAACAAAGTTTGCATTTGACCAAGAACAGGGAAGTGTCCAAAAGGCATGGATATGCAGAGAAATATGTAGAGCTTCTACTAATGGAGAACCAGTCTAAATTCAAAGTCATACTTGTACTTTTTACGAGTATAAGAGACAGGTCAACAACAAACAGCCATATTTTAAATTTTGAATTAAATAATTTCATATGGTTTTAGAGAAATACAGTTGCTGGAGAAGCTGTGAAGGATGATCCTTTATCAATGTCCGGAAATTTAATAATGCAGGAGATCGATCATCATATTCAGAAATTGAAATTAACTGCTTTTGTTGCATCCCATAGGTATTGGGTCACCGTGTTTTCATTGTCATTTGTTTCTAGGTATTGTTTGATATCCTCTTTGATTTCTTCAGTGATCTCATGGTTATTTAGTAGTGTATTGATTAGCCTCCATGTGTTTGTATTTTTTTACAGATTTTTTTTCTGGAATTGATATCTAGTCTCATAGCGTTGTGGTTGGAAAATATACTTGATATGATTACAATTTTCTTACATTTATCACATTTACAGCAATACAATCCTACCTCAAGAAAAAAGAAACATCTCAAATAAAAAACCTAACATTACATCTAAAGAATTTAGAGAAAGAAGGACAAAACAACAACAAAAGTTAGCGGAGGGAAAGAAATCATAAAGCTCAGATCAGAAATAAATGAAAAAGACATGAAGGAAACAGTACCAAACATCAATAAAACTAAAAGATGATTCTTGAGAAAATAAACAAAATTGATAAACAATTAACCAGACTCATCAAGAAAAAATGGGAGAAGACTCAAACCAACAGAATTATAAATGAAAAAGGAGAAGTAACAAATGGCACAGCAGAAATACAAAGGATCATGAGAGATTGCTAAAAGCAACTATATGCCAATAAAATGGACAACCTGAAAGAAATGGACAAATTCTTAGAAATGTACAACCTTCCGAGACTGAACCAGGAAAAAATAGAAAATATGAACAGACCAATCACAAGCACTGACAATGAGACTGTGATTAAAAGTCTTCCAACAAACAAAAGCCAAAGACCAGATGGCTTCACAGGTGAATTCTATCAAACATTTAGAGAAGAGCTAACACCTATCCTTCTCGAATTCTTCCAATTATAGCAGAAGGAGGAACACTCTCAAACACATTCTACAAGGCCACCGTCACCCTGATACCAAAACCAGATAAAGATGTCACAAAAAAAGAAAACTACAGGCCAATATCACTGATGAACATAGATGCAAAAGTCCTCAACAAAATACTAGCAAACAGAATCCAACAGCACATTAATAGGATCATACATCATGATCAACAGGGATTTAGACCAGGAATGCAAGGAATCTTCAATATATGCAAATCAATATGATAAACCATTTTAACAAATTGAAGGAGAAAAAGCATATGATCATTTTAATAGATGCAGAAAAAGCTTTTGACAAAATTCAACACCAATTTATAATAAAAAAATCTCCAGAAAGTAGGCATACAGGGAGCTTTCTGCAACATAATAAAGGCCATATATGACAAAACCACAGCGAACATCATTCTCAATGGTCAAAAACTGAAACCATTTCCACTAAGATCAGGAACAAGACGAGGTTGTCCAATCTCACCACAATTATTCAACATAGTTTTGGAAGTTTTAACCACAGCAATCAGAGAAGAAAAAGAAATAAAAGGAATCTGAATCATAAAAGAAGAAGAAAAGCTGTCACTGTTTGAATATAACATGATTCTATACAGAGAGAATCCTACAGATGCTACCAGAAAACTACTAGAACTAATCAATGAATTTGGTAAGGTAGCAGGATAAAAAATGAATGCACAGAAATCTCTTGCATTCCTATACACTAATGATGAAAAATCTGAAAGAGAAATTAAGGAAACACTCCCATTTATCACTGCAACAAAAAGAATAAAATACCTAGGAATATACCTACTTAAGGAGACAAAAGACCTGTATGCAGAAAACTACAAGACACTGATGAAAGAAATTAAAGATGATACAAACAGATGGAGAAATTATACCATGTTCTTGGATTGGAAGAATCAATACTGTGAAAATGATTATACTACCCAAAGCAATCTACTGATTCAATGCAATTCTTATCAAACTAGCAATGGCATTTTTCACAGAACTAGAACAAAAAATTTCACAATTTGTATGGAAACACAAAAGACCCTGAGTAAATAAAGCAATATTGACACAGGAAAACGAATCAGGCTCCCTGACTTCAGACTATAATACAAAGCTAAAGTAATCAAGACAGTATGGTACACACTCATAAACAAAAATATAGATCAGTGGAACAGGATAGAAATCCCAGAGATAAACCCACGCACATATGGTCACCTTATACTATAAAAGAGGCAAGAATATACAATGGAGAAAAGACAGCCTCTTTAATAAGTGTTGCTGGGAAAAATGGACAGCTAAATGTAAAAGAAGGCAATTAGAACACTTCCTAACACCCTACACAAAACTAAACTCAAAATTGATTAAAGACTTAAACGCAAGGGCAGACATTATCAAACTCTTAGAGAAAAACATAGGCAGAACACTCTAGGACATAAATCACAGCAAGATCCTTTTTGACCCACCTCCTAGAGAAATGGAAATAAAAACAAATATAAACAAATGGGACCAAATGAAACTTAAAAACTTTGGCACAGCAAAGGAAACCATAAACAAGATGAAAAGACAGCCCTCAAAATGGGAGAAAATATTTGCAAATGAAGCAATTGACAAAGGATTAATCTCCAAAATTTACAAGCAGCTCATTCAGCTCAATACCAAAAGACAAACAATGCAATCCAAAAATGGGCAGAAGACTTAAATAGGCATTTCAGCAAATAAGATATACAGATTGTCAACAAACATATGTAAGGCTGCTCAACATCATTAATCATTACAGAAATGCAAATCAAAAGTACAGTGAAGTATCACCTCATAGCAGTCAGAATGGCCATCATCAAAAAATCTACAAACAATAAATCCTGGAGAGGGTGTGGAGAAAAAGGAACCCTTTTGCATTGTTGGTGGGAATGTAAACTGATGCAGCCACCTTGGAGAACAGTATTGAAGTTCCTTAAAAAACTAAAAATAGAACCACCATACAACACTGCAATCCCACTAGTGGGCATATACCCTGAGAAAACCATAATTCAAAAAGAGTCATGTACCACAATGTTCATTGCAGCTCTATTTACAATAGCCAGGACATGGACATAACCTAAGTTTCCATTGACAGGTGAATGGATAAAGAAGATATGGCACATATATACCATGGAATATTACTCAGCCATAAAAAGAAATGAAATTGAATTATTTGTAGTGAGGTGGATGGACCTATAGTCTGTCATACATAGTGAAGTAATTCAGAAAGTGAAAAACAATACCGTATGCTAACATATATATATGGAATCTAAAAATAAAGAAAAAAAATGGTTCTGATGCACCTAGGCCTGAACAGGAATAAAGACACAGATGTAGAGAATGGACTGGAGGACACGGGGAGGGGAAGGGTAAGCTGGGACGAAGTGAGAGAGTGGCATGGACATATATACACTACCAAATGTAAAATAGATAGCTAGTGGGAAGCAGCCACATAGCACAAGGAGATCAGCTCAGTGCTTTGTGACCACCTAGAGGGGTGGGATTCGGAAGTTGGGAGGGAGACACAAGAGGGAGGGGTTATGGGGATATATGTATACATATAACTGCTTCAGTTGTTTATACAGCAGAAACTAACACAATGTTGTACCGCCGTTATACTGAAATAAAGATGTTAAGAAAAAACAAAAGAAATTGCAATTAAGAAAGTATGGATTATGCTATCCTTCACATTTTCATGGTAATTTTGTTTAGGACTGGGGTTACATAGTAAAGGAGTGTTTGTAGCTTATATTTATTGGTTTCAGGGCCTTCCAATCTAAATTAGTGATTGAATTTTTTATATAAAGGAGTTATTCCAATTAACACTTTCCAATCCTTTTGAGGAATGTTTGTTGCCCAGAGGGATTCAAAGCTGACAAAATTCTATCAAAGACTATGTACCTTAAAATGGCCTTAAATACATATATATCAGTATGGGATATTTGAAGTTCTGATATTTTATACAAGATAGCCAATCTCTAGAGCATTATCCTCTAGATACAGTTCACTTTGGAGCCTTTAAATATGTACTGAGATACATATTCAACTCCACATCTGGCTCATCAAATCAAGTCTTTGCTGAATAACAATAGAACTGGAAACTACTTTTTGAGGTATTCTATGAGCTCTGAAGCAGTTAGAAACTGTCCCAACCCAGTGGGTTAGCAATCTAATTAAGTACTTAATTTTAAAAACTGAGCCCTTGGTGTTATCCCTTACTAATCAGATGGCTGCTTGCAAGATAGGAGTGGAAGGAGGTAAGAATGAGAATGAAAATACTAAACAGAAGTTACCTGATAATTCACCCTGAGAGTGACTAGCAAAAATCAGGTAACAGTGTGAAGTGTTGAACAGTATAACATGACTTAATGTTGACGTTTGCGAATGGTGAGAACTCTAAAAATGTCATGTTAATTAAACACAGATAATTTGAGAAACCTCATAGATCTCCATTCTAGAATAGGTGGGCTTGGAAAAGGGAATTTAGTTAGCCATTAGTGCTTTTCATCAAAAATTTCTGATTCTCCTTCTGGACAAATGGTGAAAATGTACTACCCTGTCTCATTGAAATTAGATATGGCCATGTGAGTTTTTGTCATTGAAATATGAAAAAAAGTGACTCATGTCATTTTCAGAATGAAACCTTAAGAGCCAGAGTGCAATTTATTGACTTCTCTCCTTTGATCTGCCATAATGACTGGTAATGCCCTGGATTGTAGGGACTTCAGTAGTCTGGGAAAGTGAAAAATAAACCTTGATATTTTAAGCTAATGAAACATTGAGACTGTTTGCTTCCATAATGTACTCTCCAAGCCTATCCTGACAATTACAAGGACAATAAAATCCGTTTCTGAATAAGAGAAGTAATGAAAAGCTAATTAGAATGAAACCCTACTTTTATAACAGAGGGAGATGGGCACACTTTCTGGCTCTTATCTTTTTTTTTTTTTTACATTTTTATTGGAGTATAATTGCTTTACAATGGTGTGTTAGTTTCTGCTTTATAACAAAGTGAATCAGTTATACATATACATATATACCCATATCTCTAACCTCTTGCATCTCCCTCCTTCCCACACTCGCTATCCCACCCTTCTGGCTGGTCACAGAGCACCGAGCTGATCTCCCTGTGCTATGCGGCTGCTTCCCACTAGCTACGTATTTTACACTTGATAGTGTATATATGTCCATATGTACACTACCACTCTCTCACTTTGTCACAGCTTACCCTTCCTCCTCCCCATATCCTCAAGTCCATTCTCTTGTAGGTCTGCGTCTTTATTCCCATCTTGCACCTAGGTTCTTCATGACCTCTCTTTTTTTTTCTTTTTTTTTTTAGATTCCATATATATGTGCTAGCATACGATATTTGTTTTTCTCTTTCTTACTTCACTCTGTATGACAGACTCTAGGTCCATCGACCTCACTACAAATAACTCAATTTCGTTTCTTTTTATGCCTGAGTAACATTCCATTTTATATATGTGCCATATCTTCCTTATCTATTCATCTGTTGGTGGACACTTAGGTTACTTCCACGTCCTGGCTATTGTAAACAGAGCTGCAATGAACATTGTGGTACATGACTTTTTTGAATTATGGTTTTCTCAGGGTTTATGCCCAGTAGTGGGATTGCTGGGTCGTATGGTAGTTATATTTTTAGTTTCTTAAGGAACTTCAATACTGTTCTCCAAGGTGGCTGTATCAATTTACATTCCCACCAATAGTGTATGAGAGTTCCCTTTTCTCCACACCCTCTTCAGCATTTATTGTTTGTAGAATTTTTGATGATGGCCATTAAGACCAGTGTGAGATGATATCGCATTGTAGTTTTGATTTCCATTTCTCTAATGATTAATGATGTTGAGCATTCTTTCATTCGTTTGTTGGCAATCTGTATATCTTCTTCAGAGAAATGTCTATGTAGGTCTTCTGCTCACTTTGCATTGGGTTGTTTATTTTTTTGATATTGAGCTGCATGAGCTGCTTGTAAATTTTGGAGATTAATCCTTTGTCACTTGCTTCATTTGCAAATATTTTCTCCCATTCTAAGGATTGGTTTTCGTCTTGTTTATGGATTCCTTTGCTGTGCAAAAACCTGTAAGGTTCATTATGTCCCATTTGTTTATTTTTGTTTTTATTTCCATTTCTTAGGAGGTGTGTCAAAAAGGATCTTGCTGTGATTTATGTCTTAAGTGTTCTGCCTATGTTTTCCTCTAAGAGTTTCATAGTGTCTGGCCTTACATTTAGGTCTTTAATCCATTTTGAGTTTATTTTTGTGTATGGTGTTAGGGAGTGTTCTAATTTCATTCTTTTACATGTAGCTGTGCAGTCTTTCCAGCACAATTTATTGAAGAGGCTGTCCTTACTCCATTGAATATTCTTGCCTGCTTTATCAATGATAAGGTGACCATAGGTGTGTGGGTTTATCTCTGGGCTTTCTATCCTGTTCCATTGACCTATATTTCTGTTTTTGTGCCAGTATCATACTGTCCTGATTACTGTAGCTTTGTAGAATAGTCTGATGTCAGGGAGCCTCACTCCTCTAGCTCCGTTTTTCATTCTCAAGGTTGCTTTGGCTATTCGGGGTCTTTTGTGTTTCCATGCAAATTGTGAAATTTCTGTTTTTACTTATGTGAAAAATGCCAGTGGTAGTTTGATAGGGATTTCATTGAATCTGTAGATTGCTTTGGGTAGTATAGTCATTTTCACAATGTTGATTCTTCCAATCCAAGAACATGGTATATCTTTCCATCTATTTGTATCATCTTTAGGTTCTTTCATCAGAGCCTTATAATTTTATGCATACAGGTCTTTTGTCTAATTATCTAGGTTTTTTCCTAGGTATTTTATTCTTTTTGTTGCAGTGGGAAATGGGAGTGTTTTCTTAATTTCACTTTCAGATTTTTCATCATTAGTGTATAGGAATGCCAGAGATTTCTGTCCATTAATTTTGTATCCTGCTACTTTACCAAATTCATTGATTAGCTCTGGTAGTTTTCTGGTAGCATCTTTATGATTCTCTATGTATAATATCATGTCATCTGCAAACAGTGACAGCTTTACTTCTTTTCCAATTTGGATTCCATTTACCTTTTTTCTTCTCTGATTGCTGTGGCTAATACTTCCAAAACTATGTTGAATAATAGTGGTGAGAATGGGCAACCTTGTCTTGTTCCTGATCTTAGTGGAAATGATTTCACTTTTTCACCATTGAGAATGATGTTGGCTGTGGGTTTGTCATATATGGCCTTTATTATGTTGAGGAAAGTTCCCTCTATGCCTACTTTTTGGAGGGTTTTTACCATAAATCGGTGTTGAATTTTGTCGAAAGCTTTCTCTGCATCTATTGAGAAAATCATATGGTTTTTCTCCTTCAATTTGTTAATCTGGTGTATCACATTCATTGATTTGCACATATTGAAGAATCCTTGCATTCCTGGGATAAACCCCACTTGTTCATGGTGTATGATCCTTTTAATGTGCTGTTGGATTGTTTTTGCTAATATTATGTTGAGGATTTTTGCATGTTTGTTCATCAGTGATATTCGTCTGTAGTTTTCCTTTATTACGACATCTTTGTCTGGTTTTGGTATCAGGGTCATGATGGCCTCATAGAATGTGTTTGGGAGTGTTCCTCACCCTGCTATATTTTGGAAGAATTTGAGAAGGATAGGTATTAGCTCTTCTCTGAAAATTTGATAGAATTCACCTGTGAAGCCATCTGGTTCTGGGCTTTTGTTTGTTGGAAGATTTTTTATCACAGCCTCAATTTCAGTGCTTGTGATTGGTCTGTTCATATTTTCTATTTCTTCTTGGTTCAGTCTCGGGAGGTTCTGCATTTCTAAGAATTTGTGCATTTCTTCCAGGTTGTCAATTTTATTGGCATACAGTTGCTTGTAGCAATCTCTCATGATACTTTGTATTTCTGCAGTGTCATTTGTTACTTCTCCTTTTTCATTTCTAATTCTATTGATTTGAGTTTTCTCCCTTTTTTTCTTGATGAGTGTGGCTAATGGTTTATCAATTATGTTTATCTCCTCAAAGAACAAGTTTTAATTTTATTATTCTTTGTTATCATTTCCTTCAATTCTTTTTCATTTATTTCTGATCTGATCTTTATGATTTCTTTCCTTCTGCTAACTTTGGGGATTTCTTGTTCTTCTTTCTCTAATTGCTTTAGTTGTAAGTTTAGGTTGTATATTTGAGATGTTTTTATTCCTTAAGGTAGGATTGTATTGCTATAAAATTCCTTCTTAGAACTGCTTTTGCTGCATCCCATAGGATTTTGGTCACAGTGTTTTCCTTGCCATTTGCTTGTAGGTGTTTTATGATTTCCTCTTTGATTTCTTCAGTGATCTCTTAGTTATTAAATAGTGTATTGATTAGCCTCCATGTGTTTGTGTTTTTTCCAGATTTTTTCCCGTAATTGATATCTATTATCATAGCTTATTGTCAGAAAAGATAATTGATACAATTTCAATTTTCTTAGATTGATCAAGGCTTAATTTGTGACCCAAGATATGATCAATGCTGGAGAATGTTCCATGAGCCTTTGAGAAGAAAGTGTATTCTGTTGTTTCTGGATAGAACGTTCTATAAATATTAATTAAATCCATCTTGTTTAATGTATCATTTAAACCTTGTGTTTCCTTATTTCTCTTCATTTTGGATGATCTGCCTATTGGTGAAAGTGGGGTGTTAAATTCCCCTAGTATGATTATGTTACTGTCGATTTCACCTTTTATGGCTGTTAGCATTTACCTTATGTATTGAGGTGCTCCTATGTTGGGTGCATAAATATTTACAATTGTTATATCTTCTTCGTGGATTGATCCCTTGATCATTATGTAGTGTCCCTCTTTGTCTCTTGTAATAGTCTTTGTTTTAATGTCTATTTTGTCTGATATTAGAATTGCTACTCTAGCTTTCTTTTGATTTCCATTTGCATGGAATATTTTGTCCATCCCCTCACTATCATTCTGTATGTGTCCCTAGGTCTGAAGTGGGTGTCTTGTAGACAGTATATCTACAGGTTTTGTTTCTGTATCCATTCAGCCAGTCTATGTCTTTGGTTGGAGCATTTAATCCATTTACATTTAAGGTAATTATTGATATGTATATTCCTATTACGATTTTCTTAATTGTTTTAGGTTTGTTATTGTAGGTCTTTTCCTGCTCTTGTGTTTCCTGCCTAGAGAAGTTTCTTTAGCATTAATTGTAAAGCAGGTTTGGCTGTTTTGAATTCTATTAGCATTTACTTGTCTGTAAAGTTTTTGATTTCTCCATCAAATCTGAATGAGGTCCTTGCTGGGTAGAATAATCTTGGTTGTAGGTTTTTCCCTTTCATCACTTTGAATATGTCCTGACACTCCCTTCTTGCTTGCAGATTTTCTGCTCAAAGATCAGAGGTTAACCTTATGGAGATTCCCTTGTATGTTGTTTGTTGCTTTTCTCTTGCTGCTTTTAATATGTTTTCTTTATATTTAATTTTTGATAGTTTGATTAATATGTGTCTTGGCATGTTTCTTCTTGGATTTATCCTGTATGGGACTCTCTGTTCTTCCCTGACTTGATTCACTATTTCCTTTCTCATATTAGGGAAGTTTTCAACTATAATCTCTTCAAATATTTTCTCAGTCCCTTTCTTTTTCTCTTGTTCTTCTGGGACCCCTATAATTTGAATGTTGGTGTGTTATATATTGTCCCAGAAGTCTCAGACTGTCCTCAATTCTTTTCATTTTTTTTTCTTTATTCTGCTCTGCAGTAGTTATTTCCACTAGTTTATCTTCCAGGTCACTTATCCATTCCTCTGCCTCAGTTATTCTGCTATTGATCCCTTTTAGAGAATAATTAATTTCATTTACTTTGCTTTTCATGATTGTTTGTTTGCTCTTTAGTTCTTCTATGTACTTGTTAAACATTTCTTGTATTATCTGCATTCTATTTCCAAGATTTTGGATCATTTTTTCTATAATTATTCTGAATTCTTTTTCAGGTAGACTGCCTATTTCCTCTCATTTGTTAGGTCTGGTGGGTTTTTACCTTTCTCCTTCATCTGCTGTAGGTTTCTTTGTCTTCTCATTTTGCTTAACTTACTCTATTTGGGGTCTCCTTTTCAGAGGCTGCAGGTTCGTAGTTCCCACTGTTTTTGCTGTCTGCCCCAGTGGCTAACTTTGATTCAGTGGGTTGTGTAGGCTTCCTGGTGGAGGGGACTAGTTCCTGTGTTCTGGTGGATGAGGCCGGATGTTGTCTTTCTGGTGAACAGGTCCACGTCTGGTGGTGTGTTTTGACGTATCTGTGACCATATTATGATTTTAAGTGCTCTCTCTGTTCATGGGTGTGGTTGTGTTCCTGTCTTGCCAGTTGTTTGGCATAGGGTGTCCAGCACTGTAGCTTGCTGGTCATTGAGTGGAGCTGGGTCTTGGCGTTGATTTGGAGATCTCTGGGAGGTTTTTGCCATTTGATATTATGTGGAGCTGGGAGGTCTCTTTTGGAACAATGTTCTGAACTTGTCTCTCCCACCTCAGAAGTACAGCCCTGACACTTTGCTGGAGCACAAGATCCTGTCATCCACATGGCTAGAATAAAAGGGAGAAAAGAAAGAAAGAAAGAAAGAAAAAGATAGAATAAAATAGGGATTCCCTGGTGGTGCAGTGATTGAGAGTCTGCGTGTCGACGCAGGGGACACGTGTTCATGCCCCGTTCCGGGAAAATCCCACATGCCGCAGTGTGGCTGGGACCGTGAGCCATGGCCGCTGAGCCTGTGCGTCTGGAGCCTGCGCTCCACAATGGGAGAGGCCACAACAGTGAGAGACCCACGTACTGCAAAAAAAAAAAGAAAGAAAGAAAGAAAAAGAGAAAATAAAATAAATTAAATTAAAACGTTCTTAAATAAACAAAAAATGTTTATTAAAAAAAATTTTTAAGTAATTAAAAAAAAAGGAATAAAGAAGAGAACAACCAAACCAAAAAACAAATACACCAATGATAACGAGTGCTGAAAACTATACTAAAAAAATAAAACAAAAGAAAAAAAATGGACAGACAGAAGTCTAGGACAAATGGTAAAAGCAAAGCTGGACAGACAAAATCACACACAGTAGTATTTGCATAGACTCTCCCAAAACGAGAAAAAAGGGTTAAAAAAAAAAATATATATATATCTTTTCTCCCGTAGTCCACTTCCTCAATTTGGAATGATTGTTTGTCTATCAGATATTCCACAGATGCAGGGTACATCAAGTTGACTGTTGAGATTTAATCCACTGCTCCTGAGGCTGGTGAGAGAGATTTCCCTTTTTCTTCTTTGTTCGCAGAGCTCCTGGGATTCAGCTTTGGATTTGGCTCTGCCTCTGTATGTAGGTCGCCTGAGGGCATCTGTTCTTTGCTCAGACAGGACGGGGTTAAAAGAGCAGCTGATTTGGGGGCTGTAGCTCACTGAGGCCTGGGGAGTGAGGGGCATGGAGTGGGAGTGAGGGGCGAGCCTGCAATGGCAGAGGCCGACGTGATATTGCACCAGTCTGAGGTGCGCCGTGTGTTCTCCCAGCGAAACTTTCCCTGGATCACAGGACCCTGTCAATGGCAGGTTGCACAGTCTCCCGGAAAGGGAAGAGTGGTTAGTGACCTGTGCTTGCACATAGGTCTTTTGGTGGCAGCAGCAGCAGCCTTAGCATCTCATGCCCGTCTCTGGGGTCCACGGTGATAGCCGCAGCTCGCGCCCGTGTCTGGAGCTCCTTTAAGCAGCACTCTTAATCCCCTCTCCTTGTGCACCAGGAAACAAAGAGGTAAGAAAAAGTCTCTTGTCTCTTCAGCAGTTCCAGACCTTTTCCTGGACCCTCTCCTGGATAGCTGTGGTGCACTAGCCTCCTTCAGGCTTTGTTCATGCAGCCAACACCTGTCCTCTCCCTGGGATCTGACTGAAGCCCGAGCCTCAGCTCCCAGCCCCCAGCCATTCTGGCGGGTGAGCAGCCAAGCCTCCTAGGGCTGGTGATTACTGGTTGGCACCGATCGTCTGTGCGGGAATCTCTCCACTTTGCCCTCTGCACCCCTGTTGCTGTGCTCTCCTCCATGGCTCCGAAGTTTCCCCCCTCTGCCACCTGCAGTCTCTGCCCATGAAGGGGCTTCTAGTGTGTGGAAACCTTTTCTCCTTCACAGCTCCCTCCCACTGGTGCAGGTTCCGTCCCTATTCTTTTGTCTCTGTTTTTTCTTTTGCTCTACCCAGGTACGTGGCGAGTTTCTTGTCTTTTGGGAGGTCTGAGGTCTTCTGCCAGCATTCAGTACGTGTTCTGTAGGAGTTGTTCCACATGTAGATGTATTTCTGATGTATTTGTGGGGAAGAATGTGATTTTCATGTCTTACTCTTCTGCCATCTTGAAGCTCCTCCCTGGATCTTTTCTTAACCAATGAAGTAAAAATATAACACACTGTGGACCAAAAACATAACCTCCTATATCTGGATCCAAAGGTCATTGTATGCTTTTGCATAAGTCAGATCTTACACTTTATGCTTTAAGGCAGGATTCGCATTGAAGAGAGTTTCAAATAAATTCAAGAATAATATATATGGAAAAATATTTTAAGAATTCTCCTGGAGAATTATGTCACGGTACTGAAGAAATCATCCATATAACTATTGTGATTGTGTCCTACAACTGTGGAATATTTTTCAGTCGCCATTATTGAGATGACAGAAGAATTTCTCCCTGGAATAGTCAACCAATTTTTTGCATTGTGACATTATCAGCATACTATATTGTCTTATAGTTTGATCTTATGTTATACATTAAATGTAGTTGTGAAAAACAGAGTCTTCAAATGTGATAGTGTATATTAAATCATATTTGCTTATTGACTTCCATTATAATTTTAGAACTGCTTTCCAAGTAAAATGAAAGCATACTTGCCTGAAAATAGAATGTGAATTACATTTTCAGAGCCTAATATTCACTTTAAGGGACATTATATTCATCTATGTGCATTTAAGTATCTTAGAAAACATCCTACAATGTTGCCAAATGGAAATATCATTCTGTTGGTTCTATTGTTTATACACTGCTTCTTCAACTAAGATTTACTGAGTGTCTTCTATGTGGTAGGGGAGATCCAGAAATAAAGCATGGTTCCTACTCCATGAATTATAGTTGCATAGTTTTTTTATAATATATATTGAATATTTAAATTCACCATAATTGTTTTATGTCCTTGGAAATTCTTATTTACTCCATTAAACTTAAATTTTTAAAAATGTCACCACATTTACACTTCATACACTTAACAGAGCTCACCTGCTAAAAACTGTCATGAATATAATTTCCATAGTGAATTCAAAAATTTTTAAGTGATTATTTATTGGCAGTAACAATAATCCTAGTATTATTCCTGAAGTTTTTGACAAATGCAGGGTACATTATCCAACCATTTTTCTACAGTAATTTTTACAAAAGAGACAATAAACAGGTATTTCTATTACTGAGTAACAAGTAGCAATTATGTTAATAGCAGCAGAATAGATTTTACTCTAAGGGAGCCCAACTAGGCAAAGCTGAAAGAATTAGGTAACATACATAAGTTTAGTCAGGGAAGGGGTTGATTCCAGGGATGATGTCTGGGGTAGTAAGAGTTTAAAAACTGGTACAGGCATACAAGTTCTAGGGTACAGAAAGACAGATGAGTTAAGAAAAATGGAACTAGCAAACAAATGACTATGGAGATAAAGTACGATTCTAATACATTGGTTGTTTAGTGTCTAAATGGGGAGTTCCATATGTGAACTTCCAAGAGGCCTAGACGTTTACCTCTGTTTGAAGTGAAACCCATTTTATGTCTAATTTCACTGGGTTTTATAAAACACACATTGAAACATTGTGAGGCATAGAGCACTTTCTTTGGTGCAGGACAACCTCTCCCATGAAAATGGTACTGGAAATCTGCAAAAGCAAGATATTTAAAGCAGAAAGTCAATTATAAGATGACAAATTAAGAACCATAGTCCAGGGAACTGGCAAAAGCAGAAGACCTGGGTAAGCTCTGAAACCAGAACTGTGCCTCTTTGTTTTCTGTCCTATTTTATACTTATTGCTGTGCTGAGTTAAGCAGGCATTTTCTGGTGAGTGTTTATAGCCAGCAGAAGAGGCAGGGCCCTGCAGGTGCAGCTAGCTACTGCTTAAGCTAAGGGCAAAGGCACTAGGCCTTTTGGGATGTACTTACATCAGTCTTTAAAAGATCTTTGCCACTGTGGCCTCTCCTTTGAAGGCAGTAGAGATGCTGCAGGCAACATGGCACCTGGTGGAAGAGCCTGAACATGGGCACTTGTGAGACATACAGATCAATAATTCATTTCACTGCTGTACTTTATCAATTGAAAGAATCCAAAGCAAAACGAAATCAGTGTGAAAAGTATGGCTGACTTTTATTTGCAATGTCATATTAACGGTCTTACTAATACATAGTTACATCACGTACTCATGATTAGTATGTCTTTATGTATAGATTAGAAAGATATTCAAGTGATGAGGACCATTTTCTCTTCAAATTCCTGAGAGACAAATATTAGGTCCTGTTCAGTTTTATTCAGCTGACGTTCAACCAGCTACATTTTCAGCATGAAAGCGAATGAGCTAAAGGTATAAAAAAATCTGCTTTGAGTCTCCCTGAATCAGTACTGCAGAATATGTTTTTCCTCTGACCTTAGGGAATAATAGTAGGGCTTTGGGCCGCTACATTGAACAGTCAATATGGTGTTTGCTGAAGAGCAGATAAGGAAAGCAATAGATGAGCTCTTGCCCTAAAGTAACTAACATTCTAGGCCTTCTACATCATGACATGACTATTTCTGTTTCTGCAGGTTTAATGTTTAAAATGAGCTGAAGTTCCATTATAGTTGGAATCCAGTCTTTAATCTATATTATACGTATAGTTGTATTTGATACAAAAGCAAAAATCATTCTAGAGGGTGTTGTAAGATATTTCTAAATTTTC
This sequence comes from Delphinapterus leucas, assembly GCF_059928025.1. Classification (NCBI taxonomy): domain Eukaryota; kingdom Metazoa; phylum Chordata; class Mammalia; order Artiodactyla; family Monodontidae; genus Delphinapterus; species Delphinapterus leucas. The sequence continues at coordinate 47,068,397 of NC_143150.1, read as the reverse complement.
TGGTAAATAAAATGAATTTTGCTCATCGAATAACACTGATAATATTAGTTATCACAATAAATAAAATATTATTTTGCTAGGTTGATATATGTACATTCCAGGCTCTATGCCAAGTTTTATTTCTCCCCCATCGTTTATAACTAAACTGTAAAATGAGAAAACACCACAGAATGAGGGTAGGGATAACTGACCGGCTATCTCAGAGGAATGAAAGATACAAAAAGAAAGAGGAAGTAAATGACATTAGAGAAAAGCCATGGATCTCTCTCTTTCTCTCTCTCTCTGCTTTCTTTGTTAAAGTGTGTTAAATAGAGAAATAATCCAGGAAGTCAAGCACATGAAAATTATAATAAAAATAAAAACAGTAACCATTTACTGAGTTCTTATATAGCAGGTCTGTTAAGTACACTACATGGAATATCTCATTTACTTCCCAGTGCAAAGATAAGAAAACTGAGGTCTAAGGAGGTTGACTATACTAAAATCAGGCAGCATTCAAACCCAGGTGCATTTGACTCCAAAGACTACCTAAGCTCCTGGACTTTGCCAAGAGCTTGTAACAACTGCATTACAGTGAGAGTTGCCTGTGAGAATAGAGAGGATTGCCTGTAACCCGGTCTCTGAGTCAGACAAGATACCTTATTTCTGCCACATTAGTGGAGGTATACTTCTAAGTTTATTTTGTAAGCTGCAGGAATACTAGTTTCTGTATGAAAATACTAGCTCAATGGATTTTTTAAATGTTCTGATTACATTTGTTTAAAGTTAACTTTGTGGTAAGGGAGGCTCTTTCATATTTTATGTATTGCCATGAGTTCTAGGAAAGGAGGAAAGACCAACAAAGGCCATATTCTCATGAACCAGGCAGCAATTCCCATTGGCAACAAAATACTGAAATTTGTCACAATGTTCTGTCACACAGACACTATTATAGCTTGGAATGCACTGATTTTCAAGGAAATAGAGCCCTAAATTAGAAAGGCCACTGTGTCTTTTAGGGAAACTGAAAGACAGAGTATTGCCCTAAAATAAAGTGTCAATCCAAAACCAAAATGATTTAGAGAGCAGAAGCCATGATTAACTTTTAAATAGCTATAAAAACTCAATGTGCTAAAAAACAAAACCTCTGGCTTCTCTTGAGCCACTTCATTTGTTTGATTATTATCATTGTCATCATAACTGAAATGTGTTGAATATTTATCATAATTTAAGTACTGTACATATAAAAAATCGTTTAGCCCTCACAATAATACTATGTGGTAATTACTCTTATCATGACCATTTTACATTTGAGGAAACCCTGGAAATTAGAGACTACATTACTTGCCTTTGGTCACCCAGGTAGCAAAGGCAGATCTGGAATTCTTCACTCAGTCAGTATGACATCAGAGCCTACCTTTTAACCACTATACTCTATCTCCTCCTGAAATTGAAAAGGCAGTAGGATTATCATGATAATTAACCTGGAGCTTAGTCAATTTCAGTATTAAAATAATACTCATAGTTACATATCTCCTCTGGCTTGGACATAGACACCTATATATTTGTGTCAGAAAGACATGGCAGGCAGCTGCTCTAAAGTGAACAGAAATGGGTCAACTGTAAACACTCCAAACAAAGGAAGGTTTTAAGGGTACACCAATATACACGTACAAAATCAGTTGCTCAAAAGAAAGACTACTCTATTCTAATTGTTTCATGCTCAAATGGTCTTTCCACTTCTGCTGCTTTCTGGCCAAGAGATCAAAAGGAATACAAATGAAAGAGGTAGAACTGCAAAAAGCATCACACTGAAAATAACAGCTGTAACCTTAAACAAAGATATTGTAGGTGTATGTATTTTAAGAAAATGACTCTTAGTTGTACATAGATCATTTGAAAAAATTACATAAACTCTGATAATGTCATGGATATAAAACCCAAATAAAATACAATCCTACAAAGTTTAGTTTCACTATCTTGAAGTAATGATGATGATGGTGATTGTTGCAATTCATTATATTCATATTATGAGTTAGGGACTATACACTACACTTAAGCCCAAATTGTTTTCTTTAATCTTATTTTTACAAAAATACTGTAAGTATAATTAGTATATGCTTATTTTACAGGTAAGAAAATTTAGGCTAACATAAGTAATTTTCCCCAAAATTACACTAATATTTAGAAGAAAAGTTAGGCTTTGATCTGAAGGGTAATGAATAGGGTATAATAATTTTTTCCAACTGTATGCTAGGCAATTCCTAGGCATTGTATCATTTACCCCCGATAGATGTTCAGTGGAAGGCCATAAATAATATATTTCAATGGATAGAAACCATAGCTGCCAACTGTTTACTTGCTGGAAAAGATGTTATGGTCAGGTGAAATCATGAAATAATCCAATTTTACTCTCAGAGACTGCCTTTCTCCATTTCTTTGGTCAGACTGATCGAATGCATGCAGACAGCTCCTGAACCAGCAAGTAGAATCTCAGAGCATGTTGAAATATCAACTATTTGGTGTACATGAAGCCATAGTTCCATGTTTGATGGACTATATTCCTTAGCCAAGTAGGCTCATAGCTCAAAAAGACACTGACTGATGGCCAAATCATGTTTCCAAAATATAACTATATACAGTAAAGAAGAGATAGAACATGTCTAGCCAATAATTCAGGTTTTAGTCTCGTCCCCAGAGACAAGGGTTATAAAGAGTTTCTATAAAATATCAATAAGTTTGCACATTTAAGACCTAACACCAAAAATATCCTTTCTCTCCTTTTTCTTCAGAGAGAAGCTTAAGTAATTCACCTAAAGTTGCAGAGCAAGGGAGATGAGCACCAAGGGACTGTCATTTTTCAGAGATATGTTTTGTGTTAAATTTGGATACCTTGTTAAAAATGGGTTCTCTTTTTCTTTTTGCAGTGCTTTTCTTTTTTTCCCTTCATTTTTTATAGCAAGCTCAAGGAAACATTAAAAAATATAGTGGTCAGTGACTGTAAAGTAGATGTGTTTCTGGCCATTGAGAAAACCAGTTGTTCACGTGTTCTGGAGGTGATTGTTTGCTATTTTTGTGAAAATATAAGTTTGAAATTTATTTTCAGGGAGGAATCTTGCAGAGCTCTGACTAAAGAAGACTTTCTAATACAAAGCAGTTTGAAATAGCTGCTCAAGAATTTAATAGCCCCTTTACATGTGTAGAATTTTGAGCTAAAGCTGAAATGCAACAAAGTCATAAAGGCCTTCTCCTGTCTCCAATTCATACCAAGATGAACCCAAAAGAGTCCTCTTGGATTCATTCAACATCCTTCCCTGTCTCTGACACACATGAAATATCCCTTCTTCCTTATTCACTTGCCATTTCACATGCCTACCCATTATTGTCCACAACAAACACCATCACCATCACCCAAGAGCTTGTTAGAAACTGCAGAATCTCTGGACTCATCTCAGACCTACTGAATCAAAATTTGCATTTTAACAAGATTCCCAGGTGATTCATATGCACATTAATGTTTGATATGCACTGCCCTAAAATAGAGTTTCTCAACCCTGGCTTACCATTAAAATACATATTGAGAAGCTTTAAAAAATACTAATGCCTGGTCCTAAGTCCCTTCACCTCCCCAAAATTCTCATTTAATTAGCTTGGTGTAGAGTCTGGTGACTGTAATGTGTAGCCCAGAAAGTAATATATTATTATTATTATTATTATTCTAGATGTTCAGATATTTTGACTGCACTTGCTTTGGATCATCCAGCTTTGCTCTAGTCCCATTTGTCCCTAACTCTAACTTCTGATGCCAAGTTATTGTCTTTTGCCTTATTTCTGTTAATGATGGTTAATGTCTTTGAGAAACAAAATGAATACTCCCAAAATAATTCTTATAGCTTTGTCACTGGACATAACTGTCTTTTAATTTCAGTTCTTAAATGGTAGTTACTGGTCCACTCATATCTGAGCCCTGGGTATTTGGCATGTGACTAGAGAAACCAAAGAATATCTGACATGGCAATAAACTTCAAACTACTTTGTAAGAGTAGAATTTCTGATTGCCCATCCACCTTGACTGAGTTCTATTAACTTTGCTATTAAAAGGTATTTTCTACTGGCCATGACCATATTTACAAATATATTTGTTAGAGCTGCCATCTATATGAAATATCCTTGTCCCTTCTTGGTTAGTCATAATCAGTAAATCCTCATTAGAACAATGACAAATACTCTTTCATTAAGAACACTAACCCCAAAATTCTTTGTCATTCATATTGGTATAATAGATATTTACAAAGGAATTATGGATTAAGGGGGACTTGAGATCATAATGCTTTGTTTTCTATGACGTTGCCATGTTCATTATGCAAAATTTAGTGCAAACTATATTTCTCAGTCACAGTAAATGAACAGGAATACAGAAAAGATCACCTTTTCTTGAAAGTGATTAAAGTGATATTTTCACCTTGAATAAAGCAGGAGCAATACACTGATAATTTTCATTATAACCGTTGAATCACTTCTCAAGAGACTGAAATAACCATCTCTTGTCATTTTGAAATTCAACGTGTGTGTGTGTGTGTCTATTTTTCCTAGTTTCGTTGAAGCCAAATTATGAGGTAACCATGAGTACTTATGACTCCACCAGTATAACTTTGAAAAACCATTAATTACTTAGTTTTAAACGATTAATACGGCACTTAAATGGATATCTTTTGTTTGTTTTAGTTTAGTTTTGTTCTTGTTTTATCACAGCCTCACTTCTATCCACACCCCAGAGGAAACCACATTCACAAGTAATATCAACAGACCAAACCAGAGCTAGGATTTTTATACCAGGATCCAAATACTAACATACCAGGATTTATCAGGTCACTGAAGAAAGAGACTTCAAAAAAGCCCTTCAAGTCCTTTCCTTCTCCAAGCCATGGTCTTTGTTGTATATTACAACTCTCCATATGAATATCTTATAATGAAAGCACAGAACACTCTGGGGCTGTGAAAAAAAGTGGTACCTACCAATGAGATCACTGCAACATTTGTCCATAGGATCCCCTTGGAATTTGATAATGCTTTGTGAAAATACCACCTTAATGCCCAGAGACATTCTGTTTGGACTGGAACAACTTGCTTCCAGCAGTCACAGTCAGCTTAAACAAACTGAACATAGAATAGCAAAAGGTTAGACTCAGAGGCCTTGGAAGCTTACCAATATGTCTATGTATTTGAATAGTAATTTTTTCAATGTAGACAACCTTTATGATCAATTCAGGCCAGGGACCAAAAACTAGCACACTAATTCCCAACAGACTCATGTTGAGTCAAATCTATGAACCTTAGCAGAACACTAGGCATGCAGTAGGGGTTTAATAACTGACTTGTGAATTCAATGGAAAATTTTATATCTAAATACTGAGTGTGGGGGTGGGTGGGTATGAAAAGGGTTAATTGCATGTGTCGTTAAGAGTAGTTCCAGACAATAACAGACTGCTGTTGGGAGCATTGTATTGCCAGAGTTACTGACATTACCTAGGGTCAATTTTTTGAGTGGCTATAATCTTGAATTGTCCATGTCAGGAATATCTTGACATCTGAATTAAGCCCCTGTCTACCTATGATCATGGAATCTCTATCTGATGTGTAGTAGCTTCTTGAATTTTAGGTGGTTATAAATGACAGTGGCATGAGGATATGCTACCAGCTATGGTTATTGGTATGTAAATGCATAAAACTATGGCTACTTGGCCGGAGCAATGATTTCTCTCTCTCTTTTTTTTTAAATCTGTCTTTTCTATCTATATTGACTCTTTCCCCACTTGATTGTTTAAGTCAGAATCATCTAAGTTATGTTCTTACCTTGGAAGTTCTCCTGAGAAGCCTGAAATACATGGAAGCAAACACTGTGGCAAAACCTCAGTCTCTCCTCTCTCTCTCTCTCTCTCTCTCTCTCTCTCTCTCTCTGTCTCTCTCTCTCTCTCTGTCTGTCTCTCTCTCTCTCTTCACTGCCTTCCTTCCATTTCTCCCTCCCTCCCTTTCTTCTTTATTTTGCTTAGCTGACATGGCTACAAGTGGTATCCCTGCTCAGGTTTGAAAATGCGTAGAGTAGGTGTTTCTATGAATAGGGGCAAACACTTTTTCTCTTACTCCTCTCATCAGTTTCTGTTTCTTACTGCTACCACGCTCTGGATTGGCATTTCCTTGTCATTACAGTATTAATATCTGAAGCTCTGGTATTGGCCATAAGTAGATAAGGCAAAAGAGGAAGCTGTTTGGCTTGCATTGGTCCTAGGCACCAGGCTATCCCTAGTCTATGTAAAAAAAAGTTTACCACATGGTCCAGCGTAACTCACTGAGGATCCACATTGTGGTATGGGACTAATCTTAATGGTAATAAAATGTGGATAAAAATAAGCACCTACTTCAAAGACCTGTAAACATTCAATGAGAAAATGTATATGGTGTGCTTGAAATAAGAGCTAGCTTTAATAAGAGCTGTATAAATGTTTGCTATTATTTCTATTATTTACTATTAAAAAGAAGATGGGTCCATAGCATAGGGGTAATCAGGGACATCGTAATGACTTTTTCCCTAACCAAAACACTCACCAAACCCTGGTACCTTCCTTGGATATTGAAGATATATCATGGCTCCAGTTAATGTCATAAGAGGAGAAGAAACATCCATGTCTGCCAGCCAGCTAGTCCTAATCCAGCCGATGTATCTTCCTTCTGGTTCAACTATGTTTATATCTAGGTGTGATTCCAGAAATGCAAAGAAAATTCTTTAAAGAGAGTCATAGGCAAGTTCTCTTGTTGTATTTTACCCCCATATATAGTCTGTTCTAAAAAGAGATATTGCAGTGCAGCCATTGTTGGGCTGGCACAGTAATATAATTTCCTATTTAGCGATCACTGTGATAATGTACACCTCAGTCTAATAAAATAATTCACTTGGGTACATAGGATTGTGTATATGTGGAAAAAGAGGAGAAAATGGAGAGGTGGGAGGATAGAGAGAGAGAGAGAGAGAGAGAGAGAGAGATTGATTGATTGATTCTCTAGCCAAGAAACAAATGCTTGGCAGTCTTTTCTACATGCCCTCCATTTCAGTGTTTCAAACCCAAGGAATTCAGATGACTGGACATGACTGAACATTGACCCCCAACACGACCATCTAAAAATATCACTGTTTTGCACATTTTTTTAAAAAGAAGAACTTTAAACATCAAGAAGCTCCTTTCTCCTCAGCAATAAGTACTCTTGCTTGCTCAAACTTTAAAAGGCTCTGATCAACTATCTATACAAAAATGAAATAAGAAAGTAAAGAAAATGAAAGTGTTGTTCAAGTCTTATCTGCAATTACAATAACAAAACAAATGAACTGTTTACCTTCTCTTTCAACCCTCTAACAAGGTCCCACTTTCACACATATCCCCCCTTGGGTATGTGTCATGCATTTGCTAAACCCTATTACACACTTCAGTTCTTTGATGAAGGATTAACTGGGAAAATCTACCTGTCTTAATATGCAATCATGGCTTTGGTGAATTTGGCTAAATTAATATATATAGATTTACTATCCTGCATAGAATTTAGACTGAGTATCTAGTGTAATGAACAAAGTCTGCATACCTGGATATTAAACCTCCACTAGGAAATATCAGTTTTGAGTAGTACTTGGTACACTATAGATTTGGGCTCTTGAGGCTATTCCTCAGGAAGAGAAATGTCACCTACATGCAGGAAAATGCTGCTTGGGTTATACTTACAAATTACTTTATTATGACCATATTATATTAAAAAAATGATTAGAATTCAGTAATTTACAGATTGTTTTCAACATCACTGATTCAACAATTTTTGTTTCTTTCTAAATTATTTTGTGTGTATATGTAATGCTTTCTATCTGAGCTTTTTGACCATATTAAGAGGCATTCGAGTACTTTATTCATGATGAGGATGAAATAATACTTATAAAAGCACAATGTAAACTACTCCACACAATGCAAGAGTGAGATAGTATTATTACCATGTGACATTCTTCCAAGGGGATATAGTGGCATGCAAATGAGCCTACAACTGCCTTGGCTTAAGCTCTGTTTCTATATCCCTGTCCCCTATAATATCCCTGGAAAGGGTAAACATCCCAGAAACATGACTTACAAAGCTTCCCCAGTGTTGTAATATCATGGGAGTTTGAATGGATCACTAAATGGAGGTCTTTTAACCTTGTTCATAATTTTTTTTAGTGCTATTAATGACCTTTTACTCTCATCCAAATTATTCAACCACTCTATATTGCTGTGTACTCTCCTTCCTTCTCTCTGTAAAATGGGAATATAAGCACTAACTCAATTATGGTTTCATGGCGGTAGGAAGATGGATTCATATTGACAAAACACTTTGTAGTTTAAAAGGTCCATTCCAACATTAATGAGCATTATTAGAGGATTGCATTGCAGCTTAATGAAGTGATGACCCAACAGAAATTACATTATGGATCTCAATTAACCAATTTTAAGCCCACTGAGTTTGACTGCTCAGATGTCCATTTTGCCAGTCAGGAACTGATTTTGCTTGGGTTCATATGCTTTTACAGAATTTTATCTAGCTATATTTATAATAAAAATGTACTATTCAATTATGAAGTCAGTATTCTGACTTTCCCATTAGAAATATATAATCAAAAATATTAGAAAAGAATCCAAACATAAATACAGAGTTTTTGGGTATCTAGCTACTGCGTTTAACAAATTGGATTAGTATTTTCTTTGCAAGTATGATAACATTAAAACGTTGCCTGTAAAGTGAATTTCTGTATGTCAAAAACTATTTTTCTATTGAATGTCATTGTAACATGATGGGTTTGTTTCTCTGATCTCCAAAATGATCTTAACACATAATTAAGTAATATGTGAAGATGCAGCAGTACTTTAAAAAGATGCATCTAGAAGAAAATGTTCATCTTTTGTGAAAAAATATTTAGTTGTTACATACAATGAACACATACTAAACATGGATATAAAATAAAATGCAAGTTCATTAGCTATGATACTATAATATTAATATTATAAGTCACCAAGATTTCAAGAGGTAGAGAGGGTAAGTGGAAGGATGTATAAGAGCGTGAATTTGTTTAGGTGACTTCTGTTGTAAATTGGTCTCCCTAAATCTTTGCACATTGTTTCACCTTGGGTGATATTTAGCTGTATTCATTTTCCCCAGCTTTAGAATTAAAATATCTTAAAATATCATCCAAAAGAGGGTGGGAGTGGATTTAGAATAACGTATGCTAATATTCAAATGCACAAAATGCCAAGTAGACAAGGTTGCTTTTATGTTTGACATAGCAGCTCAAAGATCCAAAAAGGAAGAAACTTTAAATGAAATAGACTCACAAGGCTAGACTAAAATGTAGTTTAGCATCTATTAGAGCCTCCTCCTTCCCCATAATCTTCAGCAGGAGTACATTCATCTCCCATTTCGTAGCAACTGGTAATAGATTCTTGGTTTTGGAAAATGATCTAAGATGAAGGAAGAAAGATAAATAGAAACAGCATGTTCCAAACAGTTGCAGTTCCAAGTGAAGCTACAAAAAGGTAAAGAGTGTGTTAATAAAAGGGCAAACAGACTGGAAAAATTTCTCAAAAGTGTCATCAACTGTTTAACAAGTTGGATCAGTATCCATGTCTCCTGACCAGTTGTAGGACAATGAGAAAACAATATATTCATTGGAGATACTCAGGGTTCTAGTATGACCAAGAATAATATTTTCCTCATTGTAGCACTGTGACACCATGATAAACACTTATGCATATAAAAATAAATAAATAAAGGGAAGTTTCAGCATTGCCAGGAGTTAAATATGTTATTATAAGAACTTGGGAATTGCTGAGTTCAGGCTCAGGTCATTCAGATATACTATAAAAGATTGCAAGACAAGGTTAGATATGTCATCTATTGAAAGAGTAATGCTTCCTTCAGGCAAGGAGTTAGACTTTAAATTCAAAATTACCTCATCCATTTGAATCATGTTATGCTATCCTTATAGCATTTAAAATATGCCATTCAAATATATGAATTTTACTGCTAAGAAGTAACTTGAACACAAAATAATTTATTGCAAATTGAGATTGTAGTGTTTTTTTTTATTAAACATCTTTATTGGAGTATAATTGCTCTACAATCTTGTGTTAGCTTCGGCTGTATAGCAAAGGGAATCAGCTATATGTATACATATATCCCCATATCCCCTCCCTCTTGCATCTCGCTCCCACCCTCCCTATCCCACTCCTCTACGTGGTCACAAAGCTGATCTCCCTGTGCGATGCAGCAGCTTCCCCTTAGCTATCTATTTTACATTTGAGAGTGTATATACGTCAGTGCTACTCTATCACTTCGTCCCAGCCTAACATTCCCCCTTCCTTGTGTCCTCATGTCCATTCTCTGCATATGTGTCTTCATTCCTTTCCTGCTCCTAGGTTCATCAGAATCATTTTCCTTTTTAGATACCGTGTATATGTGTTAGCATAAGGTATTTGTTTTTCTCTTTCTGACTTATTTCACTCTGTATGACAGACTCTAGGTCCATGCATCTCACTACAAATAACTCAATTTCATTTCTTTTTATGGCTGAGTAATATTACACTGTATGTATTTGCCACATCTTCTTTATTCATGCATCTATTGATGGACACTTAGGTTGCTTCCATGTCCTGGCCATTGTAAGTAGAGCTACAATGAACACTGTGGTACATGGCTCTTTTTTTTTTTTTAACATCTTTACTGGAGTATAATTGCTTTATAGTGGTGTGTTCATTTCTGCTTTATAACAAAGTGAATCAGCTATACATATACATATGTTCCCATATCTCTTCCCTCTTGCGTCTCCCTCCTTCCCACCCTCCCTATCCCACCCCTCCAGGCGGTCACAAAGCACCGAGCTGATATCCCTGTGCTATGCAGCTGCTTCCCACTAGCTATCTATTTTATGTTTGGTAGTGTATATATGTCCATGCCACTCTCTCAGTTTGTCACAGCTTACCATTCCCCCTCCCCATATTCTCAAATCCATTCTCTAGTAAGTCTGTGTCTTTATTCCCATTTTACCCCTAGGTTCTTCATGACCTTTTTTTTTTTCTTAGATTCCATATATGTGTGTTAGCATACAGTATTTGTTTTTCTTTTTCTGACTTACTTCACTCTGTATGACAGACTCTAGGTCCATCCACCTCACTACAAATAACTCAATTTCGTTTCTTTTTATGGCTGAGTAATATTCCATTGTATATATGTGCCACATCTTCTTTATCCATTCATCTGTCGATGGACACTTAGGTTGTTTCCACGTCCTCGCTATTGTAAATAGAGCTGCAATGAACATTGTGGTACATGGCTCTTTTTGAATTATGGTTTTCTCAGAGTATACACCCAGTAGTGGGATTGCTGGGTCATATGGTAGTCTTATTTTTAGTTTTTTAAGGAACCACTATACTGTTCTCCATAATGGCAGTATCAATGTACATTCCCACCAACAGTGTAAGGGGACTCCCTTTTCTCCACACCCTCTCAAGCATTTATTGTTTGTAGGTTTTTTGATGATAACCATTCTGATGAATGTGAGGTGATACTTCACTGTAGCTTTGATTTGCATTACTCTAATGATTAGTGATTTTGAGAATACTTTCATGTGTTTGTTGGCAATCTGTATATCTTCTTTGGAGAAATGTCTATTGAGATATTGTGCTCATTTTTGTGTTGGGTTTTTTGTTTTTGATATTGAGCTGCATGAGCTACTTGTATGTTTTGGAGATAAATCCTTTGTACATTGTTTCATTTGCAAATATTTTCTCCAATTCTGAAGGCTGTCTTTTTGTCTTGTTTATGGTTTCCTTTGTTGTGCAAAAGCTTTTCAGTTTCATTAGGTCCCATTTGTTTATTTTTGTTTTTATTTCCATTTCTCTAGGAGGTGCGTCACAAGGGATCTTGCTGTGATTTATATCAAAGAGTGTTCTTCCTATGCTTTCCCCTAAGAGTTTTATAGTGTCTGGCCTTATATTTAGGTGTTTAATCCATTTTGAGTTTATTTTTGTTTAGGGTGTTAGGGAGTGTTCTAATTGCATTCTTTTATATGTAGCTGTCCAGTCCTCCCAGAACCACTTATTGAAGAGGCTGTCTTTTCTCCATTGTATATTCTTGCCTCCATTATCAAAGATAAGGTGACCGTATTTGCATAGGTTTATCACTGGACTTTCGTGTTCCACTGATCTATATTTCTGGTTTTGGGCACGTACCATACTGTCTTGATAATTTTAGCTTTGTAGTATAGTCTGAAGTCAGGGAGCCTGATTCTTCCAGCTCCATTTTTCTTTCTCAAGATTGCTTTGGCTATTCGGGGTCTTTTGTGTTTCCATACAAATTGTGACATATTTTGTTCTATTTCTGTGACAAATGTCATTGGTAGTTTGGTAGGGATTGCATTAAATCTGTAGATTGCTTTGGGTAGTACATTCATTTCATTTTCACAATGTTTATTCTTCCAATCTAAGAACATGGTATATCTCTCCATCTGTTTGTATTATTTTTAATTTCTTTCAACAGTGTCTTATAGCTTTCTGCATACAGTTCTTTTGCTTCCTTAGGTAGGTTTATTCCTAAGTATTTTATTATTTTGTTGCAATGGTTAATGGGAGTGTTTCCTTAATTTCTCGTTCAGATTTTTCATCATTAGTGTATAGGAATGCAAGAGATTTCTGTGCCTTAATTTTGTATCCTGCTACATTACCAAATTCATTGATTAAGTCTAGTAGTTTTCTGGTAGCATCTTTAGGATTCTCTGTGTATAGTATCATGTTATATTCAAACAGTGACAGCTTTTCTTCTTCTTTTTGATTTGGATTCCTTTTATTTCTTTTTGTTCTCTGAATGCTGTGACTAAAACCTCCAAAAGTGTATTGAATAATAGTGGTGAGTGTTGGCAACCTTGTCTTGTTCCTGATTTTAGAGGAAATGGTTTCATTTTTTCACCATTGAGAATGATGTTGCCTGTGGGTTTGTCATATATGGCCCTTATTATGTTGAGGTAAGTTCCCTCTATGGATACATTCTGGAGAGTTTTTATCATAAATGGATGCTTAAATTTTTGAAAGCTTTTTCTGCATCTATTGAGATTATCATATGGATTATATCCTTTAGTTGGTTAATATTGTGTATGACATTGATTGATTTGCATATATTGAAGAATCCTTGCATTCCTGAGATAAACTCCACTTGATCATGGTGTATGATCGTTTTAATGTGCTGTTGGATTCCATTTGCTAGTATTTTGTTCATGATTTTTTCGTCTATATTCATCAGTGATATTGGTCTGTCATTTTCTTTTTTTGTGACATCTTTGGTTTTGGTGTCAGGGTGACGGTGGCCTCGCAGAATGAGTTTGGGAGTGTTCCTTCCTCTGCTATATTTTAGAAGAGTTTGAGAAGGATAGGTGTTAGCTCTTCTCTAAATATTTGATAGAATCTGCCTGTGAAGGCATTTGGTCCTGGGCTTTTGTTTGTTGGAAGATTTTTAATTACAGTTTCAATTTCAGTGTTTGTGATTGGTCTGTTTATATCTTCCATTTCTTCCTGGTTCAGTCTCAGAATGTTGTGCCTTTGTAACAATTTGTCGATTTCCACAAGGTTGTCCATTTTATTGGCATATAGCTGCTTGTAGTAATCTGTCATGATTCTTTGTATTTCTGCAGTGTCAGTTGTTAGTTGTCCTTTTTCATTTCTAGTGCTGTTGATTTAAGTCTTCTCTCTTTTTTTCTTGATGGGTCTGGCTAATGGTTTATCAATTTTGTTTATCTTCTCAAAGAACCAGCTTTTAGTTTTACAGGCCTTTGCTACTGTTTCCTTCATTTTTTTCATTTCTTTCTTTCTTTTTTTCTTTTCTTTTCTTTTTTTTTTTTTTTGCATTACACGGGCCTCTCACTGTTGTGACCTCTCCCACTGTGGAGCACAGGCCCCGGACACGCAGGCCCAGGGGCCATGGCTCATGGTCCCAGCCGCTCCATGGCATGTGGGTTCCTCCCGGACCGGGGCACGAACCCGTGTCCCCTGCATCGGCAGGCAGACTCTCATCCACTGCACCACCAGTGAAGTCCTATTTCTGATGTCATCTTTATGATTTCTTTCCTTCTGCTAACTTTGATTTTTTTTTTTTGTTCTTCTTCTTTCTTGAATTGCTTTAGGTGGAAGGTTAGGTTTTTCTTGTTTCTGGAGGTAGGATTGTATTGCTATAAATTTTCCTCTTAGAACTGCTTTTGCTGCATCCCATAGGTTTGGGGTTGTTGCGTTTTCATTTTCATCTGTTTTTATGTATTTTTTGATTTTCTCTTTGAGTTCTTCAGTGATCTCTTGGTTATTTAGTAGTGTATTGTTTAAGTTCCATGTGTTTGTATTTTTTACGTTTTTTTTCCCCTGAAATTGATATTTAGTCTCATAGCATTGTGCTTCGAAGAGATACTTGATATGATTTCAATTTTCTTAAATTTACCAACCCTTGATTTGTGACCCAGATATGATCTATCCTGGAAAATGTTCCATGAGCACTTGAGAAGAAAGTGTATTTTGTTGTTTTTGGATGGAATGTCCTATAAATATCAATTAAGTGCATCTTGTTAAATGTGTCATTTAAAGCTTGACTTTCCTTAGTTGTTTTCATTTTGGGTCATCTGTCCATTGGTGAAAGTGGGGTGTTAGTGTCCCCTACTATTATTGTGTAACTGTTGATTTCTGCTTTTATGGCTGCCAGCATTTGCCTTATGTATTGAGGTGTTCCTACGTTGCGTACCTAAATATTTCTAATTGTTAAATCTTCTTCTTGGATTGATCCCTTGATCATTATGTAGTGTTTTTCTTTGTGTCTTGTAACAGTCTTCATTGTAAAGTCTATTTTCTCTGATATGAGAATTGCTACTCCAGCTTTCTTTTGATTTCTTTTCTCAAGGACTGCTTTTCCATCCCCTATCTTTTCCATCTCCTCACTTTCAGTCTGCATGTGTCCCTAGGTCTGAAGTGGGTCTCTTGTAGACAGCATATATACAGGTCCTGTTTTTGTATTCATTCAGCCAGTCTATGTCTTTTGGTTGGAGCATTTAATCCATTTACATTTTAGGTAATTATTGATATGTATGTTCGTATTACCATTTTCTTAATTGTTTTGGGTTTGTTTTTGTAGGTCTTTTCCTTCTCTTGTGTTTCCTGCCTGGAGAAGTTCCTTCAGCATTTGTTGTAAAGCTGGTTTGGTGGTGCTGAATTTTCCTAAGCATTGTTTGTCTGTAAAGTTTTAATTTCTCCATTGAATCTGAATGAGATCATTGCTGGGTAGAGTAACCTTGGTTGTAGGTTTTTCCCTTTCATCACTTTAAATATGTCTACCACTCCCTTCTGGCTTGCAGAGTTTCTGCTGAAAGATCAGCTCCTAACCTTATGGGGATTCCTTGTATGTTATTTGTTGCTTTTCCCTTGCTGCTTTTAATATTTTTTATTTGTATTTAATTTTTGATAGTTTGACTAATATGTGGCTTGGCATGTTTCTCCTTGGATTTAACCTGTATGGGATTCTCTGCGCTTCCTGGACTTGATTGACTATTTCCTTTCCCATGTTAAGGAAGTTTTCAACTCTAATCTCTTCAAATATTTTCTCAGTCCCTTTCTTTTACTCTTCTTCTTCTGGGACCCCTATAATTTAAATATTGGTGCATTTAATGTTGTCCAAGAGATCTCTGAGACTGTCCTCAATTCTTCTCATTCCTTTTTCTTTATTCTGCTCTGCAGTAGTTATGCCCCCTATTTTATCTTCCAGATCACATATCTATTCTCTTGCCTCAGTTATTCTGCTATTGATTCCTTCTAGAGAATTTTAAATTTTCATTTATTGTGCTATTCATCTTTGTTTGTTTGCTCTTTAGTTATTCTAGGTCCTTGTTAAACATTTCTTGTATTTTCTCCATTCTATTTCCAAGATTTTGGATCATCTTTACTATTATTACTCTGAATACTTTTTCAGGTAGACTGCCTATTTCCTCTTCATTTTTTTGGTCTGATGGGTTTTTACTTGCTCCTTCATCCACTGCATATTTCTCTGTCTTCTAATTTTTTTGTAATTACTGTGTTTGGGGTCTCCTTTTTGCAGGCTGCATGTTTGTAGTTCCCATTGTTTTTGGTGTCTTCCCCCAGTGGTAAAGTTGTTTCAGTGGCTTGTGCATGCTTCTTGGTGTAACGGACTGGTGCCTGTGTTCTTGTGGGTGGGGCTGGATCTTGTCTTTCTGGTGGGCAGTGCCACATCCAGTGCTTTGTTTTGGGGTTTCTATGAACTTATTATGATCTTAGGTAACCACTCTGCTAATAGGTGGGGTTGTGTCCTTGTCTTACTAGTTTTCTGGCATGGGGCATCCAGCACTGGAGCTTGCTGGCCGTTGGGTGGAGCTGGGTCTTCGTGTTGAGATGGAGATCTCTGGGAGAGCTCTCACCGATTGATATTATGTGGGGCCAGGAGGTCTCTGGTGGTCCAATGTCCTGTATTTGGCTCTCTGACATAAGAGGCTCAAGCTTGACACCCGCTCTGAGCATGAAGACCCTGTCAGTCACGCGGCTGCCACAGGACTGAATGAGGTTGCTGGAGTCCTTATCCCTCTAAATGGGGCTGAGTCCAGAGGAAAGGGGGCAGTGTTTTTAACCAATTATCCAAAATGACTATGATGCCAGATTCAAGACCTCTTATCCTCGAGGATGAAACTTCCTTCCTGATGAAGGATCCTTTTTTCTTTTCCTTGTTGCTTAGTCTGATTTCACTTTCTCAGAGGGGGCTGCATGCAGAAACCTCATACCCAGCCCTTCAGACCAGAGTTCCTGGTGTGAAATGTCTCTGTTGTTCTTGTTTTACAAAGAAAAAAAGAAAAAAATTCCCATTCTAGCAGTGAAAGCAATTAGCTTCATGACTAGGGACCCCTTTTATGAGAATCATTAACAGAGTTGAAGTACACATGCCCTTAATGTTTTTTTTGATTGATGTGAAAACTATCAGGCATGGCTCACATCACAAGATGGAAACAAAAAAGAAAAAAAAAGTGGTGGTGGGGGGAAATGCATAGGCAATCTAGTACTTGGCTTTGTTCAGGATTCTGATAACTCCTCAAAATTTTAGGTTAAAATAACTTTATAGATAGGTGGAATATAGAAGCATGTTCCTGTTTTAAGTATTCCTAAACTACTGAAAAGTTGAAATTAGTCATATATTACATTTTCCAAATTTACAACACATAAAATCCCTATGCTTTTTGGACACTGTAGGTACTAAATTTATTTTTCAGGGGTGTGTCTATAGGTTCATTCCCAAGAGGAGCCAGTTTCCCACTCATTTTATCTATTTAATTTGGTCAATTGTAACATAGAATTAGAAACTTTGCTGAAAACTTCAGAATAAGTATTTGACCCATGTTAAAATACTGTTCACCAGGGATCTAATTTTTGAATTATTTTCTTTCTAATTCTGGTTTTAGGTCTGATTCAAACAACTGCACATTCAAAGGAGGGTCTAGAGAAAGTGCAGCCATCAGTTCTTCTGGATCAGTGATTTTTCAGATTCTTGGTAATGTATACCCCCAGGTCCCATCTCCAGAATTTCTCATTTAGTTGGAGAAAATCTGTAAGGATAACAGATTCAGTTGCAGGTGGTCAGTGTCCTCATGGTGATAAACACTGCTCTAGGGATCTCTTTGAGAATATGATGAAAGATGGTTATGTTCTCACCATTAAAAAAAATTTTTGCATGCAATTTCAGTCTCCTGTACTCCTGAGGTCTATCCAAGGACACCAGTTTAAGATCTAGATCTCTATCAAAGCAGAATGCACAATTTGTAATTATTCTAGTTTTCTTTAGAAAATAATTTCAGATTTATAATTTAACATAACTGTCCTCAGCTTTTACATATTATTGAAATAAGAATTGATTGCATAAAATTTTTCTGTACATTTCAATACAGAAAGATGCCTTCATCTCTGAATTTGCCCTGAGTATGTCAAAATATTGAGGCTTCCAGCTTCCCATGCTTGCTTCAGTGGCTTGTATTCACACTTCGCCCATACTGCCAATGTTGGTCTACAGTAAATTTCTTCATGGCAGAACTACCCCTATTCATTCAAAAAAAATTTATTTTATATTGGAGTATAGCTGATTTAAAATGTTGTGTTCATTTCAGGTGTACAGTAAAGTGACTCAGTTATACATATACATATATCTAATATTTTTCAGATTATTTTCCTATATAGGTTATTAGAGGGTATTGAGTAGGGTTCTCTGTGCTATACAGTAGGTCCTTGTTGATTATCTATTTTATATATAGTAGTATATATATGTTAATCTCAACCTCCTAATTTATCCCTCCACCCACTTTTCCCCTTTGGTAACCATAAATATGTTTTCTAAGGCTGTGAGTCTATCACTGTGTTGTAAATAAGTTCATCTGTATCATTTTTTAGATTCCACATAAAGTGGTATAATATGATATTTGCCTTCCTCTGTCTGAATTATTTCACTTAGTATGATCATCTCTAGGTCCATCCAGGTTGCTGAAAATGGCATTATTTCATTATTTTTATGGCTGAGTAATATTGTATATATGTATCAAATCTCTTTTATTCTTCTGGCAATGAGCATTTACGTTGCATCCATGTCTTGGGTATTGTACAGTAGTGCTGCTATGAACATTGGGGTGCATGTATCTTTTCAAATTATTGTTTTCTCTGGATATATGCCCAGGAGTGGGATTATATGGATATATGCCCAGGAGTGGGAACTCTATTATTAGTTTTTTAAGGAACCTCTATAATGTTCTCCATAGTGGCTGTATCAATTTACATTCCCTGCAACAGTGTATGAGTGTTCTCTTTTCTCCAGCATTTATTGTTTGTAGGTTTTTTGATGGCGGCCATTCTGACTGGTATGAGGCGATATCTCATGGTAGTTTTGATTTGCATTTCTCTAACATCACATCTTTTCATGTACTTATTGGCCATCTGTATGTTTTCTTTGAAGAACTGTCTGTTTAGATCTTTTGCCCATTTTTTGATTGAGTTGTTTGGTTTTTTGATATTGAGCTGCATGAGCTGTTTGTATATTTTAGAGATTAATTCCTTGTCAATCGCATCATTTTCAAATATTTTCTCCTATTCTGTGTGTTGTCTTTCTGTTTTGTTTATGGTTTCCTTTGCTATGCAGAAGATTTTAAGTTTAATTAAGTCCCATTTGTTTATTTTTATTCTTTTTTTATTACTCTAGAAGGTGAATCCAAAAAGATATTGCTGCGATTTATGTCAGAGAGTGTTCTGCCTATCTTTTCCTCTAAGAGTTTTTGATTATCTGGTCTTACATTTAGATCTTTAATCCATTTTGAATTTATTGTTTTATATGGCAGTTGAGAATGTTCTAATTTCATTATTTCACATGGAGCTGTCCAGGTTTTCCAGCACCAGTTATTAAAAAACTGTCTTTTCTCCATTGTATATTCTTGCCTCCTTTGTCATAGATTAATTGAGCACAGGTGCATAGGTTTATTTCTGGGCTTTCTATCATGTTCCAATGATATATAAGTCAAACATTTAGAGAAGAATTAACACCTATCCTTCTGAAACTACTTTTAAAAACTGAAGAGGAAGGAGCACTCCCAAACTCATTCAATGAGGCTATCATCACCCTGATACCAAAGCCAAAGATACTACAAAAAAAGAATATTACAGACAATATCTTTGATGAACATAGACACAAAAATCCTCAACAAAATAATAACAAACTGAGCCCAACATCACATTAAAAGGATCATACAGCATGATCAAGTGAGATTTATACCAGGGATGCAAGAATTCTTCAATATGTGCAAATTAATCAATGAGATACACCATATTAACAAATCAAAGTATTAAAAACCATATGATCATCTCAATAGATGCAGAAGAAGCTTTTGACATAATTCAACACCCATTTATGATAAAGAACTCTCCAGGAAATGAACATAGAGGGAACATACCTCAACATAAAAAAGGTCTATATGATGAACCCACAACTAGCATCCTACTGAATGATTAAAAGATGAAAACATTTCCTCTAAGATCAAGAACAAGACAAGGATGTCCACTCTCATCACTTTTATTCAACATAGTTTTGGCAGTCCTAGTCATGGCAATCAGAGAAGAAAAAGAAATAAAAGTAACACCTGTTCGTAGAGGCACCTTCTATCCCAGGCATGTGTAGGTATAGGGAAGGGGAACAAGAGCTATAAAACATAATTCTTGTCTATAGGAGTTTAAAGTTTAGAGGGGTTGAGGGCCCTCAGTGACTCAACGAGGATGATACTGATGCAGGTGGCTACAAGGTCAACCTTGAATAAACTCTGCTTTAGGAAAAAAAAAAAAGAATCCAAATTGTGAATGAGGAAGTAAAACTCTCACTGTTTGCACATGACATGATACTATACATAGAAAATCCTAAAGATGCTACCAGAAGACTACTAGATCTCATCAATGAATTTGGTAAATTTGCAGGATACAAAATTTTCAGAAATTTCTTGCATTTCTATACACTACAAATGAAAGATCAGAAAGAGAAATTAAGGAAACAATCCCATTTACCATCAATCAAAAAGAATAAAATACATAGGAATAAACCTACCTAAGGAGGCAAAAGACCTATACTCTGAAAACTATCAGATTCTGATGAAAGAAATTGAAGATGACACAATCAGATGGAAAGATATACCATGTTATTGGATTGGGAGAATCAATATTGTCAAAATGACTACACTACCCAAGGCAATCTGCAGATTCAATGACATTTTTTCACAGATCTAGAACAAAAAAAAAATTTAATTCATATGGAAACACAAAAGACCCCAAATAGCCAAAGCAATTTTGAGGAAAAAGAGAAAAAGATGCAGCTTCAGGAATTAGGTTCCCTGACTTCAGACTATGATGTAAAGCTACAGTAATCAAAACAGTATGGTATTGGCACAAAACCACCTATTCATTTTTATACCCTGCTCCTTCTTTCCCCTACAACCTCAGTGCCTAAGGTAATACTAGGTTCTAAATAAACACTCTTACTTGGCTTAGCTTATGTTTTACTAATTGCAAGGTAGCACATGTACATCACAGAAAATGTACAAAATATCCAAATGGTAAAATAATGGTCAACTGCCATATCATTCATTTTGTCTCAGAGTTATTGTTTGTAAATATATTTTCAAAATTAATCTCCCTCTATTATAACTCCAACATCATTTCCAAGAGATGGCCATTGTTAATAAAGCAGTACCTTTGTAGTATATTTTATATTTCATATTTTTTTATTTTGTATATTATATAAAATATTTTACATATTATATAAAATATTTTATATATTATATATTTTATAGTACCTTTTCTTACATACACATAAATGTACATGTATGCATATACACATCTAATCCTTTTTTATAAAAATAGGATTGCACTATTTTTATATTGCATAAGTTGCTTTTTTCACCATAATCAAAATGCTATGAACATTTTCTCAAGTTACTTAATGTAAAGCTACTTCACTTATTTTAACATTTTCATAGTATTTGATACATTTATTTATTTATTTATTTATTGTTTTTGTGGTATGCGGACCTCTCACTGTTATGGCCTCTCCTGTTGCGGAGCACAGGCTCTGGACGTGCAGGCGCATCGGCCATGGCTCACCAGCCCAGCCGCTCCGCGACATGTGGGATCTTCCTGGACCAGGGCACGAACCCGTGTCCCCTGCATCGGCAGGCAGACTCTCAATCACTGTGCCACCAGGGAAGCCCTGATACATATTTTTGAGCTTATGAGTTTATTACCTAATTAGTAAATAAATAACTTTTGGCTAACATCTTATTGCATTTTTAGAAATGAATAGGAATGTAACTAAATGGATATGACTATTATTTGTTATAGGATAATAGAATTCCAGAATTATTTCTTATTCTGGCTTAGGGTATAGAATTTCTTTTTCAGAAACTAGCCAAATTATTACTGGTTTCCAATGATTGGGAAAAACATGGCTTTATACATCCTCTCCAAACTTAATAGATGTAAAATTCCTTTCAGCTAGATTTAAGTGTCCCACTTCATTTTGTCATGCCACTAGACTGACTCAAATTTTTCTGATACTTCAGAGGGCCTGCCACCTGCCCTGTGTTTCAGACAGCAGGACTCCAAATCCCACTGCCATTACAATAACAATAGACGCAGTGGTTATGTTTTAATGGCACTACTTAATGAATACTATGAGACAAGAATAATTGTAAGAAACCTCAGGGTCAGCAATGTTCCTTTGAGAAGCATCCAGCAATAGCTCTGAGAAGCCCTTCAAGTGCATCCAGCATCTATCTGCTCTGCCTGCAGTTAACCAATATTTCCTTTTCTTTTCCATCATCCTCAGTAGTATATGTGAAGCAAAACAATTTCAATCCAAAAAAGTGATAGCCCTTGATGTTATCATATAAAACTTGGGTTCAAATGAAAGGTTAAAGAAAAACAGACAAGATTACATTCTAACAATTTTCCCATAGATATAGGGTGAGAATTTGGACCAATAAATTTGTTTTCAACAACAACAAAGAAGGGTTCTCCAAGTGTCTTTGGTAGAAAGTCTAAAATTCTGGAAAAGATGATAAAAGTCACTTGGAGCTACTCTGTCCAGAGATTTGAGGGTATTCATTGTCCCCAGTGAATCACATCTAAAATTAGAAATCTAATAGAAAACAAACAAAAGCTAACTACTTCCTGCCAAGGATAATAGAGTTTGGAATAAATTCCTAGGAAAACAGTTAAGCATGAATATGTTCAGCCAATTTCATGAGGAAAATAAAAATGACAAAAAAATAGAATGAAAAAGAATCAATCCTAAATTAAGATTAAAAACTTCTTTGCGAGGAGAGAAAAGACTAGATAGTCTTCAAATTATCTATATAGTTAACCATTTTCAGTTTTTAAAAGTGCCAGGAAACATCTCTGAATGCATTCCATGCATCTCTTAAAATTATTTCTCATGTATCTACCTAACATTATTATGTGATAGAGAGGGGAAGAGAGTTATTATGCATTCCTATTCTTTCTCTCTCCCTTTCTTTCTCTCTCCGTCTCTCCCTCTCCCCTTCTCTTGCTCTGGGACCCTCTTTCTCTCTCTTTCTCTTTCCCATAAGACAGGATTGAAGGAAAGAGTGTGTGTGACTGTTTGTCTGTCTGTATGTCTCTCTCCATAACGCATGCCTCCTTCCAAAAGTAACTCTGGTTGGTTTAGATGTGGCTTGCTCAAGGCCATACACCAAGTCAACACATGATAAAAGGCTCCAGAGAACAGAGAATGTTTTTCAGCTGTTAAATCTAAACTATTGCACACTGTAGCATCACAAATTGTTAGAGACGAAAAGTAACTTGGAGACTCATTTCTTCATTTTCTGGATGAAACTGAGGCCCAGCAAGTTAAATACAAAAATACAAATTATCCAACTAGTTAGTGGCAGATCTGTCCTACATTTTTACATGGTAAGATTTGAGTGGTGCTGCAAGGCCCTCTGAAATATATACTACACCGTATTCCAGAGGTCTTGAAATTCCAAAGTTCAGAATCTTTCATCTGAATTATTAATATTCTTCTGTCCCAATTGTTATCATGGATGAACTAGCCATAACTTTTATCTAAAGTCAATTCTCTCCTCTTTTGCACAAGATCTCATCTCCGCTCACCTATTCCAGCAATTAATCATCTCTCTCCATTTCTTGTGGTCTATTTTTCCTTCTTTAATGGATCATTCCCATCAGCATGCTTTTATTATTCGCTTATGCTTTTGTTAATCCCTTCCTGAAAATATATATTTTAAAGTTCTCTTTTGGCCCTGCTTCCATTGCCAATTATAGCTCCAATTCTCTGTTCCCCTTGGCTGCAAAACTCCCTGGAAGAGTTCTCTGCATTTGCTCTAGAAGTCCCGCCTTCCTATTCTCTTTTAAACACACTCCAACCAGAGTTTACCCCTCGCTACTCCATCAAAAATCTCTTGTTGAAATTTTCAATGATCATCTCTCATCTAACTTCACCTATCAGCAGTATTTGACAAATCAATAACTTCCCCACCAAAAAAATCAATAACTCCCTCTTCTTTGATACATTTTCTTCACTTAGCTTCCAAGATATCACATTGTCATGATTTACCTTCTAGCTACTCACTTATTCCTTCCTAGTTCTTTTTGCTAGTTCTTTTTTCTATTCTCAACTGCTTAGTGTTGGAATTCCCTGGGGTTCAGGTCAACCTGGAGATCTCATCCACTCTTATAGTTTTAAATAACATCTCTATGTCAATAATGCCTGTATTTATATCTCTAAGTCAGACATCCCTCCCAAATTCAAGACTCATTTATCCAACTACCTTCCAAACATTTCCACTTAGGTATCTACCAGATAGTTCATTTCCAAAAGTGAATTTCTAACCTTCCTCACACCTTCATTTTCTCCACCTTCAACCTTCTATCATTCTGTAATAACCAAGTCAATTTTGATGGGTCCAATTACAGGATATACTTCTGTAATAATTGCTTCGAGCAGTAGGAATGAATTGAGAGTCAGGAAGTAGAATAAAAATATTTCATATATATAGAAATACAATTTATGTAATAGAAAAAATTTATGTACATTTTATACATTAAGCTCCATATGCATAAAGTCTAGGACTATTGGAACACAGCATGATTTCTATTCCTTTTAAGTCATATATATGTGTGTATGTCTGTGTGTTTTCTAGGTAATTGTAGAATTTTACTTTTTCTTATAATTCAAAACTTTTAAAGTGTGGACATCTTTCCATTTACTATATAAGACCTTTTAAATCTCTAGTCTGTAGACTTTTTTTAGCTAAATCTGAAGTGAGAAGGAAAGTCCAAGTGTGGAAAATTTTAAAAATTGATTTCTGGAGTCTGAATTTTAACTGATTCTGTCAGGATACACAGATATATTATTAATGATGTGTAATGATCATTTATCGAGTGCTTGCTTTGTAACAGACACTTTACAAAGCACTTAATTTATAAATGTTTTTAATGGATTACCTTATTTAACTATCATGAAGGTCTATGAATTAAGTACCACTATTTTGACCATTTTATAGATTAGGAAACTGTGGAACAGAGTGATTTAATAACTTGCTCATGCGTAGATTCAAGCCCCACATGTTAAAATCAAGGGCTCAGCTTTTAATCAATGTATCATGAATGACTGAAGTAGCATAAACCCCCTAATTTCCTGTCAAGTAATTTTGATTTTTTCTATAAAATATTTACAAGAAACAAAGCAGAATATTACAATCAGTGTTTAGTAATTTAGGCAGTGCTTCATTTATTTACATAATGCCATTTATAAAATGCCACTTGGGTATTGGCTGTCCATGTATTTTGGCAAAATGAATTCATGCTTAGAATCCTTCACACAAATACTTTGTCATCTCTGAGGATGATTGAAAGGAAATTAAATGTTAATTCAATGAAAATAGAATAATCAAAATACATGGGTCATCCTACATTTTTCTAGTTTGTTGATTCCAAATTTTAATTCCTCATTTTTCTGAGATTTCAGCATTATGTATTCTTTTCAGTCTCTCCTTTAGTAAGTTTAATATATGGTAACATTTTGAGAAGTACAATTGTTCTTTTTCAACAACAAAAATAAATCATACTATTATGAAACTGTCTCACCTTAATACCTTGCTAAGTTGTTTACCAGTGACACCATATTGAGGATGTTTCAGTTTAAAGAGTATAGGAATAATAAGGACAGAAAAATATAATACAGTAAAGTTGTATAAAATATATAATTCATGAGTTGTGTTGAATATGACTTCTTATTTCAAGTAAAACGTGATCCAGTTCTGACCTTTCTATTAAGCCCTTAGCTTATTCTCCAATTGGAATTTCAGTTCACTTCCGCCTTTGTAGACTCTAAGTGGCAAACAGGTGAAACTCCGACTGAAATGCTGTGCTAATTGGAAAAGCATAGCTGGGCTCATGACTTCTAAGGTATGGGCTGTACTCTGCAGTGGGCTTTAGTCACAAGGATGTTCGTAAAGCAAAATGAGATATTCAACACAGTCAAAGTATAATACCTTAGATTTCTAAACATAAACAACAAACTTCAAATGAATTCAGACACATTTTCTGTTGAAATGTACCAGTGTAGTGTCCTTAAGTCACTTATGACACATTATTCAAATACCGTTTTGGAACAGTATTTGTCACGTACTTACCCACCTTTAAGACCTTAACCTCATTAATTTCCTTGCCTGCTGTCTTTATTTCCTATTCTACTCTCTCTTATAGCCATACCTTCAAACTTGACATTTACCTAGGATATATGCTTTTTTCAAAAACATTCCATGCATGTGCAGTCACTGATGTTAATATTATATCCTGCTAAAATATTTGTTGTTTTCTTCAATTAAGACTATGAATCAGGAATGGCAGGGCACATCTGAAAATAAGTGTAGTCTCCTTCTAGTACAATCTTAGAGACAAAAGTGTTTTCAGAATTGATCCAGAATAAATAGCTACCCATCCAATGTGCTAATCCCTTCTGCAACATGTTATGCAGAAGGTCACCCAAACTCAGCTAAATCATTTCCAGGGATAAGGAAGCTTACATGCTATGAGAAGCAGAATATTCCATTGCTAGGCTTTAGAAATTTGTTCTTTTACTCAACTTAAATCTGGTTCCCTGTAATTTTCATCTATTTTTCTATGCTCCACTTTTTTTAAACAATACAGACTAAGTCTAAATCTAACATATGATAGTATAATTTGAATTCTAGGAAATAGATATCAAGCACTCTTCTCAAAATTTCTCTTCTTCCGGCTAAACTTCCTCTAGTCTTTTAAGTTCCTCAGACAACATTCCTTTTTACTAGTAAGTTTCTCATCTTCCTCTGAGCACAAGTTTTTCCTAAAATATGGCACCCAAATGCTGACTTCCAATATCCACCACACAATCTATCATGTAAGCATAACTTACATGTTTGCATTAAGGTCTTCATTTTTAAAGTTCATCTTGATAAAGTCAAATACAGAGTTTGGGGGCACATTACCAGAATTTGGCCTTCATATTGTAATTCTTTTGGTATAGAGTAATCCAATCAGCCTTATCCAGCCCATGTATGTAAATCTTTTCCACTAGGTTATAACAAGAAATTTTGTCCAATGTATTCCTAAAATCAAGAATAAATATAAGTCTAGCAAGTCTGCCATAAAAGGAAATGAAGTAGGGTGTGACATCAGCAAGATGGTAAAGAGGAAGCCCTGGACCCTGCTTTCCCCCATGAACACATCTATTCAGCAACAATTCATGGACAAATTACCTTTGTGAGCAATCCAGAAACTAATAGAAAGTCTCCTGCACCCCTGGTAAACATGAAACCAGACTCACTGAAGCCAGTAGGGAGATTCAGGACACTCTCTCAACAGGATCCCTGCTCCTAGCATAGTGACATATGATCAGGAAGAGATCCCCTAGCAACCAGCTTCTCCCAGGGTAGAGAAAGTGTTGGTTAACACATGCAGTGCCCCAACTTTTCCAGTAAGTCTCCCCATAGGACTGGATTCTATCTTGTCGCTCTTGGAGCTCTGACAGATACAGCCACTATAGAAACCATAGCTCTTCACACTGCTCAGTACAGAACAAGTGGATGAACAAATTCCCAGCTTTCAACTTCTCTCTGGGAAGGGAAAATGTTGATCCATGCATACAGTGTCCCAATTTTTCTAAGGCTGTCCAAAGAACTGGCATCTGTCTCAGCATTTTTGGAGCTCTGACAGGCCCAGCACAGTCTGTCAGCCTTGGGGAGAATTGAAACAGTGGCTTGGGATGCTAAAAGACATGGCTATTCTCCCTGGCTCAGTACAGAGTGAGCAGACAAAAAATGAGAGCTGTCTGCTTCTCCCTGAAGAGGGAAAATGTTGGTTTGGTCATCCAAAGCTACAACTTTTCTGAGGGCTGCCCAAAGGACTGGCTTCTGACTTGCCTTCCTCAGAGTGATGAAGGGACCTGACAACCTAGCCCCTGTGGGAAAGTGAGAGCAGAGATGAATATTTGGGATGGCAGTTGACATCAACCCACCACCACTGCCACCTAGTTCAGCACAGATTGAGCAGACAAAAACCCAGCTCCCAGATTCTCCCAGTGGAAGGAAAGAGTTAGATGAATTATCCAATGACCGAACTTTTCTGGGGAACTGGTTTTAGTCTCTCTTGACACAGTGCACTGATGGGACATAGCATACCCTAGATGCAAGAAGGCTGCAAAGAAAAACGAAAGTGTGTTAAACTAGCAGAAAGTTTTGAAAGCCTTCCAGAATCCCTAGCTGAGCTGATTGGTAAGAATCTTCTCCTGTATGAGTCCGGGAGAGGTGGCTTCTTTGCCTAATGCACAGACTCTAACACAGAGATTCAAGGAAAGTGAAAAATCAGGCAAAGATGTTCCAAACAAAGGAATAAGATGAATTGACAGAAACAGACTCTATTGAAATAGAATTATATGGGTTTACCTGACAGAGAATTCAAAATAACAGTCATAGTGATGCTCACTGAGGTCAGGAAACAATGCATGAACAAAGTAAAAATTTCAACAAAGAGATAGAAAATATTTTAAAATGTACCAATCAGAAACCATGCCCCTGAAGAACATAATTGAATGAAAAAATTCACTAAAGGAATTCAACAGCAGACTAGATCAAGCAGAAGAAAATATCTAGGAAGTTGAAGACAGTTTATTGCAGTGGAGGATAAAAAAGAGTTAAGAAAGCTTACGGGACTTAAGGGAGAACATCAAGTATTGTGAAAGGTACACAGATTGAGAAGAGAGAGAGAGAGAGAGATGAGAGAACCAGAAAGCTTATTCAAAGAAATAATGAGTGAAAATTTCCCAAATCTGGGGAATGAAATGGATGTCCAGTTCCAAGAAACCTAACGGAACTAAACAAGATGAATCAAAAGAAATTCACACTGAGACACAATGCAATGAAATTGTCAAAAGTCAAAGACAAAGAGAGAAGTTTGAAAACAGTAAGAGAAAAGTGACTTGTCACGTATAAGGGAAACTGCAAAAGACTGGCATTGGGTTTTTCAGCAGAAACCATGCAGAACAGAAGGGGGTGGGATGATGTATTAAAAGTGCTGAAAAATGCTAACCAAGAATACTACACTCAGAAAAACTCTCCTTCAAAAATGAAAGAAAGATAAAGACCTTCCTAGAAGAACAAAAGCTGAAGTAATTTATCACAACACCTGCCTTATAAGAAATGCTAAAGCAAGTTCTTCATATTGAAACAAAAGGAAGCAAAACAGAACCTTAATAACATAAGAAACTATGAAACTCATTGGTAAAGGTTAAATATATAGACAAATGCAGCATGTAATGGTGGTGAGCAAATCACCTTTAATTCTAGTATAAAAGTTAAAAATAAAGTTAAAAGACAAACAATGACTATAACTAAAAATATATTAAAGGACACACAAAATAGATTTTTGACAATAAAACCATACATAATGTGTTATAAGTATAAGGTATTTTATGTAAGTCTCAAGGTATCCACAGAACAAAATACATAGAGAAGTTACATAAAAGAAAAATAGCAAAGAATTAAACATATTGATAGAAAAATAAAAGCACAACAAAACACAGAGGAAGAGAGCAAGACAGGAAAAGACAAAGAACCACAAGACTAACAGAAAACAATTAAAATGGCAGTATTAAATCTTTCAATCAATAATTACTTTAAATATAAATAGAATAAATTCTCCAATGAAAACTCCAAGAGGGGCTAAAAGGATATAAAATCAAGACCCAATTACATGCTGTCCACAAGAAGCTCACATTAGATTTAAAGATACATAGGCTGAAAGTGAAGGGATAGAAAAGATATTCCAAGCAAATGACAAACAAAAGAGGGAAGTGACTATGTTTACATAAGACCAAATAGACTTTAAGTCAAAAACTGTCACAAGAGATAAAGCACATTATATAATGATAAAAGGGCCAATCCACTAAGAAGATATCACAATTATAAACATATATTCACACAACATCAGAACACTTAACTATATCGAGCAAACATTGACACAACTGAAGGTAGAAGTAAGCAACAGTATAATAATTGAAACACAGAATAACAAAACTTATAGAATACAGCAAAAATAGTGTTAGGAGGGAAGTTTATAAAGGTAAACATCTATACTAAAAAGGAAGAAAGATCTCAAATACACATTGTAGCATTACACCCAAAGGAGCTAGGGAAAAGAACAAATTAAGGCTAAATTCAGCATAGAAAAGAAATAACAAAGCCTAGAGCAGAAATAAATGAAATAATGAAAAGAAAAATAATAGAAAAAAATCAATGACACTAAAGAGTTCGTTTTTTGAAAAGGTAAACAAAATTGAAAAACCATTAGCTAGACTAAGTAAAAAAGAGAGATTAGAATGAATAAAATCAGATATTAAAGAAGAGACATTACAACTGATGCCACATAAATAAAAGGATCATAGGAGACTACTATGAACAGTTATATGCAAACTGGATAATTGAAAAGAAATAGATAAAGTCATAGAACGATACAACCTACCAAGACTGAATCATAAAGAAATAGAAAGTCTGAACAGACCTATAACTAGTAGGGAAATCAAATCAGTAATCAAATATCTCCCAACAAAGAAAAGCCCAGGCTCAATGATTTCACTCGTGAATTCTCCAAAACATTTGAAAAGGAAATAATGCCAATTCTTTTCAAACTCTTCCAAAAAGTAAAGAGGGGGAACACTTCCAAACTCATTTTATGAAGCCAAAATTACCATGATAAAAACACTACAGAATCAGACAAAACACTACAAGGAAAGAGAGCTACAGTCCCATAACCTTGATGAATATAGATGAAAAATCCTCAACAAAATACTAACAAACTAAATTCAACAGCACATTAAAAGTATCATACACCACGATAAAGTGAGATTTATCCTTGAGAAGCAAGGATATTTAAAAATATGAAAATCAATTATTGTGATGCACCACATTAACAGAATAAAGGGAAAAAGTCAAATGATTGTCTCGAAACATGCAGGAAGACATTTAATAACATTCAACACCCTTTCATGGTAAAAACCCAACAAACTAGAATAGAAGGAAAATATGTCAACATAATAAAGGTCATATATTAAAAGTCCACAGTTTACTACTCAGCCATAATAAAGAACAAAATAATGCCATTTGCAGCAACATGAATGCAACTAGAGATTACCATGCTAAGTGAAGTAAGTCAGAAAGAGAAAGACAAATACCATATGATATCACTTATATGTGGAATCTAAAATATGGCACAAATGAACCTATCTACAAAACAGAAACAGACACATAGAGAACAGACTTGTGGTTGACAAGGGGCAGGGGAGAGAGAGAGAGGTGGACTGGGAGTTTGGGGTTGGTAGATGTAAACTATTACATTTAGAATGAATAGAAAACAAGGTCCTGAATAGTTCAGGGAACTATTCAATATCCTGTGATAAACCATAATGGAAAAGAATATAAAAAATAATGTATAAAAAATAAAATTTATTAAATAACCTAAAAAAATAAAAGTCCACAGCTAATCATATTCAATGGTGAAAAACTGAAAATTTAGCCTACAGGTTCAGGAAAAAGGCAAAGATGCTCACTCTTGCTACATCTATCCAATATAATTCTGGAACAGCTAGCCAGAGCAATTAGGAAAGAAAAGAAAATAAAAGGCATCCACATCAGAAAGCAAAAAGTAAAATTCTCCCTGTTTGTAGATGACATGACCTCATATAAAGAAAACCCTAAAGATGCCAGTTTAAAAAAAAATATTAGAACAACTAAATTCAGCAATGGTTCAGGATACAAAATCAACACACAAAAATCAGTTGCATTTTTATACACCAACAGCAAATTATCAGAAAAAGATATTAAGAAAATGCCACTTACAATAACATCAAAGAGAATCAAAGAATTAAAATACTTAGGAATGAACTTAACTAAGGTGGTGAAGATTTGTATATTGAAAAATAGAATATATTGATGAAAGAAATTAAAGAAGGCACAAAAAACTGAAAGGCATCCTGTGTTCGTAGACTGAAAGACTTAATATTGTTAGTGTCCATACTACTCAAAGTAATCTACAGATTAAATGTAATCCCTATCAAAATCACAATGACATTTTTTACAATAAACCAATGGACCAGAAATAGATCCGTGCATCTATGGGCAAATGATCTTTGACAAAGGTGCCAAGAAGACATGATGGGGAAAGGACAGTCTCTTCAACAAATGGTGTTGGGAAGGCTGGATATTCACATGCAAAAGAATGAAATTGGGACTTCACCTTATACCATACACAAAAATTAACTCAAGTTGTTAAGACAGTATTATAAATCCTAAGATTTCTCATCTCAAGGAAAAAATATTTTTCCTATTTATTTAATGTTGCATCTATATGAAATGATGGATGCTCATTAAACATACTGTGGTAATCATTCTATGATGTATAAAATTCAAATTATTATGTTGTATACCTTAAATTTTATAATACAATATGTCAATTATATCTCAATGAAACTGGAAGGAATAAAATGGACTCACATTGGATTAAAGACTTAAACACAAGAACTGAAACTTTAAAACTCCTAGAATAAAACATATGGGTATTGAGTCTGCTCAATACTCTGTAATAACCTAAATGGGAAAAGAATTTGAAAAAGAATAGATACATGTATATGTATAACTGAATCACTTTGTTGTACACCTGAAACTAACACAACATTGCTAATCAACCATACTCCACTGTAAAATAAAAATTTGTTAAAAATAAAAATAATAAAATGTGAATTATATTGCAAAATAAAAAACATGAGAAAATTTTCACAGTCTTGACGATGATTTCATGGGTATGTCACCAAAACCACAGGCAAAAATAGACAAATGGAACTACATCAAACTGTAAAAAGATTCTCCACAGCAAAGG
Source organism: Delphinapterus leucas (assembly GCF_059928025.1). Taxonomy (NCBI): domain Eukaryota; kingdom Metazoa; phylum Chordata; class Mammalia; order Artiodactyla; family Monodontidae; genus Delphinapterus; species Delphinapterus leucas. Next base: position 47,035,314 of record NC_143150.1, on the reverse strand, counting down.
AAATAATCAACACAGTAAAAGGTAACCTATGGAATGAGAAAATATTTGCAAACCATATATATGATAAGAGATTAATCTGCAAAATATATAAGGAACTCCTACAACTCAACAGCAAAGCAACTAATAGCCTGATTTTTAAAAATGGACTAAGAACTTGAATAGGCATCTCTCCAAAAATATATACAAATGGCCAGTGGACATATGAAATAATGTTCAACATCAGTAATCATCAGGGAGATGTAAATCAAAACCACAATGAGTTATCATCTCACACCTCTCAGGATGGCTGTTTATCAAAAATAAATAAATAAAAATAAAACAGAAGACAAAAAGTAAGAATGTGGAGAAATTGACCCTTATATACTATTTTGGGGAATATAGGATGTTTTAGCTACTATGGAAAACCGTCTGGAAGTTTCTCAGAAAATTAAAAATACAACTACCATATGATCCAGAAACCCCACTTTTGATCACTTATCCTAAAGAGCTGAAATCAGGATTTTGAAGAGAAATTAGGACTCTCATGTTCATTGCAGCACTATTTGCAATAGCCAAGATGTGGAAACCACCTATCTGTACATCAACAGACTAATGGATAAAGAAAATGTGGCATATACATACAATGGAATATTATTCAGCCTTAATAAAGAATTAAATTTTTTAATAAACAAGGAAATTCTTCAATATTCAACAACATGGATAAAGCTTGAGGTCATTACCCTGAGTTAAATAAATCAATTATAGAAAGACGAATTCTGCATTATTCCATTTATATGAGATATCTAATATGGTCAAGTTCATAGAATCAAAGAGTTCTGATGGTTGCCTGGGGTTGTGTGTGGGGGGGGGAGGGGGAATGGAGAGTTGCTAATCAATGGGAATAAAATTTCAGTTAAACAAAATGAATAAGTTATAGACATCTGCTGTCCAACACTTTACCTATAGTCAACAATATTGTATTGTGCACTTTAAAGTTTGTTATGAAAATATATCACATGTTAACTATTACTACTACAGTAAAATAAAATATATAGAGGAAATTGTCTAAGTTTGACATGTTATTTTCTAAGTCAGTTTTCAGTGGTTTTATTAATCACTGCTCTCTGTTTAATAAAGTAATTCTAAAATTTGAGAGTGAATAATCTGTACGACATGTCATGTCTGGTTTTCCATCACCACACTGCTGATATCTCTGTGTATGACATGGATTCTCAAAGATATCACCCTTTTACTGGAAGAAATCACATGGTACAGATATACTTTAGCTGATTTTGTAAATTTAAACTATTTTAAGTGCATTAAAAGTAGTCAAGTTGTACACAACTATATTTTGCTAAGGAGTCTTCAGATAGTATGTTAAATGTTCACATTTCATAGAAAAATGGTAAGCAGCATAGTGAAAACAGTAGAGTCTATTTATCAATGGATAGAAGTCACCATCACCAGGAGTAATTATGGCTAAATACTAAGTTAACATCTGAATGCATTGTCCAATTTAGTGTCCAGGTAGAAACCACCAGATGGAAACAAGAATCATCTACAGTAGCTGTGCCATGCAAAATGTCATGGGAAGCTCTCCATTCTCCATGCTTTCACCCTAAAGCAAGGAAAGTACTCCTGAGGGATTCCTACAGAGGGAATTCTACAAGATCCTACTGAGGCAAAAATGACCAGTAAGCATGTTTACTTATTTGTTTATTGCCTCATTTGAATACCATATTTTGTGAACACATAAAATTTTGACATAAACATTTTCAAAATCAAATGAAAACCCAACCAAATATCTTTTTGCTACATAACAGATGTATGATTGAAAATGTAGACAGTTATAAATAGTCCTTAATATTGAAATTAATCATCACTTTTAGATGAATCTGTATTCTTTATAGACATTTTGATGTTAAAGAAATGCAATTGAGTCTAAAACAAGTAAATTTAGTGGCATTCATGTTGTAATTCACTAACTATGAGAATCTTTTTCATTTCCACATTTAGCTTTCACCTCTTGCAAATAACTCAGATATTATTTTTCAAATGGTCACAACTGCACCTAAATGCTGCTGGTGAAAGAAAATTTTCCAAAAAACCTCTGTGAAGATGATAGTTAATGTCCTGCCCTCAATCATTCACTTAGATTTTATGAAAGGGTGAGGTCATATCTCAATTTACAAGCAAGTGTTTCATGTATGCAATAAATAAGGCATGGGCTAATCAAACAGAGGAGTGCAATTAAGGAACTAATTTAAGAGCTAAAGCCGTATTGTCAATGAGATTATTATAAAAACTGATGTAAGTATATTCAAAAGATCAGGAACCAGTTCAAACCGAAGTTATATAAATTGTAGAAGCTTCCTAATAAAATATTTATGGCTCTCTCTGCAGTGTTTGAAAAATTAAATTATTAAAAGCAAATATTGTGGCAAATAGGTTCTCATCAATCTCAATAAAAGTTACATTTCACTATCACTGTCACATTATTACTTTCTTGCTTTCAGTCTTTTAAGATTGAAGAGAATTGTAACAAACTCTGGTAACAAATCAAAGCTTTTCAATGTAATTTACTTTGTGAGTAATTTCTAATTGATTCAGACTGATGGAACTGCACAGTTTGATGTATTGCTTAAGCAGGTGATACTTTGGACCAAGTAAATTTATAAGCTCCTCTTCTTGGGAGAAAAATGGCTGCTATATTTCATGTTGCCATTTTTTAGTTGTAACAATGTAGTTGTATACCTGTATGGATTGTTACAAAAGAATACCAAACAATGTGTACACCTGTAACTGTCTCACCCACCTATCAATTTCAGATTCTTCATGCCCAACCTTCCACTTGCTCAAAGTAAAGGATTTAAACAAAGTGCAGAATTAACCCAGCAGGGCCAATCTCATGTATAAAAAGCAAAGTTGCCTAGCAACATCACTCATCCACCTGCAGTTCAGAGTTCATATCTTCTTAACATCAATAGAATTAGAACAATGCAATGGTTTGGTTTTGTGTCTTGGTTAGATCATTTCTGTTACTGTTGAGACCTGCTCTGTGTATTGCTCAAAAAGCCTGAACATTATTTTCTAAAACATTATTCTAGACATGTTTCCTGTGTTTTGAAAATGGCGGGGGTGGGGAGAGATTGTGCTTGTGTGTCTTAACTGCTCAAAATGTTAGAAGCACTTCACCTCTATTCAGTGACAAATTGCCTTATTTTACAGCAGATGTAACACTGGAATTTGAAAAGAGCCATGTCTGACATAACTTTGGGTTTTAACTAAAGATCCCCATCCAGTGTGTATGTTTCTTGGCTGATAGAAACTGTGTGTGTGTGTGTGTGTGTGTGTGTGTGTGTGTGTGTATGTGAGGGAAAAGGATAAAAACAACAATTTTTAATCTGTTCTCATGTCATCCATTCCAGGATGGAATATCTCCAGAGGCCTGAGTCTGAAGGGCTTTCTTCACATCTCACAACACAATGGAAACCTCTCTACGGAGATCTTTTTCCCCTTCAGCTACGCATTGTACCATCCAGCTGAGGAGCCACCTGTTATTTCTTCTGTTCCCTGATATGTTATAACAAGAGGTGTCCCTATGCCTAGATAAAGATTTGAGATGCAGTGAGTTAAGACACTCTTTAGAGGCCTCCAGCATATCAAAGGTTGTAACAATACTAGCAAGGCATAGATGAATAACTGTGGAACCATAATAGGATTTCAAGACCTTCTCATGACCCAATTCCTTGTAATTCCAGTGTCTTTTCATTAAATGTGAGACTCTTGATGTTTGAATGTTGGGGTCTAGTAGACATTAGGATAGATGATGAAGACAATTCTTTATAAAATTTAGAAAAGTAAACTGTATTCTCTGCTTAAAATAAACATTTTAGGCATTCTTTATTATAAGTAAACCAAACTCCCTCTCCATTCCTCCCATCCTCGCCCATTGCCATACTCCTTTTCTAATAGGACCACTATTTTGAAATTTAAAACTCTTAGTTCATTTTTGAGTCTTTCTTTTTCTTAATCCCTCTATCAAACTTAATCCCTCTATCAAAAAAAATCATATCATTTCTTCTTCCAGAAATGTCTCAGATTAACTTCTTCTCCATTCCCACAGTGTTAGTCCAGAATGTCCCAAAAACCATATCTGATTTATTGCCAGTGACATCTCATTTTTTCCCAGGAATCAAGGTTCTCTTATCTGCAGTCCATTTTATTTAGCACCATCAGGATGCATTTCCTAATTCACTTGCAAGCATAAATATGCTCCACATTGACTTCTGCATCAAGACTAGACAGCGTTGCCTTATTATCCTTCATAATCATCATGCTTAATCCTGTGCTTTTTTTGTGATGTTACCCTCAACTGAAATGCCATAAATCTTAACGTTCACTTTCTTATGGTTGACAATTCCTCAAGGTCTGAGCTAAGCCTCACTTTCACAAAATCTTATATTTCAATCCACATTAACTTTCCTACACATAAACCTAACACAGTAGTGAGTACTTAATGCTTCCTGATAGAAGAATTTAATTATATGATTTCAACATATTTAAATTTTATGTTATATTATTTATTATATGTGGAATATATTGCTTTATATTAATAAAGATTCAGAATTAAAATGTGTTTAGATTTAGTTTAAAAAGAAAAGGAACAAGTTACAGAGAAAAGCTACACATAGGAACATATATTTATGAAAACACATAGGAAAAGAACAGGAAGGATGCTGGCTTCAAATTATAAACAGTGGTACCTCCAAGGAAAGAAGTAAGATTGACAAAAAAGTTAGTAAAGGAGACCTGTCAAGTTTTATGTTAAATATAACTATGCTGCTAGAGAATTTCCAAGAAATATATTCAGATTTTAATTGTGAGATTTAAAAACAATATTTAGGTGAAGAGAGGGCTTGAAGACACAGGGAGGGGTAAGGGTAAGCTGTGACAAAGTGAGAGAGTGGCATGGACATACATACACTACCAAATGTAAAATAGATAGCTAGTGGGAAGCAGCTGCATAGCACAGGGAGATCACCTCGGTGCTTTGTGACACCTAGAGGGGTAGGATAGGGAGGGTGAGTGGGAGACCCAAGAGGGAGGGGATATGGGGATATATGTATACATATAGCTGATTCACTTTTTTATACAGCAGAAACTAACACACCATTGTAAAGCAATTATACTCCAATAAAGATGTTAAAAAATATTTAGGTGAAGGGAAAAATAAAGGTCTCAGAGGTCATCCTAAATCCTCAAGAAATGTACTCTACCATTCCTCTTATATATATGTACAGAAGAGCCATTCCCCTTTTATTCATAGCCTGTTGCATCCTGAGACAGCATTCTAAAATAGCCTTGTATCTTTGCTGTTTCTGTATCCACTTCCCTTCAGCTCAGACCAACTTGTTCCCTACTCAAAATCAGTAGATTTAATAACTTTCTGGGAAACATAGTTCAAACACCTAAAAGAGCTTCATTTTTCTTGCTGCAGGAAACTCAGGCAGGGGATTGATAAAATTGAGTAACTTTCAATCCAGTGAATTCCATTAAGATATGAATTTCTCCCTTAAACCTAAAATTATTGTTATTTCCTCCCTCAAACAACAAAAAATGAAAATTATTTCCTATTTTTCCTACACATTTATATAGTTATTTTTTGAATATCATTTTAGAACTATTGGCTTTCTGCTAAATATATGATTTTAAAATATTTTTTTCTTTGATTTTGGTCTTGGGGACAAAGCCTCTTCTGTTGTCTACTCTCTTTTCTTTATCTCAGTTTTATTTAGTTATAATTGACATGTAGCATTGTCTAAGTTTAAGTTGTACAAAGTGATGGTTTAATGCACATATATATTGTGAAATATTTACCACAGTAAGGTTAGTTAACACATCCTTACACCTCACACAATCAACATTTTTTTGTTCTTATTGTGAACATTTAAAATCTACTCCTTCAGCAACTTTCAAGTATTCAACACAGTATTGTCAACTATAGTCACCATGCTGTATGTTAGATCCCTGGAACTTGTTCTTCTTACAACTGGAAGTTTGTATACCTTGACCAATATGAACTCATTTCCTCTACCCCAAAGACCCTGGCAACCACTACTCTACTATCTGCTTCTATGAGTTTGGCTTTTTTAGATTCCACATGTAAGTTATATCACAAAGTATGTGCCTTTCTCTGTCAGACTTATTTCATCTAGTGTAATGCTTTCGAGGTCTATCCATGTTGTTGCAAAAGGCAGGATTTCCTTCTTTTTATGACTGAATAATATTCTATTATATATCTATATCTTTATATCTCAATCACATTTTCTTTATGCATTTATCCATCAAAGAACACTTAGTTCACTTCTGTGACTTAGTATTGTGATAATGCTGCCGAGAATGTGTGTGTGTGTGGGTGCAGGTATATACTCGAGATAGTGATTTCATTTCCTTTGGATATACACCCAGAAGTGGGATTGCTGAATCATATAGTAGCTCTATTTTTTAGTCTTTTGAGGAACCTCCATATTGTTTTCGATAGTGGCTGCACAAACTTACAGTCTCACCAGCAGTGCTTGGAGTATACTTTTTTCTCAAAATCACCAGCATTTATGTCTTTTTAATAATAGCTATTGTAACAAGTGTGAGGTGTCACTCATAGTGGTTTTGATTTGCATTTCCCTAATTATTTGTAATGCTGAGCATCTTTTCATGTACTTGTTGGCCATTTGAATTTTTTTTTGAAAAGTATCTTTTTAGTTCCTCTACCTATTTTTAACTGGATAGTTTTGGGGGTTTCTTTGTTTGTTTGTTTTGCTATTGAGCTTATGAATTTCTTATATATTTTGAATATTAGCCTCTTATCAGATGCTTGTTTTGCAAATACTTTCTCCCATTCCATAGGTTGCCACTTCCTTTTGATGTTTCAACTACCTGATTTTTGTTTCAAAAACGCCTATGTATCCTGGCTCCTCCCTTACCTATTTGTAGCACTCTCTCAGAGCTATATGGGAGGCTGTCTTCTGTGCTTAAGTCCTCAGAAAGTCTTCTGAATAAAACATAATTCTTGGGACTTCCCTGATGGCGCAGTTGTTAAGAATCCACCTGCCAATGCAGGGGACACGTGTTTGATCCCTGGTCCAGGAAGATCCCACATGCCGCGGAGCAACTAAGCCCTTGCGCCACAACTACTGAGCCTGTGCTCTAGAGCTCGCATGCCACAACTACTGAGCCTGCGTACCACAACTACTGAAGCCCGTGTGCCTAGATCCTGTGCTCTGCAACAAGAGAAGCCACCACTCACCACAACTAGAGAAAGCCCGCGCACAGCAAGGAGGACCCAACACAGCTAACAAAAAAAACCCAAAAAACAAAAAAACAAAAAAAACATGCAAAAAACATAATTCTCAACTTTTAGTTTGTGCATTGTTTTTCAGTTGACACATTCTAGTTGCTGCAGTGAAGATTTTCTAAAGTGGGCAAAGGGTGAAATTGGGGGAAGGAAATAAGAAATTGTTGCAATAGTTCCAGTAAGAGAAGATGATGGTTTGAGCCATGTAGTAAGAGTGGAGGTGGTGAGATGTAATCAGTTTCAAGAAGTCAAGATGACTTGGACTCAAGATGACTCCAAGGTTTTTGTCCTGAGAAACAGGAAGAAGTGAATTTGTCATTAATTGAGATAGGGAAGAATGAAAAGAAAGCATGTTTGAGAGGAATGAAAAATAAGAAGTTTAATTTTAGGCATGCTAATTTTGAGCTGTCTATTTGTATCCTCAAAAGGAGATGTTGAAAAGACAATTAGATATATGAGTCTGGTATTTTAGGGAGGAATCAGGACAGGATATATATATTTGGGAGTCTTGTATATGGAGGGTATTTAAAGCCATGAGAATGGATGTTAAATATGGCCTAACACAATAGAGAAGAGTACAATTGCTATAGTGCAAAAAGGACTTGGTGATACGGAAATGTAAACAAGGGGTGTCCACCTTGTAATGACAGCCAGTTTTGAGAGAAAGTTTGAGGAAGTCAGGAGAAAAGTTGTCGTATATGCTGAGAACAAAAAAATAACAGTAAGAATCAGCTAAAAGAAAAGTTGAGGAAAGCATTTTAAGATTGTGCAATGGCCTGGAGGCAGCACTGATCATGGTGCAGTGGAAAGAAGTGAAAAAACAATTCAGACTGGCAGCTACATAGACTATAAGACATTGGGCTCCTTGGAGCAAGTAAAGAAGTGTGGGGCAAAAGAGGCTAGAGAGAAAAGACGGGACAGATTATCAAAAATGTTGAAAGCCATAATAAAGAGATTGAATTTTAGAAAAGAATTAATAATGGTGTTTGGAGATAACATCTATGTAGGTACAGCCTCTTGCCAATGATGCTGAATGATGCCCCCCTAAAAAAAATTTAATGCAACACTATAGATGCACATATATATTCCTCAGACCATAGGACTGAGTTCACTTTCCCTTACAATTTATTTCTCCCTTACAGTTTATTTCTGCCAATCTCAAGAAATAAATTTTCTTACTTCCCTTTCCACTGCCAACACCTGCTGCTTCAAAGATTCTTTCCTTCTTGACCTTTTTAACCTAAATTGTATGAAGTGGGAAGAAAGCAAATGGGGAAGCTCTTTCTCATACGCCCTTATCTTCATCAGTTTCATCATCACTAGTGTGATGAAGTACTTCCCTATGTTGGTACTTAAGCAACATAGGAGTTAAGAAGGAGGGTAGGATGAAGAAGAAGCTCCAGGGATTTCCTATCTATGTGGAGTTAGATACATTGTATCATCTCAAAATAAATGAAATTTTAAGAAAATCAGATTACAGTGTGAAGCTATCTCCTGCCAAGTTTACAATGAAATAATTTTAAGGACTTGAGAAAAAAATGAATTCTTATATTTAATTGCTATTCATATTTATTATAAAAAGAAAGGGATGCAAAACTTGAGTGTAGCATTGTGGCCCTCAGGATCATAGAACTTTAGAGAAAAAAGGGATATAGAGATGCTTTCATCTAATCTTCTCGTCTTCTAATTTCCCAGATGAGTAAACTGAGACCCAGAAATGTTGATGTAAAATGTGGTAGCAGTCCTTCATAGGATGAGCTCTCTGGCTTTGAATTATTTCTCCCTTTTAGGATTGTTTTAGAGGAGTCAGGGATCAAATGGTCCCAGTGGAAAGTGGGTACTGATGAATGAATCAGAATCTGTATTGCTTGCATCGGCTTGGATGTTAACTGATTAAAAATTTAAAAAAGAGAGAAAAAACTCTTTTATGTAGGTTCTTAGACAGCCCCATTGAAATTTAAGGAAAATATGTTTAGTGGTTTGAGATTTCACTGTTGTATTGTCTCTATACTGTTCTTGTTATATCTTCATTTTGAGTCTGTTGGCACTAGACTTCAGAACTATTGCTGATATGCTGCCTACTCCATCACAACAAGTTACAGCAAAAGCTCTTAGGGTGAAAGACTTTGTCTTTAATAATATAAGTTCTCATTAGTGAGCTTTCAGTGCTCCATGCACAGATATTTTGAATTTACAAAGTGACACTAGTTGGTCCTATTAGCAAATTCTGTTATGTGAGTAACTCAATATTCTCACTTTGCTTTTTCTGACATGTAGGTGAGGAGATTAAGAATGTTTAAAACAGAGGAGATCCTGGAAAACTTTCTGCACTACAAATAATAGGGGATAGAAGGATAGGCTTAGAGGTTTTTGGAAACAATATTATGTTAGCACTGGAGTTGCTCTCTACTCGAGTATTCAATTACAAATTTTATATATAGAAAATGGATACATATAGCATGTACTTGTACATATGTGAATATGCATTTCATGTTTTGTTTGAAGACAAATAGTGTCATTTATTACTGAGTGATATATAAGACTAGAGGGGTCTATAAAATCATTTGCCTTTTCTGTCCCGTCTCCCTACAGTGGAAGACACACAAAAAAGTCCTGTAAAAGGATTAGATTATAGTTAACAGCCTGATAACATTTGGTAGAATCCAGCTGCACAACTGCAGGTGTACATAGACCAGGAAAGATCCATCTAGAAAAGGGAATAAATGATGATGAAAAGTAATAATTTATGATGATGGAACATACATATATTTCAAGATTAACAGACCCTTTGTTCCCTTTCTGAAGGCATTATAGAGGAAAATAACAGTGGTTTGTATGCTCCTACTCTTATATACACACCATTATTACATGAAAATAATTTGGAGATTAAAAACAGTACCTATCTCCTGAAAGTATGTTGAAAGCATAAGCATGTTTCTTATAGTGGGGATAATATTTCCTATTTGTACATGGAGAAATAGAGAAAGGAGCTCAATAAAATATTGCATGAATACTAAATGGTTACCTGCCTCAGCAATATATTAACATAATGATTTATAGTCAACATGAGTTCATCCTAAAGAGTTCCTTGTAAAGGGAAACAACAGAATCTATTTCACGAAATCCAGAGTTTAATATATATCTCTTTGACTGTTGGTGAAATTCCAGTATGTGTGGTTCTCCAGAGAGTTAGATATTTTAACTATAAAAAGTTATCTCTACAAACTCTCACTTCTTTTCAAAAGCTGCTTTTTAATTGCATATTTTTCATAAGATGACCAATTAAAGTTGAAATTGAAGGAGATCTGCAAATAAGATGTGTATAATCTACACGGATTTTGTCCACATAAGATGTGTATATACTAGGTGGATTATTTCCAAGATTTGTATTTTAGAACCATATATTGGACAGATTCCCCATACACTAAGTATGATTCTTAGTATGTGGTGGAAATATGATATTAGTAAATAAATTTTAAAATAAATATGTAATCAAGAAATGTACAACTTTCTTTCTCAAGCACTGTGCATTTGTCAAAAACATTTAGAAATATTTCCCAAAGAGGACTTATAAAATGATTGAAGGGTTTGGGAAAAGGCATCACTTGCTGCTCATTCTTGCCTAACCCACGTTCCAGCCTGCAGTTGGGTGGAGAGTTATAATCAGCCTCCTATCAGATTGTGTAGCCTAATGAGATTTCAGTGCATCACTGGAAATGAAGAACTGCATTTCATCCTCATATGACAACATTCTTTAAAACAAATGCTTGTCAATCAGGGCTTCTCACACTCTTTATAAAAATAGAAGCTTAAATAGAAAACAGCAGCAGCAACAGGTGGCATGGATTCCAGAATGGGCTTGCACCCAAGAGGAGAAACAACACTGATTCATAAGCATATTTACAGGGGCTGGTGCCAAGCCAGATTCAAATCCCTCTGATTTTAGAACAGCTTTTAATTTTTTATCATATGAAATGGGAGTGAATTAGATGCTGATGACTGGCAGCACTGTTACCTTTCTTTGCCACAGGGACGTTTATCCAGGTGTGTCAGCAGTGCCCATGGCCACATGCTTAAAATCTAATCCGAAGAAATAGCCTTTAGGATCCTTTTACTCCGCCTGAGTCTAACATGAGTCCAGAGATGATGGGTTTTTCTGCCTCGCAAAAACAGTTGCTTACTCAAGAACTAGGCTGGAGCACATAAACTGTTTCACTGAGATCATCATGATACAGCTTTTCTAAGGGAGTCCCTTTTTACTTTCTCTTAACCTGAGGGTAATATGCTTTAAAAGTTGCATGCAAACGATCTATCAAAAGATAATTTGAATGCTTCAAAAATGAAAATTTATCTCAGATTATTAGGATAATTTCTCCAATGAGTGGATTGTATATGAATGTCTTTATGTTCTTGAAAAAGACACTGAGAGCTGGGTAACTTGTTCCCAGCTCTACTCACAAATTACTTTGGAATTATTTGTAAGTTGTTGGCCAATGACCCTGCAGTTCACAAAGAATAAAGCAACAATAGAATTAAAATTTGAAGGATCAAATAAAAAGAAAAAACTGGAAGAGGAAAGAGACACAAATTTAAGTAGAAAAACATGGAAAGAATGGAATTGTTTCTGTGTGGCATTGAGGATGTTTTGTAACCTCTCTCTGCTTTACTTTCCTTATTCCTCATCTGAAAAAGGAGATTAAAACAGTACTTATTTCATAGTTTTGTTTTGAAGGTTATTTGTATTTATATCATATACAGAACATCACAGTTCCTGACTCATGCTAAGCATTTAATAAATTTTAGCAAAAATAATAATTATTAATTAAATGATAATTATGCACAGGCTCTGTGCTTGTTGCAATGTAATATTTAATATTATATCACTTAATCTTCACAATATTTCTTATGATCTTTTTAAAGATGAGGAAACTTAGGTAACTTACATAGGGAACACAGTTGGCAAATAGCAAAGCAAAAATTAACACCCAGCACTTCGTGTTTCTAAAGCTCATGCCTTCTAGATCAAGCTACATCTATTATTACTAAACAGTTTTTTACACTCTATCTCTTCCGTAAAAGAAAAATGAATCATCCTCAAAAATGTAAACAATAATATTGTATTTGGTAAATTTTACACATTGCTTATGTTATACTAAATGTATCAATCTACTCTTAGGCATTAAATTAGATATGATGGTCTCTTGTAATCTCCAGAAGAAGTGATCTGGAGTCTGTTACACATCATTAGTGCAAGGAAATTAGGTAGCATTATATGATATCTGTCATTATTCTTATCTGCTAGTAATAGTAATGAACTCTAGCTATTCTAGGAAATAAAAAGGGATTCGTCAGAAGCTTATATTGGATACTATTATATTGGCTGAGAAAACACACTTCTAAGTCTGGCAGAAACCAAATGAGGTTTGGAAGGATACAAAGCAAAGAACAAAACAATCATTTTTAGCTTTAAAAATCTGTCCTGGACAGAGACACTGATACTTGTAGGTCTCCACATCCTCTTAACACCACCACTACTACCACTAGAAACGGTAGTAGCTTCCCAAAATTAATTATCCATCATTTCAATCTTGTGTTACTCACTTTAGGTTCATAGTCTGCATAATCTGCATAGTAGCATCCAATTAGCTGAGCCTAGGTTACATACCCATAACCTGGTTGTCAGGGGAAAAGAAAGCCTTTGATTCTGAATGGAAGATGAGATACAGTGTCCAATTAGTACATTACCCAATGAATAGTTGGACAATGGACAGCCAAAAGAGCAACAAGTTTCTACTACATCTATTCAGGTGGCCCTGGGTCCTTTTCACCAGTGGCTTTCATATTAAAGGGTTAGTTATTTCATAAACTACCAGGTTTAATTTAAAAATTGAAGATACACCACATTGTACATACTGCTATTTGCAATGGTTTCCTGGAACTGATTATGAACCAAAGAGCATGCCTCTTGTATTGGCATATAGATCATGAGGTTTTAAGCCTAACACACTCTCAGAAAATAAGCCAAAAGATAACACTTTGAGTGCATGTATGATTCAAACCTCTTTTCCATATGCTTCCAATTTTTCTTTCCATGTCATTTGAACAGCAATAACAATCTATATTCGGGCCTGTATCTTAAAAATTTGGCATTATTTTATGTTTGTAAGGACATTTAAATTCCATTACTGATAATGCTCAACCACACAACCACTTTTTCATCTTTACCATAGTTCATCTTAAGTGTAGAAAATAATCTTTTTCTACTTATACACCTCTCTGTTGTTGTGTTAAATGTTCAGAAAAATTGAAATACTATTCATAGGAAGAATTAAAGTAATTAATTTATAGATATACTGGGACCTTAGAACATAGGCAGGTTATACAGCACCCATGGACAGAATATTAATTCAATGTTTAAGAAATATTTAAGTATCTATTATGTAGTATCTAGAAACATAAAATATTATTGAAATATGTCCTTTCTCACTGGATTTGAAAGATATGAAATTGTCTAATTTTTGTATGACATCATTTGTTAATAATATGCTTGGATTATAAATGATGCATCTCCTGAGACCAGCATGAACAGACAAGATGAGTTCTGCTTTAAATAGTGAATGATGAGAACATCGAAGTGACTGGCTCACTTTTGCTAATTCACTCATTAAAATAATACCATACCATACAATTTCATAGGAATTGCACTAAACATTACTTTTATGCTAAGTGGGTTGAAATTGTACTACCCACTCACCACCTGTCAACTCCTGATGTATTTGATTGAACTTCCAAATTGGCAAAGAGGAATACTGAGGAGAGTGAGGAGAGAGAAGACACCCAAGAGCTTGGATCTAGCTTTACTGTACTACCCTTTGACATTTAAACTTGGCATTTGTATCCAGGATCATTTAAGAGTCCCAAGACAAACTGGGACACAAAGCTAATATGCTTTGATCTCTGTTGTTTGTCTGCATTCTTTAAAAAAATGAATGATAGTAAGAAAATAGAGGCATATGAAATCTATCAAGGCATAGTTTTTCAGAACAATGCAGCCTTACTTTATAACAAATTAATCATTCAGCACACATTAATAAATATATTCAATTAGACTAATAAGAAGTAACTTTAGAAAACTAGGTCCCTACAATATCCCTGTTAGAAAACCATATGCTTAGAGAGAAAAAAAAATGTTTCACTACACTAGATCCACAAGCATCTCTTCACCAAAGAAGCTTCAAGGATGGAAGAGAAAGCAGTTAGAGAAAATATAGTCACAGCATCTTTTTTGGTTTGATAAGAAAATACCAACATTTTGTGAAAGAGGATGCTCACTATTTCTTAAAATGCTGAATTATATATTACCCAAGAGTATTATGAGGACTATATGATATTTGGTTTAGTTTAATTTATTCTTGACCCATACAATGTTAAACCTCATAAGGAAGTATACACGATCTCTTAAAATCAGTATATATAAAGAAAAAGGATGCTACTGAAGCCCCCATATAGGGGTGAATGAAACAAAGAAGAACCATAAAACCAGCAAGGAAAGATATATATGATGTGCCTGTGGCAAATATATGATAGTAGGAGACAAAATTGAGGTACCACACAACCAAAAGAATTGCTTTTTCTACCTAAAATCATGGAACATTATAAATTTGACTCCCATCACAGATGCATTTGCACTTTACAACAGGGCATCAGCAGAGCAAACTCATATTGGACAGAAATTGTGCACCTGGCTTTCCTTCTTATATGGATTTGTGGAGTGTCTAACAGAAACTAAAAACATATACATAGTTTTAAGAAATATGGTTGATATGTGTTTGCTGTATATTACAAAGACTGAAATATGAGCAATTTGGACCAAAAGACAGAAGCATCTTTTAAGGTATCAGATTAACATCAGCCAAGATACAAAGACTGACCAGTCTGATGGGAAGTATGAAGTGGCACGGTCAAACACAAAATGTGAAACTCTGTGTGATATAGAACCAAGTCTACAGAAAGGAATACACTATCAGAACCATTAATTTATTCATCCAGCATGTATTTTTTATTGTTTCTTAACATTATATGTTTTACGTGTATACTATTTTTTTCAACTCTGTACACACTACAGCATACTCTCCACCAAAAGTTTAGTTTCCATCCATCACCATACAGTTGACCTCCTTTACCACTTTTACTCTATCCCACTTCCCCTTTAGCAACCACTATTCTCCTCTGTATCTATGTGTTTACTTTTGCTTGGTTTGGTTTGTTCATTTATTTATTTATTTATTTATTTTTATTCCACATATAACTGAAATCATATGGTATTTGCCTTTCTCTGTCTAACTTATTTCGCTTAGCATAATACCATCAAGGTTTATCCATTTATACCAAATGGCAAGATTTCATCTTTTTTATGGCTGAGTATTATTACATTATATATATTACATTATATATATATACTATATATATATACATTTTATATATATATATATATATATATATATATATATATATATATAACATCTTCTTTATCCATTCATCCATTGATGGGAACTTCAGTTGCTTCCACATCTTGGTTATTGTAAATAAGGCTGCAATGAGTATAGGGGTGCATATATCTTTTCCAGTTAAGGTTTTCCCTTTGTTTGGATAAATACACAGAAGTGAAATAGTTGGATCATATGGTAGTTCTATTCTTAATGTTTTGAGGAATCTCCATACTCTTTCTATAGTGGCCGTACCAATTTACCTTCTCACCTCATCCAGCATGTATTGAGTGAGCACCTCTGATAAGCTATGCAGTGTGAGAATATGAAAATGAATAAGAGACATTCATGTTCTCCCAGAACTTATGGTGAAAGGAATAGAGATGTAAACCAATAACTACAACAAAACTTGGCAAATTCACCCTTCACTGCTCCCAGTTAATTAATCCTTCAGTGATAATAGATTAGTAAAAAACACGGGCAACATTTTGGTTATACATGTTTGTTATTTTTATTTGTATGCATGTAAATGACCTACTTAAATAGTGAAAAAAAACTACTCCCAGAAATAATCCCCTTGTACTTGCATAAGATTCTACCAATTACAAAATTGTGAAAAAAACCTCCCAAAAGAAACAAAGTCCAGTACCAGACAGCTTCACCAAACTTTCAAAGAAGAAATAAAATCAATCCTCCTCAAACTCTTCCAAAATGTAGAAGAGAAAGGAGCACTTCCAAAATCATTTTATAAGGCCAGCATTACCCTGAAACCAAAACCAGAAAGGACACCACAGGAAAAGAAAATTACAAGCTAATACTCCTGATAAGCAAAGATGCAAAAATCCTCAATAAAATATCAGCAAACTAAATTCAACAATACATTAAAAGGATCATGCACCACAATTAAGTGAGATTTATTCCAGGGATGCCAAGATAGTTTAATTAAACAATTAAATTAAAAGTTAAAAAAATTAATTATGCAAAACACTTTTTCTTCTTCCAAGGAGAGAGGTCTTCGGTATCATGATCATCTTTTACTCTTTTAACAGTATGTTCATCAGGTGGCAGGCTAAAATATAACCCTATGAATACAGATTTCAGTATTATTTCAGTCAGGTACAAAGTATTGTGGGAGAGGACAATAATATTAAAAAATAAATATAAATTTTAAGAAGAAACCAAAGTAAATCAGGAATAATGTGAAATAAATAAATGACGAAAAACACTAGAAAATGCTAGAACAATTTCAATCATTTAGCAATACCTCATCAGTTACAGACAGAAAGGGCTGTCTATAGTAGAGCTGAATCAGGCATCAGGGAGAGGATTGAAACCATCAAGCCCATACTAAATAATGTGTGGTAGCAACCCCAGGGAGCTGGTATCTGGAGAAAGCCAGAATTAGTTTTTTTTGTTTGTTTTTTTTTGTTTTTTGTTTTTTGTGATATGCGGGCCTCTCACTGCTGTGGCCCCTCCCGCTGCGGAGCACAGGCTCCAGACGCGCAGGCTCAGCGGCCATGGCTCACGGGCCCAGCCACTCCGCGGCACGTGGGAATCCTCCCGGACCGGGGTACGAACCTACGTCCCCTGCATCGACAGGCGGACTCCCAACCACTGCGCCACCAGGGAAGCCCCAGAATGAGTTTTTAAATCACTTTTATTGGAGCTCCTCAGCTGCAGGTAATGGCTTAAGTGTTGCCGAATATGCCGATTTGAAGGGAATGCAACCTTACTATTTAGGTTTGTCTCCCTTGACTCCTTGGCAGAAATCTTTGTGAATGTTTCTGCCACCTGCATGCCCAGCACATTTTCTTGCCTTTCACATATTTCCTCCTCTCCTTCCCAGTATCACTAGATCTTGGAAAGGTAAATCACTCCCACTTACGGTTTTCTTATATTACTCTTCTTCATTTTACATAAAATTTTGCAATTATACAACATAGCACCTAGATAGCATAAAATCCATTGAATCTCTTGTTGAATTTACTTTGAACAAATCACATCTCCCTTAAATTTCTACCTACCAGTGGTAATCAGTGCTGTCTGTGGTTATCAATCAACATAAACCTGGCTTCATAATTATTTTTGGTCTTAATAATCCAGCTTGGGTTCAGACTAGTACATAACATAACAGGTAAATGCAGAGTATCTCTTAAACCCTTAAGAAGCTATCTTTTGTGGAAAATACCTTAAGTTCAATGTTTATATTTCCACCCTTAAAATAATAGTAAAACTAATTATGTACATTAGATTTAAAACCAGGGCTTCCCTGGTGGCACAGTGGTTGAGAGTCCACCTGCCGATGCAGGGGACACGGGTTCGTGCCCTGGTCTGGGAAGATCCACATGCCACGGAGCGGCTATGCCCGTGAGCCATGGCCACTGAGCCTGCGCGTCTGGAGCCTGTGCTCCGTAATGGGAGAGGCCACAACAGTGAGAGGCCCGCGTACCACAAAAAAAACAAACAAACAAGAAAACCAGCAAAATTAATAGCAAAACTGTTAATTTACACATAGATTGTTATCTATGTTTGTCTTGATTATTTTAATGAAAACAAGCTGTGTTACATGTGCTGCTGCTTTAACCCTCAGATATTTTACATTTGTTGTCTTCTCAAAGAACTACCCAACCACGGGCCTGCTTCCACAGGCTTCTCGGAGGAGACTGAGGGCGTACTGAATAAAAGATAACAAAATAACAACAAGAAGAGAAGCCCTGCCACAGAAAGAACTGAGTCATACCAGTAACATTGGCCACCTCAAGGGTTAGGTCAACGTAAGGGAAAGGGACCTTTCACCATCTTTGCTGTCCTGACATTAGAAACAAACTTCCAGATGACCGCTTACTCAGATGTTTTTCTACAACCCGTGTCCCAATTTAAACTTTCATTCATTCATGTCTAAGGAAAGAGATTCTATCGAAATCTGGAGAAGAATCTCAAAATTGGGACTAAAAAAAAAACATATTAACTTTCCAGTAAGGACACCCAATAAGTAGATCATCTCTCTTTGAATTAAGATTCACAATTATTTACCTCTCTTCCTAATTGGTTTACAACTAGTTTTACAATAATTTTGGTCTTGTAAATAGAATTGCACTTGGTCAAGTGCTATTTTTCATTCAGTACAAAATACATGAAGTATTTAAAATGACAACAGGGTATATAGCCTATTATTGCTGATTGTTATGTACCCACACAGAATTTAAAATCTAAAAGGGAAGCATAATGGAGAAGTTTATTTTAACACCATCAGTAGCAACTGCAGCAGAAGCATTACAAACAAACGTGTAGTACTATAGAGTTTATGTAGGAAATGCATATCATGATATATATTGATATTAAGCATCAAACACCTCATGAATTAACATGGCAAGGATTACTCTTACCCATTTTTTACAGATGAGTCTCTGAAAAACTTTATATGTAAAATTCAGCATACTTTTGCTGCCATGTTGTTTCCCACTTATGTGAAGAAGCATAAGTATTAGTGATAAAAGCACTTTGAAGGAAAAAAAATGAGTCAGGGCTTATGCCAGTGTGTAATATGTTAGACAGTCCATGACAGCCAAGGAGATTAGCTTCAGTTGCCTAGTAACAACATAGATGAATGATACAATTTTGATAAGGAAAGATTCTGATTTCCATGAAAAATGTGGAAGCCCAATCTTTCACTGAGGCCTTCTGCTCACACTACCTCCAGATATGCAAAAGCTTCCTCCATTGTTCTTGAAGCTTATGGTCATTCCAGGGAACCAAAATGATACAGTGGGAAGAAAAGATGCTCCAGGTAATGTGATGGTTTGGGTCTCGAAAATTTACTTAGAGATACTATCAAGGAATATCTCTGTTATTGCTGTACCCTTAACCTAAAATCAGTTCAGTTTTCTCTGTTAAGATCAAGTTTTTTAACCCAGACACATTGTTTACAGAGTGATGTACATGTACACCAATCTGTGTCTGGGCATAAAACTAGTCAGCTCATACAAACTGGATGATTTGAAGAGAATATGAAATAAGAAATATTTTCAAAGGTGTGGACAGTGTGTAGGAATACCACTGGAAATAATAAGGCAGGCCCCTGGGGTTCAGTAAAGAATGACGAGGGGTCTAAATGGGCCAGGGGAAGTGAATGATGGCAAAATCTTGAGATGGAGTGGCTGTGTAGCTTCTTTACAGATGCAGCTAATCCATGGTGACCTCAAAGGAAGGTGAGAAACTATTCCAATCTCAGTCTTTATCTGATTGATCTCCTTATTCTCCTTTGTACTAACCCAAAATGAAGCCAGAAGACAAGGTGTCCTTTAAGGTGGACACTCAGGTTGCACTTTCAAGGTGGAAAGGATGGAATGGATATTTGGAGGGACATTTATTGACTTTTAAATTGTTTTTAAATGTAGTTGAGAGATAAATTAATTAAAACTAAAACACTGTGTAAATCTTCCTGGGACATACCTTTACAATAGAAATAGTAACTACATAAATATAAGGCAAGCAATTTCTAGTTCATTAATAGTTTATGTTCCAAAAGTGTTAATAAAATTATGCAAAAACAATGGTATAAATTGCTTTTATATTCCTTGTTCAACTTGCCAAATGTTATTTCATCCATTATGTCCATCAAATAATGTGCCTAATATTGAAGCAATATTAGATCCTCATTAATTAAAAGTATGGGATTTGGAATCCAACAGACCTGGGTTTGAAATATTACACAGCTGTTAATTTATCATGTGATTTTCAGCAAGTTACCTAACTTCTGTAAATTCCACTTCCACATCTATGAATTGGGGGTAATAATGGTAATTATTTCATAGAGCTATGATGATTAAATAAGTTAATTAAGATAAAATGTCTAACAGTTTTCAGTGCAAAAAAATGCCCTCAATCAAGTTTAACTCCCAGTAATATTATTAATAGTATCTCAACTATATCTAATCACTTCGTACATCTGAATGAGATGGCATCTCCCTAGGAAAATTCCTTCCTAAATACAGCTCTTACGACGACTGGCAGATCCATACTGAGATTCTCTAACATATGACCACAGGTGTACTTATAGTTTATTTGTAAGTCAAGTTTCTATTACTCAAAGCCAGTCTACACCTGCAATGAGAGCTAAGCAGCATACCTCCATAATGTGTCAAGGAAGCAAGACAATTGTATGAAATTTTTATGGTATGTAGGGCAGGCTACCCAGGACACAATCACTTTGACTCACTAAGCAGTTGCTCTGCATGTAGTGTTTTTGGTGTTTCCTGCTGTGATGATGAGTTTCATTTAACAACAACAAAATATTGGGGCAAAATATTTGATTCTGATGTTCTCCATCGTCATTACCACCCAAAAGTGAATTCCAGTTCGTGATCTAAAAAGGCTATCTCCAATACTCAGTATTTTATAGATCTCATATCAAATCCCTTTGCTGTAGTTTTAAAGTACAAATAACAAATTTCTTCCTACTACTTGCAACAGAGGATCAACCCTTATTTACCCAGAAGGACTGATTAATCTCAACCAATTCTCTGGTTTGTGGCTTATTAAGAAATGCAAATCCTTCTATTTCAATGTGTTCAGCCATTGCATTGCTCATTAGCACCCATGCCAAAGGGCATGAAAAGGAACAGAGTAAAATGAAATGCTAACCAACCTGGTGGAATATTATTTTTACTCTTGGTAAATATGAGGGTATAAGGGGTGGTAACTATTGATTAAAATTAAATTTGTAGAATTGCTACTGATTGGACACATCCATGTCATTCTGCCTCAGGAGATTTTTTTCTTTTTTTACATCTGTATTGGAGTATAATTGCTTTACAACAGTGTGTTAGATTCTGCTTTATAACAAAGTGAATCAGTTATACATATACATATGTTCCCATATCTCTTCCCTCTTGCATCTCCTTCCCTCCCACCCTCCCTATCCCACCCCTCTAGGTGGTCACAAAGCACCGAGCTAATCTCCCTGTGCTATGCGGCTGCTTCCCACTAGCTATCTATTTTAAGTTTGGTAGTGTATATATGTCCATGCCTCTCTCTCGCTTTGTCACAGCTTACCCTTCCCCCTCCCCATATCCTCAAGTCCATTATCTAGTAGGTCTGTGTCTTTATTCCAGTCTTACCCCTAGGTTCTTCATGACATTTTTTTTCTTAAATTCCACATATATGTGTTAGCATACGGTATTTGTCTTTCTCTTTCTGACTTACATCACTCTGTATGACAGACTCCAGGTGCATCCACCTCAATACAAATAGCTGAATTTCATTTCTTTTTATGGCTGAGTAATATTCCATTGTATTTACGTGCCATATCTTCTTTATCCATTTATCCGATGATGGACACATAGGTTGTTTCCATCTCCTGGCTATTGTAAATAGAGCTGCAATGAACATTTTGGTACATGACCCTTTGAATTATGGTTTTCTCACAGTATATACCTAGTAGTGGGAGTGCTGGGTGATATGGCAGTTCTATTTGTACATTTTAAGGAACCTCCATACTGTTCTCCATAGTGGCTGTACCAATTCACATTCCCACCAGCAATGCAACAGTGTTCCCTTTTCTTCACACCCGCTCCAGCATTTATTGTTTCCAGATTTTTTGATGATGGGCATCTGGACTGGTGTGATATGATATCTCATTGTAGTTTTGATTTGCATTTCTCTAATGATTAATGATGTTGAGCATTCTTTCATGTGTTTGTTGGCAGTCTGTATATCATCTTTGGAAAAATGCCTATTTAGGGCTTCAGCCCATTTTTGGATTGGGTTGTTTGACTTTTGGTTATTGAGTTGCATGAGCTACTTGTAAATTTTAGAGATTAATCATTTGTCAGTTGCTTCATTTGCAAATATTTTCTCCCATTCTGAGGGTTGTCTTTTGGTCTTGTTTATGGTTTCCTTTGCTGTGCAAAAGCTTTGAAGTTTCATTAGCTCCTATTTGTTTATTTTCGTTTTTATTTCCATTTCTCTAGGAGGTTGGTCAAAAAGGATCTTGCTGTGATTTTTGTCATAGAGTGTTCTGCCTATGTTTTCCTCTAAGACTTCGATAGTCTCTGGCCTTACATTTAGGTCCTAATTAGGTCTTTAATCATTTAGGTCTTTAATCCATTTTGAGCTTATTTTTGTGTATGGTGTTAGGGAGTGATCTAATCTCATACTTTTACATGTACCTGTCCAGTTTTCCCAGCACCATTTACTGAAGAGGCTGTCCTTTCTCCACTGTATATTCTTGCCTCCTTTATCAATGAAAAGGTGACCGTATGTGCATGGGTTTATCTCTGGGCTTTCTATCCTGTTCCATTGATCTATATGTGATCTATATGTCTGTGTTTGAGCCAGTATCATACTGTCTTGATTACTGTAGTTTTGTAGTATAGTCTGAAGTCAGGGAGCCTGATTCCTCCAGCTCCGTTTTTTATTCTCAAGATTGCTTTGGCTCTTTGGAGTATTTTGTGTTTCAATACAAATTGTGAAATTTTTTGTTCTAGTTCTGTGAAATATGCAAGTGGTAGTTTGATAGGGATTGCGTTGAATCTGTAGATTGCTTTGGGTAGTAGAGTCATTTTCACAATGTTGATTCTTCCAGTCCAAGAACATGATACATCTCTCCATCTATTTGTATCATTTTTAATTTATTTCATCAGTGTCTTGTAATTTTCTGCATACAGGTCTTTTGTCTCCTTAGGTAGGTTTATTCCTAGATATTTTATTCTTTTTGTTGCAATGGTAAATGGGAGTGTTTTCTTGATTTCACGTTCACATTTTTCATCATTAGTGTATAGGAATGCCAGAAATTTCTATGCATTAATTTTGTATCCTGCTACTTACCAAATTCATTGATTAGCTCTAGTAGTTTTCTGGTAGCATCTTTAGGATTCTCTATGTAGAGTATCATGTCATCTGCCACGAGTGACAGCAATACTTCTTCTTTTCCGATTTGGATTGTTTTTATTTCCTTTTCTTCTCTGATTGCTGTGGCTAAAACTTCCAAACTATGTTGAATAAGAGTGGTGAGTGTGGGCAACCTTGTCTTGTTCCTGATCTCAGTGGAAATGCTTTCAGTTTGTTACCACTGAGGACGATGTTGGCTGTGGGTTTTTCATACATGACTTTTATTAAGTTGATGAAAGTTTCCTCTGGGCCTATGTTCTGGAGGGTTTTTATCATAAATGGTGTTGAATTTTGTTGAAAGCTTTCTCTGCATCTATTGAGATGATCATATTGTTTTTCTCCTTCAATTTGTTAATATGGTGTATCATTTGCTTGATTTGCATGTATTGAAGAATCCTTGCATTACTGGAATAAACCCCACTTGATCATGGTGTATGATCTTTTTAAAGTGTTGTTGGATTCTGTTTGCTAGTATTTTTTTGCAGATTTTTGCATCTATGTTCATCAGTGATATGGGCCTGTAGTTTTCTTTCGTTGTGACATCCTTGTCTGGTTTTGGTATCAGGGTGATAGTTGCCTCGTAGAATGAGTTTGGGAGTGTTCCTCCCTCTGGTATATTTTGGAAGAGTTCGAGAAGGATAGGTGTTAGCTCTTCTCTAAATGTTTGAAAGAATTTGCCAGTGAAGCCATCTGGTCCTGGGCTTTTGTTTGTTGGAAGATTTTTAATCACAGTTTCAATTTCAGTGCTTGTGTTTGGTGTGTTCATATTTTCTATTTCTTCCTGATTCAGTCTTGGCAAGTTGTGCATTTCTAAGAATTTGTCAATTTCTTCCAGGTTGTCCATTTTATTAGCATACAGTTGCTTGCAGTAATCTCTCATGATCTTTTGTATTTCTGCAGTGTCAGTTGTTACTTCTCCCTTTTCATTTCTGATTATATTGATTTGAGTCTTCTCCCTTTTTTGCTTGATGAGTCTGGCTAATGGTTTATCAACTTCGTTTATCTTCTCAATGAACCAGCTTTTAGTTTTACTGATCTTTGCTATCATTTCCTCCATTTTTTTTTCATTTATTTCTGATCTGATCTCTATGATTTGTTTCCTTCTGCTATCTTTGGGGTTTTTTGTTCTTCTTTCTCTCATTGCTGTAGGTGCAAGGTTAGGTTGTTTATTTGAGATGTTTCTCGTTTCTTGAGGTAGGATTGTATTGCTATAAAGTTTCCACTTAGAACTGCTTTTGCTGCATCCCATAGGTTTTTGGTCATCGTGTCTCCATTGTCATTTGTTTCTAGGTATTTTTTAATTTCCTCCTTGATTTCTTCAGTGATCACGTCGTTATTAAGTAGTGTATTGTTTAGCCTCCATGTGTTTGTAATTTTTACGGATCTTTTCTGTAATTGATATCTAGTCTCATAGCATTGTGGTCAGAAAGATACTTGATACAATTTCAATTTTCTTAAATTTACCAAGGCTAGATTTGTGACCGAAGATTGATCTATCCTGGAGGATGTTCCATGAACACTTGAGAAAAATATGTA
Organism: Delphinapterus leucas; assembly: GCF_059928025.1. NCBI lineage: Eukaryota > Metazoa > Chordata > Mammalia > Artiodactyla > Monodontidae > Delphinapterus > Delphinapterus leucas. The sequence continues at coordinate 47,010,069 of NC_143150.1, read as the reverse complement.
TTCTGTTGTTTTTGGATGGAATGTCCTGTAAATATCAATTAAGTCCATCTTGTTTAATTTATCATTTAAAGCTTGTGTTTCCTTATTAATTTTCATTTTGGATGATCTGTCCATTGGAGAAAGTGGGGTGTTAAAATCCCCCACTCTGAATGTGTTACTGTCGATTTCCCCTTTTATGGCTGTTAGTATTTGCCTTATGTATTGAGGTGCTCCTATGTTGAGTGAATAAATATTTACAATTGTGATATCTTCTTCTTGGATCGATCCCTTGATCATTATGTAGTGTCCTTCTTTGTCTCTTCTAATAGTCTTTATTTTATAGTCTATTTTGTCTCATATGAGAATTGCTACCCCAGTTTTCTTTTGGTTTCCATTTGCATGGAATATCTTTTTGCATCCCCTCACTTTCAGTCTGTATGTGTCTCTAGGTCTGAAGTGGACTGAAGTGGTCTGTAGACTGCATATATATGGGTCTTGTTTTTGTATCCATTCAGCCAGTCTCTGTGTTTTGGTGGGAGCATTTAACCATTTACATTTAGGGTAATTATCGATATGTATGTTCCTATTCCCATTTTCTTAATTGTTTTGGGTTTGCTATTATATGTCTTTTCCTTCTATTGTGTTTCTTGCCTAGAGAAGTTCCTTTAGCATTTGTTGTAAAGCTGGTTTTGTGGTGCTGAACTCTCTCAGCTTTTGCTTGTCTGTAAAGGTTTTAAGTTCTCCATCAAATCTGAATGAGATCCTTGCTGGGTAGAGTAATCTTGGTTGCAGGTTTTTCTCCTTCATCACTTTAAATATGTCCTGCCAGTCCCTTCTGGCTTGCAGAGTTTCTGCTGAAAGATCAGCTGTTAACCTTATGGGGATTCCCTTGTGTGGTATTTTTCCCTTGCTGCTTTTAATATGTTTTCTTTGTATTTAATTTTTGACAGTTTGATTGATATGTGTCTTGGCATGTTTCTCCTTGGATTTATCCTGTATGGGACTCTCTGTGCTTCCCTGACTTGATTCACTATTTCCTTTCCCATATTAGGGAAGTTTTGAACTATAATCTCTTCAAATATTTTCTCAGTCCCTTTCTTTTCCTCTTCTTCTTCAGGGACCCCTATAATTTGAATGTTGGTGTGTTTAATGTTGTCCCAGAGGTCTCTGAGACTGTCCTCAGTTCTTTTCATTCTTTTTTCTTTATTCTGCTCTGCAGTAGTTATTTCCACTACTTTATCTTTCAGGTCACTTTTCCGTTCTTCTGCCTCAGTTATTCTGCTATTTATCCCTTCTAGTGAATTTTTAATTTCATTTATTGTGTTGTTCATTATTGCTTCTTTCCTCTTTAGTTCTTCTAGGTCGTTGTTAAATGTTTCTTGCATTTTGTCTATTCTATTTCCAATATTTTGTATCATTTTTACTATCATTATTCTGAATTCTTTTTCAGGTAGACTGCCTATATCCTCTTCATTTATTAGGTCTGGTGGGTTTTTATATTGCTCCTTCGTGTGCTCTGTGTTTTTCTGTCTTCTCATTTTGCTTATCTTACTGTGTTTGGGGTCTCCTTTTTGCAGGCTGCAGGTTCATAATTCCCGTTGTTTTTGGTGTCTGTCCCCAGTGGCTAAAGTTGGTTCTGTGGGTTGTTTAGGCTTCCTTGTCGAGGGGACTAGTGCCTGTGTCTGGTGAATGAAGCTGGATCTTGTCTTTCTGGTGGGCAGGTCCACATCTGGTGGTGTGTTTTGGGGTGTCTGTGGACTTATGATTTTAGGCAGCCTCTCTGCTAATGGTTGTGGTTGTGTTCCTGTTTTGCTAGTTGTTTGGCATAGGGTGTCCAGTACTGTAGCTTGCTGTTTATGGAGTGAATCTGCGTGTTGATGTTGATATGGAGATCTCTGGGAGATTTTTGCCATTTAATATTATGTGGAGCTAGAAGGTCTCTTGTGGACCAGTGTGCTGAATTTGGCTCTCCCACTTCAGAGGCACAGCACTGACTCCTGGCTGCAGCACCAAGAGTCTTTCATCCACATGGCTCAGAATAAAATGTAGAAAAAGTAGAAAGAAAGAGGATCAAGGAAAATAATATAAAGTAAGGTAAAATATAATAAAATTATTAAAATAAAAAAATAATTATTAAGGGCTTCCCTGGTGGCACAGTGGTTGAGAGTCCGCCTTCTGATGCGGGGGATGTGGGTTCATGCCCCGGTCCAGGAGGATCCCACGTGCCACAGTGTGGCTGGGCCTGTGAGCCATGGCCCCTCAGCCTGCATGTCCAGAGCCTGTGTTCCGCATCGGGAGAGGCCACAGCAGTGAGAGGCCCAGGTACCGCAAAAAAAAAAACACACCAAAAAATAAAACAAACAAAATAATAGTAATTATTAAGAAAAAAAATTTTAAAGGTAAAAAAAAAAAAGGACGGATTGAACCCTAGGACAAATGGTGAAAGCAAAGCTATACAGACAAAATCTCACACAGAAGCATACACATACACACTCACAAAGAGAGGAAAAGGGCAAAAAATACTAAATCTTGTTGTCAAAGTCCACCTCCTCAATTTGGGATGATTCGTTGTCTATTCAGGTATTCCACAGTTGCAGGGTACATAAAGTTGATTGTGGAGATTTAATCCACTGCTCCTGAGGCTGCTGGGAGAGATTTCCATTTCTCTTCTTTGTTCGCACAGCTTCCGGGGTTCAGGTTTGGATTTGGCCCCGCCTCTGTGTGTAGATCGCCGGAGGGCATATCTTCTTCACTCCGAAAGGACGGGGTTAAAGCAGCCGCTGATTCGGGAGCTCTGTCTCACTCAGGCCAGGGTGGAGGGAGGGGTAGGGAGTGCGGGGCGAGCCTGCAGTGGCAGAGGCCAGCATGATGTTGCACCAGCCTGACGCGCACCGTGCGTTCTCCTGGGAAAGTTGTCCCTGGATCCCAGGACGCTGGCAGTGGCGGGCTGCACAGGCTCCCCGGAAGGGAGGTGTGGATAGTGACCTGTGCTTGCACACAGGCTTCTTGGTGGCGGCAGCAGCAGCCTTAGTGTCTCATGCCCATCTCTGGGGTCCACGCTGTTATCCGCGGCTCGCGCCCGTCTCTGGAGCTCCTTTAACTGGTGCTCTTAATCCCCTCTCCTCACGCACCAGGAAACAAAAAGGGAAGAAAAATGTCTCTTTCCTCTTCGGCAGTTCCAGTCATTTTCCCAGACTCCCTCCCGGCTAGCCGTTGTGCACTAACCCCTTCAGGCTGTGTTTACGCTGCCAGTCCTCTCCCTGCGCTTCGACTGAAGCCTGAGCCTCAGGTCCCAGCCCCGCCCTCCCTGGGGGGTGAGCAGACAAGGCTCTCGGGCTGGTGAGTGCTGGTCGGCACCAATCCTCTTTGCGGAAATCTCTCTGCTTTGTTCTCTGTACCCCTGTTGCTGTGCTCTCCTCTGCAGCTACGAAGCTCCCCCTCTCTGCCACCCACAGTCTCCACCCGCGAAGGGGCTTCTAGTGTGTGGAAACCTTTCCTCCTTCATGGCTCCCTCCCACTGGTGCAGGTCCCGTCCCTATCTTTTGTCTCTGTTTATTCTTTTGCCCTACCCATGTACGTCGGGAGTTTCTTGCCTCTTGGGAGGTCTGAAGTCTTCTTCCAGCGTTCAGTAAGTGTTCTGTAGGATTTGTTCCACGTGTAGATGTATTTTTGATGTATCTGTGGGGAGGAGGGTGATCTCTGTGTCTTACTCTTCTGCCATCTTCCCCCATCCCTCCTGCCTCAGGAGTTTTAAACATCTGATCCAATTACCAAAAAAGATCTAACAATAGACATCTTCTTAGGGTCTTAAATTTTAACCAAATTTTGAGTCAAGATACACCCCTGGAATGTATGAGTAAATGATTAAAGAATGAATGAAATTCAATAATCATGAAAAATATAAAAAGTAAGTTTCAAATCACCCCCAAATCTCTTAAATATAATATATACTCTTATATGTATGTATGTCTATTTATCTATGCATGCTTATATATGTATGTCTGTAAAACACTGACCCTCACAGCTCAAACTGTACTTTCCAGAGGAAAGCATTGTGGACATCTTGGTTTTTATTCTTCCTATTTTTTCCCTATGGTTTTATAAGCAAAAAATTATATTCATTTGGCATCAATATCTATATAGGGATGTTTAGCTATAGATATGCAAAAATATACGCTTTATTTACAAAAATGGGTTCATATTATAATTTTCCATTCTCATGAACACCTTTTCAGTATGACACATATAGCTCTACATCATTCTTTTATAATGACCACATAATATTCCATTGAATGGCTATATCATCCCTTTTTAATGAACATTTAAATTCTTCCCAGTTTTTGGTATGTTTTTGTTTAATTATCAAAAAATACTTTAATAGCTATCCTTACACATTAATATTTTTAGTTATCTATATTATTACTGCTTTTTCTATGAATGGAATCTTATAGGTGAGACTGCTTGTTGATTGCATAATGTATTTTGAATTTTAATAAATACTTCCCATTTACCTTTCAAAGAATTTGTATCAATTTAAACTCACTCCCTGCCAAGAGTGTATGAAAGAACCCTGGCACTTGTGCTTTGCTGAGTTAGAAAACATTCCCTTTCTATCTCAGAGATTACACTGGTAGAGATATTATCTCTGTATGTGGAGTAATCAGTATATTTGTGTGTGTGTGTTCTATTGCATCCCCACATTTATATACTATACATGTTTGGTAATATTTTAAATGTGTTGGGAGTATGAACTATGTCTAACAGTAATGGTGTAAACCCCATGGTGTCAAGCATTCTATACTGTCATGCATTCTGTGGACAACTCTGCAACTGTTTGCTTTGATGTTGAGAACAACATTCTGCCAGAGTTTGTGCCAACAGACAACATTAGTCATCCAGCCTGTTCCACAGAACTGAATTGTTTGTTGAAATAAGTCATTAAGAGTAATAAAGCAATGTGAAACTAAGATAATTTTTCTTCAATTTGCCAATGCTAAATAAACACATACTCTGTCAAGACAACCAGTAAGCAGTATGAGACCTGCTGCTTATTTGTGTTCACAGGTGGCAGCTAAATCAATTAGCCTCTTCTACCCATGACAAGTTACTGATATTGACCCACTTTATAAAGCTACATGACATTAAATTGGTTTAAAAAAATCTTTCATTCTGTATTTTATGTAGAAATTATCACAACTAATACAGCTTTCTATGCCTCATTGTAATAAAAACAACTCGATTTAATAGCCTAACTTTCTCTGAGGTACCCAGAAGTCTTTTATCAATACTATCTCAGGGCTCACCATAACTTTGATCAATACACAATATGTGCTGATCTTGGAGAACTAATAAAGGCTAAAAATGGACTTGATGTTATACTCATCTTTAAAATAAAGGCAGGGCTTCCCTGGTAGTGCAGTGGTTGAGAGTCCGCCTGCCGATGCAGGGGACACGGGTTCGTGACCGGGTCTGGGAAGATCCCACATGATGAGGAGCAGCTAGGCCTGTGAGTCATGGCGGCTGAGCCTGCACGCCCGGAGCCTGTTCTCCGCAACGGGAGAGGCCACAACAGTGAGAGGTCCACATATCTCAAAAATAAATAAATAAATTAATTAAATAAAGGCAACACACTTATGGAGTTATTTATTATCTTTGTAGCAGCATCATTTAAAAATTTCATAATGTTAGACACAACTTTAATATCCAGAGGTTATTTATTGATTAAATAATGGCACAGGCTAAGAAAGAAATATTTTGCAGTCATTATTAGTAAAAAGTGATACATTGAAAGAGTGTCTTATGAAATGGAGACATTTTAGCTTACAAAAGGAGTATGTTGAAATAAAATATGTATAGTAGGATTTAATTCTGTAGAACAAAATGTACTTAAATACCCATAAATACAACTATAGGTTAACAGTAGTTATGGTTGGGTTGTAAAGTTGTGAAAGATTTATATTTTGTTCTTTTAGTTTTTTCAAACATTCTAAAGTAAGTAATTCCAAATGTGTTTCTATAAGACATAAGGTGGAACATCTTAATCTTCAAATGAAAAGACACTGGAATGGGCTATCAAAGAAAGTTATAAAGTTTCCATCCTGGGGATTTTTGAAGATGATAATAGGCTTAGACCTATTTTTTTATCTGAGTGTGGATAACTTGGACTTGGTGTTTTACATGGGCTTTGGCACCAGACCTGGGTACAAATCCCAGCTCTGACATTTACAGCCTAAATTACTTTGGGCCAAATTTATCCCCAGTTTGAGCTACGCTTTTCTCATTTACTAAATAGGTTTAATAAAACCAGTCTTGCACAGTTACTGTGGGAATTAAACAATAAAATCTAAGAAAAATCACTACTTAGCACATGCCTGGCACATATTAGGTATGGCAGTGATGGGATATCTATCAACCAAGCCTGTTTCCCTATCTTTAGGTACATAGCTAGTCTACATTTCTCAGCCTCAATTTCATTTAAGCATAGTAACTTAACAGAGTTGTGGCCATTGTAATATAGGTGGATGTGTTGTATGCCAATTACAGTCCCGCCTTATAAAAACCTCCTGAAAAATCCTCCACTCTCTCTGTATGTGTTAGATTGAAGGCAGTGCCACTTGTTGAAGGTTGCAGAGCCTCTAACAGCCTGGGTTTTTAAATTACTAAATCAGAAACGCCCCACTTCCTTCACCCTAATGAATATTACAAGAACAATGAATTCTATTGTGTGAAGCCTCACAATTCTTGGAATTCTTAAATTTATATTTTTATGTCATCTAGTGTTACCTTAACTAACGAAAGTACTCAGTAACTGATAGCTATAATAACTACTAGCCTCTCTCCTAATTCTAAGATTTTCCTATTTACAATTGAGTTGAAATGCAAGGAAGTAGAGTGGGGGTAAGGGCCAAAATTAAAAAGAAAGTTGATAGTAAGCCTGGAACATGATCTATGGTGGCTAACTCATCACCTGATTCCCAAAATAGAAAGGAAAATCTCATACAGAAATGTGGTCTAGTGAAGCAAGTGCTTCAAAGAAGGTACATGATACCTTGTCATATCCATCCTAAGGTTAACACAAAAGTCTCTTACTCAAAGAGAAAGCTCACAAACCCATCTCCAAAAATATCTTCTAGGTGCTGCTATCCAGTTGAAACATGTGACCTTTTCCTTTCTGCAGATATAGAGTCAAACTCTTGCAAAATCAATGTATGTGTTGCCTTTGTCTAGAAGGAGTCGTAAGCTCAAAGGTCTGTCTAGCTGTGGTCATGAAAGATTCCCTAGACTCATCCCCAGAGCAAGACACCTTTCAGTGTTGAGGTAATTCCTGCACATGCGTAGTTTGTAAAGCCCTTTGGGATGCAAAGCCTTCTGTAATTGTCAGATGTTCTTTAGATTTTTAGACAGGGTGACAGGATAAAAGTGGTTCTAAATGCTACAAGTCTCGAAGGACATAGGCAATGATCTGTAATGAAAATTGAAGTAAGCCATGCAAACCCTCTGGTACAGGCACTATAACAGAAGTTCAGCTTTTGATTATCCTTCCTGTAAAGTCTTAGTCTTATTTAGGCATAGAATCCACGGCTTAAGTTGGTATACAACGTTCAGATGTTGATAATTTCAGCTATTTTTAAAACCTGGTGGAAGTGTCTACTACTTCCAGACACTTGAAGTGAACACTTCAAATCCCCATAAGAATGATGTATGTAATTACATAACTGTATAATAAGTGCAGTTGTGAGATGAAATGGAACAGCTTTCAGGAGAAAAGTTCAAGAATTTCAGTACATAATTATACATTCTCAGTTCTGCAGTTCAAAAAGAGATATAACACAGACTTCCAATGATCCACACTAGAGAAAAAAAAAAGCCTCAAGCAACAGACTGATGCAATGAGTGGTAGCAAAAATATCTGAATGCTACACTGTGATTATCAAATTCTGTGCTTAATATGGGCACCAGCATCCCCAAACAGGGTCAAAAGTTTAAAGAGAACATTACAGAAAATTAGACACTAGAGAAAGTTGCAACTAACTAGGTCAGAAGTGTTCAGAGTGTCAAAAATCAGAATATCTGTAGAAGGGCAGAGAAATGTCACCAGCCTACGACAAGCGAGTGATGACTCCATAAAATTTCATTATTCTAAAATATGGGATTGTTGGGAGTAAGCAAGAAAATTGATTCCTGGCATTTAAAAAGTAAAAATAAAGATAACTTACCTGCCCTAGAGGTTTACATAAAATTATACACTAAATAAATTAAAGCAATTACCAGGCCAGTAGCTGTGAAAATTGTGCTGAAGAAGGATCCCCTCTCTCAATACTTCTTCATTTTTTTCTACTATCTGTCAGGACTCTACCTTCTTGTTGTGAAGTCACTGCATACTGTCATTTGAAAATCCTGTTGTGATTTGTTTAAATGTACTTTTTAAAGTTTAGAATGAAAGCTACCCAATTATGCCTATATCTTTGTATTTCTCTACTTCTTGATTTAATAGTTCATTGCTTCAGGTTTAACTAAATATCACGTCTTTGTTATTAAAAAAAGAAAGAACCCATTTTATAGAAAAAAAACTATTGCTTTCAAAGCATATACGAAGTTCCTTCTTGCAGTATTTTGAATTTATAACTCCTCAAATAGACATATCTGATCATTTTGAAGGGGACTTACAGGAGAGAATTAGAAATATAAAAGATCATTTGGTCCGGGAAGCTTAATCCGCTGGTACTGATCAGACAAAAGGACTGCTGGGGTCTGTCAGTGGCCCAAATAAACAGCGGCTCTCTTCACCGCCTTAATTTATTTTAAAAGCTAATTTGAAAGCAAAACAGCTTTCTAGTATTCAAACTTAGAATCAGTCAGTTTGCCACCACCCCCAGTCATACCAGTGCCCCCACATGGGAGTGGAAGTGAATGCATTCACTTTGCAGTAAGGCAGACTACCTAGGGAAAGCAGAAGCTAAGTGGATCTTGCTCAATTTATTGTTTCCAAATTTACCATTAAATGTATCCAGCAGAGGAATGAGTGTGGGGACAAAGAGCAGCCCAGAGTGATATAGCTAGTAAAACTTCCTCCACATGGAACAAACCAACAGAGTATAGAATAAGCATTCCCACCTTACAGTGTCCAAAAAAATTAAGCAGTCTTTGAAGAGTAGCCTTGACAATTCAAACATATAAACATCAATCTCCAACCACCCCTTGCTGCTGCCACCTGAGGTCACAGCACTGAAAATCAAAACTCAGTATCTTGATGTGTTTTAACTTCTAGACTTCAAAGAAAAGCCAGGTACAATTTTTGAAAAGACAAAGTTAGCAGATAGGTGACCTGGTCTGTGCTCCACTCAGGATTCTGGAACACAATTCATTCAGATGGTTTACAAAAACATACTTTAATGAGGGTTCTATTTCTAAAGGTGTGGGCAGGGTGTTTTGTCAGCTCAGACTGCTATAACAAAATTCCATAGATTGAGTGTACAGGTCTTCCATTTATGCATAATAAATTACCACAAACTTAGCAACTTAAAATGACATAAATTAATTACCTCACAGTTTCCATAGATCAGGAATACAGCAGGACATATCCTGAAATCAAGGTGTTGTCTAGGCTTTCTTATTTGGAGGATGTAGGGGGAAAGCCTCTACCATACTCATTCTCACTGTTGGCAGAATTTGGTTCCTAGTGACTGTAGGACTGAGGTCTACTTTTCTTTACTGGCTATCAGTCACATTCCTTGCCATGTGATCCCCTTTATCTTCAAGGCATCAACATTGCACCAAATCCTTCTCATGCCTCAAATCTCTGACTTCTTCACTCTAACTTCTAGATCCAGTTGTAAGTGATTAACTCAGGCCCATCTAAATCATCTCCCGATCTTAAGCAGAACTAGTTGGGGATCTTAATTACATCTGAAAAATCCTTTTTACCACATAATGTAACATAAGGAAGAGAATGATATCTCATTATATTCACAGATTCCACCCACACTGAAGAGGAGGAGATTATACAGGGTGTGTACACCAGAGGGCAGAACTTTGGGGAGTCATATAACAATCCTGTGTACCACAGTATGAAAGATCAATAAATTCTTATCAGTTACCCTAATTCCTTCCTTAATTCTGAATTTTCCTGTCCTTCAGCCTCCAGGAAAACAAAACATATTAGCTGATCATCACCTTTAAAATGCACCCTCCTGTTCTTGCAAACTTATTAAATTATAACTCAAAACTTTTGAATGTATGATTAAATAAGTTCAACTCCTGTAACCTCTTTCCATATGCCTGCTTTCAAATACATTCATATTGCAATTTATCTCCTCTCAATCTTCTTCAGTTTTTTCATATGTCTCTCACATTGGGAATCAAGGTTTGTTCTTAAAATCACTTATATAAGTGCAAGCCTTCTTGACCAATTGATTCTTGTTCTAATGGTTGTTTTAGTCCTTTAAAAAGAAGGATATAGGCGTTGAAAACTTAAATTGAATAATAAAGGAAACTCATTTTTTATCAAGTAACTGAAAATGTTGATGAAATACAATTACTGTGGCAGAGAGGCTGAAAAAGTAAACATGTGACAACGCTAGGAATCAAGAGCTTTGCAAATTACCTTTCATGGTGCCACTGAGTCACCAAGTGATGCTGGAGAATGTCTGAGACCTTTGTTCATCTCAGTTGCTTCATCTCTGCAACTGGTTTTCATGATTTCCTATTCTTGCTAACACTTATTTTTAAAAATTTTTTTATTAGAGTATAGTTGATTTACAGTGTTGTATTAGTTTCAGGTGTACAGTGAAGTGAATCAGTTGTACATATACATAACATTTCTTGAGGATAAGAGAAAAAATCTATGGATAAGTGCATCAAACTCTTATGTTTTTAACTAAAATTGAATAATCAGTTTAAATCGCTTAAGGTAACAATTTAATTATAGTGAAAACTGATCTGAGAATAGTTTCTCTTCTTCTGCCTCAATTAATGATTGATAGATTTAAACTACTGGCTCCCTGGGATCTGTAAATTAGGGTTCAGGTGGAAAAAAATTAAATTTCTCCAGAAAGCATCATCTAATCCAACTGCCAATGATTATATTCTTCTTGATAATTTTAGTTGACAGTCCATAACACACCACCCCCTGTGAGGGAAGGCATGCCAAACACTGTCTTACTACTTTGGCAGAAATTTCTGTTATTCTACAAGATTTACATTCATGCCTTGAGGTGTTCCAAAGAGAAAACCTTCATACAAAGTATTTTCAATGTTTTCTTTTTTTATTTGTTAAAAGATTAGCTTTTGTTGTGGAACATAGGGTGTCACAATTAAAACCAATCCTAGTTGCGGTTTCCAGGCTACATTTAAATATTGAATTATCTGGGCCAAAAAAGTCCTTACTCAATGTGCAGTATGGAAAATGTGCAGCAATTCTTGCTTGGGAGATTATTATATAAAGAGTAAGACAATGTATAAATATGACATAACATTTCAAACAAAAGTGTTCTGAGTTGCTTTTCTAACGAAGGCAAAAGAAAGAATAGATAATGAGAAACAGAGTCATTAAACTCTGAATCATTTGTTGAAATCCAAACCAAATCAGTAGTGACCAGAAGCATTTACTAAGTGATAATGTGTTTTGACCTATGAGAAATGAGCCTGTCCAGTTCCTAATCTACATCCATTGGCACTGTTTTTGGAATGAATGGGCAGATACTTAACATCCTCCTCACCTCTAGGGGTTGACTTTTTTCGATGGGGTTATGGCCGATTGATATGACAGTGGAGAATATTGCATGCAGATGCATCTGTGTGACTGTCTATGAGCAGTTGACCCATAGCCAAAATTTCAGTAGACCCAGGGTCATCTAAAAAGGTTGATTAAATTAGTGCACTTAGTTATGAATAATGCATGATTTCCTTTCCCAGATGAGTTGAAGAAAACTTTACAGAGGGACAGAAGGGAAAGACAATAAATGCTAATCAATGTTTTATCAGCTACCTGTGGGTGACTAAGAATTATTAAAGTTCCACTCAACTATAGAAAAAAACTGCAATACTGTGACTCCAACTGTTAACTTTCATTAGAGGCAAGAACAATTAGACTTGTACATATATAGATACAAAGGAAAAGGTACTTGTTTCTGATATACTGAAAAGTACACACACACACATACACACATATCAGGTAGGGATTAAAATTCATTCTGTGGGAGGCTACTACTAACAGATTTTAACTCCAGTTTCTATCAATCTTCAGGCCATCTTGAAAGAATTAAACCAGGACATTGCACTGGATGCACCCCTCTCTCTCCTTTCCCCAGCAGAGAAATCCCTGCCAAAGAGATTTGTCTTGGTGCTGAGCTATATTGACTTGGGGGATGAGAAGACACAGGCAAAAGTAAAATTGTTCTTCCTATACATTTCAATGTGGCCCTTCTCTGTCCTGTGATCTTCTGGGGTTCTCCCAGAGGTATTCTAGTCCAAATATAGTTGTTAACAGAATTTCTGTGGGGGTATAAGGGCCAGGGTGTAGAAAAATTGAAACCTTGTACACTGTAAAATTAAGGAATGTAAATTAGTGTTGCCACTATGGAAAACAGTTCAACAAAAAATTAAAAATAGGAAATTCCCTGGCAGTCCAGTGGTTAGGACTCCACACTTTCACTGCTGAGGGCCCTAATTCAATCCCAAGTCAGAGAAATAAGATCCCGCAAGCCATGCGGTGGGCCGAAAAAAAAAAGAAAAAAATTAAAAATAGAACTACTTCGTGTTCCATCAATCCTGAATCTTGAATATATATCCAAAATAAATGAAATCAGGGTCTTAAAGGGAACTCTGCACTCCCATGTTCATTGCAGCTTTATTCACAATAGCCAAGATATGGACATAACCCACATGTTCATGGACAGACAAATGGATCAAGAAGATGCTGTATATACATGCAATGGAATAGTATAGGGCCTCAAAATAGGAGGAACTCCTACTATTTGCAACATGGATGGATCTAGAAAACATTATGCTAAATGAAATAAGCCACTCACTGAAGGACAATTAGTATATGATTCTACTTCTATGAGGTATCTAAAATAATCAAACTGATAGAAGTATAGAATAGAATGGTGATTTCCAGGGGATGGGAGGAAGAAGGAATAGAGAGTTACTTTTCAATGAGTAGGAAGTTAAATTTGTATAAGATGAATAAGTTTTAGAGATCTGCTTTACAACATAGTGCCCATAATTTAACTATAGAGTGTTGTGCACTTAATAATTTGTTAAGGGGTTAGATCTCATGTTAACTGTTCTTGCCACACACAAAAAAGCAAAGGGACACAAGGAAGCTTTTGGAGGTGATGGATATGTTTATTACCTTGATTGTGATGATGGTATCCTGGGTATACACCTATGTACAAACTCATTAAATTATGCACATTAAATATGTGAATTTTTAAAAAACGGAATATTGCAGAATTATAGCCTTTGATGCTCCTCCTCTTTTAAGTAGACGAGCACACTTAAAGATAATAATGTGGGTATTAAGTAGATGAATTTGTCAACCTCTGAAAGACAAAAAGCCAAGACTGAAAACTGCATTTCTTTTGGCTGAACTTAGGCAGGGCATGTAATCTCCAGTTTATCACAGGCTCCACTGCTCCCTATTATCCTGCACCAGGCTTCCCACATGCAAAGTATATGTCTGGCCATTAAGGCTTTTAGCTTGCATTCCTAGAAATAAAAGTGTTTCATACTTTCTTGTCACACACTGACTGTGTTCCTTCTTGCTCTTCTTTGGAACCCTTGCATACATTCCATGGATATGGCTCCAGACATTGCCTGAGTTTCAAACCTGACTTTTTCAGTTACTAACTACATGATCTACTAACTACAAAAAACTCAAAACTTATGAGCCTCAGTTTCCCTGACTATAAAATGAGAATGGAGATAATGTTAATACCTAACTCATAGGTTGTTTTAAGAATTAAAGTGTAGTTGAGATAGTGCCTGGAACAGAGTGAGCACTGTATAAATGTTTGTTATTATTTTTCTGTTAAGGAAGAGGTAGGGTGCTGGTGAACTGCCTGGATGCCAGAAGGTTGTGATGTAGGAGGACAGAGGAAGCCAAAAGAGAATAAGTCTTGATCTGATTAATTGTATGTGGGTCAAAAATGAATACCAGTACCAATGAACATGAGGTCAGACAAGTGTTTCTGCTAAATGAAGACATTAAATCATATTTCAGATTCCTTGAGCCTTTTATAAGATTTTAAGAGAGACGGATTCTCCCACTGAAGGCAGCTTTTTATCCATTTCATTGTCAGCATAAATGATATCACTCATCTGAATGTACTCATGAGACCTATCTGACAGTTTTGTCTCCAGAAGAAATTTTTTTTTATTACATGTGTTTTTATCATATAAATTTTCTTGCTATTGGGAATTAAGACATGTCCAAAAACAATCTAATTTTTGAGTTTTACTTTTAATGGAAGTTTTAATGTCAATAAGTTATCAAAGAATACAGAGCAGTTTAGAAACCTATTTCAGAGTGACTGAGAAAATATTCATTCATGTCAGCAATATTCCAATGTTCTTTGTATGAGACATATATGGAAATGGTTGCAGTAGCTTACAATAGTGATTTCCCAAACTAGTGAAAAGAAGTCATTATGAATTATAGTGACACTTTTTAAAAAAGAAATAGAGCCATAAAGTGAAATAAGTCAGACAGACAAATACAGTATGATATCACTTATATGTGGAATCTAAAAGATACGACAAACTAGTGAGTGAATATAATAAAAAAAGAAGCAGACTCACAGATATAGAAAACAAACTAGTGGTTACCAGTGGGGAGAAGGAAGGGAGGAGAGGCCATATAGGAGTAGGAGATTAAGAGGTAAAAATTATTATGTATAAAATAAGTTACAAGGATATATTGTACAACACAGGGAATATAGCCAATATTTTATAATAACTATAAATGGAACATAACCCTTAAAATTGTAAATCACTCTATTGTACACTGGTAACATATAATATTGTACATCAAGTATACTTCAATTTTTAAAAAGAGATACAGCGTGAGATAGTAAGCTATTAAATTTCTAAATATGATGTGTGGTCTCCTCCACTTTGGTAAAGGAGGATGCTATATCAGTCAGCATGAGCTAGGTTATGATGAGGGAACAAACAACCTCAAAGTTATGTGGCTTGACACAATAAATGTTTTATTTCTTGCTTATGCTACAGGTCCAGCACAGGTCAGATGAAGGCATTGCTTTTTGTAGTCACTCGGGACCCCACTGACAGAGATTCTATCTCAACAGAGTGGAAAATCATGTACTAGCTATTAAGGTTTCTGCTTTGAAAAAACACATGTCAATTCAGCTTACATTTCATTAGTTGCAATCAGTCACATGGCCATGCTTAACTTCAAGAGGACTGGGAAGTGCAATATTACCATGTTCTGAGAATGATGAGATCTAGAATATTTATGAACAGTCCTAATTACTACCACAGATGCTCATCAAATTTACAGGAAAATCAGAAGTCTGTGTCAGATTGCAGCATTTTTAGAAAAATTAGGTCTGATTGCTTTTGCTTCAATACCCTTTCTTATCCTGTGTTCCCAGAAAGTAAACTCCAATGCAAAAGTTTTGTGTTACTAAAGTTTTAGAAAGGGCAAATTCTAGGTAGCCAGGATGAGGGAAAATGTAAATGAGGTAGAAGAATAAGAGTAAATATGAGAGAATGCATTAGTATATGTTCGCTAATGGGTATCAAGCCCAACAGATTACTTAATCTTTTGGTACCATCTTCTGAGAAGTCATATAAATTATTGCACCACAGGACTGTGTAGCAGAGAAAGGATGAAGAATTTTATGCACTGACTCCCATCTCCCATTGACCTAATTTTATTCCAAGTGTCATTTAATCCCTAGCACTATAGCTTGTGTACACATAGCCACTGATCAGGACCTGTGGCACCTCATGCCTCACCCATAATGCAGAATTCCTGGAGCAGGATTTTAGAGGTAAGTGATCCGAGCATGAGATAAAGTGTTTGGTTGTGTCAGCATGAAGTTGAGTGGTTCTCCCTTCAACTTGGTCATCAAAGCAGTGGCTAGGGTAGAACAAGTGGCCATAGACCCAGTAGATAAATGATACCAAGATGATGTAATGTGACACCTAAGAGGTTTCTAAAACAGCATTCAACCCTCCCCAAAAGACACAACTCTCTTGAAAACTATGATTTCTCAATCAAAAGTCAAACACCATAGTTTTCATATTTGACCCAAATAATTGACCCTGAGAGAAAGGTTAGAGAAAACAAACAAGAAAGTGCTTAACTTGCTAGAGTGTCTTGAATAGTAAACTGTTAAACTTCCCCAACATTCAATAAATATTTACAAATTAATAAATATTTGTAAATGAATAATGGTTGCAAGACACTCATTTTTCTAAAAAGAAGCTCAACCTGTCATTTTTGGTAGGTAAAAAATAAAGTAAAATATTAATATGTCTGAATCATTTTATTTTTTTAACATCTTTACTGGAGTATAATTGCTTTCCAATGTGTCAGTTTCTGCTTTATAAAAAAAGTGAATCAGCTATATGTATACATACATCCACATATGCCCTCCCTCTTGAGCTTCCCTCCCACACTCCATATCCCACCCTTCTAGGTGGTCACAAAGCACAGAACTGATCTCCCTGTGCTATGCTGCCACTTCCACAAGCTATCCATTTTAGAATTAGTAGTGTATATATGTCAATGCTGCTCTCCCATTTCATCCCAGCTTACCCTTCCCCCTCCCCATGTCTTAAAGTCCATTCTTTACGTCTGTGTCTTTATTCCTGTCCTGCCCCTAGGTTCGTCAGAACCTTTTTATTTCTAGATTCCATGTATATGTGTTAGCATACAGTATTTCTTTTTCTCTTTCTGACTTACTTCACTCTGTATGACAGACTCCAAGTCCATCCACCTCACTACAAATAATTGAATTTCATTATTTATGGCTGAGTAATATTCCATTGTGTATATGTGCCACATCTCCTTTATCCATTCACCTGTCGATGAACAATTAGGTTGCTTCCATGTCCTGGCTATTGTAAATAATGCTGCAATGAACATTGTGGTACATGACTCTTTTTGAATTATGGTTTTGTCAGGGTATATGCCCAGTAGTGGGATGGCTAGGTCATATGGTAGTTCTATTTTTAGTTTCTTAAGGAAACTATATACTGTTCTAAATAGTGGCTATATCAATTTACATTCCCACAAACATTGCAAGAGGATTCCTTTTTCTCCACACCCTCTCCAGCATTTATTGCTTATAGATTTTTTGATGATGGCCATTCGGACCGTTGTGAAGTGATTCCTCATTGTGGTTTTCAATCGAATTCCTCTAATGATTAGTGATGTTAAGCATTATTTCATGTATTTCTTGGCAATCTGTCTATCTTCACTGGAGAAATGTTTATTTAGGTCTGCCTCCCATTTTTGGAATAGTTGTTTGTTTTTTTGATATTGAGCTGCATGAGCTTCTTGTAAATTTTGGAGATTAATCCTTTGTCAATTGCTTCATTTGCAAATATTTTCTCCCATTCTGAGGGGCTGTCTTTTGATCTTGTTTATGGTTACCTTTGCTGTGCAAAAGCTTTTAAGTTTCATTAGGTACCATTTTGTTTATTTTTTTTTATTTCCATTTCTCTAGGAGGTGGGTCAAAAAGAATCTTGCTGTGATTTATGTCATAGAGTGTTCTGCCTATGTTTTCCTCTAAGAGTTTGATAGTGTCTGGCCTTACATTTAGGTTTTTAATCCATTTTGAGTTTATTTTTGTGCATGGTGTTAGGAAGTGTTCTAATTTCATTCTTTTATATGTAGTTGTCCAGTTTTCCCAGCACCACTTATTGAAAAGGTTGCTTTTCTCCATTGTATATTATTGCCTCCTTTGTCAAAGTTAAGATGACCATATGTGCATGGGTTTATCTGTGGGCTTTCTATACTGTTCCATTGATCTATATTTCTGTTTTTGTGCCAGGACAATACTGTCTTGATTACTGTAGCTTTGTAGTATAGTCTGAGGTGATGGAGCCTGATTCTTCCAGCTCCATTTTTCTTTCTCATTATTGCTTTGGCTATTTGGAATCTTTCATGTTTCCATACAAATTGTAAAATTTTCTGTCCTAGCTCTGTGAATAATGCAATTGGTAGCTTGATGGGGATTGCATTGAATCTGTAGATTGCTTTGTGTGGTATAGTCATTTTCAGAATGTTGATTCTTCCAATCCAAGAACATGGTATATCTCTCCATCTGTTGTGTCATCTTTAGTTTCTTTCATCAGTGTCTAATAGTTTTCTACATAAAGGTCTTTTGTCTCCTTAGCTAGGCTTATTCCTAGGTATTTTATTATTTTACTTGCAATGGTAAATGGGAGTTTTTCCTTAATTTCTGTTTCAGATTTTTCATTTTTTGTCTACAGGAATGCAAGAGATTTCTGTGCATTAATTTTGTACCCTGTGACTTTACCAGATTCATTGAATTAGCTCTAATAGTTTTCTGGTAGCATCTTTAGGATTCTCTATGTATAGTATCATGTCATCTGCAAACAGTGAAAGTTTTATTTCTTTTCTGATTGGGATTCTTCTGTCTCTTTTTCTTCTCTGATTGCTGTGGCTAAAACTTCCAAAACTACATTGAATAAGAGTGTACATCCTTGTCTTGTTCCTGATCTTAGTGGAAGTGGTTTCAGTTTTTCGCCATTGAGAATAATGTTGGCTGTGGGTTTGTCATATATGGCCTTTATTATGTTGAGGTAAATTCCGTCTCTGCCCACTTTCTGGAGAGTTTTTATCATAAATGTGTGTTGAATTTTGTCGAAAGCTTTTTCTGCATTTATTCAGATTACCATATACTTTTTATCCTTCACTTTGTTAATATGGTGTATCACATTGATTGATTTGCATATATTGAAGAATCCTTGCATTCCTGGGATAAACCTCGCTTGATCATGGTGTATGATCCTTTTAACGTGCTGTTGGATTCTGTTTGCTAGTATTTTGTTCAAGATTTTTGCATCTTTGTTCATCAGTGATATTGGCCTGTAGTCTTCTTTCTTTGTGACACCTTTCTCTGGTTTTGGTATCACGGTGATGGTGGACTTGTCGAATGGGTTTGGGAGCATTCCTCCCTCTGCTATAGTTTGGAAGAGTTTGTGAAGGATAGGTGTTAGCTGTTCTCTAAATGTTTGATAGAATTCACCTGTGAAGCCATCTGGTCCTGGGCTTTTGTGTGATGGAAAATTTTTGTTCACAGTTTCAATTTCAGTGCTCGTGATTGGTCTGTTCATATTTTTATTTCTTCCTGGTTCAGTCTTGGAATGTTGTGCTTTTCTATGAATTTCTCCATTTTTTCCAGGTTGTCCATGTTATTGGCATATAGTTGCTTTTAGTAGTCTCTCATGACCCTTTGTATTTCTGCAGTGTCAGTTGTTATTTCTCCTTTTTCATTTCTAATTCTGTTGATTTGAGTCTTCTCCCTTATTTTATTGATGAGTCTGGCTAATGATTTATCAATTTTATTTATCTTCTCAAAGAACCAGCTTTTAGTTTTATTGATCTTTGCTCTTTATTGTTTCCTTAATTTCTTTTTCATTTATTTCTGATATGATCTTTATGATTTCTTTTCTTCTGCTTTGTTTTTTTTAATTTTTTCTTCTTTCTCTAATTGCTTGAGGTATAAGTTTCAGTTATTTATTTGAGATTTTTCTTGTATTTTGAGGTAGGAATGTATTGCATTAAACTTTCCTCTTAGAACTTCTTTTGCTGCAGCCCATAAGCTTTGGGTCATCCAGTTTTCATTGTCATTTTTTTCTATGAATTTTTTATTTCCTCTTTGATTTCTTTAGTGATCTCTTGGCTATTTAGTAGTGTATTGTTTAGCCTCCTTGTGTTTGTATTTTTTACAATTTTTTTCTGAATCATTTTAATAACTCTCATTTCCCACAGTCAGTGGGGAAAAAGGAAAAAATCCCAAAGGAGGAGTTTCACAATGTGGAGAAGTGAAAAGGACATAACATGGAAGTAATGATATACTAATATGTGTGCATACTAGTGATGATAGCAAATGGGATCAGAACTACCTCATAGGTTTCCACTCCATCTTCAAGTTTTGCTATTTTGTGAAAAGCTATTTTCTAAAATGAGAGTATCTTTGAATCTCTTCATAGACTTTTCTCAGCTTAAGTGTTTAAAATTTCATATGACTGTAACCTAACTCAATATCCCTTTATCTAAATAGGTATGAGCAGTTTTTAATGTATAAAGGAACAATTTCTTCTTAAAACTGGCAAATATTTTTACTTGTTAAAGGAAAAAAACATCCTGTTTTCCTCTTTCCTATGATCTAACAGCTGATAGACAAAGAAAGGGAGAATAATAAATTTTAATTATACCTTTCAAACCCAACACATCTGAAACTATTCAGCAACTACATGAGAGATTTCTCAGCATTAACTTGTAGGTGGTTAAGAAATGCTAGTTCTCGTTCTTGAAGTTGAGATGGCCAGACTTGTACAATCCACCATAATAAAAGTTATAAATTTTCAACACTTTATAATGATTATTTTCTTCAGGGTCTTAGTGTCTCTGTTTTTGTTTTCCACTCTCTCTTTTCCATACTTAAGACTGGCCCAATAAAGAAAGCAACACTGTAAATCATCACACAGCTTTTCTCCTCCAATTACATTAATATCAGATGTCAAAATAGAGCACACACCAAGTAAGGATATAAGATTATAATATCTTCTACTGTAGACAGGGAGTCAGGGAGAACAAAAATGAGAGAAAGTTTGATGGTGTAAATAGTCTTTTAAAAGTCATTCCTTGGGTTTGAGAGAAAAAAAATTATTGCATTCGTGGACTAATAGAACAGAATTGAAAGCCCAGAAATAAACATATACAGACATGGTCAATTAATATTTGATAAAAGAGCCAAGAATACTCAATGGGGACTGATAGTCTTTTCAATAAAAATGTTGGGAAAACTGGATAACCACATGCAAAAGAATGAAATTGGAACATTATCTTACATGACTCACAAAAGTTAACTCAAAATGGATTAAAGACTTAAATGTGAGAACTGAAACTGTAAAACTCCTAGAAGAAAAATTAAGAAGCAGGGGCTGCCTTCAACATGGCAGAGGGGTAAGATGTGTAGATCACCTTCCTCCCCACAAATACATCAAAACTGCATCTACATGTGGAACAACGCCTACAGAAGACCTACTGCATGCTGGCAGAAGATCTCCGACTTCCCCAAAGGCAAGAAACTCCCCACATACCTGGGTAGGGCAAAAGATAAAAAGAAAAACAGAGTCAAAATGATAGTGATGGGACGTGCACCTTGGGGAGGGAGCTGTGAAGGAGGAAATGTTTCCACAGACAAGGAAGTCCCTTCACTGGCAGAGATGGGGGGCAGGTCGTGGGGGGAAGCTTCTGAACCATGGAGGAGTGCATAGCAACAGGGGTGCAGAGGGCAAAACGGAGAGATTCCCACACAGAGGATCACTGCCAACCAGCACTCCCCAGCCTGAGAAGCTTGTCTGATCACCCACTGGGGTGGGTGGGGCCTGGGAGCTGAGGCTCTGGTTTCGGAGTTCAAATCCCAGGGAAAGGACTGGGGTTGGCTACATGAACACAGTCTGAAGGGGGTTAGTGCGCCACAGCTAACTGGGAGGGAGTCCAGGAAAATGTCTGGACCTGCCTAAGAGGCAAGAGACCATTGTTTCGGGGTGTGTGAGGAGAGTGGATTCGGAGCACTACCTAAATGAGCTCCAGAGATGGGCGTGAGCCATGGCTATCAGTGCAGGCCCCAAAGATGGGTATGAGATTTTAACGCTGCTAATACAGCCACCAAGAAGCCTGTGTGCAAGCACAGGTCACTATCTACACCTCCTCTTTCAGGAGCCTGTGCAACCTTCCACTGCCAGGATGCCATGATTTTCTCACCCCAGGAGAACACGGTGTGACTCAGGCTGTTGCTATGCCATGCCAACCTCTGCCCCTACAGGCTCACCCCCGCATTCCATACCTCTCCTTCCCCCCAGCCTGAGTGAGTCAGAGACCCCCTAATCAGCCACTCCATTAACCACATCCTGTCTGGGGGGGTACAGATGACCTCAGGTGACCTACACACAGAGGAGGGGCCAAATCCAAAACTGTACCCCAGGAGCTGTGTGAAAAAAAAAAGAGAAAGGGAAATTTCTCCCAGCAGCCTCAGAAGCAGCGAATTAAATCTCCACAATCAACTTCATGTACCCTTCATCTCTAGAATACTTGAAGAGACAACATATCATCCAAAAATTGAGGCAGTGGACTTTGGGAGAAACTTAGACTTGGGGTGGCTTTCTGCATCTAATTTGTTTCTGGTATTATGTTTATCTTAGTTTAGTATTTGGAGCTTATTATCATTGGTAGATTTCTTTATTGATTTGGTTGCTCTCTTCCTTTTTTAATTTTATATATATATATATTTTTCCCTTTTCCTCTTTTTGTAAGTGTGTATGTTTCTTTGTGTGATTTTGTCTGTATAGCTTTGCTTTTGCCATTTGTCCTAGGATTCTGGCTGTCTATTTTTTGTGGTTTTCTTTGTTTTGTTTTTAGAGCTTGTTATCATTGGAGTATTTATTTTTTGGTTTTGTTGCTCTCTTGTTTCTTTCTTTCTTTATAATTACTTTATTTTTCATATTTTTTCTATTTAAATAACTTTATTTTATTTTATTCTCTCTTTCTTTCTTTATATTTCACCCTGTTCTTCTGAGCTGAGTGGCTGACAGTGTCTTGGTGCTCTGGCTGGGTGACAGGCCTGAGACACTGAGGTGGGAGAGCTGAGTTCAGGTCACTGGTCCACCAAAGACCTCCTAGACCCCTGTAATATCAAATGGGGAAAGTTCTCCCAGGGATCTCTATCTCAATGCTAAGACCCAACTCCACTCAACAACCAGCAAGCTACAGTGATGGACACCTTATGTCAAACAACTAGCAAGACAGGAACACAAAATCACCCATTAGCAGAGAGGCTGCCTAAAATCATAATAAGTTCACAGACATCACAAAACATACCACCGGTCATGGTACTGCCCACCAAAAGACAAAATCCAGCTTAATCCACCAGAATATAGGCTCCAGTCCCCTCCATGAAGAAGCCTACACAACCCACTGAACCAAACTTACAGACTGGGAGCAGACAAAAAAACCCAGGAACTACGAACTTGCAGTCTGTGAAATGGAGAGCCCAAACACAGTAAGTTAAGAAAATGAGAAGACTGAGAAATATGCAGCAGATGAAGGAGCAAGGTAAAGACACACCAAACCAAATAAATGAAGAGGAAATAGGCAGTCTGCCTGAAAAAGAATTCAGAGTAATGATAGTAAAGATGATCCAAAATCTTGGAAAAAGAATGGAAAAATACAAGAAACGTTTAACACAGACCTAGAAGAACTAAAGAGCAAACAAAAATGATGAACAAGAAAATAAATGATATTAAAAATTCTCTAGGGGCTTCCCTGGTGGTGCAGTGGTTGGGAATCTGCCTGCTAATGCAGGGGACACGGGTTTGAGCCCTGGCCTGGGAAGATCCCACATGCTGCAGAGCAACTAGGCCTGTGAGCCACAACTACTGAGCCTGCGCGTCTGGAGCCTGTGTTCTGCAACAAGAGAAGCTGCGATAGTGAGAGGCCCACACACTGTGATGAAGAGTGTCTCCCACTTGCCACAACTAGAGAAAGCCCTCACAAAGTAAGGAAGACCCAAAACAGCAAAAATAAATAAATTAATTAATAAACTCCTACCCCTAACATCTAAAAAAAATAAAAATTCTCTAGAAGGAATCAGTAGCACAATAACTGAGGCAGAAGAACGGATAAGTGACCTGGAAGATAAAATAGTGGAAATAACTACCACAGAACAGAAAAAAGAAAAAAGAAAGAAAAGAAATGAGGACAATATCAGAGACCTCTGGGACAATATTAAAAGTATCAACATTCGAATTATATGGGTTCCAGAAGAAGAAGAGAAATAAAAAGGGACTGAAAATATTTGAAGAGACTATAGTTGAAAAGTTCCCTAATATGGGTAAGGAAATACTCAATCAAGTCCAGGAAGCAGAGAGAGGCCCATACAGGATAAATCCAAGGAGAAACACACCAAGACACATATTAATCAAACTATCAAATATTAAATACGAAGAAAAAATATCAAAAGCAGCAAATAACATAGAAGGTAATCCCCATAAGTTTAATGGCAGATCTTTCAGCAGAAACTCTGCAAGCCAGAAGGGAGTGGCAGGATATATTTAAAGTGATGAAAGGGAAAAACCCACAAGCAAGATTATTCTACCCAGTAAGGATCTCATTCAGATTTGATGGAGAAATTAAAATCTTTACAGACAAGCAAAAGCAAAGAGAATTCAGCACTACCAAACCAGCTTTACAAAAAATGCTAAAGGAACTTCTCTAGGCAGGAAACACAAGAGAAAGAAAAGATTTACAATAAGAAACCCAAAACAATTAAGAAAAATGGTAATAGGAACATACATATCAATAAATACCTCACATGTAAATGGATTAAATGTTCCAACCAAAAGACATAGACTGGCTGAATAGATAAAAAAAACAAGACCCATACATATGTTGCCCACAAGAGACCCACTTCAGACCTAGGACACATACACACTGAAAGTGAAGGGATGGAAAAAGATACTCCATGCAAATGGAAATCAAAAGAAAGCTGGAGTAGGAATTCTCACATCAGGAAAAATACACTTTAAACAAAGACTACTACAAGAGAAAAAGGACACTACATAATGATCAAGGGATGATTCCAAGAAGAAGATATAACAATTGTAAATATTTATGCACCCCACATAGGAGCACCTCAATACATAAGCCAAATGCTAACAGCCATAAAAGAGGAAATCGACAGTAACACAATCATAGCAAGGGATTTTATCACCCCACATTCACCAATGGACAGATCATCCAAAATGAAAATAAAAAAGGAAACACAAGCTTTAAATGATACATTAAACAAGATGGACTTAATTGATATTTATAGGACATTCCATCCAAAAGCAATTGAATACACTTTCTTTTCAAGTGCACATAGAACATGCTCCAAGATAGATGACATCTTGGGTCACAAATCAACCCATGGTAAAATTAAGAAAATTGAAATCGTATCAAGTATCTTTTCCAACCACAATGCTGTGAGACTAGATATCAAATACAGGAAAAAAAAAAACCTGTAAAAAATACAAACACATGGAAGCTAAACAATACACTACTAAATAACCAAGAGATCACTGAAGAAATCAAAGAGGAAATCAAAAAATACCTAGAAACAAATGACAATGAAAAGACAATGACCCAAAATGTATGGATACAGCAAAATAAGTCCTAAGATGGAAGTTTATAGCAACACAATCCTACTTCAAGAAACAAGGAAAACCTCAAATAAACAACCTAATCTTACAGATAAAGAAATTAGAGAAAACCTAAAATTAAGAGAAGGAAAGAAATCATAAAGATCAGAAGTAAATTAATAATAAATGAAGGAAATGATAACAAATATCAATAAAAATAAAAGCTGATTCTTTGAGAAGATAAACAAAATTGATAAACCATTAGCCAGTCTCATCAAGAAAAAAAGGGAGAAGATTTATATCAATAGACTTAGAAAGGAGAAGTGACAACTGACACTACAGAAGTACAAAGGATCATGAGAGATTACTACAAGCAACAATATGCCAATAAAATGGACCACCTAGAAGGAATGGACAAATTCTTAGAAAAGCACAACCTCGTGAGACTGAACCAGAAAGAAAGAGAAAATATAAACAGACCAATCACAAGCCCTGAAATTGAAACTGTGATTAAAAATCTTCCAACAAACAAAAGCCCAGGATCAGATGGCTTCACAGGTGAATTCTATCAAACATTGAGAGAAGAGCTAACACCTATTCTCAAACTCTTCCAAAATATAGCAGATGGAGGAACACTCCCAAACTCATTCTACAAGGCCACCATCGCCCTGATACCAAAACCAGACAAAGATGCCACCAAAAGAGAAAACTACAGCCAGTATCACTGATGAACACAGATGCAAAAATCCTCAAAAAAATACTAGCAAACAGAATCCAACAGCAAATTAAAAAGATAATAAACCATGATCAAGTGGGATTTATCCCAGGAATGTGAGGATTCTTCAATATATACAAATCAATCAATGTGATAAACAATATTAACAAATTGAAGGAGAAAAACCATATGATCATCTCAATAGATGCAGAAAAAGCTTTCAACTACATTCACCTCCCATTTATGATAAAAACTCTCTAGAAAGTCAGCATAGAGGGAACTTACCTCAACATAATTAAGTCCATGTATGAGAAACCTACAGCCAACATCATTCTCAATGGTGAAAAACTGAAACAATTTCCACTAAGATCCGGAACAAGACAAGGTTGCCCACTCTTACCACTATTATTCAAAATAGCTTTGGAAGTTTTAGCCCCAGCAATCAGAGTAAAAATAGAAATACAAGGAATCCAGATCAGAAATGAAGAAGTAAAACAGTCACTGTTTGCAGATGAAATGATACTATATAGAGAGAATCCTATAGATGCTACCAGAAAACTACTAGAGCTAATCAATGAATTTGGTATAGTAGCAGGACACAAAATTAGTGCACAGAAATCTCTGGCATTCCTATACACTAATGATGAAAAGTCTGAAAGAGAAATTAAGAATCACTCCCATTTACCACTGCAACAAAAATAATAAAATACCTAGGAATAAACCTACCAAAGGATATGAAAGGTCTGTATGCAGAAAACTATAAGATACTGATGAAAGAAATTAAAGGTGATACAAACAAATGGAGAGATGTACCTGGTTCTTGTGTTGGAAGAATCAACATTGTGAAAATGACTATACTACCCAAAGCAATCTACAGATTCAGTGCAATCCCTATCAAACTGCCAATGTCATTTTTCACAGAACTAGAACAAAATTTTTACCATTTGCATGAAAACACAAAAGACCCCGAATAGGCAAATCAATCTTAAGAAAAACAGAGCTGGAGGAATCAGGCTCTCTGACTTCAGACTATACTACACAGCCACAGTAATCAAGGCAGTATGGTAGTGGCACTAAAACAGAAATATAGATCAATGGAACAGGATAGGAAGCCCAGAGATAAACCCACACACATATGGTCACCTTATCTTTGATAAAGGATACAAGAATATACAATGGGGAAAAGACAGCTTCTTCAATAAGTGGTGCTGGGAGGGAGAATTGGAGAGCTACATGTAAAAGAATGAAATTAGAACACTCCCTAACACCCTACAAAAAATAAACTCAAAATTGATTAAAGACCTAAATATAAGGCCAGGACACTATAAAACTCTTAGAGGAAAACATAGGCAGAACACTCTATGACATAAATCACAGCAGGATCCTTTTTGACCCACCTCCTAGAAAAATGGAAATAAAAACAAAATTAAACAAATGAAACCTGATGAAACTTAAAAGCTTTTGCACAACAAAGGAAACCATAAATAAGACAAAAAGTCAACCTTCAGAATGGGAGAAAATATTTGCAAACAAAGCAACTGACAAATGATTAATCTCCAAATTATGCACGCAGCTCATGCAGCTCAGTATCAAAAAAAAGATAGCAACCTAATCCAAAAATGGACAGAAGACCTAAATAGACACTTCTCCATGGAAGATATACAGATTGCCAACAAACACATGAAAAGATGCTCAACATCACTAATCATTCGTGAAATGCAAATCAAAACTACAATGAGGTATCACCTCACACCAGTTCAGAATGGCCATCATCAAAAAATCTACAAACAATAAATGCTGGAGAAAAGGGAACCCTCATACACTGTTGCAAGGAATGTAAATTGATACAGCCACTATGGAGAACAGTATAGAGGTCCCTTAAAAAAAACTAAAAATAAACCAGCATATGACCAAGCAATCCCACTACTGGATGTATACCCTGAGAAAACCATAATTCAAAAGGAGTCATGTACCACAATGTGCATTGCAGCTCTATTTACAATAGCCAGAACATGGAAGCAACCTACTTGTCCATTGACAAGTGAATGGATAAAGAAGATGTGGCACATATATACAATGGAATATTACTCAGCCATAAAAAGAAACGAAACTGAGTTATTTGTAGTGAGGTGGATGGACCTAGAGACTGTCATAGAGAGTGAAGTAAGTCAGGAAGAGGAAAACAAATATGGTATGCTAACACATATATAAGGAATATATAAAAAAATGGTTCTCAAGAACCTAGTGGCAAGACAGGAATAAAGACGCAGATGTAGATAATGGACTTGAGGACAAGAGGAGGGGGAAGGGCAACCTGCGATGAAGTGAGAGAGTGGCAATGACATATATACACTACCAAATGTAAAATAGATAGCTAGTGGGAAGCAGCCGTATAGTACAGGGACATCAGCTCGGTGCTTTTTGTCCACCTAGAGGGGTGGGATCAGGAATGTGAGAGGGAGGAGATATGCAGATGTATGTATATGTAAAGCTGATTCACTTTGTTATACAGCAGAAACTAACACACCATTGGAAAGTTGTTATACTCCAATAAAGATGTTTAATAAATAAATAAATCAGGAAAAAATAAAGAAATATTAAGAAAAAATCTCCTTGACATTAGTCTTGGCAACAATTTTTGCCTCTGACACCAAAAGCACCAGCAACATAAGCAAAAATCAATAAGTAGAATTATAATCTAACTAAAAAGTTTCTGCATAGCAGGGTAAAAAGTCAACAAAATGAAGAAGCAATCTTTATAATGGGAGAAACTCTTTGCAAATCATATCTTATAAAAAGTCAGTATTCAAAATATGTGATGAATTCATACAACTCAAAAAAATTCAATTTGAAAATGTGCAGAGGAACTGGCTAGATATTTCTCCAAAAAGATATACAAATGGCCAACAGGCACATGAAAAGTTACTCAACATTACTAAACATCATAGAAATGTAAATGAAAACGACAATGAGCTATAACTTTACAACTGTTAGAATGGCTGTCACCAAAAATAAATAAATAAATAAATAACAACTGTTGACAAGGGGTGTGGAGAAAATGGAACCCTGTTCTCTGTTGGTGGGAATATAAGTTGGTAGAACCACTATGGAAAAATGTATGGAGAGTCCTCAAAAAAATAAAATAGGACTACCATATAATCCAGCATTCCCACTTCTGGGTATATATATAAAGGCACTGAAACCAGGATCTTGAAGTGATATCTGCCCTCCTATATTCATTATGGCATTATTCCAATAGGTACGATATGGAAGCAATCTAAATGGTGTCCATCAATGGATGAATAAAGAAATATAATTATATATATAATTATATATATATATATATATATATATTAGCATTATTCAGCCATAAAAGAAGGAAAGCCTGTTATTGTTACAACATGGATGGAACTTGAAGGTACTATGCTAAATGAAATAAATCAGAGAAAGGCAAGTACTGTATGACCTCACTTATACGTTTATCTAGAAAAAGTCAAATTTATGGAAACAGAGATTAGAATGGTGGTTTCCAGGACCTGGAGGGAGAGGGAAATGTGGAGATGTTAGTCAAAGGTTACAAAGTTCCAGTTGTAATTTGAATAAATTCTGGGAATCTAGTATACATCATTATGACTATAGTTAATGATACTGTATTTTATACTTGCAAATTGCTAAAAGAGTAAAACTTAAATGTCTTAAAAATATAGTATTTATGTGAGGTGATGAATGTGTTAACTAACCTTATGGTGGTAATCATTTTGCAATATATACATGTATCAAATCATCACATTGCACACCTTAAATTTACATGGTGTTATATGTCAATTATATCTCAGTAAAGCTGGAGAAGAAAAATTAGTTTAGGAAGCCTACTCTTCATAAAAGTTCCCATGCTTTTGCTTAATATAGATTGATCAGCAAAATCCTACTCAGGTAACTATCATAACAATTACATAAAGTTTTCCAGTTTACAATATGGCTCAGTAGTATGTTTCCCATAGAGTTTAGGGGAAAAAAATCTGCATCTGTTAACATGGTCTATATAGGATCTAGCCCTGCCTTCCTATATAACCTCATCTTCTACCATTGTCTCCCTCACTCAGTATCCCAGCCATATGGGTCATCTTTCTGCTCATCAATGAATGCAAACTTATTTTTACCCCTCCTGGTAAATCTCTTTCCCCAGCTCTTCATTGGGTTAACTCCTTCCTATCATTTAGGTCTTTGATCAAATATGACTTGCTCATTAAGACATTAGCTGAACACTCTATCCCACATAATTCACCCTTCCCTCTCATCCATCACTCTCTATTCCCTTATCCTGCTTTATTTTTTTCATAACACTTATCTCTGCATGACACTTTATTATGCATACGTTTATTAGTTTATTGTCCTTTTTCTCTACTGGAATGTATGTTCCATAAGAGGAGGAACCAAGTTCGTTTCTGTTGCAAACAGGAAACTGGATCTGTGTCCAGTATATAATATGTGATAAATGAATAGCTATTGACTTAGTCAAATATCATTGACTTAGTCATAATTTTACAGTTCCTGATCTTTAATTCCTTTGATGAAATATCAGTCTCTCAATTATTAATCCACTCACTTACCTTAGGTATGTAGTATGGTTCTTCACACTTCCATTTCCAACTTTCTCTTGCATTCTTTGTCGGAGCTTAGCACTAAGGAATTAGTCATGACACTCATATCTCTTGGACCAACTTGGTAAGTTTTTGCTACTTAGGAGGACTGCCTTAGAACCTGAAATATTTATATCATTCAATTTACTCCATATCTTAAGCTGAAAAGTCAGGCAAAATTTACTAGGTACATATTAGCCACTTAATAGCACCAAGAGAACATCGCTTGTGTGTAGGCTCTTTCTCAATATTAAACTAAGATAGGATAGATATAGTGATTATCAAACAAGTTTTACAACCCACAAGTCAAATCACAATGAAATAAAAGAAGAGACTAGTACCCATATATTTTATTTGACTAGCTGCAGGTCTGGTACCTAGAAGTCAGAATGATAACTCAGACAACTGCCTTAAAAGCATGCACTATCCATTCCATTAGTGTGCTGGCCCCACATCTACCATCATTTCCTCACACTCCCCAATAATTTACTATTGTCCCTAAAATGCTTCCATTACCCATAACTTCAAATATATTACCCATTTCCCTTATAATGCAGCAATATCAGTGAAGCAAAGAAGTGAGCCAAAGCTGGCTATGAATTTTAGGAGCTTGAAGAAAGCACAGGTAGTAAGGAGTAGTCTTCTGAACTCCTATTTGGTATTTTGTAATAATATGTAGAAAAGTTTAAATAATGCCGTCCTGAAAGATAAAGAATCTGAAGAGGTTAATTTAACGATTGAAACTCAACACTCTACAAATCTTTTCTAAGACTATTTTTCAGCATAGTATCTTTCTCACTGTTTGATGTCTCAGAGACCAGAGATATTTCGTCAGAGAGGCAAATTTCAAGCCATTTATAAATTGTTGTGCATTATAGAGTTAATATGTCTCTTATTAAAGAGAAACAAAGTTTTGACTGTGAGTTGAAATAAACATGAAATACAAGGTTTTATCAAAATCTAAGAGTTTTTTATTTACTTAGAGACCATAATTTATAGTGGCTACTGATAGACTTGTTATATAGTATCTCTTTTCTCATAACCTCTCTGTCTCTGTCCCTCTCTATCTCCCTAATCATTAAAGGAAATCAACCAAGTTTACACATTGGTAAGGTTGGCTTTCATGAAAACCTCGCCATTTCCCAAGGTAGGCAGCTGAGAAAGAAAACATTTATGGAGACAAGTAATAACCATCTTTTTAAATTTTATTCAGACATACAAGTGTTTGTGTTCTGGCTTGATAACTTACTAGCTCTGTGACCTTAGGTAAATTACCTAACTGCTCTGAACCTCAGTTTCCTAAAATATAAATTGTATATAATACTTCTCTCAGTTGTTGTAAAGATGAAACAAGATGAAAGTAAAGCAAGAAGTACAGTGACTGGCACATTAAAAAGGTAGTTTCATTTCCCTTTACCTTTATTCTTTCATCGCTATATTATTCTTCTTTAAAGAGATATATTATGAGATGCATATATGCAGTAGCTCTTTTTATTTCAAGATGGTAGAGTGGTTAGAAGTATGAGTTTTGAAATCCAACAGATCTAGTTTCTAATTTTAGCTTCTCCATTTGGTGTGTAACATTGGGTCAGTTCCTTAAGCTTTCTAACATTCAGTTTCCTCATCTATAAATGGAGATAATAATAGCATCTACCTCTTAGGTTCTTGTTAAATGGGATAATCAGGTAAAGGACACTGAATGCCCCACTAGCTGGAAGTGCTCAATACATGTTAGCTGTTGTATCTCTATTGTTAATATTTATAACATAATTATTATTACACTTATTTGTATTATTTTAGATCAGTGTTTCCTAACTTCAGGCTGAGGATGAACAAACATTTTAGTGTAGGTTTCTTTTCAGCTGGTCTCTTAGAGACATTGGTGGTAGCTTTGTTTCCTCTCTCCTAATCCTCGACTTATTGCTTGGGTCTGAAATAAAGAACATAGTTAATATAGGGGAGGAAATAATGTTTTGAATGATTGAAACCTGTGAAAATGTGAGTTACTAACAAGGAAATGCCTCTCCATTAACTGGAAAAGCCCTTCTGAGCCTGGCTTACATGAGGCAGACCACATAGAAGGCTCTTTTGTAGTCCCTTCTATCTTCTAAATAGCAGAAGCCAACTCTAATCTAAGAACAAGATAGAGTGCAAGGCTTGGAGGCTACCTACTCAGTAACACCACCAAAACTCATGGTGTGCTGTCATTCAATGAAAATGCCACTGTTGCTATCACTGGACACATATCACAGCTTGCCACTGATTACCACCAGTTTTGGGAATTGGACATTAAAAATAGACATTGCCTCATGAATTGGTTCAGATGATGAGCAGCTAAAAAGAATAATCACCTATTTACATACTAGAATCTCATCTGGCCTATCATACTTCCTCCAACAACACTCCCCACCCCCACCCAATCTCCATGGGCTGAGATTGTGCTGAAAAATCCCCTTCCCCTTTAATTAAAATCTTACCTCTCTTTGTCTTTCTAAATATCTACTTATTTTCTATGTCTAAGCCACTGAGGTAACCATAAAGATATGTATCTTACCTGGGGTAGTGGCAGCAATGAGCTTGCCCATTAAACAAGCCTATTATTTTTCTCTCTCTTTAATGAAGATGGATAAATATAATACTGTAGCTTAACAACATTATTAGCTAAGTGAATTATAGCCTTTTCACTGGAACTCAAGGTAATAACATAAGGAAAAGGAGCAATGGTTTTAAGGTCACCTTGGTAGGATCTACAAGCAATACCCAATATGGGCATAAGTAATTCATGGTCCATAATCACAAAGCACCAACCAAAGCAACACATTTCACGGAGGGAGGAAGTAGGATGTGGTAGCCTGCTCTGAACTGGAGTGTGAAATAGATACTGGTCTCTTGGTGCTGCTGAATGCACACAAGGGAAAAAGCAACTAAGAGACAACACACAGCAAGACTTTTAATCAGTCATTTAGTACTTCAGCAGTAGAAAATACAGTATAACTGCTGGGCTGTAGTAAGCCCATGCTCCTATTGCTGACAGAGCTTGACTTTCATAGCTAAAAATCTTTAAGGTCCTCCAAATAGCCCCAGAACTCCATGCCCATCATTCTAAACTAGAAAAGTCCTTAGCTGTGCATTGGCATTTCAAGCTTAGAAACTGGCTCTCTGATGAAGCAATGAGTTAGAAAGTAGGAGGAATAAACTGATTAAGTCCAAAGGCAGAATTAACACCAACAACAACCCCTCCCCAGCAAATCCTGTACTTTTAAGAAATCTATGGAACAGGAGAGACCTACCTGACAGCATGATGAGGTTTTTTTTTCTGTTGTGACAGGAAGTTAAAGGAAAGGAAAGGATAGTGACCTGCTGTTGGGGGAAGAAGGATATAAAATTTTACTTAGAAGGCACATAATTTGAAGACATGCCATTTGGTTTGATTACATTCCTGCTATTTTAGCCTTTACTGAAAGAAAAAGTGGCATTTTCTATTTCTTGTTGGTTAGTCCCCTGTCTATAATCTCTTTCTCTAAGATTTCCTTTCAAAATTGTAAAGATAGTAGCCTCTAAAATGTTTCTACCCACTTGTTACATAGTATAGCAAAGAAAATAAGCATTTTTTAAAGCCAACAAGTTACAAGAGAAAAGAAGGATCATTAAGCAAGATCATTAGAATGTTACAAAGAAAGCTTGGCTTTCCCAAGTGGTGGTCATTTGTTGCTCTTTTGAAACTAATAGTTTGTGCCCTATCTCGTCCTTTGTTTACAGTATAACACTGAATATTGTACTGTCACAGCATGAAGAAAGCTTACAAAATACTTTAAGTCACTAATGGGATGGAAGATAAGTTTTAATGAGTTAAATGAGAAAAAGGGGCCTTTTTTCTTAACCTCAAGATCTATCATCCATGTTCCCCTAAATCCTTATTATCATCTGCCTGTCTTTTCATTTCTATTGCCACAATTCTGGTCCACATCTTCATTGCAACAGTCTCCCTATCTCCAATTTCTACTCATTGGAATTCATTGTCAACATAGTTGCCCAAGGAACACTACTAAAATATTGCTCTTATTATGATTTCTTATATTCAGAAATATCCAATACTTCTTTATCACTAAATTAAATAAAATCCACACTCCTTAGTCAAAGCTTTCCATGACTTTTTTTTTGACTACCTGTCCATCCCATCTCCCGTAAGATGTTATGTCTAATTATTTCAAACTAGAATAACCAATTTTCCAATACTAATATATTTTCTTTATCGAAATTTAGAAACAAGCTCAAAATCTACTCTCAGTGAAGCCTTTCCTAATATGATCACTACTCTCTCTATACTATAATAGCATCTTATTTGTACCACTCTTATAGCACTGACAAATTCTGACTTTTATTAGTTACTCATTTACTCAAAAATATGTTTTAACATAGTCATTGATCAAGAAATATTTATTGAAATAAGTAAGTAAATGTACTTTCAAAGTATTAACTATGCATATGTTTAGACTAGGTACATAGAGGAGACGGGTTATTTTTCTAATTGGGAAGGATCCTGGTACTGGACTGCACAATCACTGAACAATGCCAGGTTATTTTCCCAGGATCAGACAAAGAGCTGAAATATCATTAACTTGTATCAAAACTTAATACGTGATAGGACTTCAGCATTAGTTTGATGAAAAGTAGAAAGTATGAGCCACATTTGAGGATGTTATCCTCTATATATTTTTTTCTATTGAATAGAGGAACACTAGAGCTAAAATCAGCATTATGAGACATTACAAGCTGAAACAGGTCTCACGTCGAAAACTATACAAACTAAGGTTTTCTTTTTTCATTTAATATATGCATAAATATCTCTAGAGCTGATTGCATTACAGATATAGAGCTGTCAGTAATTCTTTCCATTTCTGGAACCTTTCACTTTAAAAATCTACAAATGAGTTATAAGAGGACACTTTTGCAAGCAGACGGCTATAATTTTTATTTTTGCTTTGTAGCTGTATCATTAGCATATACCTTTTCTTTTGCAATGAATAGTCCCTGTGGGATGAATTCCAATGTGTGTGTGTGTGTGTGGGAATCAAAAGACAGCTGTGCAAAAACAAGAAAACAAACAAACAACTACACTTGTTTCCAGTGCTCAATGCGTCTGTTTCCTAAGACTACAGATTATCAGACAGTGGCAACAAATATGACCCTGTGGATCCCAATCCATTTCACCAATAGAGATCCTGTAACTTGTTTTTCCTTTTTTTAGCTAGTGCATACGCTCATGTGGAAGATGAAAGGTGTGCTTCCTTTCAGAACACAGGTACATTTTCTCCTTCAGAGCAAAGTTATTTTAATATAATCAATTTATGATTTCTTCAAAGTCATAACCTCTGGAAATCAACTATTCATCATGTATGATGAGTTATTTCTTGCAGTACATCAAAGTACTCTGCCTCGTATTTTCATCTTGCTATCATCATAACACTTATTGAATGCCTATAGCATACATAACATCCTACTAAGAAGCAAAGGAGTAGATACGAGGGCAAATTAATTCTATTGAAACGTTTTCCTGCTCACAAATCTGAGAGAACACAATACCATTGACTGGGGAGTTGGGATAGAACTTAGAAGTGATCCCTTCTAACTGGCCTATTATCCTGCTTCCAAACCTAACCCCTGACTTCAAGGATCCCTGTTGTTTCCCCAGAAGATTGTATCTATTAAGATAAGACATATTTGTTAATAAATAATTAATATACAAACCTTTTTCCTGAGTGAGCTTACCCACCCACATATCTTTAATAACACCAGTGTATCATTGACTTCCAAATCTGTACTTCTAATCTTCTGTATACATTTCTCCCATGATCTCTACACTCACAGTTTAAACTGCTTACTAAACAATGCTAATTGAATATCCCATGATTACATCAAACTCACCAAGCATAAAATGAACTTTTTGCTTTCTACACCAAATCTCTTTTTAACCCTGCATTATCTGTTCTATGATATACATATAGATGTAAATACATATAGAGATATTTCATGTATCCAGTTTCCCAAGTTATAAAACAGAGAGTCATCCTCAATAACATCTCATCAGTCAATGATTAAGTCCTATCAAATTTATCTCTTGAATAGCTCAGCAACTGATCCTTTTAGTACTATATTGAATGATGGAGTGGAGGTAGAAGTAGAAAATAAAATATTGAAAATTTAAAAATTGTCAGGTACATTCAACTCAATATGTCTAAAATTTGGCTCATTTCTCAATTATCATCCCCCACCCACTGGCCAAATCTATTTTTTGAACTATGTTTCCAGTCTCATTTCCAATTAATAGCACTGTAATAATCCAATAGGTAAGTTAAAGAATTCAGAATCTTTTGTCAGGGTAAAAACTTTAGACCTCATTCTGTAGGACATAGGGAGCTATTGAATGATTGTAAAAAGAATGATATCGGATTTTTTTTAAAACCATCACTCTGGCAATGGTGTGAATAACAGACTGAAGGAGAGACTAGTGAGAAACCTTTAAGAAGCTGTGGCAATAGTCTTGAACAGAAATGATTGGGTCCTGAACTAAGGCAATGCGGTGGAAATGAAAATGAGCTCTGTTCCACTTGAAATTTGTATATTTAACCTATATTCTATATTGTCCCATCAAGGAGGGTTTCCTGAAAAAGGTATGTTTTGATTTGGATTTTTACAAAATTGAAGATGATATAACGCAGGGGCAAAATAATTCGTCCTAGCAATTTCAAAATGATGATTATGTAGCAGGAGCAAATCTACACTGAAACAAAATGGAATGTTTTAAAGGTTCTATTAAAGACTATACTCCATCCATTGATTCTTTGGAGAATCACTGAGAATCATTCAGTGCATCAACAACAGCCACATATACACTAGACTGGAGAGGATAAACAAGCGACATGAATAGAACCAACTTGGAGCTGAGAAAAATAGGATGGAATTGAAGATAAAAATTTCCTATAGCACATGTTTAATGAAAAAGTGGAAAACATTAGGAAGAGGGTGAATATGAATAGCTTAGAAAAAGAAAATTCCTGTGTTAATGGAATAGGGTTTTTTGTTTGTTTTATTTGTTCACAGAATTTTTTCAAGCATAGCCTGAAGAGTAGCTAACACTTAAAGTCTTACTATATTCCCAGGTCTATTCTAAGCAATTTACACCTTTTAACCATTTGCCTTTCACAGTAAAACTGAGAAGTAGATCCAAGTATTATCTTCACTTTACAGAGAAGGAAACTGATATCAGAGCAGTCATGCAGCTAATCCAAGGTCAAACACTTCATGGAACATTTTAGAGGTTTCACCCTCATATATAAGGAAGTTCTTGCTCTGAGGAGATTGTTTTTATAGGTATCTAATTAAAAGAACTATCATGTATGGAGTACTTAGTATGTGCCAGACATTGTGCTAAAACTTTTGCATGGATTTGTTCATTTAATATCCACAACTCTGTGAGATACTTACTATTATTTCATTCCCATTTTAGAGATAAGGAAACTGAATCACAAAAGAGCTTAAAAAACTTGCTCAAGGGCACAGAGCTGGTAAGTGGTTCAGCGACTAATTAAATTCAATTTTTCAAAGTTCATACTCTCAGTCATTATGCTGTACTGCCTCCCTTTCTAGCAGCAATCAGTAGTTCAAAGGACATCAGCCTGAGACATTGATTGACTGAAGTAATGCAGAGCTTTTGCTAGCAGTATATAGAGAAATTCTGAAAAGTAAGCCAGTCACCAATTATGGGGTGGATTTTGAGATCAATAGAAACTTTTACAGAACAAGCATCAGGTTGGAACTCCTACCTAAAGAATCCCCAAAGGCTGTATTCTCCCATCAATTCACATAAAGCCATGTTGCCTTCAAGATAACTGTAAACAAGCAAAATCCAACCCAAAGGCAAACTTGATATTCAGTCAATTTGAAAAAGAAGAACTATTTATCTGCCACTTTTCTTCTGCAATACTTTCCACAAACCATTACCTTAGGTATCTAATCCAACAGAAGTAGATAAATAATTATACTAAAATAAAAGGGACAAGAATGGAAATAGTTAGGGCCTTTTATCCCACGACTTCAAAGCATATTACAAGTATCAATTAATGCTTGCATCAGTCCTCTGAGGTGAGAACATTTTCACATGCAATTTACAGATTAAACCGAAAGGCAGAGTTACCTAACTAGTGACCAATACCCAAGGAACAGACACAGAAATCTTGGGTCCCAGTCCTCATGTTCTACCCCTTGCACATCAAATATATTTAGTAGCAGCCTCATTAATAGCACTGATTTTTGTTTTCCTTACAAGCTAAAAATGTATATAATAATTACTGTTAGGTAATATGTATCAGGGATTGCAGTATACTAAGAATTTTGTGGAATCTAAACTGATTTTGAAGTTTAATGTGATTGAACATCTGGTCTTTGTATTTAGTGTATGTGCTGGGGTGTGGAGGATGAGACTAAGAAATTTATCTGTGGTTGGTTCTGGGAGGGGGATACCATACATAGTGTAAGTATGTGATAATATATAGATATAGACAAATACATACGTCTCTCCGAAGTTCTGGTCTCTATCTACATTACACCATGACAGAAATGTTTAATGCTAAGTAAATTACAGTACAATGCAAAATATGACTACAAACATTTACTGGCAGTAACTGAATTTGTGAAATCCTCTAACATTATTGGAAATAACCTACTACGATAATTATCCTAAACTTCCAGTACACTTCACAGGTTTTATGAGAACATTAAAGGAATGCAACAATCTTGTTGTGTTTGCAGGCATCATTTCATATTCCAAGGGCTAATCTGGGTCTTATTGTTGTTTCTTAAAAGATTTGCAAAAATTGCCCATTGCAAAGTTACTTAGGGACTATGAACACTGTGAAAGCAATTATGAAGCAATATATTTAATTCATAATTATATGGAGTCTGAAGGGCTGTTTGTGAAGGTTAAATGAGATAATGTATTTAAAGGAGCCCAACACAGTGCCTAGTACATGGTGAAACTCAAAAAAAAAAAAAGGTTTCTTTTTTATTTCAAATTATGTGACAGAGCCTAGGCTGTTATCAATTCTGAAAGTTCATATAGGTGAAGGACACATTTCTATGACTTCTCTGGAATGGACCAGCACTTAATACACTATTTTATTTCACTCCTGGAATATGATTAATAGGCTCTATAATCTCCTGGGAAGTCTTCATTTGAGGAAACGCAGGGAGAAACTATCATTGTTTCCCAGCTATATACATTCCTCATCTTAAAAACTGAAGGGAAGTGTCTGAGCTGGCTGCTATGCATAGACCAACGAACGAATCTATAAAAGCCTGGCTTCAAGATGGATATTAAGAGAGTAAATAGATACCAGAATGGACTTATGTACTTCTAGAACAAATCCAATCTCTTCCAAGCATGAGAAGTTGCTGCACAGTTAAGAATTCTTATCCCTGTTCATTATAGGTAAGCTGGTTTTTGCTGTCTACTATAGTGAAACTTACTATTGGAGGCAAGTTTGGCTTCAATTTTTGTTTTTGTACTTTATGTATACTCTACAAGTTGTGTACAGTGCTTTGACCCATTGCCTGGGTATGACCTCTGCTTTCTATTTTTCTTGCTCTAAGTTACCTGTCTAGTATTGACTTTTGACCTCGTTCCAACTCTTGGTATTTTATTTTCTTTGGGTTCTAATACTTTTAACATCTCTTTAGACTCTAATATGCCTCCCCGGTTCTGGCTGACATCCTTATTTCTGGGTTCCACTGGAGGGCAGAATGACATGCACTTATCTTGAAATGCAGGAAACAATAAAATACATCACATGCAGACAGAACCAGACACAGTGCGGGTGAGAAAGGCTTAAGCATTAGGCTTGATCTGTGAACTCAGGCTCTATATAATTAAAAGGAAAGATTGCCCCTCTTGGCACGAAGGACCAAGATTCATCGCCTCCATTTTCATCTATGCATTGCTAGATGCAACATATCTACCTTACCCAATTTTGAAAAAAAAATGAAAATAATATTATTACCTATCAGTAGTGGAAGCATTTTAAAAAATGATATTTTTTTCTTTTCCTTTAATCTTTTTATTTTTTTACATCTTTATTGGAGTATAATTGCTTTACAATGGTGTGTTAGTTTCTGCTTTATAACAAAGTGAATCAGTTATACATATACATATGTTACCATATCTCTTCCCACTTGCGTCTCCCTCCCTCCCTCCCACCCTCCCTATCCCACCCACCTAGGTGGTCACAAACCACCGAGCTGATCTCCCTGTGCTATGCGGGTGCTTCCCACTAGCTACCTATTTTATGTTTGGTAGTGTATATATGTCCATGTCACTCTCTCATTTTGTCACAGCTTACCTTTACCCCTCCCCATATCCTTAAGTTCATGCCCCTGGGTTCTTCATGAACTTTTTTTCTTTTTACATGCCATATATATGTGTTAGCATACAGTATTTGTTTTTCTATTTCTGACTTACTTCACTCTGTATGACAGACTCTAGGTCCATCCACCTAACTACAAATAACTCAGTTTAGTTCCTGTTTATGGCTAAGTAATATTCCATTGTATATATGCACCACATCTTCTTTATCCATTCATCTGTTGATGGGTGCTTAGGTTGCTTTCATGTCGTGGATATTGTAAATAGAGCTGCAATGAACATTTTGGTACATGACACTTTTTGAATTATGATTTTCTCAAGGTATATGCCCAGTAGTGGGATTGCTGGGTCGTATGGTAGTTATTTTTAGTTTTATAAAGAACCTCCATACTGTTCTCCATAGTGGCCGTATCAATTTATATTCCCACCAACAGTGCAAGAGTGTTCCCTTTTCTCCATACCCTCTCCAGCATTTAATGTTTCTAGATTTTTGATGATGGCCATTCTGACATGATATCTCATTGTAGTTTGGATTTGCATTTCCCTAATGATCAATGATGTTAAGCATTCTTTCATGTATTTGTTGGCAATCTGCATATCTTGTTTGGAGAAATGTCTATTTAGGTCTTCCCATTTTTGGATTGGATTTTTTGTTTTTTACATATTGAGCTGGATGAGCTGCTTGTAAATTTTGGAGATTAAGCCTTTCTCAGTTGCTTCATTTGCAAATATTTTCTCCCATTCTGGGGTTGTCTTTTAGTTTTGTTTATGGTTTCCTTTGCTGTGCAAAAGGTTTTAAGTTTCATTAGGTCCCATTTGTTTATTTTTGTTTCCATTTCTCTAGGAAGTGGGTCAAAAGGATCTTGCAGTTATTTATGTCATACAATGTTCTGTCTCTATTTTCCTCTAAGAGTTTGATAGTGTTTGGCCTTACATTAAGGTCTTTAATCCATTTTGACTTTATTTTGATGTATGCTGTTAGGGAGTGTTCTAATTTCATATGTTTACATGTAGATGTCCAGTTGCCACAGCACCACTTATTGAAGAGGCTGTCTTTATGGTATATTCTTGACTTCTTTTTCAAAGTTAAGGTGACCATATGTGCATGGGTTTATCTCTGGGCTTTCTATCCTGTTCCATTGATCTATATTTCTGTGTTTGTGCCAGTACTATACTGTCTTGATTACTGTAGCTTTGCACTATAGTCTCAAGTCAGGGAGCCTGATTCGTCCAGCTCCATTTTTCGCTCTCAAGATTGCTTTGGCTATTCGGGGTCTTTTGTGTTTCCATACACATTGTGAAATTTTTTGTTCTAGTTCTGTGAAAAATGCCAGTGGTAGTTTGATAGGGATTGCATTGAATCTGTAGATTGCTTTGGGTAGTAGAATAATTTTCACAATGTTGATTCCTCCAATCCAAGATCATTGTATATCTCTCCATCTATTTGTATCATCTTTAATTTCTTTCATTAGTGTCTTATAATTTTCTGCATACAAGCTTTTTATCTCCTTAGGTAGGTTTATTCCTAGATATTTTATTCTTTTTGTTGCAATGGTAAATCGAAGTGTTCTCTGAATTTCACTTTCAGATTTTTCATCATTAGTGTATAGGAACGTAAGAGATTTCTGCGCATTAATTTTGTATCCTGCTACATTACCAGATTCATTGATTAACTCTACTAGTTTGCTGGTAGCATCTTTAGGATTCTCTATGTATAGAATCTTGTCATCTGCAAACAGTGACAGCTTTACTTCTTTTCCAATTTGGATTCCTTTTATTTCATTTTCTTCTCTGATTGCTGTGGCTAAAACTTCCAAAACTATGTTGAATAAGAGTGGTGAGAGTGGGCAACCTTGTCTTGTTCCTGATCTTAGTGGAAATGGTTTCAGTTTTTCTCCATTGAAGATGATGTTCGCTGTGGGTTTGTCATATATGGCCTTTATTATGTTAAGAAAATTTCCCTCTATGCCTACTTTCTGCAGGGTTTTTATCGTAAATGGGTGTTGAATTTTGTCGAAGGCTTTCTCTGCATCTATTGAGATGATCATATGGTTTTTCTCCTTCGTTCCTTAATATGGTGTATCACGTTGATTGATTTGCCCATATAGGAGAATCCTTGCATTACTGGAATAAACCCCACTTAATCGTGGTGTATGATTCTTTTTTAATGTGCTGTTGGATTCTTTTGGCTAGTATTTTGTTGAGGATTTTTGCATCTATGTTCATCAGTGATATTGGCCTGTAGTTTTCTTTCTTTGCAACATCTTTGTCTGGATTTGGTATCGGGGTGATGGTGGCCTCATAGAATGAGTTTGGGAGTGTTTCTCCCTCTCCTATATTTTGGAAGAGTTTGAGAAGGATAGGTGTTAGCTCTTCTCTAAATGTTTGAAAGAATTGCATGTGAAACCATCTGGTCCTAGGCTTTTGTTTGTTGAAAGATTTTTAATCAGAGTTTCAATTTCAGTGATTGTGATTTTTCTGTTTATATATTCTCTTTCTTCCTGGTTCAGTCTTGGCAGGTTGTGCATTTCTAAGAATTTTTCCATTTCTTCCAGGTTGTCCATTTTATTGGGATAGAGTGGCTTCTAGTAATCTCTCATGATCCTTTGTATTTCTGCAGTGTCAGTTGTTACTTCTCCTTTTTCGTTTCTAATTCTATTGATTTGAGTCTTCTCCCTTTTTTTCTTGATGAGTCTGGCTAATGGTTTATCTATTTTGTTTATCTTCTCAAAGAACCAGATTTTAGTTTTATTGATCTTTGCTAAAATTTCCTTCATTTCTTTTTCATTTATTTCTGATCTGATCTTTATGATTTCTTTCCTTCTGCTAACTTTGGGGGTTTTTTGTTCTTCTTTCTCTAATTGCTTTAAGTGTAAGGTTAGGTTGTTTATTTGAGATGTTTCCTGTTTCTAAAGGTAGGATTGTATTGCTATAAACTTCCCTCTTAGAACTGCTTTTGCTGCATCCCATAGGTTTTGGGTCATTGTGTCTCCATTTTCATTTGTTTTTAGATATTTTTTGATTTCCTGTTTGATTTCTTCAGTGATCACTCGTTATTAAGCAGTGTATTCTTTAGCCTCCATGGGTTTGTATTTTTTACATATCTTTTCCTGTAATTGACACCCAGTCTCAAAGCATTGTGGTCAGAAAAGATACTTGATATGATTACAATTTTCTTAAATTTACCAAGGCTTAATTTGTGACCCAAGGTATGATCTATCCTGGAGAATGTTCCATGAGCACTTGTGAAAAATGTGTATTCTGTTGCTTTTGGATGCAATGTCCTATAAATATCAATTATGTCCATCTTGTTTAATGTATCATTTAAAGCTTGTGTTTCCTTAATTATTTTCATTTTGGATCTTCTGTCCATTGGTGAAAGTGGGGTGTTAAGTCCCCTACTATGAATGTGTTACTGTCGATTTCCCCTTGTATGGCTGTTAGTATTTGTCTTATGTATTAAGGTGCTCCTATGTTGGGAGCATAAATATTTACAACTTTTACATCTTCTTCTTGGTTCGATCCCTTGATCATTATATAAAGCCCTTCTTTGTCTCTTGTAACGTCTTTATTGTAAAGTACACTTTTTCTGATATGAGAATTGCTGCTCCAGCTTTCTTTTGATTTCCATTTGCATGGAACATCTTTTTCCATCCCCTCACTTTCAGTCTGTATGTGTCCCTAGATCTGAAATGGGTCTCTTGTAGACAGCATATATATGGGTCTTGTTTTTGTATCCATTCAGGCAGTCTTTGTCTTTTGGTGGGTGCAT
This sequence comes from Delphinapterus leucas, assembly GCF_059928025.1. Taxonomy (NCBI): domain Eukaryota; kingdom Metazoa; phylum Chordata; class Mammalia; order Artiodactyla; family Monodontidae; genus Delphinapterus; species Delphinapterus leucas. The sequence goes on along the minus strand of NC_143150.1, from coordinate 46,965,135 downwards.
TTAATCCATTTACATTTAAGGTAATTATCGATATGTATGTTCCTATTCCCATTTTCTTAATTGTTTTGGGTTTGTTATTGTAGGTCTTTTCCTTCTTTTGTTTTTCTTACCTAGAGAAGATCCTTTAGCATTTGTTGTAAGGCTGGTTTGGTGGTGCTGAACTCTCTCAGCTTTGCTTGTCTGTAAAGGTTTAAATTTCTCCATCAAATCTGAATGGAATCGTTGCTGGGTAGAGTAATCTTGGTTGTAGATTTTCCCCTTTCATCACTTTAAATATGCCCTGCCACTCCCTTCTGGCTTGCAGAGTTTCTGCTGAGAGATCAGCTGTTAACCTTATGGGGATTTCCTTGTGTGTTATTTGTTGTTTTACCCTTGTTGCTTTCAATATGTTTTCTTTGTATTTAATTTTTGATTGTTTGATTAATATGTGTCTTGGCATGTTTCTCCTTGGATTTATTGTGTATGGGACTCTCTGTGCTTCCTGGACTTGATTAATTATTTCCTTTCCCATATTCGGGAAGTTTTCAACGATAATCTCTTCAAATATTTTTTCAGTCCCTTTCTTTTTCTCTTCTTTTTCTGGGACCGCTATAATTCGAATGTTGTTGTGTTTAATGTTGTCCCAGAGGTCTCTGAGACTGTCCTCAGTTCTTTTCATTCTTTTTTCTTTATTCTGCTCTGCAGTAGTTATTTCCACTATTTTATCTTCCAGGTCACTTATCCGTGCTTCTGCCTAAGTTATTCTGCTATTGATCCCTTCCAGCGTGTTTTTAATTTCATTTATTGTGTTGTTCATCATTGACTGTTTCCTTTTTAGCTCTTCTCGGTCCTTCTTATATGTTTCTTGCATCTTCTCTGTTCTATTTCCAAGATTTTGGATCATCTTTACTATCATTATTCTGAATTATTTTTCAGGTAGACTGCCTATTTCCTCTTCATTTGTTTGGTCTGGTGGGTTTTTACCTTGCTCCTTCTTCTGCTGTGTGTTTTTCTGTCTTTTAATTTTGCTTATCTTACTGTGTTTGGGGTCTCCTTTTTGCAGGCTCCAGGTTCATAGTTCCCATTGTTTTTGGTGTCTGTCCCCAGTGGCTAAAGTTGGTTCAGTGGGTTGTGTAGGCTTCCTGGTGGAGGGGACTAGTGCCTGTGTTCTGGTGGATGAAGCTGGATCTTGTCTTTCAGGTGGGCAGGTCCACATCTTGTGGTGTGTTTGGTGGTGTCTGTGGACTTATTATGATTTTAGGCAGCCTCTCTGCTAATGGATGGGTCTGTGTTCCTGTCTTGCTAGTTGTTTGGCATAGGGTGTCCAGCAGTCTAGCTTGCTGGTCATTGAGTGAAACTGGGTCTTGGTGTTGAGATGGAGATCTCTGGGAGATTTTCACCATTTTATATTACATGGAGCTGGAAGGTCTCTTGTGGACCAGTGTCCTGAAGTTGGCTCTCCCACCTCAGAGGCACAGCACTGACTCCTGGGTGGAACACCAAGAGCCTTTTATCTGTATGGCTCAGAATAAAAGGGAGAAAATATATAAAGAAAGAAAGAAAGAAAGAAAAAGGATAAAATAAAGCAAGATAAAATTAAAGAAAGTTGTTAAAAGAAAAAATATATATAATTATTAAGAAAAAAATTTTAAAATTTAAAAAAAAAATGCACGGACAAAACCCTAGGATAAATGGTGAAACCAGTGCTATACAAAATTTCACACTGAAACATACACATACACACTCACAAAAAGAGGAAAAGGGAAAAACAATAATATATTTTGCTCCCAAAGTCCACCTCCTCAATTTGGGATGATTCGTTGTCTATTCAGATATTCCACAGTTGCAGGGTACATCAAGTTGATTGTATAGCTTTAATCTACTGCTTCTGAGGCTGCTGGAAGAAATTTCCCTGTCTGTTCTTTGTTCGCACAGCTTCCGGGGTTCAGCTTTGGATTTGGCCCCGCCTCTAAGTTTAGGTCTCCTGAGGGCATCTGTTCTTCGCTCAGACAGGACGGGGTTAAAGGAGCAGCTGATTTGGCAGCTCTGGCTCACTCAGGCTGGGAGGAGGGAGTGATATGGAGTGTGGGGCGAGCCTGTAGTGGCAAATTCCAGTGTGAAGTTGCACTAGCCTGATGCGCACTGTGCATTCTCCCGGGATAGTTGTCCCTGGATCACGGGACCCTGGCATTGGTGGGCTATACAGGCTCCCGGGAGGGGAGGTGGGGATAGTGTCCTGTGCTCTCACACAGCCTTCTTGGTGGCTGCAGCAGCAGCCTCAGCCTCCCAGATCCATCTCTGTGTTCCACGCTGATAGCCACAGCTTGCGCCTGTCTCTGGAGCTCCTTTAAGTGGTGCTCTTAATCCCCTCTCCTCGTTCACCAGGAAACAAGAGGGAAGAAAATGTCTCTAGCCTCTTAGGCAGGTCCAGACCTTTTCCTGGACTCCCTCCCAGCTAGCCTCCTTAAGGCTGTGTTCTCACCACCAGTCCTTTCCCTGGAATCTGATGGAAGCCCAAGCCTCAGCTCCCAGTCCCTGACCATCCCAGCGGGTGAGCAGACAAGCCTCTCGGGCGGGTGAGTCCCAGTCAGCACTGATCCTCTGTGCGGGAATATCTCCACTTTGCCCTCCACAACCCTGTGGCTGCGCTCTCCTCCGTGGCTCTGAAGCTTCCCCCTGCACCATCTGCAGTCTCCACATGCGAAGGGGCTTCTAGTGTGTGGAAACCTTTCCTCCTTCACAGCTCCCTCCCACTGGTGCAGGTCCCATCCCTATTTTTTTTACTCTTTTTCTCCTTTTTTCTTTTGTCCTACCCATGTATGTGGGGAGTTTCTTGCCTTTTGGGAAGTCTGTGATCTTCTGCCAGCGTTCAGTGGGTGTTCTATAGGAGCAGTTCCACGTGTAGATGTATTTCTGATGTATTTGTGGGGAGGAAGGTGATCTCTGCATCTTACTCTTCCACCATCTTCCTAAATCCACCATTTTCTTAATTGTTTTGCATTTGTTTTTGTAGGGCTTTTCCTTCCTTGTGTATTCCGCCTAGAGAAGTTACATAAGCATATGTTTTAAAGCTGGTTTTGTGGTGCTGAATTCTCTTAACTTTTGCTTGTCTGTAATTGTTTAATTTCTTTGTGAATCTGAATGGGATCCTTACTGGATAGAGTAATCTGGGTTGTGGATTTTTCCCTTTCATCACTTTAATCATATCATGCCTCTCCCTTCTGCCTTGCAGAGTTTCTGCTGAAAGATCATCTGTTAACCTTTTGAGGATTCCCTCGTATGTTATTTGTTCCTTTTCATTTGCTGCTGTTAATATATTTTCTTTGTATTTAAATTTTGATAGTTTGATTACTATGTGTCTTCACATGTTTCTCCTTAGGTTTATCCTCTATGAGACTCTGTGCACTTCCTGGACTTGAATGTCTATTTCCTTTCCCATGTTAGGGAAGTTTTCAACTATAATCTCTTCAAATATTTCCTCAGACCATTTCTTTTTCTCTTAATCTTCTGGGATCCCTATAATTCGACTGTTGGTGTGTTTAATGTCCCAGAAGTCTCGGACTGTCCTCAATTCTTTTCATTCTTTTTTCTTTATTCTGCTCTGTGACAGCTATTTCCAATATTCTGTCTTCCAGGTCACTTATCCGTTCTTCTGCCTCAGTTATTCTGTTATTCATTCCTTCTAGAATGTTTTTAATTTCAATTATTTTGTTGTTCATCATTGTTTTTTTGCTCTTTAGTTCTTCTAGGTTCTTGTTAAACATTTCTTGTATTTTCACCATTCTATTTCCGAGATTTTGGATCGTGTTTACTATCATTACTCTGAATTATTTTTCAGATAGACTGCCTATTTCCTCTTCATTTGTTTGGTCTGGTTGGTTTATACCTTGCTTCTTCATCTGCTGCATAATTTTCTGTCTTCTCATTTTGTTGAACTTACTGTGTTTGGGGTCTCCTTTTTGCAGGTTACAGGTTCATAGTTCCTCTTATTTCTGGTGTCTGCCCCCAGTGGGTAAGGCTGGTTCTGTGCCTTGTGCAAGTGTCCTGATGGGGGAGACTGGTGCCTGTGTTCTGCTTAGTGGGGCTGGATATTATCCCTCTGGTGGGCAGGGCTGCATCCGGTGGCGGGTTTTCCAGTGTCTGTGAACTTAGTAAGACTTTGAGCAGCCTCTCAGCTAATGTGTGGGGTTGTGTTCCTGTCTTGCTAGTTGTTTGGCATGGGGCGTCCAGCACTGAAGCTTGCTCGCCATTGTTGGAGCTGGTTCTTAGTGTTGAGAAGATCTCTGGGACATCTCTCGCCGATTGATATTATATGGGGCCAGGAGGTCTTTGGTTGTCCACCATCCTGGATTCAGCTCTCCCACCTCGAAGGCTCATGTCTGACACCTGGCCAGAGCACCGACACTGCCAGCCACACAGCACAGGAAAAAATGGAAGAAAAAGAAAAAAAAAAACAAACAGAGGGAACCCCAAAACAAATGGTAAAAGCAAAACTAAACAGACAAAATCACACAAAGAAACATACATGCACACATTCAGAAAAGGAAAGAAAACAAGTATTGACAGAGCGCCAAAAAATTGTAAAAGCAAAAGTAAACAAAATCACACAAAGAAACACACACACACACACATTCACAAAAAGAAAAAAAGGAAGAGAGCAACCAAACCAATAAACCAACACACAAATGAAAACAAACACTAAAAACTAAACTAAGGTAAACATAAAATCAAAAACAAATCAAATGCAGAAAGCAAACCCCAAGTCAACAGTTGCCCCCAAAATCCCTTGCCTCAATTTTGGGAACTCTTTTTTTCTATTCAGGTATTCCACAGATGCAGGGTTTACCAAGCCATTTGCAGGGATTTAATCCACTGCTTCTGAGGCTGCAGGGAGAGACTTCCATTTCTGTTCTTTGTTCTCACAGCTCCTGGGGTTCAGCCTTGGTTTTGGCCCTGCCTCTGTGTGTAGACTACCCTCATGCATCTTTTCCCCACCCAGGCAGGAGGGGGTTAAAGCAGTGTCTGGTTAGCACTCTGTTGCTCACTCACGCTGCAGAGAAGGAGGGGTAAGGTAGTCATAATTAGAATGCGGGGAGTGCCTGTGGTGGCATAGGCTGGTGTGTAATTGCAACCTGAGGTGCACCATGTGTTCTCCCAGGGAAGTTGGCCTTGGATCCCGGGACCCTGGCAGTGGCATGCTGCACAGGCCCCCAGGATGGTGTGGGTAGTGACCTGAACTTGCACATAGGATCCTTAGTGGCAGTGGCATCAGTGGTAGTGGCCTGTGCTTGCCTCTGTGATTTGAGATGATAACTGCAGCTTGTGCCCGTCTCTGAAGCTCACATAGGTGGCTCTCTGTCGTCTGTGACACACAGAGCAGGAAGCCCCTCTCCTTGCACACCCCAAAACATTGGTCTCTTGACTCTCCGGTAGGTTCAGACTTTTTCCAGACTCCTTCCTGACTAAGTGTGGCACACTAGCCCCCTTTAAGCTGTCTTCATGCAGCCAACTCCGGTCCTCTCCCTGGGGTCTGCCATCTGAAGCCTGAGCCTCAGCTCCCAGCCCCCACCCATCCCAGCAGGTGAGCAGATAATCTTCTCATGCTGGTGAGTGCTGGTCATCACCCATCCTCTGTGCAGGAATCTCTCCACTTTGCCCTCTGCACCCTGTTGCTGTGCTCTTCTCTGTGGCTTCAAAGCTTCCCCCACACCACCCCCGTCTCCGCCTGCGAAGGGGCTTCCTAGTGTGTGGAAACCTTTCCTCCTTCACAGCTTCCTCACACTGGTGCAGGTCCCGTCCCTATTCTTTTGTCTCTGTTTTTTCTTTTTTCTTTTTCCCTACCCAGGTAGGTGGGGAGTTTTTTGCCTTTTGGGAAGCCTGAGGTCTTCTGTCAGCATTCAGCAGGTGTTCTGTAGGAGTTGTTCCACATGTAGATGTAATTCTGATGTAGTTGTGGGGAGGAAGGTGATCTCCATATCCTACTCCTCCAGCATCTTGAAGGTCTTGATCTAATTTTTTTTTTTATCTTGTTTGGCTGCTCTGGCTAAGACTTCCAGTACTATGGTAAATAGGAGTGGTGATAGTGGGCACCTTGTATTAGAGGAAAAGCTTTCAATATTTCACCACTCAGTATGATGATGTCTCTGGACCTTGGTCTTGGCAATGATTATTTTGTAGATGACACCAAAAGCACAAGTAACCAAAGCAAAAATAAATAAGTGGAACTATATAAAACTAAGAAGCCTCTGCACAGCAAAGGAAACAATCAACATAATGAAAATACAACCTACAGAAGGGAGAAACTATTTGCAAATCATGTATATAATAAAGGGGTTAATATCCAGAATATATAAAGAACTCATACAACTCCATCACAAAAAACAAACAACTGATTTAAAAAATGGACAGAGGACCTGAAGAAACATTTTTCCAAAGATAACATACAAATGGCCAACAAGTACATGAAAAGGTGCTCCATATCATGAATCATCAGGGAAATGAAAATCAAAGCGACAATGACATATCACCTCACACCTGCTAAAATGGCTATCATCAAATAGACAAGCAGTAACAAGTATTGGTGAGAATATGAAAGATAGAATGCTTGTGCACTGTTGGTGGGAATGTAAATTTGTACACCAACTATGGCAAAGAGTATGGAGGTTCCTCAGAAAATTAAAAATAAGACTACCATATGATCCAGCAATCCCACTTCTGGGTATATAGCTAAAGGAATTGTAGTCAGGATCTCAAAGTGATATCTGCACTGTCATGTTCATTGCAGCTTTATTCACAATAGTTAAGATATAGGTGGAGTATCATGCTCAGTCTAGATAGATTGATGAAAACAAAGGGTTTCAGAGTTTTGTTTTTGGAAATTGCAGCACACTTTGCCATGTTCCATTTTTAGTCAAGACCACTACAATTAGATGTAGATAATTCATGTACCCTGCCCCTTATTTTCTAGTATGTCTTGCTACTAGCTTTGTCATCCTCAATAGGTGTGTGCCATGCATTTCCTTCATCTGGCCTGATGGCTTACAGTATATACCTATGCTTATATCATATCTACCCTCTATCCTGTTGCCTTCATTCAGCTGATATCTGTGAATCTTCAATCTTCAGGTGCATAGATTTGTATGCAGTTTCCAATCCAAGCTTTGAAATATTCATATATCTTACATTCCTTTAAGTTTCTCTATCACTCTACCTTAAATAAGGCCCAAGATATCTTTCACACTATGTTGATGTTCCTCAGAGAAAAAATACAGAAGGCATAGTGTGAGATGATAAACAGGGACGAAAGAACAGGATGAATGAAAACAGGATGAATAGGAAATTTTTTCCCAAATAATGTGAAAAATAATCTTCCCTAACATTTAGTCATTCCTGTTTTTGTATTGTTATGCTATTTTTGTCTGGGTCTTGTGAGTGGATGCTCAGGATGTCATTTTAAATTAGCATCATCATCACAATAAGAGCAGCTGTCCAGAATTCATATTTAAATAGGATTTTTAAAAAACTCTTTCTAAATAGATGTTCTGAGCACTGCACTGACAACAAAAATCTATGTGCATGAATGTGCAGTGTTTTTCCCTTTTGGTTTCTATATTTCCAAATGTTTATATTGTTTTTTAGGTTCAATATAGTTTTATGCAATGGATTGCTTCAAACACACACACACACACACACACATACACAAATATACACATATGCACACTCTTCTTCTCAGCATACTCTACCTCAGCATGGAACAGATATAAAAATAATGAAAGCAACATTTTGTTGTATCACTTAAAATGTAGGGGGAGTTTCAAGATGGCAGAAGAGTAAGACGTGGAGATCACAGTCCTCCACAAAATTACATCAGAAATACAACTACATGTGAAACAACACCTACAGAACACCTACTGAACGCTGGCAGAAGACCTCAGACCTCCCCAAAAGCAAGAAACTCCCCATGTACATAGGTAGGGCAAAAGAGAAAAGAAAAAACAGAGACAAAAGAATAGGGTTGAGACCTGCACCAGTGTGAGGGAGCTGTGAAGGAGGAAAGGTTTCCACACACTAGGAAGACCCTTCACAGGTGGAGACTGTGGGTAGCAGAGGGGGGAAGCTTCAGAGGCATGGAGGAGAGTGCAGCAACAGTGGTGAGGAGGGCAAAGCGGAGAGATTCTCACACAGAGAATCGGTGGCGACCAGCACTCACCAGCCCGAGAGGTTTGTCTGCTCATCCACTGGGACGGGTGGGGGCTGGGAGCTGAGGCTCGGGATTCAGAGGTCAGATCCCAGGGAGAAGACTGGCGTTGGCTGCGTAAACACAGCCTGAAGGGGACTAGTGTACAACAGCTAGCTGGGAGGGAGTCTGGGAAAAAGTCTGGAACTGCTGAAGAGGCAAGAGACATTTTCTTGCCTCTTTGTTTCCTGTTGAGCAAGGAGAAAGGATTAAGAGCGTCATTTAAAGGATCTCTAGAGATCGGCGTGAGCTGCAGCGATCAGCACAGACCACAGAGACAGGCATGAGACACTAAGACTGCCACTGAAGCCACCAAGAAGCCTGTGTGCAAGCACAGGTCACTATCCACACCTCCCCTCCTGGGAGCCTGGGCATACCAGCACCGCCAGGGTCCCGTGATCCAGGGACAACTTCCCAAGGAGAACACAAGGCAAGCCTCAGGCTGTTGCAAAGTCACGCTGACCTCTGCCTCTGCAGGCTAGCCCCACATTCCATACCCCTCCCTACCCCACGCCCCTAGCTTCAGTGAGCCAGAGCCCCGGAATCAGCTGCTCCTTTAACCCCGTCCTTTCTGGGCGGGAACAGACACCCTCAGGCGACCTACATGCAGAGGTGGGGCCAAATCCAAAGCTGAGTCCCAGGAGCTGTGTGAAAAAGGAAGAGAAAGAGAAATTTCTCCCAGCAGCCTCAGGAGCAGTGGGATAAATCTCCACAATCAACTTGATGTACCATACATCTGTGGAATACCTGAATAGACAATGAATCATCCCAAATTGAGGAGGTGGACTTAGGGAGCAAGACATTGATACTTTTTTCCCTTTTTCTCTTTTTAAGAGTGTGTATGTATATGTTTCTGTGTGTGATTTTGTCTGTATAGATTTGATTTTACCATTTGTCCTAGGGTGTTCTCTATACGTTTTTGGTTTTGTTTTTGTTTTTTGTGGTATGCAGGCCTCTCACTGTTGTGGCCTCTCCCATTGCGGAGCACAGGCTCCGGACGCACAGACTCAGCGGCCATGGCTCACGGGCCCAGCCGCTCCGCGGCATGTGGGATCTTCCTGGACCGGGGCACGAACCTGTGTCCCCTGCATCAGCAGGTGGACTCTCAACCACTGCACCACCAGGGAAGCCCTTGTTTCTTTTTTTTTGTATAGTTTTTAGCACTTGTTATCATTGGTGGATGTGTTTTGTGGTTTGGTTGCTATCTTCTTTCTATTTTTTTATTACTTAAAATTTTTTTTAAATTATTATTATTTTATTTTAATTATCTTATTTTATCTTCTTCTTTATTTCTTTCTTTTTTTTCCCATTTTTATTCTGAGTCATGTGGATGACAACCTCTTGGTGCTCCAGCCAGGCATCAGGGCTGTGCCTCTGAGGTGGGGGAGCCAAGTTCAGGACATTGGTCCACAAGAAACCTCCCAGTTCCACATAATATGAAACAGCAAAAACCTCCCAGAGATCTCCATCTCAATACCAAGAACAAGCTCCACTCAACGACCAGCAAGCCACAGTGCTTGGACAACCTATGCCAAACAACTAGCAAGAGAGGAACACAAAACCACCCATTAAAAGAGAGGATGCCTAAAATCATAATAAGGCCACAGACACCCCAAAACACACCACCAGACGTGGACCTGCCCACCTGAAAGACAGGATCCAGCCTCATCCACCAAAACACAGGCACTAGTCCCCTCTACCAGAAAGCCTACAAAACCCACTGAAACAACCTTAGCCACTGAGGGCAGACAACAAAAACAATGGGAACTATGAACCTGAAGCCTGTGAACAGGAGACCCCAAACACAGTAAGTTAAGCAAAAATGAGAAGACAGAGAAACACACAGCAGAGAAAGGAGCAAGGTAAAAACACAACAGGCTTAGCAAAGGAAGAGGAAATAGGCAGTCTACAAGAAAAACAATTCAGAACAATGATAGAAATATTATTGAAAATCTTGAAAAGAGAATGGAGAAAATACAAGAAACGTTTAACAAGGACCAAGAAGAACTAAAGAGCAAACAAACAGTGATGAACAACAAAATAAATTAAATTAAGAAATCTCTAGAAGGGATCAATGGCAGAATAACTGAGGCAGAAGAACGGATAAGTGACCTGGAAAATAAAATAGTGGAAATAACTACTGCAGAGCAGAATAAAGAAAAAAGAATGAAAAGAAGTGAGGACAGTCTCAGAGACTTCTGGGACAACATTAAATGCAGCAACATTCGAATTATAGGGGTCCAAGAAGAAGAAGAGAAAAAGAAAGAGACTGACAAAATATTTGAAGGGATTAGAGTTGAAAACTTCCCTAATATGGGAAAGGAAATAGCTAATCAAGTGCAGGAAAGACAGAGAGTACCATACAGGATAAATCCAAGGAGAAACACGCCAAGACACATATTAATTAAACTACCAAATATTCAATACAAAGAAAATATATTAAAAGGAGCAATGGAAAACCAACAAAGAGCATACAAGGGAATCCCTATAAGGTTAACAGCTGATCTTTCAGCAGAAACTTTGCAAGCCAGAAGGGACTGGCAGGATATATTTAAAGTGATGAAGGGGAAAAACCTACAACCAAGATTACTCTACCCAGAGAGAACCTCATTCAGATTTGACAGAGAAATTAAAAACTTTACATACAAGCAAAAGCTAAGAGAATACAGCACCACCAAAAGAGCTTTACAACAAATGCTAAAGGAACTTCTCCAGGTGGGAAACACAAGAGAAGTAAAATACGTACAATAACAAATCCAGAACAATTAAGAAAATGGTAATAGGAACATACATATCGATAACTACCTTAAATGTAAATGGATTAAATGCTCCAACCAAAAGACATAGAATGGGCGATTGGACATAAAAACAAGACCTGCAGAAATTCTGTCTAGAAGAGACCCACTTCAGACCTAGGGACACATACAGAATGATAGTGAGGGGATAGAATAAGATATTCCATGCAAATGGAAATCAAAAGAAAGCTGGAGTAGCAAGTCTCATATCAGACAAAATAGACTTTAAAACAAAGACTATTACAAGCAACAAAGAGGGACACTACATAATGATCAAGGGATCAATCCAAGAAGAGGATATAACAATTGTAAACATTTATACACCCAATATAGGAGTGCCTCAGTACATAAAACACAAACTAACAGCCATAAAAGGGAAAATCGACAGTAACACAATCAGAGTAGGGGACCTAAACACCACACTTTCAACAATGGACAGTAGATGAGCCTAAATGAAAATAAATAAGGAAACACAAGCTTTAAGTGATACATTAAACAAGATGGAATTACTTGGTATTTATTGGACATTCCATCTAAAAACAACAGAATACACTGTTTTCTCAAGTGCTCATGGAACATTCTCCAGGATAAATCATAACTTGGGTCACAAACCAAGCCTTGGTAAATTTAGCAAAACTGAAATAGTGTCAAGCATCTTTTCAGACCACAACGCTATGACACTGGATATCAATTACAGGAAAAAATCTGTAAAAAATACAAACACATGGAGACTAGACAATACACTACTTAATAACGAAGTGATCACTGAAGAAATCAAAGAGGAAATGAAAAAAAAGCTAGAAAGTAATAACAATGAAAACACGATGACCCAAAACCTATGGGATGTAGCAAAAACAGTTCTAAGAGGGAAGTTTACAGCAATAAAATCCTACCTCAAGAAAGAAGAAACATCTCAAATGAACAACCTAAACTTACAACTAAAGCAATTAGAAAAAGAACAACAACAACAACAAAAAGTTAGCAGAAGGAAAGAAATCATAAAGATCAGATCAGAAATAAATGAAAAATAAATGAAGGAAACTATAGCAAAAGTCAATAAAACTAAAAGCTGGTTCTTTGAGAAGAAAAACAAAATTGATAAACGATTACCCAGATTCATCAAGACAAAAAGGGTGAACCCTCAAATCAATAGAATTAGAAATGAAAAAGGAGAAGTAACAACTGACACTGCAGAAACACAAAGTATCTTGAGAGATTACTACAAGCAACTCTATGCCAATAAAATGGACAACCTGGAAGAAATGGACATATTCTTAGAAAGGCACAACCTTCCGAGACTGAAACAGGAAGAAATAGAAAATATGAACAGACCAATCACAAACACTGAAATTGAAATTGTGATTAAAAATCATCCCACAAAAGCCCAGGGCCAGACTCCTTCACAGGTGAATTCTATCAAACATTTAGAGAAGAGATAACACCTATCCTTCTCAAACTCTTCCAAAATACAGCAGAGGGTGGAACACCCCCAAACTCCTTCTTTGGTCCCACCATCACCCTGATAACAAAACCAGACAAAGATGTCATAAAGAAAGAAAACTGCATGCCAATATCACTGATGAACATAGATGCAAATTCCTCAAAAAAATCCTAGCAAACAGAATCCAACAGCACATTAAAAGGATTATATGCCATGATCAATTGTATATTATTCCAGGAATGCAAGGATCCTTCAATAAACTCAAGTCAATCAATGTGATACACCATGTTGACTAAGTGAAGAAGAAATACCATATGATCATCTCAATAGATGCAGAAAAAGCTTTTGACAAAATTCAACACCAATTTATGATTAAAACCCTGCAGAAAGTAGGCATAGAGGGAACCTTCCTCAACATAATAAAGGCCATATATGAAAAACCCACAACCAAAATCGTTCTCAATGGTGAAAAACTGAAACCATTCCACTAAGATGAGGAACAAGACAAGGTTGCCTACTCTCACCACTATTGTTCAACATTGCATAGGAAGTTTTAATCACAGCAATCAAAGAAAAATAAATAAAATAAATCTAAATTGGAAAAGAAGAAGTAAAACTGTCGCTGATGGCAGATGACATAACACTGTACACAGAGAATCCTAAAGATGCTACCAGAAAACTACTAGAGTTAATCAATGAATTTGGTAAAGTAGCAGGATACAAAATTAATGCACAGAAATCTCTGGCTTTCCTATACACTAGTGATTAAAAATCTGAAAGTGAAATCAAGAAAACACTCCCAGTTACCACTGCAACAAAAAATAAAATATCTAGGAATAAACGTACCTAAGGAGACAAAAGACCTCTATGCAGAAAAGTATAACACACTGATGAAAGAAATTAAAGATGATACAAATAGATGGAGAGATATAACATGTTCGTGGATTGGAAGAATCAATATTGTGAAAATGACTCTACTACCCAAAGCAATCTACAGATTCAATGCAATACCTATCAAATTACCAATGGCATTTTTCTCAGAAATAGAACAAGAAATTTTACAATTTCTATGGAAACACAAAAGACCCCGAATATCCAAAGTAATCCTGATAAAGAAAATTCAGCTGGAGGAATCAGGCTCCCTGACTTCAGACTATACTACAAAGCTACATTAATCAAGACAGTATGGTACTAGCACAAAAACAGAAATATACATCAGTGGAACAGGATAGAAAGCCCAGAGGTAAACCTAGAACATATGGTTACCTTATCTTTGATAAAGGAGGCACAAATATACAATGGAGAAAAGACAGCCTCTTCAATAAGTGGTGCTGTGAAAACTGGACAGCTACATGTAAAAGAATGATGTTAGAACACTCCCTAACATCATACACCAAAATAAACTCAAACTGGATTAAAGATCTAAATGTAAGGCCAGACACTATCAAACTCTTAGAAGAAAACATAGGCAGAACACTCTACGGCATAAATCACAGCAAGATCATTTTTGACCCACCTCCTAGAGAAATGGAAATAAAAACAAAAGTAAACAAATGGGACTTAATGAAACTTAAAAGCTTTTGCACGGCAAATGAAACCATAGACAAGGCCAAAAGACAACCCTCAGAATGGGAGAAAATATTTGCAAATGAAGCAACTGACAAAGGATTAATCTCCAAAATTTACAAGCAGCTCATGCAGCTCAATAGCAAAAAAACAAACAGCTCAATCCAAAAATGGGCAGAAGACCTAAATAGACATTTCTCCAAAGAAGATATACAGATTGCCAACAAACACATGAAAAAATGCTGAACATCATTAATCATTAGAGAAATGCAAATGAAAACCACAATGAGATATCATGTCACATCAGTCAGAATAGCCATCATCAAAAAATCTACAGACAATAAATGCTGGAGAGGGTGTGGAGAAAAGGGGACCCTCTTGCACTGTTGGTGGGAATGTAAATTGATACGGCCACTATGGAGAACAGTATGGATGTTCTTTCAAAAACTAAGAATGGAACTACCATACGACCCAGCAATCCCACTACTGAGCATATACCCTGAGAAAACCATAATTCAAAAAGACTCATGTACCACAATGTTCATTGCAGCTCTATTTACAATAGACAGGACTTGGAAGCAACCTAATTGCCCATCAACAGATGAATGGATAAAGAAGATGTGGCACATATATATCATGGAATATTACTCAGCCATAAAAAGAAACAAAGTTGAGTTTTTAGTAGTTAGGTGGATGGACCTAGAGTCTGTCATACAGAGTGAAGTATGTCAGAATGAGAAAAAGAATACCATATGCTAACACATATATATGGAATCTAAAAAACAATTAAAAAATGGTCATGAGGAACCTAGGGGCAAGACGGGAATAAAGATGCAGACCTACTAGAGAATGAACTTGAGGACGTGGGCAGTGGGAACGGTAAGCTGGGACAAAGTGAGAGTGGCCTGGACATATATACACTACCTAATGTAAAATGGATAGCTAGTGGGAAGTAGCTGCATAGCACAGGGAGATCAGCTCGGTGCTTTGTGACCACCTAGAGGGATGGGATAGGGAGGGTGGGAGTGAGGATTACACAAGAGGGAAGATATATTGGGATAGATGTATATTTGTAGCTGACTCACTTTTTTATAAAGCAGAAAATAACACACCATTGTAAAGCAATTATACTCCAATAAAAATGTTAAAATAAGAATAAATAACTTATATTTGAAATAATCTTCAATATTTAAAGTATTGAATAAAAAATAAAAAGTAAAATAAAATGTAGTATTTATCATGCCAAAACCCCAGTGCCATAATATTCTGAGAAGTATGAACCAGTGTTTAAGAGCACAGACTTTGTTGTTAAGCAGACATGAAATCAAATCCCAGTTCATATTTGTTAGCTCTATGACCTTAGGAAAATCACTGAACTTCTCTGAGTTCAATTTCTTAATAGATAAAATGGAGATATGTTAATTATTTATTTCTTTGTAACAAAGCATTGCAAAGTTTTGTTGCTTAAAACAACAATTGTTACAACTCTAAATGAGCTAATCTACAAATTAGAGTACAACTCTGTGGGCTGGCAATTTAGATTGGGCTGTGCTGACTAGGTCTTCTGGTTCTAATTGGACTTTCTTATGCATACATAGTCAGCTACAAGTTAGCTAGGAGGCTGTTTTTCTGGAGTTTGGCTAGTGTGAGCTCATTCTCTTCCATGTGGCCTCTCATCTTCCAGCAAGTTAGACCAGTCTTAATCACAAAGAAGTGGCAAAATTCACAGAGAGAGAGAGAGAGAAAGCAAGAGACTTGGACTCTGAATTGGCACAATATCACTTTTAGCATGTTTTATTAACCAAATCAGCTAACAAGGAAAATTCATATTTAAAGAGTGAGAACAGGATCAGATCAAGATGGCAGAGGAGTAGGAGGTGGAGCTCACCTTCTTCCACAAATATGTCAAAATACAACTATATGTGGAATGATTCTCACAGAACATCTACTGAACACTGGCAGAAGACTTCAGACTTCCAAAAGGGAAAGAAAATTTCCACATAATTGGGTAAGGCAAAGAAAAATGAAGAGAGGAGAGAGAGAGAGAGAAAGAGAGAGAGAGAGAAAGGAATTGGGACGGCACCTGAACCCCTGGGAGGGAGATGTGAAAGAGGAAATGTTTCCACATAGTGAGAAGTCCCCTTGCTGTCACACTGGCAGGGAGGTTCGCCGGGACAGAGGGGGAGCTTCAGAGCCTCAGAGGAGAGGAACCAACTGGTTTGTGGAGAGCAAAGAAGAGAGAGACCTGTACAGATAGTCAGAGCTGGCCAGCACTTCTCAGCCTGAGATGCTCAACTGCTAGTGTGGGCAGGGGTTGAGTGCTGAGGCTTGGGCTTCAGAGGTTAGACCCTGGGGTGAGGACTGGGCTTGGCTGTGTGGAGACACCCTTGAGGGGGCTAGGGTGTGGTGTGTCACAACCAAGGGAGTATGGGAATAAGCCTGGGCCTGCCAGAGAGGTAAGGCAACATTGTTGGGGGGTCACATTAGGAGAGGGGTTGATCCACCATAGAAGCTTCTTTGTGCACACTCTCAGGCAGCAGGGAACCACCCACACGAGCTCTGGAGGCAGATGTGAGCTGTCACTCTCATCTTGGACTCCAGAGTTGGGTACAGACTACTGACACTGCCTAGGGTCCCATGAGTGCACAGGTCACTGCCACCACCTCCCTGGGAGAACACACAGCCTGCCACTGCTGCCTCCTAGGGTCTTGCAACCAGGATCCAACTGCTGCCGCTACCTACCTGGGAGCATGTGTGGGTTGTGCAATTGCACATCCTCTATCAAGGGGATAATGACCAGTACACACTGAGGAAAGAGATGTCAAGCATCCAAAGCAAAATCAGTCTCACACCAAAAAAATATTAAACCCACACAAGCTATACAGAGATGCTCCTGCATATAAAAAGTTCTCCAAGACTACAGTAGATAATTGTTTCTCCTAAACTCACAGAGCAAGAGAAATATAAACAAAATGAAGAAGCAGAGGAACCACTCCCAGTTAAAAGACAAATAAAATTCCCCTGAGGGAACAAACAATGTAAAAGACCTTTTCAGTCTAATAGAAACTAAGTTCAAAAAGGAGGTAATGAGGGGCTTCCCTGGTGGTGCAGTGGTTGAGAGTCTGCCTGCTAATGCAAGGGACACGTGTTTGAGCCCTGGTCTGGGGGGATCCCACATGCCGCAGAGCAACTAGGCCCATGAGCCACAACTACTGAGCCTGCGCATCTGCAGCCTGTGCTCCGCAACAAGAGAGGCCGTGATAGTGAGAGGTCCACACACCGCTATGAAGGGTGGCCCCCACTTGCCACAACTAGAGAAAGCCCTCGCACAGAAACGAAGACCCAACACAGCGAAAATAAATTAATTAATTAAAAACAAAAGTACCAATGCCACCAAAAAGAAAAAAAAAAGAGGTAATGAAAATACTGAAGGAATTAAGAAAGGTTATCAACAGAAATGCAGATTACTATAAAAAGGTAATGGAAACTATAAGGAGAAGCCAAGAAAACTTAGAAAATTCATTTGCCAAGATGAAAGCTGAGCTAAAGTCAATGAAGAGCAGAATGAATAATGCAGAAGAAAGAAAAGTGATCTGGAAAATAGAATAATGGAACTTACCCAATCAAAACAGCAGACAGAAAGCCAAATGGAAAAAAAAAAGAAAACAAAATAAAAGACCTATAGGTTAATATAAAGCATACCAATCTATGCAAAATAGGGATTCCAGAAGGAGAAGAAAGAGAAAATGATTGAAAATGTATTTGAAGAAATTATGGCTGAAAACTTCCAAAATCTAAAGAACGAAACAGATATCCACATACAGGAAGCACAGAGGGTCCCAAACAAGACAGGTGAAAACTAAAATAATACAGCAATATTAAACCTACCCTAAAAAAAATATTGAAAAGTCTTCTCTAAATAGAAAAGAAGGATTTCCTGGTGGTGCAGTGGTTAAGAATCCACCTGCCAATGCAGGTAACACAGGTTTGAGCCCTTGTCCAGGAAGTTCCCACATGCCATAGAGCAACTAAGCCCATGCTCCATAACTACTGAGCCAGCGCTCTAGGGCCCATGAGCCACAACTACTGAGCCTGCATGCCACAGCTACTGAAACCCACGTGCCTACAGCCCATGCTCCACAACAAGAGAAGCCACCACAATGAGAAGTCCGTACACCATAACAAAGAGTAGCCCCTGCTTGCCACAAGGAGAGAAAGCCCCCACATAACAATGAAGACCCAATGCAGCTAAAAGTAAATAAATAAATAAATGTATGAAATAAAATAAATAAATAAATAGAAATGAAGCAAGAAGTTATAGGAAGGAGGAATCATAATTTGAAAGTAAATTACTTAAATTAGCCAGTACACAAATCAAAAAGTTAAAAAAAAACTATTTGTGAAAGCAATGATAAACACAAGGAATAGCAAAAGGATAAACATGAAGATGTAAAAAGGGACATCATAATCATGAAATGTGGGAAGGAGAGTAAGAAAATGCAGATTCTTCTTTTTTTTTAAGAATTTTTTGAGGCTTTATGACTATCAGGCTAAAGCAAGCAGATATAGGAAGGGGTTAACATACTTGAAAAACAGGACAACCACAAATCCAAAACATACAATAGATTCAAAAGAAAACAAAAAGAAGAGAACACAAGCATGAAATAAAAGGAAATAATCAAACCACAAAAAGAATAGCAAAAAGAAAAGGAAAGGAACAAAGAAGAAACAAAGAATCGACTGGAAAACAAGGTTTAAAATGACAATAAGTACATATCTATCAGTAATTACCTTAAATGTCAATGGACTAAATGCTCCAATCAAAAGACATAGAGTGGCAGACTGGATAAAAAACAAGACCTTACAATTTGCTGCTTACAAGAGACCCACCTTAGGGCAAAGGACACACATAGATTGAAAATGAGGGGATGGAAAATGATATTTTATGTAAATGGGATTGACAAGAAAGCAGGAGTTGCAATACTCAGATGAAATAGAAACAAAAGCCATAAAGAAAGATAAAGAAGGACATTATATAATGATAAAAGGATCAATGCAAGAAGAGGATTTTACACACGTCAATGCATATGCACCTAATATAGGAGCACCCAAATACATAAAACAAGTACTAACAGACATAAAGGGAGAAATTAATGGGAATACAATAATAGTAGGTGACTTTAACACCACATTAACATCAATGGACAGATCTTCTAGACAGAGAATCAATAAGGCATCGGAGATCCTAAATGATACAACAGAACAGTTAGATTTAATTGATATTTTCAGGACATCATGTCAAAATAAAAAAAACAGAATCCATATTCTTTTCAAGTGCACATTGAACATTCTCTAATATTGACCATATCCTAGGGCACAAAACCAACCTCAGCAAATTTAAGAGCATAGACATTATTTCAAGCATCTTCTCTGATCACAATGGCATGAAACTAGAAATCAAACACAGGAAAAGAAATGGAAAAAAAATTACATGGACACTAAACAGCATGCTACTAAAAAAACAATGGACCAATGTGGAAATCAAAAAGGAAATTAAAAAAATACCTTGAGAAAAATGACAGTGAAAATACAATAGTACAAAATCTATGGTATGCAGCAAAAGAAATTCTTATAGGGAAGGTCATAATGATACAGGCCTTCCTCAAAAAAACAAGAAAAAAAATCTCAATTAAAGGACCTAAGCTACCACCTAAAAGAATTAGAAAAAGAAGAACAAACAAAACATAAGTCAGCAGAAGGAAGGAAACAATAAAGATCAGGGAGGAATAAATAAAATAAAGATTAAAAAAATAGAAAAAATCAATAACACCCAGAGCTGGTTCTTTGAAAGGGTAAATGAAATTGATAAACCTCTGGCCAGGCTCACCAAGAAGAAAAGAGAAAGAACCCAAATAAAAAAAAAAGTAATGAAAAAGGAGAAATCTCAACTGGTATCACAAAAATACCAAAAA
The DNA here is from genome assembly GCF_059928025.1 of Delphinapterus leucas. Classification (NCBI taxonomy): domain Eukaryota; kingdom Metazoa; phylum Chordata; class Mammalia; order Artiodactyla; family Monodontidae; genus Delphinapterus; species Delphinapterus leucas. Next base: position 46,945,146 of record NC_143150.1, on the reverse strand, counting down.
CCATAAAAGAATACTATGAACAATTATATGCCAACGAATTTGACAACCTAGAAGAAATGGACAACTGTCTAGAAACATACAGCCCACCAAAATTTAATCAAGAAGATGTAGATAATCTGAATAGACTGATCACTAGAAGTGAAATAGTATCTGTAATAATAAAAAAAAACTCCCTAAAAACAAAACTCCAGGACCAGATGACTTAAAAGGCAAATTCTACCAAACATACAAATAACTTATACTGATTCGTCTCAAACTCTTCCAAAAGACTGAAGAGGAGGGAACACTCCTAAAGATATTCTATGAAGCCACCATCATCCTGATACCAAAACCAAAGATACCACCAAAAAAGAAAATTACAGACTAATATTTTTGATGAATATAGATGCAAAAATTCTTACAAAATATTAGCAAAACAAATCCAAAAACACATAAAAAAAGATCATACATCATGACCAAGTGGGATTCATCCCAAGTTCACAAGGATGGTTCAACATACACAAATCAATGTAATACACCACATTAACAAAAGAAAAGTCAAAAACAACATGATCATCTCAATAGATGCAGAAAAAGCACTTGACAAAAGTCAACATCCATTCATAAAAATATTCTTACCAAAGTGGGTATAGAGTGAATATATCTCAAAATAGTAAAAGCCATTTATGACAAAACCACAGCCTATATAATACTCAATGGTGAAAAGCTGAAAGTCTTCTTGCTAAAATCTGGAGCAAGACAAGGGTAGCCACTCTCACCATTTCTATTCAACATATTGTTGGAAGTCCTAACCACAGCAATCAGACAAGAAAGTATCAAATTTGGAAGGGAAGTGGTAAAATTGTCACTATATGCAGATGACACTATATATAGAAAACCCTAAGGGCTCCACACAGAAAAACTACTAGATCTAATAAATGAATGCAGCAAAGTAGTAGGATACAAGATTAACATTCAGAAATTGTTTGCATTTCTTTACACTAAAAATGAAATATCAGAAAGAGAATGTAAAAAACAATAACTTTTAAAATTGCACCCCCAAAAAATGAAATACCTAGGAATAAACCTGACCAAGGAGGTGAAAGACTTATACTACACTGGGAACTATAAAACATTAATAAAGGAAATTAAACAGGACTCAAAGAAATGGAAAGATATCCCATACTCTTGGAATGGAAGAATTGATATTATTAAAATGGCAGTACTCACCAAAGAAATCTACAGATTTAATGTGATCCCTATCAAATTACTTATGACAATTTTCACAGAACTAGAACAAATAATTCAAAAATTTATATTGAACCATAAAAGACCCAGAATTGCCAAAGCAATCCTGAGGTAAAAAACAAAACAAAGCAGGAGGCATAACTCTCCCAGACTTCAGACAATACTACAAAGCTACAGTAATCAAAACAATGTGGTATTGGTACAAAAACAGACATATGGATCAATGGAACACAATAGAGAGCCCAGAAATAAACCCACACACCAATGGTCAATTAATCTTCAACCAAGGAGACAAGAATATAGAATGGGAAAAAGACAGCCTCTTCAGCAAGTGGTGCTGGGAAAGTTGGACAGCTGCATGTAAATCAATGAAGCTAGAACACACCATCACACCATGCACACACACACACACAAAACTCAAAATTGCTTAAAGATTTAAACACAAGACATGACACCATAAGACTTCTAGAATAGAGCATAGGCAAAACATTCTCTGATATAAATTGTATGAATGTTTTCTTAGATCAGTCTCCCAAGGCAATAGAAATAAAAATAAACAAACGGGACCAAATCAAACTTACAAGCTTTTTCACAACAAAGAAAACATAAAAACAAAAAAGAAAAGACAACCTATGGAATGGGAGAAAATATTTTCAAATTATGCAACCAACAAGGGCTTATTCTCCAAAATATACAAATAGCTCATACAACTCAACAGCAAAAAACAAACAACCATAATAAAAAATGGGCAGAAGACCTTAATAGACATTTCTCCAAAGAAGACATACAGATGACCAGTAGGCACATGAAAAGATGCTCAACATCCCTAACTATTAGAGAAACGTAAATAAAAACTACAATAAGGTACCACCTAACACTGGTCAGAATGGCCATCATTAAAAAGTCTACAAATAACAAATGCTGGAGAGGGTGTGGAGAAAAGGGAACTCACTACACTGTTGGTGAGAATGTAAGTTGGTGCAGCCATGGTGGAAAACTGTATGGAGGTTCCTCAGAAAACTAAAAATAGAATTACCATATGATCCAGCTATCCCACTCCTGGGCATATACCTGAACTAAACTATAATTGAAAAAGATACATGCACCCCTATGTTCATAGCAGCACTATTTACAGTAGCCAAGACATGGAAGCAACCAAAATTTCCATCAACAGATGAATGGATAAAGAAGATGTGGTACATATATACAATGGAATACTACTCAGCCATCAAAAAGAATGAAATAATACCATTTGCAGCAACATGGTTGCAACTAGAGATTATTATACTAAGTTAAGTAAGTCAGAGAAAGACAAATACCATATGATATCACTTATATGTGGATTCTAAAATATGGCACAAATGAACCTATCCACAAAACAGAAACATACTCACAGACATCAAGATCAGACTTGTGGTTGCCTAGGGGGGTGGGCAGAGGGATGGACTGCGAGTCTGGGGTTCATAGATGGAAACTATTATATATAGAATGGATAAACAACAAGATCCTACTGTATACAGAGGGAACTATATCCGATCTCCTGGGATAAACCATAATGGAAAAGAATATTGAAAAATAATATATAGGTGTATAACTGAGTCACTTTGCTGTACAGCAGAGATTGGCACAACATTGTAAATCCATAACTATACTTCAATTAAAAAAAGAGTGAGGAAACAGACTCCTCCTCTTGATGGGAGGAGCAACAAAATAAATAAGGTGTGGAAATAGGAAGCAGGGAGCAGTTAGGGACATGTTGGCAATCAGTGTACCATAGGTGATAATAAGAATATTTGTATCTTAATATCAATGTGTGGATTAATTAGATAAAACACATGGAGTTCTTAGCATAGTTTCTGACATTAATAAATACTAAGTAAATATTTGTTCTTACTGTTATGCCAGTAAGACACCTTAATCAGAGACATCTATTGTTGCTGGTACAAGAGTTTACATGAAGTCCCTGAAGTATCAACATTCTTTGGGAAATTGGGATTGCAGATACCTATACATGGTCTCTATTTTTAATCTGATTGAGTACATGAAACCTCAAAATGTCTAATCTGCTCCCTTAACAAATTATCCAACTAGTTTTTTGATAGTCTTCAAGTTCTGTCTGGTTAATAGTCACACAGAGATATTATTTGTGGCCCCTGCCATGTTTGTGTATAGGTCAACTGAGAGAATTGGGAATGGGAAGAAAGCCCATTCACTCCCAAGATAGCAAGTACTGGGATGCATTGGACCATGCCCTCTTTCTACAGTTCAGTTATTTTCTAAAGACTAAAATTCTGTCATTTCTAAGTGCCATCCTACCATACTTTCTACAGAGAACACCAACATTTTCAACAACAAATATTTACTGAGGCCAAATGTGTGCAAAATATGGTAACGGGTACTGCCATCCAGACATTAATAAATTTTGTCTAAGAAGTCACACTTTTAAATATGTGCTCCAGAATAATCTACAAACCTTTTAAGCTTTGTCTATTACCTTTGATGATGTCAGATAGTTGTACTAGATAAAAGAATTTTAAAGGTTTTAGAGGTGACTGCTAATCCAAAGGGGAATCCCTGCCTGAAAAATGAATTTGGAAAGACTCACTTATGATGAAAACAAGTTTATAGAAGTGATATTGAGATCATCCCACATAGTTAAGTAGATTTATTGGAGGGGAGAGAACTGGTGCTGCATTCCAATTCTCAAAAACATGCTTTAGCCGATGTAACCAAAATTAGAAGTAATTCACATATTGCTGTCGTCAAGTTATGTCAAAAGGCAGAAAAATATCACTAAGTCCCTGCCTCTCTGTCAGACCCAAACAAATCCCTAGCCTCCACATCATTTTATGCTGCAGCAGTATCTCTTAGGTTAGGAGATACTAAACAGAAAAAAAAAAGTCAAAACATTATTAGCTGCAGCCTAAATGCACCCAAATTCCAATAACATCTTTCCTTACGTTTTTGCTTAAAAATGATAATAGAGAAGGCAGAAAATTATTTCAGGTAATTTAGTCATTCCTTTATTTATCCATTCTTTTATTTATTCAATTGTTCCTTCATTCTGCCATCAAAAATTTGTTGAGTAACTTTTATTTACCTGACTCTATTCTAGGTGCTAAAAATACAAAGATAAATTTAAAAAATGTAATCGCTGCTCAGGCAACTTTGGATCTCCCATATTTAAAGTTATATATGTGTATCTGCCTGTGTCCAATTATTTTACCAGCAATGCATATTTTAATGAAACTCATACTCAACATAGTCTAAACTCCACTAGATACCACTTTTAAAAAACAGTCAATTCCCCTGTGCTGATCTTGAAAAACTGGCATTGACTGTTTTAATGTACATTTCAATTGACAGTATGTAGGGAAGCCTTTGGGGAAATACATAGTCTTAAGTGCTTAGCTGAAAGTTGTCATTATGTCAATAAGAAATCATTATAGTCAAATATTTCTGTCTCATAAATGGCCAAAAGTCTAGGAGTAATTTTACACAAATCTATAGTTTTGTTCAGGAGGAAATTATATATATATATATATATATATATATATATATATATATATACTTGTTAGTTTCATGAAAATTATTATTGAGGAATTTCAAGAGAGAAACTGAAAGGGTCAGCTGCCGCACATTAAACACAACCACTTCCTTCAGTCTTCAAAATGGCTGAGTCCAGGGCTTCCCTGGTGGTGCAGTGGTTGAGAGTCCGCCTGCCAATGCAGGGAACGCGGGTTTGTGCCATGGACCGGGAGGGTCCCACGTGCAGGGGAGCGGCTGGGCCCGTGAGCCATGGCCGTTGAGCCTGCGCATCCGAAGCCTGTTGCTCCGTAACGGGAGAGGCCACAGCAGTGAGAGGCCCACGTACCACAAAAAAAAAAAAAAGGCTGAGTCCACAGTGTTAATATGGTAAGGTTTCTGTGGTAGTAGGGCCGTTGCTCTACCTGGAATATTACATGATGCCAGTCTGTGAATGGCAGCTGAAAGACTCAGTGGGTTAGTTGGGTATTTTTCCTCAATCATTCTCAGGCCCTAAGGGCTTGACTGAATGATTGCATCATTCTAGTAATGAAGTCCCTTGAGGACCTCTATAAGGCAGCATTTTAAGCTTTAATATTTCACTGCTCAAGATGCAGCTGGATTGCTGATGCAGAAAACTGATCTTAGGGTGCTGACCTTCAGGCTTGTTTAGTACAAGAGTAAAGTCATGGAAGGTTAGCAATAATGTCAACATATGTCCTGGATGCAGTCAATTTCTAGTAGGCATTTTTATTTTGACTTTTAACTCCACTGCATTCAAAGAAATGATGTATAAATGATTACCTCAAGGTATATAATAATTTCTCTCCAATATTCACTTGGCAGTGCTAAACAGTTGTTACTTCACTATGGACAATAATATAGCATGCCTCTACTTAAATCCCTGGAAAGGTCTCATTTGCTTATTACTGATGCATGATACTTCCACCTTTACCTGAAATCAAAGTGCAAGATCACAGTTCTCTTAGAATAGTTTTATCTGACATCAATATTTTTCAACCTTCTTCAGAATTGAACTATGGTTGTATAACCTTTTTTAAAATTTATCTAATACCCAAATAGTTCTAGTGGTACTTCTCTGTCTTTCCTCTCACTACTGACTGTTGTAATATCTCATAGGATAATTTTTCTAAAGGACAACTGTTAACAGGCCATTTACCTCCCTAAAGTCTTATTAGCTTTCTCACTGTCCTCTGAATAAACTCAAACTCGTTAACATGGTATACAAGGCCCAGAACATTCTGATTCCTATCTTCAGTGTCTTATTTCAGGCTTCTCTCCACTTTGTTTTCTCCACTCCAGCTACAGTAAACTTCTTATGGTCTTTTGAATATGCCATACTTTTTTCAGTGACATGGACTTTGAACATTTTGTTCTCTTTACTTAGAATATCCATATACTTTTCCTGATTAACTCCTACTCTTTTCATCATTGACATAATTTCTTCAAAGAAATCTTGACCTTAAAATAGATAGTCTTCCTTTTTATATGTTCCCATTAGCCCTAATATTTCTCTTCAAATAAATCTGTGCCCATAGACTCAACTTAAGAAATATGTAAAATGATTTGTTTAATGTCTATTTCTCCACAAGACCTGTTTGGTGAAACAGTTTATCCCCAGTGTCTAGCTAAGTACCTGACATCATATTAACTGGTCTATTTCATATGAATACTAGAGCTCTCCAACAGTAAACCAAGTAGTATTATTATTTTGATCCAACTGGTATAAGCCATACCCTGCTCGCATACCACCACACATCAGCAAATACACATAGCACTGACACTCTGGGAGGGTTCATGCCAAGGAGTATTTCCCAGAACTTCTGCTGTCAGGGTCATTGTCCCCACGGTGAGCCACAGCCACCCCTCAGCTCTGCTGGAGACCCTCCAACACTAGCAGGGGAGGGGATTAAGACCTCTGCTTAAAGGAGCTCCAGAGATGGGCGCGAGCCGCGGCTAACAACACGGACCCAAGAGATGGGCATGAGATGCTAAGGCTGCTGCTGCTACCACCAAGAAGCCTGTGTGCGAGCACAGGTCACTATCCACACCTCCTTACCAGGGAGCCTGTGAAGCCCGCCACTGCCAGGGGCCCGTGATCCAGGGACAACTTCGCCAGGAGAACGCACGGCACGCCTCAGGCTGGTGCAACTTCACACAGGCCTCTGCCGCCGCAGGCTCACACCGCACTCCGTGTCCCTCCCTCCCCCCAGCCTAAGTGAGCCAGAGCCCCCAAATCACCTGCTCCTTTAACCCCGTCCTGTCTGAGTGAAGAACAGATGCCCTCCAACGACCTACACACAGAGGCAGGGCCAAAACAAAAGCTGAGCCCCAGGAGCGGTGCGAACAAAGAAGAGAAAAGAAAATCTCTCCCAGAAGCCTCAGGAGCAGCAGATTAAACCTCCACAATGAACTTGATGTACCCTGCATCTGTGGAATACCTGAATAGACAACGAATCATCCAAAATTGAGGAGGTGGACTTTGAGAGCAAGATTTATTATTTTTTCCCCTTATCATCACTTTGTGAGTGTGTATGTGTACGTTTCTGTGTGAGATTTTGTCTGTATAGCTTTGCTTTCATCATTTGTCCTAGGGTTCTATCCGTCCATTTTTTTTTCTTTTCAAAAAAATTTTTTTCTTAATACTTATTTTTTATTTTAATAACTTTATTTTATTTTATCTTTACTTTTCTTTTCTTTTATCCTCTTTCTTTCTTCCTTTCTAATTTTCTCACTTTTATTCTGAGCCATGTGGATGAAAGACACTTGGTGCTCCAGCCAGGAGTCAGTGCTGTGCCTCTGAGGTGGGAGAGCCAACTACAGGACACTGGTCCACAAGTGACCTCCCAGCTCCATGTAATATCAAATGGCGAAATTCTCCTAGACATCTCCATCTCAACACCAAGTCCCAGCTTCACTCAACGACCAGCAAGCTACAGTGCTGGACACCTTATGCCAAACAACTAGTAAGACAGGAAAACAAACCCAACCATTAGCAGAGAGGTTGCCCAAAATCATAAGTCCACAGACACCCCAAAACACACCACCAGACATGGACATTCCCATCGGAAAGACAAGATCCAGCCACATCCACCAGAACACAGGCACTAGTCCCCTCCACCAGGAAGCCTACACAACCAACTGAAACAAATTTGGCCACTGGGAACAGACACCAAAAACAACGGGAACTACGAACCTGCAGCCTGCAAAAAGAAGACCCCAAACACAGTAAGATAAGCAAAATTAAAAGACAGAAAATCACACAGCAGATGAAGGAGCAAGATAAAAACCCACCAGACCTAACAAATGAAGAGGAAATAGGCAGTCTACCTGAAAAAGAATTCACAATAATAATAGTAAATATGATCCAAAATCTTGGAAATAGAAGAGAGAAACACAAGAAACATATAACAAAGACCTAGAAGAACTAAAGAGGAAACAAGGAATGATGAACAACACAATAAATGAAACTAAAAATACTCTAGAAGGGATCAATAGCAGAATAACTGAGGCAAAAGAACGGATAAGTGACATGGAAGATAAAATAGTGGAAATAACTACTGCAGAGCAGAATAAAGAAAAAAGAATGAAAAGAACTGAGGACAGTCTCAGAGACCACTGGGTCAACATTAAATGCACCATCATTCAAATTATAGGGGTTCCAAAAGAAGAAGAGAAAAAGAAAGGGACTGAGAAAATATTTGAAGAGATTATAGTTGAAAATTTCCCTAATATGGGTAAGGAAATTGTTATTCAAGTCCATGAAGCACAGAGAGTCCCATACAGGATAAATCCAAGGAGAAACATGACAAGACACATATTAATCAAACTGTCAAAAATTAAATACAAAGAAAACATTTTAAAAGCAGCAAGGGAAAAACAACATATAACACAAAAGGGAATCCCCATGTTAACAGCTGATCTTTCAGCAGAAACTCTGCAAGCCAGAAAGGACAGGCAAGACATATTTAAAGTGATGAAGGAGAAAAATCTACAACCAATTTTACTCTACCCAGCTAGGATCTCATTCAGATTTGATGGAGAAATTAAAATCTTTGCAGACAAGCAAAAGCTGAGAGAGTTCAGCACCACCAAATCAGCTTTACAACAAATGCTAAAGGATCTTCTCTAGGCAAGAAACATAAGAGAAGGAAAAGACTGACAATAACAAACCTAAAACAATTAAGAAACTGGGAATAGGAACATACATATCGATAATTACCGAAAATGTAAATGGATTAAATGCTCCCACCAAAAGACACAGATCGGCTGAATGGTTACAGAAACATGACCCATATATATGCTGTCTAAAAGAGATCCATTTTGGACCCAGAGACACATACAGACTAAAAGTGAGGGGATGGGAGGCTCGGGTTTTGGTTTTGGACGGAGCGCAGGGAGAGGACTGGGGTTGGCGGCTTCAACATAGCCTGAAGGGGTTAGTGCACCACGACTAGCTGGGAGGGAGTTCGGGGAAAAGCCTGCACCTGACGAAGAGGCAAGAGACTTTTTCTTCCCTCTTTGTTTCCTGGTGTGCGAGGAGAGGGGTTTAAGAGCGCTGGTTAAAGGAACTCCAGAGACGGGCGCGAGCCGCGGCTAAAAGCGCGAACCCCAGAGACGGGCGGGAGACGCTAAGGCTGCTGCTGCCGCCACCAAGGGGCCTGTGTGCGAGCACAGGTCACTCTCCACACCACTCTTCCGCCGAGCCTGTGCAGCCCGCCACTGCCAGGTTCCCGGGATCCAGGGACAACTTCCCCGGGAGAACGCGGCCGGCCTCAGGCTGGTGCAACGTCACGCCAGCCTCTGCCGCAACGTCACGCCGCCTCTGACGCCGCAGGCCCACCCCGCACGCAGTGCACCTCCTTCCCCCCCCCCACCCCCAGCCTGAGTGAGCCAGAGCCCCCGAATCAGCGGCTCCTTTAACCCCGTCCTGTCTGAGCAAAAAACAGACGCCCTCCAGCGACCTACACGCAGAGGCAGGGCCAAATCCAAAGCTGAGCTCCTGTGAGCTGTGAGAACAAAGAAGAGAAAGGGAAATCTCTCCCAGCAGCCTCAGAAGCAGCGGATTAAAGCTCCACAATCAACTTGATATACCCTGCATCTGTGGAATACCTGAATAGACAAGGAATGATCCCAAATTGAAGAGGTGGAATTTAGGAGCGAGATCTATGATTTTTTTCCCTTTTCCTCTTTTTGTGAATGTGTACGTGTATGCTTCTGTGTGAGATCTTGTCTGTATACTCTTGGTTCCACCATTTGTCCTAGGGCTCTATCCGTCCATGGTTTTTTTTTAAAAAATTTTTTTCTTAATAATTAATTTTAATTGTAATAACTTTATTATACTTTACCTTCGTTCTTTCTTTCTTTCTTTCTTTCCTTCCTTCCTTCCCTCCTTTAGACAACGAATCACCCCAAATTGAGGAGGTGGTCTCTGAGAGCAAGATTTATGATTTTTCCCCCTTTACCTCTTTTTGTGAGGGTGTATGTGTATGCTTCTGTGTAAGATTTTCTCTGTATAGCTTTGATTCCAACATTTGTCCTAAGGTTCTATCCGTCCCTTTTTTCTTTTTTTCTAAATATTTTTTAATTCAATAACTATATTATACTTTATTTTATTTTTACTGTATCTTCTTTCTTTCTGTCTTTTCTCCTTCTTTCCCTCCTTCCTTCCTTCCTTCCTCCCTCCCTCGCTCCCTCCCTCCCTCCCTCCTTTCTTTCCTTCTTTGCTTCTTTCTTCCTTCCTTCCTTTCCTCCTTTCCTTCTTTCTTTCCTCATACTTCTACTAATTCTCTCTACTTTTTCTCCCTTTTATTCTGAGCCGTGTGAATGAAAGGCTCTTGGTGCTCCAGCCAGGAGTCAGGGCTCTGCCTCTGAGGTAGGAGAGCCAACTTCAGGACACTGGTCCACAAGAGACCTCCCAGCTCCACATAATATTAAACGGCGGAAATCTCCCAGAGACCTCCATCTTAACACCAGCACCCAGCTTCACTCAACGACCAGCAAGCCACAGTGCTGGACAACCTATGCCAAACAACTAGCAAAACAGGAACACAACCCCACCCATTAGCAGAGAGGCTGCCTAAAACCATAATAAGGCCACAGACACACCAAAACACACCACCAGACGTGAACCTGCCCACTAGAGAGACAAGATCCAGCTTCATCCACCGCAACACAGGCACTAGTCCCCTCCACCAGGAAGCCTACACAACCCACTGAAACAACCTTAGCCACTGGAGACAGACATCAAAAACAACGGGAACTACGAACGTGCAGCCTGCAAAAAGGAGACCCCAAACACAGTAAGATAAGCAAAATGAGAAGACAGAAAAACACACAGCAGATGAAGGAGCAAGATAAAAATGCACCAGACCTAACAAATGAAGAGGATATATGCAGTCTACCTGAAAAAGAATTCAGAATAATGATAGTAAGGATGATCCGAAATCTTGGAAATAGAATGGACAAAATGCAAGAAACAGTTAACAAGGACCTAGAAGAAATAAAGATGAAACAAGCAACGATGAACAACGCAATAAATAAAATTAAAAGTACTCTAGATGGGATCAATAACAGAATAACTGAGGCAGAAGAACGGATAAGTGACCTGGAAGATAAAATAGTGGAAATAACTACTGCAGAGCAGAATAAAGAAAAAAGAATGAAAAGAACTGAGGACAGTCTCAGAGACCTCTGGGACAACATTAAATGCACCAACATTCGAATTATAGGGGTCCCAGAAGAAGAAGAGAAAAAGAAAGGGACTGAGAAAATATTTGAAGAGATTATAGTTCAAAACTTCCCTAGTATGGGAAAGGAAATAGTTAATCAAGTCCAGGAAGCACAGAGAGTCCCATACAGGATAAATCCAAGGAGAAATACGCCAAGACACATATTAATCAAACTGTCAAAAATTAAATACAAAGAAAGCATATTAAAAGCAGCAAGGGAAAAACAACAAATAACACACAAGGGAATCCCCATAAGGTTAACAGCTGATCTCTCAGCAGAAACCCTACAAGCCAGAAGGGAGTGGCAGGACATACTGAAAGTGATGAAGGAGAAAAACCTGCAACCAAGACTACTCTACCCAGCAAGGATCTCATTCAGATTTGATGGAGAAATTAAAACCTTTACAGACAAGCAAAAGCTGAGAAAGTTCAGCACCACCAAACCAGCTTTACAACAAATGCTAAAGGAACTTCTCTAAACAAGAAACACAAGAGAAGGAAAAGACCTATAATAACAAACCCAAAACAATTTAGAAAATGGGAATAGGAACATACATATCGATAATTACCTTAAATGTAAATGGACTAAATGCTCCCACCAAAAGACACAGATTTGCTGAATGGATACAAAAACAAGACCCTTATATATGCTGTCTACAAGAGACCCACTTCAGACCTAGAGACACATACAGACTGAAAGTAAGGGGATGGAAAAAGATATTCCATGCAAATGGAAACCAAAAGAAAGCTGGAGTAGCAATTCTCATATCAGACAAAATAGACTTTAAAATAAGGACTATTACAAGAGACAAAGAAGGACACTACATAATGATCAAGGGATCGATCCAAGAAGAAGATGTAACAATTGTAAATATTTATGCACCCAACATAGGAGCACATCAATATATAAGGCAAATACTAACAGCCATAAAAGGGGAGATCGACAGTAACACATTCATAGTAGGGGACTTTAACACCCCACTTTCACCCATAGACAGATCATCCAAAATGAAAATAAATAAGGAAACACAAGCTTTAAATGATACATTAAACAAGATGGACTTAATTGATATTTATAGGACACTCCATCCAAAAACAACAGAATACACATTTTTCTCAAGTGCTCATGGAACATTCTCCAGGATAGATCATATCTTGGGTTACAAATCAAGCCTTGGTAAATTTAAGAAAATTGAAATTGTATCAAGTATCTTTTGTGACCACAACGCCATGAGACTAGATGTCAATTACAGGAAAAGATCTGTAAAAAATACAAACACATGGAGGCTAAACAATACACTACTTAATAATGAAGTGATTACTGAAGAAATCAAAGAGGAAATAAAAAAATACCTAGAAACAAATGACAATGGAGACACAACGACCCAAAACCTATGGGATGCAGCAAAAGCAGTTCTAAGGGGGAAGTTTATAGCAATACAAGCCCACCTTAAGAAGCAGGAAACATCTCGAATAAACCACCTAACCTTGCACCTCAAGCAATTAGAGAAAGAAGAACAAAAATACCCCAAAGCTAGCAGAAGGAAAGAAATCATAAAAATCGGATCAGAAATAAATGAAAAAGAAATGAAGGAAACGATAGCAAAGATCAATAAAACTAAAAGCTGGTTCTTTGAGAAGAGAAAGAAAATAGATAAACCACTAGCCAGACTCATCAAGAAAAAAAGGGAGGAGACTCAAATCCATAGAATTAGAAATGCAAAAGGAGAAGTAACAGCTGACACTGCAGAAATAAAAAAAATCATGAGAGATTACTACAAGCAACTCTATGCCAATAAAATGGACAATCTGGAAGAAATGGACAAATTCTTAGAAATGCACAACCTGCCAAGACTGAATCAGGAAGAAACAGAAAATATGAACAGACCAATCACAAGCACTGAAATTGAAACTGTGATTAAAAATCTTCCAACAAACAAAAGCCCAGGACCAGATGGCTTCACAGGTGAATTCTATCAAACATTTAGAGAAGAGCTAACACCTATCCTTCTCGAACTCTTCCAAAATATAGCAGAGGGAGGAACACTCCCAAATTCCTTCTATGAGGCCACCATCACCTTGATACCAAAACCAGACAAAGATGTCACAAAGAAAGAAAACTATAGGCCAATATCACTGATGAACATAGATGCAAAAATCCTCAACAAAATACTAGCAAACAGAATCCAACAGCACATTAAAAGGATCATACACCATGATCAAGTGGGGTTTATTCCAGGAATGCAAGGATTCTTCAATATACGCAAATCTATCAATGTGATAAACCATATTAACAAATTGAAGGAGAAAAACCATATGATCATCTCAATAGATGCAGAGAAAGCTTTCGACAAAATTCAACACCCATTTATGATAAAAACCCTGCAGAAAGTAGGCATAGAGGGAACTTTCCTCAACATAATAAAGGCCATATATGACAAGCCCACAGCCAACATTATCCTCAATCATGAAAAACTGAAAGCATTTCCACTAAGATCAGGAACAAGACAAGGTTGTCCACTCTCACCACTCTTATTCAACATAGTTTTGGAAGTTTTAGCCACAGCAATCAGAGAAGAAAAGGAAATAAAAGGAATCCAAATCGGAAAAGAAGAAGTACAGTTGTCACTGTTTGCAGATGACATGATACTGTACATAGAGAACCCTAAAGATGCTACCAGAAAACTACTAGAGCTAATCAATGAATTTGGTAAAGTAGCAGGATACAAAATTAATGCACAGAAATCTCTGGCATTCCTATATACTAATGATGAAAAAGCTGAAAGTGAAATCAAGAAAACACTTGCATTTACCATTGCAACAAAAATAATAAAATATCTAGGAATAAACCTACCTAAGGAGACGAAAGACCTGTATGCAGAAAATTATAAGACACTGATGAAAGAAATTAAAGATGATACAAATAGATGGAGAGATATACCATGTTCTTGGATGGGAAGAATCAACATTGTGAAAATGACCCTACTACCCAAAGCAATCTACAGATTCAATGCAATCCTTATCAAACTACCACTGGCATTTTTCACAGAACTAGAACAAAAAATTTCGCAATTTGTATGGAAACACAAAAGACCCCGAGTAGCCAAAGCAATCTTGAGAACGAAAAAAGGAGCTGGAGGAATCAGGCTCCCTGACTTCAGAATATACTACAAAGCTACAGTAATCAAGATAGTATGGTACTGGCACAAAAACAGAAAGATAGATCAATGGAACAGGATAGAAAGCCCAGAGATAAACCCACGCACATATGGTCACCTTATCTTTGATAAAGGAGGCAGGAATGTACAGTGGAGAAAGGACAGCCTCTTCAATAAGTGGTGCTGGGAAAACTGGACAGGTACATGTAAAAGTATGAGATTAGATCACTCCCTAACACCATACACAAAAATAAGCTCAAAATGGATTAAAGACCTAAATGTAAGGCCAGAAGCTATCAAACCCTTAGAGGAAAACATAGGCAGAACACTCTATGACATAAATCACAGCAAGATCCTTTCTAACCCACCTCCTAGAGTAATGGAAATAAAAACAAAAATAAACAAATGGGACCTAATGAAACTTCAAAGCTTTTGCACAGCAAAGGAAACCATAATCAAGACCAAAAGACAACTCTCAGAATGGGAGAAAATATTTGCAAATGAAGCAACTGACAAAGGATTAATCTCCAAATTTTACAAGCATCTCATGCAGCTCAATAACAAAAAAACAAACAACCCAATCCAAAAATGGGCAGAAGACCTAAATAGACATTTCTCCAAAGAAGATATACAGAATGCCAACAAACACATGAAAGAATGCTCAACATCATTAATCATTAGAGAAATGCAAATCAAAACTACAATGAGATATCATCTCACACCAGTCAGAATGGCCATCATCAAAAAATCTAGAAACAATAAATGCTGGAGAGGGTGTGGAGAAAAAGGAACACTCTTGCACTGCTGGTGGGAATGTGAATTGGTTCAGCCACTATGGAGAACAGTATGGAGGTTCCTTAGAAAACTACAAATAGAATTACCATATGACCCAGCAATCCCACTACTGGGCATATACCCTGAGAAAACCAAAATTCAAAAAGAGTCATGTACCAAAATGTTCATTGCAGCTCTATTTACAATAGCCCGGAGATGGAAACAACCTAAGCGCCCATCATCAGATGAATGGATAAAGAAGATGTGGCACATATATACAATGGAATATTACTCAGTCTTAAAAAGAAATGAAATTGAGCTATTTGTAATGAGATGGATAGACCTAGAGTCTGTCATACAGAGTGAAGTAAGTCAGAAAGAAAAAGACAAATACCGTATGCTAACACATATATATGGAATTTAAGGGGAAAAAATGTCATGAAGAACCTAGGGGTAAGACAGGAATAAAGATGCAGACCTACTGGAGGATGGACTTGAGGATATGGGGAGGGGGAAGGGTGAGCTTTGACAGGGCGAGAGAGAGTCATGGACATATACACACTAACAAACGTAGTAAGGTAGATAGCTAGGGGGAAGCAGCCGCAAGGCACAGGGATATTAGCTCGGTGCTTTGTGACAGCCTGGAGGGGTGGGATAGGGAGAGTGGGAGGGAGGGAGACGCAAGAGGGAAGACATATGGGAACATATGTATATGTATAACTGATTCACTTTGTTATAAAGCAGAAACTAACACACCATTGTAAAGCAATTATAAAGATGTTTAAAGAAAAAAAAATAAAAAAAAATAAAAGTGAGGGGATGGAAAATTATATTCCATGAAAATGGAAACCAAAAGAAATCTGAGGTAGCAGTTCTCTTATCAAACAAAATAGACTTCAAAATAAAGACTATTAGAAGAGACAAAGAAGGGCACTACATAATGATCAAGGGATCGATCCAAGAAGAATATATAAAAATTGTAAATATTTATGCACCTAACATAGGAGCACATCAGTACATAAGGGAAATACCAACAGCCATAAAAGGGGAGATCGACAGTAACACAATCATAGTAGGAGACTTTAACACCCCACTTTCACCAATGAACAGAAGATCCAAAATGAAAATAAATAAGGAAACAGAAACTTTAAATGATAAATTAAACAAGATGGACTTAATTGATATTTATAGGACATTCCAACCAAAAACAACAGAATACACATTTTTCTCAAGTGATCATGGAACATTCTCCAGGATAGATCATATCTTGGGTTACAAATTAAGCCTTGGCAAATTTAAGAAAAATAATATTGTATCAAGTATCTTTTCCGACCACAATGCTATGAGACTAGATATTAATTACAGGAAAAGATCTGTAAAAAATGCAAACACATGGAGGCTAAACAATATAGTACGTTATAACGAAGTGATCACTGAAAAAATCAAAGAGGAAATCAAAAAATACCTAGAAACAAATGATAATGGAGACACAACGACACAAAACCTATGTGATGCAGCAAAACTGTTCTAAGAAGGAAGTTTATAACATTAAAATCCTACCTTAAGAAACAGTAAACATCTCAAGTAAACAACCTAACCTTGAACCTAAAGCAATTAGTGAAAGAAGGACCAAAAAACTCAAAAGTTAGCAGAAGGAAAGAAATCATAAAGATCAGTTCACAAACAAATGAAAAAGAAAACAAGGAAGTGATAGCAAAGATCAATAAAACTAAAAGCTGGTTCTTTGAGAAGAGAAACAAAATTGATAAACCATTAGCCAGACTCATCAAGAAAAAAAGGGAGAAGACTCAAATCCATAGTATTAGAAATGCAAAAGGAGAAGTAACAACTGACACTGCAGTAATACAAAAGATTATGAGAGATTACTACAAGCAACTCTAGGCCAATAAAATAGACAACCTTGAAGAAATGGACAAATTCTTAGAAATACACAGCCTGCCAAGACTGAATCAGGAAGAAATATAAAGTATGAACACACCAATCACAAGCACTGAATTTGAAGCAGTGACTAAAAATCTTTCAACAAACAAAAGCCCAGGACCAGATGGCTTCACAGGGGAATTCTATCAAACATTTAGAGAAGAGCTAACAAGCATCCTTCTCAAACTCTTCCAAAATATAGCAGAGAGAGGAACACTTCCAAACTCATTCTACGAGGCCACCATCACCCTGATAACAAAACAAGACAAGGATGCCACAAATGAAAAATCTAAAGGCCAATATAACTGATGAACGTAGATGCAAAAATCCTCAAAAAATACTAGCAAACAGAATCCAACAGCACATTAAGTGGATAATACACCATGAGAAAGTGGGGTTTATTCCAGGAATGCAAGGATTCTTCAATATACGCAAATCAATCAATATGATACACCATATTAACAAATTGAAGGAGAAAACCATATGGTGATCTCAAAAGATGCAGAGAAAGACTTTCAACAAAATTCAACACGCATTTTTGATAAAAACCCTGCAGAATGTAGGCATAGAGGGAACTTTCCCCAACATAATAAAGGCCATGTATGACAAACCCACAGCCAACATCGCCCACAATGGTGAAAAACTGAAACCATTTCCACTAAGATCAGGAACAAGACAACGTTGCACACTCTCACCACTCTTTTTTTTTTTTTTTTTTTTTTTTTTTTGCGGTACGCGGGCCTCTCACTGTTGTGGCCTCTCCCATTGCAGAGCACAGGCTCTGGACACACAGGCTCAGCGAGCCCGCTCCACGGCATGTGGGATCCTCCCGGACCGGGGCACGAACCCGTGTCCCCTGCATCAGCAGGCAGACTCTCAACCACTGCGCCACCAGGGAAGCCCTCACCACTCTTATTCAACATAGTTTTGGAAGTTTTAGCCACAGCAATCAGGGAAGAAACAGAAATAAATGGAATCCAAATTGGAAAAGAAGTAATGCTGTCACTGTTTGCAGATGACATGAGATTATACATAGAGAATCCTAAAGATTCTACTAGAAAACTACTACAGCTAATCAATGAATTTGGTAAAGTAGCAGGATGCAAAATTAATGCACAGAAATCTCTGGCATTCCTATAAACTAATGATGAAAAATCTGAAAGTGAAATTAAGAAAACACTCCCACTTAACATTGCAACAAAAAGAATAAAATATCTAAGAATAAACCTACCTAAGGAGACAAAAGACCTGTATGCAGAAAATTATAAGACACTGATGAAAGAATTAAAGATGATACAAGTAGATGGAGAGATATACCATATTCTTGGATTGGAAGAATCAACATTGTGAAAATGACTCTACTACCCAAAGCAATCTACACATTCAATGCAATCCCTATCAAACTAGCACAGGCATTTTTCACAGAGCTAGAACAAGAAATTTCACAATTTGTATGGACACACAAAATACCCCGAATACCCAAAGCAAGCTTGAGAACGAAAAACGGAGCTGGAGGATTCAGGCTCCCTGACTTCAGACTATACTACAAAGCTACAGTAATCAAGACAGTATGGTACTGGCACAAAAACAGAAAGATAAATCAATGGAATAGGATACAAAGCCCAGAGATCAACCCACACCCATATGGGCACCTTATCTTTGATAAAGGAGGCAGGAATGTACAGTGGAGAAAGGACAGCCTTTAAATAAGTGGTGCTGGGAAAACTGGACAGGTACATGTAAAAGTATGAGATTAGAACACTCCCTAACACCATACACAAAAATAAGCTCAAAATGGATTAAAGACCTAAATGTAAGGTCAGAAACTATCAAACTCTTAGAGGAAAACATAGGAAGAACACTCTATGACATAAATCACAGCAAGATCCTTTCTGACCCACCTCCTAGAGAAATGGAAATAAAACAAAAATAAACAAATGAGACCTAACGAAACTTAAAAGCTTTTGCACAGCAAAGGAAACCATAATCAAGACCAAAAGACAACCCTCAGAATGGGAGAATATATTTGCAAATGAAGCAACTGACAAAGGATTAATCTCCAAATTTTACAAGCAGCTCATGCAGCTCAATAACAAAAAATCAAACAACCCAATTCAAAAATGGGCAGAAGGCCTAAATAGACATTTCTCCAAAGAAGGTATACAGACTGCCAACAAACACATGAAAGAATGCTCAACATCATTAATCATTAGAGAAATGCAAATCAAAACTATAATGAGATATCATCTCACACATGTCAGAATGGTTATCATCAAATAATTTAGAAACAATAAATGCTGGATTGGGTGTGGATAAGAGGGAACACTCTTGCACTGCTGGTGGGAATGTGAATTGGTACAGCCACTATGGAGAACAGTATGGAGTTTCCTTAAAAAACTACAAATAGAACGCCACATGACCCAGCAATCCCCCTGTTGGGCATATACCCTGAGAAAACCATAATTCAAAAATAATCATGTACCAAAATGTTCATTGCAGCTCTATTTACAATAGCCTGGAGATGGAAAGAACCTACGTGTCCATCATTGGATGAATGGATAAAGAAGATGTGGCACATATATACAATGGAATATTACTCAGCCATATAAAGCAAGGAAATTGAGTTATTTGTAGTGAGGTGGATGTACCTAGAGTCTGTAATACAGAGTGAAGTAAGTCAGAAAGAGAAAGACAAATACCGTATGCTAACACATATACGTGGGATCTAAGAAAAAAATAATATCATGAAGTACCTAGGGGTAAGACAGGAATAAAGACACAGACCTACTAGAGAATGGACTTGAGAATATGAGGAGGGGGAAGGGTAAGCTCTGACAAAGTGAGAGAGTTGCATGGACATATATATATACTATGAAACGTAAAATAGGTAGCTAGTGGGTAGTAGCTGCATAGCACAGGGAGATCAACCCTGTGCTTTGTGACCACCTAGAAGGGGGGGATAAGGAGGGTCAGAGGGAGGGAGACGCAAGAGGGAAGAGATATGGGAACATATGTATATGTATAACTGATTCACTTTGTTATAAATCAGAAACTAACACACCATTGTAAAGCAATTATACTCCAATAATGATGTAAAAAAATATACACATACCACTATCTCACAAATCTATTTATATGCATCCTCAAATCAAAAAAATCTAAGATTATATTCTATGTAGCTAATTATCTTATTTTGAGATTGTTGGTCTCAGATGTCTAAAAGGAAAGAAAATGTAATGAGACTATGTATAATTTAGTGGTTATGAACATACATTAAAGAGACAGACAACCTGGGTTTGAATCCTAGCTCTGCCACTTACTTGCTATGTGAACTGAGGCAAGGTACTTAATCTTTTCATACTTCCCTTTTGGCAATAAAGGTGACAATAATAGTGTCTACATCATAGATTGCCCATAATGATCAAATAAGTTTCATTATCTGACAATAGGTAAATTCTATCTAAGTTGCTATTACTAAATTTTTAATAATATTTAATTTGATGTTTTGTTGTCACTATTTTATGATTGCTTTGTAGATTTCATTTGTTTTTTATTTTGGGAGGTGAAGTGGAGTGGTTCACATGAGTGAACAAGTAAACTAATGATTTATAAATAAACAAAATCATTCTGAAAATCTTCTAAAGTAACGTTCAGGGATTTAAGTAATATGAATAATTTTATGTAAGGTGTTATTTCACATGGGAACACAAATACTTTGAAACATCTCAGAAAACTTAGGACAAGATTTAAATCAATGTAAAAATAAAACAAGAGGAGTTTTTACAAACTTCAGGGCAACATTAATGATTAAAATGAGATCCAACATAAGGATCTGAGGCTTAACATATATACCTTCAAAACAAAATGACACAGAAATTAAATATAACAGAAATGAAATAATAGTCACAAACATTTCAGGAAGAGACTTTAATGTTAACATGGCAACAAGGTAGTCATACCTAGTTACACCACCAAAATACCTCTAACATAAATAGAAGAAAACCAAATGATAAGGAAAAAAAAGATTGTTGGCCACAGTTTGTACATACTTTCTATATACAGTATCTTTTATAGGGATGGACAAAAAAATACCTCATTCTCAACTGTCTAAAACAAAACAGGAGAGATTACACAGATGCACACACTGACGAAGAGAGTTCACTGATTTTTACTATTTTTCACCTAAATCTGGAACAGAATTACTCCACTGATCAGAAAAGCAGGTGGTTATTTTCCAAATGTATGGCACTTATACTTTAAGCCAAATAGAGCTAGAGTTTGGTTATGCCCTGCCCAAAGTAGTTTCTGCTTCCATTCAGAACCCACATCAGAATGTTGTTTGGCAGGAAGTAGAGGAGAGATAGATGGAGGCATGTGGGATCCTGGTATATCAACATCTAAGGGGCAGTGAGGAATATTATGAACAAGAATGAAGATTGGAAGAGCAATGGGAGAGTGTGTATTGTGGGTGTACACTTCACACTGTCTAAATAAATATTTCAAATTGTATCCATTTCCAAGTTTAGTAAAAAAATCATATGAAAGCTGTAACTAGATAATATATAAATCAATTTTAATAGAACCTCAATATAAATAAATGTATTTTGAATTGAAGTAGGGTGTATATGAACAGAACTTCAGATCTAGCTGTGAAAAGCAAAAGATGCCAATATCTAAATAGATGGTGAAGGGGTTAAAGAAACTATATTCCACCTGTTTTCTAGAAAATAGCATGCATAGGTACATAGCTACTGAATCAGGCATGAACTTTTAAAACTGGTACGGAGCTTCCGAAAAGATTCTGAAACAAGAAAGAAAGGGAAAATTGCCATGACAACCCAGAAAAAAAAATACCTCTTAAGGTAGTTTTGTGTTAAGCTGCACATGAAAGTTCTAGAATATGTATACTTATTATCCTCAAAGGTATAAAATAAGACAGAGTTTGTGTGAAACAGTAACGGAGATCCCTAGGAAGATAACAGACTGAAATGAAAGAAGAATGACCAAGAAATCTAACTAAAATAAGAAAAAATGCAAACTAACACACATTATAACATAGAATTTTAAAAAACATATAGGCAATAAGTTGATAAAATAAGAGCAATAGACACAGCAGAATATCAAACCAGTAATGTGAAGGACATTCTTCTCCAAAGAATAAGCTAGAAGACAATGGCACAATACCTCAAGCAGTGATCCTTAACATTTTGGGGATCATGATCACTTTGCAGGATTTAATAAAAGAACTTTTTATAAGAACACACTCATAAACAACTAAATAGACCTACAATTTCAAGTGATTGGTATAATCCTTTAAGCCTGTCTGTGGTTCCCTACCCTAGAATTCATGCATAACACTGCAAGAGACATTTGTTTTCAAAGTTTTAAGTAGAAACATTAACAAAAAATAACACTACATCAAGTCAAATGTGAAAAATGCAATCAAAATTATTTTTATTATGCCATATTGCAGAGAAATTGTGAGAAATATCTCAAAGATAAACAATAGTCAACTAAGAGAAGAATTAAAATCCAAGGAATAAAAATTATAAAAAAGTATATTATAAAAGAACTCATTTTGATTGCAAAATACAAAGTCAGATCAAACCTATCACTTGTGAAAATAAATGTAAAGTGATTAAACTTCTATTGATAAGTAAATGCTCTGAGATAATAAAAATATATGATTACTTTTTGCTCTTATAAAATACATGCTAAAGATGAAATGAGGCAGACGGATTAAAAATGAACAGGTAAACAAATATATGCCAGGCAATGACAAAAATAAAAAGTACTTACCACATTAATAATTGACAAATGGAAATGAAGGCAAAACTAAATAAGGCAAAGAGGGTCATTTTATCTCAAAGATTGATTCATAATGAATTTTACTGTTCTAGAAAACATAGCATCAAAATATATAAGGCAAAAACTGAAAAAATATAAAAAGTATAAAATAAAATTGAAGACTCAATTATAGAGTCACACATTATCACATTGTTATCAGTTTTAAAAACTAGTTACAATGGTATAAATAAGTCAGTAAGATTGTGGAATAAGAAGCCTGAGAGGAAAAAAAAAAAACAGCCTAAGACTCTCCTTCCTCCCATGGAGACACTAATTCAACAACAATACAAAGACCAATTCCCTTTGTGAGAAATCCATAAACCAGGTAAGAGGCTTCCACACCTGACTGAGCATGACACCAGCCATATAGAAGCCAGTAGGAAAATTCATAGCACCCTCCTACAATAGTCTCTGCCCCCCAGCACAACATCATGTATTTAGGAGGAAACTATCAGCTTTTGGCTTCTCCCTGAAAAAGCAAAGAGGAAACTGAATTGTAGGCCCAATGTTCTGAGTTTGTGGGAAGTGCTGCCCAAGGGGTTGGATCTATCTCTAGATGCCTGGGGATCACTAAGAACAAAACTGTTGGGCAGTGTGCTGCTGCTTCACAGGGCCTGTGGTACAGAAGACATGGATTAATACAGCTTAGACTTCTACTTTGGGAGAAAGAGAAGAGTAGGGCATATGCCCAGAGTTCTGGCTTTTGGGAGACTGCCCAAGGAAGCAGTTTCTGTTAAGCCCTACTGGGGTGCTGATATGACCTGGCAAACTCTAGATGGCTGGAGGCTGCTGAGAAAAATAAGTGAGTGGCATACTGCTGTTTCACAGGACCCATGGTCCAGCAGACAGATACCAGAGGGAGAAAGAGATAATGAGCTCCAAAATTGGCAAATTGCTCTAATTAGGAATTTACCCACACAAGTCCAGAAAAGATACATTCATGTAAAAGATTTCAGAGGCCCCAACAATTTCTAGCCAGGGAATTGGTGAAAGTATCTCCATGTATGAAGGCAGTTCATAAAGACTAAGAAAGGTGGCAGTTTTTTCAAATGTATGGGTACAAACACAAAGTTACAAGGAACACAAAGAATAGGAAAAATGGCCTGATCAATGGGGAAAAAAAATCTCCAGAAACAGATGCTAAAGAACCAGAGGTGTATGAATTACTACAAAAAGAAATCAAATTAACGATCATGAAGATGTTCAATGAGCTCAGGAAATTGATGTATGAGCAAAATAAGAATTTAAAGAAAGAGATAGAAAATATATAAAAAGAACCAAATAGAAATTTTGGAGCTGAAGAATGTAATAACTTAACCGAAAAATTTACTAGAGGGGTTCAACAGCAGAACTGATCAAGTACAAGAGTCAGTGAATTTGAAGACAGATCATTTGAAATGATCTGGTCAGAGAAGCAAAATGAAAAAAGTGAGAAAGTCCAAGAGACTTACAGGATATCACTACAATATACACATTATGGAAGTTACAGAAGGAGGAGAGAGAGAAAAGAACAGAAAGATGTTTTTTTAATGAACAAAATTTCCCAAATCTTGAAAGGAAATGGATATCCAGATGCAAGAAGCCCAGAGGTTTTCTTCTAGGAAGACCCGAAAGAAGTTCACATTGAGATACATTATTATCAAGTTGTCAAAAGTAAGAGACACAGATAATTTTGAAAGCCAAAAAGAGAAAAGTAACTCATCACATACAAGGGAACCTTCACAGGAAAGTTAACAGATATCTCAGCAGAAACATTTCAGGCCAGAAAAGAGTGTGACAAAATGCTAAAAGAAAAAACAAAAAAACTTGCCAACCAAGAAATATATCCAGCAAAGCTTTCCTCCAAAAATAGAGGATAGCTACTTTCCCAGACAAACAAAAACTGAAGGAATTCATTGCCACTAGACCTGCCTTATAAGAAATAATAAACAGAATCCCACAAGCTGAAACAAAAAGACAGTAAACAGAAACATGAAAGCATGTGTAAGTATAAAGATTGCTGGTAAGTATATATATATAAATGAATAAGAACACTGTACTGTTATAATGGTGGCATGTAAAGCACTTTTAATTCTGGTAAAGCAGTTAATACACCAAAGTGGATAAAATAAGTATAAATATAAAAACATATTAATAAATACACAATATAAAAGGTGTAATTTGTGGTATCAACATAAAGTAGGGGGAGAGTAAAAATATAGAATTTTTTTAATAATATTGAAGTTAGGTTTTAATCAGCTTAAAATAGGTTGTTCTAACTATGAGATGTTTTATGTAAGCCCCAAGGTAACCACAAAGAAAATATCTATAGAAGACACAAAAGAAAATAAAAAAAGGAATCAAAGCATGTCACTACAAAAATCAATGAAGCAAAAAAGAAGAGAACAATGAAGGAAAAGAGAGAAAATAATTATCAAAATGGCAATAGTAAGCCCTCCCCTATCAATAATTACTCTAAATGTAAGTAGATTAACCTCCTCAGTCAAAAGACAGAGTGACTGAATGAATAAAAAGCAAGATCCAACTGTATGCTGTATACAAGGGACTTATTTTAGATTTAAGGACACACATATGCTGAAAGCAAAAGGATGGAAAAATATATTCCATGGAAATGGTAAACAAAAGAGAGGATGTGTGGCCATATGTATATAAGACAAAATAGACTTTCACTCCAAAACTGTCACAGAGACACAGAAGGACATTAAGAATGATAAAAGGACGACTCACCAGAAATATATATATATATATATATATAAAACAACAGAACACATAAATATACGAAGAATACATTGCCTGAACTTAAGGGAGAAATTGACAGCAACACCGTAACAGCAGATTTCAATAGCCCATTTTAAATAATGGATAGAACATCCAGATAAGAGATCAATAAGGAAACAGATTACTTGAGCAATACTAGGGACAAAATGAACCTAAAGGAAAATACAAATAGTCCCTCAAGAACAGCAAAATACACATTCTTCTCAAGCACACAAGAAACATTGTCTAAGATAGATCACATATTAGGTCACAACACAAGTCTTAACAAATTGAAGAAAATTGAAATCATACCAAATATCTTTTCTGACAACATGGAATGATTAGAAATCAATATCAGAAGCAAAACTGGAAAATTCTCAGATATGTGGAATGTAAACAACACACTCTTGAACAACCAATGAACCAAAGAAGAAACCAAAGGGTAATTAGAAAATATCTCCAGACAAATGTAAATGAAAACAAATATACCAAAATTTATGTAATGTGGCAAAAGAAGTATTAAAGGGAAAATTCATGAGGATGAACACCTACATTAAAATAAGAAGAAAGGTCTCAGACAACCTTATTGTACACCTCAAGTAACTAACAAAGGAG
Source organism: Delphinapterus leucas (assembly GCF_059928025.1). Taxonomy (NCBI): domain Eukaryota; kingdom Metazoa; phylum Chordata; class Mammalia; order Artiodactyla; family Monodontidae; genus Delphinapterus; species Delphinapterus leucas. The sequence goes on along the minus strand of NC_143150.1, from coordinate 46,918,550 downwards.
AATAAACTAAGCTTAAAATTAGCAGAAGAAAACAAATAATAAATATTAGAGCAGAAATAAACGATATAGTAACTGTAAAACAGGAGAAAAAATCAATAGAACAAAGAGCTGACTTTTTGAAAAGAAAAACAAAATTGGCAAACCTTTAGCTAGACTAAGAAAAAAAGAGAGAGAAGACTCATATATAAAATTATAAATGAAAAAGGGCACATTACAACAGATGCCACAAAAATAAAGAGAATCATAAGAGACTATTAAAAAAATTATACACTAACAAATTGGATAACCAAAAAGTAATGGGTAAATTGTAAATTGCTAGATACATATAACCTGCCAACACAATTTCTTATTTCCATTTTCCTAAATTTCTATAATGTAATTGTATTTTAATATATATCTTTACTTTAAATATCAAAACCTAAAAAGTAAAATTAGAAAAACAGAAGTTAAGTCACTTCATGTATGGTTTAGGCTACAAGGCTGTGTGGGTTTTGTTTTGGGATTTTTTTTTTTGAGGGGAAAATGTAACAATTTTCTGAATACTGCATTCTACCACAATCTGCTGTTTTTAATCCTTCTCTTATGAATGAATGTAATTCTCTTGCCAAATTATTATGTCACTTGACATTTTAAAAAATATTTACTTGTACCTCTACCTCATTTTAAAAATATTTAAGGCTTCTTGTAACATGAATATATACAATAAATGTTTTAAAAGAACAATTATACATAAAGAATAAGAGAAATAGAAATTTAAAATAATAGGAACGTGTCCAGCCTGAATACAAAACAGAAAAATAAATACTCAGATCATAAAGACCTACATCACTGTGATATTGAGGCTCAACTTTAGTTTTAAACTTCCCAGCAGCCAAAGTGAAAATTGAGCTCTTGGTATTTATCAGAAGAGGACAGTTCTCCACAGAATAGCCTCTTAGAGACATTCTTCATTAGGTGTTCACAGTACGACAAAGAGTGATATGGTATGTGATGCCCTTCCAAAGTATTTCTGCTGCAAATACATTAAGTGGATATGGAGAGCTTTTATTTATCTCAGGTGGGAGGAATGTTAGGGCAAGAGTTGCTGTTTTATTTTGTCTAGAGAAAAACTTAAGAGATAATATTAAAACACAACACACTGTAGACAACTCTGTGCAGAACTACAAAAATGTGGTCAATATATGGAGAATTTCTGATATGCTTCTTGACTTCATCTGAGTTTAGACCTAATTGAATGCTGAAAAACTACATTGACTGAATGTTTTTCATGTAAATATTACTTCTCTCCAGCAGCCTTCCACTTGGTCTCCATAAATGTTTCAGTATTTATGTAGACAAATACGTCAGTAGTTATCTTGATTTGTGACTGTGGGACATTTTGTATTGGCTTCATCAAGCATTTGCTAGCTATGCTCCGCAACTTTCAACCTATTAATCAGCTTGATAACTACTGATGATCCTGGTACTGTGTATGGCCTCTAACTGTAGATGCTTTGTTGATGACAGCATTTCTTATAAAACTGCTCATTTAGGAGATAACTTACTAGAGAAAAATATTTTAAAAAGCAAAGAAATGAGTCATTTTAAAAAAGTATTCATGTTCCCCAAAGTAAGGTGTTTTTTATCTTGTTAATATTTATTTTTGTTTGGTTTGTTTGGTTGGGAGAGGTTTACAAATGTTTGAGTATTAACCGAGACACTTTTGAAAATGATCGCAAAGAACTTTAAAATCTACCAACTGCTTACTATTAAAGAATAAGAGTATATAAGAAATAAAGTGATACACCACCATGCATTTATGTTCCTTCTCATTAGCCTACAATAGTTCCCCAGAACTTTGTGATTTCAAAGTCTTATTCCACTCATGTGCTTCAAGAACTTCCACATCATGGAGTATGCCCATGCAGAGCCCAGCTCATTATTGGTCAACTGAAGCTAAAATAAAAGCTATAAGCTATGCAATTCTATCTTGCTGAGGAACTGAAATGAAGCAGGGTATAATCTAAATGTACACTTCAACATGCCAAAAATACATTAAAAATGCTGCTAGCATATAGATATTGCTGTAGCATATACTGTATTCAGAGTTTAAAGATGTAAGGTGAATAACTCAGAATTTGTTTCCAGCCTTATAACTCTTACTTAGTTTCTATGGAATATAAAGTGGTCAGATCCCACAATTATCAGGTGTCTTGAGCTATCATCTTATAAAAGCCAGTAGAAATTCACAGAACTTTCTATTTGCTTAAGCGAAACAAAACAAAATTTCCCAAAAGATTTGTCATCGTCTGCAAGGCTCTGTCAGTAATAAATCTATTTGAACTTGTCAGTCAAACCTAACACTAGAGCTTGCTATTTAATACATAAATGTGTCCATCTATCTAATTTCCCGTCACAAATCTCTTTTTAAAAAGCAAACAAGACATGCCTTATGCCAGGCACCAGAAAAGACCCTCTCTAGGACCATATCTCTTGTGCTCATGGCTGCTGGCTTCCGTTCCAAGAAGTCATACCACCTCTGTGCCCTGTCTTCACTGGGGCAGACATAAGAACTCCAAGGCAGCCCCAGGACGAGACTCCTGTGGGTGAACCACATGCAGAGGTGGGGATAAAACAAAAACTGAACCCCAGGATGGGGCAAATAAGGAAGAAGATTGAAAATCTTTCCATCAGCTGTACAAGCTGCAGATTAAATCCACGTGGTCAGCTAGGATAAACAACTTGCATGGTCTTGGTTCCTCCACCTGAAGTCTGGCCTGAGGCTCTGGGATGAGAGCACTGAGTACAGGATGCTAGATCACTAGAGAATTCCTGGCCCCAGGGAAGATTAATTACTGAGAGCTCTCATGGAGGCCTCTGTCTGAATCCAAGACCCAGCTCCACACAACTGCTAGAAGCTCCTAGTGCTGAACACCTCACAAAAACAACAAACAAGACAGGAACACAAAACCACCCAATAGCAAACAGATTACCAAAGCTCACAGACACCCAAAAGCACACCACGTGACATGGCCCTGCTCATCAGAGGGAAAAGCCTCAGTTACACCCACCAGAAGGCAGGCACCAAATCCCTCCTATTAGGAAGCCTATGCAAGCCACTGGACAAACCTCACCACCGGGGGCAGAGAACAGAAGCAAGAGGAACTATCACTCTGCAGCCTAGGGAAAGGAGACCTCAAATACTGTAAATTAGACAAAATGAGAAGACAGAGAAATACCTTGCAGGCAAAGGAGCAAGATAAAAACCCAAAAGACTAAATAAATTAAGAGGAAAAAGGCAAACTAAATGAAAAAGAATTCACAGTAATGATAGTAAAAATGATCCAAAATCTTGGAAATAGAGTGGAGAAAATACAATAAGTGTTTAATAAGGACCTAGAAGAATTAAGAGCAAACGAACAATAATGAACAACAAAATAATTGAAATTAAAAATACTCTAGAAGGAATCAATAGCAGAATAATTGAAGCAGAAGAACGGATAAGTGAGGTGGAAGATAGAATGGTGGAAATAACTGCCTCAGAGCAGAATAAAGAAAAAAGAATGAAAAGAATAAAGGACAGACTCAGAGACTTCTGGGACAACAATAAGCACACCAACATTTGAATTATAAGTGTCCCAGAAAAAGAAGAAAAAAAGAAAGTGTGTGAGAAAATATTTGAAGAATTATAGTTGAAAAGGCCCCCAAAATGGGAAAGGAAATAGTCAACTCCAGTAAGCACAGAGAGTCACATACAGGACACAGTCAAGGAGAAACACACAGAGACACATATCAATCAAACTAAAAAAAATTAAACACAAAGAAAAAATATTAAAAGCAGCAAGTGAAAAGCAATTAATAATATACAAGGGAATCCGCATAAGGTTAACAGCTGATCTTTCAGCAGAAACTCTACAGACCAGAAGGGAGTAACAAGAACAAGATATATTTAAAGTGATGAAGGGGAAAAACCTACATCCAAGATTATTCTACCCAGCAAGGACCTCATTCAGATTTGACAGAGAAATCAAAAGTTTAAAGACAAACAAAAGTTAAGAGAACTGAACACCACCAAACCAGCATTACAGTGCTAAAGGAACTTTTCTAGGCAGGAAACACAAGAAAAGGAAAATATCTACAAAAATAAACACAAAAAATTAAGAAAATGTAATAGGAGCATACATATCAATAATTACCTCAAATGTGAATGGTTTAATTCTCCAACCAAAGACACAGACTGGCTGAATGGATACAAAAACAAGACCCTTATATATGCTGTCTACAAGAGACCCACTACAGACCTAGGGATGCATACAGACTGAAAGAGAGGGAACGAAAAAAGAAATTCCATGCAAATGGAAATCAAAAGAGAGCTGGAGTAGCAATACTCTTATCAGACAAAATAGACTTTAAAATAAAGACTATGATAAGAGACAGGAAGGACACTACAGAGTCATCAAGGGAACAATACAAGAAGAAGACATACCAAGTGTAAATATGTATGCACCCAACAGAGGAGCACCTCAACACATAAGGCAAATGCTAGCAGCCATAAACGGAGAAATAGACAGTAAAACAATAATAGAAGGGGACTTTAACACCTGACTTTCACCAATGGATAGATCATCCAAAATGAAAATAAATAAGGAAACAAAAGGTTTAAAGGATACATTAGACCAGATGGACTTAATTGATATTATAGGACATTCCATCAAAAAACAACAGGATACACTTTCTTCTCAACAGCACATGGAACATTCTTCAGGATAGCTCATATTTTGGGTCACAAATCAAGCCTTGGTAAATTTAAGAAAATTGAAATTGTATCAAGCATGTTTGCTGACCACAGTGCTATGAGACTAGATATCAATTACAGGAAAAAAAAAAACTAAAAAATGCAAACACATGGAGGCTAAACAATATGCTAGTAAACAAGCAAGAGATCACTGAAGAAATCAAAGAGAAAATCAAAAACTACCTAGAAACAAATGATAATGAAAACATGATGATCTAAAACGCATGGGATACAGCAAAAGCAGTTCTAAGAGGGAAGTTTATAGCAGTACAATCTTACCTCAAGAAACAAGAAAAATCTCAAATAAACAACCTAACCTTTCACCTAAAGCAATTAGAGAAAGAAGAACAACAAAAAAAGAAGAAAAAAGCAAAGTTAGAAGAAGGAAACAAATTATAAAAATCAGAAATAAATGAAAAAGAAAGGAAGGCAACAACAGCAAAGATCAATAAAACAAAAAGCTGGTTCTTTGAGAAGATAAACAAAATTGATAAACCATTAGCCAGGCTCATCAGAAAAAAAAGGAAGAAGACTCAAATCAACAGAATGAGAAATGAAAAAGAAGTAACAGCTGACACCACAGAAATACAATGGATCATGAGAGACTACTATAAGCAATTACCTGCCAATAAAGTGTACAACCTGGGCTTCCCTGGTGGCACAGTGGCTGGGAGTTCGCCTGACGATGCAGGGGACACGGGTTTGTGCCCTGGTCCCGGAAGATCCCACATGCCACGAAGAAGCTGGGCCCGTGAGCCATGGTCACTGAGCCTGCGTGTCCGGAGCCTGTGCTCCACAACGGGAGAGGCCACAACAGTGAGAGGCCTGCATACCGCAAAAAAAAAAAAAAAAAAATTTTACAACCTGCAAGAAATGAACAAATTCTTAGAAAAGTACAACCTTCCAACACTGAACCAGCAAGAAAATATGAACAGACCAATCACAAGCACTGAAACCGTGATTAAAAATATTACAACAAACAGAAGTCCAGGGCCAGATAGCTTCACAGGCGAAATCTATTAAGCATTTAGAGAAGAGCTAACACCTATCCTTCTCAAAGTCTTCCAAAATACAGAAGAAATAGGAACACTCCCAAACTCATTCTATGAGTCCACAGTCACATTGATACTGAAACCAGAGAAAGATGTCACAAAAAAAGGAAATTGCAGGCCAATACCACTGATGAACATGGATGCAAAAATCCTCAGCAAAATATAACAAAAAGAAACCAGCAGAAAAGTAAGAGGATCTTACACCATAATCAAGTGGGGTTTATCCCAGGAATGCAAGGATTCTTCAATATATGCAAATCAATCAATGTGATACACCACATTAACAAACTGAAGAATAAAAACCATACGAGAATCTGAATAGATGCAGAAGAAGCTTTTGACAAAATTCAACACCAATTTATGATAAAAACTCTCCAGAAAGTAGGCATAGAGGGAACCTACCTTATCACAACAAAGGCCATGTATGACAAATCCACAGCCAACATAATTCTCAATGGTGAAAAACTGAAATCATTTCCACTGAGATCAGGAACAAGACAAGGTTGCCCACTCTCACCACTATTATTCAACATAGTTTTTGAAGTCCTAGCCACAGGAATCAGAGAAGAAAAAGAAATAAAAGGAATCCAAATTGGAAAAGAAGAATTAAATTGTCACTGTTTGCAGACGACATGGTACTCTAAATAGAAAATCCTAAAGATGCCACCAAAAAACTACTAGAGCTAATTGATGAATTTGGTAATGTAGCAGGATACAAAATTAATGTACAGAAATCTCTTGCATTCCCATACACTAACAACAAAAAATCTGAAAGCGCAATTAAGGAACACTCTCATTTACCACTGCAAGAAAAAGAATAGGTGAAAGACTTATACTCAGAAAAGTATAAGACACTGATGAAAGAAATCAAAGATGATACAAACAGATGGAGACATATACCAAGTTCTTGGATTGGAAGAATCAACATTGTGAAAATGACTATACTACCCAAAGCAATCTACAGATTAAATGCAATCCCTATCAAATTACCAATGGCATTTTCCTCAGAGCTAGAACAAGAAAATTTACAATTTGTATGGAAACAGAAAAGACCCCAAATAGCCAAAGCAATTTTGAAAAAGAAAAACAGAGCTGGAGGAATCAGGCTCCCTGACTTCATACCATACTACACAGCTACAGAAACCATGACAGTATAGTACTGGCACAAAAACAGAAATATAGATCAAGCAGTGGAACATGATAGGAAGCCCAGAGATAAACCCATGCACATATGGTCACCTTACTTTTGGCAGAGGAGGTAAGAATATACAATGGAGAAAAGACAGCCTCTTCAATAAGTGGTGCTGTGAAAACTGGACAGCTACATGTAAAAGAATGAAAATAGAACACTTCCTAACACAGTACATGAAAATAAACTCAAACTGGATTAAAGATCTAAATGTAAGGCCAGACACTATAAAACTCTTAGAGGAAAACATAGGCAGAACACTCTATGAAGTAAGTCACAGCAAGACCCTTTTTGAACCACCTCGTAAAGTAATGGAAATAAAAACAAGTATAAATAAATGGGACCTAATGAAACTTAAAAGCTTTTGCACAGAAAAGGAAAGCATAAATGAGATGAAAAGACAGCCCTCAGTATGGGAGAAAATATTTCCAAATAAAGCAACTGACAAAGGATTGATCTCCAAAATATACAAGCAGCTCATACAGCTCAATATCAAGAAAACAAACAACCCAATCCAAAATGGGTGGAAGACCTAAATAGACACATCTCCAAAGAATACATACATATTGCCAACAAGCACATGAAAGGATGCTCAGCATCACTAACCATTAGAGAAATATAAATCAAAATCACCGTGAGGAATCACCTTACAGTGGTCAGAATGACCATCATCAAAATATCTACAAATTATAAATTATGGACAGGATGTTGGGAAAAGGATACCCTCCTTCACTGTTGGTGGAAATGTAAGTTGATACAGCTACTATGGAGAACAGTAAGGAGGTTCATTAAAAAACTAAAAATAGAACTAGCATACAGCCCAGCAATCCCACTACTGGGCATATACCCTGAGAAAACCATAATTCAAAAAGAGACATGTACCAAAATGTTCATTGCAGCACTATTTACAATAGCCAGTACATGGAAGCCACCTAAATGTCCATTGACAGATGAATGGATAAAAAAAGATGTGGCACATATATACAATGGAATATTACTCAGCCATCAAAAAGAATGAAATTGAGTTATTTGTAGTGAGGTGGATGGACCTTGAGCCTGTGATACTGAGTGAAGTAAATCAGAAAGAGAAAAACAAATACAGTATGCTAACGCGTATATGTAGAATCTATAAAAACGGTACTGGAGAACCTAGTGGCAGGGCAGGAATAAAGATGCAGATGAAGAGAATGGACTTGAGGTCACGAGTGGGGAAAGGGAAGCTGGGACGAAAGAAGAGAGTAGCATTTAGATGTATACACTACCAAATGTGAAATGGATGGATAGTGGGAAGCCGCTGCATAGCACAGGGAGATCAGCTTGATGATTTGTGACCACCTAGAGGGTTGGGATAGGTAGGCCCCAGAGGCAGGGGATATGAGTATATATATATATATATATATATATATATATATACACATACATATAGCTGATTCACTTTGTTGCACAGCAGAAACTAATGCAACATTGTAAAACAATTATATTCCAATAAAGATGTAAAAAAAACAAAAGCAAACAAGGTAGTCCTTCAAAATTAGATAGATGAGTACATTGCTTCCTGAAGGAATGGTTAAGGATCATGCTTCCTTTTTATCTCCACTGCACTTAGCAAAGAACAAGACATATAGTAATTCTGAAAATTAATGCCATGCTATATTTTATATTTCCATACAGTTTACAAATGCATCAAAAACATTCTCTAATTTGATACAGGTGTTATCATTATTTATTCATAACTCTCATTATTTTACAAATGAGGACTGTCCCACTCATGAGGCTGTGACTTGCCAAAATTCAAATGACTGTCATGACTGAATCATTAGACAGCCTGAACTAATGTCATGATTGTCTGACTTCTAATTCAGTGCTCCCTTTAGAATGGAACTTCTTCAGCATTTAAAAAAACTAAAGATTCTTGCATTCATGTATAAAATAAATATTTATTGGGTACCTTCCATGCATGAGACTGTGAAAAGGATACAAGGCAGGTGTGAATATGTGATGTTTGAATATTATATATTCTGCAGACAGAGGCAACTTTAGAGGAGAGAAGGATAATACTGTAACCATGGAAGTTCTCTGAGGAAATCACTGCATTTATTGACCATGGAATCAACAGGCAAAATTTTCATGAGGTTTGTCATTCACTCTCAGGACTCTGTCCTGAGAATCTGAGAAAAGTCTTTCATATAACCCAAGATTCTACTCCACCTCTTTCAGCTCATCCTCACCACTCAGCTACTAGAACAGCAAGCAAACCATGCATATTTGTTTGAATATTCACTAACAGCTTTACCGTAAAATTCCAGGTAACCCAAAAGTTTCATGAGGACAATTTTTTTTTTGACTGAGGGTGAATAGACTTAAGAAAGGGAAGCTGTGAGCATGCATACATACATAGCCAGCTTATGCAGTAGCATAAGAAAAGCCCATGGAGAAATTCAAATGTTCTCAATTTTGAGGCCATGAAAAAATTTTTAGCTAAGTTATTTTTTTATTGTGGTAAAAAGTACATAACATAAAATTTACCTTCTTAACCATTTTTAAGCAGTTCAGTAGTGTTAAGTATATTCACATTGTTGTGAAACAGATCTCCAAAATTTTTCATCTTGCCAACCTGAAAATACATTCCCAATAAACAACAACTCTCAATTTCCCTCTCACCCAGCCCCTGGAAATCCACCATTCTACCTTTTGTTTCCATAAATTTCACTACTTTTCATACCCCATATAAGTGGAATCATATAGTATTTGTCTTTTTGTAACTGGCTTATTTCACTTGGCATAATGACCTCAAGGTTCATGCATGTTGTAGCATGTGATGGGATTTCCTTCCTTTTTAAGTCTGATCAGTATCTCATTATATATACCTCACAATTTGTTTATCCATTCATCCAAATGAATGGACATATATGTTGCTTGGCTGTTGTAAATACTGCTGCTATAAACAGGAATGTGTAAATATCTCTTTAAGACACAGCTTTCAATTCTTTGGGATATATATCCAGAAATAGGACTGCTGAATCATATGGAATGTTTTAAAGTTCTTTGAGGAAACTCCATACTATTTTCCATAGTGGTTGAATATTTTACAATCCCATCCACAGTGCACGTGTGTTCCCATTTCTCCACATCTCTGTCAACACTTGCTATTTTCTGTCTTTTTTTTCTTTTATAGTACTCAACCTAGTGAGTATAAGATGATATCTTATTATAGTTTTTATTTCCATTTCTCAGATTAGTGATGTTGAGTATCTTTCTATATGCTTGTTGGCCATTTGTGTATCATCTATGGAAAAATGTCTTTTCAAGGTCTTTCCACACTTTAAAATCAGATCATTTGATATTTTGTTGTTGAGTTATAGGAGTTCTTTATATATTCTGAACATTAACTTCTTATCAAATATATAATTTGCAAATATTTTTCTTCCATTCCATAGATCGCCATTTTTTTCTTCTTCTTTTTTTTTTTTTTTGACGAGGACTTCTAAGATCTAGTATCTTAGCAGTTTTCAAATGTACAATACAGTATTATTAACTATAGTCACCACATGCTGTACATTACATCTCCATGACTTGTTTATTTTATTTTATTTTTAATTTTTATTTATGTATTTTTGCGGTATGCAGGCGTCTCACTGTTGTGGCCTCTCCCATTGTGAAGCACAGGCTCCGGACACGCAGGCCCAGCAGCCATGGCTCACGGGTCCAGCTGCTGCATGGCATGTGGGATCTTCCCGGACCAGGGCACGAACCCATGTCCCCTGCATTGGCAGGCGGACTCTCAACCACTGCACCACCAGGGGAGCCCAACTTGTTTATTTTATAACTGGTAGTTTGTACCTTCACCAATTTTGCCAGCACCCAGCCCCCCATCCCCTGTCTACCCCTCATTGTTTGCCTTTTCACTCTATTAATTGTGTTCTTTGATATGCAAATTGTCCATCTTTTTCTTTTTCTGCCTGTGCTTTTGCTGTCATACCCATGAAATCATTGCCAAGTCCAATGTCATGAAGCTTTTCCTCTGTTTTTCTTCTTAAAGTTTTATAGTTTCAGGTCTCATGTTTAGCTCTTTACTTCATTTTCTGTTAATTTCTGTATATGCTGTAGGATAAGGATCCAACTTTATTCTTTTGCACGTGCGTATCAATTCTCCCAACACCTTTTATTAAAGAGACTGTCTTTTCCACATTGAATGGACTTGGCACTCTTGTGGAGGATCATTTGACCATATATGGGAGGGTTTATTTCTGGGTTCTCTAGTCTATTCCGTTCAGCTACTTATTTGTCATTATGCCAGTACTACACTGCTTTGATTACTGCATCTTTGTAATGTATTTTGAAATCAGGGAGCTCGTTTTCCAACTTTTTTCTTTTTTCAAAATAATTTTGACTACTGGGAGTCCCTTAAAATTACCATAAGAATTCTTCTCTGCCAAGAATCCATGAGAATAAAGTAACGGTGGGAATGTAAATTGATACAGCTACTATGGAGAACAGTATGGAAGTTTCTTAAGAAACTAAGCATAGAACTGCCATATGACCCAGCAATCTCACTACTGGGCATAATATTTATTGCGGCAGTATTTACAATAGCCAGGACTTGGAAGCAACCTAAGTGTCCATCAACAGATAAATGGATAAAGAAGATGTGGTACATATATACAATGGAATGTTACTCAGCCATAAAAATGAATGAAATTGAGTTACTTGTAATGAGGTGGATGGACCTAGAGTCTGTCACACAGAGTGAAGTAAGTCAGAAAGAGAAAAACAAATATCATATATTAATGCATATATGTGGAATCTAGAAAAATGGTACAGATGAACCTACTTCCAGGGCAGGGATAAAGATGCAGATGTAAAGAATGGACATGTGGACACGGGGGATGAGGTGGGGAGGGTGGGGTGAACTGGGAGATTAGGATTGACGTATGTGAACTGCCATGTGTAAAACAGATAGTTGATGGGAACCTGCTGTATAGTGCAGGGGGCTTAGCTTTGTGCTCTGTGGTGACCTAGGTAGTGGAATGGTGGGGAAAGAGGGAGGCTCAAGAGGGAGGGGATATAGGTATACATATAGCTGATTTGCTTCTTTGTATGGAAGAAACTAACACAACATTGTAAAGCAACTATACCCCAATAAAAATTATTTTTTCTTTTAATTAACCTATTTCTGTTTAATTTATCTAAGGCCTGTAAGAAAGTAAAGCTCACTACATACCCATTTATAAGGTACCTTGTATATGAGTACTCTAGATACTATAATGTGCAGAATGCCTGGTTTTATAGAAGAGCAATAGAAGAGCTTCAGTGGTGCTCCATCAATGATGCCTGTGAAAATTGAGGTTTTTGCACATTGTTCTTCTCCCAACATTTAGGACAGTGTCTGATATGTTGTAAATACTCAAAACTATTTGTTGAAAGAATAAATATAGGCTGAGGACAGCAATGTGATATGAATGAAGCCAGTTCACCTACAGGTTGCCAGGAACCACCAGTGCACTATCCCATGTGTTTTTTTAAAATTCCATTAATTGATCAATTATTAGTATTATCCATGCACATAGTTTAAAAATTATTTACATGAGACATAATAAAAAATATTCCCCATGCCATTCCTCTCCACTTTGCATTTCTGCTACCAGAGGAGATAACTGTCTATTCTTTTAGCTGTGTATTCTGGCATGTATCACTGTACCTCTAAGTAGCATAATTACACTACTATTTCTATGATTAAAAAAAATTATATATTGACTTTCTACTATGGAAGAAAAGATTTAAGTCCTTCACACTCTCTAACCATGTGTGCAGACATATGTACATGTGTGCCCATGCATGCACACATACACAATCACATGTGCACTCTTGCCCTTCCCTATTCTCCCAAGTTATATCACACTTCTTAGTAAACATAAACATTAATTATTTATATGACTCTTAGCAAGTAGATAGTAACCGAAAAGTGCATTTTCCTTCAATATAGGGCAGTTGTTATCCCCAGAGTTAAGACTTGTATTTATTTATTGCAGTTTTTCTACATACTATTTTCTTTTTACTTTATACCCAAATTCTCTACCAGAGATGTAAATCTCTCAATTTGTTCAGTTTATCAAAAATCTGTAAATTTAATTTCTTTTCTTCAAGGCATCTTTTCAAGAACATTTCTTCCCCCTGCTCCACATCAGGCTGATGGCTCACTGATTCCATTGCATAGCTGTGCTCTGTTTTGTCTTCCTTCAACATCACCCTAGGAATTCCCATTCTGATTTTCTATGTAGGCCTCCTTGTTTCCTGTTATCCTATGTTTCACTCTTTCTTAGACTGTTCTTTCATTTTGGAGGAGCAGCACAACCTCTAGTAGATTCCTGAAAAGAGCACCTGGGTGGTAGAATTTTGAGATCTTCCATACCTGAACATACATTTATTCGATCCTAAAATTTGACTAATAGGCTGATTGGGCATAGAATTCAAATATTTTTAAAGGATCTCTAAAAATTTTTAAGGTATTGCTCTATTATTATATTCTAGCTTGCAGTATTTCTGTAGAAAATTCTGAACTTTACCTTCCAATCTTTATATTAAATTATTAATTTCTGCTATCACATTGTTTGTACTTCAGGAAATCCTTTGAGTTATCTGAATGCTTCTTTTTCATAACCTCCTGTTATTTTTTCTTATTTCTGTAAGGATGGCAATTATGCTTTTTAAAAAAATCTTTCTGCTCCCTGCATTGTCTCTGTTTTCTATAAAGTTGCTTTGACATTTAGACTTATTTTGTTACCTTTCTTTCTTGTTATAGGGTTTCCTCAAATATATGGCAATTAAATTTAAGAGTAAACCACATAAAACACTAACTGGAAACTCTGAGCATGAATGAGGTTTGATGAACCAATATATGGTTGGCTTCATGTGTAACAGTATGTTTGGGCTGTTTGTTAGGGGAACTCCCTAGAGTCAGCATCTATAGATCTCTTCTCCTTGGTTACTAAGTTTCCCAGAGAAGAATCTTTTAATACTTTGAGAGGAATATGCCTGGTTTCCATAATTCTGGAGTCTTAACCAGGAGAAAAAATACTTGGGTTCTCATCATTTTAACTTAATTTCTCTGTAATGAGTATCCTTACATTCTGCTGTACTTGGAACCCTCCAGTGCTGAGTCTATCTATTCAACATCTTAAGAGAGCAAACTTTCAGTCTTCTTTAATTGTAGGAGACGCAGTTCCTCAAATAAATAGAATCAGGAGGGGACCTGGGGATCCTACACCCACATTTAGAGGTTCTTGTTCCAATGCCTGAGCACTTCTGAAATTCTGGATCACACATTAGCTTTCTCCTGGGTTGGTTCCATGCCACCCTATCACTTCCTGGCTTAGGATTCAGCTTTCCCTTTTTTGCTAAATCATATGACTTCCAGTTTCAAAAATTTTGCTGTTGTCATATTCTTTCCTCATGGGTTTATGTCTCATTTAGCTTTTTCTCATTCCCATTTTTAGTGAGGTGTTAAGAGAAAACAGACGTAAATTGTTGACTACAATTTAGAAATTTTTACACTAATCTCTAACTTTTCTTTTAAGTTACTTTTTGCAAATTATAGTATTTTATAGAAAACAATTTTTATAATGCTGCCTAAAAATCAACGTTTTCAAACTTGATAGAAGTTGGCCATATATCACTGACAGAAAGATTGCTTTCTTTTGAACTTAATTTCTAAGCTTATTTAGTCCTTGAAAATTGTCTATTTTAGCATAATAAAGTATTCCATCTCTATATCTATTAAAGGAACATGAAGGAAGGACAATCAGGTTTTTTTAATACAGTTACTATCAAGCCTGTCAAAACAATTAAAATCTGTTTGCTTTTTTGTTACTTGAAAATATTACATATCTTATTTCAAAAATGAGAAAAGAAATTTACATAGCAAATAACTGTTTTAATCACAATTAGAATATAAATACCCATTCAATAGTTTATTATTTTATGCAAAGTTACTAGCTAAAAATTACAAATAGAGTAGTATATTATTCCGCAACTGAAGACAGAAACTGAGCTAAAGGTATACTCTATCTTCTTTATATTAATATAATATAATGTAATATGATATAATATAATAATATTTTTCTTCCTTATATGTAAAAATGAAATGCTATACAAACACCCTATCACACTGGAAGAATCCAGTAATTACTAGCACCCTCCTGCTCTTCCTTTTCCATTATTTCTATTTGCTTATCATGTTACATTGCACATGTAGTGAAGGAAAGACAACAGTTTATATTATTTTACTCATTCACGTCATCTATGTTGTGTTCAAAATCACTTGAACTTCATTAATTCATAAGAAATGCTTTAAAGATGTAAATTCTTATGAAATACCTTAAGACAAATTTAGTAACAATTCTACTAAGTCAAACCACAGTTTTTGCATGAAATCTCTTTTGCAAGGTCAGCATTGATTTAAAAACAGATGTGCAACTTAGATTTCATGTTATTACTGCATTCAGGCAAGAGAGGAGGGCTATAGTAGATATGCATGCAGCAGAAGCAAAATCATGTATAAATTTATATTACCAAAATCTCCACTATGCATTGTGAGAGTCCTTTAAGGTTTGAATAAAATTATTCAAAATTTGAAATTTGTTCCCACTATTTTTTTTTTAAGATTATTTATTTATTTATTTTTGGCTGCATCAGGTCTTAGTTGTGGCACACGGGATCTTCACTGAGGCATGTGGGATCTTTCATTGCAGCACGGGGGCTCTCCATTGTGGATTGCGGGATTCCCTCTAGTTGTGGCGTGCGGTATTTATTTCCTCTTCTCTAGTTGTGGTGCAAAGGCTCCAGGGCATGTGTGCTCTAGAGTGCGTGGGCTCTGTAGTTTGCGTCATGTAGGCTCTCTAGTTGAGGTGCGTGAGCTCAGTAGTTGTGGCGCATGGGCTTAGTTGCCCCACAGCATGTGGGATCTTAGTTCCTGGCCAGGGATCAAACCCGCGTCCCCTGCATCGTAAGGCAAATCTTTACCACTGGACCACCAGGGAAGTCCCCTCACTACTTTTTAAATTAATAAATAATTTAGAAACAACTATTTAATAGAGTTCATTAGAAAATTCTATTGTTTCATGTTGTAGATATAAAATATTCGCACACACACAACATATACACTCAAAACACATCACAAACATATTAAGCCTTCTAATGCTGTAGGATAGTCTTTCAACTCAATTACACTCTTTAGTCCAAACAAATAAATGGCCATTCCAATTTTAGATGATGTTGTCCGATTCACATTAATCCAACTTCCCATTTAAATGCCTACAAAAGCACAGAGCAAGGTGTAGAAACTAAATAGCCATGGAAGGAGTTGCTTTTAGTAGAGAAGCAGGTCTATGAGGCAAAGACCAACTTGTGCTTAGCATGTGTAAAAGTGATATGGACAAGCAAAATATGCATAAGGGAAGGCTTGTATTGTTCTCATTTTATATTGCCATATTAGTGTCTCAAGGATGGGGATATAAACTAAAACTTTATTGGTCATTCATCTACCATTTGGAAAACTTTTAAAGTCACAGATAGCTACCTCCTCAATATTTATTGCTAAATTTCTTAAGGAAATTATAGTTCTCAGTGATGCATCATTGCAAGGGGTGAAATGGAATGATCAGTAACCAAAAGTTTTTTAAAATTTCTAATGTATTACTGCTCAGATATTTTTTTAAAAAATACTCAAAAACTGAAAATAAGAACTCAAGAATAGGTTTATGATGGTAATTTACATCAATTAAACATATGGAGACATATTTATAATTACTGTAAAGAAATTAATCACAAGAGATAAAATGATATATAAAAGAATGTTATAATATGAAATAATTATATAATAATAATAACACAGGTCTATAATTCTAAATTGTATTGGCACACATTGGGAATTCATGAAAAGATGTAGTAAAAGATGCTAAATATTTCAACTTACATAAGGAGAAATCAAATATATTGTTCTCAAATTTTATAATTATAGAAAATAATAGTTACAAATATAAGTGTAAATTTTATAAAATAGGCAAAAGTAAAAATAAAAGTAATAGGTATTAAACTGGCAATTTTCTTAAGACAATACCAGTATTTTATTTTTTTAAAGGATGCCGTGTCTAAAGTAGTCTCATGGGCTGTTTCTGAAAACATAAATTGATATAGCCTTCTTGGAAAGAAGTTTGGTGATATACTTATGTAGGCAGTAATAATTGTACTTGTTGATCCATTAAATCTAAGTCCTATAAAATATACCATGAGGTTAAAATTCAGCTATGATGTATGTGTAATAATGTTCAATGCAGCATTATTTATAATTATCTATAAATTTGAATGAGCAAATAAAAACTAGCTTGTTTTATGTCTAACAACAAAAAACAGGTGCATAAATCATAGTATACATCTTTAATATGATGTACACATTAAAATTATTTTTCAAAGAGTATGCAATGTCATGCCATGGAAATCCTTATGTTATAATTTCAAATAAAAGGTAGAATATATATGGTATGACAATGATTTTTGTTAAAATAATATGCATATCAAGATAAAAAATGAGAATAAGTATTATATGAAAATATTGTTAAATATTATTAATAGGTGGTAGAATTATAGGTAGTTTTTACTTACTCAAAGCATTTTGTTTTTTGTTAATTATCTGTAAATGAGTATATATTGCTTTTAAAATTGAAAGAAATAAAGCTAAGTGATAACATAAAAATTGTAACTCTAAATTTTATTAAAGGTAAATAAGCATGACATTTTATTGCACTTTGCTTTATTACATTTTTCAGACACTACATTTTTCACAAATTGAAGTTTTGTGGCAACCCTGCATCATGCAAGTCAATTGGCCCCATTTTTTTTCTGACAGCACTTGCTCAATTCATGTCTCTGTATCACATTTTGGTAATTCTAAAAATATTTCAAACTTTTTCATTATTATTATGTTTGTTATGGTGATCTGGAATCACTAATGTTTGATGTTACCATTGTAATCGCTTTTGAGCACCAGAAACCATGACCATAAAAGATGGTCATAAATGTGTGTGCTCTGACTGCTCCATGGACTGGACTTTTCCCCATCTCTATCCCTCTCCTTGGACTTCCCTATTCCCTGAGACCCAACAATATTGAAATTAGGCCAATTAATAGCTGTACAGTGGCCTCTAAGTGTCCAAGTCAAAGGAAGAGTCCCTCCTCTCTCACTTTAAATCAAAAGCTTGAACTGATTAAGCTTAGTGAGGAAGGCATGTAAAAAACTGAGATAGGCCAAAGTCTAGGCCTCTTGCACCAAACAACAGCCAAGTTGTGTATGCAAAGGAAAAGTTACTGAGGGAAATTAAAAGTGCTACTCCAGTGAACACACGAATGATAAGAAAGTGAAACAACCTTGCTGATATGGAGAAAGATTTAGTAATCTGTTTTTTTGTTGTTGTTTTGTTTTGTTTTTAAAAAAGATTTAGTGGTCTGGGTAGAATATCAAACCAGCCACAACATTTCCACTACATTCCCTTCAGCCAAAGCCTTAATCCAGAGCAAGGCCCAAACTCTTTTCAATTCTATGAAGACTGAGAGGCATTAGGAAGCATCAGAAGAAAATTTGCCTCTATAAGCTGTCTCTACAACATAAGAGTGCAAGATGAGGCAGCAAGTGCTGATGTAGAAGCTGTAGCAAATTATCCAGAAGATCTAGCTAAGATAATTAATGAAAATGGCTACACTAAACAACAGATTTTCAATATAGACAAAGCAGCCTTATAGTGGCAGAAGATGCCATCTAGGCCTTTCATAGCTAGAGAGGATAAGTCCATTACTGGCTTCAAGGCTTCAAAGGATTGGCTGACTCTCTTGTTAGGAGCTAATGCAGCTGGTGACTTTAAGTTGAAACCAATGCTCATGCACTATTCCAAAAAGTTTAGGGTCCTTAAGAATTATGTTAAATCTGCCCTGCCTGTGCTCTACAAACGGAACAACAAAGCCTAGATAACAGCACATCTGTTTACAACATGGTTTACTGAATAGTTTAAGCCACTGTTGAGACTAATTGTTCAGAAAAAATATTCCTTTAAAAATATTACTGATCCTTGATAATGCACCACGTCACTCAAGGCTCAAATGGAGATGGACAATGAGATTAATGTTGTTTTTATGCCTGCTAACACAACATCCCTTAGGCAGTCCATGGATCAAGAGTAATTTTTCCTTTCAAGTCTTGTTATTTAAGAAATACATTTTGTAAGGCTATAGCTACTGTAGACAGTGGTTCCTCTGATGGATCTGCACAAAGTAAATTGAAAACTGTCTGGAAAAGATTCATCATCCTAAATACCATTAAGAACAGTAGTGATCTATGGGAAGAAGTAAAAATATCAACATTCATAGGAATTTGGAAGAAATTGATTCCAACCCTCATGGGTGACTTTGAAGGGTTTAAGACTTCAGTGGAGGAAGTGACTGCAGATGTGGGGAAAACAGCAAGAGAACTAGAATTAGAAGTGGAGTCTGAAGATTTGACTGAATTGCTGCAATCTCATGATTTCAGATCATCAAAATTGACAGATGAGGAATTGCTTCTTATGGATGAACAAAAAAAAGTGGTTTCTTGACATGGAATCTACTTCTAAGGAAGATTCTGTGAAGATTGCTGAAAAGCCAACAAAGGATTTAGAATGCTGCATAAAATTTGTTGGTACAGGAGCAGAAGTACTTGAGAGGATTGACTCCAATTTTGAAGTTTCTATTGTTGATAAAATGCTATCAAACAGCATTGTATGCTACAGAGAAATCATTAGTAAAAGGAAGAGCCAATCAGTGCAGCAAACTTCATTGTTGTCTTATTTTAAGAAATTGCTGTAGCCACCCCAACCTTCAGCAATCACCAGGCTGATCATTCAGCAGCTATCAACATCAAGGCAAGACCCTCCACCAGCAAAAAGATTATGACTTGCTGAAGACCCAAATGATGGTTAGCATTTTTTAGCAATAAAATATATTTTTTTACTTGAAGTATGTACATTGTTTCTTTTAGACATAATGTTACTTCACACTTAATAGACTACAGTATAGTTACATGTAACTTTTAAATGCACTGGAAAACCAAAAAAATGTCTGACTCACTTTATTGCTCTAGTTGCTTTATTGTGGTGGTCTGGAATCTCTGAGGTATGCCTTTATTACATGTATTCCAATGTTTCTTATACCTAATCCAGGTAAAAAACTATAAAATCCACAAATAATTTCTTCTACATATTATTGTGTTACAAATGGTGGCAAACTATTACTCATCTCTATTGAATATCTCTTCTTTTCTCATTTGAAAAAGAGAATTTCTGGGTGTAACAGGCTAGACTAGAATAGAATAGAATAAAATGTAGAATAGAGTAGAACAGAAGATAACAAAACATATAGGTAAGGGAATTATTGTTACCTCTAATTCCTGTTCTTCATTTTTTCCCGTTATATATGTATGTGTGTACTGAGTCATGAGTTAAATTCATTTCTTAATAGGGGTCATGATTTAAAGGTTTGAAAAACCACTATACTAAAGGGTAACTTAAAAGCATGACTATTTTGGCTAGTCAAACTAAATGTTCTTGCTGCCTCTGCTATAAAAAATTTTTAAATGCTGCTACTAAAGATATGGCATTTCATCTGGAGGTAGTTATCTTCCCTGTAGCTCACATTTTCATACAAAAACAAACATGAATGAGGACTCCAGCAGTAGATCTTCAAAGGAAGTGCACTGCACACCACTTTTCCTCAATCCCTAATTTCATACTCCTCCATCAGCCAATGCTTCAGTCTGTAAGCCAACTATAGTTACAGACTTTGATCCAGCAACTAGTAAATTTGCAAATGCACACTGTTTGGAAATATATACATGGCAAACTTAGACTTCAGCACACAGCCTGCTATCTAGTAGATTATAAATGCAAACATTCCCAGCAGAAACTTTCAAACATATAGACTACAAATTGAAAACATCAAGAAAGAAAACTTACAGACTTCACGCTGCAAATCACAACAGCTATCCACTAGAAGTAAGCAGTCCCCTTTTCTTTTATGTAGCATGCTAAGGAGCTTTAATTTTCAAAAGCATTGAGAACTTAATTATGTTAATAGAATCTTAGAAAAGGCTTTTTTTAGTTCTGAAATAGAAAAATAAAATACTTATGACTCTTCCTATTTCCAGGAGTGTGGGTAAGTTTGCATTCAGTTACCTACATTCTTCCAGCTGTTCTCTTTATTCCCTTCTCTTGCACTGTTGGTGGGAATGTAAATTGATACAGCCTTCTCTGACTCTTCATGATATGCACATGATATTGAAAATTGTCTCTCTAGCTCAGTGTTACTGCCTGTGGCAAT
This sequence comes from Delphinapterus leucas, assembly GCF_059928025.1. Classification (NCBI taxonomy): domain Eukaryota; kingdom Metazoa; phylum Chordata; class Mammalia; order Artiodactyla; family Monodontidae; genus Delphinapterus; species Delphinapterus leucas. The sequence goes on along the minus strand of NC_143150.1, from coordinate 46,897,141 downwards.
GCAAGAGAAAAGAAAAATAATGGTAACTGGCCTATTATGTAGCTGTGGCAGTTGGAGGCTTGAGTGGAAAAGGCTAAAGCTTTGGAGCCAGGCTATGAAACTTTCCGTATGTTTCCTAATCTAGTTGAATTTTAGCTTTCTTGTTTTTAAATTGGGGATAATAGCAACAGTATACCTATCTTGCAGGATTTGCATGAAAATTAAATAAGATGATGCATCAACTATCCTCAATAAATATTTGTTAACATTATTGCTTTTATTAATGATAAACCGAAGTTGTCTAACTGGGCCATAGAAGAACATGGAAGAAACTATACCATTGCCACAAGATCATGCCTCAACAAAAACTCTCACTATTCCAAACCTCTAATAAATAAATAAATAAAATACAACTTTACTTAGCCTACTGTTTTGTCATTTCCAATCTTTACCCAAGTATTGCTTCCAAATAATTTTGTAGTTCAAACCTTTTCATTACTTGTCACATTTTTTTTTCTCCTGTAATATAACATGTATAACACCAGTCATGTCCTGCAACAATACGCCCATTCCTTTGCCCTTCTGATTAAGACATTTCCTCACTTGTTCGGTTTTCCTTTAAGATAATAAGTATGTGATTATGAACTTACTTTTTATCATTGTCAAAGAGACAAAAGGAAAGTGGTCAAAGTGACAGAGAGAAAGAAAAAGCATTCCAGGAAGATAGAATTGTCTATGTAAACAACCTGCTCCAGTGATCTATTGTTATATAACTAACTACCCCAAAATTAAGTGGCTTAAACCACAACAATTTTATTACATCTCACAGATATTCTAAGTCAGGAATTTTGGCAAGGCCCAGCTGAACAATTTTTCTTCTCTTTTTTGGCCTCAACCATAGTTATTCATTTGTACTCAGAGGGCAGATGGGCTGGCCTAAGCCATACAACATGGTATCTGAGAGTAGTCAGATCCCTCACATGGCAGCTCAGGGCTCTAAGTGCAAGTGTTCCAGCAAATAAAACTAAAACCTCATTATCTTTTATGACCCATGCTCAGAAGGTAGACGGTACCACTTTCAGCACATTCTATTGGTTGCTTAGAACTGTAGGAAATTCAACCATGATTGCTAATACTCAAATAAAAGTATAAGAAAAACCTCTCAGGGCAGCTGGCTTTAACCATACAATATAGTATAAAAAAAGTAAATCACATTAAATGAAATAATTCCAATGTTTCATTGACTATATTCTGAATTGTAGAAATGCTATACAGGGAGGGTGGTATAGTGTAAAGCTTTGGATTTAAATTACGAATATGATTTCAAGTCCTGGTTGAATATTAGGCCCTGAGAGCCTCCTGTGTTTCATCTGTAGATGGAGATTAAATAAAATTCGCTCTATTTACACAGCAATATATCTCAACTCCTCGGAATCAACTGCCATAACCATATATGATCATAAGTTCCTCATAACAACTGTGCTAGCTGGATTTTTAATTATCATTCCCATTTTACAAAATACAAGAAACTAGCATACAAAGAGATTAAGTAACTTGCTCAAACTTAAAGCAAGTAAGTAGCAGAGCCAATATTCAATTCTAGATCTATGATTTCAAAAGTCTTTTAACACCACTTGACTATATTATGCCTACTTCCATTCCTTTTGTGAAGATTCTGGGTATAATCGTAAGAAACTGCTCTGTATACTGTAAAGCACAACATGAATGTAAGGCATGATTATTGCTATTGATTCCAACATCTTAGAGAGCTATAATTTTCTATAATAAGGTTTATCATGCTTCATGATACACCAAATAAGCTAGTAAACCTCAAACTCTAAGCCCCAAATGTTCATATGAAGCATAGCTGAAAATAAACAAAATCATATTGATCAGCCCTAAATGTAACAGAATCTAATTTTAATATTTGACTGTGAAAGCTGCTTTTATCTCCCTGTGTCTTATTACATATCACATAGAGAAAAGTCAGTTTGTCTCATATCTGTCATCATTTATCCCTAAGGGAAAAAGACCTCTGTCCTCTTCCTTGGCCCTAAATTTTCAAAGATAAAGTATAATGGAGAAGTCTGAAGGGCAAAGAGATAGTGATTCTAATCTTTTTCCTTCATTTTGAAGACATTGAATTGGTTCAATCTAATCCCACAGGCATTAAATGCATGCCCAATGAAATGAGAATACTCATTTTGGTAAGGTTCTTTCAATAGAAAATGGATAATCTCATCGGGGGAAAAATCCAAATTTAATTTTCCTATACTATTCAAAACCCAAAATGTAGAACTAACATCTTTGAACCATTGTTGTATAGGATATCTAAAACATTGAAACTCCCTTTTTTCAGGCACAGCCATTTCTCCTACGAGGGAAATCTTGAAATATGAAGAATGAAAATATGTTTTATTGCCGTTATAAAGTACAGATTGTATAATTCTATAAATTCAAATAGAAAATGATCAATTGAACTTGAGTGTTTCCTCTGATTAAACCTAGTGACCTTTGCTCAATAAGATTTTACTAATATCTAGCCACTTCAGAAAATAACATCTTACCACATTATTATTTTCATAATGATGTCTCTCTTCATCTTAGTCTACAGAAATCCGTACTGGTAGTTACAAGTCAAGGTGTTTATCCATTTGCTCTCTCATTATTTATCTTTGATCTTGTTGAATGCTATTTCCAATAATATAACTCTCATAAATTTATAGGACTTAATATATAAAATGTCAAACATTTATATAGCACTTTACAGTTTACTAAACACTTTCATGTGCATTATTATAATTATAATGAAACATAATATATTGTAAATATTCATTTTTAATTAGTTATCATTAAAACATAAAATACGTAATTGGGAATTTCAAAAAGAAATAGATTTTAGATTGCACTTACTTTTAACACATCTTTATTGACTAAAATTAATGTTTATCTAATTATTATCTGCAACAATTTGTTGAAGATAAAAATTAGAAAAATATTTGTTTAAAATTGCCCTAGTCACTATAATCTATTATTCATAGCTCTGCAAGTTTCTTATCAATCTGACTTATTTTTCTTTCTTTGTCCAAATATTATCTTTAAAATGTCATTCAATGCAACAAAATTTCATAAAAACCAACATTATACCCCTTACATTTTTTCCATATATCATTTCCTGGTGATAAGAACAGATTTCCTAGCTCTTTGTTTGACTTCACACTGTGTGAGTCAGCTCATCTCTCCCAATCAGCTCTGCCAACTAGAAAGCCCAGGAACATAACATGTAATCTTTAGCTTTTTTGGAGTTTATTTTCCTGTATCTAACTATATCTAACCTTTGACCAAAGGTTTTGAAATGGGCTCAGCACAACAATTTATTTGTTTACAAATAAAAGCTTGTGGTCAATTTTTAGTATGTTATGGGTTGATTTTGCTGAGCACTAGATATGCACCTTGGCAAAATAACTTATTCAGATTTGAATTTTCCCCCATTCTATTGTGCCTAGTACAACAACTGCAATATAACAAGCACTCAATAAATGCCTGATAAATTTTAATTCCCTAAATCATGAAATAATTTAAAATCAAAGACTGGATTTATGTTTTAAAGGTTAAATGAATCCCTGAAGTAGACAAAGCATGGTGCTTAACCTGGAAATAAAGACCGCAGGATTGTTTTGGCAGCTCTTCCATTGAGTAATAGTGCCCATATGGCCATAATAAACCTTACCTATTTCATCAGTGCTGGGCATTTAACATTTAATTCTCTATCATAATTTGAGATTTTTGGTCAAGAGCTACTACCTAACTAAAATCTATTTTTATTATAAGAGCAGGCTTAGTGGCAAACTGTCATTCATACTTTAAAGTAAACACCATTAAAATAGCAAAAACAAGTGATTCATGTGTTCAGTTTCTAACACAGAACAAGTTACCCAATGGCTCCAGAGTGCCTGATTATGGAAGGAAAGGAAAAAAAGAGCATAAATACATCCAATAAAACCTTACTCCTGCCAAACTACAAAAAAAAGGACACATGGGAAAACTTGATATGAAAACAACAAAAACAACAATAATGGATGGGCTATAAAAAGAGTAATAAAGAAGAAAGAGATTAAAATAAGGCATTCAGGCAATTCAATGTAAAAAATAGAAGAAGGAAAGTTAAAATTACTTTTAGGTGTTTTGAAAAATAAGCTGGTACAAATGAGGGAAATCACTTGTACTGAAATATAATAGAGCTAACATGACTGTCAACTACTTTGAGAATTTATGTCACTTTTAAACAGATTGACGTTTGAGTTAGATCATCATTCTGCAATTAAAAATTATAATTATCTTAAAATATTTCTGCAGTACATACAGTGTTTCAAATTTAAGAGGACCCAATGCTAAATAAAACTGAAATAGAGGCATTACATGAACATTAAACATTAAATCTTATCAAAAGTGAGGGTCCACTAATAAATTAACATGATCAGAAAAAATTTACCTGGAATTTTTGTTTCTTTGAATATGCATCTCAGGGAGAGCAAAGGAAATGGGAATTTTATCAGAAAATCAGCTAAAAAATATGAATACAGCTAAAGTCTTTTATAAACACCATCTAAACCATCATTTCTCAAACTACCTGTGGTGAAAGAACAGATCATTTTCCAAATCTTCAATTTGTTCCAGACCGTTTCGTGAAGTACAATAAAAATAAAACTAGGAAAATGGAAGAGAAATAGTAAAGATATACAAAAGGCATGCCCATATTATAGATTCAATGGACATAAAATTGCTCTGTCAAAGGGCTACTTTGACAGAGCAATTTTATGACAAAACTTCCTTCAAATTCTATACTTGGCTTGTTTTACACTAGTAACAGTTAGTAGGCTGGCACCTGTCTGCAACCTCACTATTGATATGACTTATTTAAAATAAAAAAAAGAAATTTTTTGTTTGTTTTATTTTAATTTATTTTTAATTGAAGTATACTTGATTTACAATGTTTCTTTTTTTTAACATCTTTATTGGGGTATAATTGCTTTACAATGGTGTGTTAGTTTCTGCTTTATAACAAAGTGAATCAGTTATACATATACATATGTTCCCATATGTCTTCCCTCTTGCGTCTCCCTCCCTCCCACCCTCCCTATCCCACCCCTCCAGGCTGTCACAAAGCACCGAGCCAATATCCCTGTGCCATGCGGCTGCTTCCCAATAGCTATCTACCTTACTACGTTTGTTAGTGTGTATATGTCCATGACTCTCTCTCGCCCTGTCACAGCTCGCCCTTCCCCCTCTCCATATCCTCAAGTCCGTTCTCCAGTAGGTCTGCGTCTTTATTCCTGTCTTACCCCTAGGTTCTTCATGACATTTTTTTTCTTAAATTCCATATATATGTGTTAGCATACGGTATTTGTCTTTTTCTTTCTGACTTACTTCACTCTGTATGACAGACTCTAGGTCTATCCACCTCATTACAAATAGCTCAATTTCCTTTCTTTTTATGGCTGAGCAATATTCCATTGTATATATGTGCCACATCTTCTTTATCCATTCATCCGACGATGGGCACTTAGGTTGTTTGCATCTCCGGGCTATTGTAAATAGAGCCGCAATGAACATTTTGGTACATGACTCTTTTTGAATTTTGGTTTTCTCAGGGTATATGCCCAGTAGTGGGATTGCTGGGTCATATGGTAGCTCTATTTGTATTTTTTAAAGGAACCTCCATACTGTTCTCCATAGTGGCTGAACCAATTCACATTCCCACCAGCAGTGCAAGCGTGTTCCCTTTTCTCCACACCCTCTCCAGCATTTATTGTTTGTACATTTTTTGATGATGGCCATTCTGACTGGTGTGAGATGATATCTCATTGTAGTTTTGATTTGCATTTCTCTAATGATTAATGATGTTGAGCATTCTTTCATGTGTTTGTTGGCAGTCTGTATATCTTCTTTGGAGAAATGTCTATTTAGGTCTTCTGCCCATTTTTGGATTGGGTTGTTTTTTTTTTTTTGTTATTGAGCTGCATGAGCTGCTTGTAAATTTTGGAGATTAATCCTTTGTCAGTTGCTTCATTTGCAAATATTTTCTCCCATTCTGAGGGTTGTCTTTTGGTCTTGTTTATGGTTTCCTTTGCTGTGCAAAAGCTTTTAAGTTTCATTGGGTCCCATTTGTTTATTTTTGTTTTTATTTCCATTACTCTAGGAGGTGGGTCAGAAAGGATCTTGCTGTGATTTATGTCATAGAGTGTTCTGCCTATGTTTTCCTCTAAGAATTTGACACTTTCTGGCCTTACATTTAGGTCTTTAATCCATTTTGAGCTTATTTTTGTGTATGGTGTTAGGGAGTGATCTAATCTCATACTTTTACATGTACCTGTCCAGTTTTCCCAGCACCACTTATTGAAGAGGCTGTCCTTTCTCCAATGCACATTCCTGCCACCTTTATCAAAGACAAGGTGTCCATATGCGCGTGGGTTTATCTCTGGGCTTTCTATCCCATTCCATTGATTTATCTTTCTGTTTTTGTGCCAGTACCATACTGTCTTGATTACTGTAGCTTTGTAGTATAGTCTGAAGTCAGGGAGCCTGATTCCTCCAGCTCCATTTTTTGTTCTCAAGATTGCTTTGGCTATTCGGGGTCTTTTGTGTTTCCATACAAATTGCGAAATTTTTTGTTCTAGTTCTGTGAAAAATGCCAGTGGTAGTTTGATAGGGATTGCATTGAATCTATAGATTGCTTTGGGTAGTAGAGTCATTTTCACAATGTTGATTCTTCCAGTCCAAGAACATGGCATATCTCTCCATCTATTTCTATCATCTTTAATTTCTTTCATCAGTGTCTTATAATTTTCTTCATACAGGTCTTTTGTCTCCTTAGGTAGGTTTATTCCTAGATATTTTATTCTTTTTGTTGCAATGGTAAATGCAAGTGTTTTCTTGATTTCACTTTCAGATTTTTCATCCTTAGTATATAGGAATGCCAGAGATTTCTGTGCATTAATTTTGTATCCTGCTACTTTACCAAATTCATTGATTAGCTCTAGTAGTTTTCTGGAAGCATCTTTAGGATCCTCTATGTATAGTATCATGTCATCTGCAAACAGTGACAGCTTTACTTCTTCTTTTCCGATTTGGATTCCCTTTATTTCCTTTTCTTCTCTGATTGCTGTGGCTAAAACTTCCAAAACTATGTTGAATAAGAGTGGTGAGAGTGGGCAACCTTGTCTTGTTCCTGATCTTAAAAATGTTTCTGATGTACAGCATGGTCTCTCTCTCTCTCTCTCTCTCTCTCTCTCTCTATATATATATATATATATATATATATATATATATATTCTTTTTCAGATTATTTTCCCTTATAGGTTATTATAAAATATTGGGTATAGTTCCCTGCGCTCTACAGTATGACAGTAGGTCCTTGTTGGTTATCTTATTTTACTAAAAATATAGTAATGAAACAGAAAGCCAAAAAAATCAATTGAAAATGAACTTAATCTACTGAAAGTATTACATACTGTACATAAAGTGACTACTCTTTCTTGACATTTTTTGCATGGTGAGTAAAACACGTCCTATAGTACAAAACTTATAAGTATACAAAACAAAATATTTTCAAAATCACTGACCCCTAAACACTACAACATTAACCATATTTGCAGTCAATCAACAATCTGGATTAAAACTATAATTTTATGTGGAATTTTATAAAATTGAAATTATAAAACTGCCATTTAAAAAAAAGCTTCAAAGTTAATTTATGCAGTAAATATTTACTGATGGGCTACTATATGCCAGGAACTATGTTAAGCAATAAAGCTGTGTATGTCAAACTTGACCTTAAGTAATATTCATGGAATACTATACTGTTATTCTTACAAACTCTTTTCTGCCAAAGGTATAGGAAGTGAGGCAATCTCTAGTTTCATTACAGTAATGTGTGGATTATTACGAGTATTAGACTGGTTTAAATTTTTTCTTGAAAGAACACAATACATCAAAACAATAATTATATATCATCCCCCCCTTATCAGACTCCTATTCATCAATAGAAGATTGGTTTTAAAATACACAGACACACACACACACAGACACACACACACATACATTTATAATGACATAGTAAGCAGTCAGTAAAAAAAAATGAGGTTGCTCTGTATTGTCATAGGAATATTTCTGATATGGTTAAGTGAAAATTTTGATTTATAGATCAACACATACAGGATAATTGCATGTATACATGGGATATTTCTGGAAGGATATCCAAGAAATTGTTGGGGGAATAATAGAAGTTGTTTAGGATGGGAAGAAGACTCCTTTTTTGTCATATGCCCTTTCATCTTATTTAAAATTTTTCACCATGTCCATGTGTCATTGAATAATATTTTTTAAAAAATAGATCAAAAATCGAAAAACTCAGTTCCATGACTAATATTCCCCACCACTTGCAATTTATGCAAAGATATGTAAACCTCATTTAAGAATGATAAAAGTGATAGTTCCTTCAGCCACTAAACTTTTGTGCTTGCTAAATATTGCTTTTTGTTTCCTGTCTATGGGAGTACTTATTTTATCTTGGACATGAGAAGGGCTGGAAATTGAAGGCAAGGATAATACAAGAAAACATTAGAACTGACCATCCAGTCTCCTACCTCAAAATATAATCTTGTGTAAAATTATAAACCTATGCATTTTTTAAGAAGAGTAAACTTAGAATTTCATTTTGTAATAAATATTTATTGATGGTTCATTATATGTGAACCACTATGCTAGGCACTAAAGTTGGATGTGCCAAACCTGACCTTAAATAACCTTAGTGAAGGTAAGATCCAGAGACCTTGGCCAAGATGGAAGAGTAGAAAGACCCTGAATTTACTTCTTCTCATAGGCACACAAAAATTACAACTATTTACAAAGAAACTGTTTAGGAGAAAGACAGGAATCCTGCAGAACAGATCTTCTACAACTAAAGATATAAAGAAGGAACTACAGGGAATTCCCTGGCAGTCCAGTTGTTAGAACTCTGTGCTCTCACTGCCAAGGGCCCAGGTTCAATCTCTGGTCAGGGAACTAAGATTCTCCTGTGGCAAAAAAGAAAGAAAGAAGGAAAGAAAGAAAAAGAAAGAGAGAGAGAGAGAGAGAGAGAGAGAGAGAGAGAGAGAGAGAGAGAGAAAGAAAGAAAGAAAGAAAGAAAGAAAGAGAGAAAGAAAGAAAGAAAGAAAGAAAGAAAGAAAGGAAGGAAGGAAGGAAGGAAGGAAGGAAGGAAGGAAGGAAGGGAGGAAGGAAAGAGGGAAGGAACTACAACCAGAAATACTGGAGGGGTGGAGTTGAGATGTAGTCAAGACCCTTATCCCCAAGTGTGCAACTCACAAATGGGATAATTACAATTGCAGATTTCCTCCTTAAGGAGCAATGGGTCTGAGCCTGACATTGGGCTCCCCAGCCTGGTGGCCTACCTCAGAAAGATGAGTCCCCAGAACGTTTGGTGCTGAAGGCCAACAGAGCTTACTTTTGGGAGACCCAGAAGGCTGTGGGAAATAGAGACTCCATTCTTAATGGACACACACAAAATCTCATGTGCTCTGTCTGGGACCCAATATAGAAGTAATTTGAAAGGAGCCTGGGTCAGACCAACCTGCTGATCTTGGAGAGTCTCCCAAAGAGGCAAGAGGAAGCTGGAGCTCACCTTGGGAACAAAGACACTAGTGACAGCTATTTTTGGAATCTCGTTCTACTATTTGGACACTGGTGTTGGCAAGCATCATTTTGAAACCCTCCTTCTAGATTATTGGCACTGGAACATGGCCACTCCCACCAGCCTGTTAATACCAGTCCTGGGACAGACACCTCAGGCCAAGCAACTAGCCAGGTGGAGACATAGCCCCACCCACCAGCAGGCAAGCTGCCTTAAGATACCCTAAGTGCACAGCCACACATGGACATGGCAATGTCCACCAGAGGGCCTTGGACCTGGCCCCACACGCTAGTGTGCAGATGCTAGCACCAGGATCCCTAGGGTCATGCACTCAGAAACCTGATATCCCAGCTCTACCCACTAATAGGCAGGAACAAACCCCAGGACCCCATGCACTCTAGCTCTGCCCACCAGTGAGCCAGTGCTAACTTTGGGACCAGCCTCACCAATGCATGAGGAGGCACCAGCCCCAGAATGATCTGAGCCCAAGCCCTACCAACCAGCAGGCTGACACACCAACACCAAGACTCTGAGACACAGCTCTGCCCACCAGTGACCTAGCAGTAAGCCCAGGACCACCTGATCTATACCCTACCCACTAGATGACCAACATCAGATCCCAAAACCCTGGGCCCTGTAACCAGAGACTCCAGGACCTGACTCCAACCAGCAGAGGGCTAACAAAACCCCCAGGACCAGTCTAACACACCAGTGGGCAGACAACATCTCCAGGATCACTGCAGCCCTGAAGCCAGCTAGAGAAGGACACAGCCCACACACCAGCAGTCCATCACCAGCCCTGGGACCACCTGGGCTCCAGACCTGCCCACTAGCAGACCAACACAAACTCTGAGATCCTTTGTGCCTTGCAATCAGTTGTCCCAGGATTTAGCCCCACTCACCAGCATGCCAAGACCAGCATTGGAACACCCTGGAACCCAACCACCAGCAAGCCAACACTAGATCCAAGACCTCTGGGTCCACAACTAACCACACCAGAACACAACTCTGCCTACTAGCTGGCCAGCACTAGGCCCAGGACACCTGGGTTTCTACAGTCAGCCTCCTGATGACTGAGCTCTGCCAACCACCAGGCAGTAACTGCTGCACAAGGCAGGGCTTGGCAACAAAACAGAGTATGGGCCAACCAGCCCTACCAGACCACCCACTGTAGTCAGGTTGCCACAACAGAAGGACCCATGAGCATAAGTAGGGAGCATCACTAGAGCATATATCTCTGGTTACCAGAGGGTAGTACACTGATGGTATGCATCAGATGTCTCCTACAAAAGGTCACTTCTCCAATGTCAAGAAATGTAAACAACTTATGAGATACATAGAAATAAAAACAGCAAATTAGGAGACAAATGAATATGTTCCAAATGAAGGAACAAGATAAATCCCCAAAAGAACTAAGTGAAGTGAAGAAAGGCAATCTATAGAGTAAACGGCTTAAGGTAATGATCATAAAGATGACCAAGGATCTCAGAAGAATGGGTGAAAAGAGTAAGAAGTTAAGAGTTTTTAACAAAAATTAGAAAATATAAAGAAACAGAAATGAAGAATACAATAAAATGAAATAAAAAATATACTAGAAGGAATCAACAGGAGATTAAATGATACAGAGGAATAGATCAGTAAGTTAGAAGACAAAGTAATGGAAAACACTGAAGCTGAAGAGAAAAAAGAAAAATGAATAAAAAGAAATGAATACACTTTAAAAGACCTCTGGGACAATATTAAGCATTCTAACATAAACATTATAAGGGTCCCAGAAAGAGGAGAGAAAGGGGCAGACAATATATTCAAAGACAAAATACCTGAAAAGTTTTTCTGACTCTGGAAAGGAAACAGAAATCCAGATCCAGGAATCCTAGAGAGTCCCAAACAAGATCAACTCAAAGATAACCACACCTAGACACCCTGTAATTTAAATGGCAAACCTTAAAAGCACAAAGGGAAAGACAACAGTTACATACAAGGAAACTCCCATAAGGCTATCAACTGACTTTTCAACAGAAACTCTGCAGGCCAGAAGGGAGTGGCATGATGTACTTAAAGTGGTGAAAGGGGAAAATGTACAACAGAGAATATTCGACCCAGTAAAGATTTCATGCAGATTTGATGGAGAGATCAAAAGTTTTACAGAGAAGAAAAAGCCAAAAGAGTTCAGCACCACCAAAACTGCTTTATAAGAAATGATAAAGGTACTTTTCTAAGAGAAAAGGCCATTATTAGGAACATGAAAGTTAGTAAAGGACAAAACTCATTGGTAAAGACAAACATATAGTAAGATGGTAAGTCAACCACATACAAAGCTAGTAAGAAGGTTAAAACACAAAAGTAGTAAAATCATCTGTATCCACAATAAGTAGTTAAGTAATACACAAAACAAAAAGATATGAAATATGATGTCAAAAACAGTAATTGTGGGTGGAGGAGAGTAAAAATGCAAGGTAGTTAAAATGCATCTGAAATTAAGAGATCAGCAACTTAAAATAATCAGATAGTTAAATAGATAGATAGATAGATAGGTAGATAGATAGATAGACTGCTATATATAAACCTTACGGTAACCACAAACCAAAAGTCTATAATAGATTCACACTCAAAAGGAAAAGAAAATAATCCAAAGTAACACAACAGATAGTCAACAAATCACAAGGGAAGATAACAAAAGAATAAAGGAACAAAAAAGAATGGCAAAAACAACCCAAAGCCAATTAATAAAATGGCAATAATACACAACTTATTACTTTAAGTAGAAATGTATTAAATGCTGCAATCAAAAGACATAGAGTGACTGAATGGATACAAAAACAAAGCCCATCTATATCTGCACACAAGAGAGTCAATTCAGAGCTAAAGACACACACAGACTGAATGTGGGGTGATGGAAAAAGATATTCTATGCAAATAGAAATCAAAAAAATATTGAGGTAACAATACTTACATCAGACAAAATAGACTTTAAAACAAAGTATAATAGACAAAGACATTATACAATATAATGATCAAGGGATCAATCCAAAAGAAGGTACAACTGTAAATATGCATGTACCCAACATAGGGGCACCTAAATATATAAAGCAAATATTAACAGACATAAAAGGAGAAATTGACAGTAACACAATAATAGTATGAGACTCTAACACCCCACTTATATCAATGGGCAGATCACCTAGACAGAAAATGAAAAAAGGAAATACTGGCCTTGAATGACAACATTACACCTGCTGAACTTAATAGATATATAGAGAACATTCCATTCAAAAGTAGCAGAATCCACATTCTATTAAAGTACATAGGGAACATTCTCCAGGATAGATCACCTGCTAGGCCACAAAACAAGCTTCAGTAAATTTAAGAAAACTGAAATCATGTCAGGTATCTTTTCCTACCACAACACTATGAGACTAGAAATCAACTACAAGAAAAAAACTGCTAAAAATGCAAGCATGTAGAGGCTAATAAATTATGCTACGAAACAACCAATGGATCACTGAAGCTATCAAAGAAGAACTTTTTAAAAATACCTGGAGACAAATGAAAACAAAAACACAGCAATCCAAAATCTATGGGATGCAGCAAAGGCAGTTCTAAGAGGGAAGTTTATAGTGATACAAGCTTACCTCAGGAAACAAGAAAAAAATCTCAAATAAACAACCTAACCTTACACCTAAAGGAACTAGAAAGAGACAAAAAAAAAAGTTAATAGAAGAAAAGAAATCATAGAGATAAGAGCAGATATAAATGAAATGGAAACTAAAAAATCAATAGAAAAAGATCAATGAAACTAAGAGTTTGTTCTTTGAAAAAATAAATGCTATTGATCAACATTTAGCCAGAATCATCAAGAAAAACCAATAAAATTAGAAATGAAAAAGAAGTTACAAAAGACATGATAGAAATACAAATAATCATAAGAGACTACTATGAACAATTATACACCAATAAAGTAGACAATCTAGAAGAAATGGACAATTTCCTAGAGATGTACAATTTCCCAAAAATGACCCAAGAAGAAGGAGAAAATATGAACTGACCAACTATCAGTAATGAATTTGAATCAGTTAAAATGACAACAACAAAAACAACAAAACCAAACTCCCTATGAGCAAAAGTCCAGGACCAGATAGCTTTAGAGGTGAATTCTACCAAACATGTAGAGAAAAATTAAACATTAATCTTTCTCAGACTATTCCAAATAATTGCAGAGGAAGGAATGTATCTGAATTCATTCTACAAGGACAGCATCACACTGATACTAAAATTTGACAGAGATCACAAAAAAGAAAATTACAGGTCAATATCACTAATTAATATAGATGGGAAAGTCCTCAACAAAATATTTTCAAACCAAATCCAATAATATTAATATATAAAAAGAACCACACACCATTATCAAGTTGGATTTATTTCAGAGACACAAGGGTGGTACAACATTCACCAAAAGTCAATGTGATACACCACGTTAACAAAAAGAAGAATAAAAATCACATGATTATCTAAATAGGTGTTGAGAAAGCATTTGACAAAATTCAGCAACCACTCATGATAAAAAGCCTCATGGGGCTTCCCTGGTGGTGCAGTGGTTGAGAATCTGCCTGCCAATGCAGGGGACATGGGTTCGAGCTCTGGTCTGGGGAGATCCCACATGCCACGGAGCAACTGGGTCTGTGAGCCACAGTTACTGAGCCTGCACGTCTGGAGCCTGTGCTCCACAACAAGGGAGGCCACGATTGCGAGAGGCCCAGGCACCACGATGAAGAGTGGCCCCCACTTAACACAACTAGAGAAAGCCCTTGCACAGAAATGAAGACCCAACACAGCCATTAATTAATTAATTAATTAATTAATTTAAAAATAAACTCTCATGGAAGTAGATATAGAGGGAATATATCTCAACATAATAAAGAACATTTATGACAAAAAAACAGCTAATATCATACTCAATGTTGCAAAACTGAAAGCTTTTCCTCTAAATTCAGGAAAAAGAGAAGGATGCTCACTCTCACCACTTCTATTTAACACAGTATTGGAAGTCCTAACCACAGCCATCAGAAAAAAAATATATAAAAGAAAGAAAGGAAAGAAAGAAAGAAAGAAAGAAAGAAAGAAAGAAAGAAAGGAAAGAAAGAAAGAAAGGAAGAAAGAAAGAAAGAAAAAGTAAAAGAAAGAAAGGGCATTTAAATTATAAGTGAAGAAGTAAAACTGTCACTATATGCAAATGATATGATACTTTTTATATAAAACCCTAAAATCTCCCCAAACTCTTGGAGCTAATAAACGAATTCAGCAAAGTTGCAGGATACAAGATTAATATACAGAAATCTGTTGCTTTTCTATACACTAATAATGAACTATCAGAAAGAGAATGTAAAAATAGTCCCACTTAAAATCACATCAAAAAGAATAAAATAGCTAGGAATAAACTTAACCAAAGAGGTGAAAGACTTACACTCCAAAAATCATAAAACACTGATGAAGGAAATTGAATATGATACAAAGTAATGGAAAGATATACTATGCTTTTACATTGAAAGAATGAATATTTTTAAAATGTCCATACTACTCAAAGCAATCTATAGATTTAATGCAAAATCTATCAAAATACCAATGACATTTTTAACATAAGTAGAAAAAATATTCCTAAAATTCATATAGTTCCATAAAAAACCCCAAATTGCCAAAGTAATACTGTGAAAAAACAGAACCAACCTGGAGGTATAAAACTCCCAGACTTCAGACTATACTAAAAAGCTACAGTATAAACTAGTAAAGTTTAGCTGATTTTTGACATGAGTCGTAAAAACAGCTTTACAACCTGGGTCATGAACATTGCAAGAATAGGACAGTTTGCAAATATCCTTGCATTTCCAACTGAAGAACTATTGGTCTCTACATCACATGGCTCTGTAGTTACCTTTAGGATCAAGGGTAATTTTTGGTGAATGAACCAGTTTGGAGAAAATATTTTCAAAATCTTAAATAATCGCAAATTATTATTTCAATATTTTCAAACCTCACTCATATATGCAACTAGGCATGCATATATTTATAATACAGTAGTCGGTATATGCACAGAGATAATTATATATTCAGCTATAAATCCAAGTTTATCTGTAACACACACACCTATGCACACTTATTTCCATTGTTATATTGCTACACTTCAGAGATTTATCCATGAGCTGAATCAGAAGTGTCAAAGCATAGTAATAGAAGCTATTCATGAGAAGCCAAGTTACAATCCCTGGCTGTGTCCCTAAGCTTAAATCAGATATAACAAAAACTCATTATTTAATCTGATTAGCACTAGCACCCATCCCCAGAACTCCTTGAGTAATAAGGCTCTATTTTGTCCGGCCTGCATCTACCACTGCCAATCAGAATACACTGCTTGCATGCCACATCAATTCTCTTTATGTAAAATATAACAAACTACTAAAAAAACTTTCTCTCAAGACCTTTTCTCCTTACTACTATTTCCGTTCTGGTCAGTGGCTACACAATTACTTCAGTACATGAGTTTCATAAGCTGTAAGTCAACTTGGACTTCCCCCATCTTAACTCTTAGTCTATCCTCAATAAAAAGTCTTTCATATTCTTCACCCTCAGATTCACTGTGATTTCACAACATTTCTATCGGTTCTCCTCTTTCCTCTCACATTATTTTTCCTCAGTCAGCTTTCTAGACACCTCTCTTTTCATCAATCTCCTAAATGCTCACATTCTTTATGCCTTTGTACATTTTTAAACATTTTTATTGGAGTATAATTGCTTTACAATGTTGTGTTAGTTTCTGCTGTATAACAAAGGGAATCAGCTCTATGTATACATATATCCCCATATCCCCTCCCTCTTACATCTCCCTCCCACCCTCCCTATCCCACCCCTCTAGGGGTTCACAAAGCACCAAGCTGATCTCCCAGCACAATGCAGATGCTTCCCACTATCTATTTTACATTTAGTATTGTTTATATGTCAATGCTACTCTCTCACTTCCTCCCAGCTTACCTTCCCTCTCCCTGTGTCCTCAAGTCCATTCTCTAAGTCTGTGTCTTTATTCCTGTCCTGCCCCTAGGTTCGTCAGAACCATTTTTTTTTCAGATTCTGTATAATTGTTAGGATATGGTATTTGTTTTTCTCTTTCTGGCTTACTTCACTCTGTATAACAGTCTCTAGACCCATGCATGTCTCTACAAATGACCCAATTTTGTTCCTTTTAATGACTGAGTAACATTGCACTGTATATGTGTGCCACATCTTCTTTATCCATTCATCTGTCGATGGACACTTAGGTTGCTTCCATGTCCTGGCTGTTGTAAATAGTGCTGCAGTGAACATTGTTGTACATGACCCTTTTTGAATTATGGTTTTCTCAGGGTATATGCCCAGTAGAG
The DNA here is from genome assembly GCF_059928025.1 of Delphinapterus leucas. NCBI lineage: Eukaryota > Metazoa > Chordata > Mammalia > Artiodactyla > Monodontidae > Delphinapterus > Delphinapterus leucas. The sequence goes on along the minus strand of NC_143150.1, from coordinate 46,880,068 downwards.
GGATTGCTGGGTCATATAGTAGTTCTATTTTTAGTTTTTTAAGAAACCACCATACTGTTCTGCATAGTGGCTCTATCAATTTACATTCCCACCAACAGTGCAAGAGGGTTCCCTTTTCTCTACACCCTCTCCAGCATTTATTTTTTGTAGATTTTCTGGTGATGGCCATTCTGACTGATGTGAGGTGATATCTCATTGCAGTTTTGATTTGCATTCCTCTAGTGATTAGTGATGTTCAGCCTCCTTTCATGTGTTTGTTGTATGCCTTTTTTCTTAGTCCTCATATTTTTCTTTACTCTCTCCCTTAATAAACTTATCCAAGAACACAGACTTCAAAAAAACTTATATTTTGAAGGTTCCAAATTCTATCTCCAACACAGACCTCTTTCTGAGTTATAAATTTCATGTATAGAAGCACCCCAAATCTCCTACCTAAAACTCTTCCTTCTCTTCCTAACTCAATTGATTGACTAATATTCCACCCAGTCTTTAATCCTAACTCAATTCCTCCCTCTCATTCTCCTCCGCATATAATTCCTAGATGTTAGGTCACAATACTTTTTAATTTTGCATCAGAAATGTGTCTGATTGTGGCATTTAGTCACTCTCCAACTCCACTGTTACTGACACTATGTCTAATATGAGGACCTAATTTATCCCTAAGTTGGACAGTTACAACTGCATTTTAATTGATCTTTTGGCCTCTTTAATTCACCTTCCACATTTCCCGAGAATTACATTCCTAAAACAGAAATTTTATTTTATCACCTTCCTGTTCAAATCCCCTCAAATCACCATTGATCTACCTTTATCTCTAAAATCCAAATTGCTTCACAAGGCCCCTAACTTCCTCTCCACCATCATATCTCACCATTACCTGCAATGCAATTCTAATCTAGTAATACTGAATTATTCACTATTCTCCTAACAGAAAACCCTTCTTCTTGTCCATTTTTCCAATACATCTTTTTTTAAATGTTTTTATTGGAGTATAATTGCTTTACAATGGTGTGTTAGTTTCTGCTTTATAAGAAAGTGAATCAGTTATACATATACATATATCCCCATATCTCTACCGTCTTGCATCTCCTTCCCTCCTACCCTCCCTATCCCACCCTTCTAGCTGGTCACAAAGCACTGAGCTGATCTCCCTGTGCTATGCGACTGCTTCCCACTAGCTATCTATTTTACATTTGGTAGTGTTTATATGTCCATATATACACTACCACTCTCTCACTTTGTCCCAGCTTACCCTTCCCCCTTGTCCTCAAGTCCATTCTCTAGTAGGTCTGCATCTTTATTCCCGTCTTGTCCGTAGGCTCTTCATGACCTTTTTTTTTTTTTAGATTCCATATATATGTGTTAGCATACAGTATTTGTTTTTCTTTTTCTGACTTACTTCACTCTGTATGATAGACTCTAAGTCCATCCACCACACTATAAATAACTCAATTTCGTTTCTTTTTATGGCTGAGTAATATTACATTGTATATATGTGCCACATCTTCTTTATCCATTCATCTGTCGATGGGCACTTAGGTTGCTTCCATGTCCTGGCTATTGTAAATAGAGCTGCAATGAACATCCAATACATCTTAAAACACACATCATTATTCAAGTTTCAGCAAAAATTTCACTTCCTCTTTGAGCATTTCTGTTACTGCCCTAAGCAGAATAATCACTCCATCTTTTGTAATTCCATAGGAAAACACATAAGACTGTACTGAAATTATTTGTTTTTATATGTATCCCTCCCTCCATAAAATGTGGAATTCTCAAAAGAGAAGACTGTGCCTTATTCTTAGTTGTATATCCAGAATTTAGGGATTAGTAGGCATTAAATAATGGTTGGAAGGAAGGAAGGAAGGAACAGAGGAAGGTAGAAATGTTTTCTCAGATATACTGTTTATTTCTAATTTCCATACCTAAGAATTTAAAATACATTTATGCTTACATTACTTATATTTCACTATTATATCTTACATCATACTTGTGAAATCTTATATAAAGTTTAAACCAAGATCTAGAAAGAAATATAATTGTCCCTATAGTATAAGGCTTAGTGTATCATGGCAGAAAACAACACTTGTTTTAATTAAAAATATTATTTGAAGAAAATGTTGAAGTTAGGAAATTCCTTTTACAAACACTTTCAGGAAATGGAAAGGTCAATAGAGATAACTCAAACAGAAAGAAATACCAGTCTGAATCCTCTAGTGCTTTGTAATGATCTGAGATGTTTCATTGCTCATGTGTAAGTTAGGGAAGAAGAAGAAGGAAAAAGAAAACATTATTAATGCAAATAATGCAGATATTAATAAATATATATCTACCTACTTATTAATTACTTCAGAAAATATTTATTTAATATCAACTATTGTGCTAGATGCTTGTAAATACAAAGGTAAATAAGACCATTATAATTCCTTCAAGAGATTTGAAAGAGCAAATATATATTAAAAAGTATATACCTGGGACCTAGTGGATTTGCTCTCCTGCCTTAACCAACAGTAAAATATGAAAAAAGTATGAAAAATTGTTTTAATAGAAAACAAGCAGCATAGGAAAGTGATCCCTGAAAGAAATGAAATACATAAAGTGAGCCTTATGGTTACCTGAAGGAAATTTACATACAGTAGCACAGGAGTGGGAAAGTGTATATAACACAGCAATCTAAGTGAGTTGAAGAGATGGAACTTAGAGTTTGGGGGGACCAAGATGACTAAAATTTTGGAGACAAAGTACTAGAGAAAAGGGAACTGCAAAGAGAGAACACTGAACATCTCCAACAGGTTTCTCTGAGTCTTTGTCTGAGTAGTGCTCTGTGCATGCATGAGAATGAAATTACTTCAAGCCAGGACTTGGAAGCAACCTAAGTGTCCATCAACAGATGAATGTGTAAAGAAGATATGGCATATATATACAATGGAATATTACTCAGCCATATAAAGCAATGAAATTTAGTTATTTGTAGTGAGGTGGATGGACTTAGAATCTGTCATACAGAGTGAAGAAAGTCAGAAAGGGAAAAACAAATACCATGTGCTAACACACATATATATATATATATATATATATATATATATATATATGGAATCTAAAAAAAAACAAAAACAAAGGTTCTCATGAACCTAGGGGCAGGACAGGAATAAATACACAGACGTAGAGAATGGACTTAAGGACATGGGAGGTGTAAAAGGGGAAGCTGGGATGAAGTGAGAGAGTAGCATTTACATATATACACTACCAAATGTAAAATAAATAGCTAGTTGGAAGCAGCTGCATAGGACAGGGAGAACAGCTCGGTGCTTTGTGACCACCTCGAGGGGTGGGAAAGGGAGGGCAGGAGGGAGGCTCAAGATGGAGGGAATATCGGGATATATGTATACATATAGCTGGTTCACTTTGTTATACAGCAGAAAGTAACAAAAACATTTTAGGGCTTCCCTGGTGGCGCAGTAGTTGAGAGTCCGCCTGCCGATGCAGGGGACACGGGTTCGTGTCCTGGTCCGGGAAGATCCCACATGCCGCGGAGCAGCTGGGCCTGTGAGCCATGGCCGCTGAGCCTGTGCGTCCGGAGCCTGTGCTCCGCAAAGGGAGAGGCCACAACAGTGAGAGGCCCACACAACAACAACAACAAAAAACACATTTTAATGCAATTATACTCCAGTAAAGGTGTAAAATAAACAAACAAACTAATAAATAAAAAGCTGAACCCATAAAAACTGAGAATAAAGTGTTAGTTACCAGGGGATAGGGGGTAGAAAGTGGGGAGATGTTGGTCAGAGTACAAGTTTCCAGTTATAACATGTTTAAGCACTGTGATTATAGTTAATTACACTTGAAAGTTGCTAAAGATTTGATCTTAATGGTTTTACCATACACAAAAGATGGTAATTATGTGATGTGATGAAGATGTTAGCTAACGCTATGGTAGTACTTATATAGCGATATATAAATGTATCAAATCTACCACATTGTACACCTTTAACTTAGATAATTTTGTGTCAGTTACATCTCAATAAAGCTGTAAAAGGGTAAAGAAGAGTTAACACCAATCCTTCTGAAAATCTTATGGACAAAAATTTTAAATGGACGAAATCTTCCTAACTCATTCTATGAGATCTCTATTACCCTAATACTGATACCACTGTCCAGTGTTATAGACAGAAACTACTACTCTTCCTTGGGCTTTCCAGTCTGCTGAAATACCTTGCATATTTTGGTCCTGCAAAGCCTCCACAATTGTATGAGCCAACTCATTAAAACCTCTTTCTCTCTCCCTCTCCCTCTCTCTCTCTGACACACACACACACACACACACACACACACACACATATATATATGCATAGATAGGTAAATAGATAGATAGATATTCTTTATTCTGTTTCTATGGAGTACACAGATTTTTGTGCTGTAAAGTAGTCTTGATGTAAGAAAAAATTGATAATATGGAAGTACGTAATGGGTAGAAATGGAAGAATTTTCAGGATGATGTTAAAAAAGCTAGGTTCGGGCTTCCCTGGTGGCGCAGTGGTTGAGAGTCCGCCTGCCGATGCAGGGGACACGGGTTCGTGCCCCGGTCTGGGAAAATCCCACATGCCACGGAACGGCTGGGCCCGTGAGCCATGGCCACTGAGCCTGCACATCCGGAGCCTGTGCTCCGCAACAGGAGAGGCCACAACAGTGAGAGGCCCACGTACTGAAAAAAAAAAAAAAAAAAAAAGCTAGGTTAACTTAAAGACATTATTGGTGTAAATATGGATTTTAAAAGTCATCCTGGTGAAGTCTCAGATGGAAACAAAGAACTTGTTATTGGACATTGGAGGAAAAGTGATCATTACTATAAAGTGGAAAGGAATTTGGCTTAATTATATTCTAACATTTTGTAGAAGGTAGAACTTGTGAGTTGTGAACTTGGGTATTTAGCCGAGAGAATTTCTAAACAAAGTCCTGAAGTACAACCTGGTTTGTCCTTGCTGCTTGTAATAAAATACAAGAGGAAAGAGAAAAATTGAAGGAGGGGCTGTTAAGCAGAAAGGAAACAGAACTTCAGTGTGTAGATAATTCTTAGCCTATCTACATTGCAAAACATAAGAAAGTAAGTTCTAGAGAGAACACTAAATGTTTGGCTGAATAAACACTCAATAACGAGATTATGAGTATGACTCATGGATCTAATCAAGCATCTCAGCAGAAGGCAGGAATAGAGATGAGGTTATTCCAGCATAAACACTGCCAGTTTAAACTAAAGAGGAAACAGATGGAACAAAATTAAGGAAGACTGTTGGATGTCTGGGATTGTACAGGGCAGGATAATATAGCTATCTGGCTGCTAACTTGCCTTACCCTTCAAGAGAAGGAAAGACTATACTCCACAGGTGATTCAGAGATTAACAGGGCTGCTACTCGCACCCAGGCCCAGAGGGCACAGGTTAGGGGAGGCAAGGAAATCTATTCCTCAGTTTCAGCAAGCCAGGATTCCACTGCCTGGAATTTCAGGGATGAGGCCATTGCTCAGGGCCTCAGGAACAATGCCACCACACAGGGCCACAAGGGTTGGGCAGCTACCTCAATGGACCTAGCACGTGAGATCACCACCCACATTGGCACAGAGGACAGAGCATTGAGACAATGGATAATTCTAGAATCTTAAAATCTAATGAAATTAGATTAGTTTTGGACTTGCTTAGAACCCATGACCCCATTCTTCTTCCTGATTTCTGCCTTTTGGAATGGAGATGTCTATACTACGCCTGTTTCATCATTATATTTTTGATGGCAGAAAACTGATCTGGTTTGACAAATTAACAGTTGGGTTCAGGTGAATCATATTTCAAGTCTCACCCATATTTGACTTAGATGATACTTAGATGAAATTTGGGACTTGATACTGGAATGGGTTATGACTTTGGGGCTTTTGAGATGGAAGTGAATAAATTTTTAATATGAAAACATAAATTTGGGGTGTCCAGAAAAAGAAGTGTTATGGACTGAATTGTGTCCCCTGTCAATTAATATGTTGAAGTCCTAATCCCCAGTACTTCAAAACGTGACTGCACTTAGAGATACGGCCTTTATAAAAGCAATTCAGTTAAAAAGAGGTCATTAGGGTGGACCTTAATCCAATCTGACTTGTGTCCTTATAAGGAAATTAGGGCACACAAACAGACATGAGACATATGTATGAACAGAGTAAAGACCATAAGAAGACAGTGGGAGATGACAGCCATATACAAGAAAAAAAGAGATGTCTCAGGAAAAAACTGTTGATACCTTGATCTCAGACTTTTACCCTTCACAACTGTGACAAAATAAATTTGTTTTTTAAGCCACCCAGTTTGCAGTACTATGTTATGGCAGCCCTAGATAATGAATGCAGCCAGACAAAGACATTACAAGAAAATAAAACTACAGACAATTATGCCTTGTAAATATTGATGTAAATATTCTCTGCAAAATATTAGCAAATCAAATTTGACAACACATTAAAAGGATTGTATATCATGATGAAGTGGGATTTATCATGAAATGTTAGCATGGATCAATAAAAGAAAATCAGTCTATGCAATACAGCACATTAACAGAATGGAGAAGAAGGGGAAAAAAAGCTTGATCATCTCAATTAATGCAAAAAATCATTTGACAAAATTTAACAACTTTTTATGATAAAAACACTCAACACACTGGAAACTGAAAGAAGCCACCTCAACATAATAAAGGTCATATATGAAATCCCCCACAGGTAACATAATACTGAATGGTGAAACAGTGAAAAATTTTCCTTTAAGACCAGTAACAAGGCATAGATGCTCATTTTCACCACTTCTCTTCAATATAGTATTGGAATTCTAGCCAGAGTAATTAGCCAAGAAAAGGAAGTGAAGATGTAAATTTTTCTCTAATAACAGATGACATGATCCTATATGTACAAAACCCTAAATATTCTATTAAAACTGTTAGAACTAATAAACAAATTCAGCAGAATTTGCTTCTCTATACAATAACAATGGCCAATTCAAAAGTGAAATAATTTAAAATAACATCAAAAAGAAAAAAATACTTAGGAATATACTTAACCAAGGAAGAGAAAGACATACACTGGAAACTATAAAACACTACTGAAAGAAATTAAAGAAGAAAAAAATAACTGAAAATACATCTCATGTTCATGGATTGAAAGACTTAATATTGTAACTATGTTAAGAACCTCCAAAATAAACTGCAGACTCAATGAAATCCATATCAAAATCCAAAAAAATTTTTTGCAAAAAAAAAGAAAAATCCATCCTAAAATTCATATGGAAACTCAAAAATAATATGGATAAAGGAGAATAAAATTGGAGGACTCACTCTTTCTCATTTCAAATCTTACCACAAACTGCAGTAATCAAAAGAGTATGGGAGTAAGTAGCACAAAGACAGAAATATAGACCAACGGAATAGAATGAAGAGTCCAGAAAGAATCCCTCAAATATATGGTCAAATGATTTTCAACAAGGTTTACGAGACAGTTCACTGGATAAAGGACAATCTTTTCAACAAATGGTGCTGGGAAAATGGGATGCCCACATTCAAAACAATAAATTTGAACCCTTATCTTACATCATATACAAAAATTAAAGAAACATGGATCAAAGACATAATCATAAAAGCTAAATATTAACTCTTGGAAGAAAACAGAGGAAAAGCTTCATTACATTGCATTTGGAAATTATTTCTTGGATATGACATCAAAAGCAAAGGCAACAAAAGTAAAAAGAGATACTTTGGACCTCATCAAAATTAGAAACTTTTGTGCATTAAAAGATACCAACAGCAGGGCTTCCCTGGTGGCGCAGTGGTTGAGAGTCCGCCTGCCGGTGCAGGGGACACGGGTTCGTGCCCTGGTCCGGGAAGATCCCACATGCCGCGGAGCGGCTGGGCCCGTGAGCCATGGCCGCTGAGCCTGCACGTCCGGAGCCTGTGCTCCGCAACGGGAGAGGCCACAACAGTGAGAGGCCCGCGTACCACAAAAAAAAAAAAAAAAAAAAGATACCAACAGCAAAGTAAAAGGCAACCCTTGCTATGGAGAAAATATTTTCAAATCATATGTCTAATAATGGATTAATATCCAGAATATGTAAAGCAGTCTTAAAACACAACAACAAAAAACAACCCAATTTAGTAATGGTAAAAGGGCCTGAATAGACATCTGTCCAAAGAAGATATATAAATGACCAATAAGTACATGAAAAAATGCTTAACATCTCTAATCATTAGGAAATTTAAAATCAAAATCATAATGAGATACAATTCCACACACTAGAATGGCTGCTAGTAAAAAATTAATAAAACAGTAGGATGATAGCAAAAATTATATGCATAATTACTATATAGTCTAGCATGATGTTTAATTGTATGTCAACATGACTGGGCTAAGGGATGCTCAGACACCTGGTAAAACATTATTTTTGGGTGTGTTTGTGAGGGTGTTTCTGGAAGAGATTAGCTTTTCAATCAGTACATTGAGCAAAGAAGATTGCCTTCACTAATGTTGGTAGTCATGATCCAATCCACTGAGGGTCTACAGAGACCAAAAAGGCAGAAGAAAGGAAAATTTACTTTTTTCTTGAGCTGAGACACCCAACTTCTTCTGACCTCAGACATCAGCTCTCCTGGTTCTCAAGCTATTAGACTCAGATCTGACTTAACACCATTGGTCCCTGATTCTCGGGCCTTTGGACTCAGACTGGAACTTACACCATTGGCTCCCCTGGTTCTCAGGACTTTGGACTCAGACTGAATTAGACTATTAGCTTTCCTCGTTCTCCAGATTGTAGACAGCAGATTGTGGGACTTCTTGGCCTCCATGATTTTATATAAATATAAATATATATATATATATTATTGCTTCTGTTTATCTGGAGAACTCTAATACAGATTTGGATATCAAGAGTGGTTCTAAAGGAACAAAATTTTAAGGATGTATTTTCTGAAATAGTTCTGGGGTTTCTGGAATGATTCTCTAATCTGATTATGTTTAAAGATGTTAATGACTCTATTTCCAGTAGTAAAAAGTACACTGATAGGGCATGGTATGAACTGTTTACAGAGATATACAAGATGTAAGCATTGGATAGTCCTAATCAACCACTTATAAGAAGCAAGGAGCTAAGTGGCTCTAAATATGATACTTTTGAACATTTTTTGAAAACTAAGGAATATAATAACATTGATTGGTTACTCCTAAAATTGCTGTACAAAGTGCTGAAATAAAAGGATGCACTCAGGGATTCAAATTCCCGGCTCAAGAACACTCTAAAAGACCTAAGAGTTTCTGTGTGCACCCTGATGGAAAGCCTCATCTCCCATAGACACAGGGCTGAAATCATACACACAACCTTATCCTATAATTGGCTGAATTACAACACAAATTGAATTCTCAGCCTCATAGAGTGTCTGCTGTTAAAATGAGGGTATTGATTGGGAAAGAATAGGATCCTGTAAGTCGGCATGGGGAATATGGGAAGGCCCTGATGAAGCTGAGGATAATGAGCCTTGAAATTGTGATGCGTCTTCTTTGCTACTGGAAGAGGTCTCCCAACCACAGTGGTACCTACTTCTCCACCCACAGTGGTAGCAACCATTCTACATTGATATGAGGGGATTAACTCTGCATTGTCTGAAGAAATGTATTGCCACCCCCAGAGGTGGATACCATGCAAGACAATGCTGACTCTCCTCAGGATCCATTGTTGTTACCCCTCTTGGTTTCTAGACCTATAACCAAACTTAAGACCAGCAGGTCCCTAAAGGTGAGATACAAAGTGTGATCCATGAAGAGGTGTGCTACACTCCAAAAGAACAACTTGAGTTTTCTAATTTATACAAGCAGAAATCTGAGGAACATGTGTGGGAATGGATATTAAAGGTGTAGGATAATGGTGGAAAGAACATAAATTTGGATCATGATGAATTTATTGATATAGACTCACTAAACAGATATTCCATATTTAACACTTCAGCTTCAGAAGTTAGAAAGGGCTTTAACTGTTTCTTTGGTTGTATGGTTGAAACAGGCACCGAAAGATAGCCCACTGTGAGTGAATGGAAATGTGAGACCTCCCTTGGTTTAATGTAGAGGAAGGGACTCAAAGGCTTAGAAACACTGGAATGTTATAGTGGATTTATTATTCAAGACCTAATCAGCCACACTGGGAGGGTCCAGAAGACATACCTTTCACCAATATTTTGAGAAATAAATTTATGAAGGAAGCCCCAGCATCCTTGATGGGCTCTGTGATTTTTTTATGTAGATCAGACCATAGAGAAGGAATCCCAGACACTCAATTGGAAAACCTAGGTGCAATGGGAGTAGATAGATCCTAAGAAGACAGGGGTCAAATGGTAGGAATCAACCTCCAAAAGCAAGGTGGATGTGGTTAGTGTAACGGACAGCAGAGCCAAAGCAGCTGTCAGAATAATCTGACTCTTGCAGACCTATGGCAGTGGCTAGTTAACCATTGGGTTGCTAGAAGTGAAAAAATAGGAAGGCTACTAAATTCTTACTTGGCTTATATAAGCAAGAAAGTTCTAGATCAAGTGAATGAAAGTTTAATTGGAATTATAAAAACAGAAAGTCACAACTTCTAAATCAATTCCCAGATTTGAACCAGTTTATAGATTCAGAACCCCTTAAATGAAGGGGAAGCTGAGTCCTCTAGGGGAAGAATCTTGGTACAATACAGAAAATTTATAGTGTTAATCTTTCTCCTAGACTTCCCCAAATGGACCTATGGCCTTTTACCAGGGTGAATGTACACTAGGGAAAATGAAATAATCAGACCTTTTGAGGACTATTGGTCACTGAATCTAAACAGACACTTGATTCTAAGAGAGCCAAAGTGTCACTGTGGTACTTCAGTCAGAGTAGAGGCTTATGGAGGCCATTTGATTAATGGATTTTATAGCTCCAGTGCATCTCACAGTGAGTCTTGGAACTCATCCTGTGGTTATTTCCCCAGTTCCAGATTGAACTACTGGAATAGAAATACTTAGCATCTGGCACCTTAAGAATAAAAATGTTAGAGCAAATCAAACCTGAAGCAAGAAGAAGAAAGTCAATAATGAAAAGCATAAATCAATAAAAAAGAGAAAACAATAGACAAAACCACAGAAACAAAACTTCTTTGTAAATAATAAAATTGATAAATTATTTTCATGAAAAAAATAGTGGACATCACTACAGATCTTACAGATATTAAAAAGAGATTAAGGGAATGATATGAAAATCTTATAGCAATAACTTCAGCAATGAACCCAACTTTTGAAAGGCACAGTATGGAATCCTAATCAAGAAGAAAAATAACATCAATAAACCAAACAGTCCTTTAATTTATTAAAAGTAATTTTACAGTTAAAAATCTTCACACAAAGAAAATTTCAGGCCCAGGTGACTTCATTGGTAAATTGTACCAAATATTTGAGGAATAAATAATACCAATTCTACAGAAACATTTCTAAAATGTAGAAGAGTTAGGAATACTTCTGAGCTCATTATTCTGATATGAACAACAGAAAAAAAAAGATATTATGCATGCATAAAGAAAACTACAGGCAAATGTCTCTCAAGAAAAGACACATAATCCATAATAAAGGCTTAGCAACTTGAGTCATGATACATTTAATAAGGATAAAACATCATGAACAAATGATGTTCATAGGAATACAAATTTGTCTCAATATACAAAAATCAATTGATGCAACTTATATTAAGATTCTAAAAAAGAAAAACCTTATGATCATCTCAATTAATGTAAAAGATCATTTGACAAGACATACTCCCATTAACAATAAAAGAAAAAATTATCAACAAACTAGAAATAGAGGGAAATGCCTTACCCTGTTAAAGGATATTGATGAAAAGCTTACAGCTAATATATTAATTCTGAAAGAATGCCCGTTTTTCCCCTAATATTGAAAACAAGGTAAGAATGTCCACTTTCATCACTTCTACTTAACTTTATAACAGAAGTCCTAATTAATCAATTATAAGAAGGTAAACAACCCAATAATGAAATGCACATAGTTGAACCGACTGGCAAATAAGCACATGAAATATGCTCAGCATCATCAGTTATTAAGGAAAGGCAAAACAAAACCACAAGGAGATACCTCTCTGCATGTACTCTAAAACCCTACAATTTAAAAGATTAATAATACCAAGTTTGTGGATGATGTGGAGGAACTGGACAGTTTTGCAGTTTCTTATACAGTTATCAATAATCCTATTCCCCTAACTTACTCAAGATAAATGAAAACATATGTCCACAAAAGGACTTGTAAACTAATGTTTAAAACAGTTTTAGTCATAGGAGGCAAAGGCTGTAAATAACCAAAATGACCATCAATGGGTAAACAGATAAATGAATCATGGTATATCTCTATAGTGAAGTAGTATTCAGCAACTAAAAGAGATTGACTACTGACACATACAACATGGATTAATCCCAGTAGCATTATGGTGTGAAGTAAGACATTAAAGCCTGTATACAATGTAAATTCTCTTAAATGAAATTCTAGGAAAACTAAAGACAGTGACAAAAAGAAAGTCTATAGTTGGCAAGGCATGAGTTTTGAGTGAAGGTATTGACAGCAAAGGAGCAAGCACAAGAGAAAGTTTTGGCTTGATGGAAATGTGATGCTACATGACTTGTTACACGACTGTATACAATAATAAAATTTCATGAAACTGTATACTTAAAATTAGTTAATTTCATTGTATGTAAATTATACCTCAACAAAGTTTGAATTTTAAAAAATGAGAAAAAAATGAATTAGGATGGAAAGAGTCATATAATAATATTTAATATTTTTAAACCTCTAGTCAATTTTAGGCATAATGTTGGGTATTCTATAGGTATTATTCTGTTATATCCCCACAATAGCCCTGCAAGATAGATATAATATTATACTCTTATTTTATAGATAAAAAGGAGGACTTATGGATATTAAATAACTACCCAAAGCCACACAGTCCATAAACAATAGAGCCAGAATTTGAACACATATTTGTCTGTTACCAAAGCTTATGCTCTTAATATTTTGTTATCACATTTCTAAGTACACATTAAGAACAATAATAAAAGTATATTGAATTAGTTAACATTAAACAAGAAAAGAGAAGGGAATCTAGTCAAACAAAGGAGCTTTAAAAGGTGTAATAAAGTAAATTGTATAAAATTATCAGAAAGCCCACTTGTGGACCCTTTCAGCCACCTCAGTTAAGTCCTAAAGCAACTTACATAATACCAATTTTCTCTACCATCCTATTAAATGTTTCATAAGAAGAAATGTCCACAAAAACAAGGACTTGTCTTTATATGTGTTTGTATTGTACACAGTGTAGTAGCGATCCTTAATAAATGTTGAAGAAGAACACTACTACAACAATGAAGACTAAAGATATACATTAGAAGAAAATTCTGCCAGTAAATGAAGACATTTGAAATAAATGATGAATAAAACTGGCAAACGATTTAATTCATTTTCTTATTGAGTATTTAGATGGGAAAATGAATAAAAGAAATTTAGGTAATTGAGCAGAAATTAAATCTCTTACATAAACAGCTATTAGCAAAGAGGTAAAGTCCTTGGAATATGGGAACTTGCATAAATGAACTAATCCTGGCTGCATACTTATTGGGTGTTAGGAAAATAGATTAACATATTTACTCAACCATTTGTACTCATTTAATAAGATTCCAGAAGAGTGGAAAATTAAAATATGGTAGTCTCAAATGAATCTCAGTAAAAATAATAATGAGAAAATTGACAAATGTCTTTCTGCTTCTCCTGCCATTCTAACTTCCTCTGTATTCCAGTTTCACAGATGGTGGGGAAGAGAGAAGAATTTGTAGGGTAGAACAACTGTGATAACAGTGAGCTGGACTAGGGAGGACTACAAAGTACAGAGGTAGGGCTACAAGATGCTAACCACAGATATCCACAACAACTGAAGAAAATACACAGACAACCATACTAAAAGGAGGATTTGCCTGGATAATGTGCCCATATATAAAGAGATAGGTATTGTTTCTCAAAAGTAACAAGTACCCAATTACTTTTTAAGCTTCTTTGAATCACAGATTGCACATTATCTCCCATGTATTAGTACCATATCCTGTGACAAGCCAAGCTCTGATATATTTTTTCTAAGGTCTTTTCAATCTTTGGTGTTTTTTTTTTCTCTGAGGTCAGAGATACTCAGACAATCATGTTTCAGTAATGGTCTCTTGGTAAGTTTTTCATTAACACAGAAATTCTGTTTAACAAGACTTTTTATTTTAACGTTTTTATTGGAGTATAATTGCTTTACACTGCTGTGTTAGGAACAGGCTTTGTATCCTGTTCCATTGATCTATATTTCTGTTTTTGGGCCAGTACCATACTGTCTTGATTACTGTAGCTTTGTAGTATAGCCTGAAGTCAGGGAGCCTGATTCCTCCAGCTCCGTTTTTCTTTCTCAAGATTATTTTGGCTATTCAGGGTCTGTTTTGTTTCCATACAAGTTGGGAAATTTTCTGTTCTAGTTCTCTGAAAAATGCCAGTGGTAATTTGTTAGGGATTGCATTGAATCTGTAGATTACTTTGGGTAGTAGAGTCATTTTCACAATGTTGATTCATCTAATCCAAGAACATGGTATATCTGTCCATCTATTTGTATCAACTTTAATTTCTTTCACCAGTGTCTTATAATTTTCGGCACACAGGTCTTTCGTCTCCTTAGGTAGGTTTATTCCTAGGTATTTTATTATTTTTGTTGCAATGGTAAATGAGAGTGTTTTCTTAATTTCACTTTCAGATTTTTCATCATTAGTGTATAGGAATGCAAGATATATTGGTGCATTAATTTTGTACCTGGTACTTTACCAAATTCATTGACTAGCTCTAGTAGTTTTCTGGCAGCATCTTTAGGATTCTCTATGTATAGTATCATGTCATCTGCAAACAGTGACAGCTTTATTTCTTCTTTTCCGATTCGGATTTATTTTATTTCTTTTTCTTCTCTGATTGCTGTGGCTAGAACTTCCAAAACTTGTTGAGTAATAGTGGTGAGAGTGGGCAACCTTGACTTGTTCCTGATTTTAGTGGAAGTTGTTTCAGTTTTTCATTGAGGACGATGCTGGCTGTGGTTTTGTCATATATGCCCTTTATTATGTTGAGGTAAGTTCCTTCTATGCCTACTTTTTGGAGGGTTTTTAATCATAAATTGGTGTTGAATTTTGTTGAAAGCTTTCTCTGCATCTATTGAGATGATCATATGCTTTTTCTCCTTCAATTTTTTAATATGGTATATCACATTGATTGATTTGTGTATATTGAAGAATCCTTGCATGCCTGGGATAAACCCCAATTGATCATGGTGTATGATCCTTTTAACATGCTCTTGGATTTTGTTTGCTAGTATTTTGTTGAGGATTTTTGCATTTTTGTTCATCCGTGATATTGGTCTCTAGTTTTCCTTTTTGTGACATCTTTGCCTGGTTTTCGTATCAGGGTGATGTTGGCCTCGTAGAATGAGTTTGTGAGTGTTCATCCCTCTGCTACATTTTGGAAGAGTTTGAGAAGGATAGGTGTTAGCTCTTCACGAAGTGTTTCATAGAATTCGTCTGAGATGCCGTCTGTTCCTGGGCTTTTGTTTGTTGGAAGATTTTTAGTCACAGTTTCAATTTTAGTGAGTGTGATTGGCTGTTCATATTTTCTATTTCTTCCTGGTTCAGTCTCGGAATGCTGTGCATTCATAAGTATTTGTCCATTTCTTCCAGGTTGTCAATTTTACTGGCATATATTTGCTTTTAGTAATCTCTCATGATCCTTTGTATTTCTGTGGTGTCAGTTGTTACTTCTCCTTTTTCATTTCTCATTCTATTCATTTGAGTCTTCTCCAGTTTTTTTCTTGATGAGGCTGATTAATGGTTTATCAATTTTGTTTGTCCTCTCAAAGAACCAGCTTTTAGTTTTATTGATGTTTGCTATCATTTCCTTCATTTCTTTTTCATTTCTTTCTGATCTGATCTTGATTGTTTCCTTCTGCTAACTGTAGGGGTTTTTTTGTTCTTCTTTCTCTAATTGCTTTAGGTGTAAGGTTAGGTGGTTTATTTGAGATGTTTCTTGTTTCTTAAGGTAGGATGGTATTGCTATAAACTTCCCTCTTACAACTGCTTTTGCTGCGTCCTATAGGTTTTGGGTTGTCGTGTTTTTATTGTCATTTGTTTCTAGGTGTTTTTTGATTTCCTCTTTGATTTATTCAGTGATCTCTTGGTTATTAAGTAGTGTACTGTTTAGCTTCCATGTGTTTTTATTTTTTACAGATTTTTTTCCTGTAATTGATATCTAGTCTCATAACATTGTGGTCAGAAGAGATACGTGATACAATTTCAATTTTCTTAAATTTACCAAGGCTTGACTTGTGACCCAAGATATGATCTATCCTGGAGAATGTTCCATGAGCACTTGAGAAGAAAGTGTATTCTGTTTTTTTTGGATGGAATATCCGATAAATATCAATTAAATCAATCTTGTTTAATGTATCATTTAAACTTGTGTTTCTTATTTATTTTCATTTAGGATGATCTGTGCATTGTTGAAAGTGGGGCGTTAAAGTCCCCTACTATGATTGTGTTACTGTTGATATCCCCTTTTATGGCTGTTAGTATTTGCCTTATGTGTTGAGGTGTTCCTATGATGGGTGCATAAATATTTACAATTTTTATATCTTCTTGCATTGATCCGTTGATCATTATGTATTGTCCTTCTTTGTCTCTTGTAATACTCTTTGTTTTAAAGTCTATTTTTTCTGATATGAGAATTACTAATCCAGCTTTCTTCTGATTTCAATTTGCATGGAATATCTTTTTCCATCCTCTCACTTTCACTCTCTACATGTCCCTAAGTCTGAAGTGGGTCTCTTTTAGACAGCATGTATATGTGTCTTGTTTTTGTATACATTCAGCCAGTCTATATCTTTTTTTGGAGCATTTAATCCATTTACATTTAAGTTAATTATCGATATGTATGTTCCTATTACCATTTTCTTAATTGTTTTGGGTTTGTTATTGTAGGTCTTTTCCTTCTCTTGTGTTTCCTGCCTAGAGACGTTCCTTTATCATTTGTTGTAAAGCTGGTTTGGTTGTGCTGAATTCTCTTAGCTTTTGCTTTTCTGTAAAGCTTTTAATTTCTCCGTCAAATCTGAATGAGATCCTTGCTGGGTAGAGTTATCTTGGTTGTGGGCTTTTCCTTTTCATCACCTTACATATGTCCTGCCACTCCCTTCTGGCTCGCAGAGTTTCTGCTGAAAGATCACCTGTCAACCATATGGAGCTTCCCTTGTATGTTATTTTTCCCTTGCTGCTTTTAATATTTTTTCTTTTGTATTTCGTTTTTGATAGTTTGATTAACATGTGTCTTGACATGTTTTCCTTGGATTTAATCTGTATGGGGCTCTCTGTGCTTCCTGGACTTGATTAACTATTTCCTTACCCATATTAGAGAAGTTTTCAACTACAGTTTCTTCAAATATTTTCTCAGTCCCTTTCTTTTTCTCTTCCTCTACTGCGACCCCTGTAATTCGAATTTTGGTGCATTTAATATTGTCCCAGAGGCCTCTGAGACTGTCCTCCATTCTTTTCATTCTTTTTCCTTTATTCTGCTCTGCAGTAGTTATTTCCACTATTTTATCTTCCAGGTCACTTATCTGTTCTTCTGCCTCAGTTATTCTGCTATTGATCCCTTCTAGAGAATTTTTAATTTCATTTATTGTGTTGTTCATGATTGTTTGCTTGCTCTTTAGTTCTTCTAGGTCCTTGTTAAACGTTTCTTGTATTTTCTCCATTCCATTTCCAAGCTTTTGGATCATGTTTCCTATCATTATTCTGAATTCTTTTTCAGGTAGACTGAATATTTCCTCTTCATTTGTTAGGTCTGGTGGGATTCTACCTTGCTCCTTCATGAGCTCTGTGTTTCTTTGTCTTCTCATTTTCCTTAACTTACTGTGTTTGGGGTCTCCTGTTCACTGGCTGCCCGTTTGTAGTTCCGTTATTTTTGGTCTCTGCCCCAAGTGGCTAAGTATGGTTCAGTGGGTTGTGTAGGCTTCCTGGTGGAGGGGACTAGTGCCTGTGTTCTGGTGGATGAGGCTGGATCTTGTCTTTCTGGTGGGCAGGTCCACATCTGGTGGTGTGTTTTGGGGTGTCTGTTACCTTATTGTGATTTTAGGCAGCCTCTCTTCTAATGGATGGGGTTGTGTTCCTGTCTACTAGTTGTTTGGCATAGGGTGTCCAGCACTGTGGCTTGCTGGTCATTGAGTGGAGCTGGGTCTTGGCATTGAGATGGTTATCTCTGGGAGATTTTTGCCATTTGATATTACATGGATGTGGGAGGTCTCTGGTGGACCAATTTCCTGAACTTCACTCTCCTACCTCAAGGCACAGGCCTGATGCCTGGCTGGAGCACAAAGAGCCTGTCATCCACATAGCTCAGAATAAGGGGAGAGAAAAGAAAGAAAGAAAGAAAAAGTAAAATAAAATATAATAATAAAGTTATTAAAACAAAAAATAATTATTAAGAAAAATTGTAAAGTAATTAAAAAAATAGAAAGAAAGAGAAAAGAACAACCAATACAAAAAACAAATCCACCAATGATAACAGGTGCTGAGAATTATACTAAGAAAATAAACAAAGAAACAAACAAAAAACGGACAGAACCCTAGGACAAATAGTAAAAGCAAAGCTATAGTAACAAAATCACACACAGAAGCATATGCATACACACTCACAAAAAGAGAAAAAGGTAAATATATATATATATACACACACACACACATATATATAATTGCTCCCAAAGTCCACCTCCTCAATTTGGGATGATTCGTTGTCTATTCATGTATTCCACAGATGCAGGGTACATCAAGTTGATTGTTGAGCTTTAATCTGCTGTTTCTGAGGCTGCTGGGAGAGATTTCCCTTTCTCTTCTTTGTCCTCACAGCTCACAGGGGCTCAGCTTTGGATTTGGCCGCCTCTGAGTGTAGGTCTCTGGAGGGCGTCTGTTTTTTGCTCAGACAGGACAGGGTTAAAGGAACCGCTGATTCGGGGGCTCTGGCTCACTCAGGCCGGGGGGAGGGAGGGGTACGTTGTGCAGGATGAGCCTGCCACAGCAGAGGCCTGCGTGACTTTGCAATAGCCTGAGTCGTGCCATGTGTTCTCCTGGGGATGTTTTCCCTGGATCACGGGACCCTGGCTTTGGCAGGCTGCACAGGCTCCCCAGAAGTGAGGTGTAGATAGTGACCTGTGCTTGCACACAGGCTTCTTGGTGGCTGCAGCAGCAGCCTTAGCATCTCATGCCCATCTCTGAGGTCCACGCTGTTGCGCCCGTGTCTGGAGCTCCTTTAAGCAGTGCTCTTAATCCCCTCTCCTCGCACACCAGGAAACAAAGAGGCAAGAAAATGTCTCTTGCCTCTTCAGCAGTTCCAGACCTTTTCCCAGACTCCCTCCTGGCTAACCATGGTGCACTAGCTCCCTTCAGGCTGTGTTCATGCAGCCAATCCCAGTAGTCTCCCTGGGATCTGACCAAAGCTGGAGCTACAGCTCCCAGCTCCCACCCGCCCCGGTGGGTGAGCAGACAAGCCTCTCGGGCTGGTGAGTGCTGGTCAGCACTGATTCTCTGTGCGGGAATCTCTCTGCTTTGCCCTCTGCACCCCTGTTGCTGTGCTCTCCTCGGTGGCTCTGAAGCTTCCCCCCTCCGCCACCCACAGTCTCTGCCTGCTAAGGGGTTTCCTAGTATGTGGAAGCCTTTCCTCCTTCACAGCTCCCTCCCACTGGTGCAGGTCCCGTCCCTATTCTTTTGTCTCTGTTTATTCTTTACTTTTTTGTCCTACCCATGTACGTGGGGAGTTTGTTGCCTTTTGGGAGGTCTGAGGTCTTCTGCCACCGTTCAGTAGGTGTTCTGTAGGAGCTGTTCCACATGTAGATGTATTTCTGATGTATTTGTGTGGAGGAAGGTGATCTCCACGTCTGACTCTTCCGCCATCTTGAAGGTCCTCCTACAAGATTTTAAATGAAGGAAAATACCTAGGAGGTCTGGAGTGTGGGTTCCTTCCAATAATGCATCATGGGATAATAATCCTATTCATGTTAAAGGAAGTGGGTGGCAACACCTACCAGGAATTATTAGGAACAAGTGCTCTATGATAAATTCATCTGTACATTAGTGTCACAGATTGCCAAAGATCCATATGCTCATAAACCAGAGAGATAAACTGGAGACTGCTGGTGGAAAAGGCAAAAGGAACATAAATGTTTTTGAATATAGACTAATAACAGGCAAAGTAATAAGATGACATATTCCTGGTTTTGACTCTTTAGCTCACTTACAACAACCTCTTACACACATCTAAATCAATGTCAGAAGAAAAACATCAGGAATTGTACTACAGCCATGAAGGAAATAAAGGACATAATTTCCTTTACTCACAAGGCTTTTGAGGGGCACTGTATCCCCAGGCATCCCCTTTTTTGCAAGGCTGAGCAAGTTTTTCCTAACAGCAGCAGGTTTTTTGGTGAACCACTAGAGGCTAAATTGTGGACAGCTTCTTATAACTACCCAGGTCGTACAGGGCTGGCTGTGTGCTGGTTCAACAAGCAAGGTCATGTTCAGCTTAGTGAGTGGTGGGATGAGAGCGTCATAAATCAGGAGTTCTGGGGCCTTCTGCCAGTGCTAATATGATCTCTTCTGAGGTCTATTCCCATTCAGGTACAGACTAAACTGAGACAAGTTGCAGATCCCCCAAATACCAGGGGACTCTTACAAACAGTTTTTCATTTCTAACCTTATTTTCCTAGTGGCTGGCAGATTCTTCTTTGAATTCTTTTCTCATTACTAAATTAACCCAACTTTTAAACTGGGAAATGAAGAGTTGGTACTTTGGATCCTGCAGGTGTACTTGGGAGGTTGAAAGAGTTTGTGATATGTATTTAAAATTTTTTCCGAACTACTCCCCAAAAGCCTTTACTTAAAAGAAGATAATCCCTCCAAAAATAGGTTACATACTCACAATGTCCTTCAGATTATTCAAATGATGTAATTTTAAAATATTCAACAAAATTCTGGCTACTGTTTTTGAGTATACTGTCACAGTTGGCTAGGATTCTATCATCAACAAATCCCAGTCTCATATATTTCCCTGATTTTCCAAATATTAATCTTTAGAAATACAGTCAGAATTAATAGAGGGCTACAGAGGGACAAATTTCACTTGACATATGTCTATAGGAACACCTAAAGACGTTTTTAGTCTTTGGAAATTCTGACACTTAGGAAGCATTCAGTAAGGGAATGGTGGTGGAAATGTATTTCATTTCCAGCATGCACTATTTATTCTCACTATGCCACTGTTTGATATAGTCTTTGAAAATACAAAACTCACCCCTCATATAGATTAGCAAGTACTATAGTTTTAGTTGGGTGGGTTTTGTATTTCAGTAGAAAAAGACCATAACAAAATTTCGTCTTGGGCTTCCCTGGTGGCGCAGTGGTTGAGAGTCCACCTGCCGATGCAGGGGACACGGGTTCATGCCCCAGTCCGGGAGGATCCCGCATGCCACAGGGCGGCTGGGCCCGTCAGACATGGCTGCTGAGTGTGCACGTCCTGAGCCTGTGCTCCGCAACAGGAGAGGCCACAGCAGTGAGAGGCCCGCGTACCAAAAAAAAAAAAAAAATTCATCTCTCTCACAACACTGAGGAAACTTACAAAGATGACACACAAATAGCACAGAAAATCTGTCTTAACACCTTGTGACCTGAATACATGTACATCTTTTTTCTATAAAGAATGTTAGCCTTACTTATACACTCCTCCAAATATGTTTTTATAACTCCTTCATACACATTACAAAATTTCTTGCCATCTATTGGGCCTAGAGGACACATAAAAAACTGGAAATATATGGGTATACTCATAAAATTACATAAAAAATATGAATAAGAAAGTTCATTGAAGCATTGTTTATAATGGTATAAAAATGGAAGTCACCTAAAGATTCATCAGTAGTAGAACCATTAAGCAAATTATGCTATCATTTAATCATAAAGTAAAATGATAAGCTGCTACTAAATAAAAGTATCTGTATATACTGATATGGAGCAATTTCCAAGATACTTATGATATTTTGTGTAATGTGAAAAACAGTTCATAAAATGATATACAGTTCTGTAAAATGTTAAAAAAATATTAAACACACAAACCTGACAGAATTTTGTAATCATGTTTGTATTGCTTTTAAGAAATATTAACATGAGTTTTACAGGCAATTAAATTATAAACTATTTTTCTTTATACAAAACAATATAAAGAATTAGATTGGTTTATCTTCTTTTTCATACTGTTTTTCGTTTTTATCTATAGGTTATAAATATTCACTCATAAGTCCTACTAGGCCAAAATCCATTGTACCAGATTATAAGGACTTCCTTTTAGGAAACTTGAATGAAACTGCAGGCCATAAATAGTTAAATAAATTTACTTGGATTTCCTGAACAACCCCCAGAAACACGTCCCTCAGTAGTTTCTGAAAGCTAGCTGCTAGGTGAGTAGAAAAGATAGAGCCGATTTTAGCTTGACTCAGCCTATGCTAAGAGCTAAACTATCTGCCAAAAAGAATTCTCTAGAGAATAGGGTTTCAAAGCTGAG
The DNA here is from genome assembly GCF_059928025.1 of Delphinapterus leucas. Taxonomy (NCBI): domain Eukaryota; kingdom Metazoa; phylum Chordata; class Mammalia; order Artiodactyla; family Monodontidae; genus Delphinapterus; species Delphinapterus leucas. The sequence continues at coordinate 46,857,343 of NC_143150.1, read as the reverse complement.
ATTTAAAGTGTACACTAATGATCTGGTAATTGTCTTAATGTCTTTTCAATGAAGTGTGAAATTCTCTGTTAACATGTCAACAAAGTGTAAAATATTTTACAAACATATTTTTACTATAAAACTGTGTATCTATTATTTACTCTACTAGTAATCCTTGTTGCCGCTTTACTAAATATTTCTAGTTACATTCTGAGCATTTAACATTTATATTGGCTGATAATCTTTTTTCACTTGTTTATTTGACTGAACTGTTTGTTCATCTGTTTGTTAAACCTGGAGACCAGAGAAAATTCCCCTTGTTTTTGTTTGTTTGTTTGATAATAAGCTTCTAACTTGAGTGATGCAAAAAGGATCAACTGATTTCAGGTACAGAAATATTAAAACACTTAACTAAGATTAAAGAGTAACAATGCTGAGGTAATAAATCAGCCTTCCTATGACAAAGCAAAATCCATAAATAAAAAATATGTTTTTAAAAGTTATGTAATGATTAAAACATAGAGAAAAGTACATAAAATTATATACATATTCTTGCCTGTTCCATTTCAGGCTTGACCATGTTACTTTCTTTGGCCAATGGGATTTACACAGAGTGACAGTGTGCCAGTAGCCAGCAGATCTTTTATATGCTATCACATTGCTTGATTTTCTCTCTTTGCCCTGTCCTCCACCATGAAACTAGCACGTCCAAGATGGGAGCTATTGTTTCAACTGGTGTTCTAGAACAAGAAGACACATGTAGCATAGCTGCAAACAATTCATAGACTGGTATAAGAGAAAAACATATTTTGTGCTATAAGCTACTGAGATTTGAGGGTTGTCTTTAACTCCAGAAAATGCTTTTGAATACATTTGTTTACAATTGTTTTATATGGTAAACTTTAATTTTATCCTCATGTTTAGTAATCTCTTACAATCGTTTCTTGTATCCCTGACCTTCTTTTCAGGATTATTTTTTTTCATCCTGAAGAACAACCTTTAGAAGTTCCCTTAGTAAGAAACTGTTGGTAGTTTATGATTGTATGAATATATGTTTATTCTGCTATACTTTTTGAAATATTGTTTTGCTTAGATATTCAATTCTAAGTGACAGTTACATACTTTCTTGGCTCTCTAAATAAGAATCTTCCATAGCTGCTGTTGAGAAGTCAGCTGACAATCTAATTGTCCTTCTTTTATAGCTAATCTTTCTTTTCTTCTTGGCTGCTTTATTATTGTCTTTGGTGTTCTGAATTTTTGCCGTAGAATGTCAAATCATGGATTTCTTTCTATTTATCCTTCTTGAAATCCATTAGCCTTCTTGAAACTTTGAAACTGATGATTCATGTCTCTTATCAATTCTGAGAAATTGTCAGTTATCTTCCAAATATTGCCTTTTCTTAATTTCTCTATTATTTTCAACTGCTTCTCAAATTAGATTTATGTTGGACCTTTTCACTCTATCTTTTGTGTCCATTAATCTCTTTTTCATAATTTCCATAACTTTTTCTTTCTACTGCATTCCCTCATAATACTCATATCTATCTGGTAGCTCTTTTACTCTTTCTGTGCTTAATCAGCTGTTGAACTTCTTTAACATGTTTATATTTCTGGAGTTCTAGTTTGTTCTTCAAATTTGCCTGGTTGTTTTATATTCTGATTTATTTACTTGTTATACTTTTAATACCCTCATATTTCTTTAAAAATAGTGTATTATTTATTCTACATATGTTAATTTCAATAGATGCAGTTTTTCTGAAGCCACATAGAATGCTTCATTTTAACCTAAATTTTATGTTTCAGAAAACAAAAGACAAATGCCTGCTCCAGTGCTTCCTTTCCTCTCCAAATTTATATTTTCTCACTGCTTCTAGTTTCCACAGATTCATTTTCCTTTCCTACCAGTCCAGCCATGTACCCACAAAAGAATTGTATATATTTCTTCCAGAAACTGTAGATGTTCTACACCAGGAGTGTCCTCTGTCCACCCAGTGTGCCATATTGAAATTGGAAGACTTACAATAACACTTATTTTAATATTCAAAAATTCCTATACTTCTGAGTTAAACCCAATTTAGTCAATATATATTTTTAAATATATTAATGGAGCTGGATTATTCATATTTTATTAGGATTTTTGCATCCATTGTCATGAATTAGATTGGTCTATCTTCTTTTTCATACTTTTTTTTTGTTTTTATCTATAGGTTATAATAGATTAGTAAATGAGTTGTAAAGTGTTCCTTCTCTTTTATGTTCTTTAGAAATATGTATAGAAGACAGGAATTATATGTTATTGACAATCTGATGGACCTTGAGGTTTTTGTTCAGGAAGATTCTGATTATTCCTTTATAGGTTCATTTAGTTCCTATTTTTTCTTGATTATTTTAAAATATATATTATTTTATTAATTTATACACTTCAGATGTATTTTTAAATATATTGGCAAATAATTCTCATAGTATCCTCTAATTGTTTTTAAACATGCAATTTATCTGTATCTGTGTCATTTATATATTTTTACATTATTATTTAGTGAACTCTTTTTCCTCGATACATTTTTTTAAATTTGTCTATTTTATTACTACTTTCAAATATTTACAGTTTTTCATTATTGATACTCTATTATTTCCATTTTTTTAAGTTTTATTAATCACTTTATGAACGTCTGTTTTTTTTATCCCTTTGTTTCTTTTTCTTTCTTTCAGTTTATCTTGATGTTATTTTTCTAAATTCTCAAACTGAGTGATTAACACTTTAATCTTAAAACTATCTTTTGCATGCATTTAAGGTTTTCCATTTTCTTCTAAGTAAAATTTTAGTTTCTATACATTTTGATATGAATTATTTTTACTGTTCTAAAGCTACACTTTTTTTCTAATTTCTCTTATTATATCTCCTTTGACCCATCAATTATTTAGTAGTATTTTTCTCTTCAAATAGATAGAGGTAACTTGGTTATATATTTTTTTGATTTTGAATATGAATGTATTATGGTCAGTGAATATAAGATATTTGTTATTTGTTGATACTTATTTTGTGGCCTAATATGTGGTCAATAATTACAAAAGTTCCATATATGTTTGAAAACATATATTTCCTAGTTATAGTATACAGTAGTCTATGAATAATTATTAGATAAAATTCTGTAAAACTGTGGTTAAAATTTGGTAGATACTTACAATATTTTTAAGTTACTTGATCATTTCATTACTGAGAGAAGTGTTAGAATATTTTATTACAATAGTGGATGTGTCAATTTCTCCTTATAGCTTTGTCAAATTTTGTGTCTTTATTTTGAAGCTATGGCATGAGATACATATAAGTTTAAAACTATTATATATTTGAAGAAAATGTATCCATTTATCATTTCATAATAATCCTCTTTTATCTCTAATAATGATTTTGCCATTAAGCTTATTTTATCTGATATTAACATAGCTAAATCAGATTTATTTTTTTAGTATATGCCTGATACATCTTTTTCTATCCATTTGTTTTCAACCTTTCCCTATCTGTAAGGTTCAAAGTGTCTTTTACAAGCAACATATAGCTGGATATTATTTCTTTATCCATCTGATAATCATTGTCTCTTATCTTCCTGTATAAATCCATTTATGTGCATTTATTAATAATATATTTTGATTTATTTTTACAATCTGATTTTGTCTTTTTATTTTCCATGCTATTATTTTTATTGTATTTTCCTATTCCATGAATCCTATTAGATTGATCAAGTTTCATTCAGGCCGTTTTCTCTCCTATCTTGGTATAAGTGATTAATAAATTTCTGAATCTTTTTGTGATTAACTACAATTTTTTAACTTTTGTGTTTTATCTTAAAAATTAAAGATAAACCATACTTTCAAGTTCAGCCCAAATACTATATTCCTTTTAGGACTAACTCTGATATGCATCCTCCTATCTTTCACCCATTGTAGCTTATCTGTCCTAGAACTTTTAGTTATAGCATAGTTTCCCAATCTACCCTTCATGTCTCTAAAACCTCTATTATATTTTCAATATTTTCATTAAACTATGAGACATTCTGGGTAGCTTCCTTTTATCTACCTTCTGGTTCAGTAATCCTCTATTCAGCTTTGACTTGTTTGCTACTTAGCCTGCCCAGTGAGTTTCATAGTTAAACATGTTATGTAGTATGTTTTTCAAATCTGGAAGTTTTCTGTTCATAATTGATTTCCTCTGTAATTTCTATTATTTAAAAATTTATTTAATTATTACAATATTAGTAGTTTCTTTCAGATTGTCCTATATCTCACGTTCTTGTGTTTATACTATTTTTTGTGACTGCTGACTCTCCTGAAGATATATCATTGCTGTGTGAGTTTTGTAAGTTTTTGTTTGTTTTGATCTCATCCTTAGCAGGGATATTTTTCTTATAGAAATCTCATGGGAATTGAGTGTTGCTTCTTCCACATGGCCTAGGGGTAACTTAGGCCAGGGATTTAGCTCTATGTTTTCTGTTTTGTTTTTAATTTTGGTGATTCCCTAACCTTGTTAAAAGTGTAAATTCAGTCTCTAATTCTGTGTTTAGTTCATTCTGTGGTTTTAGTTTCTCAGAGCATCACACACTTTCCCACCCAGAATATTAGGTAAAGCAAGTATTTTTGCATTCTCCCTTGGTCAGTGGGAAGAATTTTCTAAGTCTCCATTTCACTGAGTTTACAATCCTTCAAGATTTATAGTTTTGTGCTGTGGAATCAGATCCAACCTCTCAGCTCTCAAAGTTAATGCTTAATTTTCTGTCCATACATGATGTAAAACCCAAGACCTTAATGTTAGAGCCTCTGAGTTTGATTACTCAGATCAATGGCTATTGATCTGAGTTCTTCAAGATCAGAGCAAGTTCATGAGATTACCATTTTGGTTTTACTTTTTCTCTTTGCTTCTAGCACCTGATGATTTTCCTTAACTCCTTTTGGCTTCAGCTACATATTTCAGTAGATACATTCTATTCTTTTGCTATATCAAGACTATCTAGGTATTTTTACCTGATAAAGTTTCTAATTAGCTGAGTCTACTATGCTAGAATCATAAGAAATAAAATTTTAAAACAAAGGTTTTATGGCCAATAAATATATTTTAGAAGTGTTCAAATCAATATTACATTGAAATACCATTGCACACCACCTGAATAACTAAAATAAAAAGAAATACCAAATGTTGTCAAGGATACTAATAACTTATATCCTGATATATTATTGCTGGTAAGAGAATATATTGGTATAGTCAAGTACTTCAAGAAAGTTTTGACAATATCTACTAAGATGGATATATGCATACACTCTGAGTCATCAATTCCACTCCAAGATATATAGCCAACAGGAATGCATCCTTACATTCACCAAAAGCCATGTACCAATATTTATTTATCCATTCTACTGTTAATGGACATTTGTGTAAGTTCTAGTTTTAGGCTATTATGAGTTATCTGCTATGGATAAATCATAGGAATCATTTAATCTAAAACCCTCATTTTAAAGTTGTAGAAGTTTAAGGAACCTCCATACTGTTCCCCTGGGCATATAACTGGAGAAAACCATAATTCAAAAAGACACATTCACCCCAATGTTCATTGCCACACTATTTACAATAGTCAGGACATGGAAGCAATCCAAATTTCCATCAATATAGGAATGAATAAATCAGATGTGGTACATATATACAATGGAATACTACTCAGCCATAAAAGGGAACAAATAGTGCCATTTGCAGAGACATGGATGGACCTAGAGACTGTCATACAGAGTGAAGTAAGTCAGAAAGAGAAAAACAAATATCGTATAATATCACTTATATGTGGAATCTAGAAAAATGGTATAGGTGAACTTATTTGCAAGGTAGAAATAGAGACAATAGATGTAGAGAACAGTAGATGTAGAGAACAAACTTATGGATACCAAGGGGGGAAGGGAGGGTGGGATGAATTGGGAGATTGGGATTGACATATACACTACTATGTATAAAACAGGTAACAAATGAGAGCCTACTGTATAGCATAGGGAATCCTACTCAATGCTTTGTGGTAACCTAATTGGGATTGACATATATACACTACTATGTATAAAATAGGTAACTAACGAGAACCTACTGTATACTACAGGGAACCCTACTCAATGCTCTGTGGTGACCTAAATGGGAACTAAATCTAAAAAATAGGGGATATATGTATACATATAACTGATTCACTTTGCTGTACAGTAACAGCTAACACAACTTTATAAAGCAGCTATACCCCAATACAAATTAAAAAGAAATAAAGTTGTAGAAATTCAAGTCTATAGAGGTTAGCTGATTTACACAAGTCAGTTAGTGACAGCTGTGGAAATAAAAGCCAGGCTCTTTGACTTCTAATTCTGTACTATTTCAAATAAGCATATTTTAATATTGCCTAAAACAAAAAGTATGTGTATGTATTTTTTGAATTAATGAAATGAGGGAATGTTTTATCCTCTTTGAGTTAGCTGATATTTTAATAGCAAATGCTGACAAAATTTACCTATTGTTGTGGTTTAAGAGGGTCCTATATATAACAGCCATCTCCCTGCCCAAACTGTAAACTCAATTAAAAGATAGCCAAGGAGTGAAAAAGAGGGAAATCAAAATATAGTCCCTATTACTGATTAAGCTGATAGTTCAGACTGTGGCTTATATAAATGTGCTTTGCCTTCAGGAGTAGGCCGTTTTACACTTAAGGCATGGGGTAGTAGGGCAGAAAGCTTGCTCTTTGAGAGCAGATTTTGTTCACAAGGAAGTAAACCCAGAATGGGGTTCTTGAATTCTCTAAATGGGATGAATGTAGATCCTTCAACACCTCAGAATTTGTATTACCAACTTTATAATGTACTATGTTTCATTAAGAATACAGATTCTCCATAGCTGAGGCTCTGTGGTATCAGAGGGGGGAGGGCAATGACCAAGAAAAATAATTTTGGTTTAAACTCTTCCAGGATGCCAGCAAGTCAGAATGCTAAGATGCCAGTTTATCAGAGTCCATGACCAGTGAAGCTCAAAACACTGAGGAGAAATTTCCCACAGAGGTAAGTTTGGACTTTATCAGGAAGAGAATACTCATCTCAGTATATTGTTTATTTTCTGAATGTCAGTTAAGGTATTTGTGACATCTGGCAAAATTTATATATTTGAAATGGTGACAGTTCCAGTTACCAAGCCTAATTTTAACACCGTATTCACTTTTGTAGATTTCAGACTTTTTTATTTCCATTTTTGCTTTGGTCCCACATCTCTGGCACTCCAGTGGTACACTGAGGGTGGTCTTAGCCTAGTGACATAGCCTTCACTATCTCCTCAGAACCAGGATTTTCAGTCCTATGTCACAGTAGTTTCTCCCACTGTATCATGTTAAGGAAGTACCTAGTCTTGTGAAATATTTATCTTAAAGAAAAGTTCATGCTTATCCCAATATTTATTGCTTTTGGAGTATCAGCATCTGCAGATTTCTAAAGTGGAGCTGATTTTGACACTTCTGAAGTTTATCCCCTAAGGGAACTAGTATTGAATAATAACCCTCTCATGTACTCCTTACATCAATGTTTTTCCTCTGCCTTTGAATCTTCCAAGATACAAGTAGCATTTATATCTGCCATTTCCTTTTTTTTTTCTTTCAGGGTTAGAATATGCCTCTAAAGTTTTATTCCATTCTGTTGTTTCTTTATGTCTTTCAAGAAGACTCAGTTTAACATGCTTCTTTAGTTTAGTGCCTTTTCATCTCTGTAGGGTTGGTACTGTTTAGTGGATTTGGATGCTTTCTTTCTTTTTGTTTTCCATTTGATTTCTGACTCAGACATTTTTTTTGCTAACATATTCTTCTAGATTTCATCTTGTGGGGTCTCACATAGTGAGAGATATGAAATAAATAAAAGTTAGGCCTGCCAAAACTATCATCTCTTCAAACAAATCATGTCCACCTTCACCTTCTAGAGTTGGATAATAGTACCCAAGAGATATTATCCCATTAGACCAATGTCTAACCCAAGTCTGAACTTGACCTATCGTCCTGTCTCACTCCCCTTTAACATGTCTCATTTTTGATGTACATTTATTTTAAGTCCTAACTAATTAAATTTCACATGCTTGTTCCCTTAGGGCACAGGTTATAACTAAATTCCCACCTGAAATAAATGTGCTGCCTTGCAACTCAACAATTCCTTTATACTATATTACACTCTTCTTTCTACCTTTCTCCCATCAAATCTGTCCAGATGTTCTGTAATCATTTAGTATAGCTGTCCTTAATTATAAATTTTGTTCCCCAATTGTTCTTTTTTCCCCCTGGATTCTTTATCTGCAATTGTCCAATAACCCCCTGGATCCTGGCCCTTACTGGGGAATTATATCTGGTTGTTTTCTGAGAGCTTTCATCTTTTTCTCTGTTAGGTTTCATTGAGCTAAAATTTCCTCCCAATCTGCACAACTTCTTTACATTTTGTAACTGAAGATACCTAATGAGAAATCATCTTCATCAAATAAGCACTGCATTAAATAATCACTAAGATATAGAACAATAGATTGAAAGTCAAGAAACACATGCTCTACTCCTGCACCTTCTACTTGACCATACACAAGTTAACTTAGATTTTTAAAGTTTCAATTTCCTCAGTATAAATATAAGGATGGACTTATTTATAATGATACAAGTATATGTACTAGGTCAGTGATTCTCCATGGGGAAGAGAAAGAACAACTCTTTAGTTAGGGAAACGATTTGTTTTTTCTAATAACAAGATAGATTAAATAGACTAAAAATCCCACCCTGTACAAATAAGTAGAAAACTGGAATAGCCTTGGAGTCAGTTACAAAAAATAAAAGTTAAAGGTCTTCCCACAATAAAAACCCCAGGGCCAGATATCTTCATGAGCAAGTTCTATCAAACATTAAACAAATAATTATAATATTAGATAAGCTCTTCCAAAATGGAATAACAGGGAATATTCCACAAGAACTTTTATAATCTAAAAGAAACTTTATATCAAAGAAAATATAGTATGAAAAGCCCATTTAATTATTAACATAGATGGAAAAGTCTTAGAATATTAGCCAAACAAAACCAACAATGTAATAAAGATAGTATATAATGACCATGTTAGAGTTATTCACAGAAGAAAAAGTTGGTTTAATTGTTAGAAAAATCTATTAATCAAGATGTCAAAATATTAATACATTCTAATACATTACAAGATTAAAGGAGAAAATAACATGAATATGTCAATAAATGAGGAAAAATGATAAAATTCAACAACTGGTCATAAGAAAATATTTTCAGGGTAGGAATAGAAGGGAATATCTTTAACTGATAAAAATATCTATACCAAGCAAACCTAGAACAAAAAAATGGTGAAACATTATTCCCTTTATTATCAAGATCAAAACAAGAAGTTCTAATATTAACATTTCTACTCAATATTTTACTGCAAGTCCTAGCCAATGCACAAAATGTTAAACAAACAAAAACCCCACTAAAATATATATATTAGAAAGGAAAGAACAAATTGTCATCAATTGCAATATATTTGATTGCTTACATGAAAAGTAGCAAAATCTACAAATTGTCAAGATTAATAAAATTATCAGTTATTATACATAAATATGAATAATTACATTTATATATATTATCAACTGCTATAAAATGTTATCATTGTAATAATAAAATAACAATAATAATGGAGTATTTAGAAATAAATATAATAAAATTATACTATAAAAATTCATGTGGTAATGATTCTCTATTAAAAGTTGTTTAAAAATTAATAGAGACATACATCATATTCATACATAGGAAAGCTCAACTTAATAAAGATGTAAATTCTTTCAAAATTGATCCATGGCTTCAATGTGGTTTATTTACGAAACTTCACAGTGATCCTATAATTTATATGGAAGAACACAAGACCCGGGATAGCTAAGTCAACTTTAAAGAAGAAATAAGTTGGATGACAATGACCTATCATTAATCATTATAAATCTACCGTAATGTAGAGGGTGCAGTTACAGTCCAATACATAATTAGAAAGGGTACACTGTTCAAAAACATATGCATGCATGGATATATGGAAGCATTATATGACAAATCTGGCTCTACATGTTAACGGAAAAAGCATTTTTCAAAATTGAGTCACCACTCAATTACATTAAACAAATTTTGAGGGTCATAAACAAACAAAAATATACGGAAAAAGTTATTGGAGGAAATTGAGTAAAGTGTACATGAAATCTATCCATATTAAATTTTAAAACTGCATGTGAATCTGTCATCTCGACAAAATATTTATTAAAAATAGAAGATAAAATAGTAGAGTTCATTACATGTATGTTAAGTAATGCTTAAAAAAAAATTAGTGCCTCTGTTTGTATAAATGTGGATTACTGCTGGACCACAATACAAAATTCACTACTCACTATGAGCCCTTTTCAAAAAACTGCTGTATTTTAAGTAAGTTTTCTGGGACAAGAGATTAATCATATTGGAAACATAAATAAAAGAGAAATATATTTCACATTGTATACAAAATTAATTCCAGGTACTTTAAGAACTTAAATATAAAGCCAAAACTATTGAACTTTAAAAAGAAGTATAGGAGAATTTAAAAACAAGAACAAAAAAATTCCACAAAATCTGTAAAGAAAATGACTGATAATTTCAATTAAAAATAAAACTTTCATTCGCTAAAAAATTAACAAAAAGGAAGAGATAAAGGAACCACAAACTGGAAGATTTATTTGTAAATCATATGATTAGTAATTATTAGAATCATATATATAATAAATATATATTAGAATCATATATAATTTACACAGTAATAATATATATTATGTACATATAATCATAATTTATATGTTTTTTATATATTATAATATGATTTATATGTATTGCTATAGTAATCCTTCAAATCAATAAGAACAGGCAAACAACAAAACAGAAAATTGGGAAACAGACATGAACAGAATTTTCAGAGAAGAAAAAACAATAACAGCATGGATGAATGTTATAAGATAAAGTTTAGCAAAAGAAGCTAACCATAAAATAATATAAACTGCACATTTTCATTGTATAAAGTTCAAATACAGACAAACTACATAACATTTTATTATGGACAGAGACACATGTAAATGTGGCAAAACTATATAGAAAAGAAGAAAACTATAAGCATAAAATTCAGGATAGTGATTTCCTTGAATTCAAAAGAAAGAGATGTGATTAAACATGAATGTATAGGAGGCTTCAATAGTTTTTAATTTTCTTTGACTGAGTGGTTTTTACCTTAACAATATTTTTTAATTAATTAATTTTTAAAATTTTTATTGAAACATAGTTGATTTACAATGTTGTGTTAGTTTCAGGCAGGCATACTGTAAAGTGATTCAGTTATATATATATGTATATATATATATTTATATTTATATGTGTACATACACATATATATACATACATATATATTTCTTTTTTTACATTATTTTTCTTTATAGGTTATTACAAGATATTGAGTATAATTCCCTGTACTATACAGTAGATGCTTGTTGTTTATATATTTTATATATAGTAATGTGTATATTTTAATCCCAAACTCCTAATTTACTCATTTCCACCCCTCTGTTTTGGTAACCATAAATTTGTTTTCTATGTCTGTGAGTCTATTTCTGTTTTGTAAATAAGTTCATTTGTATTATTTTTTTAGATTTCACATATAAGAGGTATCATATGATATTTGTCTTTCTCTGCCTGACTTACTTCACTTATTATGATAATCTCTAGGTCCATCCATGTTGCTGCAAATAACATTATTCCACTCTGTATTTTGTCTGAGTAATATTCCATTGTGTGTATATATACTTACATATATAAATATACAAATACACACACACACACACACACACACACACATATATACTTTATCTTCTTTATCCATTCCTCTGTTGATGGACACTTAGGTTTTTCCACGTCTTGGCTATTGTAAATAGTGCTGCTATGAACAATGGGATGCATGTATCTTTCCTTTTGTTTTTCTTTTCTATGTTGTTGCTACCTATTTATTGTCTGACTCTCCCACTTGACTATAAGCTCCTTAAGTGCAGTGTTTATGTCTGTTTCATTCACCACTATATACTTAGCACTTGGCATATGGTAGGTACTCAATAAACATGTGCTGAATTAATGAATTTTATTTTTTTCTTTTTTATTTAATTTTATTTGGAATACAGTTGCTTTACAGTGTTGTGTTCTTTTCTGCAGTACAGCAAAGTTATTTAGCCATACGTATACATATATCCCCTCTTCTTCTGACTTCTTTTCCATTTAGGTCACCACAGAGCACTGAGTAAGGTTCCCTGTGCTATGCAGTAGGCTCTCATTAGTTATCTATTTTATACATATATAGTGGTGTATAGATGTCAACCCCAATCTCCCAATTCATCTCACTCCCCCTTCCCCCCTTGGTATCTGTACACACGTTCTCTACATCTGTGTCTCCATTTCTGCTTTGCAAATAAGTTCATCTCTATCATTTTTCTAGACTCCACAAATAAGTGATATTATACAATATTTGTTTTTCTTTTTCTGACTTACTTCACTCTGTATGACAGCCTCTAGGTCCATCAATGTCTCTGCAAATGGCACAATATCATTCCTTTTTATGGCTGAGTAATATTCTGTTTTATATATACCACATCTTCTTTATCCATTATTCTGTTAATGGACATTTAGGTTGCTTCCTTGTCCTGGCTATTGTAAATAGTGCTGCTATGAACATTGCGGTGCATGTATCTTTTCAAATTATGTTTTTCTCCAGATATATGCCCAGGAGTGGGATTGTAGGATCATATGGTAGTTCTATGGTTTTCAAGAAGCCTCCATACTGTTTCCATAGCAGCTGTACCAACTTACATTGCCACCAAAAGCATAGGTGGATTCCTTTTTCTCCACACTCTCTTCAGCATTTATTATTTGTAAACTTTTTGATGACTGCCATTCTGACCTGTTTGAGGTGACACCTCATTATAGTATTGATTTGCATTTCTCTAATAATTAGCAATGTTGAGCATCTTTTCATGTGTCTTTTGACCATCTGTGTGTTTTCTTTGGAGAAAAATCTTTTTAGAACCCCTGCCCATTTTTTAATTGTTTTTTTTTATATTGAGCTGTATGAGCTGTTTGTATATTTTGAAGATTAATCCCTGTGAGTCGCATCTTTTGCAAATATTTTCTTCCATTCTATAGGTTGTCTGGTTGTTTTGTTTATGTTTTCCTTTGCAGTGCAAAAGCATTTAAGTTTAATTAGGTCTCATTTGTTAATTTTCATTTTTATTTCCATTACTCTAGTAGATGGATCCAAATGATATTGCTGCTATTTATGTCAAAGAGTGTTCTGCCTATGTTTTCCTCCAGGAGTTTTATAGTGTCTGGTCTTACATTAAGGTCTTTAATCCATTTTGAGTTTATTTTTGTGTATGCTGTTAGAGAATGTTCTAAATTTATTCTTTTAAACGTAGCTGTCCAGTTTTCCCAGCACCACTTAGACTGTCTCTTCTCCATTATATAGTCTTGTCTTCTTTGTTGTAGATTAATTGACCATAGGTGCATGCGTTTATTTCTGGGTGTTCTGTCCTGTTACATTGATCTATATTTCTATATTTGTTCCAGTATCATACTACTTTGATGACTGTAGCTTTGTAGTATAGTCTGAAATCAGGAAGCCTGATTCCTCCAGCTCTGTTTTTCTTTCTCTAGATTGCTTTGGCTATTTGGGGTCTTTTGTGTCTCCATGCAAATTCTAAGATTTTTTTTTCTAGTTCTGTGAAAAATGCCCTTGGTAGTTTGATAAGGATTGCATTGAATCTGTGTATTGTCTTGGGTAGTATAGTCATTTTCACAATATTGATACTTCCACTCCAAGAACATGGTAAGTCTTTCCATTTGTTTGTGTCATTTTTTATTTCTTTCATCAGTGTCTTATAGTTTTCAGAGGACAGGTATTTTGCCTCCTTAGGTAGGTTTATTCCTAGGTATTTTATTTTTTTGATGCAATGGTAACTGATTATTTCCTTAATTTATCTTTCTGATCTTTAGTTGCGAGTGTATAGGAATTCAAAAGATTTCTGTGTATTAATTTTGTATCCTGCAACTTCACTGAATTCATTGATGAGCTCTAGTAATTTTGTGGTAGCATCTTTAGAATTTCCTACGTATGGTATCATGTCATCTGCAAACAGTGGCAGTTTTACTTCTTCTTTTCCAATTTAGATTCCTTTTATTTCTTTTTCTTCTCTGATTGCTGTGGCTAAGACTTCCAAAACTATGTTGAATAATAGTGGTGAGAGTGGGAAACCTTGTCTTGTTCCTGATCTTAGAGGAAATGGTTTCAGTTTTCCACCATTGAGAACGATGTTGGCTGTGGGTTTGTCATATATGGCCTTTGTTATGTTGAGGTAGGTTCCCTGTATGTCTACTTTCTGGTGAGTTTTTATCAAAAGTGTGTGTTGAATTTTGTCAAAAACTTTTTCTGTGTCTATTGATATACACTGATTTGCAGATATTGAAAAATCCTTGCGTCCCTTGGATAAATCCCACATGATCATTGTGTATGATCTTTTTAATGTATTGTTGTATCCTGTTTGCTAGCATTTTGTTGAGGATTTTTGCATGTATGTTCATCAGTGACTTTGGCCTGTAATTTTCTTTTTTTGTGGTATCATTTTCTGGTTTGGTATCAGGATGATGGTGGCCTCATAGAATGAGGTTGGAAGTGTTCCTTCCCCTGCAATTGTTTTGGAATAATTTCAGAAGGGTAGGTCTTAAATCTTCTCTAAATGTTTGATAGAATTCACCTGTGTAGACATCTGGTCCTGGAGTTTTGTTGTTGTTGGAAGATTTTAATCACAGATTCAGTGCTTGTGATTGGTCTAATCATATTTTCTATTTCTTCCTTGTTCAGTCTTGGGAGATTGTACCTTTCTAAGAATTTGTCCATTTCTTCTAGGTTGTCCATTTTGTTGGTGTATATTTGCTTGTAGTAATCTCTTATGATCCTTTGTATTTCTGGGTTGTTGGTTGTAATTGCTCCTTTTTCATTTCTAATTTTATTGATTTAGGGCCTCTCCCCTTTTTTCTTGATGAGTCTGGCTAAAGGTTTATCAATTTTGTTTATCTTTTCAAATAACTAGCCTTTAGTTTTGTTGATCTTTTTTTTATTTCTTTAGTCTCTATTTCATTTATTTTTGTCTGGATCTTTATGATTTCTTTCCTTTTACTAACTTTGGGTTTTGTTTATTCTTCTTTCTTTAGTTGCTTTAAGTGTAATGTTAGGTTGTTTAATTGATATTTTTCTTGTTTCCTGATGGAAGTTTTTATCACCATATACTTTCTTCGTAGAACTGTTTTCATGGCATCCCATAGGTTGTGGATCATCGTTTTTTTCATTTTCGTTTGTCTCTAGGTAGCTTTTTATATCTTCTTTGACTTCTTCGGTGATCCATTGGTTGCTTAGTAGTTTATTGTTTAGCCTCCACGTGTTTGTGTTTTTTGGCAATTTTATTCTTGTAGTTGATTTCTAATCTCATAGCGTTTTTTTCTCAGAAAAGATGCTTGATACAGTTTCAATTTTCTTAAATTTACCAAGGCTTGCTTTGTGGCCCATCATATAATGTATCCTGGAGAATGTTCCATGTGCACTTTAAAAGAATGTTTACTTTGCTGCTTTAGGATGGAATTCTCTATAAATATAGATTAAGTCCTTTGGGTCTAATGTTTCATTTAAGGTCTGTGCTTCTTTATTAATTTTCTATCTGGATGACCTGTCCATTGATTTAAGTGGGGTGATAAAGTTTCCCAGTATTATTGTGTTACTGTCAATTTCTCATTTTAGGTCTGTTAGTATTTGTCTTATACTGAGGTGCTCCTATGTTGGGTGCATGTATATTTACAATTGTTATGTCTTCTCAGATTGATCCCTTGATCGTTATGTAGTATGCCTTCTTTGTCTCTCGTAGCAGTCTTTATTTTAAAGTTTATTTTGTCTGATATCAGTATTGCTACCCCAGCTTTCTTTTGATTTCCATTTGCATGGAATATCTTTTCCCATTCCCGTACTTTCAGTCTTTAAGTGTTTCTAGGTCTGAAGTGTGTCTCTTGTAGATAGCATATAAATGGATCCTGTTCTTGTATCCATTTAGCCAGCCTATGCCTTTTGGTTGGAGCATTTAATCCATTTTCATTTAAGGTAATTATCAATATGTACATTCTCACTGCCATTTTCTTAATTGTTTTGGATTTGTTTTTGTAGACCTTTTTTCTTCCTTTTCTCCTTTGTTCTCTTCTCTTCTGATTTGATTACTTCCTTTAGTTTTGTGTATGGATTCCTTTTTCGCATTTCTGTTTATATCTATTACAGATTTTTGGTTTGTGGTTACCATGAGGCTTGATATAACATCTATGTATATGCATGACTTTTTTAAGTTGCTGATCTCTTAATTTCAAATACATTTCAAACATCCTGCATTTGTACTCTCCTCCTGTTATGATTATTGGTTTAGATATTGTACTTGTGTGTGGATAGTTTTCTACATTTACTGTATGTTTGCCTTTATGTGTGAGCTTTCCCACTTCGTAATTTCCTTGTTTATAACTGTGGGCTTTTCTTTCCTGCCTAGAGAATTTCCTTAAGCAGTTGTTATAAAAATGGTTTGGTGGTGCTGAATTGGTTTTGCTTTTGTTTGTCTGTAAAGCTTTTGATTTCTCCATCAAATCTGAACAAGAGCCTTGCTGAGTAGAGTATTCTTGCTTGTAGGTTTTTCCCTTTCATTACTTTAAATATATTGTGCCACTCCCTTCTGGCCTGCAGAGTTTCTGCTAAAAAATCAGCTGATAACATTATGGGCGTTCCCAATGTTTTGTTTATTGCTTTTCTCTCACTGCTTTTAATATTTTATCTTTAATTTTTGGTTATTTGATTACTATGTGTCTCAGCATGTTGCTCCTTGGGTTGAGCCTGTATGATACTCTCTGTACTTCCTGGGTTTGGATGACTACTTCTTTTCCCATGTTAGGAAAATTTTTGCTATTATCTCTTCAAATACCTTCTCATGTTCTTTCTCTCTCTCTTCTCCTTCTGGGACCCCTATAATGTGAATCTTGGTGCACTTGATGTTATCACAGAGGTTTCTTAAAGTGTCCTTATTTCTTTTCATTTTTTTCTTTATTCTGTTCTGAGGCGGTGATTTCAACCATTCTGTCTTCTAGCTCACTTATCCGTTCTTCTGTCTCATTTATTCTGCTATTGATTTCTTCCAGTGTATTTTTCTTTTTAGTTATTGTATTCAACTCCATTTGAAGAATTCTTCAACTAATTCTTTGTTAAAAACTTTTTGTAACGTCTCACTCTGTGCCTCCATTCTTTTCCTGAGTTCTTGATTCATGCTTATGATCATTACTCAGAACTCTCTCTCAGGTCGATTGCCTATCTCCACTTCAGTTCATTGTTCTTCTGGAGTTTTATCTTGTTCCTTCATCTGGAACATATTCCTCTGCTATCCCATTTTGTTTAAATTTCTATTTGTATTTTTATGTATGTGATAGTTTAGTTACACTTCTTGAACTTGGAGAAGTGATCTTCTGCTGGTGATGTCCTATAAGTCCCAGCAGTATACTCCTTGTCATTACCAAAGTGCCAGGGACCTATTGGTCCCAGGGTAGGTTCTGATGTGTTTGCAGACTCAGTTCTGCAGACTTCAGGACCATAGTTTCCTTCCTTCTGGTGTCTGCCCCCTGCTGCGTAAGCCTGGTCTAGATGTTTGTGCAGGCTTCCTGGTGGGAGGGGTGGGTACCTGCCCATTTGTGGGTGAAGTTGGGTCTTGGCCCTCTGGTGGGCAGGGCGGTTAGTGGCTGTGGGCTCAGAAAGACTTTAGGCACCCTTTTGTTGGTTTGTCCTGAGGCATCCCAGCACTGGAGCTTAGAGGCTGTTGGGTGGGGCCAGGTCTTGGTGCTAATGTCCCAAGCAAGATGTCAGTCGTCAGATGAGTACTCTTGGATATTTTCACCACCAGCTTTTATGTCCCAAGAGAGAGCCACAACCACTCTCCACCTCCCCAGGATACCCTTTAAGACCAGCAGGTATGTCTGGCCCAGGCTCCTATGGAGTCACTGCTTTTGTGCTGAGACCTGGTGTGTGTGGGACCTTGCATGTGCCCTCCAAGGGTGGAGTCTTTGTTTCTCCCAGTCCTGAGGATTTCCTGTAATGAAGATCCACTGGCCTTCAAAGCCAAATGCTCTGGGGTTTCCTCCTCCTAATATCAGATCCCCAGGCTGGAGACCCTTATACCAGGCTCAGAATTCTCACTTCCATGGGAGAATTTCTGTGATATAATTATTCTTCAGTTTGCAAGTTGCCTACCGGGGGTATGGGATTTGATTATATCTCAAGTGCACCCCTCCTACAATCTCGTTGTGATTTCTTCCTTGTCTTTGGATGTACAATGTGTTTTTTGGTAGGTTCCAGTATTTTTTATTGATGGTTGTTCAACAGTTAGTTGTGATTTTGTTGTTCTCATGGGAGGAGGTGAGCTGAAGGTTTTCTACTCCACCTTCTTCTCTTCTGACTCTATCAATATTCTTTTTTCTTTAACCTTTTATTATTTTATTTTTTAACACCATTATTGGAGTATAATTGCTTTACAATGGTGTGTTATTTTCTGCTTTATAACAAAGTGAATCAGCTATATATATATACATATATCCCCATATCCCCTCCCTTTTGTGTCTCCCTCCCTCCCACCCTCCCTATCCCACCCCTCTAGGTGGTTACAAAGCACCAAGCTGATCTCCCTGTGCTATGTGGCTACTTCCCACTAACTATCAATTTTATATTTGGTAGTGTATATATGTCTATGACACTCTTTCACTTTGTCCCAGCTTACCCTTCCCCCTCCTTGCATCCTCAAGTCCATTCTCTAGTAGGTCTGTGTTTCTATGCCCAGACTGCCCCTAGGGTTTTCATGACCATTTTTTTCTTTTAAGATTCCATATACATGTGTTAGCATATGATATTTGTTTTTCTTTTTCTGACTTACTTCACTCTGTATGACAGAATCTAGGTCCATCCACCACACTACAAATAACTCAGTTTCATTTCTTTTTAGGCTAATATTCCATTGTATATATGTGCCACATCTTCTTTATCCATTCATCTGTCAATGGACACTTAGGTTGCTTTCTATCAATATTCTTTAAACTGTACATAAATGGATAACATGATATGTACATATGTTATCATATGATATATTTTATTAAAATATTAAAATATATAAATAAAATAGTACATGGTAGAAATGCACAGATTAGATAGCCTCCCTCACCTTTCCCCAAATAGTTAATCATTAGACAAGATAAAAATTACATTTTTTTTACATCTTAATTGGAGTATATTTGCTTTACAATGGTGTGTTAGTTTCTGCTTTATAATAAAGTGAATCAGTTATCCATATGCATATGTTCCCATATCTCTTCCCTCTTGTGTCTCCCTCCCTCCCACCCTCCCTATCCCACTCCTCTAGGTGGTCACAAAGCACAGAGCTGATCTCTCTGTGCTATGCGGCTGCTTCCCACTAGCTATCTATTTTATGTTTGGTAGTGTATATATGTCCATGCCACTCTCTCACTTTGTCACAGCTTACCCTTCCCCCTCCCCATATCCTCAAGTCCATTCACTAGTAGGTCTGTATGTTTATTTCTCTCTTACCCCTAGGTTCTTCATAACATATTTTTTTCCTTAGATTCCATATATATGTGTTACCATACGGTATTTCTCTTTCTCTTTCTGACTTACTTCACTCTGTATAACAGACTCTAGGTCCATCCACCTCACTACAAATAACCCAATTTCGTTGCTTTTTATGGCTGAGTAATATTCAACTGTATATATGTGCCACATCTTCTTTATCCATTCATCCAATGATGGAAACTTAGGTTGTTTCCATCTCCTGGCTATTGTAAATAGAGTTGCAATGAACATTTTCGTACATGACTCTTTTTGAATTATGGTTTTCTCAGGGTATTTGCCCAGTAGTGGGATTGCTGAGTCATATGGTAGTTCTATTTTTAGTTGTTTAAGGAACCTCCATACTGTTCTCCATATTGGCTGGACCAATTCACATTCCCACCAGCAGTGCAAGAGTGTCCCCTTTTCTCCACACCTGCTCAAGCATTTATTGCTTCTAGATTTTTTGATGATGGCCATTCTGACCAGTGCAAGATGATATCTCATTGTAGTTTTGATTTTCATTTATCTAATGATTAATGATGTTGAGCATTCCTTCATGTGTTTGCTGGCAATCTGTATAACTTCTTTGGAGAAATGTCTATTTAGGTCTTCTGCCCATTTTTGGATTGGGCTGTTTGTTTTTTGCTATTGAACGGCATGAGTTGTTTGTAAATTTTGGAAATTAATCCTTTGTCAGTTGCTTCATTCACAAATATTTTCTCCTATTCTGGGGGTTGTCTTTTGGTCTTGTTTATGGTTTCCTTTGTTGTGCAAAATCTTTGAAGTTTCATTAGGTCCTATTTGTTTATTTTTGTTTTTATTTCCATTTCTCTGGGAGGTGGGTCAAAAAGGTTCTTGCTGTCATTTGCGTCATAGAGTGTTTTGCCTATGTCTTCCTCTAAGAGTTTGATAGTTTCTGGCCTAACATTTAGCTCTTTAATCCATTTTGAGCTTATTTTTGTTTATGGTGTTAGGGAGTGTTCTAATCTCATATTTTTACATGTATCTGTCCAGTTTTCCCAGCACCACTTATTGAAGAGGCTGTCCTTTCTCCACTGTATATTCCTGCCTCCTTTATCAAAGATAAGGTGACCATTTGTGTGTGGGTTTATCTCTGGGCTTTGTATACTCTTCCATTGATCTATATTTCTGTTTTTGTGCCAGTACCATACTGTCTTGATTACTGTAGCTTTGTAGTATAGTCTGCAGTCAGGGAGCCTGATTCCTCCAGATCCACTTTTCGTTCTCAAAATTGCTTTGGCTCTTCGGGGTCTTTTGTATTTCCATACAAATTGTGAAATGTTTTGTTCTAGTTCTGTGAAAAATGCCAGTGGTAGTTTGATAGGGATTGCATTGAATCTGTAGATTGCTTTGGGTAGTAGAGGCATTTTCACAATGACTAAAAGCTGGTTCTTTGAGAACATAAACAAAATTGATAAACCATTAACGAGACTAATCAAGACAATAAGGGAGAAGACTGAAATCAATAGAATTAGAAATGAAAAAGGAGAAGTAACAACTGACACTGCAGAAATACAAAAGATCATGAGCTATTACTACAATCAACTCTATGCCAATAAAATGGACATCCTCAAAGAAATGGACAAATTCTTAGAAATGCCCAAACTGCCAAGACTGAATCAGGAAGAAATAGGAAATATGAACAGAACAATCACAAGCACTGAAATTGAAACTGTGATTTAAAATCTTCCAACAAACAAAAGCCCAGGACCAGATGGCTTCACAGGTGAATTCTATCAAATATTTAGAGAAGAGCTAACACCTATCCTTCTCAAACTCTTCTATAATATAGCAGAGGGAGAAACACTCCCAAACTCATTCTACGAGGCCACCATCACCTTGATACCAAAACCAGACAAGGATGTCACAAAGAAAGAGAACTACAGGGCAATATCACTGATGAACATAGATGCAAAAATCCTCAACAAAGTACTGGCAAACAGAATCCAACAGCACATTAAAAGGATCATATAACATGATCAAGTGGGGTTTATTCCAGGAATGCAAGGATTCTTCAATATAAGCAAATCAATCAATGTGATACACCATATTAACAATTTGAATGAGAAAAACTATATGGTCATCTCAATAGATGCAGAGAAAGCTTCTGACAAAATTCAACACTCATTTATGATAAAAACCCTCCAGAAAGTAGGCATTGAGGGAACGTTCCTCAACAAAATAAAGGCCATATATGACAAACCCACTGCCAACATCATCCTCAATGGTTGAAAACTGAAGGCATTTCCACTAAGATCAGGAACAAGACAAGATTGCCCACTCTCACCACTCTTATTCAACATAGTTTTCGAAGTGTTAGCCACAGCAATCAGAGAAGAAAAGGTAAAAAAAGGAATCCAAATCGGAAAAGAAGAAGTAAAGCTGTCACTGTTTTCAGATGACATGATACTATACATAGAGAATCCTAAATTTGCTACCAGAAAACTACTAGAGCTAATCAATGAATTTGGTAAAGTAACAGGATACAAAATTAATGCTCAGAAATCTCTGGCATTCCTATACACTAATGATGAAAAATCTGAAAGTGAAATCAAGAAAACACTCCCATTTACCATTGCAACAAAAAGAATAAAATATCTAGGAATAAACCTACCTAAGGAGACAAAAGACTTGAATGCAGAAAATTATGTGACACTGATGAAATAAATTAAAGATGATGCAAATAGATGGAGAGATATATCATGTTCTTGAATTGGAAGAATCAACATTGTGACAAATTCCATTTTTAATGAAAAGTGGATGTAGCCTCACATAATGTATATAAAAAGGCTAAAATAAAGCACTTTGTTGCTAGAACCAGGCAGTTCTTAAATAGTTTACAGCACAATTAAGAAAGTGCCTGTGACCCTGTATAATGTGGGAGATGTTTTCTAAAACATCTAAACATCAGTCTCTTTCTGAAACAGATCTCTCCATCAAAAATCAGAGTAGGGTAAAATGTTTCCCATATTTAGAGGGCAGCTGAGATATACAGAAGGCAGAAAATAAGTTACGCAGCATTAAAGTGACTGTATCAGATAGCCATAAAATCAAAGCAAAGAAGCAGAAATACTATTGTTCCAGCAGCTGCATCTGAAATCTTAGTGTGCCTTGTAGGAAAGCAACCTCCTTAGAAATAGAATTAATGAATGCATGTCATTTAAGAAGAGCATTTATTCAATTAAAGACAGAGGTATAAAATTATATGTGATTCATAGTAAACATCTAGTTATAAGGAAGAGGCCATGCCAAGAAACATGAAAAGAAACACAAACTGAGAAGGACTGCAGTAAAATACTCAAGGATTTTGAAATAAAATGTCTAAAATTTGTCTAAGGCATAAACATTTCTTTTGGCCACACATGGATAAGAATTGCTCGAAATCTTAAGGAGCAGAAATTGTTATTTCATACCAAAATAAAATTCTGTAGTACTTATTTAGATTTTTGAATATATGTGGTGGTTTATGCATATGCACATTCATGTTTAACTTTAATTCAGTAAATTATGTACTGTTCTAATGGTATACTATGGATTTAATAATTTTCAAATTATTTTTTTCACTTTCTTCATAAAGTTTTGGGTTAAAAATCATTCTTGGTAGGCTGGTAGAATAGACAGACATGCCAGTTATTATCTTACCACCTTCTTAGACAAACTGTAGCACCAAGAATTCCTGGAAGTGATAGCCTTATATCATGAGACACCAAAATATCCCTCAAGAAATGTCTCTAATCAATAATTTTTTTTCACCCTAAGAACCTAGAGAAAGAAGGACAAAGTAAACCCAAAGAAAGAGCAATGAAGGTTAGAATGGAAATACACAAAATATAGAATAGAAAAACAATAGATAGAATCAATGAAAATGAAACTGACAAATTTTCAGCTACACTAATGAAGAAAAAAAGAGAGAAAGTTCAAATCACTAGAATCAGAAATAAAAGAGAGGACATTACTGCCAACATTATGAAATGAAACACATTATGAATGAACCCCATGAGCAATTTTATGCCAATAAATTATATAACTTAGATGAAATGGACAAATTCTTAGAAATACACAAAGTACAAAAATTGACTGAAGAAGAAATAGAAAACCCAAATAGACCTATAATAAATAAAGAAATTGAATTAATAATAATAACTACCAACAAAGAAAGCCTAGTCTCAGATGAATTCATTGGTTCATTTCCCAAACATTTAAAGAAGAATTAGCACTGATCCTTCTCAAAAATTTAAAAATGTGAAGTGGAAGGAACACTTACCAAATAATTCTATGAGGCCAGTATTAGCCTGATACCAAAACACACAAAGACATTACAAGAAAACTAGAGACCAATATCGCTTATGAATATACACACAAAAATCCTCAACAAAATACTAGCAAACCAAACCCAGCAACATATAAAAAGTATTATACAAGACTATAAAGCATGATCAAGTGGTATTTATCCCAGGAAAACAAGGTTGATATAACATTTGAAAATCAATGTAATACACCATATTAATAGAATAAAAGTAAAAAATAAAAACCACATGATCAGCTTGCCAGATGAAAAAAAGCACTGGACATAATCTAACATGCTTTCTTGGTAAAAACATTCAGCAAACTAGGAATAGAAGGAAACTTCCTCAACCTGATAAAGGAAATCTATGAAAAACACACATCTAACATCTTAATAAGGAAAGACTGAAAGTTTTCCCCCAAGACCAAGAGCAAGACAAAGATGTCCACTTCTACCACTACTACTCAGCAATGTACTGCAGGTTCTACCCAAGACTATGAGGCAATAAAATAAATAAAGTGCATTGGGATTGGAAAAGAAAAAGTAAACCTATATTCACAGGTGACACAATTTCATATGTAGAAAATTCTAAGGAATCCATAAAAAGTTTAGAGGTAATGAATAAGTTCAGCAAGGTTGCAGAATACAAGGTGAATATAAAAAATCAATTGTATTTCTATACAATAATAATGAAAAGTATGAAAATGAAATTAATCAAATACCTGCATTCATAATAGGATCAAAATAATAAGATACTTAGGAATAAGTTTAAGAAAAAAAGTGGAATATGTATACAGAAAGCTACAAAATATTGACTGGGTTATGGAAATATTATCAAGAGAGAGCAGAGAAAAGTAGAATACAGAGCCCAATTAAATATAGGCAAGTTCCTTTAGTTCCTTACATTCCAGAGTCAGTTCTCACCAAGCCCTGCTCTCTTCTATTTCCTATCCTTTCAGTCATTCATTCTTCTATCTATTCATTCTTTCATTCACGCAACAAACATTACTTGAATAACTGCTATATGCCAAACATTATTCTAAGTGTCAGTAATGTATTGGTGAATAAAACAAAGGCATTTCCTGTCATGAAGATTACATTCTAGTGGGAGATAGACAACAAACAATACATTTTAAAAGTAAATTACTCAAATGGCAGAAGGTAAAAATTACTATGGGAAAAAGAAGAAAAAGTAAGTATAAAGGAGACGACAACGTGGGCTACAGGTGAAGTAGATGGGTTGGTGAGTAAGGTGAGATTTAAATAAAGACTTGAAGGAGGTGCAGTGTTAAGTGGTGCAGTGGTTAAGTCTCTGTGCTCCCAATGCAGGAAGCCCAGGTTCAATACCTGGTCAGGGAACTAGATCTCACATTCATGCCACAGCTAAGAGTTCACATGCTGCAGCTAAACAGCCTGTGAGTCACAACTGAGGAGCTCACTTGCCACGACTAAGACCCAGCGCAACCAAATAAATAAATATATATTTAAAAAGAAAAGACTTGACGGAAGTGAAAGATTTGGCCCTGTACATTTGTGGAGGTGGTGAAGTGGTAGAGGCTAGTATACAGATGTAACAGCCGAGACAAATGCCTTAATGCAGGATTATGCCTAGAATATTCAAGTAATACTTGTGAGGATGCAAATGTGTTTGGAATCGAATGGGCTGAAATAAAGAGAATAGTAGGAGATGAAGTTAGAGACATGACATGGGGGTGATGGAGATTATGTATGGCCTTGTAGTTAGATCATTTTGATAGAACTTTGGCTTACACCCTGAGGGAAATGCAGAACTATTAGAGAATGTTGATCAAAGGAGTGATTTAATCTAAGGTTTTAAAGAATTACAATAGCTGCTGTGTTGAGGATAGATTGTAAGGACAAGGATGAAGTATAGAAACAAGTTAGAGGATATAGCAAAAATACAAATGAAATATCATGGTGGCTTGGATTAGAGTTATAGCACTAGATATGGTGAGAAGTGATGAAATGTAAATCAGTGCTATTGGCTCACAAATCAGATGTCGGGTTTGAGAAAAAGGGAGAAACCAAACATTACTCCACTCTTTCTGACCTGATAAGCTGGAAGGGTGAATGCTCATCAAATTACCTATGATATCATTTCAACAAACCCCCTTTACATCTTAAATAATGTAAGGACATGGAAATTTGTTTCTTTCAACCAAATGATTACTAAGAAAGTGATATCCAGTCAGTTAGATACCAATTGACAAGTATAGTCAGGGTATTTGTGCCCAGAGTAGAGTAA
This sequence comes from Delphinapterus leucas, assembly GCF_059928025.1. Lineage (NCBI taxonomy): Eukaryota > Metazoa > Chordata > Mammalia > Artiodactyla > Monodontidae > Delphinapterus > Delphinapterus leucas. The sequence continues at coordinate 46,831,006 of NC_143150.1, read as the reverse complement.
ACAGGAAAGCAAATTCATACACAAAATAATGCATTGAAAAGCCTTACTCCTCTCTGGCTATGCCACATGCTACAAGGTACATTAGTTTAAGTCCACATCAATCTGGAAACTGAATGAGAAAGTGAAATTCTTCAGTCTAAGAATTTCTTTACCAACAGATCCCACACTTTTCCAACCTACTGAATGGAATTTGGTCAATGTCATCAATTGTAACAATCTGAGATATTCAGTATACCAATTAAGAAACGGGTTTGAACAAGTTGGAGGCTCAGTTCCACCAAACTGAAGAGAATGACATAACTGCTTACATCGTGAAAGTCTCCTGTTGCTGACCCTTCTTGAGACTTTTCCATCAGAGACCATGAAGCAAGACAAGCAGTAGAGCACAAGCAGAGTTTGAAATGCCATGCCCCCACAGGCACTTGCCAGTCTGAGTTGAATAGAAACAGCAGAAGAAAGATACTTCTACTTTTCAGAAAATTGTATTCCATTCTAGAGAAAGGGCATAGTCCCCCTTATTGCTGTATTTCATAAGATCTATTTGATAAGACAGGACTGGCTTTATAATGTTTAGAGAATATCTGTGTTTCAAGCCTAAACATAATAATGAACTCTCTGCAAAATGCAAAGCTTATGGAATTTTAACTTCTTTGGAAGAAGAATTAAGATAATTCAAGACATTATATTATCAGTTCCTTCATAGTATGGAAAGAGAAATGGAAATGAAAATGAAGGCAGGACTTATTAAACAAATCATGCAGCGAGTTCTTGAATTAATGAAAATAATGTTGCTCTTTATTTAATATAATGTATTGCTGTTTTAAAGCATATTCATGGTTGTGCTATTATCTGAAAAAGAGGAAACTGAGTCTCTGAGAAGTTACGTGATTCTCCTGCTTAAGATCTTTATTTCCCCCTTAATTATATCAGAGGGAAATTAATGTAGGCTTCAAGTTCTTGCATGAGTAGGTATAACACTACTCCTTTACCTGTGGAGTGATTTTATAATTGACAACAAATGCACCAATCAACGAAAGCACAGGAAATAGCCTAGCAAAAGAAAATAGTTTCTAGGAAAATCAATAGGTAACTGTAACATCTTAGACTGGGGATAGAGGTGAGGAAATATCTAAACTGCAAGCGCTTTGGAAAACAGCACAATAGTCACAGGCCTACAATGGGTAAGGTAGTTTAAACTATCAGAAGCAATCTGATCTGATGGTTGCTGCTAGTGAGTGACAGCCACTATAACTCTTCTCCCAAAGTACCAGTTTTGGAGGTATGTACAACACAAGGACTGGAATTGATTTGGCAGAAAAATATGCCTTCCATGGCATGGACATATATACACCACCAAACATAAAATAGATAGCTAGGGGGAAGCAGCCACATAGCACAGGGAGGTCAGCTTGGTGCTTTGTGACCACCTAGAGGGGTGGGATAGGGAGGGTGGAGGGAGGGAGATGCAAGAGGGAAGAGATAAGGGAACATATGTATATGTATAACTGATTCACTTTGTTATAAAGCAGAGACTAACACACCATTGTAAAGCAATTATACTCCAATAAAGATGTTAAAAATAATGCCTTCCTTTTGCTGAGTATGGCTAGCTTAAGTATACTGCTGATACAAATAGCAATTGAAAAGTCATCATGGAAATTAGCATGAGTGTCTATATTTAGAGATATTTTAAGAATATCAGTGAATGGAAAGTGACTTCATTGACCCTATACGATAATTAACAGAAAAGGGAATTTTTGGTATACATGATACTCTTATAAAAATTGTGTAGATACAAGGGGCACATACCAAATAAATATATGCATTACAATAGACCTCTTGCACTGCTGCATGGGGCTGTCCTTAATAAGGACATTAAACAGCTGAAACTATTAGTACTGCAGATGTTTCTTCAAGTAAGAGAGGCAATGTACTGATCCATCCACACTGCCTCCCGGATCCCCCTGAAAATTATAATACATATTTTAATAGAGTTGATTGAGATTAAAGGTGAAGTCTACGGCTGGGGAACAAAATAAAGCCAACTGTACTATGAAGAGAGTAAACCTGTGGCATCAGCTGAATTAGCAATGTTTCAGTAGAGCTAACTGCCCACAGTTAAGATAAAGCATAAACTGAAATGGAACAAGGATATCATTTGGCCACAAAGAGAATACATTAGTACCAGATATCTGTATTTTCTCTTTCAAACATCTGAAATTATTTGCTGCACGTTTATTGCTAAGTTCTTGTGGCTGCCTTCTCCAAAAATAAAATGATGATCAATGGAATTAAGTCTCCAAGTTAACAAATGCTAGGTCTTTCTGGTCCTTTAAAACTATAGGAAGGGGTTTCCTTGGTGATGCAGTGGTTAAGAATCCACCTGCCAATGCAGGGGACATGAGTTTGAGCCCTGGTCCGGTAAGATCCCACATGCCGCAGAGAAACTAAGCCTGTGGGCCACAACTACTGAAGCCTGCATGCCTAGAGCCAGTGCTCCACAACAAAGACAAGCCATCGCAGTGAGAAGCCCATGCACTGCAATGAAGAGTAGCCTTCGCTCGCCACAACTAGAGAAAGCCTCCACGCAGCAATGAAGAGCCAACGCAGTCAAAAATAATAAATTAATCAATTTAAAAAATATTGCCTTAAAAAAATAAAAAAATAAAACTAGGGCTTCCCTGTTGGCACAGTGGTTGAGAGTCCGCCTGCCGATGCAGGGGACATGGGTTCGTGCCCCGGTCCAAGAAGATTCCACATGCTGCAGAGCGGCTATGCCTGTGAGCATGGCCGTGAGCATGGCCACTGAGCCTGCACGTCCAGAGCCTGTGCTCTGCAACGGGAGAGGCCACAGCAGTGAAAGGCCCGCGTACTGCAAAAAAAAAAAAACAAAAAAACTATAGGAAGAAACTTTTAGGGCTTAGAAGCTTAGAATACTTTACTGAAAAATATTCTAGATTCTATTACTATGTCTGAGATAATGTGAGCATGATTTGGTTGAAGACAATGATTTGGACAAAATTTCCTTTCAAGATACATTCCAGGTCTATGAATCTAGGTCTATCATTCTACCTGATGTAATATAGACATGCTATACATTGGGTTTGTGATTGAGTCTACCCACTCAGGTCAAAGTGATTAGAAGCATGGCTTATGAAAGATGTAAAACTTAAAAGACAGAATGTGTGATTTGGACAGAGTAAATTGTAACTGGATTCATTCCCACATTGGCTAATGTGTTTCACATACAGAAAAATCCTATTCCTCACCCATTGGCAAGTCTTTCCAGAACAGGAATAACTTGAAGAAATCAAACAGTCGTATGTATATGTATAACTGATTCACTTTGTTATAAAGCAGAAACTAACACACCATTGTAAAGCAATTATACTCCAAAAAGATGTTAAAAAAAATCATAACACTATAAGAAATCAAACGAAATCCACTTGTAGGTTACAAACAGCCTTGGGACTTACTGATCAAAACAGGTAACTGTGCCTAGAAACATGTGAGGTTATACTGACAGGAAAATCAAAGCTGTCAAATGGACATTAGGATTAAAAAGTGAAAATAAAGGAAGTAGAATTGACCACCATTCTTTAATGCAAAATAGGAAACAATGATTCTTTCTTAAATGGTATTACCACTGAAAGTCTTTGAAATCCCTTCCAACTTAAGCCTCTAATGGAACTGCGAGGTCTATTGTATCCTTCATCTAGGAGAACTTTGCCACTGATCAAGTGGAATAACTGATTATTCCTTCCTCTTTCCTTCATAGATTTAGAGATAAATAAAATGGGCAACAGAACTCAGGAATGGAATAGGTATCTCCCCCAAACTAACTTCTATCTTCATATTTGTTGTTTTAATTACTAATAGGTAAAGTTCAGCATTGTTTCAGAAGCCACTATCTGCTGATGGGTTCATAATTCATAAAAGCTAATAGGAGTGGCATCAATCCAGTGTTCATCAAGAGGCAAGGTATTTTCTGTTGTCAATTTCAGAAATGCATTGTCTGTTCAAAGGCACAGTAAGAAAGGGAGACAGCACAAAATCTCCTTTCCTTTTAAAATATGTAAATTCAGAACAGTGTTTTAAAGCAATTGTTTGTGCTACTTTTGTGTTGTGAATAATTTAAAATTTAAAAATTTGCATGGAAACACAAAAGACCCTAAATAGCCAAAACAATATTTAGGAAGAAGAACAGAGCTGGAAGAATCACACTCCCTGACCTCAGACTATACTACAGAGCTACAGTGAGACAGGAGAAGATGACAGAATAGTAGGAGGCGGAGATCACCTTCCTCCCCACAGATACATCAGAAATACATCTACATGTGGAACTGCTCCTATAGAACAGCCACTGAATGCTGGCAGAAGGCCTCAGACCTCCCAAAGGCAAGAAACTCCCCACTACCTGGGTAGGGCAAAAGAAAAAAGAAAAAACAGAGACAAAAGAAAAGGGATGGGACCTGCACCAGTGGGAGGGAGCTGTGAAGGAGGAAAGGTTTCCACACACTAGAAGACCCTTCACAGGTGGAGACTGCCGGTGACAGAGTGGGGGAGCTTCAGAGCCATGGAGGAGAGCGCAGTCACAGGGGTGCGGAGAGAAAAGTGGAGAGATACCCGCACAGAGGATCGGTGACAACCAGCACTCACCAGCCCGAGAGGCTTGTGTGCTCACCCACCAGGACGGGTGGGGGCTGGGAGCTGAGGCTTGGGCTTCAGAGCTTAGATCCCAGGGAGAGGACTGGGGTTGGTGGCGTGAACACAACCTGAAGGGGTTAGTACACCACGGCTAGCCAGGAGGGAGTCCAGGAAAAGTCTGGAGCTTCTGAAGAGACAAGAGAATTTTTCTTGCCTCTTTGTTTCCTAGTGCGCGGAGAGAGGGGATTAAGAGCTCTGCTTAAAGGAGCTCCAGAGATGGGCACAAGCCGCAGCTATCAGCGTGGACCACAGAGACGGGCATGAGATGCTAAGGGTGCTGTTGCCGCCACCAAGAAGCCTGTGCGAGAGCACAGGTCACTATCCCCACCTCCTCTCTCTGGAAGTTGTGCAGCCTGCCATTGCCAGGGTCCCGTGATCCAGGGACAAGTTCCCTGGGAGAACGCACAGCACACCTCAGGTTGGTGCAACGTCACTCTGGCCTCTGCCGCCACAGGCTCACCCCGCACTCCGTAGCCCTCCCTCCCCCCTCAGCCTGAGTGAGCCAGAGCCCAAGAATCAGCGGTTCCTTTAACTCCATCCTCTCTGAGCGAAGAACAGATGCCCTCAGGTGACCTACACGCAGAGGTGGGGCCAAATCCAAAGCTGAGCCCCAGGAGCTGTTCCAACGAAGAAGAGAAAGGGAAATTTCTCCCAGCAGCCTCAGAAGCAGCAGATTAAAGCTCCACAATCAACTTGATGTACCCTACATCTGTGGAATACCTGATTAGACAATGAATCATCCCAAATTGAGGAGGTGGACTTTGGGAGCAAGGTAGATTATTTTTCCCCCTTTCCTCTTTTTATGAGTATGTATGTGTATGCTTCTGTGTGACATTTTGTCTGTATAGCTTTGCTTTCACCATTTCTACTAGGGTTCTGTCCATCCATTTTTGTTTTTTTGTTTGTTTGCTTTCTTTGATTTTTTACATTTAAAATTTTTTTCTTAATAATTATTTTTTATTTTAATAACTCTATTTCATCTTATATTTATTTTATTTTACCTTCTTTCTTTCTTTCCATTTTTTCTCCCTTTTATCCTGAGCCGTGTGTGGAGGACAGTCTCTTGGTGCTCCAGCCAGGCATCAGGGCTATGCCACTGTGGTGGGAGAGCCAATTTCAGGACACAGGTCTACAAGAGACGTCCCAGCTCCACATAATATCAAATGGTGAACATCTCCCAGAGATCTCCACCTCAGCACCAACACTCAGGTTCACTCAAAGACTGGCAAGCTAGAGTACTGGACACCCTATGCCAAACAACTAGCAAGACAGGAACACAGCCCCATCCATTAGTAGAGAGGCTGCCTAAAATCATAATAAGGCCACAGACACCCCAAAACACACCACCAGACGTGGACCTGCACACCAGAAAGACAACATCCAGCTTCATCCACCAGAACACAGGCACTAGTCCCCTCCACCAGGAAAACTACACAACCCACTGAAACAGCCTTAGCAACTGGGGACACCAAAAACAACGGAAACTACAAACCTGGAGCCTGTGAAAAGGAGACCCCAAACACAGTAAGATAAACAAAATCAAAAGACAGAAAAACACACAGCAGATGAAGGAGCAAGGTAAAAGCCCACCAGACCTAGCAAATGAAGAGGAAATAGGCAGTCTACCTGAAAATGAATTCAGAATAATGATAGTAAAGATAATCTTGGAAATAGAAGAGAGAAAAAGCAAGAAACATTTAACAAGGACCTAGAAGAACTAAAGAGAAAACAAGCAAAGATGAACAACACAATAAATGAAATTAAAAATACTCTAGATGGGATCAATAGCAGAATAACTGAGGCAGAAGAACAGATAAGTGACCTGGAAGATAAAATAGTGGAAATAACTACTGCAGAGCAGAATAAAGAGAAAAGAATGAAAAGAACTGACGACAGTCAAAGAAACCTCTGGGACAACATTCAAATTATAGGGGTCCCAGAAGAAGAAGAGTAAAAGAAAGGGACTGAGAAAATATTTGAAGAGACTATAGATGAAAATTTCCCTAATATGGGAAAGGAAATAGTTAATCAAGTCCAGGAAGCACACAGAGTCCCATACAGGATAAATCCAAGGAGAAACATGCCAAGACACCTATTAATTAAACTATCAAAAATTAAATACAAAGAAAAAATATTAAAGGAAGCAAGGGAAAAACAACAAATAACACACAAGGGAATCCCATTAAGGTTAAGAGCTGATCCTTCAGCAGACACTCTGCAAGCTAGAAAGGACTGGCAGGACATACTTAAAGTGATGAAGGAGAAAAACCTACAATCAAGATTACTCTACCAGCAAGGATCTCATTCACATTTGATGGAGAAAATAAAATTTTTATGGACAAGCAAAAGCTGAGGGAGTTCAGCACCACCAAACGAGCTTTACAACAAATGCTAAAGGAGCTTCTCTAGGCAAGAAACACAAGAGAAGGAAAAGGCCTACAATAACAAACAAAAAACAATTAAGAAAATGGGAACAGGAACATACATATCGATAATTACCTAAAATGTAAATGAATTAAATGCTCCCACAAAAAAACAGAGACTGGCTGAATGGACACAAAAACAATATCCATATATATGCAGTCTACAAGAGACCCACTTCAGACCTAGGGACACATATAGACTGAAAGTGAGGGGATGGAAAAAGATATTCCAGGCAAATGGAAATCAAAAGAAAGCTGGAGTAGCAATTCTCATATCAGAAAAAATAGTCTTTAAAATAAAGGCTATTACAAGAGACAAAGAAGGACATTACATAATGATCAAGGGATCAATCCAAGAAAAAGATATAACAATTGGAAATATTTATGCCCCAACATAGGAGCACCTCAGTACATAAGGCAAATACTAACAGCCATAAAAGGGGAAATCGACAGTAACACAATCATAGTAGGGGACTTTATCAGCTCACTTTCACCAATGGACAGATCATCCAAAATGAAAATAAATAAAGAAACATAAGCTTTAAATGATAAATTAAACAAGATGGACTTAATTGATATTTATAGGACATTCCATACAAAAACAGAAGAATACACATTTTTCTCAAGTGCTCATGGAACATTCTCATTTCAATTTTCTTAAATTTACCAAGGCTAGATTTGTGACCAAAGATATGATAGATGATAACTTCAGTTACAACTCTAGCCTTGGTAAATTTAAGAAAATTGAAATCATATCAAGTATCTTTTCTGACCACACCACTATGAGACAAGATATCAATTACAGGAAAAGATCTGTAAAAAATACAAACACATGGAGGCTAAACAATACACTACTTAATAACGAAGTGATCACTGAAGAAATCAAAGAGGAAATCAAAAAATACCTAGAAAGAAATGAAAATGGAGACATGAAGACACAAAACCTATGAGATGCAGCAAAAGCAGTTCTAAGAGGGAAGTTTATAGCAATACAATACTACCTTAAGAAACAGGAAACATCTCAAATAAACAACCTAAACTTGCACCTAAAGCAATTAGAGAAAGCAGAAGAAAAAAAACCCAAAGTTAGAAGAAGGAAAGAAATTATAAAGATCACATCAGAAATAAATGAAAAAGAAATGAAGGAAACGATAACAAGGATCAATAAAACTAAAAGCTGTTTCTTTAAGAAGATAAACAAAATTGATAAACCATTAGTCAGACTCATCAAGAAAAAACGGGAGAAGACTCAAATCAATAGAATTAGAAATGAAAAAGGAGACATAACAGCTGACACTGCAGAAATACTAAGGATCATGAGAGATTATTAAAAGCAACTCTATGCCAATAAAATGGACAACCTGGAAGAAATGGACAAATTCTTAGAAATGAACAATGTGCCAAGACTGAACCAGGAAGAAATAGAAAATATGAACAGATGAATCACAAGCACTGAAATTGCAACTGTGATTAAAAATCTTCCAACAAACAAAAGCCCAGGACGAATGGCTTCACAGGGAAATTCTATCAAACATTTAGGAAAGAGCTAACATGTATCCTTCTCAAACACTTCCAAAATATAGCAGAGGGAGGAACACTCCAAAACTCATTCTACAAGGCACCATCACCCTGATACCAAAACCAGAAAAGGATGTCACAAAGAAAGAAATCTACAGGCCAATAACTCTGATGAATATAGATGCAAAAATCCTCAAAAAAATACTACCAAACAGAATCCAAGAGCACATTAAAAGGATCATACACTATGATCAAGTGGGGTTTATTCCAGGAACACAAGGATTCTTCAATATATGCAAATCAATCAACGTGATACACCATATTAAAAAACTGATGGAGAAAAACCATATGATCATCTCGATAGATGCAGAGAAAGCTTTTGACAAAATTCAACACCCATTTATGATAAAAACCCTCCAGAAAGTAGGCATAGAGGGAAATTTCCTCAACATAATGAAGACAATATATGACAAACCCACTGCCAAGATCATCCTCAATGGTGAAAACCTGAAAGCATTTCCACTAAGATCAGGAACCAGACAAGTTTGCTCACTCTCACCACTATTATTCAACAGAGTTTTGCAAGTTTTAGCCACAGCAATCAGAGAAGAAATGGAAATAAAAGGAATTGAAATGGGAAAAGAAGAAGTAAAGCTGTCACTGTTTGCAGATGACATGATACTATACATAGAGAATCCTAAAGATGCTACCAGAAAACTACTAGAGCTAATCAATGAATTTGGTAAAGTAGCAGGATACATTATTAATGCTCAGAAATCTCTGGCATTCCTATACACTAATGATGAAAAATCTGAAAGTGAAATCAAGAAAACACACTCATTTACCATTGCAACAAAAAGAATAAAATATCTAGGAATAAACCTACCTAAGGAGACAAAAGACCTGTATGCAGAAAATTATAAGACACAGATGAAAGAAATTAAGGATGATACAAATAGATGAAGAGATATACCATGTTCATGGATTGGAAGAATCAACATTGTGAAAATGACTCTACTACCCAAAGCAATCTACAGATTCAATGCAATCCCTATCAAACAACCACTGGCAATTTTCACAGAAGTAGAAGAAAAAAATTCACAATTTGTATGGAAACACAAAAGACCCCGAATACCCAAAGCAATCTTGAGAAAGAAAAACAGAGCTGGAGGAATCAGGCTCCCGGTCTTCAGACTATACTACAAAGCTACAGTAATCAAGACAGCATGGTACTGGCACAAAAACAGAAATATAGATCAATGGAACAGGATACAAAGCCCAGACATAAACCCATGCACATATGGTCACCTTATCTTTGATAAAGGAGACAGGAATGTGCAGTGTAGAAAGGACAGCCTCTTCGGTAAAAGGTGCTGGGAAAACTGGACAGGTATATGTAAAAGTATGAAATTAGATCACTCCCTAACACCATACACAAAAATAAGCTCAAAATGGATTAAAGACCTAAATATAAGGCCAGAAACTATCAAACTCTTAGAAGAAAACATAGGCAGAACACTATGACATGAATCACAGCAAGGTCCTTTTTGACCCACCTCCTAGAAAAATGGAAATAAAACCAAAAATAATCAAATGGGACCAATTAAACTTCAAAGCTTTTGCACAGCAAGGGAAACCATAAACAAGACGAAAAGACAACCCTCAGAATGGGAGAAAATATTTACAAATGAAGCAACTGACAGAGGATTTATCTCCAAAATTTACAAGCAGCTTATTAATCTCAATAACAAAAAAACAAACAACCCAATCCAAAAATGGGCAGAAGACCTAAATAGACATTTCTCCAAAGAAGATATACAGACTGCCAACAAACACATGAAAGAATGCTCAACATCATTAATCATTAGAGAAATGCAAATCAAAACTACAATGAGATATCATCTCACACCGGTCAGAATGGCCATCGTCAAAAATTCTAGAAACAATAAATGCTGGAGAGGGTGTGGAGGAAAGGGAACACTCTTGCACTGCTGGTGGGTATGTGAATTGGTGCAGCCGCTATGGAGAACAGTATGGAGGTTCCTTCAAAAACTATAAATAGAAATACCACATGAGCCAGCAATCCCATTACTGGGCATATACCCTGAAAAATCCATAAATCAAAGAGAGACATGTACCAAAATATTCATTGCAGCTCTATTTACAATAGCCTGGAGATGGAAACAACCTAAGTGTCCATCATTGGATGAATGGATAAAGAAGATGTGGCACATGTATATAATGGAATATTAGTCAGCCATAAAAAGAAACGAAATTGAGCTATTTGTAATGTAGTTGATGCACCTAGAGTCTATCATACAGAGTGAAGTAAGTCAGAAAGAGAAAGACAAATACCATATGCTAACACATATATATGGAATCTAAGGGAAAAAATGTCATGAAGAACCTAGGGGCAGGACAGGAATAAAGACACAGACCTACTAGAGAATGGACTTGAAGATATGGGGAGGGGGAAGGGTAAGCTGTGACAAAGTGAGAGAGTGTCATGGACATATATACACCACCAAACGTAAAATAGATAGCTAATGGGGAGCAGCCGCATAGCACAGAGAGATCAGCTCGGTGGTTTGTGACCACCTAGAGGGGTAGGAGAGGGAGGGTGGGAGGGAGGGAGATGCAAGAGGGAAGAGATATGGGAACATATGTATATGTATAACTGATTCACTTTGTTATTAAGCAGAAACTAACACACCATTATAAAGCAATTATACTCCAATAAAGATGTAAAAATCAAAACAAAACAAAAAAAAAACAGTATGGTCCTGGCACAGAAACAGAAACATAGATCAATGTAACAGAATAGAAAGCCCAGAGATAAACCCACACCCTTACGGTCAATTGATCTATGACAAAAGAGGCAATAATATACAATGCAGAAAAGACAGTCTCTTCAATACGTGAGGAAAACTGGACAGCTAATTGTAAAAGAATGAAATTAGGACATTTTCTAACACCATATACAAAAATAAACTCAAAATGGATTAAAGATCTAAATGTAAGACTGGAAACCATAGAACTGGAAGAAAATATAGGCAGAACACTCTTTGACATAATTCATAGCAATATTTTTTAATGTCTCATAAACAAAGGAAATAAAAGCAAAAATAAACAAATGGAATGTAATTAAACTTAAAAGCTTGTCACAGCAAAAGAAACCGTCTACAAAATGCAAAGACAACGTGCTGAATGGGAAAAGATATTTTCAAATGGTATGACTCATAAGGAATTAGCATTCAAAATATATAGACTCAGTATCAAAAAAGCAAACAAACCAATTAAAAAGTGAGAAGAAAACCTGGATAGACATTTTTCCAAAGAAGACATACAGGTGGCCAATAGACACATGAAAATATGCTCAACTTCATTAATCGTTAGAGAAATGCAAATTAAAACCACAATGAGATATCACCTCACACCTGTCAGAATGGCTATCATGAAAAAGAACGCAAATAACAAATATTGGCAAGGATGTGGAGAAAAGAGAACCATTGTACACTGTTAGTGGGTAAATGTAAATTGGTGCAGCAACTGTGGAAACAGTATGGGGGTTTCTCAAAAAACTAAAAGTGAAACTACCGTATGAGTTAGCAATTCCAGTGCTGGGTATATATCTGAAAAAAAAAAATGAAAACACTAATTCAGTAAAATACGTGCACCCCAGTGTTCATAGCAACATTATTTACAATTGCCAAGATATGGAAGTAACCTTAGTGTCCATCAACAGGTAAATGGATAAAGAAGATGTGTCACACACACACACACACACACACACACACACACACGCAATGAATACTACTTAGCCATAAAAAAAATGATCAGAATTTTGCCGTTTGCAACAGCATGAATAGACTTGGAGGGTACTATGCTGTGAAATAAGTCAGACAGAGAAAGATAAATACTGTATGTTATCACTTATATGTGGAATCTAAAAAATATAACAAACTAAACAATGTAACAGAAAAGAAACAGGCTCATAGATATAGAGAAAAAACTAGTGGTGACCAGTGGGGAGAGTAAAGAGGGGAAGGCTGATATAGGGTTAGGGAATTATGAGGTACAAACTATTTTGTATAAAGTAAACAAGCTACAATTTATATTGTACAACACAGGGAATATAGCCAATATTTTATAATGAGTATACAGGCAGTATAACTTTTAAAAATCACGAATCACTGTGTTGTGCATCTGTAACATATATATATTGTATATCAACAACAAAAAACAGTAAATAAAAAGAAACTTAAGCAGAGTGTCTACTTGTATGCCCTTGCGTTTCCTCTCCATCAGTAAGCTGGGAACTGTGATATCTACCTTGCAATTTAAGACATATATGTATACATAGACAGACAGATATAGCTGTATAGATACATATCACACACTGTTTGGCACCCAGGTGACATTCAATTAATAGTAAGTATTACTACTACTACTACTACTACTACAAATTGCTATTATCATTATTACCCCAGCCTGTTATACCTGGTAGAGAGTAAGTAGCATAGAAAGCAAATGCTTTCTATGTTTGTATGTCCAAAAGAGGCAGTTAAATTTGGTCTTGGGCACATTCTCTTGTTTTAGAGAAAACATTTTATTTTTGTTCTTTTGGTTCTTTATTTTATTGAATTATAGTTGATTCACAATATTATATTAATTTCATATATATAGCACAGTGATTCAGTATTTTACATATTATACTACATTAAAAGTTATTGCAAGATAATGGCTATAATTTTCTGTGCTATGCAATATATCCTTCTTGCTTATATATTTTATACATAGTTGTTTGTATCTCTTAAGGTCTTGGGCACAGTTAAGCCTTATGTTTAATCTCTTTATTTATTTCTCAAATTAAACTGATTAAATTTTAATATCTTATGCTTATATACTCCTTTATCATTTTCAAAGAGCTTTCAAAAAACATCTATTGCTATTTGAATTGTTTTCAACAATTTTTTGTCTGTTTTTTCATCCTGACCAAGTATTATTCTGAGACAACTGCAGTATTAGAATTGTCAAATTGTGAAATGACAGAGATGGAAAATTATTTAGTCTGCTCCTCAGTGACATAGGAAGAAAGTGAGGCCTCAGAAGGTTGAAATAACCTGCCCCAAAACACATAGAAAATAAGTAGCTATTCTGAAACATTTGCAATAAATACAAATAAATATCAACAAAAACTATCATAAGAAGATATAGTTCCAAGTCCAATCAATAGACCAATAATTCTAAGTGATATTTAATAAAAAACAAATTCAAAACAACAAAAAGTGTCAACAGTTTCTCAGATCACATTTGTGATGCAATGTGAACCTGAGATTAAGTATATCAATATCCATTATGTAAGCATATTATTGACCTAGCACAGCCATGAGTACATTTTGTGTCTATGTCACAAGTGTTTCCAAAGTCATATTTAGAGTAATGTTTAATTCTGATGTAATTCCATTTGGAGAATTGCTTTATTCCTATAGTATAGCACCAGGAATAGAAATGCAAACCTGTAAGTCTTTTTTGTGGTATGATCTTTTAATATAGTACTCCTCAACTTTTTTTCAGTTGGCTGATCCTTTTGGCAAAACAAAATCTTCATGATCTTTTGATCTCATCCTCTTGAGTTTGCTTCCATGAAATAAATCACTATATTCAATTTTACAAAATAAGTAATATATTCATTCACAGCAGAAACAAAAGTGAAGACAACATTCCCTTATTACATATATAAACATTTTAGTGATTAATTCACAGACTACTTAAGATTATTAAATATTAAAATTCATGTAAAAGAACTAATATTTACTTAGTTTTCACTATTTTCCATGCACTATGTTTAGAATTGTATATTGTCATAATGATGAATCTTAATGATCACTCTCTTAGGTAGGTGTTATTCTTGATTATATCTTGACCTTTTTCAGATAAAGAACCTGATGCTAAGCAAGTTTAAGTAATTTGTTCATGGTTACATAACCTGAATTTGAACAAAGGCTTTACTGACTGTAGAGCCTGTTCTCTTTCCACTATGTCATGCTGCCCAAAGCAACACTCAAATATTGTTTACAAAAATCTAAGAAGAGGAAATGCTTCCCAGGTCTGGCCCAGATCTGGTATCAAATAAAAATAGAATTTTGCCCTGGGCACAAGCTCTCATAATGGTCAGAACACTCCTCCATCCTGTTCTCCCTATTGATGCTACAGAGTATTTGATGGTTGCAATTGATATCAGAGGCAGTAGACACAGAAGCAATACCTGGGAGAATGTCTATGTCTAACAGTGGATAAACAATTAATTATTAGGAAAAGAAAAGGGAAGTCCTAGTGGAACCTTCACTGCATGACAGTCTTACACTTCTCTTACTCAGCCTTTCCTTTACCTCTCCCATAGCTTACTTCCTTATCCTTTATTCGTTTTTCCTTTCCTCATCTGCCTGCTCTGACCCAGCGCATTTAGCAGTAACCCCTCCCCAAATAAATGTGGAAAGTATTGAAAAAAATATAAAACTATAGTAATATATCCACAACACTCTACTTTCATTTTCTACTGATATTTTACCATTCAGTAGCGCTTGGTCTATGTGTTTCTGATTCAGTTCCTAATATACATGAAACCCTAATTTGCATGAAGAAATATATAACTTGAGTGATCGCTGCATATGTTCTCCATCCATTATATTCTAGTATAATGTCAGGCACACAATGGGTGCTCAATATACATATATGTTCATGATGATAGTGATAATGAAGATGATAATGATGATATACCTGGTACATTTTTTAAAAGCTATAGTTTGTGACACTAGAGTACCATTTAAGTTATCTCAGTGACTACTGATTAGTGTCTCCTTTTAAAGCATAGAGTTTATGATAAAGTTAATGTAAGGACCTTAAACACTACTTTGCACATTTAAATGTTCTTGGTGTTTAAAACTCTAGTTTTACCTCGAAGGAGTCTAACACGTGTGATGACAGCTTGCACAGGATTTTAGAAAAAACTGATCAGACAAAATGAGAAAGTTCACAGCAGGTTGGACTCTTCACAGAAAATAATGTCAGCAATAGACCAAAATTGTGAAATATATCAGAACACACACCTGATGGTTTGAAGGGAAAATAGCACCACACAAGATTTCCTCTAAGACAGCCACTATAATTGTTACCCAGCCTATACCGACTGGCCTGTACTGTGATATCCTGAAGAAGCACTTATGATCCCTGGGGCCTCTCCAACATCATGTATGAAGAGACTGGCACAGGCGTCGGTGAGCTAATCTCTAAGAGTATATGTAGGTTACTTAATCCCTAGCGTTCTCTACTTCCAACATACATTTAAGATATCTAAAATTCTATAAAATTCCACACTAAAGCAATTTTGTAATTTACCTTTAAAGAAAAACATTTAAAATAATTTAAATCAAGGTGGAAATGGAATATATGATCTGTCCAGAAAGTGAGAAAAATCATTATTGGCAATAGCTTTTGGCTAGGCTTAGGAAGGGAATATGTTGACATTTGCACGTGCATAAATGCATAACATTAAATTGTTATGATTCAGATTCACTGATCAGGAAAGACTATGGGTATAAAAGAACCTCTGAAGAGTCAATGTCAGCTCCATTTAGTCTGGGACTCTGGAGAATAGGTGTTCACTAAGAACATAAAACTTCTCCAAACTAAAGAGCTCTTTCATGACTCAGAAGTAAGCTGGAATCCTTTCAAGATTAAACGTTCTCCTAAAATTTTCACAATTTCCTGAACCTAAAAATGCCATGAGAAACTTTCTTTTTATTTCTCTTCCTTTCAAAGCTCCTAAAATTTCAGAAAAAATATTAAATAATAATAAAAACCTCAAATATGTAAGAATCTTTTATTCCAATTTTGAGGCTGAGGTTAAAAAAAGAAGTGGAAATAGTTCTTATATCACTAAAAAATAAACAGCACAGCTATAATTGCAATTGACACATGAATTAAAATATTTGCTGTTTTAATGGGTAAAAGCAATCTGCTAGTTAAATGAATTTAGACACTCATGCATAGTATTAATTGATGTTATAATATTTTAAAAGCCTTCAATTGGAGAATTTTTTGGTCTACATTTAAATGCCCTTGCATTACAGCTTTTCACAGAAACCTTGTTATTTATGAGCATCTGGTTACCTTCTCCCATTTCTATACTCTGCCTAGACTCGGCATGATTGTGATATGAACATAGATGGCAGATGCCTTGACTTTTGATGTAGTTCATCGTGACTGGAGGCATTCCAAGACATTGGTCCTGAAGAAACGTAGCAGTGTGTGGGAGGTGTGTGTGTGTGTGTGTGTGTGTGTATTGGTAAATAAAGCAATGAAGTTCCTGTACAGTTTCTCTTCTCATTTAAGTTTTTGAGTTTCATTTTCTCTGCCTTTGAATAATTGCCATTAAGTAGAACTGTTTGACAATGCTAAGAGAAAAAAAAGCTGTTTTCTGCATACTCTGTTTAACGTTGCTCAATATTTAATCATAGGAAAAGTCAACTGCCTGTTTTCTATATCTGATTGTAGAAATTAATTTGGTGGACTGCTTTTGCATGTGAAATGTTGGTAAACCATCAAAATTACATATATGCATCACATCTTCTTTATCCATTCATCTGTCGATGGACACTTAGGTTGCTTCCATGTCCTGACTATTGTAAATAGAGCTGCAATGAACACTGTGGTACATGACTCTTTTTAAATTATGGTTTTCTCAGGTTATATGCCCAGTAGTGGGATTGCTGGGTCCTATGGTAGTTCTATTTTTAGTTTTATAAGGAATCTCCATACCGTTCTACATAGTGGCTGTATCAATTTACAATGGAATATTACACAGCCATAAAAAGAAATGAAATTGAGTTATTTGTAGTGAGGTGGATAGACCTAGAGTCTGTCATACAGAGTGAAATAAGTCAGAAAATGAAAAACAAATACCGTATGAGAACACATATATATGGAATCGAAGAAAAAAAGAGAAGAAATGGTTCTGAAGAACCTAGGGGCAGGACAGGAATAAAGATGCAGACCTACTAGAGAATGGACTTGAGGACATGGGGAGGGGGAAGGGTAAGCTGGGACAAAGTGAGAGAGTGGCATGGACTTATATATACTACCAAATGTAAAATGGTTAGCTAGTGGGAAGCAGCCGCATAGCACAGGGAGATCAGCTCTGTGCTCTGTGAATACCTACAGGGGTGGGATAGGGAAGGTGGGAGGGAGGGAGACACAAGAGGGAAGAGATATGGGGATATATGTATATGTATAGCTGATTCACTTTGTTATAAAGCAGAAACTAACACACCATTGTAAAGCAATTATACTCCAATAAAGATGTTAAAAAAAAAACTACATCTACAAGTATCTATTCTCTTGTTCTTGGTGGTGAGAGAAGAACTTTATAATAAGTCAAAAAATAGAAGAAAATATAGTGAATGTTCTTCCTGAAATTAAAAAGAGACTGACAATCAACTTCAGACTACTCTCATTCATGTAAAATTTCATTTTTCTTTCAGTAATAGTCTTTAAGCAGCTAAAATATTCATCCATTCTCCCAATACAATCGCTCTTCCCACAAATTGGCAGACCACAGTCCCATTAAGGCTACCGAAAAGCTGGGCTTCCCCTGAATTTCAGGCTTTTTGTGAAAGTTAGCAACATTCAGTATCTAACTGATAACTGAATAGAAGGGAATAAAAGATAGCAACAAAACCAGAGACAAAATTCCTAGTGGAATGAATTCAAAAAGCAAATGTGTACTGAACAAAGTGGAGACACTCCTGCTAAATCAGTGGCATTAATAGGCATTATTTCAAGCTTAGCCTTTTTACACAGCAATCATCCTGCAAGTTGCCTTTTGGAGCATTCG
Source organism: Delphinapterus leucas (assembly GCF_059928025.1). Taxonomy (NCBI): domain Eukaryota; kingdom Metazoa; phylum Chordata; class Mammalia; order Artiodactyla; family Monodontidae; genus Delphinapterus; species Delphinapterus leucas. The sequence goes on along the minus strand of NC_143150.1, from coordinate 46,812,463 downwards.
CTATCTCATAAAAAGCTGTGTGATTTCAAAGACTGAAACAATAAAAAGCCAGAATAACTAATGTAAAATAAGAGATCAGTGCTCAGAGATGCCACTTTAGTATGGAAGCATCTTAAAAAGAAGTGTCAGAAGCCCAGAAATGAATAAAAAATATCGTTCAATGAATATAGCCATGACTTGTCAATTTCAAGAAGTTTTGTATCCTTCAAAAATAAGGTTAATTTGTCCTGATATTAAGCTGCTATTGATTTGAAAATTTCCATTCCTCCAGGTCACACCTCTTTCTTCATCTGATGTACAGCTCTTGGTGTATTTTTTTTTCATTTTTAATAAAGGCTCTGATACAAAAACAAAACAAAAGCTTATTGTTTCCATTGATCTTTTCTGCACTCGCTTAATATTTCTTTCTATTCTTTTAATATTGAATTTTCTTAGAGCTCTCTTCCTGCTTATGACTTTGCTTCCTGCTAGGGCAGCCCTTTGCCTCTGCCATCTTCTCCAGTTGCTTGCTCAACATTGGCTAACATTTTCATCTTTGAAAGATATAGCCATCTTCAGGATTCAAATTAAAGGCAGTGTCATTTTAAGAACAGCCTATCTTGAAGGCTATGACCTACCCATTTCATCTGGAATACTTTCTGGAGTACTAATTTAATGTATCTAGAAATTCACTTAAGTAGTTGCTATAGCCTTGTGTTCTGAAATATGACTTATCCACTGCTAGGAGTTTAGGACAGAGTTTGTCTCCGTAGAGATGGCTGCAGTACAGAATTTACATGTTCAGCAGAGCAATAGGTGACACAAATTTACTATAGACAACACTGTAGCACTGGAGAGGTGGTCTCTTTTCACTTCTCAAACTAATTAATTCTCAAACCTTCCTAATTGCCTTTAAAGACCCAAATGGTTATAAAATCATGTCATTTGCTTAATGTTCTCATAATAAAATATATTATCTAATCAGAAATATTTTTCCTAAATCTATTTCCTGGAAATCTGTACAGCTTTCACATTATGCTCTTGTAAGAAGGAGAAACAATTCATAGGGAAGATCTATGAATTCTAACATATTATTATGTACTCTATAATTCTTTGTCCAGCAGTTGCCCTGGAATCTGGCTCAGAACCAAGAACTAATGTCTTCCCACCACTGAGAGGGAATGGAGCAAAAGTTTCAATTCTCTTCAATATAACCTATTCAGTACCCCCACAAAGTGGTAATCCAAATGTATTCCCCCATTCTGCTCTTTCCCCAACACATATATTAAGCACAGATAGATCTTTTCCTGCCCTCCATAATATTAGATTTAAGTTTAATTACGTCTGCCACACATTGAAGGAAAGACTGTTTTGTTTTCAAATTGGACTTGCCTTTACCAAATGTCAGTAGTCCATCTTGGTTTCTGAAATTGGATTTGCATATTTCCGTCTTTGTTACGTCTAAATTAAACTGCTAAGGCATAACACGTATTGAATTCTGTTCAGAGACATTCTCTCATTACTAAAGTGTGATCCTCTCTTTAAAAGTTAAAAGAAATCATATGCATGAGTGTGTACGCGCAAACAAAATGTATGTGGGAGTAAAATGTGCACTGCAGAGGTTGCCTGCCAGCAGCCCATTAACTGAAGCTTCCTTGTTTTTCCAAATTCTGAATAATTCCCATCTGCCTTGGCTCTCTCTCGGCATAAAATCCAAATCCCTTAATGTGGGAACGGCGAAATCTGCAGACTAGAGCACTGAGACAGTTTAAGAATGTTAGTTTTGCCTCATGGGTATTACAGAGCAAAGGTTTCAAAGGACCTTTCAAAATTCTGTTTATCCTCTAAACAATGTGCAACTGCTAAGATAAAATGATAATATGCTGATTACCAGCTATGCATTTGCACACGTGTGTTTGTTATGTGCAAATATTTTCTCCCAGAAATGGTGCAGGTGCACTGTAGGCTTTTGTTGTATCTGACTAAAATAGCCTTAAGTTCAGTGCTACTGTTATAATTTAATTCCTGTACATAGCAGTCTGTCACCTCCATTCACATAGAGTTTCTCAATTTTATATTCCCAGTGCTATCTTATAAAATTGCACCATCCCTTCCTTCAGCCACCCATTTGCTTTTCCTTGATAGGAAGATGGGATCACATCCCTGAGTCAGCAGCTTTTTAATTTATTATTTACCCCACTGCACATTCAGTTTTTTGGTAATAACAGCTTTTCAATTCCTGTACACAGAGAGAATTGGTACTTTCTGCTCATTTCTTCTTAGGGCCCTCTATCAGTTTATGAATTTCCTGAACTTAATACCAACAGATAATGACCCACTATTATTTTATTGCTCATTACAGGTGAGTTTTCAGTACCACTGGTCTTTCATCTTTCTCTTTTCATCAGCATACTTTATGTAATGACTCTTCCATCCAAACTGTATATTTCATAGTCTTTTGCCTCTAAAAGATTGCTCTGTAATAATATGCCATACCGATCATACATCTACTTAAAACTAGGTTTTGCTTTTGATCACTCACCTCTATCAAAACACGGCATATGTATTTCTCCCTGTTCCTCAACTTTTCATCTCTAGAAAATTGTTCGATTTCTGCAAAAGAAGAATATTTTTCCCATTAAGAATTTGGAAGGTTGACTTAAGATCACTTTGGACATAGTTAACATTTATAAGCATATAACAACATCCTGCACTCTGCACATGAAACATATGAAATTATTTTCTTAAAATACCTAGTCATTCTGGTCCTTTGCTCCTTAATTCATCTTTCCCTCTTGCTCCAATTTTCTCCTTACCTTTATATGTGCTGTTTTCTGATATTGATATATTCTATACTTGGGTAAAGAGTCTAGTAGTGTTGCAGTGGCTCACACTCAAGGAGCTTGGAGAGGAGCGATGTCATGCAAGAATAAGAGACTCTCTTAGTTGAAGACATAAGTAGCTGTCAGATATGGTACTTCCAAATAATGTTCTCGTAGGCTTGCCTTAACAGGCTAGAGACTCAAAACCTTTTCAAGGGTACTAAGGAGTGCCATGGAGGAAAAAAAGGCTAGTGACATTCTTCTATTTGCCTCAAACACAGCAATTAATTTTTTAAGCACAAAGTTGGTTTTATGCTCTATAAAGTCACCAAGTGGGTTCTATGTACTATAGTATTTCAATGTAAGGAATATTAAATTTCAAATTAGTATATTGTCTCAAATGCGGACGGGGAAGACTTACATTGATCTCCTGAGAAGTGCTTTTTTGCAAGGACATGCTGACAAAATAAATCATCTTCTATCCCCTTCTCATTTCCTCTTTCAAGGAATAAAATTTAGAGCAAGGAAATCTTCCAAATGAGAAAAATTGAAATTGCATAATTAAAGGCCTAGCAATATTAAGGTCAAATAAGCCCTACTGTGATGGAGAAAAAGTCATGATCCTTAGGAATTTCTTCAGACTGGACTTCACCAACAGTGCTGGGAAAACATTGTTTTGCCTTCTGTGCTCATTCAAATCAGAACAAGACATAAACTACAAGAATTTAGCTGAGGAAAATTAGCTACCCAAGTGACATCTATTGGAGTAAACCAATTACTTATGAATGAACACTCTGAATTATTTCTGAAATTATACCTGTCTTTTGTGCTCTTCATTATCATCCAGGTAGTTGTTATTTCATTTCTAATCACTTGAGAGAAAAAGAAAGTAATAAAAGCTTTAATAAAAGCTGTGGAAGACTTTCCTGTATGCAGTTGAGGACTCATATTGGCCTGCATTATCCCTGTGTATAACCCTGTTTGACCTATCCATTTCTATTGGGGCTGGTATAACAGATCAAATAAAATTCCTTTCTGAGGGGAGCAAAGGGAAGTAATCCAGATCTTTTGCCAAGGATGGCTAATCTTGAAAACCACCTGCATCCAGGACCTGCATCCAAACTATTTCTTCTTTTAAGCTAATTTATATATTCTTCATTCTCTAGCCATGATCAACAGGTTCTACCTAATATTTGGCCTTATGCTTTGAGAAAGACTCAGAAATTTCTTTTAATTGCTGTATCTCAGAAAGTACTATCTTAGGAGGGAAAAGCCCATTAGTAAGATGCCCAAAAATTATCAGAAGTCATGCACAATTGGCATTCTGTTTATTTGAGCCAATTTGCAGCTGGGGGACATCCACAGAACTAGGAAGGGAGTTGCCCACAAATTATAGTCAATGGTTAATTGAAAGAAAGACAGATTGGTAAACCATCTGTGGCCTGACTATCACTAGGAAGAAACTAAATCAGCTGGCTCTCTGTCATTGTTCTAATTTATAATTCCAAGGAAATAACCACACTGCCATTTCCAGGCCTGTTCTCATGGCTCTGCCACATAATAACTGCAACCATAAGCAAGTCACATAACCCCAATATTATTTGTGCCTCAGTTTTATTGCCTGTAAGATTCTGATAATGGTCATGCCTACTTTACAGAGTTGTCTGAGGATTTCCTGAAATAAAGTGTGGCATGATTCTAAAAAAAATAAATAATGTACCTAACAAAATGCCTAGTAGAGTGTTAAATAAATATTAGGTGCTGATGTTTTGGTTACTTTTATTACCTAATATCTAATCTGAAGTAGTAAATTAATCATTCTGTGCTTGTCTCTGCTTTACTAGACATACATTTTTGTTAATAGCTTTTTTCTCCAACTAAAATCAAAGCATGTGTCTTCCTAAATCACACATCCCAGTAGGTTCCACTTTTCATTTCATAAACCCTATGTATAGGAGTTTCTACAAAATATCAGTGTTTGATGTCCAAGTTATCCAACATTATGCCTATCTATCACCAAGATATGAGGTGAAGCATTCAGTCAATAATTAAAACAACCTATTTATCCTTTGTGTGTGTATTTGTAAGTGGAGGGGGGAGAAGATAGCTTTTATCTGAATAATCTAAATCAGTCTCCTTAGTTATGCAAACCACTCTTTTCACCTGTCAATATCAACCAGGCCATACAGATTTTCAGTTGGAGAATACTAAATCTGCTTTAGCATATAGGATTCTTTTGTTTTTAGTCCATTTCTGTAGTCTATTCCACTGATTATCAGATTCAGTTGTTTCATATTTGACCAGCCAGACGTTGAAAGTAACACAGTTGCTTGCCTCACCTAGCTGGAGACCAGACATAATCCAGGCGTGTCCCTGGTAGCTGATTATTTAACATGGGAATAGTGGGGAAAGGCACCTAAGCTGACAAATAGCTGGCACCACTGTGCACAGCAAACAATGAATATTTGGTACTCATTTACTATCCAGTTCCATAAATAATATTAGGTTTCCAAAGCATATTACAATGAGACCCTTTAAATGTAGAAATAAATGTACCTTTTATCTCCCTTCAAATACTACCATGCTAACCACAACATGAAATCCAGCTGCTGTTTTCTTTTCATGAGTTCTTTAAAAAGAAAACTCCAGTGTAATATAAAACATGTTCTAATCACTACATCTAATTATCAAGAAAAATAAATAACTCTCACATTAATTGCTTTAAACATAGCAAAATGAATAATTAAAAATTACAGACTGAAATTTCAGAAATATTCTGTCAAACAAAACAAAGTCAAACAAAGTGTGACCTTATCTGTCCACTGATTCTACCCATTTCCCATGGTCATTTTGAAGAAAATGCCTATCAGTAGATATCACCTGAATAAGGTGAGATATTATTGGACTTTAAGCTAATGTTTGTAAAATATTCTGAATTAATTGGTTGAATGGTATTAAATATTAATAAGATATCAGTATTTTCATTGTCTTAATAATCTTATTAACCATCCTTTTCTTTAGCTAATTCTATCTTCTTACTCCACTCTTGCTTTCATTCTCACTGTATCCCATTCCTTTCTCAAGGATTAGAAAACATGTGTATTTGGAATTCACTGAATTCTTTCTTTTTATTTCTCAAATGACAAGCTGTTTCTCTTTGAAACATGTTAACTAATCCAATGAATTCAATGACTACATTTGGAACCTTGTCCATGTTTCTGAAAGAACAAATCCAGGAGCAAGTTCTAAGCAGATATATCAAGAATTGAAAAGTTGTACTGTTTTGTCAAAATGTGGACATTTATTTTCTATTGTGACATCCTCCTTAGTGAAATGGAATTTTAAAATGTATGCCATCATGAAACTGTACTTTTATGTTAAAAGCCTTCATTTTTCTATCTTACTTGACTTTCAATTCTAGCTGGTTGATGGTCTATACATAAATAGCTAGAAGGAGAAAGGCTAAGTTGACTCATCTTAACCCTTTGCTCTAACACAATCATAGTTGAGCTCATTCTAAACCATTTTTCAGTTATAATTTAAACAATGGAGACTAGTATGAAAAGATTTGATAGTCTTCTAATTTTAACCACCACAGCTTTAGGCCTAGAGGCAGTGCCAAGTCTTTAGTCAGTAAACACTTGAAGATACAATGATACCATACTTTATTGTCGCCAGTTGGACATCTGTATATTTCTCCTATTTTTTAAGGTGTGTTTTTCCTGGATATAGGCTTGACAAAACACAACAATGGCTTTCTTTCAATCACACTCATTTCAACGAATTGAAGGGGTGGGGGAAGTGAATAATGTCATTTTGGAAGTCTAAGGCCTAAAAATATATAGAAAAAACTATGCTGGCTTGAGTAATTTATTGTACTACATTACAATATTTATTGTAAAGAGTGCAGAACCATGATGAGAGAAGCTAACCAACCCAAGCTTCATTGTTGAAAGAGGGAATGGGTGAACAGACAGCATAAATATTAAGAAAACTGATAATCATATTAGCCTTTCTGATTGGAGGAACTCATGATGAGGTGATGCCTGATAAATGGCTATTCTACTATTATATAAACTTCTGTTCATTTTTAAACTTCAGCCAACACCATTTATACAAGGGGCTCTGGTAAGAGGAGATAGGGCTAGATAAGGCCACTGCTGAGAGTGGTTAGAGTTAACAATAATAAAAAGTTTGGTAACAGAGATTTGATACCAGCAGATTCAGCACCAGAAGCAGGATGACTGTGGGAGCTGTGCAGTCTGCAACTCACGGCTGCATTCAAATACCAAAAAGCTTGATGGCATATTTGGATGCTTTGGGTGGCATCAGGATTAGAAGGTTGCATATAAATGTTAAAGCCTAAAGTGCAGCCCCTCCTTTTCAGATGAGGAAACTGAAAACAACCCTGTGAGGGAAAATGATCTTCCCAGGTCATTGAATTAGCTACTGGAAAAGCCAAGAACCTTCTCCTGACTCTCAATCTAGTGTTTTCCCTACATTAATCAATGGATTCTAAAAGTTGAAGTTATTTTCATGTCTTGACTATTTTAAATAATGCTGCAATGAACATATGGGTGCACATACACATATCTTTTTGAATTAGTGTTTTTGTGTTCTTCAGATAAATGCCTAGAAGTGGAATAGCTGTGTCATATGGTAGTTCTATTCTTTAGGAATCTCTGTACTGTTTTCCATAGTAGCTGCAATTTACAATCTCACCAAAAGTGTTACCTTTTTTCCACATCTTTTCCAACACTTGTTATTTGTTGCCTTTTTGATAATAGCCATTCTGACAGGTGTGAGGTAATATCTCATTATGGTTTTGACTTGCATTTCCCTGATGATGAGTGATTTGAGCATCTTTTCATATGCCTGTTGGCCATCTGTATGTCTTCTTTGGAAAAATGTCTATTCAGATCCTCTATTTTTTAATCTGTTTATTTGTTTTTGTTGTTGAGTTATGTGAGTTCTTTCTATATTTTGATTATTAACCCCTTTCAAATATATGATTTTCAACTATCTTCTCCCACCCAGTAGGTTGCATTTGCATTTTGATGATGGTTTCCTTCACTGTTTAGAAGCTTTTTAGTTTGATGCAGTCCTATTTGTTCATTTTTGCTTTTGTCTCTAAGTGTCCAACAAAGGATGAATGGATAAAGAAGATGTGGTATATATACACAATGGAATACTACTCAGCCATAAAAAGAATGAAATCCTACCATTTGTGAAAACATGGATAGACCTTGAAAGTGTTATGCTACGTGAAATAACTCAGGCAGAGAAAGACAAATACCTTATGATTTCACTTATATGTGGTATCTAAAGAAAAACAAACAAAATAAACAAAACAAACCCTGGTACAGAGATCAGATTAGTGGTTACCAGAAGGGAAGGGGGTTGGAGGGTGGTAAAATGGGTGAAGAAAGTCAACTGAATTATGATGGACGGTAACTAGACTTGTGGTGATCACTTTGTAGTGTATATAGATGTTGAATTACAGTTGACTCATGAACAACAAGGGTTTGAAATGCATGGGTCTACTTATATGCAGATATTTTTCAGGAGTAATACTATAGTACTACATGGTCCATGGTTGGTTGAATCTGATGTTGCAGAGGAACCTCAGATACAGAAGGCCAACTGTAAGTTATACATGGATTAAACCCCATATTGTTAAAGGGTCAAATGTATCACATTATACACCTTAAACTTATATAATAATGAAAAAGAAGTTGAAGTTAGCCAAAAGTCATCCATTTTTTTCAGCTGGTTTCATTTGTTTAAATTATACTATGATGTTTCTTTTAAACAGTAATAGGCATAGTTAATCAGTGTTTAATCTACATTGGGATGAAGAAGGGGAGAAGTCAATGTTATATAGTGGAAAAAGCACTGAACTAGAATTGGGGAGACCTAGGTTCTAGTTCCAGATATTTGCACATCTAGCACTGTGACCTTAGATTAATTATTTAACCTTACTAGATCTCACTTTCCAAATTGGAAACCAAAAACTGTGAACTAGACAATGTTTTTGATGGTTAATTTTATTTGTCAACTTGACTGGGAGATAGGGTGCATAGATATTTGGTCAAACATGATTGTGTAATGGTTACTTTGGATGACATTAACATTTAAATCAGTAGATTGAATAAAGCAACTTGCCCTCCCTAATGTGGGGGGGGACACATCCAGTTAATTGAAGACCTGAATAGAACAAAAAGGCTGAGCCTCCCATGAGTAAGAGAGGATTCTTTCTGCCTGACCGCATTTGAGCTGAGGCATCAATTTTTTTTCCCTGACTTTGGACTCAGACTGGAGCTACACCATCAGCTCTCTTTGGTCTCCAGCTTACCAACTGCAGATCCTGGAACTTGTCAGCCTCCATAATCATGTGACATATTCCTTATAAAAAATCTTTGTCTCTCTCTCTCTCTCTCCCTCTCTCTCTCTCTCAATAGATATATTGAAGTGGGGAAAGGGAAGGAAAATATACAGACCGAGACAGACACATAAATATATATCCTATTGGTTCTATTTCTCTGGAGAACCCTTGACTAATACAGTGTCTAAGAACCTTTCAAACATCTTAAGAATTCTTTCTGGATAAATGATCTTGGACAAATAACCACTAATGTCCTCTTTCTACTGATATCCTCTGCCCTCTCCAACCAAAGTGAACTTTGAGAGCCAAGAAAGAACATAGTTAAAGCCATCTCCCTGGAGAATCAGTATAGAAAATTATCCACTTTTGAAAACCTAAAACATTGAGACCCAAGAAAAGCAGAATGAAAATTCTGAATTAAATCCTCATGAGCAGCTCTGCAAATATGGATAGCCAAATGATTTTTGATATTTTTACATGTATGTGTGTCTTCAATTGTTATTTATCTTCTTTCCCTTTAAATTGCAGATTTTTAATGCCAAGGACTACATCCCTTATTTCTTAGACTTGCATTCTCCTTCATTTAATGTTAGTGCCAAGTTCAGGGTCCTGTCCTTATTGTCTCCTCAATCAATGCTGACAGAGAAAGGATTGAGAGTTATCATAAGAAGTCAAGGGATGCAACTAATCAAGAAATCCACTGAGTCCAAAGGTAGGAAATTTGAGGTCTGAAATAATACATAAAACACTTATAGTCAATGAGTAGAGGAGAAAAGATTAAAGCTTTGGTGAGAAGTGTGTTTTTTCAACACATCTCTACTGCTGATTCTTTTTCTTCAGCTTTCCTTAAATGTATTGATCAAGAATGTTTGGTTGCAGGTGCCAGGAATCCTACTTTAAAAAGCCTTAGCCAGAAAGGAGAGTTATTTGCTCATTTACCTGGGAATGGAATTCATATCTAATATGACTGTATCAGGGATTCAGACAACAACATTAGGACTCTCTTGAGCTCTACTTTCTGCTTCTTGCTGCATGCCAGAATAACAGGTCATTTTTGCAGACCAGGTCTTCCAAGTAGTGGAAGATACGGACATCAGAATTTCATGTCTCTCATCCTCACAATTTACAATCTGAGAGATAAAGTGGCCATACCACCAGTACCACTGAGAAAAATCTCTGGGTAAGACATTGATTGACTCACTTGGAATCACTTTCATTCCTAATCTAGTCATTGTGGCCAATAACCAGGAAGATTGTGTACTATTACTTGTGTGCCCTAGGTAATGTGAGGAAATTGTCTTGTTTCTTTAGGCCTCAACTTTCTGACTTGTCAAGTGAGAGTCGAATTAGACAAAGGGAATTCTGCCAGTTGTGTCATCAAATGAAGCTCACTTTATCTCAGGGTGTGGCACACTTCAAAATTTTAGCAACACAGAAAGGGTCATACAAAGAAGTGTTATCTTCTAATTATATAACAAACTCCATTAAACCCATCACCCAAACTGAGAACCAGAACATTGATAGTAACTAACATCTAACTTTGTGCTTCTTTGTCAGCTTATTGCCTGTCTCCCTCTACCTAAGATAATCACTACCCTGATTTTTATTTTATCCTTTCCTTGCATTTTAAAATAAGGTTTATCTCATACTTCTGTGTGCTAAAGATATATATTGTTTAATTTTAGTTGAATTTGCATTTTATAAAAAGTGTATTATCCTATGCAATCTTCTGGGTCTTGCTTTCTGCACTGAACAAATATCTATTCTGATGACTGGGGTTTGTTTTTTTCTAAGCTTTTGCTTTTCTTATTATGATTGTTTTGAAGGTTTTGTTTTACTTTCCTTTTCTGCTTCTCCTCCTCCCCACCCTCTGTCTATTACAAACAATGCTGCTATGAATATTTCTGTGCTTGTGCAAGAAAACTGGGGGAAGATATTTTGAGTCATAAGGTCCTTGAATATTCAACTTTATAAGACAATGCCCAACTGTTTTCCAAAGTGGTTATGCCAATTTACACTCTCACTAGCAACATATCAAGATTCTGTAAAACCATACCCAATGGTATTGTCAAAATTCTTAACTTCCTTTTCCATTCAAATGAGTATAATATATCTCTTTGAGATTATATCATTATTATATTTTACATTATTTATTATTTTATTATATTATATATTATTAATGAGGAAAAGACTTTCTGTGTATGTTTATCAGCCATATGTATTTTTTATCTTCTGTGAAAATACTTAACTTTTGCCCTATTTTTCTGTTCTTGCTTTTTGTCCTTTCCCTATGGATTGATTTATAAGATTTTTATTGTTGGTATCAGCCCTTTGACACTTATATGTGTTGCAAATGCCTTCTCTCAGTTAGGGTGTTACCTCTTCACTACATTTTAATGAAAATAAGTTGTTAATATAGTCAAAACAATAAATATTTTATTTTATGGCTAGCACATTTTATATTTTGCTTAAGAAATTCTTCACCTACCCTAAGGTGATAGTCACTTAAAGTTTATACAAATAGTGCTAAAGTTTGCTTTTAACATCAAAACACTTAATTCATCTGGAGTTGTTTTTCTGCACAGGCATATCTTGGAGATATTGCAGGTTTGTTTCCACACCATTGCAATAAAGTGAGTCATACACTTTTTTGCTCTCCCAGTGCAGATAAAAGTTACATTTACACTATACTCTATTAAGTGTGCAATAGCATTATCTCTTAAAAAACAATGTATATAACTTAATTAAAAATACTTTATTGCTAAAAAAATGCTCACCATCATCTGAGCCTTCAGTGATTCTTAATCTTTATGCTGATAGAGGGTCTTGCCTTGATATTGATGGCTGCTGACTGATCAGGGTGGTTGTTGCTGAAGTCTGGGATGGCTGTGGCAATTTCTTAACATAAGACAACAATGAACTTTGCCGAATCAATCGGTGTTTCCTTTCATGAACAATTTCTCTGTAGCAGGCAATGCTGCTTAATAGAATTTTACCTACATAACTTCTTTCAAAATTGGAGTCAATCCTCTCAAACACTGCTCCTGCTGAACCAACAAGGTTTATGTAATATTCTAAATCCTTTGTTGTCATTTCAACAACCTTCATAGTGTCTTCACCAGGAGTATCGATAGATTCCGTCTCAAGGAACCACTTTCTTTGTTCAACGACAAGATAAAACTCCTCATCCATTAGTTTTATCATGAGATTGCAGCAATTCAGTCACATCTTTAGTCTTTACGTTTAATTCTAGTTCTCTTGCTATTTCTACTACATCTGCAGTTACTTCCTCCACTGAAGTCTTGAACCCTTCCAAATCATCCATGAGGGTGGGAATCAACGTCTTCCACACTCTTGTTAATGTTGATATTTTGACCTCTTCCCATGAATTACAAATATTCTTAATGACATCTAGAGTGGCAGATCCTTTCCAGAAGGTTTTCAGTTTACTTTGTGCAGATCCATCAGAGGAATCACTATCAATGGCAGCTATAGCCTTCCAAATATATTCCTTAAATAATAAAACTTGAAAGTCGAAATTACTCCTTGATCCATGGGCTGCAGAATGGATATTGTGTTACCAGGCATGAAAGCAACATTAATCTCATTGTACATATTCATCTGAACTCTTGGGTGACCAGGTGCATTGTCAATAAGCAGTAATATTCTGAAAGGAATCTTTTTTTTCTGAGCAATAGGTCTAAATACTGGGCTTAACAGATGTGGTAAACAGATGTGCTGTCATCCAGACTCTGTTGTTCTATTTATAGAACACAGGCAGAGTAGATATAGCCTTATTCTTAAGGGCCCTAGGATTTTCAGAGTGGCAAATGAACAGTGGCTTCAACTAAAGTCATCGGCTGTATTAGCCCCTAACAAGAGAGTCAGCCTATTGAAGATTTGAAGCCAGGCACTGACTATTCCTCTCTAGCTATGAAAGTCCTAGATGACATCTTCCACTATATAAGGCTGTTTCATCTACCTTGAAGATCTGTTGTTTAGTGTAGTCACTTTCATTAATTAATTACCTTAGCTAGATCTTCTGGATAACTTGCTTCAGCTTCTACATTACCACTTGCTGCTTCACCTTTCCTTTTTATGTTATGGGGATGGCTTCTTCCCTTAAACCTGATGAACCAACATTGGCTACCTTCAAACTATTATTCTGCAGCTTCTTCACCTCTCTCAGACTTCATAGACTGAAAGAGAGTTAGGGTCTTGCTCTGGATTAGGCTTTGACTTTCGGGAATGTTGTAGCAGGTTTGCTCTTCTATCCAGACCAATAAAATGTTATATCAGCAATAAAGCTGTTTTGCTTTCTTATCATTTATATGTTCACTGGAGTAGAACTTTTAATTTCTTTCAAGAACTTTTCCTTTGCATTTAAAACCTGGTTAGCTTTATGACACAAGAGGTCTAGACTTTGGCCTATTTTGGATTTTGGTGTGTCTCCTTCACTAAATTTAATCATTTCTAGCTTTTTGATTTAAAGTGAGAGACATGCAACTCTTTAACTTAATCACTTAGAGGTCATTGTAGGGTTATTATGTGATCTAATTTCAATATTTTTGTGTCTTATGGAAGAGGAAAGCTGAGAAGAGGGAGAGAAATGGGGCAATGGCTGATCAGTGGAGCAGTCAGAGCACACACAACATTTATTAAGTTCACAGTGTTATATGGGCATAATTTGTGTAGCCCCAAAACAAAATAGCAACACCAAAGATCACTGATCACAGATAACAATAACAAAAATAAAAATAATTAAAAAGTTTGAAATATTGTGAGAATTACCAAAATGTGACAGAGAGACACGAAGTGAGCAAATGCTGCTGGAAAAAATGTTGCCAATAGCCTTGCTTGAGGCACGGTTGCCACAAACTTTCAAGTTTTTAAAAAAATGCAATACCTGAAAAGCAGGATGAAATGAGGTATGCCTGTATATAGTTTGAGGTAAGGATTCAATTTTATTTTCTCCATGTGTATAACAATTTGTACTAGCTCTGTTTATTGAATAGTTCATCTTTCATCATAGATCAGTCTTGACATCACCGACAAATATCGAAGTTTCCATGATACATGGTATACCTAGTGTTTAACCACCTGCCAAAAAATAATTTGAAAACTTTGTTTTAAACATATAAAAGCTGGATTCACTTTCTATAGATGAAGCATTTGCAATAACAGAGAACATTTCAACAGTTCATTCAAGTGAAAAAGGAAAGATTATGTACATAGTTTCCACCCCATCATTTATCAGGCAGGCTTGCGCTTCGTAAGATAAAGTCATGTGAAAGAAGTGATCGAGACTGAATTTTCTTTATGGTTATGCTGGTAACCATAGTCAGTTTAAGAGATATTTGTAAAAAACTGAAGAGAATAAGATGTTTATTTTTTAACATCTTTATTGGAGTCTAATTGCTTTACAATGGTGTGTTACTTTCTGCTTTATAACAAAGTGAATCAGTTATACATATATACCCTTACCTCTTCACACTTGCATCTCCCTCCCTCCCACGTTCCCTACACCATCCCTCTATGTGGTCACAAAGCACCAAGCTGATCTCCCTGTGCTATGTGGCTGCTTCCCACTAGCGATCTATTTTACACTTGGTAGTGTATATATGTCCATGCCACGCTCTCACTTTGTCCCAGGTTACCCTTCCCCCTCCCCGTATCCTAAAGTCCATTCTCTAGTAGGTCTGCATCTTTATTCCAGTCATGGCCCTGGGTCCTTCATGACCTTTTTTTTTTTTTTTTTTTAGCTGCAATATATATGTGTTAGCATACGGTATTTGTTTTACTCCTTCTGACTTACTTCACTCTGTATGACAGACTCTAGGTCCATCCACCTCACTACAAATAACTCAATTTCGTTTCTTTTTATGGCTGAGTAATATTCCATTGTATATATGTGCCACATCTTTACCCATTCATCTGTCAGCGGACATTTAGGTGGCTTCCATGTCCTGGCTATTGTAAATATAGCTGCAGTGAACATTGTGGTACATGACTCTTTTGAATTATGGTTTTCTCAGAGTATATGCCCGGTAGTGGGATTTCTGGATCATATGATAGTTCTATTTTTACTTTTTTAACGAACCTCCATAATGTTCTCCATAGTGACTGTATCAATTTACATTCTCACCAACAGTGCAAGAGGGTCGCCGTTTCTCCACACCCTCTCCAGCATTTATTGTTTATAGATTTTTTGATGATGGCCATTCTGACCAGTGTGAGATGATATCTCATTGTAGTTTTGATTTGCATTTCTCTAATGATGAACGATGTTGAACATTATTTCATGTCCTTGTTGGCATTCTGTATATCTTCTTTGGAGAAATGTCTATTTAGGTCCTCTGCCGATTGTTGGATTGTGTTGTTTGTTTTTTTGATATTTAGCTGCATGAGCTGCTTGTAAATGTTGGAGATTAATGTTTTGTCAGTTGCATCATTTGCAAATATTTTATCCCATTCTGAGGGTTGTGTTTTGGTCTTGTTTATGGTTTCCTTTGCTGTGCCAAAGCTTTTAAGTTTCATTAGGTCCCACTTGTTTATTTTTGTTTTTATTTCCATTTCTCTAAGAGGTGGGTCAAAAAGGATCTTGCTGTGATTTATGTCACAGACTGTCCTGCCTCTGTTTTCCTCTAAGAGTTTGACAGTGTCTGGCCTTACATTTAGGTCTTGAATCCATTTTGAGTTTATTTTTGTGTATGGTGTTAGGGAGTGTTCTAATCTCATACTTTTACATATACCTGTCCAGTTTTCCCAGCACCACGTATTGAAGTGGCTGTCTTTCCTCCGCTGTATATTCTTGCCTCCTTTATCAAAGATAAGGTGACTATATGTGTGTGGGTTTATCTCTGGGCTTTCTATTCTGTTCCATTGATCTATATTTCTGTTATTGTGTCAGTACCATACTGTCTTGATTACTATAGCTTTGTAGTATAGTCTGCAGTCAGGGAACCGGATTCCTCCAGCTCCATTCTTCATTCTCAAGATTGCTTTGGCTATTCAGGGTCTTTTGTGTTTCCATACAAATTGTGAAAATTTTTGTTCTAGTTCTGTGAAATATGCCAGTGGTAGTTTGATAGGGATTGCATTGAATCTGAAGATTGCTTTGGGTAGTAGAGTCATTTTCACAATGTTTATTCTTCCAACCCAAGACCATGGTATATCTCTCTATCTGTTTATATCATCTTTAATTTCTTTCATACGTGTCTTATAATTTTCTGCATACAGGTCTTTTGTCTCCTTAGGTAGGTTTATTCCTAGATATTTTATTATTTTTGTTGCAATGGTAAATGGGAGTGTTTTCTTGATTTCACTTTCAGATTTTTTATCATTAGTGTATAGGAATGCCAGAGATTTCTGTGCATTAATTTTGTATCCTGCTACTTTACCAAATTCACTGATTAGCTCTAGTAGTTTTCTGGAAGCATCTTTAGGATTTTCTATGTAGAGTATCATGTCATCTGCAAACAGTGACAGCTTTACTTCTTTTCTGATTTGGATTCCTTTTATTTCCTTTTCTTCTCTGATTGCTGTGGCTAAAACTATCAAAACTATGTTGAATAGTAGTGGTGAGAGTAGGCAACCTTGTCCTGTTCTTGATCTTAGTGTAAATGGTTTCAATTTTTCACCATTGAGGACAATTTTGGCTGTGGGTTTGTCATATATGGCCTTTATTATGTTGAGGTAAGTTCCCTTGGTGCCTGCTTTCTGGAGGGTTTTTTATCATAAATGGGTGTTGAATTTTGTTGAAAGCTTTCTCTGCATCTATTGAGATGATCATATGGTTTTTCTCCTTCAGTTTGTTAATATGGTGTATCACATTGATTGATTTGTGTATATTGAATAATCCTTGCATTCCTGGGATAAACCCCACTGGATCATTATGTATGATCTTTTTAATGTGCTGTTGGATTCTGTTTGCTAGTATTTTGTTGACGATTTTGACATCTATGTTCATCAGTGATATTGGTCTCTAGTTTTCTTTCTTTGTGACATCTTTGTCTGGTTTTGATATCATGGTGATGTTGGTCTCGTATAATGAGTTTGGGAGTGTTCCACCCTCTGCTATATTTTGGAAGAGTTTGAGAAGGATAGGTTTGAGCTCTTCTCTAAATATTTCATAGCATTCGTCTGTGATGCCATCTGGTCGTGGGCTTTTGTTTGTTGGAAGATTTTTGTTCATAGTTTCAATTTCAGTGAGTGTGATTGGTCTGTTCATATTTTCTATTTCTTCCTGGTTCAGTCTCGGAAGGCTGTGCATTTCTACGAATTTGTCCATTTCTTCCAGGTTGTCCATTTTATGGGCATAGTGTTGCTTTTAATAATCTCTCATGATCCTTTGTACTTCTGCAGTGTCAGTTGTTACTTCTCCTTTTTCATTTCTCATTCTATTGATTTGAGTCTTCTCCCTTTTTTTCTTGATGAGTCTGGTTAATGGTTTATCAATTTTGTTTATGTTCTCAAAGAACCAGCTTTTAGTTTTATTGATGTTTGCTATTGTTTCCTTCATTTCTTTTTCATTTATTTCTGATGTGATCTTTATGATTTCTTTCCTTCTGCTAACTTTGTGGGTTTTGTTGTCCTTTCTCTAATTGCTTTAGGTGTAAGGTTAGATTGTTTACTTTAGGTGTTTGCTCTTTCTTGAGGTAGGATTGTACTGCTGTAAACTTCCCTCTTCAAACTGCTTTTGCTGCATCCCATAGGTTTTGGGTTGTCGTGTTTTCATTGTCATTTTCTTCTAGGTATTTTCTGATTTCCTCTTTGATTTCTTTGGTGATCTCTTGGTTATTAAGTAGCATATTGTTTAGCCTCCATGCATTTGTATTTTTTACAGATTTTTTTCTGTAATTGATATCTAATCTCATAGTGTTGTGGTTGGAAAAGATGCATGATGTGTGATACGATTTCAATTTTCTTAAATTTACCAAGTCTTGATTTGTGACCCAAGATATGATCTATCCTGGAGAATATTCCATGAGCACTTGAGAAGAAAGTGTTTTCTGTTGTTTTGGGATGGAATGTCTTATAAATATCAATTAAGTCCATCTTGTTATAGAGCTCTACAGGGCTAACTTTGGACCTCCATGTTTCTTTATATTGTACTTTCTTACTGATGTGACATCTAACCACAATGAACTTCAGACTTCAGGATAAAAGCTAAAGCACTGCCAGTGCATTCAAGGAAATATGAGTTTTGAACTCAAAATGACTACGAATTTAGCAGATATTATTTGAAGACTGCATGCATATTATACTGTAGAATGTTACTGAACTCTTTTTTTTTTTTTTTTTTTTTGCGGTACGTGGGCCTCTCCCTGTTGTGGCCTCTCCCATTGTGGAGCACAGGCTCCACATTTCTGCATGGCTCAGTGGCCATGGCTCATGGGCCCTGCTGCTCCTTGGCATGTGGGATCTTCCCAGACCGTGGCATGAACACATGTCCCCTGCATCAGCAGGCGGACTCTCAACCACTGTGCCACCAGGGAAGCCCACCATAACATATTTTTAAGTATAAAACAGGCTATAGAACACTAGTATTTTTACATTTTTATTAATAAGTAGCACACACTCTCTCTCTCTCTCTCTTTCTCAGTCTCCCTCTCTCTTTTATATACACACACACATTTCTAGATAAATATATATCAATATGTTAGCAATGGCTAACTCTGAATTGTGGGATTTGGAATGACCTTATTTTTTTCTGCTTATCTATATTTTTTGTTTTTCTAAAATGGTCTTGTGTTATCTGGGTATTTAAAAAATAAATGATTCATGCTAAAAAGATTCTGCAGCTGTCTTTAGAATTCATATCTCATGAAGTAACTGAATTATCACACATCTGACCCATTAGTGAAGCTCATTTCTGAAAGGAACTGACTGAGCTGAAAGAAAACCTATCTGCACTACATATACATAATATCCTTCAAATTTTGGAGAGGAGAATATAATTGCACAAATAATTCTAAAATTTCTGGCTATATGGCCAAACTCTGGGCTATGTTTGGGTCCATCGAACTATGAAAGCATATTTTCCCTTATGTCACTTCTGAAATCACTTTTAAGACCATTGTAGATGGAAAGCTGGAGTTAGTGCTAAAAGTAAATTCACCCTTGACTCCAAAGTCCTCTGTTCATAACACTATTCTCATTGACTTGTAACTGTGCACTTTGTGTGAATACAATTTTTTAACATAATTTAAAATGACTTTTTATCATTTCTGCTAAAATTCACGTTTAAAAATATATTTTTTTAGGAATCAAATTGTTTACTGAAGTATAGTTGATTTACAATTTTGTGTATGTTTCATGTGTACAGCAAAGTGATTTAGTTATACATATATATTCTTTTTCATATTCTTTTCCGTTATGGTTTATCACAGGATATTAGATATAGTTTCTTTTTTTAATTGAAGTATAGTTGATTTACAATGTTTTGTTAGCTTCAGGTGTACAGCATATTGATTATGTTATATATATATATTCTTTTCAGATTCTTTTCCATTATAGGTTATCACAAGATATTGAATATAGTTCCCTGTGTGTATTGTTAACTCCAGACTCCTAATTTATCCCTCCACCCCCCTTTCCCCTTTGGTAATCATAAGTTTGTTTTGTATGTATGTCTGTGAATCTGTTTTGTAAATGAGTTCATTTGTATCATTTTCTTTCAGATTTCACATATAAGTGATATATAATATTTGTCTTGGCCTGATTTACTTCACTTAGTATGATAATCTCTAGGTCCATCCATGTTGCTGCAAATGGCATTATTTTACTCTTTTTTATAGCTGAGTAAAATTCTATTGTGTATATATACCATGCCTTCTTTATCCATTCATCTTTTTTTTTTTTTTTTTTGCGGTACGTGGGCCTCTCACTGTTGTGACCTCTCCCGTTGCAGAGCACAGGTTCCAGACGTGCAGGCTCAGCAGCCATGGCTCACAGGCCCAGCTGTTCTGTGGCATGTGGGATCTTCCCTGACCGGGGCACGAACCCGTGTCCCCTGCATCGGCAGGTGGAGTCTCAACCACTGCGCCACCAGGGAAGCTCTATCCATTCATCTTTTGATGGACATTTAGGTTGCTTCCATGTCTTGGCTATTGTGACTAGTGCTGCTATGAACATTGGGTGCATGTCACTATGATCAATATATGTCGATTACATAGAAATGCCTTCCATTTTCCCATTAAAAATCCTATAATTCACTAACATAATAGGCTACATAAATATATTTTACTATGATATTATTAAAATTCTTATGGTTTTTCATATCCATCATTTTATTTCATGCTTCCATGCCTGCTCTTATGCCATTTTTCTGCCTAGAAGACTTCCACCTGACTAAAATGTTAATGTTTACGATTCAGATACAGCCATCATCTCTTCAAGAAGCTCTCTACTAACCACAGGCTGTGATCTTTCCTATTCTCTGATCCCATACCACCCATCATATGTTTCTGTTCATTTATTCAACATTTATTGAGAATTTACCATGTGTAAGACAATGTGCTAGATGATCGGGATACGAGTGAGCAAAGTTAGACCTAACTCCTGCCTCCACAGAGCTTACAGTTCATCTTGTCAGTTACCATATTAAAATGAAATCCACTATTTTGTTTTTCTAAAGTCTCTAAATTATAATACTAAGGCTTGTAAATATTCCCATTAGTACCCTTAGTGCCCAACACTGTCCTGAAATATAATAGGCACACAAGAAATGTTTGGTGAATTGAATTTTCAGATTATAACAAAGAAAATATGTCCTTTTTCCAAATTGTCAATGTCACGAACTTTTATTTTTCTAATGTATCCCTACTTTCTGCTACTGGTCTTTATATCACAAGGAAAAGAAAACACATTCATTGGATGATTGGGGGTGGGAGATGTTGGAGGGAAAGAATATATAACGCACATTCATAAAAAGCTTGACCCAAAACTATTTGTAGTACTTTTTCTATTTGATTTGCTTGCATTCTCACCACATTAACTCCCTACTACCATGTATTCTCAAATCAATGTCTTATGTCACATAATTGAGTTAAAGAAAACTTCGTGTATGTGTCTGTTTGTGTGTATGTGTCTGTGTGTGTGTGTGTGTGTGAAAGAGAGAGAGAGAGAGAGAGAAAGAAAGAGAGAAATTGGACATCTTCCTAAATTCTGATGCAGATGAGCCTCACATATAATCAGCATTAAGGAGCACTCATAACACACCTGAGATGCTGAGAGTGATGCATGCACCCAATTCATTGGATAAAATTGGATCAATAGTAGAATCAATTTGGCATTTACACTTCACTTTCATTGTCCTCAAAACTCAGTTTCAATCCACCCACTTGTTTTTTTTTAGGTTCCAAACCACTGACTTCCACATTGCCGCATATGTGGGTTCTTCAGATGGTACTTTGCCAACTGAATTTAGAAATTATAGAATAACAATGGCTTAGAAAAAATAGCTTAGTGAAAACATTTTACTTAGTAGCATTAGATCCAGTAAGAACTAAAAGAGGTATGAAAAGTTTTCAGTATATTACACTGTTACTAAAACACAAATCCCTGGACTGACCTGCTGCCTTGACAACTGTCTAGATACAGCCATTTAGATGATTTAAGAAAACAATAGCCTGAGTGGATACTTATTATTTAATCCTTCTACCCACCTATGATTTCTTGCTTTCTGCTGGCTTTCTCTTTCAAATACTCTTCCTCTCCCCCTACACACACACACACACACACACACACACACACACACACACACACTTTCACAGTCTGAAAAATTCGTCCATACAAGAAGAAATTGTGGCTTCTGCATTTGCCTTCACCAGCTCTTTATTTGCATAATGAGAAAAGGTAAACTTTGTTGATTTAAAAACATACTTCTTGCCCATTTCACTTTAGTACTAACCATATTTTTCACTTTTCTCTTGTGATATGAAGGGAAAACATAATACATACTTCAAATAGTAGCTACCTACAAGATTATTTTTGCCAAGAGAGGTAAATTACTTTAAATTCTATGTTTACGGGACTTCCCTGGTGGTCCCGTGGCTAAGAGTCTGTGTTCTAAATGCAGGGGGCTCGGGTTTGATCCCTGGTCAGGGAACTAGATCTCACATGCCACAGCTAAAAGATCCTGCATGCCGCAACTGAAGATCCTGCACATCACAACGAGGATCTGCATGTGACAACGAAGATCCCGTGTGCCGCAACTAAGACCTGGCACAGCCAAATAAAATATACATATATATATATTTTTTAATAAATAAATAAATAAATTCTATGTTTGAAACAATTAGTTCTTATAGTAAATAGAGGTGACTCAGTCTCTATAATGTGAATACAGTAACTTTATTATGCCCTATAGCTATACATTTTTATTTTAAAGGGCTAAATTAAAATAAAATACTGATAACTAAATTGTACATCAATCTCATGATTATTAGAACTTTAATCAAATCACTCGGTCATTTTTTTCTCTTTGCCAATATTGTAAAAACCATGTTGTAGAGTATATTTCAGTCTATTTTCTAGTAATATAAAGAAAACATGAAATAGGTATTTGTCCTCTGGAAATTCTATGACTACCCATGCATATGCTTTTTCATGCTATGCAAAAATAGCTCATTTTTGCCATGAGTGTGCTATTTATATGCAGGTAGATCTGACATTTTAAGATTGTCATCAATTCTGAGACAAAGAAGCACATGTTACCTTCTTTGTTCTTTTAGAAACTAATTTCATTCAAGATCATTTTCCCCCCAGAATTTGGCACTGGAGTTTTAAATGAATGCTATCAAAGGCACTATTAAATAGGATTTTATCCAGTTGACCAAGGTTCATGCTAGCAACCATTTTAGAGATCTTCTAACATTGAAAATGCAATTCTTCAATTATACTTCCCAGATAAAATGAAATTAACTTGAATGCTTGGTCTAGTGGGCTTACTCTTTATAATACAATGTTAAATGATCAAATCCATCCTTACAGCAAAGTGGATCTGATCAAAAATTTAATGCATCATAAAAAAGGAAAAAGCTAAATGAAAAACAAAAGACCCAGGAACTAGTAAAATGTGATCTCTCAAGCACCCATCTAAAGAATCCCTCTAACTCCTTCATTCTGATGGATGTAATTATGGGCTGACTTGTTGGATTTATTTTTTTCCTACCTGTACTTGGTCTTCACAAATACGTTATAAGTAATATTTATTTGGGCTGACTCTTTGTCACTTTGAGGGCTTTCAGATTTCTGAAGTATTATTCTTTTTATGCCTACTAAGTTTCAATGAATTTTGAGTACCTCACTGGTTGTAGGTAAGCTCTGAATAGATTCATATTCAGGTGTTATAATAAAATTTCCATGGAGTAAGTAATTTCAGAAATTCAATGTAAACAAACATAAATTAATTATTTTTATAATAACAGAAAGTAGACCATATGCATTGTAGAAAATTTAGAAAACATGGAAAGTCTAAGACAAATTATAATCCCAACACAGACATACACACTGTTAAAAATTATATATTTAGTATTCTCTATATATCTAGGTATATATAAATATCACAATATCATTCAAATATTTTTAATATTCTTCATTATTTACCTAAAATTAATTTCCCATGTTGTTAAATACTATGTTAAAGCATGCTTCTGAATGGCATCAATATTCCATCATTTGGATGCATCATAATTCACATTCTTTGCATATTTAATCTGATTTGAAATGTTTGCTACTAAATATTATAGTGAACATCCTTGAAACATGTCTTTATACATGTTTCTGATTACTTTTTTAGAATATTTTCTAATCTGTGGATTTACTAGGTCAAAGGATGTAAAGTTGTTTAAAACTCTTCGTAGTTATTGCCAAGTTTCCCTCAAGATGATTTGTAGCAATTTACACTCCATTATCTGTGCATATGAGTACCAATTTCACATTCTTGTCAGAGCTAGCTATATTTTAAAAATATTTTTCTAGTTTGATAATTTAATTTGAATTTTAATCATTTGGTTGTTAAACATTTTTCATAGATTAATTGACAATATTTATAAATTTTCTGTCTATGTCCTTTCTTCAATTTTCTTCTAAAGTGTTTCATGCTTTCTAATTGACATGCATGTTTTATTCATATATTGAGAACAGATCACATGTCAGGCCACAAAACAAGTCTCAATAAATTTAAGAAGATTGAAATCATACTCAACATATTTTCTGACCACAGATGTATGAAACTAAAAATCAATTACAAGAAGAAAACTGTAAAAAACATAAACATATGGAGGGTAAACATGCTACTAACAATTAATTTGCCAACAAGAAAACAAAGAGGAACTCAAAAAATACCTTGAGACAAATGAAAATGCAAACGCCACATTTCAAAATCTGTGGGATATTTCATTGTAGTTTTGATTTGCATTTCTCTAATAAATACTGATGTTGAGAATCTTTTCATGTGCTTTTTGGCCATCTGTATGTCTTCTTTGAAGAAATGTCTGTTTAGATATTCTGCCCATCTTTCAATTAGGTTGTTTGTTTGACATTGAGCTGCATGAGCTGTTTGTATATTTTGGGGATTGATCCCTTGTCAGTCACTTTGTTTGCAAATATTTTCTCCTATTTTGTAGGTTGTCTTTTTGTTTTGTTAATGATTTCCTTTGTTGTGCAAAAGCTTTTAAGTTTAATTAAGTCCCATTTGTTTATTCTTGTTTTTATTTTCATTACTGTAGGAGATGGATCAAAAAAGATATTGCTGTGATTTATGTCAGAGAGTGTTCTGTCTATGTTTTCCTCTAAGAGTTTTATAGTAACTGGCCTTACATTTGGGTCTTTAATCCATTTTGAGTTTATTTTTGTGTAGGGTGTTAGAGTGGTCAGAATTGCTATCATGAAAAAATTTACAAACAATAAATGCTGGAGAGGCTGTGGAGAAAATACACTCCTACATTGTTGGTGGGAATGTAAATTGTTACCACCATTATGGAGAACAGTATGGAGGTTCCTTAAAACCTAAATATAGAACTACCATATGATCCAGCAATCCCACTCCTGGGAATATATCTGGAGAAAACCATGATTCGAAAAGATACATGCACCCCAATGTTCATTGCAGCACTATTTATAATAGCCAGGATATGGAAGAAACCTAAATGTCCATCAACAGAGGAATGGATAAAGAAGATATGGTACATATATATGATGGAATATTACTCAGCCACAAAACGAATGAAATAATGCCATTTTCAGCAACATGGAGGGACCTAGAGATTATCATACTAAGTGAAGTAAATCAGAAAGAGAAAGACAAATATCATATGATATCACTTATATGTGGAATCAAATAAAAATATGATACAAATGAACCCATTATCAAAACAGAAACAGATCTCAAAATCAAATTCATGGTTACCTTTTTATGGCTGAGTAATATTCCATTGTATATATGTGGGGGGATGTGATAAATTAGGAGATAGGGATTAACATATGAACACTACTATATACGAAATAGACAACTATAGCACAGGGAACTCTACTCACTATACTGTAATAACAATTATGGGAAAAGAATCTGAAAAAGAATGGATATATAATGGCCAAAATGTTTGTTTGAGTTTTTCCATAAGATGTTATGGAAAAACCCAAAGGAATATTTTGGCCAACCCAATATATATATATATATATATATATATATATATATATATATAATATATATAAACTGATTCACTTTGCTGTAAACCTGAAACTAACACAACATTGTAAATCAACTATACTCCAATAAAATTTTTAAAAAATCTATTGGATGCAACAAAAGCAGTTTTAATAGGAAGTTCATAGTGACACAGGCCTACCTCAGGAAACAAGAAATAGCTCAATTAAACAGTATAACTTTACATTTAAAAGAAATAGAAAAAGGAGAACAAACAAAGCCCAAAGTTAGTAGAAGGTATAAAATAATAAAGATCAGAACAGAAAAAAAATGAAATGGACTAAAAAAATAGAAAAGATCAATGAAACTAAGAGCTAATAAGTTAAAAAGATAAATAAAATGGACAAACCTTTAGCCAGACTCATCAACAAAAAAGTGATAGAGCCCAAATAAATAAAATAGAAATGAAAGAGGAGAAATTACAAACAAAACCGCAGAAATACAAAGCATCATAAGAGAATACTGTGGGGGTTTGGAGAAGATGGCGGAAGAGTAAGATGCGGAGATCACCTTCCTCCCCACAGATACATCAGAAATGCATCTACACGTGGAACAGCTCCTAAAGAACACCCATTGATCACTGGCAGGAGACCTCAGACCTCCCAAAAGGCAAAAAACTCCGCACGTATCTGGATAGGGCAAAAGAAAAAAGAATAAACAGAGACAAAAGAATAGGGATGGGACCTGCACCAGTGGGAGGGAGCTGTGAAGGAGGAAGTGTTTCCACACACTAGAAGCCCCTTCGCGGGTGGAGACTGCGTTTGGTGGAGGGGGAAATCTTCAGAGCCACGGAGAAGAGTGCAGCCACAGGGGTGCAGAGGGAAAAGCAGAGATATTCCGACACAGAGGATTGGTGCCGACCAGCACTCACCAGCCCGAGAGGCTTGTCTGCTCACCCACTGGGGCGGGCAGGGGCTGGGAGCTGAGGCTCAGGCTTCAGAGCTTAGATCTCAGGTAGAGGACTGGGGTTGGGGGCGTGAACACAGCCTGAAGGGGGCTAGTGCACCACGGCTAGCCGGGAGGGAGTCTGGGAAAAATCTGGAGCTGCCGAAGAAACAAGAGACTTTTTCTTCGCTCTTTGTTTCCTGGTGCTCGAGGAGAGGGGATTAAGAGCACTGCTTAAAGAAGTTCCAGAGACAGGCACGAGCTGCGGCTATCAGCGTGAACTGAAGAGACAGGCATGAGATGCTAAGGCTGCTGCTGCCGCCACCAAGAAGCCTGTGTGTGAGCACAGGTCTCTATACCCACCTTCTCTCAACAGAGCCTGTGCAGCCCGCCACTGCCAGGGTACCGTGATCCAGGAACAACTTCCCCGGGAGAACGCATGGCACGCATCAGGCTGGTGCAAAGTCAAACTGGCCTCTGCCACCGCAGGCTCGCCTTGCACACGTATCCCTCCCTCCCCCCAGCCTGACTGAGCCAGAGCCCCCGAATCAGCGGCTCCTTTAATCCCGTCCTGTTTGAGTGAAGAAAAGACGCCCTCAGGCGACCTATATGCAGAGGCGGGGCCAAATCCAAAGATGAACCCCCGCAGCTGTGCGAAAAAAGAAGAGAAAGGGAAATTCCTCCCAACAGCTTCAGAAGCAGCGGATGAAAGCTCCACAATCAACTTGATGTACCCTGAATCTGTGGAATACCTGAATAGATAACGAATCATCCCAAATTGAGGAGGTGGACTTTGGGAGCAAGATAGATTATATTTCCCCTTTTCCTCTTTTTGTGAGTGTGTATGTGTATAATTCACCATTTTTCCTAGGGCTCTGTCCATCCGTTTTTTTGTTGTTTTATTAATTTTTTTACAGTTAAAATTGTTTATTAATAATTATTTTTTATTTTAATAACTTTATTTTATATTATCTTATTTTACTTTATTTTATCCTCTTTCTTTCCTTCATACTTTCCTTCTTTCTGTCTTCCTTCCTTCCTTCCTTTCTTTCTTTCTTTCTTGCTTGCTTTCTATTTTTTCTCCCTTTAATTCTGATACGTGTGAAGGACAGTCTCTTGGCGCTCCAGGCAGGCATCAGGGCTGTGCCACTGAGATGGGAGAGCGAAATTCAGGACACTTGTCCACAAGAGACCTCCCAGCTCCACGTAATACCAAATGACGAAAATGTCCCAGAGATTTCCATCTAAACAACAGCACTCAGTTTCACTCAACAGCCAGCAAGCTACAGTGCTGGACACCCTACGCCAAACAACTAGCAAGACAGGAACACAGCCCAATTCATTAGCAGAGAGGCTGCGTAAAATAATAATAAGGCTACAGACACCCCAAAGAACACCAACAGACGTGGACCCACCCACCAGAAAGACAAGATCCATCCTCAACCACAAGAACAGAGGAACTAGCCCCTCCACCAGGAAACTTAAAAAACCCACTGAACTAAATTTAGCTACTGGCAACAGACACCAAAAGCAATGGGAATGACGGACTTTCAGCCTGCCAAAAGGAGATCCCAAACTCAGTAAGATAAGCAAAATGAAAAGACAGAAAAACACACAACAGATGAAGGAGCAAGGTAAAAACCCACCAGACCTAAAAAATGAAGAGTAAATAGGCAGTCTACCTGAGAAAGAATTCAGAATAATTACTGTAAAGATGATCCAAAATCTTGGAAATAGAATAGAGAAAATGCAAGAAACATTTAACAAGGATGTAGAAGAACTAAAGATGAAAAAGCAATGATGAACAACACAACAAATGAAATTAAAAATACTCTAGATGGGATCAATAGCAGAATAACTGAGGCAGAAAAACGGATAAGTGACCTGGAAGATAAAATAGTGGAAATAACTACTGCAGAGAAGAATAAAGAAAAAAGAATGAACAGAACTGAAGATAGTCTCAGAGACCTCTGGGACAACATTAAACGAACCAACATTCGACTTATAGGGGTCCCAGAAGAAGAAGAGAAAAACAAAGGTACTGAGAAAATATTTGAAGACATTATAGATGAAAACATCCCTAATATGGGAAAGGAAATACTTAATCAAGCCCAGAAAGCACAGAGAGTCCCATACAGGATAAATCCAAGGAGAAATATGCCAAGACACATATTAATCAAACTGTCAAAAATTAAATACAAAGAAAACATATTAAAAGCAGCAAGGGAAAAACAACAAATAACACACAGGGGAATGCCCATAAGGTTAACAGCTTATCTTTCAGCAGAAACTCTGCAAGCCAAAAGGGACTGGCAGGACATATTAAAAGTGATGAAGGAGAAAAACCTACAACCAATATTACTCTACCCAGCAAGGATCTCATACAGATTTGATGGAGAAATTAAAACTTTACATACAAGCAAAAGCTGAGAGAGTTCAGCACCACCAAACCAGCTTTACAACAAATGCTAAAGGAACTTCTCTAGGCAAGAAACACAAGAGAAGGAAAAGACCTACAATAACAAACCAAAAACAATTAAGTAAATGGGAATGGAAACGTACATATTGATAATTACCCTAAAGATAAATGGATTAAATGCTGTCACAAAAAACAGAGACTGGCTGAATGGATAGAAAAACAAGACCCATATATATGCTGTCTACAAGAGACCCACTTCAGATCGAGGGACACATACAGACTGAAAGTGAGGGGATGGAAAAAGATATTCCATGCAAATGGAAATCAGAAGAAAGCAGGAGTAGAAATTCTCATATCAGATGAAATAGACTTTAAAATAAAGACTCTTACAAGAGACAAAGAAGGACACTACATAATGATCAAGGGATCAATCCAAGAAGAAGATATAACAATTGTAAATATTTATGCACCCAACATAGGAGCACCTCAATATATAAGGCAAATACTAACAGCCATAAAAGGGGAAATTGACAGTAGCACAATAATAGTAGGGGATTTTAACACCCCACTTTCACCAATGGACAGATAATCCAAAATGAAAATAAATAAGGAAACACAAGCTTAAATGATACATTAAAGAAGATGGACTTAATTCGTATTTATGGGACATTCCATCCAAAAACAACAGAATACACATTTTTCTCAAATGCTCATGGAACATTCTCCAAGGTAGGTCATATCTTGTGTCACAAATCTAGCCTTGGTATATTTAAGAAAATTGAAATCGTATCAAGTATCTTTTCCAAACACAATGCTATGAGACTACACATCAATTACAGGAAAAGATCTGTAAAAAATACAAACACACGGAGGCTAATAATACACTACTTAATAACGAAGTGATCACTGAAGAAAACAAAGAGGAAATAAAAAATACCTAGAAAGAAATGAAAATGGAGACACGAAGATCCAAAGCCTATGGGATGCAGCAAAAGCAGTTCTAAGAGGGAAGTTTATAGCAGTACAATCCTACATTAAGAACCAGGAAACATCTCAAGTAAGCAACTTAACCTTGCATCTAAAGCAATTAGAGAGAGAAGAACAAAAAAACCACAAATTTAGCAGAAGGAAAGAAATCATAAAGATCAGATCAGAAATAAATAAAAAAGAAATGAAGGAAATGATAGCAAAGATCAATAAAACTAAAAGCTGTTTTTTTGAGAAAACAAACAAAATTGATAAACCATTAGCCAGACTAATTAAGAAAAAAAGGGAGAAGACTCAAATCAATAGAATAAGAAATGAAAAAGGAAAAGTAACAACTGACACTGCAGAAATACAAAAGATCATGAGATATTACTACAAGCAACTCTATGCCAATAAAATGGACAACCTGGAAGAAATGGACAAATTCTTAGAAATGTAAAACCTGCCAAGACTGAATCGGAAAGAAAGAGAAAATATGAACAGACCAATCACAAGCAGTGAAATTGAAATTGTGATTAAGAATCTTCCAAGAAACAAAAGCCCAGGACCAGATGGCTTCACAGGCGAATTCTATCAAACATTTAGAGAAGAGCTAACACCTATGCTTCTCAAAGTCTTCCATAATGTAGCAGAGGGAGGAACACTCCCAAACTCATTCTATGATGCCACTATCACCTTGATACCAAAACCAGACAAGGATGTCACAAAGAAAAAAAACTACAGGCCAATAACTCTGATGAACATACATGCAAAAGTCCTCAACAAAATACTAGCAAACAGAATCCAACAGCACATTAAAAGGATCATACAACATGATCAAGTGGGGTTTATTCCAGGAATGCAAGGATTCTTCAATATATGCAAATCAGTCAAGGTGTTACACCATATTAAGGAACGAAGGAGAAAAACCATATGATCATCTCAATATATGCAGACAAATCTTTCGAAAAATTTCAACACCCATTTATGATACCAACCCTGCAGAAAGTAGGCATAGAGGGAACTTTCCTCAACATAATGAAGGCCATATATGACAAACCCACAGCCAACATCATCCTCAATGGTGAAAAACTGAAATGATTTCTACTAAGATCAGGAAAAAGACAAGGTTGCCCACTCTCACCACACTTATTCAACATAGTTTTGGAAGTTCTAGCCACAGCAATCAGAGAAGAAAAAGAAATAAAAGGAATCCAAATCGGAAAAGAAGAAATAAAGCTGTCACTGTTTGCAGATGTCATGATACTATATATAGAGAATCCTAAAGATGCTACCAAAAACTACTAGAGCTAATCAATGAATTGGGTAAAGTAGCAGGATACAAAATTAATGTACAGAAACCTCTGGCATTCCTATACACTAATGATGATAAATCTGAAAGTGAAATTAAGAAAACACTTCCACTTACCATTGAAACAAAAAGAATAAAATATCTAGGAATAAACCTACCTAAGGATGTAAAAGTCCTGTTTGCAGAAAATTATAAGACACTGATGAAAGTAATTAAAAATGATGCAAATAGATGGAGAGATATACCACGTTCTTGGATTGGAAGAATCAACATTGTGAAAATGATTCTACTACCCAAAGCAATCTACAGATTCAATGCAATCCCTATCAAACTACCACTGGCATATTTCACAGAACTAGAACAAAAAATTTCACAATTTGTATGGAAACACAAAAGACCCCGTATAGCCAAAGCAATCTTGAGAATGAAAAACGGAGCTGGAAGAATCAGGCTTCCAGTCTTCAGACAATACTACAAAGCTACAGTAATCAAGACAGTATGGTACTGGCACAAAAACAGAAATATAGATCAGTGGAACAGAATAGAAAGCCCAGAGATAAACCCACACACATATGGTCACCTTATCTTTGATAAAGGAGGCAGGAATATACAGTGCAGAAAAGACAGCCTCATCCATAAGTGGTGCTGGGAAAACTGGACAGGTAGATGTAAAAGTATGAGATTAGAACACTCCCTAACACCATACACAAAAATAAACTCAAAATGGATTAAAGACCTAAATATAAGGCCAGAAACTATAAAACTCTTAGAGGAAAACATAGGAAGAACACTCTATGACATAAATTATAGCAAGATCCTTTTTGACCCACTTCCTAGAGAAATGGAAATAAAAACAAAAATAAACAAATGGGACCTAATGAAACTTCAAAGCTTTTACACAGCAAAGGAAACCATAAACAAGACCAAAGGACAACCCTCAGAATGGGAGAATATATTTTCAAATGATGCAACTGACAAAGCATTAGTCTCCAACATTTACAAGCAGCTCCTACAGCTCAATAACAAAAAAACAAACAACCCAATCCAAAACTGGGCAGAAGACCTGAATAGACATTTCTCCAAAGAAGTTATACAGATTGCCAACAAACACATGAAAGAATGCTCAACATCCGTAAGCATTAGAGAAATGCAAATCAAAACTACAATGAGGTATCATCTCACACCAGTCAGAATGGCCATCATCAAAAAATCTGGAAACAATAAATGCTGGAGAGCATGTGGAGAAAATGGTACCCTCTTGCTCTGTTGGTGGGAATATGAATTGTTACAGCCACTATGGAGTACAATATGGAGGTTCCTTAAAATTCTACAAATAGAGCTACTATACGACCTAGCAATCCCTCTACTGGGCATATACCCTGAGAAAACCATAATTCAAAAAGAGTCATGGGTTTTCCTCATGGCTCAGTGGTTGAGAGTCCTCCTGCTGATGCCGGGTCACAGGTTCATGCCCCAGTCTGGGAGGATCCCACATGCTGTGGAGCAGGTAGGTCCGTGAGCCGTGGCCGCTGAGCCTGCATGTCCAGAGCCTGTGTTCTGCAACGGGAGAGGCCACAACAGTGAGAGGCCTGCGTACTGAAAAAAAAAAAAAAAGTCATGTACCAAAATGCTCATTGCAGCTCTATTTACAATAGCCAGGGCCTGGAAACAACATAAGTGTCCATCCACAGATGAATGGATAAAGAAGATGTGGCACATATATATAATGGAATATTACTCAGCCATAAAAAGAAATGAAATTGAGTTATTTGTAGTGAGGTGGATAGACCTAGAGTCTGTCATACATAGTGAAATAAGTCAGAAGGAGAAAAACAAATACCGTATGCTAACACATATATATGGAATCTAAGAAAACATAAATGTCATGAAAAAGCTAGGGGTAAGACAGTAATAAAGACACAGACCTACTAGAGCATGGACTTGAGGATATGGTGAGGGGAAAGTGTAATCTGTGACAAAGTGAGAGAGTGGCATGGACATATACACACTACTGAATGTAAAATAAATCACTAGTGGGAAGCAGCCGCATAGCACAGGGAGATCCGCTAGGTGGTTTGTGACCACCTAGAGGGGTGGGATAGGGAGGGTGGGAAGGAGGGAGATGCAAGAGGGAAGAGGTATGGGAACATATGTATATGTATAACTGATTCACTTTATTATAAAGCAGAAACTAACACACCATTGTAAAGCAATTATACTCCAATAAAGATGTTTAAAAAATAATAATACTGTGAAAAAAATTGCCAACAAATTAGACAACCAATAAGAACTGGATAAATTCCTAGAAATACACAATCTTCCAAGGCTGAACCATGAAGAAATAGAAAATCTGAATAGAATGATTATTAGTAATGAAATTGAATCAGTAAACAAAAAACTCTCCCTCAAAAGTCTAAATCCAGTTGGCTTCATAGGTGAATTCTACCAAAGATTTGAAGAGGAGTTAATACTTATTCTTCTCAAATTATTTTAAAAAATTGAAGAGTAATGAGTACTTCCAAACTTATTTTATGATGACAGCAACCCGCTAAATTGGAGAAGATATTTGCAAATGATATATCCAATAAGGGGTTGATATATAAAATATATTACTAAACTCATACAACTCAATATCAAACAAACACACTTCCTGATTAAGAAATGGCCAGAAGACCTGAATAGATATTTTTCCAAAGAAGAAATACAGATGGCCAACAAGCAGACAAAAAGATGCTCAACATCACTAATTGTAAGGGAAATGTAAGTCAAAACCCAATGAGACATCACTTTACACCTGTTAGAATGGCTATTATCAAAAAGAAAAAAAAGCAGAAGTGTTCGTGAGGATATGGATGTGCACTGTTAGTGGTAGTGCAAATTGACACAGACACTGTGGAAAATAGTATGGAGGTTCCTCAAAAAACCAGAAGTAGAACTACCATATGATCTAGCAATTCCACTTCTGGATATTTATCTGAAGAAAACAAAAATAGTTATTTGAAAAGACACATGCACCCTCATGTTCATTGCCCCAGTATTTAAAATAGCCAAGATATGAAAGAAACCTAAGTGTTCATCAATAGATGAATGGATATAAAAGATGTGGTATAAATATTCAACAGAATATTACTCAGCCATAAAGAAGAATGAAATCTTGCCACTTGTGACAACATGGATAACCCCAGAAAGTATTATGCTAAGTGAAATAAGTCAGATAGACAAAGACAAATACTGTAGGTTATCACTTATATGTGGAATCTAAAAACCAAAACAAATGAACAAACAAAACAAAACAGAAACAGACTTATAGATACAGAGAACAAACTGGTGGTTGCCAGAGTTGAGTGGTGGGGGTAGTGGGTGAAATAGGTGAGGAGGATTAAGAGTTACAAACTTCCAGCTTTAAAATCAAAAAGTCATGGGGTTGTAATGTACAGCATATGGAATATAGTCAATAATATTGTAATAACTCTGTAGGGCTTCAGAATGTAACTAGATTTATCATGGTGATTATTTCATAATGTATAAAATATTGAATCACTATATTGTATACCTGAAACTAATATTATAGTGTATGTCAATCATAATTCAATAAAACTTTCAAATAAAGGATATAACCCCTTATCTCAGGTAAGATTCCTTTCTCAGTAATCCTGAATCAATATGCTAATTATTAACCTATGTTCTCTTTTCCCCTACTTTCAGCATTAATGAGACTGCTTATTAATTTATGGTTTAAAAATTTCTATTGTATTATTACAAACCTTCGGACCTCTTTGAAAGTTAAAAAAAATTAAAACTACAGCTTTCCAGTTTTGCAAAAAGCTTATCCGTGTCTATCAGAGACCAGGCTACTTCCAAAAAATATCAAAGCTCTGAAGTTGTTTCTAGCAGCCCTAAAATTTTTTCTCTACCATGGTAAAAATGAAAGGAAGAGAGAAAAGTTTATAAATAAATGTGTTTGCTGGTGTCACATTCTTCCATTCAAGTGAGTGGAATTTTCCATTTCTCAGTACTGATTCATTGCCCTTTGAAACAGTATTTTAAATATATTTATACATTTTAAATCAACCTATTGCTTAACAACGTAACACAATATTATGAATACATAAAATTTCAGACTATGCTTTGAAAATTTTTGATATTAGAAACCATGTTTTTCATAGTTTACTTAAAATATCACATTGACACACAACTAAAAACTTTGAAACCTTGTTAGAACTAGAATAGTTTCAATACAGCCTCTAGGAAACAGCATGTACAAGGAACTTCATGTCCTTAATAAGGTATAGCTACATCTTAAGATCCATGTATCTATCCTATTATTATAAATCAAATAAAGCACATTTATTTATCTGTTCACTGTTTTCCAATATGGTGGGAGATACTGTTGGAGTAGAGATAAGCAATATTTCCAATATTTAGCTGTGTCTATATTTTCATTTGGGAGCAGAAGATGAGAGGGAATTGACCGTGAAAGCAAATATTGTTTCATTAGATTATACAAGATTGCTGAAAGTCACATAAGTGAATGTACTACATTTTAAAGCACCAAATATCTTTTGAACTTTGACCACTGATATTTCCTTTTTGAACAGCGTGCTCTCACAATGTAAAATATGGGTTAATCTTAATCAAAAAGCACTAGCTGAGTTCATAAAAGTTCTGTGACACCACATAAGGGAAGTTCTAATAGGTACAGAGGATCAATTTGCAATGGATCTTGTCTTTGATGAAAATAAGATTAACAAAATACAGCAACACGCAACAGAACTGATATGTTCAGCTATTGTAGGGATCTAAACCATCACTGATGCTTTAGTTCCACTATTTATCCCACAGTCCAAAGGAGATATGTTTCCATTTTGGTGTGAGTGAGGCATGGTGACCATGAGGCTATAGCAACTTTGAAATTTTCCCAGAGGATTCTCTGAGTCCTCCAAATCTAGTGTTTGTTTACACTGATTCTGAAGTGCTACAACCTGTTTTTAGGAGTGTAAAACTACAACATCTAGGAAAGGGCCAAGCATTAACAAGAATCTAAAGATTCTATGGAACTTCTCTACTCCAGGCCCAGTATGGTAGACAGAAGCCTTTCCACTAAGAAAATATTTGCTAATCAGCTATGATGGGCCAGGTACTGTTCTAGCACTGTAAACAAAAGAAGGAAACAAATAAGACAAGATCCCAGCTCTTGTGAAATTTATATTCTGATTCTACACTTATGTTCTAAAATTTAAAAAAAGAAATAGGAAGAATCACAGCAAATGTTATTGTTTGTTTGTTGTTTTCTGGGAAGATAGTCTTCCTAAAAAAACAATTTATAGATAGGGAGAGATATGATATGATCAACAAAAATTTTAAAAAGGCAGTTTCAAAGATATGAGACAATTTTAACAGACATTTTTGGAAAAATAAGTAAAGGGAGCAAGTGGAAAGAAGGCTTGTTTCATAGGAGAAAGATGAAATAATGTGGAGTACAGTACAAGAAATAAAAATGTCTGTGTCACTTTTCTAAAGCTAATTCTTGTTATGAAATTAAACCTAAGCATATACATAGATCTGGCTGAATAAACCCTAAACACATCACTGGTTAAGTTCATTTAAATAATTATTGAGCACCTTTTCTGTTCCAGGCACTATGCTAGGGATATGACAGTAAATAAAACATATTCATCCCCTGCTCTCCATCCTGGAAACAGAATGAACTGTGTTGAGCATAATGATGGAGGGTACAGGGGCCTATGAGAGTACATATTAGAGATTTCAACTTGTCTGAAGGGTAAGGAAAACCTCTTTGAGAAAGTAACATTTTGTATGAAACTTGAAGGATGAGTTAGGAAGGGGAGGAGGCTGAGGAAAGATTGTTTCAAGCTGATGGAATAGCATATGTGAAGACCTAAACTAAGAGAAAGGACATGGCACATTCCAGAACAGAAAGAAGAACAAAGTGGCTTGAGTGTGGAAAGCCAGATTGTTCAGAGACTCTAAAAATAAGGTAATGATTTTGGATGTTATCCACTGAAAAGAATTAGTCATGTGAATGTTATCACATTTACATTTTTTAAAAGATCATTCTGTCTAGTGTGAAGAATGGATTGGAAAAGAAAATGATGTGATAGAGGCTCTGAGAAGATCCATTTTTAACATCCATATTCAAGGCCATCATTATCTGAATTTTCAAATATTGGGGAAAAGGAGAGCAGAGGGGTTTTTAATGGAGTTCAGAATTATGGGACTTACATCAAGGGTTGCTTTAGAAACCTTCTCCCCTGCTGATTTGAATGTACTCAGAACTCCTTCTCTGATATTAGATTTTAGGGCCCTTGCTCCTGGAGCCCAACTCTTGATCACAACATACATTAATCTTCTGAAATTAGAAACTGGGGGAGGGAGTATAAGTCAATGTTAAAAATTATTAATTCATTCAGTAAATTATGAGTGTCTATTCCAACACAGGCACTGTTCTAGGTATGAGATATTGCTGCGAATAAAACAGCAAGGCCCCACTTTTATTGGGCTTATATTATAGTGAGTGGAGATAGACAATACAAACAAGACAATTCCAGATAGAGATAAATGCTATGAAGAAATACTTAATATGAAGAAATAAGTAATAGAAAGTGACTATCAGTGATGAGTGGGATTGAATAAATATGACATTAGATTGGGTAATCAGGGAAGTCCTCCCTATGGCAACAACATTTGAGCTGTGACCTGAATGAAAATAAGCACATTATCCAAGATCAGAGGGCATAGCGTTCTAGTCAGGGAGAATGAAAAGTGAAGAGGCCTCTGAGAGAGAATGAATTTGTTGTGTCTGAGGGAGAAATGTCAACTTGGCTGGGCCTTAGCAACCAAAGAGGAAAATAGTAGGAGATGAGGTTGGAGAGGTGTGCAGGGATGAGATCATCTAAGGCTTTGTAGGTCATTGTAAGTAGTGAGTTCTTGTTTTATGTAAGGTGGGAAGCCAAAACAAGGCAATGCTAATCATGAACAATCCTAAGATTACAGTTTACAACCACCTAATAGATCATCATCCACCCTCACCTGAAAGGAAGCATAAAGCTGCATATCCACATCTAGTCAACAGGTCTCAATGAAAAACAAAGAGACCAACTATAGCCAGTTGTGAGGTCAATTTGCAATAGTGAAGAGTGCATACTCAGGTCTGGACTGAACTTACACTGACTTCATATAAATCAAAGAGGCATCAGGAGGTAGCTGCACATACCTTCACCTACAAATTTGGATTCATGGCTTGAAGACTTAACAGGTTCTGCTTCAAGGAATCCTTGAGAATAATCATTAGTAGAGTCAGCAGGGGCATTTGATTGTCTATCAAATGGTGTAATTTCAAAATGGTAAGGAATCAGCTTTAAATCATTCCCAGAATTTAGGGCACAGAATTTTGACTACCCAACATTCTGCCTATAAAAAGAAAAGATAGCCTATGTGTTTCCATAGCAAAGGCAAATATTATCAAAAAATAATCCTTTCTTAAAAGCTTGGTTTGCTTCTGAAGCAGTAAGAAAAGAACTCTTCCCTTTTGGAGAAAATTATTTTGTGGCAGTGAGCATATGTATTAAATCATTTTCTTTCTTGAGAGTAATAATAGAGCAAGTAAGCCAGAGCAGAAACAAACAAAAAGCAGAAATTCCTGCCATTGGAATTGCCATGGCTCTATTTTATATTCCTCAGAAAGTTTACTTCTGTTTAGTCATTTAAATTCTCCTTTTCTTACTTGTCTGTGACTGTCAAACCTTTGCATTGTGACAGTCTAAATCAGTGTTTTGATAGTTCTCCCTTAAAAGAAGGCAACAGAGAAGAAGAGAATTGCCAAATATATATATCAGAAGCTATATAAATTGGGGTTACTGTGCCTCGATAAATCCAGAATAAGTTCCATCTTATTACCTGATTATATGTTAATAAGTGATTTCTAAACAACTCATTTGTTAGGCTTTGGAACTGCTTAAACAAGCAAGTTTTAATTTTGCTAATAATATATGCACATATTGAGTGTTCAACAAATGTTTGAGGATGTAAGCACAAACATGACTAATCAAGTAATTAAACAATGGGAGATTAAGGCAAATGAGGTTTAACAATGTTAACTAACTTGTCCAAATTTTCCCAATCATGATTGTAATCTTCAGAGCTATAATTTGAGCCCAAGTCTAATTCCAGAACACCTGCTACCTCTACCATATAACTGGTTATTAAATAAGTAAATGACTACATAAACAAAAAAAGTGTAGAAAGGATGTCTACCATTAGAAACAAAGCATTTTCTTAGGTAAAATTCAGGTGCTCTATTTGACAAACTTAGCCATTTGATTTATCACAAGCTAAGCATGAAAACTACAAGTACTATCTTAAGTTATAAAAGTTCTTGTTCATAAATAGAATTCTGTCAAAAATTTATTTATATGCTTTTCATTTTTATATGAAATTAAGAAGAGCAATATAAAGAGTGCCAAACAAAAACACTAAGAGATCAGGAAATACTTTAAAAATCTGCCTTCAGCCCCTATCTCAAAACATGGGGAAAATAGTATCTTTAATTTTACATTGCAAATTATGCAGACATTTCTACAAATATATATTCATAAAGCTTTGTCATACTCTTCACTTTTTGCACATACTACTTTTAATTCATGCACATCTTCATATATAATGTATTTAATTAGATTTTCAGCCGAAGTTTTGCAAGTTTAATTGGCTCTGTGTGTCTTTGAATGCATGTTTTTATGTTCTGTCAGGAATTCGAGGCATTTGGGGCTGACAAAGGAAAAGATATGACCACAAGAGACAGTAACATGAGACAGTCTTACTGGGTGGCATTTGGACAGTTTCCTGAGAGGAGATGTTTCTCGCAGCAGGAGTTTGTCCAAATGCTAAGGTGAAGGGGTCTCTACTCAGAAGGAGAGGAGGACAAAGGAACTTCCTTGGGAAGAGGTGGATCAGAGAAAGGCTTAAGTGTCTAGGTGACGTCACTCAGCAGCATGGCAGGGAGTCTCTGGTCAGAGAGCCCCAAAGGGCCATAGCATCTTGGGGTCTTATAACCACAGGGCTCTATCTTATCAGTGGCCAGTAGATGGGGGGTGAGGTTTCACAGAGTATACAAATCAGGCAGGTCCTAAATGGCTAAAAAATTCTTTGGGGGCTACTGTAAAAATAATTGGATATATACAAATTTGAATTTGGCACCAGCGGGCTTTTGAGCTAATGGGGTTCAGCCTGCAGTGAAGAAATGAACAACCTTGCAGTCAATGCACAAAGGCCATCTTTGGTTCGACCTTTTAAAAAAATGCAGTAACAATCAGAACCAATAAACAAACATTTGAAAATCTTTGTATATACAACATAATTTATACTTATGAGTTTTTATGATTTCAATATCCCTACATATACACATATACATATGTGAATATGTAGAGAATAGAGACAAATATAATCATGTTCCCAAGGCCTTCATACTAAATAAAAAAACAAGTGAACAATTTAAACTAAAAGGTATCTTTAATGTAGTAGACATTTTTGGTAATTTGAAAAGAAAAATAATCGTTTGGATCAGGAGATAAGCAGCCATGCAAGTATGCAGTTTTGAACACAATGGTTTTGACATAAACCAGATATCTTCCTTTATATATATATAGGCATATATATTCAAAGATACATGTACAGATATATGTGTGTGTATGTGTGTCTGTGTATATAGTAACCATCCCAAAATATAAAACAAAACCTCAAATAGAAATATCAAGATTGTAATTGCAAATCATAAGTATTTCTCCATCACCTAGTCAGATAATGCAAATTTCATTGGACATATTTTTCTAAATAGAGCACAATATTTTTTCTTAAAGAAGATACATTTTGGGACTTCCCTGGTGGTCCAGTGGTTAAAACTCCATGCTTCCACTGCTTCCACTGCATGGGGAACTCCACTGCAGGGGGAACGTGTTCAATTCCTGACCAGGGTGCAGCCAAAAAAAAAAAAAAAAGCAGAAGATACTTTTCCACAGAGCAATTTTGAGAGAAATGGAAGAAACAGAGAAGAAGGGAAGAAGGATGAAATACCTACCTGGATTGGTTGAAACCTTTTTCATCAGTGAAATCCTTTTATCTACATACACATGATCAGGTACATCTCAGTTTTCAGCACTTGTTCTTCACACTAGTGTTGAGTGAAGACAAGTTGTTTGCAACTGCTCTCCCATTCTTTAATGTTCACCCTTGATTTTAGGTATTGCTTTTCACGTTCCAGAAAACCAGTATTCTTGTATCCCACCACAAAGCATCCTACCTGGGATGCCCAGTATTTCAAATATTATCTCCTGTTACCCATCTCTATCAAAACATGTCTTTCATAAGTACCATGCCCTTGGGAACACAAGTGACTAGAACTTCCCTGGTGAACACATCCAACTTAAAGCGCTAATGGCATAATGTTTATCCTTCTTTAATAACATTGTATATTCTTCAAATACTTAAGTCAAAAAGATAGGCAATTTAAAGACACTTAAGGGAGAGGAAATATTGGATGTCAGGGGAAATTTCAAAGGATTTTCAAAGTACACCATTTGATCCACAACCTATTTCAACTATGCCTAAAAAGATGGCATTTAATCAGGTAACTAGAGGAGTAAAGTCAAGGAGCCTCTGATGTAATTTCCTCTCAATGAGATATCACCTTACACCTGTCAGAATAGCTATCACCAAAAAGTCTACAAATAACAAATGTTGGCAAGGATGTGGAGAAAAGGAAACCCTTGTACACTGTTTGTGTGAATGTAAATTTGTGAAGCCACTGTGGAAAACAGTATGGAGGTTCCTCAAAAAACTAAAAATGAAACTGTCATATGATACAGCAATTCCACTGCTGGGTATATATCTGGATAAAATGAAAACACTAATTCAAAAAGATACACGCACGCCAATGTTCATGGAAGCACTATTTACAATAGCCAAGATATGGTAGCAACCCAAGTGTCCATCAACAGATAAATAGATAAAGAAGATGTGATATATATGCAGTGGAATATTACTCAGCCATAAAAAAGAATGAAATTCTCCCATTTGCAGCAATATGGATGGCCCTAGAGAATATTATGCTTAGTGAAATATCAGACAAAGACAAATGCTATATGTTATCAATTATATGTGGAATCTAAAACAATAATACAAATGAATATATAGAGCAAAACAGAAACAGACTCACAGATATAGAAAACAAACTAGTGGTTACCAGTAGGGAGAGAGAAGGGGGAGAGATACATTAACAGTATTGGATTAAGAGATACAAACTATGTATAAAATAGACAAGCAAGAAGGATATATTGTATAGTACAGGGAATCATAGCCATTAACTTGTAATAACTTTTAATGAAATATAAACTGTAAAAATACTGAATCACTGTGCTGTACACCTGGATCTAATATAATATTTTAAATCAACTATACTTCAATAAAAATTTTCAATGTATTAAAATACTTTTAAAAACCATACAATCAAAGATGTTTACAGTATTTATTTATGATGCAATAGTGGAAATAACCTAAATGTCCAAATACAGAGTACTGGGAAAATAAATTACCAGTCTTACAATGAGATACTATGTAGTATTTAGTACATTTAGCATGTGCTAACATGGTATACAATTACATTTATTGATACAGAAATATGGTCATAAGAAATTATGTGAAAATGTAATTTATAAACCAATGCATAAATCATATTTTTGTAAACACACACACCTCTAAAAATGTTGGAAGTGATTTAATGACATCTCCAGATAGTGGGTTTATGAGCAATATTTTATTATCTTTATCATGGTTGTCTACATTTTCTAGCTTTTTATATCAAAAGAAGGATATGTGTTTCTTTTTATATTTTTAAATGAAAATCTGATACATTGCTTCAAATAGGTAAACATGAGTAACTTGCAGACAAGATACTCATCACCATATCCTCAACATCTAGCATAACCCCTAAAACAGATGCTTAATTAAAATTTTTAATCAAAAGGAATCATACAAGTTATTGGTTTTCAGATTAATCAATTCTGTAGTATTTTAGTGATTTTTGCAATGTATCCTACTCCTTTTACTCATTCTTTTGGAAAGTTTTAGGTTAGGCATTAAAATTTCATTCAGAAACCATCATATGATTATAAAGTAGATTTGATATTATAAGATACAAATTTAATAAAATATAAGTTTGAGAGGCAACTTCATAATGCTCTAATAATTTCTTAAAAGGTCTCATGTAACAAAATTATTTCCTTATAATGGTATTATAATAATTCTTTCATCTTAAATGATTTCCATCTCTATTCCACCTCAGTCCTCATCTTAGACCTTATCATTGCATGGAATTTCTGTGTTGCTTTAATTGTGTTCCTTCTTGTTCCATGATTGTTCCCTATTATCATATTTTAATAACTTTCTCAATGCCTTATTGGCTTTCTTAACTCCCTTGACTTTGCACTATACTTACAGTGCTGAACTCCAACCCTGAATTAATCCAACAACCATTTTCTTAAATCGCCTTCTTGATGAAACTTAGCATATGTTGGCCACCAATTGTGTTTCTAGGTTCAATTCCAACAGCCTAATAGTGTACATTTTCTCAAACTTTTGGCAACTATTGGTGCCAGGTTTCAGTGTTGTTGTGAGTTTGTGTATGTGAGTCTCAAAAAATTTTAGAAGGAAGTTGGGAGAAGCTATATCTGGTAAAATTAGATACAATTTAACACTTATAAACTGCCAGTATCTAGTCAG
The DNA here is from genome assembly GCF_059928025.1 of Delphinapterus leucas. Taxonomy (NCBI): domain Eukaryota; kingdom Metazoa; phylum Chordata; class Mammalia; order Artiodactyla; family Monodontidae; genus Delphinapterus; species Delphinapterus leucas. Next base: position 46,768,195 of record NC_143150.1, on the reverse strand, counting down.
GTGCTTATTCTCACTGTCCTACAGATAAGCCAAACTCATTCCTATGCATGTATTTTACTTCACTTTTTAAATTGAATTACAGTTGATTTACAGTATTACATTAATTTCAGTGATTTATTATTATTATAGATTATACTCCATTAAAAGTTATTACAAAAAAAGGCTAAAATTCTCTGTGGTATACAATATATCACTGTTGCTCATCTATTTTACACATAGTGGTTTGTATCCCTTAGTCCCATATCCCTAATTTCCCCACCTTCCTTCCCTCTCCCCAGTGGGAACCACTAGTTTGTTTTCTATATCTGTGACCATGTTTCTGTATTGCGTGTACACTCACTTGTATAATTATTTAGATTCCACATATAAGTGATATCAGACGGTATTTGTCTTTCTGTCTGACTTATTTCACTAAGCATAATATTCTCTAGATCCATCCACTTTCTTGCAAATGGCAGAATTTTATCCTTTTCTTATGGCTGAGCAATATTCCATTGCATATATATACCACATCTTCTTTATACATTCATCTGCTGATGGACACTTGGGTTACTTCCATATCTTGGGTATAGAAAATACTGCTGCTGTGAACATTGGAATGCATGTATCTTTTGGAATTATTTTTTTTTCAATTTTTGCAGATATATACCCTGGAGTGGGATTGCTGGATTATATGGTAGTTCTATTTTTAGTATTTGAGGAACCTCCATACTGCTTTCCATAGTGACTGTACCAATTTACATTCCCACAAACAATGTAGAAGAGTTCCATTTTCTCCACATCGTCGCCAACATTTGTTGTTTGTAGACTTTTTGATGATAGCCATTCTGAGGGGTGAGGTGATATCTCATTGTGGCTTTGATTTGCATTTCTCTAATAATTTTTGATGCTGAGTATCTTTTCATGTGCCAGTTAGCCATCTGTATATCTTTTTTGGAAAAAAGTCTATTCAGGTCTTCTGCCCATTCTTTGATTGGGTTGTTTTTTTTTTTTGATATTGAGTTGTGTGAGCTGTTTCTATATTTTGTTTTTTTGTGTTTTTGTTGGCTTTTTATTAACGTCTTTATTGGGGTATAATTGCTTTACAATGGTGTGTTAGTTTCTGCTTTATAACAAAGTAAATCAGTTATACATATACATATGTTACCATACCTCTTCCCTCTTGCGTCTCCCGCCCTCGCACCCTCCGTATCCCACCCCTCCAGGCGGTCACAAAGCACCGAGCTGATATCCCTGTGCTATGCGGCTGCTTCCCACTAGCTATCTATCTAACGTTTGGTAGTGTATATATGTCCATGTCTCTCTCTCGCTTTGTCGCAGCTCACTCTTCCCCCTCCCCATATCCTCAAGTCCGTCCTCCACTAAGTCTGTGTCTTTATTCCTGTCTTACCCCTAGGTTCTTCATGACATTTTTTTTCTTAAATTCCGTATATATGTGTTAGCATACGGTATTTGTCTTTCTCTTTCTGACTTACTTCACTCTACATGACAGACTCTAGTTCTATCCACCTCATTACAAATAGCTCAATTTCATTTCCTTTTATGGCTGAGTAATATTCCACTGTATATATGTGCCATATCTTCTTTATCCATTGATCCGATGATGGGCACTTAGGTTGTTTCCATCTCTGGTCTATTGTAAATAGAGCTGCAGTGAACATTTTGATACATGACTCTTTTTGAATTATGGTTTTCTCAGAGTATATGCCCAGTAGTGGGATTCCTGGGTCATATGGTAGTTCTACTTGTAGTTTCTTAAGGAGCCTCCTTACTATTTTCCATAGTGGCTGTACCAATTCACATTCCCACCAGCAGTGCAAGAGTGTTCCCTTTTCTCCACACCCTCTCCAGCATTTATTGTTTCTAGATTTTTTGATGATGGCCATTCTGACTGGTGTCAGACGATATCTCATTGTAGCTTTGATTTACATTTCTCTAATGATTAATGATGTTGAGCATTCTTTCATGAGTTTGTTGGCAGTCTGTATATGTTCTTTGCAGAAATGTCTATTTAGGTCTTCTGGCCATTTTTGGATTGGGCTGTTTGTTTTTTTGTTATTGAGCTGCATGAGCTGCTTGTAAATTTTGGAAATTAATACTTTGAAAGTTGCTTCATTTGCAAATATTTTCTCCCATTCTGAGGGTTGTCTTTTCGTCTTGTTTATGGTTTCCTTTGCTGTGCCAAAGCTTTGAAGTTTCATTAGGTCCCATTTGTTTATTTTTGTTTTTATTTCCATTTCTCTAGGAGGTGGGTCAGAAAGCATCTTGCTGTGATTTATGTCATAGAGTGTTCTGCCTATGTTTTCCTCTAAGAATTTGATAGTTTCTGGCCTTACATTTAGGTCTTTAATCCATTTTGAATTTATTTTTGTGTATGGTGTTAGGGATTGATCTAATCTCATACATTTACATGTACCTGTCCAGTTTTCCCAGCACCACTTATTGAAGAGGCTGTCCTTTCTCCACTGTACATTCCTGCCTCCTTTATCAAAGATAAGGTGACCATATGTGCGTGGGTTTATCTCTGGGCTTTCTATCCTGTTCCATTGATCTATCTTTCTGTTTTTGTGCCAGTACCATACTATCTTGATTACTGTAGCTTTGTAGTATAGTCTGAAGTCAGGGAGCCTGATTTCCACAGCTATGTTTTTCGTTCTCAAGATTGCTTTGGCTATTCGGGGTCTTTTCTGTTTCCATAAAAATTGCGAAATTTTTTGTTCTAGTTCTGTGAAAAATGCCAGTGGTAGTTTGATAGCGATTGCATTGAATCTGTAGATTGCTTTGGGTAGTAGAGTCATTCTCACAATATTGATTCTTCCAATCCAAGAACATGGTATATCTCTCCATCTATTTGTATCATCTTTAATTTCTTTCATCAGTGTCTTATAATTTTCTGCATATAGGTCTTTTGTCTCCTTAGGTAGGTTTATTCCTAGATATTTTATTCTTTTTGTTGCAATGGCAAAGGGAGTGTTTTCTTGATTTCACTTTCAGACTTTTCATCATTAGTGTATAGGAATGCCAGAGATTTCTGTGCATTAATTTTGTATCCTGCTACTTTACCAAATTCATTGGTTAGCTCTAGTAGTTTTCTGGTAGCATCTTTAGGATTCTCTATGTATAGTATCATGTCATCTGCAAACAGTGACAGCTGTACTTCTTCTTTTCCGATTTGGATTCCTTTTACTTCCTTTACTTCTCTGATTGCAGTGGCTAAAACTTCCAAAACTATGTTGAATAAGAGTGCTGAGAGTGGGCAACCTTGTCTTCTTCCTGATCTTAGTGGAAATGCTTTCAGTTTTTCACCATTGAGGATGATGTTGGCTGTGGGTTTGTCATATATGGCTTTCATTATGTTGAGGAAAGTTCCCTCTATGCCTACTTTCTGCAGGAATTTTATCATAAATGGGTGTTGAATTTTGTCGAAAGCTTTCTCTGCATCTATTGAGATGATCATATGGTTTTTCTCCTTCAACTTGTTAATATGGTTTATCACATTGATTGATTTGCATATATTGAAGAATCCTTGCATTCCTGGAATAAACCCCACTGGATCATGGGGTATGATCCTTTTAATATGCTGTTGGATTCTGTTTGCTAGTATTTTGTTGAGGATGTTTGCATCTATGTTCATCAGTGATATTGGCCTGTAGTTTTCTTTCTTTGTGACATCCTTGTCTGGTTTTCATATCAAGGTGATGGTGGCCTTGTAGAATGAATTTGGAAGTGTTCTTCCCTCTACTATATTTTGGAAGAGTTTGAGAAACATAGGTGTTAGATCTTCTCTAAATGTTTGATAGAATTCGCCTGTGAAGCCATCTGGTCCTGGGCTTTTGTTTGTTGGAAGATTTTTAATCACAGTTTCAATTTCAGTGCTTCTGATTGGTCTGTTCATATTTTCTATTTCTTTCTGATTCAGTCTTGGCAGGTTGTGCATTTCTAAGAATTTGTCCATTTCTTCCAGGTTGTCCATTTTATTGACATAGAGTTGCTTGTAGTAATCTTTCATGATCTTTTGTATTTCTGCAGGGTCAGTTGTTACTTCTCCTTTTTCGTTTCTAATTCTATTGATTTGAGTCTTCTCCCGTTTTTTCTTGATGAGTCTAGCTAATGGTTTATCAATTTTGTTTATCTTCTCAAAGAACCAGCTTTTAGTTTTATTGATCTTTGCTATTGATTCCTTCATTTCTTTTTCATTTATTTCTGATCTGATTTTTGATTTCTTTCCTCCTGCTAACTTTGGGGTTTTTTTTTTGTTCTTCTTTCTCTAATTGCTTTAGGTGCAAGGTGAGGTTGTTTATTCGAGATGTTTCCTGTTTCTTAAGGTGGGCTTATATTGCTGTAAACTTCCCTCTTAGAACTGCTTTTGCTGCATCCCATAGGTTTTGGGTCGTTGTGCCTCCATTGTCATTTGTTTCTAGGTATTTTTTTATTTCTTCTTTGATTTCTTCAGTGATCACTTCGTTATTAAGTAGTGTATTGTTTAGCTTCCATGTGTTTGCATTTTTTACAGATCTTTTCCTGTAATTGATATCTAGTCTCATGGCGTTGTCGTCGGAAAACGTACTTGATACAATTTCAATTTTCTTAAATTTACCAAGGCTTGATTTGTGACCCAAATTATGATCTATCCTGGAGAATGTTCCATGAGCACTTAAGAAAAATCTGTATTTTGCTGTTTTTGGATGGAATGTCCTATAAATATCAATTAAGTCCATCTTATTTAATGTATCATTTAAAGCTTGTGTTTCCTTATTTATTTTCATTTTCTATGATCTGTCCATTGGTGAAAGTGGGGTGTTAAAGTCCCCTACTATGAATGTGTTACTGTCAATTTCCCCTTTTATGGCTGTTAGTATTTGCCTTATTTATTGAGGTGCTTCTATGTTGGGTGCATAAATATTCACAATTGTTATATCTTCTTCTTGGATCGATCCCTTGATCATTATGTAGTGTCCTTCTTTGTCTCTTCTAATAGTCTTTATTTTAAAGTCTATTTCGTCTGATATGAGAATTGCTACTCCAGCTTTCTTTTGGTTTCCATGTGCATGGAATATCTTTTTCCATCCCCTTACTTTCAGTCTGTATGTGTCTCTAGGTCTGAAGTAGGTCCCTTGTAGACAGCATATATATGCGTCTTGTTTTTGTATCCATTCAGCCAATCTGTGTCTTTTGGTGGGAGCATTTAGTCCATTTACATTTAAGGTAATTATCGATATGTATGTTCCTATTCCCATTTTCTTAATTGTTTTGGGTTCGTTATTGTAGGTCTTTTCCTTCTCTTGCGTTTCTTGCCTAGAGAAGTTCCTTTAGCATTTGTGGTAAAGCTGGTTTTGTGGTGCTGAACTCTCTCAGCTTTTGCTTGTCTGTAAAGGTTTTAATTTCTCCATCAAATCTGAATGAGATCCTTGCTGTGTAGAATAATCTTGGTTGCAGGTTTTTCTCCTTCATCACTTTCAATATGTCCTGCCACGTCCTTCTGGCGTGCAGAGTTTCTGCTGAGAGATCAGCTGTTAACCTTATGGGGATTCCCTTGTGTGTTATTTGTTGTTTTTCCCTTGCTGCTTTTAATATGCTTTCTTTGTATTTAATTTTTGACAGTTTGATTAATATGTGTCTTGGCATATTTCTCCTTGGATTTATCCTGTATGGGACTCTGTGTGCTTCCTGGACTTGATTAACTATTTCCTTTCCCATATTAGGGAAGTTTTCAACTATAATCTCTTCAAATATTTTCTCAGTCCCTTTCTTTTCCTCTTATTCTTCTGGAACCACTATAATTCGAATGTTGGTGCGTTTAATGTTGTCCCAGAGGTCTCTGAGACTGTCCTGAGTTCTTTTCATTCTTTTTTCTTTATTCTTCTCTGCAGTAGTTATTTCCACTATTTTATCTTCCAGGTCACTTATCCGTTCTTCTGCCTCGGTTATTCTCCTGTGGATCCCATCTAGAGTATTTTTCATTTCATTTATTGTGTTGTTCATCATTGTTTTTTCATCTTTAGTTCTTCTAGGTCCTTGTTAAATGTTTCTTGCATTTTGTCTATTCTATTTCCAAGATTTTAGATCATCTTTACTATCATTATTCTGAATTATTTTCCAGGTAGACTGCCTATTTCCTCTTCATTTGTTAGGTCTGGTGGATTTTTATCTTGCTCCTTCATCTGCGGTGTGTTTTTCTGTCTTCTCATTTTGCTTATCTTACTGTGTTTGGCGTCTCCTTTTTGCAGGCTGCAGGTTCATAGTTCCCGTTGTTTTTTGTGTCTGTCCCCAGTGGCTAAGGTTGGTTCAGTGGGTTGTGTAGGCTTCCTGGTGGAGGGGACTAGTGCCTGTGTTCTGGTGGATGAGGCTGGATCTTGTCTCTCTGGTGGGCAGTTCCACGTCTGGTGGTGTGTTTTGGGGTGTCTGTGGACTTATTATTATTTTAGGCAGCCTCTCTGCTAATGGGTTGGGTTGTGTTCCTGTTTTGCTAGTTGTTTGGCATAGGGTGTCCAGCACTCTAGCTTGCTGGTCGTTGAGTGAAGCTGGGTGCTGGTGTTGAGATGGAGATCTCTGGGAGATTTTCACCATTTGATATTATATGGAGCTGGGAGGTCTCTTGTTGACCAGTGTCCTGAAGTTAGCTCTCCCACCTGAGAGGCACAGCACTGACTCCTGGCTGCAGCACCAAGAGCTATTCATCCACACGGCTCAGACTCCTCAATTTGGGATGATTCGTTTTCTATTCATGTATTCCACAGATGCAGGGTACATCAAGTTGATTGTAGAGCTTTAATCCGCTGCTTCTGAGGCTGCTGGGAGAAATTTTCCTTTCTCTTCTTTGTTCTCACAGCTCCCAGGGGCTCAGCTTTTGATTTGGCCCCATCTCTGCATGTAGGTCGCTGGAGGGCATCTGTTTTTCGCTCATACAGGAGGGGGTTAAAGCAGCCTGGGGGCTCTGGCTCACTCAGGCCCAGGGAAGGGAGGGGCACAGAGTGCGGGGAGAGCCTATAGTGGCAGAGGCTGGTGCGATGTTGCAACAGCCTGAGTCCCGCTGTGCGTTCTCACAGGGAAGTTGTCCCTGGATCCTGGGAACCTGGCAGTGGCAGGCTGCACAGGCTCCCCGGAAGAGGGGTGTGGATAGTGACCTGTGCTCGCAGACAGGCCCCTTGGTGGTGGCAGCAGCAGCCTTAGCGTCTCCCGCCCGTCCCTGTGGTCCACGCTTTTAGCCGCAGCTCGTGCCCGTCTCTGGAGTTTCTTTAAGCAGTGCTCTCAATCCCCTCTCCTCGCACACAAGGAAACAAAGAGGGAAGAAAAAGTCTCTTGCCTCTTCGGCAGCTCCAGACCTTTTCCCGGACTCCCTCCCGGCTAGCCGGCTAGCCGTGGTGCACTAACCCCTTCAGGCTGTGTTCACGCAGCCAACCCCAATCCTCTCCTTGTGGTCGGACCAAAGCCCGAGCCTCAGCTCGCAGCCCCACCTGCCCCGGCGGGTGAGCAGACAAGCCTCTCGGGCTTGTGAGTACTGGTTGGCACCGATCCTCTGTGCGGGAATCTCCCCGCTTTGCCCTCCGCACCCCTGTTGCTGTGCTCTTCTCCGTGACTCTGAAGCTCACCCCCTCCGCCACCGACAGCCTCCGCCCGCGAAGAGGCTTCCTAGTGTGTGGAAAGCTTTCCTCCTTCATAGCTCCCTCCCACTGGTTCAGGTCCCGTCCCTATTCCTTTGTCTCTGTTTTTTCTTTTTTTCTTTTGCCCTACCCAGGTACATGGGGAGTTTCTTGCCTTTTGGGAGGTCTGAGGTCTTCTGCCAGCATTCAGTAGGTGTTCTGTAGGAGTTGTTCCACTTGTATATGTATTTCTGGTGTATCTGTGGGGAGGAAGGTGATCTCCGCATCTTACTCTTCCGCCATCTTCCCCTCATCCTGTTTCTATATTTTGGATATTAATTACTTGTCAGTTATATCATTTGCAAACTTTTCTCCCATTCTGTAGGCTGTATTTTCATTGTGTCAATGGTATCTTTTGCAAAAGCTTTTAAATTGAATTAGGTCCTGTTTATTTTTCCTTTTATTTCTTTTGCCTTAGGAGACAGATGCAAAATAATATGGCTACTCATTGTTAAAGAGTGTTCTGCCTGTGTCCTCTTCTAGGAATTCATGGTTTCAGGTCTTACATTTAGGTATTTAAATCATTTTGAATTTATTTTGCATGTGGTGTGGGGAAATGTTCTACTCTCACTGTTTTACATGTAGCTGTCCAGTTTTCCAAGTACCATTTGTTGACAAGACTGTCTTTGTTGCATTGTATATTCTTAACTCTTTTGTCATAGATTAATTAACCATAGGTGCATGGGTTTACTTTTGTCTTCTCTATTCTTTTCCATGGATCTATGTGTCTGTGTGCCAATACGATGCTGTTTTTATTACTGTAGCTTTGTGGTATAGTTGGAAGTCTGGGAGGGTGATACCTCCAGCTTTGTTCTTTTTTCTCAAGATTGCTTTGGCATTTCAGGATCTTTTCTAGTTCCATATGAATTTTAAGATTATTTGTTCTAGTTCTGTGAAAAATGTCATGGGTATTTTGACAGGGATTGCATTAAATCTGTAGATTGCTTGGGTAGAAAACCAATTTTAACAGTATTAATTCTTCCAATCCACGAGCATGATATATCCTTCCATTTCTTTGTATCATCCTCAATTTCCTTCATTAATGTTTTATAGTTTTCAGAGTATACGTCTTTCACCTCCTTGGTTAAGTTTATTCCTAGTTATTTTATTCTTTTTGATGCAATTTTAAATGGGATTTTTTTTACATTTTTTTCTAATAATCCATTCTTAGTGTATAGAAGTGCAACAGATTTTGTATATTAATCTTGTATCCTGTAACTTTGCTGAATTCATTTATTAGTTCTAAGAGTTTTGGGGTGGAGACTTTAGGGTTTTCTGTATAATGTATCATGTCATTTGAAAACAGTGACAGTTTTACTTTTCCCTTCCAATTTGGATGCCTTTTATTTCTTTTTCTTGTCTGACTGCTGGGATTACAACTTCAAATACTGTGTTAAATAGAAATGGTGAGAGTGGCCATCCTTCTCTTGTTCCTTAACTTAGAAAAACGGCTTTCATCTTTTCACCATTGAATAAGTTGTTACCTGTCTTTTTGTAACAAATGTCCTTTATTATATTGAGATATATTCCCACTATATCCACTTTAATTCGAGTTTTTATCATGAATGAGTGTTGAATTTTGTCAAGTTCTTTTTCTGCATCTATGGAGATGAACATGTGATTTTTATCCTTCCTTTGTTAATGTAGTGTATCAAATTAATTGATTTCCAAATGTTGAACAATCCTTGTGTCTCTGAAATAAATCCAACTTTATCATGGTATTTGATCCTTTTAAAATATTGTTGGATTCGTTTTGCTAATATTTTATTGAAGATTTTTGCATCTATATTCATCAAAGATACTGGTCTCTAATTTTCTTTTTTTGTAGCGTCTTTGTCTGGTTTTGGTATCAGGATAATGGTGGCCTCATAGAATGAACTTGGGAGTGTTCCATCCTCTTCAATTTTTCAGAATAGTTTGAAAAAGACAGGTATTAGGTCTTCTTCATATATTTGGTAGAATTCCCCTGTGAAGCTATCCAATCTTAGACTTGTGTTTTCTGGGAGGTTTCTTTTATTATTACAAATTAAAATTCACTACTAGTGATTGGTCTGTTCAAATTGTATGTTTCTTCTTGATACAGTCTGTGCAAGTTGTATGTTTGTAGAAATTTGTCCATTTCTTCTAGATTGCCCTTTGTTGACATATAACTGTTCAAAGTATTGTCTTATTATTTTTCGTATCTCTGTGGTATTGGTTGTTATTTCTCCTGTTTTATTTCTTATTTCATTTGGGTTGTCTCTCTTTTCTTCTTGGTGAGCCTGGCTAAAGGTTTATCAAATTTGTTTATCTTTTCAAAAACCCAGCTCTTGGTTTCATTGATATTTTCTATTGTTTTTTGCTCTCTATTTTATTTATTTCCTCCCTGATCTTTATTATTTCCTCCTTCTTCTGACTTTGGACTTTGTTTTCTCTTCTTTTGTTTATTCCTTTAGGTGGTAAGTTAGGGCCATATGTTTGAGATTTTTCTTTTTTCTTGAGGAAGGCCTGTATTGCTACGAACTTCCCTGTTAGAACTGGTTTTGCTGTAGCCCACAGATTTTGGAAAGTTGTGTTTCCATTTTCATTTGTCTCAAAGTAGTTTCTGATTTCCTCTTTGATTTCATCATTGACCCATTGGTTTTTTAGTAGCATGTTGTTTAGTCTTCACCTGTTTATTCTTTTCTCATTTTTATTTCCGCAGTAGATTTCTCATTTCATACCATCTTGGTCAGAAAACAAAAAGCTTGATATAATTTCTAAACTTTTAAATTTTTTGAGACTTGTTTTCTGGACTATCATGTGATCTATGCAAGGGAATGATCCACATGCAATTGAAAAGAATGTGTATTCTGCTGGTTTTGAATGGAATGTTCTGTAGACATCTATTAAGTCTAATTGGTCTATTGTGTCATTTAAGACTGCTTTTGCCTTATTGATTTTATGTCTGTATGAACTGTCCACTGATGTAAGTGGATTGTTAAAGTTCCCTACCATTATTGTATTTTTGTCAATTTCTCCCTTTATTTCTTCTGATATCTGCTTTATATATTTAAGTTCTCCTATATTGGGTACATATATGTTAATGTTATGGAGTATAATATGCTTTTATTGTATTGATTCCTTTATCATTACATAATACCCTTCTGTGTCTTTTGTTATTGCCCTTGTTTTAAAGTCTATTTTGCCTGATATGAGTATTGCTAGCCCTGGCTTTCTTGTCATTTCTATTTGCATGATATATTTTTCCATCTGTTCCCTATCAGTTTGTGTGTGTCTTTAGCCCTGAAATGAGTTTCTTGTAGGCAGCATACTGAAGGGTCTTGTTTTTTTATCCAATCAGCCACCCTATGTCTTTTGATTGGAGCATTTAGTCCATTTACATTTAAAGTAATAATTGATTGGTATGTACTTATTGCCATTTTATTACTTGTTTTCCTTTTTTTTTTTTTTTAGTTCTTCCCTTGTGGTTTGATGATTTTCTTTAGTAGTATACTTGTGTTCTTTCCTTTTTGGTTTTTGTATATCTATTATAGGTTTTTGATTTGTGGTTACCATGGGTTCATGTATGTTATATATGATAATATATCTACTTATTTTAAACTGCTAGTCATTTAAATTCAAACACATTCTAGGAGATCTACATTTTTACTCCCCTCCCCCACATTTGTGTTTTTGATGTCATATTTTACATCTTCATGTTTTACCCTTAACTATTTATTATAATTATGGTTGCTTTTACAATTTTTGTCTTTTAATCTACGTACTGGCCTTTTTAAGTTGTCGATCCTCAATTCTTACTATATATTTGTCTTTCCCAGTGGGATATTCCTTTTCCTATAGATTCTTCCTTATTTTTCCATTTAGAGAAGACCCTTCAATATTTCATTTAGGGTTGGTTTAGTATTGATGAGTTTAGTATTGAGTTCTTTTAGTTTTTGCTTATCTGAGAAGATTTTATCTCTACTTCTATTCTAAATATTGCTGGGTAGAGAATCCTAGGTTGCTAGTTTTTTGCTTTCAGCACTTTGAATATGTCATACCACTCCCTTCTGGCCTGTAAAGTTTCTGCAGAGAAGTTGGCTGACAACCTTACGGGGATTTCCTTTTATATGACTCTTTTTCTTTGCTGCCTTTAGAATACTCTCTTTATCTTTAATATATTCCATTTTAATTACGAAATGTCTTTGTATAGGTCTGTTTGCATTTGTCTTATTTGGGACCCCTCTGTGCTTCCTCTACCTGGATATCTGTTTCCTTCTACAGGTTTGGGAAGTTTTCAGCCATAATTTCCTCAAATACATTTGCAATCCCCCTCTGTCTCTTCTCCTTCTGGAACTCCTATAATGTAAATGTTTTGAATGCTTAATGTTATATTAGAAATCTCTTAGGTTGCTTTCATTTTTTAAAATTTATTCTTCTTTCTGCTGTTCTGATTGGGTGATTTCCATTACTGTATCTTCCAGATAACTTACGTGTTCTTCTGTATCACTTAGTCTGCTCTTCATTCCTCCTAGTGTGTTTTTTTTTTTATTTCAGGTATTGAATTCTTCATTTCTGATTGGGTATCTTTTTCTAGTTCCTTGTTTAAATATTCAGTGATTAGAACAATTCTTTTCCCTAATTCACTTAACACTTTTATTACCAATTTTTTGAATTCTTTGTCTGGTTAAACCTCTGTTTCATTATTTATTGTTTTCAAGGGTATTCTCTTGATCTTTCAATTGAGAGTAGTTCCTCTGTCTTTTCATTTTGTTCCCAGGACCTTTGTTCCAGAGGACAGGAGTGCTGAAGCAATAGGGGCCCAAGCATAGACAGAGGTCTTATGCACTGCCTGTGTAGGCATCTGTGGTTCTGCTCAGTTGCAGCCTCAGGTGGTGAGCACCTTTTTTCTCTCACAGCTGATCACTGCCCACTGCCCCCACCACCCAGTCTTGTGGAACTGCTCCACAGGGCAAGCAGGGACCCATGTGTACTCTCCACTTATGTTGGGGAGGGGGCTAGCTGTGGTATAGCAGCTGCCATCAAAGTTCTGGGGGCTTCTGGAGTCCTGCCTGACAAAGATCCAACAAAGGCCACTGTTGCCCACCCAGGCTCTACCCTGGGACCGAGTCCCTCTGCATCCCATGGTTGGGTCCTTTCCCTGGTCCTGGCTGCTCCAGATTCAGTGCCACACTGTGGCATGGAGTGAGTGGGACCAAAGTGTTCACTCGGCTCAGGCTGGGTAGGTGGTGAGGTAGTCGCAGGAAACCCAGCAAAAGCTAGGACAGATCTTTCTCCACTCTGCCTTGGGGGGCTAGTCAGCACTCAGGTACTCCTCATGAGCAGAATAGTGGCTTCTCCAGCTTTTCTATCTGACTCAGTGGTCCTCCAATCAACCAATGGAGCTTGTCTCCTCTGCTTATGACCCCAAGACTGGGACACCCAGTCTGTGGTTCAACCCACTCACTCTCCAGGGCAAGTGTCAGCTCATGTAATCTCCCTTTTCCTCTGAGTCCCTTCCCAGGGCACAGGTCCCTATATGATTGTTTTTCTTCCCTTCCTACCCAGGCACGTGTGTATCTTTCTTGCAGCCTTGGTTGTACAGGGGTCCTTTGCTAGTTTCCAACTAGTTTTCAGTGAGGATTTTCCACATGTAGATGCATGTTTGATGTGTTTGTGGGTGAAGGTGAGCTCCATGTCCTCTTACTCCACCATCTTGATCTCTGTCCCATAATTTTACTTCTATTGTCTTCCCATGACTTAAAATGCCATGCTATAACCTTTCCAGCCATCCAAATATTATTCATTCTTCAAGCCCAACCTAGCCATCATTTCTTCCATAAAATTATTTCCTGTAACTCAGCTCTAATTATTAATATAACTTTGTTTTGAACTACACAGTAATTATGATCCTCAGAGTTTAGCACTGTTAAATGTGATGTTTGACATATAGTATCTTAAGTTTTCTTTGTTCATTCTGTGTTTTACTGCTGTCTACCTAACAAGTTTATAAACTGTTTGAAGGTAAGAACTATATACATTCTGTATACTTCCATGGCTTCAAAAAGAGTATTTAATTGTGAAGAAAAAAATGATAGGCTTTGCCTTCAAGGAATAATTTGTAAACATATAGATCTATGTCTCTATGTAAAATTTATAATGCAGATGTGCCATGGAATTTTCTGCTTACTTAGAGAAGACTTGGGTAAACCTGTTTTTAATTTTTAAAAATTCCTTATTGTAATAAAATACATATAACATTTACCATTTTAACCATTTTCAAGTGCACAGCTTTGCTGCATCAAGTAAATTCACATTGTTGTGCAACCATCATCACCACCCATCTCCAGAACTGTTTCATCATCCCAAACTGAAACTCCATACTCATTAAATAGTGACTCAATTTCCCCTTCTCCCTAGACCCTGGCAACCACCATTATACTTGCTATATCTATGAGTTTGACTACTCTGGGTACCTCATATAAGTGAAATCATACAAAATGTGTCCTCTTGTATCTAGCTTATTTCACTTAGCCTAATGGTAATCCATGTTGTAGCATGTGTCAGAATTTCATTTCTTTTTTAAGGATGAATAGTAGTCCATTGTATATATACATCACATTTTGTTTATCTACTCATCTGTCAATAAACATTTGAGTTTTTTGTAACTTTTGGCTATTGTGAATAATGCTGCTATGAACATTGTTGTATAAATAGCTGTTCAAGTCCCTGATTTCAATTCTTTTTGTGTATACTCAGAAGCAAAATTGCTGAATCTTATGGCAATTTTATGTTAATTTCTTGAGGAACCACCATACTATTTTCCACAGAGCCTGCACCATTTTACATTTCAATGGGAAACGTTTCTAAGTCCTGTTTATAAGTAAAAGAAGTCTAGAGTTTAGTAAATGTTCTCAGGCTGTCTCAGGCATACAGAATAGATGGAAAGGGATCAAAGACAAGGCAAGTCATAATAAAAATTTTATTTTCTTTCTTTTTTCTCACCAATCTCAGTACGTACAGCATATTTTTCACTCCAGTGACCACCCAGCCTTCTATAAAGTCTACTAGGCAGAAGTCATTCAACTTCCTGGAATGGCAGAATCAACAAGAAATATGTGATTATGGATGAGTGCAACAGCACTTACAACCAGAACAAGTGCTTGGGAGGTTGTGTTGGGGCCTCATTCTCTCTCACTTAGGATGCAATGCACACACACGTGCACACACACACACACAAAATGTTACCCAATACCATCATACTGTCCCTCCATGGCTGACCCTAGAGCTTCTCCAAAGAAGTAGTCCACCCAGTCTTGTCCATGTTATTGTTCAGGTTTGCAGTCAGGTGGCTGGAGTTATCTTAACTCCTCAATTAAATTTATTGAATACTGAGACTCTTTTCTTTTTTAATTTGTCTTCCACCCCACAGCAACTAGCCATGTACTTTATCATATAGTAGATGTTCCAACATTGTATTAATTAATAAAATAAGAAGAAAGTTAATGTCTTATAATACGTTACTCTACCCATATAACATTTGCACTTGAAATACTTCTTCAACACTCAACTCAAAAGAATTGCTAAAGAAAAAAATCATATCAGATATCTTGACAATGGGAGCTATTTAGGTAGAGGAGTTTTTAATATCTATAAATCATGTCTGGCATGCAGTTACCTTTACACTGGGTGAGTATTGCTCACAGTAAGAAATGATAAGGGAGTGAAGATAGGACAGTGAAGCATCATGCTTTTGGCTGAACTGAGAACCAGGTTGAGTTAGATAGTAAGACCGAAGAGTGGAAGAAGGAGACCCTCAAAACACAAAATGATTTACTTAGGATTTTTTTCTCATGTTTTGCAAAATGTCTGTAAGAAACAAGATACAAATTCAGGTTAGTAATATTTCAAATAGATAGCTAGTGGGAAGTAGCCACATAGCACAGGGAGATCAGCTCAGTGCTTTGTGACCACCTAAAGGGGTGAGATAGGGAGGGTGGGAGGGAGACACAAAAGGGAGGGGATATGGGGATGTAAGTATACGTATAGCTGATTCACTTTGCTATACAGCAGCAACTAACACAACAATGTAAAGCAATAATACTCCAATAAAGATGTTAAAAAAATGATGCTTAAAAAAAATTAAAATTAAAAAAAATCAGGTTAGTGATAGAAGAAAACAAACTATGTAGGAAAACATCACTATTTCTTCTCACTAGATCAATTTCCATTCTGGCAAGCACAATGCTGTGTTTAACGGTAAATAATGCACCTGAGGTGAATCATTTAACTAAAGACAGCATGGTCATTGACACTTGCTCACTTCTCAGTAGATTACTAAGAGACAATAAATTTACAAGACTGAAATTTTATCTATTTTACAATAAAATGAACATGCCATGGGTCTGATGCCAAAAGGCATTCTTGGATTAGACTTTCAATTCCCTGTATTTAACCAACTGGAATTTTTCCCCATGGTTATGGATTTTAACCTTTTTAAAATAATTATTTCCCTGAGAAATATGTACTTCTTCATAAAGATGCAATATAGTTTAGTAATTCTCAAGACAAATAGGAACTCTTTAGTACAATGTGCTTAATAAAGACCCAGGTTTACATTAAATAATTTACATTCAGGATGATAGAATAGAGACATACATAAAAACTGAAGAGATTGAAATACACAATTTTTAATTCAAATGAAGATAATGACATATGACAAAATTCCTAGAAGTGATACCACAGTTCTTCCTTCCTTTTTTCCAATTTCACAATCAAGAGGCCACAAAAACAGAAGAGGCCCAGATAAAAAGTTAAGTTTATGAAAAATAAACAGTAGTTTTAACTTTGATGATAAGTGAAAGTTCAGCTTTCAAGGGACAAAGCAGCTAAAAAAAAATAGTAACCCAGACTTATAAAGAACATATATCTTGAATTCTTCTTTTTTTTTTTTTTTTATTGCAGTACGCGGGCCTCTCACTGTTGGGGCCTCTCCCGTTGCGGAGCACAGGCTCCGGACGCGCAGGCTCAGCGGCCATGTCTCACGGGCCCAGCCGTTCCACAGCATGAGGGATCTTCCCGGACCGAGGCACAAACCCGTGTCCCCTGCATCGGCAGGCGGACTCTCAACCACTGCGCCACCAGGGAAGCCCACATATGTCTTGAATTCTTCAGGGCTTTTCTCATTTAAAATAATCTAAGGAAGAAATTTCACCCAATGAAAGAAAACAGGCTTTGGAAGTAAATATATCTGGGTTTAAATTCTGGCTCTACTGCCTATTAGCCATATGTACTTGGAAAAGTTATAAACCTCTAAAACCCTCAATTTTATTATCTGTAAAATGGGTATAATAATACTTTTCACACAGGCTGCTGTGGGGATTATATGAAGTATTATTAGGAAAGCACTTGTCATATAGTAGGCATCCAATAAAGAATCACTATTATAATTTTTGCCAAGCTATAACCTTCCTTTTTTGAGTCAGAAATACGGTAACTAACAAGGGAAAAGCTCGAATTTATTCTTATTTTACAAAAGTATATTGTATAACTTAAACTATAGATGGAAGAAGTGCTCACTGAATTTACAATTATAACTCAGTATTGAACTGTTATGGACAGTATTAGTTGATTATTTACAAAGTCTGTTACTGGTATTGTTAAAGACACTGGTACATTTTCAGTTTAGAATGACAGTGAGCAAGACAAGAATCACGAGTGTTGGTTCAATAATATTAAGATAATTTATAAAAATTAAGAGAAAGCTTTTTATAAAACTAAGAAATTTTGATATTGATAACAAACAATGTCAAGTGTTGGAAAAATGATTCAGTGTTATAAGTCTTCTTAGATCAAACACGATTTCTCTTGAAAATGTAAAATTTTCAGTTGATTAAGTATCAAACCCTGAGAGAAAGTTTAGTGGGTTTTCTTCCTGTTCTGTTTTTAGGAAAAGACAATAAAACCCTATCTCACCAAATGCGTATGTGATAATCTTCATGAGTTTTTAATTTTTCAGATAGAGTGGGAATTATTTTGATATTGGTGTTGTTAAAATTCTGTATTGCCTTTCTAAAACTCCAAAACTTGTAGTTAATTGACATAACTCCTATGGAGACTCCTATACAAACACTCTCAGAAAAATAAGGTGGTGGTCTATTGAGGCTACTGCTGATTTTGAACATTTTTACATTTATTCCCTTGCTTTCAAAGAACCTAACGATGTACACTCAAAGAATGGTTTTAAAAATAGGCACAATAATACACATGTAATCAATAAAGCTGTAGGAAGCCCCAAGCATTTATTTTTTCATAAGTAAATTGAAGTATTCATACTAAGGATATTGGTATTCCTCAACAAAGTCTCCTTCC
Source organism: Delphinapterus leucas (assembly GCF_059928025.1). Lineage (NCBI taxonomy): Eukaryota > Metazoa > Chordata > Mammalia > Artiodactyla > Monodontidae > Delphinapterus > Delphinapterus leucas. The sequence goes on along the minus strand of NC_143150.1, from coordinate 46,750,223 downwards.
TGTAGCAATATATATCCAGAGAAAATAGTGATTGTTGAAAATGTGATCACTGAGACATTTGCCTTAAAAAATCAAAATAATTGTCCAAAATATTGTAAAGGCAACAGAATTAAAACTCTCATAAGCTGATTTCAAGGGCACTTACATTTTATTGTAGAGAATATCTACCTACATTTGCATGATCCCATTCCACTGCCAGACTAATCCAACTTTGAGAAAACTTTGTGACACAATGAACAAACTGGGAACCAGTGCAGAAATTCAGAATGTCAAAGATGAACTGGGAAGTTTCCCCTGAAATGGGACAAACATATAGCTTCTGTCATGGACAATTAAAAAGTGACTCAAAAGATGGAAAACCCTTCAGTGGTATGTAAGAATCAGAAATTAAAATTGATGGGTATTCCTTTGATCCAACCTCTCATTGTACTACTAGATCTCTTAAGGCTTTAGAGAACTAAAGTAGACAATATGACAATGCTTATCTGATCTACCAACTGATAGCTGTAATGGCAGTACAATACAATAGAAAAGGCATGGTTTTGAATTGAATAGGCATGGATTCAAATACCATATTTGCTGCTTTGTGATCACGGATATGTCACTTAACCTCTCTGAGTCTATTTCACATCAGTAAAATAGAATAAGACTGAACTCACAGGAGTGCTGTGAGAATCAAGCAAGAATGCAGTTAAACTGCCTGACTACATACCAGACACATATTATTAAGTAATGGAACAGGGAGGAAGCTCTAGGTCTGCCTGACTCCAAAATTCCCCTTTTTCAACACCTTATTATTTACATCAAACTGAATTAACTTTATATTCTTATGAATGATATTTTTTAGGTTTTATTAACTTTTCAAATGTTTTAAAGTGTTTTTTAGATATGTTGTGGAAAAGGGCAAGGAAATCACCACTGAGCATCTACCAGGTAGGATTCTAGAACGTTAATATTAATGCTTATGTTGAATTTCCTCAAAGCTTTAAGATAAGTAGGTGTTAACCCATTTTAACAGCGTGGAAAACTGAGACTCAAACCAACTTGCCTAAATTCTCACAACGGGCAGGTTGTAGGCCTAGGATCCATCTTCAATCTGCTTCTAAAGCCTTATGCCCCCGTTCAGTACTGCCCATATTTCTTTGTCCATCCATAATAAAATATAGAAAGGTAATGTTTACCTTAAATAAATAGAAACTTTTTGTGTATTTTATAAATGATATAAGCATAAAAATTTCAAAATGTATCTGAACAGTATCTGAGGAATTGAGCCAGGTTGAAAGTACAGCAGGTGATAAGACCTGAGTACAGATCTAGTCTTTGGATCACCTTGATATATGACATTTGTTTTCTTTAAGTATAGTTTTCCCATCTTCCCTCTTCTTTTCCTCCTCTGTAAGATTATAATCCAGACAACTGATGTTTATGATAGCAATGTTCTGAAGGGTGAATAAGATGTGTGTATATATATATATATATATATATATATATATATATATACTTATATATGTATAAATATATATAAATATACATTTATTTATTATAAATATATAATATATATATAATTATCTATGATTCTTAAGACTGAAATGCAACCTTTCACAGTCTCTTTGGATCTCTTCTCAAATCTTCCTTAACAACTCTGTATAAACCACTACCACCACTAACCACACCAACCTGGCTCTTCCTAAGACCTATATCAAGCTTTATTTTAATCTATAGCACTTAAAACATGGTACAACATATACTTAACTATGTTTTTGTTTATTGAATATCTCTCATTGTTAGAATAAACTCCATGAAAGCATGCACTTTACCAGTTTTCTTCACTCTATCCCCAATGTCCAGAATAGCAGTAAATCATTATTTTTTAATTTGTTGAATGAATGAATATAATAGGCAATCAGTAAATGTAATTTTCATTCTCTTCCTTTTCTTTTATGTTGGATCAGAAATTGTATTAACTTTTAAGATCATTTGAAATAGACTGATCAAGGGATCATTCAGTTGTTATTTATGAACACTTAAATAAACTGGTCAGTTCATTGAAATCACTAATCAGCTATATGAAATAACTGTTCCATTCATAAAATTCAATTTCATACTTCCATGCTTCTGTTCAGGATGTTTACAACTTCTGCCCCAAATGATTTGATCATTGCTGTGGATGAGTAACTTCTGAATAGTTCTCATTCTCTCCTTTTATATATGTGAGTTTTTGTTGCAACTATTCTGTTTCTTCTCTACAATTGTATACTGGATGGTGAGTGCAAGGTCAGATGACTTTTCTCTTAGTTTATGGGTGACCAAAGCACAATGAACTTATTTCTTAGTTTATAGGTGGCCAGAACACAATGAATCACATCTGAACGTGATTTTTAAAAGGTGTGTCACCAGATATCTTGAACTTTGAGATGAATACAGTAACTAAATGGGACATTGGGTCTTCTCTCTTGGGAATGGGTGAAATATGTTCTATGTTTGGAAGGAAGGGTGAGCAATGTCATTTGGATAGTCAATGAAGCAGAGTGCATCACAGGCTACTACTTGTTTCTTTCTCCAGTATCCACTTTTTTCATAGTAGTACACTTTTTAGCTGAGCTAAATATTACACTGCCAACCTTCCTTATAGCTAAATGTAGCCACGAGTCACAGTTATTTGCAATGCTACATAAGCAGAAATAATATGAAGCAACTTCCAGGATTCTTCTTCCGTTGACAATTTTGCCTTCTCTACTTCAAATCCTCGTCCATCCTTGTGTCTGGAATACAGATGTCACAATATTGAAACATAAAGGTAAAGGCAACATACTCAATATGGCAGAGTGATAGACTGGAAGGAACTGGGGTCTCAAATGCATATCATGGATCAGAGATGCCATGACAGTTCTGTGCTCTTTGTAACCTGAACTTTCATATGAGAGAGCAATAACCTATCTCATAAAACCACTGTTACTTTTAGTTTTATGCTCCTCATAACTGAACATAACCCTAACTGATAGATATTGTGAATATTTAGTTATGGTAACCACATTAATTTCTAGGGCTGCCATAAAAACTACCACAGACTGTGTGGCTTAAACAATAAAAATTTACTTTCTCACAGCTCTGGAGTCTGGAAGTATAAGATCAAGGTGTGAGAAAGTTTGGTTTCTTCTGAGGTCTCTCTCCTTAGCTTGCAGATGGTGGCCTTCTTGCTTTGTCTTCACATGGTATTTTCTTTATGCATCCACATCTGTGATGTCTCTGTGTGTTCAAATTCCCTCTTCCTATAAGGACACCAGTCAGATTGGATGAGGGCTCACTCTAATGGCATCATTTTAATGTAGTCACATTTTTGAAGGTCCTACCTCCAAATACAGTCACATTCTGAAGTACTGGGGCCTAGAACTTCACCATATGAAGTGTGAGAAGACACCATTTAATCCATAACACTAACAAATTTGTTGGCAAGATGATGATCTCTACAAAGGCAAGAGCTACATCTTCTTCATTTTTTATTGGCAAGTGGCTAGCCCACTGGCAGGCTGAGGAGAAGCAATCACTCAATGACAATTGCTTTTGAGGACTAAATCCATTTTCCTGAATGTTTAGACTGAAATGACTTGCCAGTTTAGTTAAATGGCCACGATGATGAGTACAAAGACATAGCCTTAAAATTTCATCCCTAAAACAATAGATTTGGATATTTCAGAACATCTAAACCAGGAAAAAATAAGAGAAGGCAACACTGAAAAAAGCCAAACCCTAGGAAGATATTAATAATTAACGTCTCCAGAGACTCAACGTTTAGACTGTATTTACTAGAGAGAACTTGATGGAAATAGAAAGTATTGCTATCATGATGAAATTAGTTGAGCGCATCCCAGTTGGGTTTCTTATGAAAGCATCCATCTCTGTCTCAACAATTCCACATAAAATTACATAACCTATACCAGAAATCATGTGAATTGCAGCCACAGTGAGCACTGTGTCAGGGTTAGCTACCACCAGACCACAAGAGCTTATTGTTATATTTTCAAATGTTTTTCAAGCTGGTAATTAAACCATTGGTAGCTTCAAACCAATGGTAGTGGGTGTATTTCTACCATGAAAATCTGGAAGTGCTACAAATCAGGGCTTTGGGGAGCAACAGTTTTTAAACATTTACCAGCACACCATACTGGCCATAATCCAGATGAGCTCCTTAAAAGCAAAGCCTCCCCACATAGCTAACAGTTGTAAAGCCTATCCATTGAAGGAGAGATATAAATGGCAATGGTAAGAAGAGGGGTGATTCAAAAGAACGTGGTTTCTCTAAACCTTACCCTCTCTCCCCACCCACAGTGTTTAGAGCTAGCTGTCCTAGCTCAGCAGAGGGTGCTTAAGTTGATTTTCATTGAATCTCATTATGCTATTTTGATATTCTTCTCCCTCACATCTCTATCACCAGATGTTCTATCTGAGAAAATGACCCTGTTACTCTGAAAATTTGCCTGGTCTATTCTCTTTGACTGTAAGTGTGGAAATGTATACAATTTGTTATGACTACTATTGACCTTTATAGTATCTGTCCAACTTTTATTGTTGAACGAGATGAAGTATATTCTTTTTAATTTTCTCATTAAACCTTTCTATAGTATGTTTATACTTTCAAGGTGTCCCCAAGCCACTATTTTGATTATATTTTACAACAATTTTGGGAGAGGGGTGGCATTATGGTGCTATTTCAGAGGATCAATCTCCAGAAAGTCCAGAAGTTTTCTCCAACTTATGCACTAATATTGGAGCTTATAGTGGATCATAGAATCTCTAAATTGGCCTTTTAAATTTTTTTTATTTTATATTGGAGTATAGTTGATTAACAGTTTTGTGTTAGTTTCAGGTGTACAGCAAAGTGATTCAGTTATACATATACATGTATCTATTCTTGTTCAAATTCTTTTCCCATTTAGATTATTACAGAATAAAGAGCAGAGTTCCCTGCTGCTATACAGTAGGTCCTTGTTAGTTATATATTTTAAATATAGCAGTGTGTACATGTCAATCACAAACTCCCAATCAGCCCCTCCCCCCACCCATCCCCCCTGGTAACCATTAGTTCCTTCTCTAAGTGTGTGAGTCTGTTTCTGTTTTGTAAATAAGTTCATTTTATCATTTTTTTAAGATTCTGCTTATAAGTGATATCATATGATATTTGTGTTTCTCTGTCTGACTTACTTCACTTAGTATGATAATCTCCAGGTCCATCCATGTTGCGGCAAATGACATTATTTCATTCCTTTTAATTGCTGAATAATATTCCATTATATATATGTACCACATACCCATTCATCTGTCGGTGAACATTTAGGTTGCTTCTATGTCTTGGCTTTTGCAAATAGCACTGCAATGAACATTGGGGTGCATGTATCCTTTCAAACCATGTTTTTCTCTGGATATATGCCCAGGAGTTGGATTGCTGGATCATCTGTTAGCTCTATTTTTAGTTTTTTAAGGAACCTTCATACTGTTCTCCATAGTGACTGTACCAATTTACATTCCCACCAACAGTGTAAGAGGGTTAAATTGGTCTTTGTGGACTATTAGTGTCCCTTTTATACTTTCTGTGTATCTCTCTGATGCAAGCTCCTATAAAGCAAGTTTTTATCCTCATTTCTACAAGCACACACACATACACACACACTCACACTCACACAGACTTTTAGAGAATTGAGATTTATCATTAGCCACAACAGCAGCACTTTCAATGTATTAATAATCTACTATGTATTGAGGCACTATTCAAGGTAATGTCACAAGGTAATTTTCCCAGTGATCCAATTAGGTAGATAAAATTATGACCATTTTTCAGATGAGGAAACTGAGACCCACAAAGTTAAATAATTTACCAAAGTAAGTGGTGTTGCCTAATGGGAAAATAATAAAGAAATTAATTTTTCCATTCTCTGAAATTAAACCTTATGGTTAACATAAAATGTAGTTGTCCATAGAGCTGCATATACATGATCTCATTTAATACTCACTATAATATACGAGACTATTACTACACCCTTTTGAAAGTGGTGGGAACAAGATCCAAGAAATTAAGCCATTTGCTTAAGGTTACACAATTAGTATGTAGCAGAGCTAGGATTCAAACCAAGATCATCAGATTTTCAAACCGGGGTCCTTACCACTTTAACTCATAAAGACCAGGTAAATAACCAGCTTTTTATCTGCTTCATTCCTCTCTACTACCCAGACTGCTTAATGACTATATTTCTTTTTGTCCCCTCTCTTTTTTGCTTCACTCTTTCTTGCTCCTCACCAGCATTAGGTATTTCTTTTGCACTATTTCCATTAGCAGTATTGATTTCCTGGTCACATATGGTACTTGGCTCTTCTGAATATTACATGTTGATAAAACATATTGAAAAATGGGCTACATATGTTTTGGGGACTCAGCGGAACAGTGATAATATATTATTAGAGTTGGCACTCTGGAGAAAGAGATTCAGCCATTGTTTAGACAAAAATAAGAAATGAATGTAGTATCATCTTAACTAGCAAGTTCAGTATTAAAATCACTGCACAGAGGAGATAGCTTTACTTATGTCATATCCAAAAATCTAATAATCAATAAAAATTTACTGAATACCTACTGAATTACCTACTATGGTAATTTACTAAATTTTTTTTAGTAATTGTAATTTTTTATGGTAATTTACTAAAAATTTACTGAATACCTACTATGGTACTAAGTACAAGGTTTATTATAAAGAATTATAAGAATCTTCATTCCATCTGTTGAAATTTATTAGGCTTCAACTATGTGCCAGGCAATGTTTCAGGTACTAGGAATACAAAAGTGAACATGTCCAGCACAGGCCCTGCCTCATGAAGCTTACATTCTGGTGGAGGCGAGGGAAAGAACAAATCAAGTAAATACAAAATAAAGTTATTGAAAATTATAAGTACCATGAAATAAACAAACAAAGATCCCATATAAAGAATGGCATGAAGGAATGGGACTCACTCTACATTGGATGATTAATGAAGAACTCTCTAAAGCTTATTAAAGCACATATATTATACTTAAGTGGCTTATATATTAATTGTCAGCAGAGCATACAATAGGAGCAAGAATGATATTTCCTTCAGAAGCTTAATGTATTGAAACCTGGAAACTATGTAAAAGAGACCACAAAAACAACTGCATGTATCAAGAAGTAATACATAGTAATAATATTTAATAAGAATGTATATGAAATCCATGTATGTATGTGTGTATTTACACACACATATATATATATTAATTTTTGAATAGAGAATAGTTAAACCAGCATGATCATTAATTAAGTCATGATATTATATATTTTGGAAACATCACAATATTATAAATTTGGGGAAAACAATAATGTAATTATAACACAGTAAGTTTTTTTGTGGTGGTCATGTGGAAACTGTGATTTTTCAATTAATTTTAGCAAAGTCCAAGTTAACTCATTTTTCTTCAATATTACCCAGGAGATACTCTTCAAATATAAGAAAATAGAAAGATGATTCTTATCAATCCAACCAAATTTCAGTTGATTTCTTTTAAATACTAGAAGTTTATTTTGTCTCTACAACCTTTTACCAAAAATATTGGAAAAGACCGAAATTATTCCTAGTCTTAAAAACACTGTTTTCTCAAATTCGAAGATGATCATTTTCTAGTTGTTTGATTTTTAGAAGTGAAAATTGAACTATGAATTGCTCAGAGTCCTCTTTTATTTTCTCACAGTGAAATGTAGCTGTGGCATTTGCTATTAGAAATATCTTACTGGAATTGGGCTCAGGAGATAATTTAACTTGGAAGCAGCCGTTAGAAAGGCATTTGTCACTCTCCATTTTTCATCTATTCTGGTTGTTTTTTAGAGATGTTTCAGTGAGCTGACTATGAAACAGCACCTTCTTGGGTTGGGAGGCTAGGTCTGTCTTACTCTAAAGTTTCAAGGTTACTGTGCCATACACATAAAAGCAGGAACAGAGTGATAATTGAACTAATAAGAACCATGATCAAACAATGTTTTAAAATAAATACATAATTAAAACCACTGACCCACAAAAAATGTGCAACTGAACACAGAAATTATGCATATTCATTCCAGACAGTAACAAAACAATGTCATAAACAACTCCACAAAAATAATAATAAACATACCAAATAAAAGAAAAATAGATACCCTCTAGGTATCTTAAGACAATAAATGCAGTCTGAGGTCATTTTGTAATATGACAGGAAGAGTTCAGATCCCTTTGGGCATTTCTTACCCAAGGAATTCTCTACTGGTCTAGTGGTTACTAATATATTTCTGTTGTGATGTCATTCACTACTGAATTATTCTACCTGGATTATACTTTTTTGATGATTATGGGACCAGATTGGTGGTTCATAGCCAAGGGGGAATATTAATAAGGAAACAGTACCCAGCATTCTTTCTATGACCAATCAGGTGATGTGATTTATTTATGAGGGTAAAATACGGCAAAGAAAAATGGAGAAGCAGTTGCCAGAGGTCCTCAAAATTTTGGCTAATGACATAGAATCAAGCACACTTGCCCAGTCTGCTCTGTGGAAAGTTAACTCAGTCAATTTTGTAATCTCATGAGACCTCCATGCACCCATTAGGCAATTTCAAAACATCAACTCCTGTGTTCAAATATCCCCAGTAAGGGAAGAAAATATAAGGGTGAGCATCAGGAACTCCCCGACTTAGCTGAAGTTTGACATGTTTCCTGGAAATGAAGAGACTCAGTAGTCAACCTGAAGAGACTACTTAAACCTCTTGTTCCTCTTTGCTGTTGCTTTAGCTAAAATCAGAATGGTGTGTGATAGGACATGCACAGGTATTTTCTTAAGGGGGTCTTCCCAAAACTAGGTAAAGACTATATTGCCAGACAAGTGTGACTAGTGAAGCAAGCATTTACTTAATTTTTTGCATGGATAGCTCCTGCTGTTGAATGGATGACAGAGAGAACATCTCCTATTTACATGGTCTGTGGGCAGTACTTTAACTTAAAGCCGTGTATGTCTTAACTATTGAAAGTTGCTTTTCCCACTGAGCAAAGCCCTTCAAGTTTGGTGGTCAACATTTTAAATAATATTAATAATGTCAACATGAACAATAGCTATCTTTATTGAGTACTTACAATGTATCTCTCATAGTGCTGAATGCTCTACATACATTATTTCTTGAGTTAATCCATCTGAAGCTCTAAACCAGTACTCCTCAAAATGTAGTCTTTGAAGCAGTGCCAGTAAGTGAACTGTTTGTTATCAGTCCACAATGAAATAAGCATAGAAACTGAGTTTAGAAACTTCTATAACAACATTGACATTGTCACTATATCAAAGAAAGTGCTTATCTCCTTGAACAGGAGGGTATTGATAAACTCAGTTTTTGTTGAACTCATGTGAAGAGTTGCATTTGATGCAACCTGTGTTGCAGTCATGTTCAGTAGGACCACATTGCAACGTGTGAAATTTTAAGATCAGTTTATAAACTAAAACCCAAACATGTATAAAATACAAAATCCATTTCCTTCATCAAAAGATAATTTAACTATAATTTTACAGGTTAAAGTTTTGGAACTGGCTGTCAATGAACACTTGAAGATAAATTCTGAAGTAACAGTATCATTCATTTTATTTTGAGTAAAAGGTAAAAAATGAATAACTTGAGCTTTCTGAAATTGCTTTAAAATCTCTTTTATTCTTGTCAACATACTTATGTGAGATGTATTTCTCTATTCTAAGTGTTATTAAAACAAAACATAGAAAGAGTTATACATACAGTCATTCCTTGCAAGTATCATTGTCATTGATCCAGTCTAGATTATGTAAATTAATTATCAAGAAGCGGACTCATCTGTCACATTAAAAACTTTTGGTGTTGATATATATGGTGTCTTTCAAAGTGTGCATATAAACATCTGATACGGGGACTCCCTATTTCATTCATGTAACTATTAATTGTCTCTACTTATACTTTCAATGAATAACATACAGTTTTTATAATTAATTTTTTCTTATTATGTCTGTTATTGTTATATTTACTAAAATGTACTTTCATGTTTGTTGAATCTAATAAAAATGTGGGTTTATATTTTTGTATTGAATTCAGTTTTATTGTATTTTTTAAAGTATTAGTCACTGATGAATTAAATTAATTTTTTAAAATATCTGATCCTTCATCACGGAGAGTTTGACAAGTACTGTACTCCACTAAATGCAATGCATAATAGGAAATTCTCAGTAATAGGAAAAATGATGATGATGGTCATGATGTCATCTCCTATTTAACTGTAATGTAGGTCCAGTGAGAATGTAATCATCATTATCCTCATATTTCAGATAGGAAAACTTAGATTCAGGGAAGTTAAATAACTGGTTCACTGTGACATAACTATTAAGTGATAAAGCCAAGAATCTGTCTGATTTTCAAAGCCCATTTTCTCAGCCACTATCACTATATTGCCTTCCCTTTATACACAGATAGTAATGCCAAACTTACTGAAAATTTGCAATTATGAAAGTACAGGCCAAAGAAACTTTTTCCTCCTAAACCACTGGAGAGTAAGTTGCCAACATGATGCCCCATCAACCCTGAATATTTCATTGTGTGTTTTCTATCATAAAAGACATTCTCCTGCATAATCACAACACAACCATCAAAATCAGAAAATTTGCATTGCTACATCACTAGTATCTATTTTTCAGACCACCAGTCAAGTCTCCACAATTGTCCCAATAATGTTTTTTATAACAAGGATCCAACTCACAATAGTGTGTTGCCTTTGATTGCCATACCACTTTAATTTCCTTCACTGGAACAGTTCCTCAAACTTTCCTTTGCTTTCACCACCTTTATAACTTTCAAGATTATAGGCCAGTTATTTTGTTGGCTATACCTCAGTTTGGGTTTGTCTGATGTGGTCTCATGAAAAATTCAGGTTTTACACCTTTGACAGGATTATCACAGAAGTGAAGCTGCATTCTTCTCATTGCACCTTATCAGGTGGTGCACAATTTCAATCTGTCTCATTACAGCTGGTGTTCACATTGATCATTCAATTAGGGTGGTGCCTGTAGGGCTTCTCCATTGTAGTTACTCTTTTTTATTTTTGTAATTAATAATTATTTTGTGAGAGACACTTTGAATATATGTAAATATCAGGGTCTTCATCACACTTTCAATTTATTTATTTCATCAACATTTATTAGTATAGATTCATTGTTCCTTAATTTATTCAATGGATTATAATCCATTATTATCATTATTTATTCTTATGCTGAAATTGTTCCTGACTCAAGCAGTGGGAATACTACTGAATCTACCTCCAGTATCCTTTTGACATGTCCCCACCATGTCCCATCATTATTTGAGAATTCCCTGGCTTTCTGATGAACAAGGTGTTCCATCTTTATCTTATACTTTCTTTGCCCCAGTCTTGGAATCAACCATTTCCCCAAAAAGTTCTGGCTCCTTTTAAGGAAGAATTATGTTAAAAGAAGTGATGTTCTGGTCAATGGTTGTACTCATTAATCTCAGATTGTCACTGCTCCCAGGCCCTTCAGTAGACAGAATATAAACACATGTACACACCCATATGCAAGTGCAAAAACATACACAAACACACACATCTATATTTCATATTTCTGTGTATATTAAAACCAAGAATTCATTCTGAGAACTCCAATTCCAATCCAATTACACAGTGTTCATTTTAGCCTTCTCCCTTTCCATATTTGTAACTCCCTTCTCCAAGAGGAAGAACCTGGTTCTCATTATCCTTAATATAATTACTTATTTGGTCATTACCCCTGTATGTGACCAATACCCCATTACAATTGCTACACCTTCCCACATGCAGTTGCTCTCATCACCCCAAATGAATTCCAATATCACCTCATTTGAACTCTGTGCTGGGCTGCCACTGCTGTTTCATATGTGGACAACTTCCTCATTCCAACCATGCTTGGACACCATGCACTAAGCCAACAATGATGTGTGGATTTCAAATTTACCCCAGTCAGTCTATGCCATCCCACCGTGTTGTCCATCTGAGAGGTTGCTCTTCTCAGCCTGACTTACCTCTGACACCACATTCTACCCACTCCTCCCTGGGGATGCCCTCTTAACCCTGCTCAGGTTCTAACATACCACACATCCCTCCTATGCAGAAGTCTTACCCTTCTAGGCTCCCAGGTCTTTCTCTTCAACAATATTGCTGTGCCCCACCTAGTGGATTCAGGACTGAATTTTTCAAGAAGAAGGAAAGGAAAGAGAAAGAAATGGAAGGGAAATGCAATGTATGGGTAGATAAAGGGAAAGGAAAAGGAAAAAGAAGGTTGGGATATTCTAATTTTAAAATGATTAAATTTATTTTGATCTAGCATAAGCATATGTGCTTCCATTATCACGTTTTTGCACTTTACAACCATAATGCTTCATTATGGGAAATTTTCTGAAGAGAGTTTTTTTTGAAAGCTCCTCTATTCCCTCAACCCTCTAAACACCACACACCACCCAAAATGCCCCACATGAACATATCTTCATTTTCATTAGAATCATTAATATAAAGGTCAAGCTTTCTATGTAGATCACCAAAAGTCTGGCAACAGCAGCAATGTGCTGAATGGTCAATTGCTTTTCTCTAAGCCCCTCTTTGGAAAATGGAATGATAAAGTGGTTAAGTTATAAAACTAGGCAGACACGGAAGTGGGAAGGGTAAGCTGGGACGAAGTGAGAGAGTGGCATGGACATATATACACTACCAAATGTATAATAGATAGCTAGTGTGAAGCAGCCACATAGCACAGGGAGATCAGCTCCATGCTTTGTGCCCACCTAGAGGGGTGGGATAGGGAGGGTGAGAGGGAGACGCAAGAGGAAGAAGATATGGGGATATAGGTATATATATATAGCTGATTCACTTTGTTATACAGTAGAAACTAACACACAATTGTAAAGCAATTATACTCCAATAAAGATGTCAAAAATAATAAAATAAAAGTAGGCAGAGTACACGTGTCAGAATGTATTCTTTTCTGCAGTTCAAGTTGTTGAAATAGTTTTGATAAGAAATAAATTTATTTCCCATTGACTTCAAATCCATCGGTGGCAATCACTGCATAACGGTACACATTGATACACCAGGTCTAGAAACAATTTGATCTTAATTGTCTCTAGTAAGTAGAAATAACCAACTATAGGGGTAGTTACAGCTCAATCATCAGCTGCATCAACAATAGGATATATTTCAAACATATTCATCTTCACTTTGACCTATAAAATCTAATATTTTATAGAAGTTCCACCATTTATTACTTCTGCCTCAGATTCTCTCATAACTATCTTGCCTGTATCCAAAGCCAGACTGTCCTTCCAATCCTGAACTCCTCACATCAATTGGTATAAACTGAACAGAAGAACATCCATTTCTGGAGTGAGCCGCCATTGTTTATTGAGGTTGTGGAACCTGGACTCAGTTCTGGTTCTGTCACTTATTAGCTGTCTGAACTGAAAACCATAACCTCTCTGTCTTCTTGTAAAGGGGTGAAAGAGAGACAAGACTTATGACTCTCCAAGGTTTACCTCAGCTTTCCAGTTTTAAGACCTTTGAAATTATAATAGAGTCGCCATGATGAAGAAAGGTCACTGGCTCCGAAATCACCTTTTTAAGGTCTGATCTTCTGATCATGTCCCCTGACCCTTAATACATTCACCTCCTTCACTCTTCATATGCAATTCACCCCTAAGACTTGGCAGTTTTACTACCTAAGTATCTTTCAAAGATGTGCACTAACTTTCCTCTAGCCTAGTCCAAACCACTATTATTTTTTGCCTAAACAAATACAACTGTTTCCTCAGTATTGTACATTAATCTACCTTCATCTCATATCTTCAATATACAGCCAGGGTAATCATTTCGAAATGCAAATATAATCATGTTGTCTCAACCCATTTGTGCTTATAACTCTCCATTGGTTATCTTTTGCCATTAGGATACAAACTAATTCATTAATGTAACCAGTCTATAAACCCTTTACGGGCCAGCCTGGAACAATATACTTCTTCATTCTAAGGCTTCTTATTCTACTTATTCTACTACCTCTTATTCTAAGACCACCTTCTCTCCATCAGTACACCCAGTGTTCCCTTGCAATGCACTGTAGTTTAGCCACACTGATCTTATTTGCATTTTTCATACTCACCATTCTTTCTCCCAACTTAATATCTTTGCACATACTATTATCTCCATGGACTGTCTGTGTCTTCTCTCATATCCAATTAATGTTGACTCAAAGTATGAATTCATCTTAAGCACTACTTGCTAAGGGAAGCCCTCCCTAACCACCTAGAGTAATTCAAATCTCCATATTATGGAATCTTATTGACCATATGCCTCTCCTTTATAACACTTTTCTCATTTGTAATTTTACATATATTTCATAGGGTATTTGATAAATGTATGTCTTCCACACTAGTCAAAAAGAATAGTTCACTACTGCATCCCCACAGCTAACATAGTGCCTGCCACGTAATCAGTTCTTGAGTCAAGTAGCCTGGATTATAGTCCTAGATCGTATCTATTTTGCTATGTGATCGTTGATTTTTCAAGGAGTATAACCCCTTTATTCTTCAATCTTCTCATCTTTAAAAGTAATAAAATCTATCAGAGGGTTGTTTCTGACAGCTAAGTAAGATATAGTCATACAGAAGATGCAATGATTTATTTTTGAAATTTCAATATATAGCTCATATCTGTGAAGTGAATGAATAAAATTCATGAAACTAGTACACTGTATATGTTGTGGTTATAGTAACACCTCCAAAAATGTGTAGATGGTAGATACTAATGACTTCCTATCTTTGGTTAAATACCCTGTTTCCTAAGAGTTTGTGGCTATACTTTCTAATGGAAAGAAAAATTAGCCTTGTCAATGACCTTAAAACCCTTTATTTATAGCCCATACATCTCTTCCCACAGCCTTCTTCCCTCTTGTGTCTATGAAATAATTGTCACATTTTAGTAGGAACTTTCAGGGTTGATGAATTAGCCCTGATAATTGATAACTTCAGAGATGGGTCCATAACCAGAGATGGCCTTTGATTGGCTCATACTGTTATAGGAGAAAGTAAGAGGCACCTGGACCATATTGTTAAAGAGCTAGAGTGAGAGGAAGAGAGAAGAGATTTTAAGTTTAAAACTTGCTACATTTTCCTTTTACAAGAGATTTAGCTTTTACCACAAAAAGATATTGACTGTAACTAAGATTTATACCATGAAGCTATTGTGTCAGGAAGGAAGAAGTAAGGCAGTAGCTATATATGTCTTGCTGACCATGGGATTCTTGGTGTCTAACACAATGCCTAGCACACAGTGGGCCCTCAGTAACTATTTGTTGTAGGAATGAATGACTTGAATAATGAAAAACTAAATGAATAAATGGAACAACATTGGAAAATGAAACAAGAAGCAAAGAACAAATACTTTACTAGTCATCAGAGACCACTTATTCCAACTCAGAGGGTTAGTTCTTGTTTTCAGACTCCACTTAATCTTTTACAATGTGCTCAAGGCATAAAGGTACTTTAATATCAGTTACCTCCAGATTTTCCTGTGCATGAGGTCAAAAGGTCTCTTTCGCTAATAGATGTAGCTAAGACCAATGAATGTCAATAAAAATTAGTGCCAAATTTTAGTTAGCCTTCAAATTCCATTTCAAAGTGTATTTGTACTTGCTTCTTTTTTGGCCCCAAGGGTGTCATCCACCCATCAGTGAGCCACTCCTATTTAACATTTCCTCACTGTTTTGGTGACCTAGCACCAGACAATTGAGGTAGAATATAAATCTGGAAGATTCTCATAGGACCTTTAACTTGTTTAGATTAGTCCAGAAGAGAAGGAATTGAGAAATACATCCATGATCAGTGTAGTTGGAGAGAAGGTCAGAAATTTCATTTTACCCTCATGGGGCTGATTGCAATTGAAACCATTATTGTTCAGTGTTTTTTTCCATTAAACAAAAAACGAAGATCTAAAGTATTTTTACATGTGCTGCTATATACTACAGTATGTACAGCCATCAGATATCATATATATTTTCAAGTAATTTGTACATATATACACATATATGAGATATATATATATACATATGTTTATTTACATGATGTACATAAATGTATGTATCATTTCAATGTACGATTTGGGCCACTCTTTTACTTGGAAAGAAATGGAAAGATAATATTAACTAAACAATAATCATAGTTAATGTGCTTCTTTGATGTTTTGTTTTGCTTTTGCTTGATTTAAAACTCTTGACTAACTTCCCTTAGGAAAAAACCTGGTTAAATATGCAGTTTGGTTCTTCACACAGAGAGATGAAGTTCTGAAAATCTAACTCCCGTGTGCTTTGAAATTAAAATAATGAAAAGGGAGGAAAGGTTTGTCTAACAGGAGGACAGCCAAACACAACTATACAGTCTGAGCTTCAAACAGTTCCTACTTGAAGAGCCACAGAGCTGTTGAGAGTAAAGAAAGAAAGAGAATCCATGTTCCTTTTTCATATAGCACCATGAAGGGCAACATTCAGCTCTGTTTTTAATGCCAAGCAGTCACGTTATAAAAAGGAACTTTATTTTAGAGTGCTTGAAATGACTTATAAAAAGCCTTTTGAAAGATTAAGATGCTGGTGGTGCTATGCAAATGTCTCACTTGAAATTTTAAAATAAATGTTTACTTTGCTTTCCATTTAGAGAAAAAATACAATGCCTCCCCTATATCGTGAGTGCTATCTATTTAAACATTTGCTGAATGGTTAAAATGGTTTACCTATCCACCTTTTATCCTAGACTGTATATATGACATAGATATAACTTTACAATGGAATCATTCTGCTCTTCATTTTATTATTGGTAGTATTCTTAAATTGTTGTCCTCCTCTTATTGCCTCCTTCACTCCATCAACCAAAAACCTAAGGACCTATGTCGCCTTTACTATACATATTATATATCTAGGAACTGATCTATCCTAATATGTTACAGTCTTACACTCTATATTTTATGTTTCTGGTAATATGGTGGACTATATGTGCAGAGAAATGCTTCCTGGCACAGAACACTGTACTTACCTCGCATGCTACAAACATAATCTATAAGTTTCTGGCAATAGAGTATACTAGATGAGCAGAAAATACCCCTTCACACAGAATAACTTAAAGTGCTACATAAAATATCTTTAAATATCCCTTTTAAATCACTTGTGATAAAATAAGAGAATCAATGGAGGAGATAGAAGTGACAAGAAAGTGTAATAACAGAGGTGGTCTCTGGCAATCATGTTTGCATTATGTGCCATTGCTCTCCCTGCACTGGGTTACTGCTGTTTGGCAAGGAGCAGACACACTAGCCAAGCTGAGCTGATCAGTTTTTTTCTTCTGGAAATTTAAATCTAGGATTCAGAAATTGCAAGTCAATCTTTTCATATGGCTCTAAATTTGAGAGTTGTAGGGCAACCATATTTTGCCACATGGGCATAGAAGCAAGGAAAGTATAAGTTAAAAATGAAGCAGATAAAGAGAATCAAGAAATAGACAGTACTCGCTGGGTTTATGGCAGCTTTCTATACCCTGATTCTAGTCCCTTTTTGAGGTCCAGATGTGCTTCTACCTGCATTAGCCTGCTATGGCTACTATAACAAAGTACCACAGTGGCTTTAAAAACAGAAATGTATTTTATTAGAGTTCTGGAGGCTAGAAGTCTGAGATCAAAGTGTCAACAGGTTGGTTTCTTTTGAGGCTCTATCCCTGGCTTGTACATAGTCGTATTCTCCCTGTGTATTCAGATGATCTCCCCTGTTTGTCTGTGTTCAAATTTCATCTACTTATAAGGAAACCAGTCATATTGTATTAGGGCCAATATTTTTACCTCATTTAACCTTAATTAACTCTTTAAAATCTCTATCTCCAAATGCAGTCACATTCTGATATACTGAGTATTATAATTTAAACATTTGAATCTTGTGGGGGACATGATTCAGCCCATCCCACTGCCCTTGGATTCTATGAGACAAGTTTATATCTTTGCATAACCCATATAAAGCTTACACACCATGTGGACCAATTTCTATTCAGTGTTGCACATAAAGAATTGAAAAATCAACACACAAGAAATAATTCAAAGTTATTAAAATACTTACTGTGTCAGGAAATTCCAAGAAGAATTTCCAAAGTTTACACACTACAAAATTCCTTTAAAATCTTCCTCATCCACTTATCTCTTCAAAATCACAGTCATTATAACATCCCAATATCTTTCACTTCTCTCTTGAAATACAGATATATGTGTTTGTGTGTGTTTTCTCATTCTATTATCATAGTGAAAAAATGCTGACTCTTATGCAATGTAAGGAAAATCATTTTTCCACTCAGTTACCTCCCTAACAAGCATTGTTTCTCATTCTTCCCTGTATTTCCTCTATCTGACCTTAAGCTTACCAGTATTACTCAAATTCTGAAGAAAATATTTTATGTAAACCTTTATTTTCAAGGGTTGGAATGATTTTGCAACTATGGCCATAGCTACCATCCTCCAGAGGACCAAACTAAGATTTCTCTCACTGTTCTATCAGGCTAGTCCAATAATATCTGTGCACATGTTATTTGCACATAGTTAGGGCTGCCCTAACTGTAAATAATATGTAGAGCCACCAGAGAACTTCAGGATATTAGGTGACACTTGCTAATAATATCTTCTACATCTACCTCACCCTACAAAATAAAAAAATCTCCTCTATTGACCCTGGTACAATTTCAACTATCTCTCTCTATTGGCTTTAGTAACTGAAGGGCCCAGATCAAGTGTGAATGTAAGCTCTGGAAAGGAAAACAAATTAGTTTATCTAGTAAAGATAATGGCCTTAAGTGAGTATGACAGTGGACAGCTAAGTTTTAATGGGTGTAAAAGGTTGGAACAGGCAAGAAAGTTTTGGGGCTTGGGAGGCTACCAAAGGATGGCCAAAGAATAGAATAAGTGTAGTGAGTGCATGGGAAAGGTATAGGGGGAAACCAAGGATAAAAATGTGTTGAACACAAACTTTACTCACATATCTGTAATTTTTATTTAAACACCATGGTTGAAAGAAACACCATGGTTGAAAGAAATCATCATTATAAAAGTATCAGTCTTGGGCATGGAGGAAAGACATGTGCTCTGTCCTTTAGCTCAAATTCCAAAAGACTACTTCATAAATAAAACTTTCAAACGTTCAATGTGACTAAAACGACTTGACCCTCTTTATTTTACCTACTCCATGTCTTTCACATATCATCTACTAATCATCCTAATAGTCAAATAAAGATCCCTGAAGCTATAGCCCTTAGCCTGTGTTTGGCACATTATGCTTAGAAATAATACAAACTTGTATTTCCTTTTGTGTTCAAAATACACCCATTTAAAAACCTCATTTGCCTCCTACTGCACTACAATTCAATTTTTGGGTGTGTGTCTCAAGATGGCTGTTTGCCTGGCTATTGGTTGACTCCCCTGACATTTCCCTCTGACTTTGTACATTGCTTTTTAGAACTCTAAATTTTGTTTGCTCCCCTCCAAAGAGATTTCTTAAATGTGTATATATGATAAACATTGCACTATGCTGGACTGGAAAAACAGAGTCTTGAGGCATTTTTAGAGATCTGTTGCAACCAATTAGCATGATTTATTTATTTCCTGTATATTTTCATTCTCTGTGACATCTTTCATCTAAGGAGCTCAGAGAGCTTTTCAAATATAAACTAACCCTCACAGCACCCCTGGAAGTGTAAAGAGCAAACAAGGGATAGAAGGAAAATCCATCTATACAGTATTCAAAAAAAATTTCCCTGTCCAATACAGTAGAGAAAGACCAGTCTTGGAACTATTCCATTTAAAGAAAGAACCCTTGAAAATGCAACCTGGGAACAATATCCCCACCAGAATTGGAAACAAGTGTGAACACTCAGAAGTTATAAATAAATTACTTTGTATTTCTCTTTCATAGAAAATCTCTATAGAGAGAACTATAGCAGATCGCTTCTCAGAGGTGGTAAGATTTTAAATGCTCAGATGTGATTGTCAGTGGCAACTTTTCCCTGGACAGGGGAAGATAGAGAAAATGACATTAAAGAGGAATAGGCTTCTGGCAATGGATCAATTTCTACAATTGGTAAGTCTCTGCCATAAGGTATATGGCGATAGTATCAGGAGTGTGGGTATCTGTGTGGGTCAGTACAGAGCAGCCAAGACTGAAGGAGGTAGGTTTAGGACAAATCAAAAGGATGGGACCTAATTTATCTATTTATAGTAATGACTAAACCAGCTCTTGCTTCCTCTTAAGGATTCAGGCCTAGGGGGAGTGGAGGACAGTGATGTAGAAGCCTAGACTACCTCTTTCCAAGCATACTCGAGCTCCTCCTTTTTATCCTATCTTTGAGGAAAGAGAGGAGAGAGAGGGAAAAAAAAGAGCTGCCTGGTTTACAATAGGGATATTAAAATTATACGTAATGTAAATACCATGCTTATAACTAACACTTATTGAGTGACTACAATGTACCAAGCACTGTGAAAAACTTTTACATATATAATCTCATTTAATTCTCACAGTAACTTTAAAAGGTAGGTACTATTAATATTCTCACATAACAATGGGGGAAATGCAGATTCTGAAAGCTTAAATAGCTTGTCAAGATTACGAAGCTAGTAAGCTGCAGAGCCAAGATGCTAACCTAGGCCTATCTGATTCCAAAGCCTTTACTTTCAATCCCTGTACCACTGTGTCTTCCGGTATTAGAGACTAAAAAGGGCTTTGGGCATTCTATTATATAACTATAAATGCATTACAGTCTGACTGCAGACTTGGGAGTGGATAGCACTGGAGTTGTATGGGAAGTTCTGAGAGGAAGCTGAAAACCAAACAAAACACAGCAGAAGATTAACTAAATAATCCTTTTCTTTGCCTCCTTGGCCAATTTTGCCAAAGAAAAAAGCGGTTAATGGTAGAAATAAACTAAGCTAAGTGACACTGGACAGTGTCACTGACCTGTGGGTATGGTAAATGAGAGTCCCCAAGCAGCCCCAGAAAACATCTGATTACATATAAAATAATTAACCCGGAGGAATTTCTTTCCTTTGATACCTTTCTTTCTGTATCAAAAATTACACACTTCCATAGCATAACCATGATCTATAAAACTGCTTAAAAAGTGGAAACCTGTTTATTGTGCCTCTCCAATCCCCATCTATAGTAACTTACCACCTTTTGGAATCCATAAACAAATGTACAGTCTCTTCTGCTGCCTCTTGTCCTGCACTACCATGTCCCACCTGTTTGCTTTTTCTATCAATAATAACTTCTTTAAATTCTTCCTGACTCCCTCTTTCTATTGAACCTTATTTACATTTTGTTCCATTTCCTTAGAGACCAGAATTTAAAAGGATAAACTAATTTTGTGATAAAGTGTTGATAATTATTTAAGGGCTTAATGCTTTGAGATCACATTGGCATTTGAACCTCAATAAGTTATCACTGCTAATATGAAAAGTCCCAGGTAGAGCTAGTGAAGTAGATACTCTGGGTAAAGATCATTGCCAGCAAGCCATCTGAATCACAACATCTAAGAAACTGGAAGCTTTGATGATATGTAAAGCCAGTCTGGTGCACCAGGGAGGTGAAGAGGCTAGTTCACTGTAACAGCTGTCTCATCAGCCCTGGCTGGGGCATGGAAGACACTAACCCCAAGGAAACATTGATTATGAGAGATGAGTCATCCAGGTTGGAGAAACTCTGGCTACAACAGCTCCATTTACATGAGCGATATCTGTCTAAAATCCTTTTTCGTTATTGGAAAAAAATTGGTTGAATAGACCAGTTGTCTTCCCTTGTTTTGCATCGACTCTAGCTCCTTTGGCAGCAAAAAGTAAAAACAAATGAAAATGAATGAAGGTTAAAAAGACAATGGAGATTTAAACCATAAAAAATTATTCTATATGCATTTTATCCCCTGTATACTAATAATGCAAGCCAGCCCATTTTACTGTTATTTGAGACAAAAGAAAAAATTATAGATAAACATACTTAATGTCTCTTGTTTTCTCTGCAATAAATAAAAATCAATAATTAAATATGTACTTACCTTCCCCTTTTGTGAGAATCTGAACATGATTGGAACATTGGACCTCACCAATTTAGACATGTCAAGTGGAAAAAAACAACTCTGCTAGAAAATTCGGGGGCCACAACAAAGTGATTCTTTAAAATAAAGAACTTTTTGGAACTTCAGTTTCTGTTTTCTCTTACCATACATTTATTCAACTCATTCCAAATTCTGCTGTCACTTTACACCCCTGCTTAAAATCTTTCAGTGGCTTTGCATGGACCACGGGTTAAATCCAAATTCCTTAACACGATGTCCTAGTCCATTTGGGTTGCTACTACAAAATTCCATAGACTGGAAGACTTATAAACATAACAGAAATTTATTTCTGACAGTTCTGGAGACTAGGAAGTCCTATAATAAGAACCTGCAAATTTGGTGTCTGGGGAGGGCCTGCTTCCTTGTTCATAGATGGCTGTCTTTTTGGTATGTCCTCGCATGGTGGAAGGAACAAGTGAAGACTCTGGAATCTAGTTTATTTTATTTATTTATTTTTAATAAATTTATTTATTTATTTATTTTTGGCTGCATTGGGTCTTTGTTGCTGCGCGCGGGCTTTCTCTAGTTGCGGCGAGCCGGGGCTACGCTTTGTTGCCATGCACAGGCTTCTCATTGGGATGCTTCTCTTGTTGCAGAGCTTGGGCTCCAGGCGCGTGGGCTCAGTAGTTGTGGCTCATGGACTCTAGAGCACAGGCTCAGTAGTTGTGGCACACGGGCTTAGTTGCTCTGCGGCATGTAGGATCTTCCCAGACCAGGGCTCGAACCTGTGTCCCCTGTATTGGCAGGTGGATTCTTAACCACTGCACCACCAGGGGAATCCGGGAATCTATTTTATAAGGGCACTGATCCAATTTATATGGGCTCCACACTCATGCCCTAATCACTTTCCAAAAGCCCCACCTCCAGATACAATCACATTAAAATTAGTTTTTAGCATACAGATTTGGGGATGACACAAATATTGTCTATAGCATAAAATTTGCATAGCCTTGTATGATCTTGTAACTAAGCACTTCTCTGCTCTCTGAACACAACTCACTTGGCACTCAACTATCCAGCTCTACTGGATTTCTTTCAGTTCTCCAAATGGCTATAGTCCTTCTTATCCTGACTTCTCAGATGCATCTGCTTATTTCTAGTAAATAGTTTAAGCCCACTTCATCTCTGCCCTGAATTTTTTCAATGGACCCCCAATTAATCCTTGCCTCTATTTTTCCCATTCCAATTCATTCTCCAGACTGCAGCCATAGTCACTCCCATCCTAACTCGCTTACTGTTACATCTCTTAAGGCATTCTCCAAAACAACACATATTTCATTATGTCATATTCTTGATTAAGTTTCTTCAGGAGCTAACCATTTTTTTCACGGTAAAAATTCAAACTTCTTAGCATTAAATAGGTCATCCGTGACAAAAGATCTTACCTGCCTTTCCAGCTACATAACTCTCCACCTCTTCATCTGCAATCCATGTTTGAACAACATAGAAGTGCCTACAGATCCCTCTAAATGCTTCAGGTTCTTCCAAAAAGCCTCATTCATAGGAAAACTAGATATCCACTACTGACCTATGATTTCAGAAGTCCAGAAAGACTCTACCTCAAAATATCTTACACCATGCCCCCCTCATGCGTTTTTCATAGGTAGCTGAATCTCCACTACTGGAGATTCATTCCTCTCATTTGGTAACGCATATGCAACTTATATGGTAAATTCAGCTATAATTAGTTATTATGTCTTAGTGTACCTTCATTTATCTGACTGTTTTCCTTTACGAAAACTAGCTTTAACTAATATATTGAGAAAGTGGGGGTTTTAATTAGTATTAATAAGTAATCAATTACATTTTTGTAGAATAAAATAGTATATAATGAACTTTGTATTATCTTATTTAATTCTTGGTTCTATGTGGTAGATATTTCATAAATGGAAGAGCTGAAGCTTTAATAGATTATGTGGAAAGGTAATCATGAGGGAGAGCAGTACAGAAAGAAGAGATGAGAGGTCACCAAAAGATCTCCACTTGAAAGTTTTGTTTAGAACCACTGAGGTTCTTTTTTGTTGACTTCATTGACCCTCTCTCCATTACATTAAACATTTGGATACTGGAAACTTCTTTATGATTGAAATCTTGTAAATGACATGTCTAGCAATTGATTTTCTATTCCTCTGGATATTCTAGTATTCTGAAGATGTTAATAAAGCAAAATTTTCCTTAGGAAAAGCAAAACTATTTACCTGGAACCCGGTTGAAGGGAGACGTCAGGAGCACAATCATACCTACGACATCAAACCTATTATTATGCATTTATTGTGTGCTCAAGTGATAAAAAATTGAGACAAGTGACAAGTCACTAGATTCACCTGCCAAGACTTAGTTCCAAGAATAAAGTGTAAAATGCTTCAATTATTCCCCCCAAATGTAGATCTTTCCCAATTCAACAAATGAAATATTATTCAGTGAAGGCATAACCACTGAGCTGCATTGAACACAAAGAGGATATGAAATAGATTAATAAAAAGATAGTGGAGATAAATATAAAGAAAAGGACTCCCAGAGAATGTACCTTTTATTAAACATTTTGCTTAAAAGTATTATACAAATAAATTATGAATGTAAATTTTTTTCAAAGTTTGGTGAAGATAAACAAGGCCAAATTTTCATTAAGGCATTCCCAGATTAACCTTTATATATAACTCACCACAAATAAAATTTTAAAACTCAGAGATTTTAAAACTGAGTAGTTGTGCTGTCCTATAAAATATATTAATGTAATATTTAAAATCTAACTAAAACAAAGCACAGAAACAAGACCCATAAATATAAACAGTTAGATTGAACACACATAGAAAACAAAAATCTGTAAGAATCTGTTCTGAAAGGATAATATCTATCCCAGCAGAAGTTGATAGTTGTGAAGGATTTAAACAAAGAAACACTAAGGGCTTTCAATTCAGTTCACAGATACCTAGTACTAACCTTCCCACTTTTAATTTATTCACTAAAAAAAATTAAGTTCTTATTACTATTACTCCAGTACAGTTCTACATCATAGGTTACAAAGGTGAGTAAAATATAGTCTCTATTTGCAAGAAACTCACAATTGAATAAGACACATGAAAGTTACACCAATAATTATGTCACAAAGTGTAAAGAGAAATAATACAGTCTATTATAGAGAGAGCAGAAGAGAGGCAGCTTTATGGAAGGGCTCATGAAAGACTGAGTCTACTAATAAGAGTTGCAAAGAAAACATACTTGGAAATGTTCCAAACTCATTGCAGTGCTAGGTTCAAATTAGATGATCACATAAATCCTTGCTGCCTTGAAGATTACTAAATTAAAAGGAGTTGCACAGAGTAAATGTTTGGTGGTTAAGTTGGGAAGGGTTAGAAGTTTGGATTACAGGTAATTGTAGATGCAATACTCACCTGCCACCTGCTTCACCTCTTTCATTGTCTTGCAATAATCTTACTACCTGTAGCCAAGAAATGCTAACTAAACTGATAATCTAACAACTTTCAAGAACTATGGATTCTAAGAGAACCAAAATATATTAAAGGAGAGATAGTAAAGTTATATATATTTTTAAATCCCTCTTAATTTGGTCACTAAATTTGCTTTACCAGTGCTGATAAAACTTCTATAAGGCTTAACAAAGATGAATTGTATATTCAGACTAGATTTATGGCTTCTCCCCAGACTAATTTCTCTATGGGAATTTGAACCTGAACCTTTAATCATAAACAAGTAAGGTTGATAATAAAAATTAAAGAAATGAAGAATTTCACAGGTAAATATAATCATTACTGTATTCTTTTAATCCAAATGAAGTTAAGCCAGAAAAAGATGTTGAGACATTAAAAACATGTTTTTGAAAATGCAAGAGAAGGGGAACTCATAACATCGTAGTATTGAATGATGACATAATAAACATGATTTTCATTAGGTTTTAATCTCAAGTAAAGATTGGTTCTTTCTACCACAGCCCATCCCACAACTTTTGGTGTGCATAGTGAAACACACACATCCAGGGGCATTTTCCCCTGTAAGACCTCACTTGATCACTTCACTTCTACTCAGAAGAATATCAGAAGGACCAAAAGACCAGGTTTATAGTGATGGATCTACATCTTACAAACTGTGTGACCTTATATTAATTATTTACCCTTTCTGAACCCCAATTTTTTTAATTATTCAAAGTCAAGAGTCTTGCCTACATCATAGATTTGTGGACAGCATTAAATGAGATAACCAGTATTAATCTACTTTGAAAACCCAGAGATACTATGCAGAACAGAGGGTAATGGCTTATTTTCATGAAGGCTGTTGGCTGCAGTCTCTGAGAGGTTTGGTTGTGCCCTACAGAGTGAGATGGTGTAAAATAGAATGTGTGGTACATATACAACATACTTAAAGACACAAACAAATAAACAAACACACTCACAAATGCGGTATCACCCTGAATTTATTATAATATGGGATAAATTGCTTTCTCCCTATTGGAGTATTCTCTGCTGGTAATAACTAAAAAATACATTAGCTGTCCAGGGCTGAAAATTTTTAATGTAGTATATGATGGCAATAGTAATGACACCTGCTAACTCATTAGTGCTCATTTAGTATATGGTAATGACAATGCAGTAAATAATATCTCCATAATGGAAGTGCCTTTAAACTACCCCCCATCCCCAGGTCTGCCAGATCTATTCTCCCAGAGCTAAGGATTCAAAGAACGAAAGATCCAAGCCCCTTAAACAATGATCAGATACTGTTAAATGACCTCAAGTTGGGTAAGTTTTCGGATGCTAAGTCTCACAAGAATATTCACCCAGTGGTAAGACATATCTCTTTCAAATTCATTTTCCCAGTGTCCCTACACCATACCATTGCTGCTGAAGCCTGAGAAGTAACTCTAACGTGGTAGAATTCTGGGTTGCAGTATAAACATAGGCAGCTGTTTAACTCCAGGAAACTTCACTTAAGTACCCCTCAGATAACATCATTTGATAATTGTGTACTGTGCATTCACATTTAGACCTGGTCATAATTTGAGTTTATTCACTTTACCAGAGATTACCAATATGTAAAATGGTTATTAGTTCTGCAAATATCAGGATCCAGAGTTGGAAAGACAGTGATCTTGACTAGAAACATCTGCTCTTGAAAAATTCACCCTATCTCATCTGGTTTATGCTCTACTTAACCAAGTTGTAACAAAAGCCACTAAAAGATATGAGAACAATATTATGTGGTGCCTAGGGTTGGGGAAGTACTGATATAATCACTGAGAATTATTTGAGCAATCAGGTAACCCAGCCTGTGCTCCATTGTACTATAACAGCATGTAAAGCTTCAAAGCCCAAAGCCTACAAATCAGCCTACAGTATATATATATATATATATATATATATATATATATATATATATATACCCTCAGTGCTCTGTTCAGGTCATAAATGGATCAGAATCAAGACCTTTAAAAACAACTTCCAAATATGGATACTAACATATTTGTGTCATGCATTGTGCCTACAGCCTTCAGTATTATCCAACTAAAGTAGCAATTATTGCTGATTTACCTGGTATTTTCTCATCATTACAGTAGCACAAAGGGACACAGGTGAGGTTCCCATGGGAACCATATGCTGGTATTTTTTGCCTTTCATAAAGTAAAACGCCATCAGAGTTGCATCATCAGCACTTAGCTATTCATCTAAGCAAGTGTAGGTGGATACCACAATGATGTGAAAATGACAAAACCGACCTACCAGCAATTGGACACAAACTCTGTGTTGCTTTTTTATTATGGAAAGGAGATAAATTGAGTCATCTCTACTGTCTCACTTAGGCTGCTTAGGTACCCAGGAATCTGTCAATTTTATAAGGAGACTGGCCAGGTTAAGGGCAGAAACTGCTTGAGTCCTCCAAACATTGTATTACCTAAATCTTTCCTTGAAAAACACAAAATGAAACTTTCAAATTAGGGTAATGCTGTATTTATACTCTCAAACTGAAAAAAGACACATGTAAATGCAATGAAATTAAAGAGGAAACTAAAGTTTAGGGATGGTTAATACAAACAAACAAAGGGCCCATCAAACATAAATTGCTTTATGAAGCAGTAATATCTAAAACATTTAGAAAACTTTCACAGTTTATGTTAACCCAGATGGTGAGGCTTTTATTTCTGTCACAGATCTCCTGCTTTATAGAGCCAAACTAACTGATGGCCCCAGGTGTTGCCCCACTGGATCCATTGCCATGTTTACATGGAAGTCACTCTTCCCATGGGCTAGTCCCAACCAATGAAAGCATGGCAAGGGTACAAATAGAGACCCATTACTGAGAGATGCAGGACCCTTCCATTGGGTAACGTTAACTCCAGGACTCCTTATATGCCTGGCCAAAACTGTTTTGAACTGTGCTGCAGTCTTTCTACCCAATCTCTTTCTTTTCTTCTCTCCTTCACAAGTGTCTGATCTACATCAAGATCTGAAAGCTCTCTCATTTTCTTATCCAGCTCCTTCCCCTTGACCCTTCAAAGCATTTCCCCCAATAAAACTAGTGTACATCTAATCCCATCTTAGTGTCTTCTCAGAGGACCCTAACACAAATGGATCCAGGAGAGTTCCAATAAAATAGGCAGTAATATGATGTTTAGAGACAGGCTCACTCACCAACCAGTGGGAAAAGAGAATGCTAACTTGAGAGTTATGTAAGGTGAAAATATCCCCTGGCACAAGCTTAATTGATAAATTTCACTGGTAATGACATGGGGAAATGTTCCAGTGGAGGAGAATGTTTCTGCAGGTACAATGATTCAGGTATTTTAAAGACATGCGAAGAATATGTCTATAAGAGCAATGTAGTAGACTTTTTATTTGGTAAGTTGTATGAATGACCTGAAGAGGGTTAATGAGAAACTGAAAGCTGTTGACAAAGAGTTAAAGGCTAAGTGTTAAAACTACAGAACCTCTTTGGTAGATTAATAGAGGTGTTTATCTCCTGCAGTGGAAGAGCAAACACTGCTGACAAGCAGACACAGGATGTTATAGTCAGAGTCACAGAGCTCCAGAGACATTTAAAAGCTCAGCAAAGGCAGGTCTTTTATGTTTAGGTTAGGACTCTGGGTAGAAAAACCTGGGACCTCAAAATGCAGGGGGATATCTGTATTAGTTCCTTTGAAAATGTTTACTCTCCAGACTCCCAAATCCTCAGAACTTGCACTGTTTTCTATATATCCCACTCTTTTCTATAAGGGCTAGCACTTATGCTGTGCTAGAAAATGCTGTAGAGGACTCTCTCCTGTAAGATTACAGCATCTACCCTCCCCCTCTCCCATCCCTCAGACGTTGTTCTCACCTCCTATTCTGGCTGTGAGGTATATACCTAGTGTTAAATTCCAGGATCAGCTGTCTGGGGACATGCTGGGACTGATAAGGGAGAAGAAAAAATAAAAGATTATACTCTAATAAAGGAGCTTTAAGAATTAGCTAGCTTATACCATAAGGAGTCAGGGAAGCACTCCTGGGATTGGATTTTGAAGGTGCCTAATCGACCAGAATATAAAACTAGATAAGCAGGAATTCATTGACTTAGTGGTATTTTCTGGAGACATGGGATTTAATACTGTCGCAAGAACCCCAAAGGATGTGGCAAACTCATTGCTAATGTGGTTCTTAGAAGCATGGAGAAAGCAAAGGCCTATGCTGAATGATGTGGAAATGCCTGTGGTACCATAGCTTATAATAGAGAAAGAAATACAAAGCCTCAGAGATGTGGGCAGGCTGGAATTACTATATTATGAGTGGCCAGAATACTCAGTCAAGGATAGTGTTCTATAGGAGGGTCCAGCCATTCCTACACCATTCACTGAGGTCATCAAGAATGCACTGGTAAAAAAGACACTAGCATCACTAATACTTTCAGTGTTGGCTGTCCTCTGAAGACCAGAGATGATGGTAGGAGAGATAGTCACAGAGTTGTGTTCATTAATATCCATGGGGATAAAAGGGCCCTGAAATAACATAGGACAAGGGACAAGACTTAACTGCCAGAAGCCAGGAAGCCACAGTTAAAATAACTACCACTGGGCTTCCCTGGTGGCACAGTGGTTGAGAGTCTGCCTGCCAATGCAGGGGACACGGGTTTGAGCCCCGGTCTGGGAGGATCCCACATGCTGCAGAGCAACTGGGCCCATGAGCCACAACTACTGAGCCTGCGAGTCTGGAGCCTGTGCTCCGCAACAAGAGAGGCCATGATAGTGAGAGGCCCGCGCACCACGATGAAGAGTGGCCCCCGCTTGCCACAACTGGAGAAGGTCCTCAGCAGAAACGAAGACCCAACACAGCCATAAATAAATAATTAATTTTTAAAAAATAACTATCACTAATATAGAGGGGAAGCCAACAGGGCTTTACCCATAGGAGTTGTGGAGATAGTTGATGGAACATAGTACCCCTAGCAGCAATATAGATGAACAGCCAACAAGGGTGTTGATCAACATCTATAAGCTGAAAAGACAAAAGTAGATGAACAGGAGGCTAAGGGAGGTTGTCCCAGTAAAAGTCATGATATTTTGCTCAATCTCCAGACATATTTTTGGAACTTTGCTGCAGTGTAAGTCTATTCCTATTTAATTTTCCTTTCTTTCTCCTCTCCTTCATAAGATGTCAGGTGTGGAATGTGGTCTAAAAGTTCACCATGCCATCTCTGGCTCCCTCTCCTTTATCCTCAGGTATTTCCCCCAATAAATCTTTTCATATCTTATCCTGTTTTTGTATCTGTTTCTGAAGGACCTGAACTAACTTACTTCTCAAACACTGACTACAACTGGCTTGTGGCTAAACTGCTGCCACAAAATAACAAAAATGCCATAGTTCTTTGCAGCTCCTCCCATCAACAGACAGAGTCTACTTCCTTACCACTTGAGTCTGAGCTAGCCTTGTGACTTTCTCTGGCCAAATGAGTGTAGCAGAAATAATGTTTTGAGAACTATGAGCCTGAGCTTCAATAAACTTTGCAAGTTTCTTCTTCCATTCTGTTTACCCAACCACTGCCATCACATGAACAAGCCTGAGACCACAGATATCCTTCCCTGTGGAACCACTTTAGGGAGAATGGTCTAAGGAAAAACACTGTGGAAAATGTAAAACTCAATCAGATTGCATCACTAGAAACTGGAGGTATATTGCCTTAACCTAACTGAATGTCTCCAACAGGAGAGATTTCAGGCATCATAGCAATATTATGACACTTCTGTCACAGAGAAAATACATTAAGGCAGTAAAACTTTGGGAATCCTTCAGCTTGTGGCATGAAGGTGGCTACCTGCCCAAAATGCAAACAGAATCATCTATTATGCCAGCAAAAATTAAATTTAAACTAATAATAATAATAGTAACAATAATTAAAATGATTCTATTTCCAGCTATGAATTTCAAGAGAAACATTTTGCCAAACAACACATCTAACAAGAAGAACTACAACTATTAAAAGGATAAAATACCAAATCAAAAATTCTTTTATGGCATAGGTTGCTGCTAGTCAACCAGGAAATAAAGGCTTAAAATCTCAGAGAGAAAACTCATCAAGATAAGACCAGTTCTCTGTACACTGCTTTCCTCATAAAGGCATTTGCCACTTTTTCATAAACTAAGAGAGAGTAAGAAGCTGAGCAAATGACAATGGCTAAGAGTCAAAAATGGCAACAGAGACTTTTCATGATCTCATGGGCTGGGGAGAAAAAAATTGGAATCTGGATTTTCCAGAGCAAATTCTATACCATGTTACTGGAGGCTCTGAAGGGAATGAAAGGAAGAATCAGACAGAAGCTATATACGGATGAAATTTTCTAAAGCTTATAAATAACACACAGATTCAAGAAGCTCATTGAATCCCAAGTAGTAGAAATACAAAGAAAACCACACCTAGTTATATCATAATAAAACTGCTAAGAAGCAATAACAGATTAAAAGGGTAAAAGCAGCCAGAGGTTAGGAGAGGAAGGAAAAACATATTCACAAGAACAAATATTGCTCCTGGCAGCTGACTTCTCAACAAACACACTAAATACCTGAATACAAAGCTTGTTCCTAGGACACGAAAAGGCTTGATACATACCAAGTACTGAAATAGGGCTAGTGTCACTGCGACCTAAGAGAGAGTAACTGAAAAGAGAGAAGCAATACATCTGGAAAAGTAGGCAGGAACTAGATAATGCAAAGGTAGGTCTATAATGTATTGTATTGTATCCTTTGGTATTGTATTCTAAGTGAGCTGTGCAGATATTGGATGGAGGGTGTGGCAGGTGGTGGGGAATGTGAAAAGTAAAAGTAGGTAGGAGAGCAGGGCAAAATGCCTTGCTAAAAATAAAACTGGTTTTCCTGTTCTCTGTCTTCTTTACCTTTAAGGCCACTTAGGCTTTAGTGAGATTTTAATCTTGATTTTGATCTTGATCTTGATCTAAATGCATTAAGAAGTTTTAGCCAAAGCAATTAGAGAAGAAAAAGAAATAAAAAGAATCCAAATCAGAGAAGAAGAAGTAAAGCTGCCACCGTTTACAGATGACAAGATACTGTACATAGAGAATCCTAAAGATGCTACCAGAAAGCTACTACAGCTAATCAATGAATTTGGTAAAGTAGCAGGATACAAAATTAATGTACAGAAATCTCTTGCATTCCTATACACTAATGATGAAAAATCTGAAAGTGAAATTGAGAAAACACTCCCATTTACCATTGCAACAAAAAGAATAAAAATATCTAGGAATAAACCTACCTAAAGAGACAAAAGACATATATGCAGAAAATTATAAGACACTGATGAAAGAAATTAAAGATGATACAAATAGATGGAGAGATATACCATGTTCTTGGATTGGAAGAATCAACATTCTGAAAATGACTCTACTACCCAAAGCAATCTACAAATTCAATGCAATCCCTATCAAACTACCACTGGCATTTTTCACAGAACTAGAACAAAAAATTTCACAATTT
Organism: Delphinapterus leucas; assembly: GCF_059928025.1. Lineage (NCBI taxonomy): Eukaryota > Metazoa > Chordata > Mammalia > Artiodactyla > Monodontidae > Delphinapterus > Delphinapterus leucas. The sequence goes on along the minus strand of NC_143150.1, from coordinate 46,717,015 downwards.
GTATGGAAACACAAATGACCCCAAATAGCCAAAAGCAATCCTGAGAAAGAAAAATGGAGCTGGAGGAATCAGGCTCCCTGACTTCAGACTATACTGCAAAGCTACAGTAATCAAGACAGTATGGTACTGGCACAAAAACAGAAATATAGATCAATGGAACAGGATAGAAAGCCCAGAGATAAACCCACGCACATATGGTCACCTTATCTTTGATAAACGAGGCAAGAATATACAGTGGAGAAAAGACAGCCTCTTTGATAAGTGCTGCTGTGAAAACTGGACAGCTATATGAAAAAGAAAGAAATTAGAACACTCCCTAACACCATACACAAAAATAAACTCAAAATACATTAAATACCGAACTGGAAGGCCAGACATTATCAAACTCTTAGAGGAAAACATAGGCAGAACACTCTAGGACATAAATCACAGCCAGATCCTGTTTGACCCACCTCCTAGAGAAATGGAAATAAAAAGAAAAATAAACAAATGGGACCTAATGAAACTTAAAAGCTTTTTCACAACAAAGGAAACCATAAACAAGACGAAAAGACAACCCTCAGAATGGGAGAAAATATTTGCAAATGATGAAACTGACAAAGGATTAATCTCCAAAATTTACAATCAGGTCATGTAGCTCAATATCATAAAAACAAACAACCCAATCCAGAAATGGGCAGAAAACCTAAATAGACATTTCTCCAAAGAAGATATACAGATTGCCAACAAACACATGAAAGAATGCTCAACATCATTAATGATTAGAGAAATGCAAACCAAAACTACAATGAGATATCATTTCACACCAGTCAGAATGGCCATCATCAAAAAATCTACAAACAATAAATGCTGGAGAGGGTGTGAAGAAAAGGGAACCCTCTTGCACTGTTGGTGTGAATGTAAATTGATACAGCCACTATGGAGAACAGTATGGAGGTTCCTTAAAAAACTAAAAATAGAACTACCATATGACCCAGCAATCCCACTACTGGGCATATACCTTGAGAAAACCATAATTCAAAAAGAGTCATGTACCAAAATGTTTATTGCAGTTCTATTTACAATAGCCAGGACATGGAAACAACCTAAGTGTCCATCAAAAGATGAGTGGATAAAGAAGATTTGGCACATATATGCAATGGAATATTACTCAGCCATAAAAATAAACTAAATTGTGTTATTTGTATAGAGGTCAATGGACCTAGAGTCTGTTATACAGTGTGAAGTAAGTCAGAAAGAGATAAACAAATACCGTATGCTAATATATGTATATGGAATTTAAAAAAAAGGTTCTGAAGAACCTAGGGGCAAGACGGGAATAAAGACACAGACCTACTAGACAATGGACTTGAGGATATGGGGAGGGGGAAGGGTAAGCTCAGGCAAAGTGAGAGAGTGGCATGGGCATATATACACTACCAAACCTAAAATAGATAGCTAGTGGAAAGCAGCCTCATAGCACAGGGAGATCAGCTTGGTGCTTTGTGACCACCTAGAGGTGTGGAATAAGGAGGATGGGAGGGAATGAGATGCAAGAGGGAAGAGATATGGGGACATATGTATATGCATAACTGATTCACTCTGTTATAAAGCAGAAACTAACACACCATTGTAAAACAATTAAACTCCAATAAAGATGTTTAAAAAAAAGGAAAAGAAGATTGCCTTCTAGAGACAAAGAAAAAGAAACACAGTGAAAAAAGTAAATAAATAAAAACAATTTGAAATCAAAAAAATAAGTAAATAAATGCAATATGAAGCCTTTTCAGAGTTTTAACTGGGTGAATGCTTCTTGTTATGCCCAACAGTTCTTCTCAGGTGTGGTTTCCAAACCCATCCTCATGCTGGTCCCGTTTGTCTAAATACATCTTTATTGATCAATATTCCACATAAAATGTGATACCCAGGGGGAATGGGGGGGGGGAGGGATAAACTGAGAGATTGGAATTGAGATATACACACTACTATATGTAAAATAGATAACTAATAATGACCTAGTGTATAGCACAGGGAACTCTACTCAATACTCTGTAGTGACCTATATTGGAAAAGAATTTTTAAAAGTGTGGATATATGTATATGTATAACTGAATCACTTTGCTGTACAGCAGAAACTAACACAACATTGTAAATCAACTATAATCCAATAAAATTATTTCAAAAATGGGATACCCAAAACAGAATACTATGCTAAAACTGTAAGCTGACCAACTACAGAGTAGAGTAAGACAATAGATTTCCTTAAAATAGGCATATTATGTCTATCAACACAGGCTGTTTTTATTTGCTTTATTCAGCCTCCCCTCAAAATATTTTTCTTTAATTTCTAATGGCTTGATCTGAATTTTTAGAAAGTACCAAGCAAGATAGAAGAAGCAATAATTTATCAGCCCCACATATCATACAGATTTTCCACTAGTCCTCTAAATGTTATCCCTCTGGTGTTCTCTACTCCCACCTTCTACCCAAGCCCCTGCTGTTTCCCTTAGGTTGAGATTTTGAATTTAGACTTTGGTTAGAGAAACTGCAACAGGCTGACCTTGATTCATATGCAGATTCTGTTCCAAGGTTAGAGCTCTGTAAGCAGGATCGTTGCAAAAGCCTCTCTGGAATAAGATTTTTAGGCATGTTTAATTTAAAACACTAAATATTTCATCTATAAAATGTGGATGGAAGAGCTTATGTCTGAGCTTTTAGCTTCATTTTCTTTTCCTGATATTTAAGAGTTGTGAATTTTAAGACCTCCAAGAAGCTGACAGAGGACATGCATGTCATGGGAAACTGCAGTGTTGATCCCTCCCTTGAGACTGAAGACTAGCAAGGAAATGCTTATTCCAAAGATGCCAGTAAGAAGAGCTCTATTGTCCATCCCTCTTCCTAAGAGCCTAGACAAAAGTTTGAAATACTGAGTGTATCAAACTTTTTATAAAATTCAGCTTGATGCATAATAGCTGACTATGTAGTATAGGCTAAGCACTGTGCTTGGTTCTAGAAAAACAATGAAAAATAATAAATAAGACACTGTCCTATCCCTTGGAGGTCTCTTAGATGATCAATTCTCATATTTTGATATTTTTTTCATTGAAAATCTCTCTGTCTCTCTCTCACACACACACAGGTTTGTTTTGTTTTTCTCAACAGCTGTAGCCTCACTCAAAACCTTGCCAAAAATGCTTTATCACCTTGGTTTGAACAGGAATTTCCATTTGTGTGTGCTCCCCAAATACTTCAGTCCCAACAGCACCTTAACACACTGGTGTGAACAATCAACCACATTTCTGCTCTAATAATAACCTTTTAGGAGTGACAGTTTTAGGGCTGATATGTAGGGTACCATGATGGGTTATAAGAAACTGCTAGACATCACCACTGCTTGCAGTGTTTTAATGGATTGGTAGAGCCTTTGCTTTCATTTTTCTTTTCTATAATTTTTTTCTTTCTGAGCCATGACTTTGAAACCGATAAAACAAAATGCTTCAAGCATTTGAAATTAACAGTGAGTGAAAAACATTATTGAGTTGATGTGCTCAACCTATATAGTCATGCAGTCCTATAAAACTCATTTATTTTACACTACACTGCTTCTGGAATTTTTAACTCTGCTTATCACAGAACAGCCGAATTTATGGTAGCCAGCTGTTTACTCTAAATTTTAACCAGGTAACTGAGCTCCTCAAAGTGTTTCTGGAGACTGATGTCTTTCAAAGTATCTGAAGTTGGTCTCTGGATTTCTGTGCTACATTGCTTTGTGTTGGTAAGCCCAGGAGGTGGGTGTCTGTCTTACTAAGAAACGATTGTACCCCTTCCATGATATGCACATTGGTGCAGATTTTTATCAACTCTGCATGCTGAACATCTTAGACTTTTCCAGTTCTCCAGGAAGAAAAATTGCCTGATTTCATCTTTCATGTGATAGAATTAATACTAAATATTTTGTCTGAGGCCAGGTTGAAGACATAATAATAATAATGCACACTAATTAATTAGTACTTATTATTTGCCAGACACCATTCTAGGTGCTTTATGTGGAAATTACCATGTTAATCACCAAAAGAACTCTATGAGGTAGGTAGGCTCAAGTAGATTATATTTCTTTTCCAAGATATTGGTTGCCAGGGTATGAGGGGTAGGGGAAATAGGGAGAGTTTGATAAAAACTGTACAAACTTTCAGCTATAAGATGAATAAGTTCTGAGGATCTAATGTAAAACATGGTGACTATAGTTGATAACACTCTATTATACAGTTGAAATTTGCTAATAGAGTAGAACTTTAATGTTCTCAGACACACACACAAAAGATAAATATGTAAGGAGCAGGAAAAAATATTAAAGCCATCAATTGCAAAGGTGACATTCATGTGTGCAGTCACTACCCACAGCCCCTATGTGAAAACTAACCTATTTTCATAGAGTCCTGCTGAAATATAGAAAATTATTAACCCAATAACAACTTGAATGTCAACATTTGTTAAAGTGACCTCCTAATGATGCAGAGTTGAGGTTATCAGGAATGGTGAACTAAATAATGAAACACATAAAATGGCACCTGAGATAACTAAGATTTGAGAACTTTTCCCAAGTTAATTAGAGAAGCCAAGAACAGCAGATGATTTTCTCTTAAGTAAGGGCTTGTTTGGCCTTCTTATCTGAAGTTAGAACCAACTGTGCTTAAAGCTTTAAATAGTCCTTGATTTTTCATCATATTAGGATAAGGCTCCTGGCTTCATTTGCAGATAAGACATATCTGTCTTCAAGTAGGTCAGTTTCTGAATTTAGACAATAACAGGCTTACATATGTGTTAACTTGTACCTAAAGCTAGCATTACAAGAGTAATTACTTAGACTGAACCAAAGAAATTACACTCAGCTTTGTGCATGAGTGGCTGTTGAAGCTTATGATAAAATTTTCAGAAAGAAAATATCTATAATTTTTGTTACCAATGTTACCTTCAGGGAGCTCATTAATACCTTAAGACATCAAGGTCATATACCAACTCTGAGGACGTGTTGATTTTTAGGGAAAACAACCTTCTAATTAACATTCATTCACATAAAACCAGCAACTTCATTTGAAACAACTATTATTTTCCAGTACTGTTAGCCTTCGGTATCTGTGGATGCAGAATCCGCGGATATGGAGGGCTGACTGCACTTCCCTATTTTATATGAGGGACTTGAACATCCTTGAATTTGGGTATCCACAGGGGCTGGTGTATCCTGGAACCAATCCCACGTGGATACCCCATGGATGACTCCACTTGATTGTGGCTTGTGGGAATACAGGTGATACAGTTTATAAGGAGGGGGAAGATTGCTACCTTGATAATTATGTTGACAACCAAAAGTCATTGCTTCTATATGAAATAATGGTAAATGTCATATCTCCTTTTAAAATGAACTAATGATAGTCTCCTTTTTAATCCCTAGATATCATGTGTCACAAAAGTATCTGGTTAAAGAAAAACCCTTTTGTGAGTAGGAGGGGAAGGAGAAGAACTGTTTTCAAAGTTCTAGCAGCTCCCATCTTAACAAAACGTATTATCCATGTACCTCTCAGGGCTTATAGGGTATATGTAAGTTGTGCAGTAATGAAAATTAGGTGAATTGGTCAAGCCATCTGATTTTGAAATAGAAATCATGATGAAATTGTCTCCAATATACCAAGAGTAAAAATATAACAAGTACTGAAAGTCTAATCAAACCTGAGTGGTTCTGTCATTGAGCTGGATGACATAGGCTTACTTATTTTAAAGTAAACAGAATTTTTTAGTGGTCTCAATGCTCTTGTACATTGCCGGTGACTTTCTTAAAAGTAGAGGAGACAAGAATTCACCATTTTCCAAGTGTGCTCATTTTTCCTTGTCCATATTTCCCTCAGACAATAGAGGAGAAGTAAAAAGATTTTCTTTCAAAGTAAAAGAACTAGTATAATCTAATATTGATTGAGTTGTAATTGTATGCCAGATTTAAATTTAATCTTCACAACAAGCCCATAAGGCAGATACTATTATTATCCATGTTTTACAGATATGGAAATGTAGATAATGAAAATAAATAAGAAAATAGGTAAGGTTAAATGATGTACTCAAGATCACACAGATGATAAATATCAGAACTGAATTTAAACTCATGTTTGAACTAAATTCAAACATCTCAAAATAAAGAAAAGAAATGAATAAATATGTTTAGAATGAGGAGAGCACCTGAGTTTAGCATTCTTAGGTCAATTTAAAATGGTTAAAAAAAATTAACATTGATTTTTGCATGGAAAGTTAAGTTGCTCAGGGGGCGTTTATTAACCTGGACTGTTAAGTCAATTTGTACACCTAGTGTCTATCCCAGTGCTTGGAACAGAACAGGTTCTCAAAAAACATTTGTTAAAGGAATGCCTGATTGCATGAATAAATTAATAAATGTCGCAGTGATTTTTAAAACCTGATATCTGGGCTCTTACAGGGATATACTTCAAACTCTTGTTCACAGGTTTGAGCAGAATAATGGAAATGGAAACACTAGCAAAGATTTAGAGGAGTCTATAGGTAGGCTATGCAAGTTCTGAAGACCCTTAGTCAAGATGTCAAAGATAAATACCAAAAAACAACTATTAAACTCTTGCATGTGAGATGCAGATCTGGAGCTGCTAGATGAACCTGCAGCCTTCTTGCCATATTTCATTTCTGTAGTGGACAGCTGATTCCAGCTTTAGTTTAGAGATGATCTGATCTTCCTAACTTAAACTATTGATTAAGATATTAAGGACAAACCCTTATGTTCCGCTGAGGATAGCATCATTATTTCATAAAACTTCTTTTTTTTTCTTTTTGATGCGAGGAAAAAGCAGCATAAGCTGAACATTTGCTGCAGGAAGATTTTTTCCTCATTATTCAAAGGTAAAATGTGACTAGGATGACGGAGTCAGCTATTCTCTTGCAACACAAGGCAATTTCTTTAAGTAGATCAAAATAGGCAGAAGGTATCCTGCAGCCTTTGCTAGGCACGTAGTCACACCCCTGGCTGAAGGCAGAGTATTTATGTGTAGTAATCCTGCAACCCCCATTTCCTTTTGATCAATCCGCAGGGGACACAGATAATTCAGCAAGGTAAAATCAGTCTCTTTTCAATCCCATATAATATCGGTCCTAAATTGATTGCCATGGATACAAATCTAGAGGAAAAAATATTTCTTTTCAAACCAATCTGTCTCTGGATGCCTGCTTCCTTTCTGGAAGTACTGAGTGTCCCTATCCTGGAAAATAGCTTACTCTACTGCTGCCCCCAACCAGCTGAAATAAAAAGGAGATAAATTTCCTTGGACGTGAATTGTTGGAAAATAATTATTGGAAAGCCTTTGTGAAATTAACACAAGAGCTACAGATTTGAAGGCCAAAGCCATTAAACATGCTGAAGGTATAAGAGGCTTTTATTAAACACATTGCCACACACACATACAGGGCCAGTCAAGTCTGACCTCCCTGAGCAAAATCATTTCATGTTCTGCTTGCTCTGTCCAGTTTTGTGGTCTCCTATAAAAGAAAAATCATGCAAATCGAGTTTGATTTGGATATTTGGTTTATTGTTAAAGTCCAAAGTATCACACTAAAGCTGTTATTGTCTACAGAAATTCACAGGGCTCACCTCCTCAACAACTGAACACTTCCTAACACTTAGGAATGGCATCTAGGCTTCTAGATCCTAAGAAAGGCATTGCATTTCCTAAGTGAATCCATGGAAGTACAGGGTTCAAATTCATCTAGCAGGTTACACTGCCATTGTCCAATCAGCACAAATAAAACAACTCTCAAAGATTTGTCCCTTTTCAGTTTAACTATTTTTCTACCTCAGGTGGACACATTGTCACTGCAGCTCCCTTTATCCCAGTCTGCACCTTGAGCTTGTTACTATTCTAAGTGCCTAAATTCCTCTTCATATACAGATTTTTCCTAGTGTGGAGAAATAATCTGATAGAAAAAAATCATTGTTTTCTTCTTGTTAAGGCTGGCCTGTAGATGAATTACCCAATTATGATTTAGAGTAGAGAGTTTCCATAAGAACTCTACTGAAGTGAAGTCATAGTGATCCCATGGATCACTAACCAAATACAAACACACATACACATAAAGTATACACATATGAACACAGGTGTGAACACATGCCACAAATCACCATGAAACCTTTGTACATTGAAAGTTCAAACAACCTCTTAGCAGAGCCCAGTCTTCAGATGCACTACAAATATTCTTGCTTCTCCACTTTAATATGACAGCTTTGTTAACATTTATCAAAACAATTTAATTATAATTTTCCCCAAATCATCTTACCTTATCCTTTTATTTGTCCCTTTAACCCAGTCTTGAAATCTCGAAGTCATACTTTATTCCTCCTTTGCTTCCTTCTATAACCATTCTCCAAGTTGCAGCAATTCTTTCCTTGTGATATCTCCCTGCCCATGACTTCCTTTCCAATTCAACCACCTCTCTGGAGGTCTTTTACCTCCTGCCTAAACTACAGTAACAATCATTCTGCTTCCAGTTTATCTCTTCTCCAAACCACATTCTGGATTATTAGGTTAACTGTCCTAAAATTGAACTGTGCAAATGTTATTCCCCTCTTCATAAATTTTCAGTGGCTCCACATGGTCTACAGCATAAAAATCATTAACCTGAGTTAGACCCACTGCAACTACCTCTCTCTACTCTCCTACACTTACCTCTACTCCAGCTAAATCAAGTAAGAAAGAAATTGTCATTTAATTAGTGCTTATGAGTACCAGATATTATGTGAGGCACTTTACACATAGTTCATGTAATCCTCACGCCAACTCTATGAAGTGAAAACTTTTGTCAGTATTTTGATGAGGAAGACATTGAGACTCAGATAGGTGAAAGTCACAGTACCTACATGGTTAATCTAGGATTTTAACCAGCATCTATCTGCTTGATTCTAATTATCAGTTCTCTTTTCACAGTACCTGCCATCTAATCCTTTCACTTTTTTTTTTTCAAAATAGGCCATGAACATTTTACCTCTGCCCTTTTATCCATACTGATTTCCCTGCCAGGAATGCCCTCTTTACCTCCTCCCAACTCTCACTCCAAACACACACTCATCCCATGTGTATTTGATCATTACTTTGAAGTCCAACATATATGAGGTCACAGTTGTTCAACTCATGTAGTTTCTAGTATATGCCACTTGGTATTATTATTTATTTTATCATAAATATGTTAGTCTTCTAAATGGATTATACTTTCCTTATGGTCACAATTTTCCCACTTATTTATGCCCTTGATACATATTAAACACTTAATAAATGTTTGTAGTTGCTGGTGACGATGATGGTAATTATTATGCCTAATCTTAAAAGCTCTTTCATCCAGTTTTTCTCATGTGATCTTAAATTGATTCTTGGTGACATTACCCATACATAGAATCAAAATCAAAAGCCAGGGGCTTCCCTCGTGGCACAGTGGTTGAGAGTTCACCTGCAGATGCAGGGGACATGGGTTTGTGCCCCAGTCCGGGAAGATCCCACATGCTGCAGAGTGGCTGGGCCTGTGAGCCATGGTCACTGAGCCTGCACGTCCGGAGCCTGTGCTCCACAACGGGAGAGGCCACAACAGTGAGAGGCCCACGTACCGCAAGAAACAAAAACAAAAAAACAAAACAAAACAAAAAATGCCAACCAGGAAAATACCAGAGCTCAAAATTATGGGGATTTAAATTCTAGAGTGTATCTGAAAGCCAAGGTTTTGTTGTGTCTCTTGGTATAACTGAAACAAATAAAAAATAGATAAAATAATAAAGCTAGTAAGTCACAAAGTTTAAATTGAAATGTGCTCTAACCATACATCACAACCATTATTCCACTTAAAGGAGTAAATTAGAAGTGATGATGAGATTAATTAGAATTTGCCATGATTCTTTAGAGAAGAGAGAAAGCTTACAGCATGTTGACATGGCTTCCTTACATAGACAAAGTAAATCTTTCATGTGTACATATTTTATACTTTGTATATTCAATTATAAATACATGTGATAAGATATATAGAAAAAAAGCACTTTCAGTTTTTGAACTCAATATGGTCACTTCATCATAAGTATCTACAATCTAGTAAGTGAGACCTTTCAACAATTTTTTTAATGGAAAGAGCACTGAACAGAGAGTCAGAGATTTGGATTCTAGTGCAGACTCAGGCTGTGTGTTTGAGGCAAGTCATTTCAACATTCCAGAAACTGTTTTTTATCTGCATAACATAAAATGGTCTCTGAGATCATTCCCAGCACCTATACTTTAAGATTCTGTTTCTTTGTACCAGGATTCATGGCATTAAGGAAAGAACAAAATAAAAGAACATATAAGACCTCAAATTGTCAAGATCATATATACATACATAATATATATAAAGCAATAACTACAGAGAGATAGATACAGGCTTTTCTAGATATATAAATAGTTACATGCCAAACCTTGTCTCCAGGCATGGAGTATGCTATTTGACTATAGTAGGTCCTTCTCTAAACCAAAACTCTGCTCAAGACTCATTTCCTCTATAACACCAACCCAGACTAGCATCCCTGACAGCACTTTCTCTAATCACTCCAGCAACCTTTCAGCATTTCAGGTAGAAACCTGGTAATATAAAGGTAGTACAATGAATTGCTACATCATTTCCTTCGATGTGCCACGTGCACTATGGATGTGAACAACTCTTTTCCTTTCCTTGGGAATGCAACGTAGAATAGCTGAGAGAGCAAAGCATTTCAATAACATTATGGAGTTAAGTGTCAAACAATATATAAAAATGCTAAAATAAAATATAAGGAAACAAGTATCAACCAGAGAATGGGGAAGTACTTTCTATGCATAAAATCAGTTAAAAATAAAAATACAGATGAGATTCTAGAAGGAGGAGAAAAGATGGTGGAGTAGAAGGATGTGATCTTACCCCTTCGTACAGAAACACCAGAATCACAACTAACTGCTAATCAACCACCAACAAAAAGAAATAAAATGCTATAACCTACAAAAAAAAGATACCCTATATCCAAAGAAAAAGAAGACTAACGAGATGGTAAGAGGGGTGAAATCACGATAAAATCAAACCCATACACTCCAGGTGGGTAACCCAAAAATTGGAAAACAACTATACCACAGAAGATTTCCGACAGGAGTGAAACCTCTGAGCCCCATATCAAGCTCCCCAGCCTGGGGGTCTGGCAATGGGAGGAGGAGCTACCATAGAATCCACTCTTGGAGGGTGCACACAGGGTCTCATGCATACAAGGACCCAGGGAGAAAAGTGGTGACCTCATAAGAGACTGGGCCAGACTTACCTGCTAGTATTAAAGGGTCTCCTGTGGAGGCAGGGGGGTGGCTGTGGCTCACACTAGGGACAAGGACAATGGTGGCCACAGTTCTGGTAAGTACACATTGGTGTAAGCCTTATTGGATGCCGCCATTTTCTCACAAAGACCTGGCCCCACCCAATAGCCTGTGGGTTCCAGTGCTGGGATGCCTCAGCATGGGGAACACAGCCCCACCCATCAAGAGACAAGCTACTTAAAGTCTTCTTGAATAAATAGCTGCCCGATAAACACACCCTCTGACACAGCCCTGCCAACCAGAGGGACAAGAACCAGCTCTACACACCAGTGGGCAGGTGCTAGTGCCCCACAACAGGAAATCTGAAGAAGGCTCTTAGACTGCCTCACCCACCAGGGGGCAGAAAGCAAAAACAAGAAGAAGTATAATCCTGCAGCCTGCAAAACGAAAACCACCATCACAGAAAGTTAGACAAAAAGAGACAGCAAAGGAATATGTCTCAAATGAAGAAAAAAAGATAAAACCCCAGAAAAACGACTAAGTGGAGACAGGCAATCTACCCGAAAAAGTATTCTGAGTAATGATAATAAAGATGTTCCAAGATCTTGGATAAAGAATGGAGGCACAGATCGAGAAGATACAAGAAATGTTTAACAAAGACCTAGAAAAACTAGAGAACAAACAAGCAGAGATGAACAATACAATAACTGAAAGGAAAAATACACTGGAAGGAATCAATAGCAAAATAACTGACGCAGAAAAACGGATAAGTGAGCTGGAAGACAGAATGGTGGAAATGACTGTTGCAGAACAGAATAAAGAAAAAGAATGAAAAGAAATGAAGGCAGTCTAAGAGACCTCTGGGACAACATTAAATGTAACATTCATATTATAGGGGTTCCAGAAGGAGAAGGGAGAGAGAGAAATGACCTGAGAAAATATTTTAAGAGATAACAGCTTAAAAGTTCCCTAACATGGGAAAGGAAACGTTCACCCAAGTCAGGAAGTGCAGAGAGTCCAGGCAGGATAAACCCAAGGAGGAACACACCAAGATACATGTTAATCAGACTAACAAAGCATTAAGACAAATAAAAAATATTAAAAACAACAAATAACATACAAGGGAATCCCCATAAGGTTATCAGCTGATTTCTCAGCAGAAACTCTGCAGGCGAGAAGAGAGTGGCACAATATATTTAAAGTGATGATAGGGAAGAAACTACAACGAAGAATACTCTACCCAGCAAGGATCTCATTCAGAGTCAATGGAGAAATCAAAAGTTAACAGACAAGGAAAAGTTAAGAGAATTTAGCACCACAAGACCAGCTTTGCAACAAATACTAAAGTAAATTCTCTAAGCAGAAGAGAAAAGACCACAACTAGAAACAATAAAATTATGAATGGAAAACCTCACCAATAAAGACAAACATACAAAAAAGTTAGGAAACAATCTGCACACAAATATATCAAAACAGCAATTGTGAGAACAGAGCACAAATGCAGAATATTAGATATGCATTTGAAATTAAAAGACCAGCAGCTTAAAACAATCTTGTTTATGTATAGACTGCTATAACAAAACTTCATGGTAACAGAAAACAGAAAATCTACAATAGATACACACATAAAAAAGAAAAAGGAATCCAAACTCAACACTAAAGTTAGTCATCAAATCACAAGAGATGAGAACAAAAGAAGAAGGGAAGAAAAAAGACCAACAAAATTAAATCCAAAACTGGGAGGGGAGTCTGGTGGAGAAGGGATACATGTATAGGTATGACTGAGTCACTTTGCTGTGCACCTGAAACTATCACAACACTATTAATAGGTTATACTCCCATATAAAATAAAAAGTTTAAAAAAATGCAGAACAATTTTAAAAATGGCAGTAAGAACATACATATCAATAATTACCTTAAACATAAACGGATTAAATGTTCCAACCAAAAATTATAGACTGGCTGAATGGATACAAAAACAAGACCCATATATATGCTGTCTATGAGAAACCCATTTCAGATCGAGACATACATACATACTGAAAGTGAGGGGATGGAAAAAGTTATTCCATTCAAAAGGAAATCAAAAGAAAACTGGAGTAGAGATACTCATATCAGACAAAATAGACTTTAAAATAAAAACTGTTACAGATACAAAGAAGGACACTGCATAATGATCAAGGGATCAATCCAAGAAGAAGATATAACAATTGTAAATATATATGCACCAAACACAGGAGCACCTCAATTTATAAGGCAAATACTAACAGCCATAAAAGGAGAAATTACAGTAACACAATAATAGTGGTGGTCTTTAACACCCCAATTTCATCAATGGAAAGATCATCCAGACATAAAATCAATAAGGAAACAAAGGCCTTAAATGACACATTAGATCAGATAGATGGAATTGATATTTATAGAGCATTCCATCCAAAAGCAGAAGAATACACGTTCTTCTCAAGTGCACATGGAACATTCTCCAGGATTGATCACATGTTGGGCCACAAAGCAAGCCTCGGTAAATTTAAGAAAATTGAAATCATATAAGGCATCCTTTCTGACCACAACACTATGAGATTAGAAATCAACTAAAAGGAAAAAAATGTAAAAAACACAAACACATGGAGACTAGACAATATGCTACTAAGCAAACAATGGATCACTGAAGAAATCAAAGAGGAAATTAAAAATACATAGAGACAAATGAAAATGAAATCACAATGATCCAAAAACCTATGGGATGAGTCAAAAGCAGTTCAGAGAGGAAAGTTTATAGCAATACACTCTTGCTTCTGGAAACAAAAAGTAAAAATCTCAGATAAACAACCTAACCTTACACCTAAAACAACTAGAGAAAGAAGAAAAAACAAAACCCAAATTTAGTAGATGGAAAGAAATAATATCACAGAAACAATATATGAAATAGAGATGAAGAAAACAATAGAAAAGAGCAATGAAACTAAAAGATGGTTCTTTCAGAAGATAAACAAAATTGATAAACCTTTAGACAGACTAATCAAGAAAAAGAGGTAGATGGCTCAAATCAATAAAATTAGGAAAAAAAATTGAAGTTACAGTGGACACCACAGCAATACAAAGGATCATAAGAAACTGCTACAAGCAATATGCCAATAAAATGTAAAACCTGAAGAAATGGACTAATTCTTAGAAAAGTAAAATCTCCCAAGACTGAAGCAGAAAGAAATAGAAAATGTAAGCAGACCAACCACAAGTACTGAAATTGAAACTGTGATTAAAAATCTCCCAACAGGGCTTCCCTGGTGGTGCAGTGGTGGACAGTCCGCCTGCCGATGCAGGGGACATGGGTTCATGCCCCAGTCCAGGAAGATCCCACATGCCACGGAGCGGCTAAGCCCGTGAGCCACGGCCACTGAGCCTGCACGTCTGGAGCCTGTGCTCTGCAACAGGAGAGGCCACAACACTGAGAGGCCCGTATACTGCAAAAAAAAAAAAAAATCTCCCAACAAACAAAAGTCCAGGATGAGATGGCTTCACGGGCTAATTCTATCAAACAGTTAGAGGAGAGTTAACACCTATTTTTATGAAACTAGTCTAAAGATTCTCAGAGGAAGGAACACTCCCAATCACATTCTATGAGACCACCATCACCCAGATACCAAAACCAGAAAAAGATACCACAAATAGAGAAAATTACAGGCCAGTATCACTGATGAACATAGATACAAAAATCCTCAACAAAATACTAGCAAACTGAATCCAACAATACATTAAAATAATCATATACCGTGATCAAGTGGGATTTATCCCATGGATGCAAGAATTTTTCAATATCCACAATTCAATCAGTGTGATACAGCACACCAAAAAGCTGAAGAAAATAAACCACATGATCATCTCAATAGATGCAGAAAACGCCTTAGACAAAATTCAACACCCATTTATGATAAAAACTTTCCAGAAAGTGGAACATACCTCAACATAATAAAGGCCATATATGACAAATTTACAGTTAACGTCATACTGAATGATGAAAAGCTGAAAACATTTCCTCTAAGATCAGGAACAAGACAAGGATGTCCACTCTCATCACTTTTATTCAACATAGTTATGGAAGTCTTAGCCACAGCACTCAGAGAAGAAAAAGAAATAAAGGAAATCCAAATTGGAAAAGAAGAAGTAAAATTGTCACTGTTTGAGGATGACATGACACTGTATGTAAAAGTTCCTAAAGATGCTACCAGAAAACTGCTAGAGCTCATCAATGTATTTGGTAAAATAACAGGATACAAAATTAATACACAGAAGTCTCTTGCATTTCTATACACTAAAAACAAAACATGAGAAAGAGAAATTAAAAAACAATCTCATTTACCATTGCACCAAAAAGTATAAACTACATGGGACTGAACCTCCCTAAGGAGGCAAAAGACCTGTACTCTTAAAACTGTAAGATGCTGATGAAAGAAATCAAAGATGACACAAACAGATGGAAAGATATACCATGTTCTTGGATTGGAAGGATCAGTATTGTGGAAATGACTATACTACCCAAGGCAATCTACAGATTCAAGGCAATACCTATCAAATTACCAACGGCATTCTTCATAGAACTACAAAAAAAAAATCTTAAAATTTGTATGGAGAAACAAAAGAACCAGAAAGTGAAAGCAATCTTGAGAAAGAAAACTGAAGTTGGAGCAATCAGGCTCCCTGACTTCAGACTATACTACAAAGCTACAGTCATGAAAATAGTAAGATATTGGCACTAACAAAAATATAGATCAAAGGAACAGGATACAAACCCAGAAATAAGCCCATGCACCTATGGTCAGTTAATCTACAACAAATAAGACAAGACTATACAATGGAAGATAGACAGTCTCTTCAATAAATGGTGCAGGGAAAACTGGACAGATAACTGTAAAATAAGGAAATTAGAGCATTCTCTAACACCATATACCAAAATTAAATCAAAATGGAGTAAAAACCTAAATGTAAGACCAGATAATATAAAACTCTTAGAGAAAAATATAGGCAGAAAAAATTGCCCAAGTCATAAACCAGTCCCAGATGTAAAACTGGGTTCTGGAAGTAAACCCTCAGATATAAACCTCCCAAGTCATAAACTTGGGACCCAGATGTAAACCTGGGTGGAAGCCATAACCTAGGCCTCATACGCCAGCCTAACCCTCTGACGATGAACTCCAGAGCAGAGAAGGCGAGCGCCCAGCACCCCACATGACTCACACCTGATGCCCAGCCCTCAACCAAATGCACCCGATTGGGAATCCCCTGCGAGGAGGCCGCAACTCAGGTATATCTGGGACCTGAGGAGAGGAGCCCTTGACAGGATGCCAGGCCGTCAGGTAACTCCATGATAGGACGGCTGTCTGAGAATTTTAAAAGTTTCTTTAGAGGCTAGAAATCCACACACTTTAAGGAGGACCTTAAAAATGTGGAGGAGTAAGACATGGAGATCACCTTCCTCACCACAAATACATCAAAGATACATCTACATGTGGAACAACTCCAACAGAGCAACTATTGAATGCTGGCAGAAGACCTCAGATGTCCCAAAAGGGTCTTGTCCTCCAGCCAGCTGTCAGGCCTGAGCCTCTGAGGTGGGAGAGCTGAATTCAGGACATTGGACCACCAGAGACCTCCCGACCCCACGTAATATCGATTGGTGAGAACTCTTGCAGAGATCTCCATCTCAACACTAAGACCCAGCTCCACTCAACAACCAGCAAGCTCCAGTTATGGACACCCCAGAACAAACAACTAGCAAGAAAGGAACACAACCCCAACCATTAGCAGATAGGCAGACTAATATCACAATAAGTTCACAGAAAACCCAAAACACACAACCAGATGCAGTACAGCCCACGACAAAGACAAGATCCAGATTCATCCACCAGAACACAGGCACCAGTCCCCTCCACCCAGAGCCCTACACAACCCATTGAACCAAACTTACCCACTGGGAGCAGACACCAAAAACAATGGGAACTACAAACCTGCAGCCTGCAAAAACGAGACCCCAAACACAGTGGGTTAAGCAAAATGAGTAGACAGAGAAATACGCAGCAGATTAAGGATAAAGGTAAAAATCCACAACACCAAAAAAATGAAGAGGAAATAGGCAGTCTACTTGAAAAACGATTCAGATTAATGAGAGTAAAGATGATCCAAAATCTTGGAAATACAATGCAGAAAATACAAGAAACATTTTACAATGACCTAGAAGCACTAAAGAACAAACAATGATGAACAACACAATAAATGAAATTAAAAATTCTCAGGAAGGAATCAATAGCAGAATAACTGAGGCTGAGGTACAGATAAGTGACCTGGCAGATAAAAGAGTGGAAATCACTACAGCAGAGAAGAATAAAGAAAAAAGAATGAAAAGAATTGAGGACAGTCTCAGAGACTTCTGGGACAACATTAAGTGCACCAACATTTGAATTATCGGGGTCCTAGAAGAAGAGAAAAATAATGGGACTGAGAAAATATTTGAAGAGAGTATAGTTGTAAACTTCCCTAATACGGGAAATGAAATAGACAATCAAGTCCAGGAAGTGCAGAGAGTCCCATACAGGATAAATCCAAGGAAAAACATGGCAAGACACATATTAATCCAACTATCAAACACTAAATACAAAGAAAAAATATCGAAAGCAGCAAGGGAAAAGCAACAAATAGCATACAAGGGTATCACAATAAGGCTAACCGCTGATCTTTCAGCAGAAACTCTGCAAGCAAGAAGGGATAAACAGGACATATTTAAAGTGATGAAAGGGAAAAGGCTACAAACAAAATTACTCTACTCAGCAAGGATCACATTCAGATTTGACAGAGAAATTTAAAAATTTACAGACAAGCAAAAACTAAAAGAATTCAGCACCACTAATCCAGCTTTACAACAAGGCTAAAGGAACTTTTCTAGGCAGGAAACACAAGAGAAGGAAAAGACCTACAAAAACAAACTCAAAACAATTAGGAAAATGGTAACGGGAATATATGTATCGATAATTAACTTAAATATAACTGGATTAAATTCTACAAACAAAAGATATAGACTGGCTGAATGGATGCAAAAATAAGACCCGCATACATGCTATCTAAAAGAAACCCACTTCAGATCTAGGGTCACGTAGATAGTGAAAATGAGAGGATGGAAAAAGATATTCCATGCAAATGAAAATCTAAAGAAAGCTGGAGAAGGAATTCTCATATCAGACAAAATAGACTTTAAAATAAAGACTATTACAGGACACAGAGAAGGACCCTACATAATGATCAAGGGATCAATCTAAGAAGAAGATATAGAATTGTAAAAATGTATGCACCCAACATAGGAGCACCTCAATACATAAGGCAAATGCTAATAGCCATGAAAGTGGAAAGCAACAGTAACACAATAGTAGGGAATTTAACACCCCACTTTCACCAACGGCCAGAATATCCATAATGAAAATAAATAAGGAAGCACAAGCTTTAAATGACACATTAAACAACATGGACTTAATTGATATTTAAGGGACATTGCATTCAAAAACAATAGAATACACTTTCTTCTCAAGTGCTCATGGAACATTCTCCAGGATAGATCATATCTTGGGTCACGAATCACGCCTTAGTAATTTTAAGAAAATAGAAATCGTATCAAGTAACTTTTCCAACCACAACACTATGAGACTAGATATCAATTACAGGAAAAAAACTATAAAAATTACAAACACATGGCAGCTAAACAATACGCTACTAAATAACCAAGAGATCACTGGAAAATCAAAGAGGAAATAAAAATTACCTAGAAACAAATGACAGTGTAAACACCATGACCCCAAACTTATGGGATGCAGCAAAAGCAGTTCTAAGAGGGAAGTTTATAGCAATACAATCATACCTTAAGAAACAAGAAACATATCAAATAAACAAGCTATCCTTAAACCTAAAGCAATTAGAGAAAGAAGAACAACAAACCCCAAAGTTAGCAGAAGGAAAGAAGTCATAAAGATCAAATAACAAATAAATGAAAAAGAAATGGAAATGATAACAAAGATCAATAAAATCTAAAACCTCGTTCTTTGAGGAGCTAAACAAAATTGATAAACCATTAGCCAGACTCATCAAGAAAAAAAGGGAGAAGACTGAAATCAACAGAATTAGAAATGAAAAAGGAGAAGTAACAACTGACATTGCAGAAATACAAAGGACCATGAGAGATTACTACAAGCAAATATATGCCAATAAAATGGACAACCTGGAAGAAATGTACATATTCGTAGAAAAGCATAACCTTATGAGACTGAACCAGGAAGAAAGAGAAAATATAAAACCACCAATCACAAGCACTGAAATTGAAACTGTGATTAAAAATCTTCCAACAAACAAAAGCCGAGGATCAGATGGCTTCACAGGCAAACTCTATTAAACATTTAGTGAAGAGCTAAAACCTATCCTTCTCAAACTCTTCTGAAATATAGCAGAGGGAGGAACACTCCCAAACTCATTCTACGAGGCCACCATCACCCTGACACCAAGACCACACAAAGGTGTCACCAAAAGAAAGAATACTACAGGCCAATATCACTGATGAACATAGATGCAAAAATCCTGAATAAAATACTAGCAAACAAATTCCAACAGCACTTTAAAAGGATCACACACCATGATCAGGTGGGGTTTATTCCAGGAATGAAAGAATTCTTCAGTATATGCTAATCAATCAATGTGATACACCATATTAACAAACTGAGTGATAAAAACCATATGATAATCTCAATAAATGCAGAGAAAGCCTTTGACAAAATTCAACACCCATTTATGATAAAACCCTCCAGAAAGTAAGCATAGTTACCTCAACATAATAAAGGCCATATATGACAAACCCACAGCCAACATCATTCTAAATGGTGAAAAACTGAAACCATTTCCACTAAGATCTGGAAAAAGTAAAGGTTGCTCACTCTCACCACTATTATTCAACATAGTTTTGGAAGTTTCAGCCACAGGGAACAGAAGAAAAAGAAATGAAAGGAATCCAAATCAGAAAAGAAGAAGTAAAACTGTCACTGTTTGAAGATGAAATGATACTATACATACAGAAACCTAAAGATACTACCAGAAAACTACTAGAGCTAATCAATGAATTTGGTATAGTAGCAGGATACAAAATCAATGCAAAGAAACCTCTTGCATTCCTATACACTAATGATGAAAAATCTGAAAGAGAATTAAGGAAACACTCCCATTTACCACTGCAACAGCAACAAAAAATACCTAGGAATAAACTTACCTAAGTAGACAAAAGACCTCTATGCACAAAACTATAAGACACTGATGAAAGAAATTAAAGATAATATAGATGGAGAGATATACCATGTTCCTGGATTGGAAGAATCAACATTGTGAAAATGACTATACTACCCAAAGCGTTCTACACATTCAATGCAATCCCTATCAAACTAGCAATGGCATTTTTCACAGAACTAGAACAAAAATTTCACAATTTGTATGGAAACACAAAAGACCCTGAAGAGTCCATGCAATCTTCAAAAACAAAACGGAGCTGGAAGAATCAGGCTCCCTGACTTCAGATTACACGGGAAAGCTACAGTAATCAGGACAGTATCGTACTGGCACAAAAAGAGAAATATAGATCAATGGAACAGGATGGAAAGCCCAGAGATAAACCCATGCACATATGTTCACCTTATCTTTGATAAAGGAGGCAAGAGTATACAATGGAGAAAAGACAGACTCTTCAATAAGTGCTGCTGGGAAAACTGGACAGCTACATGTAAAAGAATGAAGTTAGAACACTCCCTAACACCATACACAAAAATAAACTCAAAATGGATTAAAAACCTAATGTAAGGCCAGACACTATAAAACTCTTAGAGGAAAACATAGGCAGAATACTCTATAACATAAATCACAGCAAGATCCTTTTTGACCCACCTCCTAGAGAAATGGAAGTAAAAACAAAAATAAACAGGTGGGGCCTAATGAAACGTAAAAGATTTTACACAGCAAAAGAAAACATAAACAAGACGAAAAGACAACCCTCAGAATGGGAGAATATATTCGCAAATGAAACAACTGACAAAGGATCAATCTCCAAAATATACAAGTAGGCATGCAGCTTAATATCAAATAAACAATCAACCCAATCCAAAAATGGGGAGAAGACCTAAATAGACATTTCTCCAAAGAAGTTATACAGATTGCCAACAAACTCATGAAAGAATGCTCAACATCACTAATCATTAGAGAAATGCAAATCAAAACTCCAATGAGGTATCACCTCACACCGGTCAGAATGGCTATCATCCAAAAATCTACAATCAATAAATGCTGGAGAGGGTGTGGAGAAAGGGGAGCCCTCCTGCACTGTTGGTGAAAATGTAAATTGATACAGCCACTATGGAGAACAGTATGGAGTTTCCTTTAAAAACTAAAAATAGAACTACCATATGACCCAGCAATCCCACTACTGGGCATATACCCTGAGAAAACCATAATTCAAAAAGAGTCATGTACCACAATGTTCATTGCAGCTCTGTTTATAATCGCCAGGACATGGAAGCATCCTAAGTGTCCATCGACAGATGAATGGATAAAGAAGATGTGGCACATATATGCCATGGAATATTACTCAGCCATAAAAAGAAACGAAATTGAGTGTTTTTGTGGTGAGGTGAATGGACCTAGAGTCTGTCATACAGAGTTAAGTAAGTCAGAAAGAGAAAAACAGATACCATATGCTAACACACATATATATGGAAAGTAAAAAAAAAAAAAAGGTTCTGAAGAACCTAGCGGCCCAACAGGAATATAGATGCAGATGTAGAGAATGGACTTAAGGACACGGGGAGGGGGAAGGTTGAGCTGGGATGAAGTGAGAGAATGGCATGGACATATATACACTACCAAATGTTATATAGCTAGTGGGACCAGCTGCATAGCACAGGGGGATCAGCTCAGTGCTTTGCGACCACCTAGACAGGTGGGACAGGGCGAGTGGGAGGGAGATACAAGAGTAGGGGATATGGGGATATAAGTATACGAATAGCAGAAACTAACACAACAATGTAAAGCAATTATACTCCAATAAAGATGTTAAAAAATTATATATTAATAGATAACCAACAAAGATCTACCCTCCAGCACAGGGAACACTGCTCAATATTCTGTTATAATGTAAATGGGAAAAGGATTTGAAAAGGAATCAATACGTATATATATATGTATATGTATTATAATATATATATGTATATATATATATATATATATATATATAATTGAATCACTCTGCTGTACACCAGAAACACAACATTGTTAATCAACTAAAATCCAATACAAACTAAAAAATTTTTAAAAGAAAATAATAATACAGGAAAAGATGTATTGATTTGACATTGTAAGAAATTCAGAAGGGAAAAATGAGGGAAAGATTATCTGCAAAAGAAAAATAACATTATCGTTTATCATCTTTACAAACAATTGTTTTATGATAATATTTGGTTGGCTGAAAAGTTCGTTCAGGCTTTTCCAAAGGAACTTTTTGGCCAACACAGTAGTTAAGGCTGGCAAAGAGATAAGAATACAGATGTAACGATAGGAATATAAATTGGTAAAAACTTTTCTGAAAGTTAAGTATATGGTGTTAAGAGCTTTAAGACTGTTTGGATCCTTTGCCCTAGTAATTTTATTCTCAGAAACATATCCTATAAAATAATTAGAAATTTCAAAATTTTTAACAAAATATTTTTAAGCCATTATTTATAATAGAGAAAAACTGGAAACAAACATCTAATTAAATAAACAATGGTACAACAATTTAAAGGATTATTATCTAGTCATTAATATATTATTTTTAAAGGATTGATAACAATCTGGATTTCCAGCTTCTTGAAAATCAGAAAATCTAGCAAAAATGGATGCAAGTTCTCATGTAGGGATCTCTGGAGCTGAACAACAGTTACTCTCTTTAGACAGACATATGTTTTGCAGCTTTCTGCAGTCTCCATCATTCTATTGTTTCCCCAATACCAGGTCCACTGTACTCATGTGCATTATCTACCTGCTCTCTCTTTGTGTTTATAACACCCTAATTTCATTCATTAAGCTGAAAATAACCAAGGAAGAAAACTTATTTCCTCTAAACTCAGATAGTGAAGTGGAATTTTAGGTTTAAGACTACTATTTTTTATATTCATGTTTTACTTTCTTTCTTAATAATTCAATAGAAATATATTAAAATGTTTAAAATTATTTACAAGCCAATAAAGACACCACTATATTAACCAAATTATCTACCCCATCTAGGAGCAGTCATTTCCTTTTAACAGCTAAAAAAAAATTGTTAAAATTAAACTTTTATAATTTTACTGACAAAAAGTTGGATTTTCCCTCTTGTATGGGGCCTCTGCATTACTTAATATCAGAATTCAGTACCATCCAGTATCCGTTACTTGGTGTAAGTGAAGAAATAAGCCAATGTTGGCCATGGTAAGACTGGCTTAGCCCTGAGAGCCCCATCTCACTGAAGAGAGAGGGAAAGAAGGAAGGAAGGGATAAAGGAAAGACAGAAAGAAAGAGGGTGGGAGAGAGGAAGGAAGAAACAAGGGAAGGAGGGAAGGAAGGATGAAAAGAGGGAAAAGGCAAAATCTTGGACATAGGAAGAAGGCAAGAGGGAACAGAACACAGATGATAACAGGGAGTCAATGGCTGACACAGATATGGCTTATCCAACCCTATTTAGTAATTAAAGTGTTGATATAGATGTTATTTTTTGACATAGAAATGTATCTACTCTACAACATAATACTGAGTGGAAGAAGAATGTTAAAACAACATGTGTAGCATGATGTCATTTAAGTAAAATTTTCTATTAACATCTATGCATATATTTGCATAGAAGATGTTTGGAAGGGTGTTCACTGACTAATAGTGTTTATATCTGGAGTTGAGATTTGGGGTTATGTGGGCTTCCTTATTTGTACTACATTATTTGAACATTATAGTAAGCTTTTTATAAATCAATCCATTTATTTTTTAAAGGTAGCAGGGTAATTGTGCAGTTGTCTGATTGGTACAAACCCTGGATCACAGTGCCGTACAGTAAAGGTGGAGAAAAATGTCTTCCTGCTCTTATCTATGTGACTAAGACTGTTGGTTCAGGAACTTTCAGGTTGCAAACCAGCTTCATTGTTCTTAAAGTTACTAGAATTTCGTTTTAGTTCCAGCAATCATTTTTCAGTCTTAGTTTTCCAAAATTTCTTGAGCTCCTATTAGTTTGTTACATTTTAGTAGATATTGGGAGAGTCATCTTAAGTTCTGCTTAGCCACATGCCATTTTAAACTCAAAGTCTCCATGGCAATTATTAGAATTATTTTTTTCTATGAGCCAGAGCACAGAATAATTGTGGATATGCTGATAAAAAATATGAGAATATAATTACTTTTTTAAAAATTAGGCTGATGGGGCAAGGATGTGTCAACTGCAATTGCATTGTCATTTACCAAACTAGGAGGCAATTCCCATTATTACCTGCTTGTTTCACTCAAATACCAGTTCTGTGTCTGAGTGGTAGCCTGCTTTGGGAGAAAGGAAGGGCAAAGACAGTGCCCCTATCTTCACGGTCAATGTCCCTATCTCCATTGTCTAGGAGGTTGGTCTCTTAGAAGTTTATTACAAACTCGGGTTGATCTTTGTAGATCACTTAGTAAAACACCTAGTCACCAAATAATCTAACGCCATTATGTGGGGCAATAATTAGAAAATAATACATCTTATTGTAGCCCTAGCTTGGAATGTAACAGTCAACTCACTCCAAGCCCTCCAACCTAGCTTATTACAACAGTCTGACATCTTACACCTGAACATAATTAGGCCAGATTGAAATGAAATCAATCAGGACAAGGAAATAGCTATCAAAAATAAGGGAAAAGTCATTCTAAGGAGATTGTCACTCACTTTCAAATCAATGATGAGAAATAGAGATTGAAAGACTGTGTGTGTGTGTGTGTGTGTGTGTGTGAGAGAGAGAGAGAGAAAGAGAGAGAGAAAGAGAGAGAGAGAGAGAGAGAGAGAGAGAATAAAAGTACTTTGGGCAAGCAAAAACTGTCAGGTGAAAAGATTTTCTAAAATGATTTGTAATATTCGTTCATTATATACTTACAGTTTACTAACTAAACTCACTAGAACTCACTAATTTTGTTTTTCATTTAGAATTGAGACCACATTAACGTACTTTTCAAAGATATATGACAGACAGCATAAATTCATCAGTATAAAACAGCTACTCATCACAAATATTAAAGCAATCAGTTTTTACCCTGTACCAGGCACCCTGTATCCTGTATTTCTCAAAGTGAAGCTATTTAGTTGCATGCTGTTTGAGGAAGGGAAGGAAATAAACTCTTTTGGCTTAAGCAAAATATTGTATATTAACGTATATATGTGGAATCTAGAAAAATGGTACAGATGAACCTAAATGTAGGGCAGGAATAGAGACATAGACATAGGGAACAGACATGTGGACACGCGGGGAGGGGAGGGTGGGACGAATTGGGATACTGGGTTTGACATAAATACACTACCATGTGTAAAGTAGATAGCTAGTGGGAACCTGCTGTATAACACAGGGAGCTCAGCTCGGTGCTCCGTGACGACCTAGATGGGTGGGATGGGGGCAGCAGTGGGAGGGAGTGGATATAGGTGTACATATAGCTGATTCACTTCATTGTACAGCAGAAACAAACACAAAATTGCAAAGCAAATTTACTCCAATAACAAAAATAATTTATAAGACTACTATATTAAATGTTAGAGACATTTCACAATAATATTAAATTATTATGAAAGACATGGTTCAACTTCTTTGAATAAAGGGATCGAAACCCAAATTCAGGAAAACAGCCAAGCCTTTGAAACACAATTACAGCTACCATGACTGTTTTAGAGCAGGATGCCCTTTGGGACTGTAACAAAACTTTAAGAGCCTCAATGATATTTCCTGAAGGAATAGGATGCTACAGAGAACAATAGTAAGGGGACTGGAATCTAACAGAGAGAAAACAGAAATAGGCCTGGATCTAAGACATCCAGATAAAGATTCTTATCCAGGGCTTTTGTCACAGTAGAAGCCTTGTGGAAAATCTGTTTAGTTTTTGAAAATGAATTTGGTCTGTATTTTCCGAACAATCTTCTGACATATCTCTTTTAAGTGAACTTCACAAAAAAAATCACCCCAGTAGCAGTTTAATGAAATAATTGGCAAAACCCTGGAGCCCCCAACCTATTGCAAATCATGACTTAAGTCAAAGTCAAATTGTCCTCATTCATGGTAACAGGATACAGGAAAAATTAATTTCAAATGCTTCTTCTACTAATCTGCTAAGAAGCCAGCGAATTATCTGAGTTGATTTTAACCCCTCTGGGATAAATATTAACGGTAATCAAATTAACAAAAATGAATAATAAACTCTGATCACACAAACCACACTTTAATGCCCTAGAGCGAAAGTGTGTTTATCTGTGTGTGTGTGTATAAAACAGTGATATTAAACAAAGAATGTCCCATAAGTGATCTCAAAAGGTGAATTCTCAACAATCAATGCGAGAGACAGTAGGCTAACATTCATCTATACATGCCCCCTCAATGCCCTCCATAATACTTATAGTAAACTATAAGTGTGTAATGAACACAATGGTGTTTAGAGTTTGGTGTACTCTAAACATGAAACTCATTTGGATTTATACTTGTAAACTGAAAGTGTATATTGTGGGATGCCAGAGTTTGAGGGATAACAAGCAAGGACACTATTATCATTCTTCCTTACAACTTCATCCCCAGTAATATTCATAATTCACTGTACCTTACGTCAGTTTGATGCTCTTAATGACTCACAGCCCATGAAGTACTTTCTTCCTTTTAGCACTGTCTGCCATCAAACATGGAATACAACAAATTTGTTCATGCAAGATACAATTTTCCTTCTAAAAGTTCACACTTCATTAACACATCCCCCTATCAAGGAAGAAATTGATTCTGAGGCTAAAGTTATTTACCATTTAAATCTATGATTTAGGCAATAGAAGAGAATACACATAGAGTTATGTTTCTGTTCACCCAAATCTGTACAGGTAAAACATACCTATCTCTTTTGAACTGTAAATGACCTCAGGCATTTTGAGACTGGATCAGAGACCTGAAAATAAATTTTAAAACAAAACAAAACTATACAACAAAACTCACCATGGATACGTTCTCAGAGTGGCATACCAAAAAAAGAAAAATGAACTGGCCAGCACACACTTCTTCCTTTTCTCCTGATCATCCATTATCCCTCAGGTTTTCCATTCCTGTTTGCTTGCCTACTTTCCCCATTTTCAATTTTATTTTAGATGTGTAATGTTTGATGGGCTATGTTTTTAAGTCCTCTGTACAGTGCCTTAAGCTTTTAGGGAGGAAAGCACTATATAAATCTAACAATAAATAAATAATAAATAAGAGAAATAACTGGCTATGTGCGAGTGGGGCTAAAAGAGATCGATGGGGCATGGTGACAAATAGAGGCTAAAAATAAGTCAACAATGCAGTATTGCTGTTAGTAAAGCCAATCCAGTGCTGGAAGGCACAATGAAAATGGAGTTTTGCATTGTTAATATAACAACCAAGTCCTAAAGGCACCTTGCAATTGAGTCTGTAGCTAAAAGGTAACAGCTAATGTTGTGGTATCCACTGGATGAGCATCCTAACACCATTATTACATATGTTTGTACCAAATATATTGGGCAACTCCAACGTGAGGCATACCAACTTACCGAGATTGGAATTACTGAGTTTTCAGTTAAACAAAAAAGCAAATGTCAAATTTAACATGCACTTAATACTTTCTATATACCAGAAGTTTTGTATCCATTATTTCATTTAATTCTCACAACAATCCTATGATGTAGAAATTATCATCCTCACTGAATAAACAAGAAAATTGAGATGCAAGGAGTATAAGTCACTTGCGTAAGATCACAAAACAAGCAGGTAATTGAGCTAGGATTCAAATTACAGTGTGTCTAATTTCAAAGCCCATGATTTTTACACCACCATGACACCTTAAGAATACTTTATTTTAATTCTAGAAACAAAAGGTGCCCTTTCTGAAAAAACTTCTGAGATGGTGAAGTGAAAACTCCTGGAAATATGCCCTTCCATAAAAGCACCTGAACACTGGTAAAAAAAAAAAGTCAAAAATTTTGGAACAATAGAAATTAACCAAAGCTTTGCAACAATCCAAAGAGTGTTTAGTCAAGAAAAGAGGCTGAATGTCAGTAAGAACAATGAATTTTATGGCATTTCAACTTGCTCAATTCCCATGTTCTCCAGCTCTTCAATAACCTTAAAAACTGACAGCCTCACAGTGACTGAAGCTGTGGAAACCAACAGTGCAGCAGACACTGGAGGGGAAAAAGTTGGTTTGGATCTCCTAAAAACCCTATCCCAAAATAATTTTCACAATTTGACCTGTCTGGAGACTGCCTGAAAATCTTCATTTTCAAGGCTTATCTTTACATGATCAGACTCAGAACTCACTCTGTGCAAACAGCCCTATCCCTAAGGTGATTGTCAAAAAAAAATCAGCAGCAATTGTTTAACATTGCAGCTGCTTGAGGTGACAATATAAGTTGGGGATAACAAAAGTATGATCCAAAAAAATAAAATAAAATAAAGCTAATAAGGAAAAACTGGAAACAAAATGTTATTGGGGGCTTTGATAAACCACCAATATATGATGAATCTAGAAAGCCATGTGCATGTTCAGGGCTGTGTGCAATTCCAAGAAAGATATGAAAAGACCCTAATCTCTCTGACATTGATGTTCTTTGCAAGAGGAAGCACGCCCAAAAACACATACAGAGTCCCTTGGCAAAGGCAAGTAGACATATTGGTTCAAGGCACTTAAATCTCTTTCTAGTCATTAGCGTACAACTAATATAACCAAAGAAAGACTCCAGTGGTCATGCATGACAAAGAATACTGACTTTGAATAATTAATTTAGGAAAGAAACTAAACCAACTAACCACAACCAACAACAAATTAAAACAACAAAAACCATGGAGTGGGGGGTGAATCAGATTCCCAGAGTTACCACATTATATAGTTTAAATGCCTAGTTTTCCATAAAATTTTATGAGACATGCAAAGAAACAGGGAAGTATGGTGCATACACAGACTTAAAAAGCAGTTAATAGAATTGTCCCTGGGACAACAACACATTGGACTTACTAGACAAAGACTTTAAATCAACTGTCTTAAATATTTTCAGAGTTAATGGAAACCATGAATAAAGAATTAAAGAATAACATAAGCGCAATATCTCACCAACTAAAGAATATCAATAAGAGCTATAAATTATAAAAAATAACCAAATAGAAATTTTAGAATTGAAAATTACTATAACGAAAATTAAAATGTTACTTAGAGAGCTCAACATCAGATTTGAAGTCAATAGAACACTCCACCCAACAACAGAAGAGTGCACATTCTTCTCAAGGGTACTTGTAACATTCTCCAGATAAACAATATATAAGGCCATAAAGCAGTTCTCAATAAATTTAATAGAACTAAAATAATAAAAAGTGTATTCTTAGACTACAATGGAGTAAAATTGTAAATCAACAGAAGAAAATTTGGGAAATTTACAAATATGTGGACGTAAAACATCATAAACCTAACTAGACACTGGGTCCAAGAAGAAATCACAGGGAATTTAGAAAACGCTTTGAGATGAACAAAAACAAAAACACAACATACCCAGACTTACAGGATTCATTGAAGCAGTACTTAGAGGAAATTTATAGCTGTAAATGCCTGTATTTAAAAATACATAATATAAAATAAATAACATTACATTTTCACCTTAATAAACTGGAAAACAAGAGAAAATTAAACCCGAAGCCAACAGAAGGAAGTAAATAATAAACACTAAATAGGAAATAAATGAAATGGAGAATAGTAAAACATTAGAGAAAATTAATGAAATGAAAATTGGTTCTTTACAAAGAACAATAAACTTGAAAAACATTTAGCTAGACTGACCAAAAAAAGAAGAGATTTGAATTATGAAAATCAGGAATATAAAAGGAGATCTCAGTACTGACTTTAAGTGTTATAAGGGATTAATATGAGCAGCTGTGTGCCAATAAGCTAGATAGCTTAAACAAACTAGATAAATTCCTAGAAAGGTACAAGCTATCAAAACTGACTCAAGAATAAATAGAACATTGAGTAAACTTATAATGGGCAAAGTGATTAAATTAATAATAATAATAAAAACTTTCCCACAAAGGAAAGCCCAGACCTAAATTGCTTCATTGGTGAATTTCACTAAATATTAGGAATAAGTAACACCAGCACTTCACAAACACTGCCATAAATTAGAAGAGCAGAGGCCAATTCCCAACTCATTCTATAAGACCAATATTACCCTGATACCAAAACCAGTCAAAAACATCACAAGAATAACAACAACAACAAAAATATATATAACAACATGCCACAGGTATATAGACACAAAAAATCCTCAGCAAAATATTAGCAAACCAAACCCAGCCACACGTAACAAAAATTAAACACAATAACCATGTGGGATTTATCCCAGGAATGCAACATTTGTTTAACATACGAAAATCTATCAATGTAATACACTATTTTAAACAGAATAAGGGACAAAAGCCACATGATCAGCTTAACAGATGTAGAAAAATAAAATAATTTGACAAAATCCAAAATACTTTCATGATAAAAACACTCAAATAGGAATGCAAGATAATGTCCTCAGTCTGATAAAAATCCATGCACCAAAAACTCACAACTAACATCATGTTTAATGATGAAATACTGAATGCACTCGCCCCTAATATTAGCAACAGTACAAAACTATTTACTCTTCCCACTTTTATTCAACATTGTAGTGGAGGCTCTAGCCAGGACAGTTAGGCAAGAAAAGAAATGAAAGATATCCATATTAGAAAGGAAAAGTAAAATGATCTCTATTTGAGGATGACCTAATGTTGTATTTAGAAAATCCTAAGGAATACACACACACACACACACACACACACACACACACACACACCCCAAAACAAAGCAAAATGAAACAAACAAAAATGCTATTAGAATGAAAAACTAGTTGAACAAGGCTGAAGGATAAAACATCAATTTAAAAATAAACTGTATTTATATACACTAAAAAATAACAATCTAAAAATTAAATTAAGAAGCAATTCCACGTAAAGTAGCAAAAAAAGAATAAAATATTTAGGGATAAATTTACCAAAAGATATACAAGACTGATACACTGAACACTACAAAACCTCATTGAAAGATGTTAAATATATAAGTAAATAAAAATGCATCCCATGATCACAGATTGGAAGCCTTAATAATGCTAAGATGGCAGTATTCCCCAAATTGATTTATAGTCATTAAAATTTCAGGTAGATTTTTGCAGAAATTTACAAGCTAATGCTAAAATTAGTATGGAAATGTAAAGGAGACCAAATATTCAAAACAATCTTTAAAACAGGACAAAACAAAGTTAGAAGACTCACAATTTTAAATTTCAAAACTTATTAAATCACAACAGTAATCAAGTCAGTGTAATACTCTATTAGGATAGGAATATAGATAAGTAGAATAGAATTGAGAGTCTAGATATAAACTCTTAAGTTTATTTTTGTCAATTGCTTTGGACAGGGGTAAAAAGACAATTTAATGGAAGAAAGAAAAGCTCTTTCAACAAAAAGTGTTTTTCAGCAAAAAATAATCTTTTCAATGAAGAAACAAGATATCAACATTCAAAATAATAAAGATGGAACCCTACCTCACACCATATAAAAATTAACTAAAAATGAATTAAAGACCTAAATGTAAGAGCTAAAACTATAATGCTTTCAGAAAACAAAAACATAGGATTAAGTTTTCATGACCTTGCATTAAGCAATGGTTTCTTAGATATAACAGCACAACACAAGCAACAAAAGAAAAAATAGAGTAAATAATTTTAATCAAAAATTTAAAGTTTTGTTTTTGAAAGGATGCTCTGGTGAAAATGAAAAGACAATTAATAGACAAGGAGAAAATATTTGCAAAACATATACTTGATAACAGACTAGTATCTAGAATATATTAAGAACACTTAAAACTCAATTATAAGAAGAAAAATAACCCAATTGAAAATGGGCAGAGAATATGAATAGATCTTTCTCCAAAAAAGATACACAAATGCCCAACCATATGAAAAGATGTTTAACATAATTAGGCACCAGAGAAATGCAAATTGAAACCAAAACAAGACACAACTTCACAACCGCTAGCATAGCTATAATCAAAGAGACAGACACTAACACGTGTTGGAAAGGATGTGGAAAAATTGGAACCACTATACCCTGCTGCTTGAAATGTAAAAATGTGCATCTGACACAGAAAATAATTTAGCAGTTTCTCAGAAAGTTAAACATATAACTACCATATGACCCAGGAATTTCACCACCAGGTACATAACCAAAGGAATAGAAAACATATGTCCATGCAAAATTATGTTCGTGAATGTTCATAGCAGAATTATTTATAATAGTCAAAAGATAGAAACAACACAAATGTCCATCAACTGATGAATGAATAAACAAAATGTGGTGTAGTCAAGTAATGAAATATTATTTGGTTACTAAGATGAACGACTGAAATCTCAGAAACATAAAGGACCAAAGTGAGGATTTGTTACTCCAAATCCAATTCTACTAACAAGGACCAGTGAAATGGAAATGAATCTTTGAGGGAAAAGGTGACCCTCTCATTTTTAAGGTTTTGTGATGGCCAAAGACGTGGGCATATTTAACAAATTATGTATGTTTCTATGACCAGAGATTCTAAGGGTTAATATGGTTCAGTGTCTGAGAAGATATCTGAAATAAAATCAAAGTACAATCAAGAAAGAACAGGAGGGCTTCCCTGGTGGCGCAGTGGTTGAGAGTCCGCCTGCCGATGCAGGGGACGTTGGTTCGTGCCCTGGTCTGGTAGCATCCCACGTGCCGCGGAGCGGCTGGGCCCGTGAGCCATGGCCACTGAGCCTGCGCATCCGGAGCCTGTGTTCCGCAACAGGAGAGACCACAACAGTGAGAGGCCCACGTACCACAAAACAAAAAAGAAAGAAAGAACAGGACACACAGAAATATGTTAATTGCCTGAGTAATATGGTGTGATGTATTAGATTTTAAAGGAAGAATGAAAAAAGAAAAGGGAAAAGAAGCAACCAAGAACAATTCTTTATGTGTGTAAAGCATTTTATAGCTGGTAGTGTTGCTCATTAATTGATTCATTGATTGACCTATTCATTCAGCAAACATTGGCATATAAGAAGCATTCAGCCAGAGTTACAAAAATGAATAAAATTTGTCTCAAGGAACTCAAAGCCTAGGCTACGAGTTGGGGTTTGGAGAGGGGTGAGAGACATTGAAACAAACAAATATAACACAGTGAAATAATGTTGTCATTTATAGGTTTTAGGTTTATACTTAATCAAAATATGTACCAAGTAATAAGAGCAGAGGAAAAGTAATAACTGCTCCTTGAAGGAAGTTAGAGGATGAGACACATGCAAATGATTGGGAAAGTTTCAAAGAGATGATCCTTTCTTGAATGATACTTAGGAAACAATGAGACTAACAAGGGGGAGCAGTTCAGCAAAACATTTGCAAATCATTTCATGAAGAGGAAACTGCATGTGCTCTAATACAAGATTTACAAAGCATTTGCACATCTATTGTCCCATTTGATCATCACCATAAGCCTGAGAAAAAAGTAAGGCAATTATTGTAATCAACATTTTACAGCCAAAGAAAAACAAGGCTCAGGATAAGAGAGAAAACAACTTCCTTACAAATGGAAAAATCAAGTTTCAGCCCAGGTATTCTTTCTATTTATTTAATAGGAAAAAGAAACCAAAGTTATATGGACTTATGAGAGAGGAGTCAGGAGAATAAAGATGAGAGTGAATTTAGGCTGAGGAAAAAGAATTTTTGGTTCTTTTTGTTTTTTGGAACAAGATGAAGAAACTGGACAGACCCTCTATCTGGATCAGATTAGAAAGAACTGCACCACTCCTGTCTTATCCATCAAGGATCTTGAATTTCCAACAGAAACAGATAGAATAAAATTATTTAAGAGAAAATTGAAGTCTGTAATAAATGAGAAGAAAAATGAAGTTGCTCTAAAGAAATTTAAGTCTCCTGGCCCAGAAAAGTTACATCTGAGGGACATGAGTGACCATGTAACTTCCATATAATCAAAAATTATTGTTACTAATTTTGAGAAAGCATAGAGACCCGGATAGATATATCCTGGCAGGTGGAAGATAGTCAACAATCCTCACTTTCAGGATGCTCAAGAGGCACATGTCAAACATGCCAAACCATGAGTTTATTCCTCACAAGACTCTAAAATTGATTATTGAATGAACAGTTTCTGGGTGCTTAGAAAAGGAAGCTGTAATTATTCAGAGCCAAAATGGATTCACCAAGAAGAGATGATGCCAAATCTACACAACCTAATTTCCTTTTTACAAACATTTTTCTGATTATAAAAATATGTTTATTTAGGTCTACTGCCCATATTTGGATTGGGTTATTTGCTTTTTTGATATTGAGCTGCATGATCTGCTTGTAAATTTTGGAGATTAATCCTTTGTCAGTTGCTTCATTTGAAAATACTTTCTCCCATTCTGACGGTTGTCTTTTCATCTTGCTTATGGCTTCCTTGGCTGTGCAAAAGTTTTTAAGTTTCATTAGGTCCCATTTGTTTATTTTTCCTTTTATTTCCATTTCTCTAGGAGGTGGGTCAAAAAGGATCTTGCTGTGATTTATGTCCTAGAGTGTTCTGCCTATGTTTTCCTCTAAGAGTTTGATAGTTTCTGGCCTTACATTTAGGTCTTTAATCCATTTTGAGTTTCTTTTTGTGTATGGTGTTAGGGAGTGTTCTAATTTCATTCTTTTTCATGTAGCTGTCCAGATTTCCCAGCACCACTTATTGAAGAGGCTGTCTTTTCTCCACTGTATATTCTTGCCCCCTTTATCAAAGATAAGGTGACCATATGTGTGCGGGTTTAATCTCTGGGCTTTCTATCCTGTTCCATTGATCTATATTTCTGTTTTTTGTTTTTTGTGTTTTTTTTTTGCGGTACTTGGGCCTCTCACTGCTATGGCCTCTCCCATTGCAGAGCACAGTCTCCGGATGCACAGGCTCACTGGCCGTGGTTCACGGGCACAGCTGCTCTGTGGAATGTGGGATCTTCCCAGACCAGGGCAGGAACCCGTGTCCCCTGTATCGGCAGGCAGACTCTCAAACACTGCGCCACCGGGAAAGCCCTATATTTCTGTTTTTGTGCCAGTACCATCCTGTCTTGATTGCTGTAGCTCTGTGTAGTATAGTTTGAAGTCAGGCAGCCTGATTCATCCAGCTCCTTTTTTCTTTCTCAAGAATGTTTGGTTATTCAGGGTCATTTTTGTTTCCACAAAAACTGTGAAATCTTTTGTTCTACTTCTGTGAAAAATGCCAGTGGTAGTTTGATAGGGATTGCATTGAATCTGTAGATTGCTTTGGGTAGTATAGTCATATTCACAATGTTGATTCTTCCAATCCAAGAACATGGTATATCTCTCCATCTATTTGTATCACCTTTAGTTTCTTTCATCAGTGTCTTATAATTTTCTGCATACAGATTTTTGTCTCCTCAGGTAGGTTTATTCCTAGATATTTTATTCTTTTGTTGCAACAGTAAATGGGAATGTTCCAAAGAAGATAAACAGATTGTCAACAAACACATGAAAGAATGCTCAACATCATTAATCATTAGAGAAATGCAAATCAAAACTACAATGAGATATAAATTCACACCAGTCACAATGGCCATCATCAAAAAATCTACAAACAATAAATGCTGGAGAGGGTATGGAGAAAAGGGAACCATCTTGCACTGTTGGTGGGAATGTAAACTGATACAGCCACTATGGGGAACAGTATGGAGGTTTCTTAAAAAACTAAAAAATAGAACTACATACTACACAGCAGTCCCACTACTGGACATATACCCTGAGAAAACCAAATTCAAAAAGAGTCATGTACCACAATGTTCATTGCAGCTCTATTTACAATAGCCAGGACATGGAAGCAGCCTAAGTGTCCATCAACAGATGAATGGATAAAGAAGATGTGGCACATATATAGAATGGAATATTACTCAGCCATAAAATGAAACGATATTGAGTTATTTGTAGTGCGGTAGGTGGACCTAGAGTCTAATACACTGTGAAGTAAGTCAGAAAGAGAAAAACAAATACTGTATGCTAACACACATATATGGAATAAAAAATAAAAAGTTCTGAAGAATCTAGGGGCAATACGGGAATAAAGACACAGACCTACTAGAGAATGTGCTTGAGAATACAGGGAGGGGGAAAGGTAACCTGGGATGAAGTGAGAGAGTGGCATGGTCATATACACACTACCAAACATAAAATAAATAGCTCGTGAGAACCAGCCACATAGCACAGGGAGATCAATTCGGTGGTTTGTGACCACCTAGAGGAGTGGGATAAGGAGGGTGGTAGGGAGGGAGACGGAAGAGGGAAGAGATATGGGAACATATGTATATGTATAACTGATTCACTTGGTTATAAAGCAGAAACTAACAAACACACACACACACAAATAGCCACTGAATTTTGTGAAAGGGAGTTATTGGTGACTTTGGCAAGATCCACATTTACTAGACTTAGGAAGTGAATGGGTACTGGTGGGAGACAAGAGAGGGAAGTGATATGGGGAGGTTTTGAGCTTCAAGATGGCAGAAGCGTAAGATGTGGAGATCACCTTCCTCCCCACAAATACATCAGAAATACATCTACCTGTTGAACAACTCCTACAGAACACATACTGAACACTGGCAGAAGACATCTGACCTCGCAAATGGAAAAAACTCCCCAAGTACCTGGGTAGGGGAAGAAAAAAAAAAAGAGACAAAAGAATAGGGACAGGACCTGCACCAGTGGGAGGGAGCTGTGAAGGAGGAAATGTTTCCACACATTAGGAAGTCCCTTCACAGGTGCAGACTGCAGGTGGCAGAGGGGGGAAGCTTTGGAGCCATGGAGGAGACCACAGCAACAGGGGTGCAAAGGGAAAAGAGGAGAGATTCCCACACAGAGTATTGGTGCCCACCAGCACTCACCAGCCCAAGAGGCTTGTCTGCTCACCCGCCAGGACGGGTGGGGGCTGGGAGCAGAGGCTCGTGTTTTGGAGGTCCGATCCCAGGGAGAGGACTGGGGTTGGCTCTGTGAACACAGCCTGAAGACGTTAGTGCACCACAGCTAGCTGCGAGAGAGTCAGAAAAATGTCTGGAGCTGCGGAAGAGAGAAGAGACATTTTTTTGCCTTTGTTTCCTGGTGGGTGAGGAGAGGGCATTAAGAGCGGAGCTTAAATGGGCTCCAGAGACGGGCGTGAGCCACAGCTATCAGCGCGGACCCCAGAGATGGGCATGAGATGCTAAGGCTGCTGCGGCAGCCACAAAGAAGCCTGTGAGCAAGGACAGGTCACTATCCACACCTCCCTTCCTGGGAGCTTGTGCAGACCGCTGCTGCCAGTGTCCTGTGATCCAGGGACAATTTCCCCTGGAGAATGCACGTCGTGCCTCAGGCTGGTGCAACATCATTCTGGCCTCTGCTGCCGCAGACTCACCCCACGTCCGTACCCCTACCACCCCCCAGACTGAGTGTGCTAGAGCCCTCAAATCAGCTGCTCCTTTAACCCTGTCCTGTATGAATGAAGAACAGACGCCCTCAGGTGACTTACTCGTGGGGGGTGGGTCCAAACCCAAGGCTGAACACCGGGAGCTGTGCAAACAAAGAAGAGAAGGGGAAATTTCTCCCAGCAGCCTCAGGAGCAGTGGATTAAATCTCCACAATCAACGTGATGTACCCTGTATCTGTGGAATAACTGAATAGACAACGAATCATACCAAATTGAGGAGGTGGACTTTGGGAACAACAATATATGTGTTTTTTCCTTTTTCTCTTTTTGTGAGTGTGTATATGTATGCTTCTGATTGTGATTTTGTCTGTATGCCTTTGCTTTTACCACTTGTCCTAGGGTTCTGTCTGTCTGTTTTCCTTTTTTTACTTAAAAATATTTTTTCTTAATAATTAATTTTTCTTTTTTATTTTAATTACTTTATTTTATTTGACTTTATTTTATTTTAACTTCTTTCTTTCTTTCTTTTTTTTCTCATTTTTATTCTGAGCTGTGGGTAGGACAGGCTGTTGGTGCTCCAGCCAGGCATCAGGGCTGTGTCACTGAGGTGGGAGAGCAAACTTCAGGGCACTGGTCCAAAAGAGACATCCCAGCTCCATGTAATATCAAACAGCAAAAATCTCCCAGAGATCCCCATCACAACGCCAAGACCCAGCTCCACTCAACGACCAGCAACCTAGAGTGCAGGACACCCTATACCAAACAACTAGCAAGACAGGAACACAAGCACATTCATTAGAACAGTGGCTGCCTAAAATAATAATAAGGCCACAGACACCCCAAAACACAGCACCAGACGTGGACCTGTTCACCAGAAAGACAAAATCCAGCCTCATCCACCAAAACACAGGCACTAGTCCCCTCAATCAGGAAGCCTACAAAACCCACTGCATGAACCTTAGCCACTGGGGACAGACACCAAAAACAATGGAAACTACGAACCTGCAGCCTTCAAAAAGGAGACCCCCAAACTCAGTAAGTTAAGCAAAATGAGAACACAGAGAGACACACAGCAGATGAAGGAGCAAGGCAAAACCCCACCAGACCTAAGAAATGAGGAGGAAATAGGCAGTCTACCTGAAAAGTAATTCAGAATAATGAGAGTAAAGATGATCCAAAATTTTGGAAATAGAATGGAGAAGATATAAGAAACGTTCAGCAAGGAATTAGAAGAACTAAACAGCAAACGGTGATGAACAACACAACAAATGAAATTAAAAATTCTCTAGAAGGGATCAATAGCAGAATAAGTGGGGCAGAAGAATGGATAAGTGACCTGGAAGATAAAAGAGTGGAAATAACTACTGCAGAGCAGAATAAAGAAAAACAATGAAAAGAATTGAGGACGGTCTCAGAGACCTCAGGGACAACATTAAACACACCAACATATGAATTATAGGGGTCCCAGAGGAAGAAGAGAAAACAAAAGGGACTGAGAAAATATTTGAATAAATTATAATTGAAAACTTTCCGAATATGGGAAAGGAAATAGTTAGTCAAGTCCAGGAAGGACAGAGAGTCCCATACAGGATAAATCCAAGGAGAAACACGCCAAGACACACATTAATCAAACTATCAAAAATTCATTACAAAGAAAAAATATTAAAAGCAGCAAGGGAAAAACAACAAATATCACACAAGGGAATCCCCATAAGGTTAACAGTTGATCTTTCAGGAGAAACTCTGCAAGCCAGAAGGGAGTGGTAGGACATATTTAAAGTGATGAAGGAGAAAAACCTGCAACCAAGATTACTCTACCCAGCAAGGATCTCATTCAGATTTGATGGAGAAATTAAAACCTTTACAGACAAGCAAAAGCTGAGAAAGTTCAGCACCACCAAACCAGCTTTACAACAAATGCTAAAGGAACTTCTCTAGGCAAGAAACACAAGAAAAGGAAAAGACCTACAATAATAAACCCCAAACAATTATGAAAATGGGAATAGGAACATACATATCGATAATTACCTTAAATGTAAATGGATTAAATGCTCCAACCAAAAGACATAGACTGGCTTAATGGGTACAAAAACAAGACATGTATATATGCTCTCTACAAGAGATCCACTTCACACCTAGGAACACATACTGACTGGAATTGAGACGATGGAAAAAGATATTCCATGCAAATGGAAATCAAAAGAAAGCTGGAGTAGCAATTCTCATATCACATGAAATAGACTTTAAATCAAAGACTATTACAAAAGAAAAAGGAGGACACTACATAATGATCAAGGGATCAATCCAAGAAGAAGATATAAAAATTGTAAGTATTTATGAACACAACATAGGGTCACCTCAATACATAAGGCAAATACTAACAGCCATAAAAGGAGAAATCATCATTAACACAATCATAGTAGGAGACTTTAACACCCACCTTTCACCAATGGACAGATCATCCAAAATGAAAATGAATAAGGAAACACAAGCTTTAAATGATATATTAAACAAGATGGACTTAATTGATATTTATAAGGCATTCCATCCGAAAACAATAGAATACACATTCTTCTCAAGTGCTCGTTGAACATTCTCCAGCATAGATCATATCTTGGGTCACAAATCAAGCCTTGGTAAATTTAAGAAAACTGAAATACTCTCAAGTATGTTTTCCAACCAGAATGCTATGAGACTAGATATCAATTACAGGAAAAAACTTCTAAGAAATAAAAACACATGGAGGCTAAACAACACACTACTTAATAACCAAGAGATCACTGAAGAAATTAAAGAGGATATCAAAAAATACTTAGAAACCAATGATAATGGAAACACAATGACCCACAACCTCTGGGATGCAGGAAGAGCATTTCTAAGAGGGAAGTTTATAGCAATACAAGCCTACGTTAAGAAACAAGAAACATCTCAAATAAACAACCTAACCTTACACCTAGAGCAATTAGAGAAAGATTAACAAAAAAAACACCAAACTTAGCAGAAAGAAAGAAAGCAGAAAGATCAGATGAGAAGTAAATGAAAAAGAAATGAAGGAAATGATAGCAAAGATCAATAAAACTAAAAGCTCATTCTTTGAGAAGATAAACTAAATTGAGAAACATTAGCCAGACACATCAAGAAAAATAGGGAGAAGACTCAAATCAATAGAAATAGAAATGAAAAAGGAATAATAACAACCGACACTGCAAAAATATAAAAGATCATGAGAGATTACTACAAGCAACTCTATGCCAATAAAATGGACTAACTGTAAGAAATGGACAAATTCTTAGAAATGCCCAACTTTCCAAGACTGAAACAGGAAGAAATAGAAAATATGAACAGACAAACTTCAAGCACTGAAATTGAAACTGTGATTTAAAATCTTCCAATAAACAAAAGCCCAGGACCAGATGGCTTCAAAGGTGAATTCTATCAAACATTTAGAGAAGAGCTAACACATATCCTTCTCAAACTCTTTCAAAATATAGCAGATGGAGGATCACCCCCAACCTCATTCTACGAGGCCACAATAACTCTGATGCCAAAACCAGGCAAAGATGTCAAAAAGAAAGAATTCTACAGGCCAATGTCACTAATGAACATAGATGCAAAAATCCTCAACAAAGTACTACCAAACAGAATCGAGCAGCACATTACAAGGATCGTACATTATGATCACGTGGGGTTTATCCCAGGAATGCAAGGATTCTTCAATATACGCAAATCAAACATGATACCCCAAATAACAAATTGAAAGAGAAAAATATTATGATCATCTCAATAGATTCAGAGAAATCTTTCAACAAAATTCAACACCAATTTATAATAAATCCCTTCAGAAAGTAGGCATAGAGGGAACTTTCATCAACATAATAAAGGCCATATATGACAAACCCACTGCCAACATGGTCCTCAATGGTGAAAACTGAAAACATTACCACCAAGAACAGGAACAAGACAAGGTTGCCCAATCTCACCACTATTATTCAACATAGTTTTGGAAGTTTTATCCACAGCAATCATAGAAGAAAAAAAAATAAAAGGAATCTAAATTGGAAAAGGAGAAGTAAAGCTGTCACTGTTTGCAGATGACATGATACTATACATAGAGAATCCTAAAGATGCTACCAGAAAACTACTAGAGCTAATCAATGAATGCGGTAAAGTAGCAGGATACAAAATTAATGCACAGAAATCTCTGGCATTCCTATACAGTAATGATGAAAAAACTGAAACTGAAATTAAGAAAACACTCCCATTTACCATTGCAACAAAAAGAATAAAATATCTAGGAATAAACCTACCTAAGGAGACTAAAGACCTGTATGCAGAAAATTATAAGACACTGATGAAAGAAATTAAAGATGATACAAATAGATGGAGAGATATTCCATGTTCTTGGATTGGAAGAATCAACATTGTGAAAATGACTCTACTATCTGAAGCTATCTACAGATTCAATGCAATCCCTATCAAACTACCACTGGCATTTTTCACAGAACTAGAACAAAAAATTTCACAATTTGTATGGAAAGACAAAAGACCCCAAATAGCCAAAGCATTGTTGAGAAAGAAAAAGGAGTTGGAGGAATCAGGTTCCCTGACTTCAGACTATACTACACAAAGCTACAGTAATCAAGACAGCATGGTCCTGGCACAAAAACAAAAATATAGATCAATGGAACAGGATAGAAAGCTCAGAGTTAAACCCACACACATATGGTCACCTTATGTTTCATAAAAGAGGCAAAAATATACAGTGGAGAAAAGACAGCCTCTTCAATAATTGGTGCTGGGAAACCTGGACAGGTACATGTAAAAGTATGAGACAAGAACACTCCCTAACACCATACACAAAAATAAACTCAAAATGGATTAAAGACCTAAATGTAAGGCCAGAAACTATCAAACTCTTAGAGGAAAACATAGGGAGAACACTTGACATAAATCACAGCAAGATCCTTTTTGACCCACCTCCTAGAGAAATGCAAATAAAAACAAGAATAAACAAATGGTACCTAATGAAACTTCAAAGCTTTTGCACAGCAAAGGAAACCATAAACAAGATGGAAAGCAAGCCCTCAGAATGGGAGAAAATATTTGCAA
Source organism: Delphinapterus leucas (assembly GCF_059928025.1). NCBI lineage: Eukaryota > Metazoa > Chordata > Mammalia > Artiodactyla > Monodontidae > Delphinapterus > Delphinapterus leucas. The sequence goes on along the minus strand of NC_143150.1, from coordinate 46,673,780 downwards.
ATGAAGCAACTGACAAAGGATTAATCTCCAAAGTTTACAAGCAGCTCATGCAGCTCAATATCAAAAAAAACAAACAAACAACCCAATCAAAAATGGACAGAAGGCCAAAATAGACATTTCTTGAAAGAAGGTATACAGATTGCCAGCAAACACATGAAAGAATGCTCAACATCATTAATCATTAGAGAGATGCAAATCAAAACTACAATGAGATATCATCTCACACTGGTCAGAATGGCCATCATCAAAAAATCTACAAACAATAAACGCTGTAGATGTTGTGGAGAAAAGGAAACCCTCTTGTACTTTTGGTGGGAATGTAAATTGATGCAGCCACTATGGAGAATAATATGGAGGTTCCTTAAAAACTAAAAATAGAACTACCATAGGACCTAGCAATCCCACTATTGGTCATATATCCTGAGAAAACCATAATTCAAAAACAGTCATGTACCTCAATGTTCACTGCAGCTCTATTTACAATAGCCAGGACATGGAAACAACCTAAGTGTCCATCAACAGATGAATGGATAAAGAAGATGTGGCACATATATACAATGGAATATTACTCAGCCAGAAAATGGAACAAACCTGAGTTATTTGTAGTGAGGTGGATGGACCTAGTGACTGTCATACAGAGTGAACTAAATCAGAAAGGGAAAAATAAACACCATATGCTAACACATATATATGGAATCTAAAAAAAAAAAGAAGAAAAGAAAAAAAGAAAAAACAATGGGCAGAAGAACCTAGGGGCAAGATGGGAATCATGATGCAGACCTACCAGAGAATGGACTTGAGGATATGGGGAGTGGGAAGTGTAAGCTGGAACAAAGTGAGAGAATGGCATGGCCATACATACACTACCAAACGTAAAAGAGATAGCTAGTGAGAAGCAGCCGCATAGCACAGGGAGATCAACTTGGTGCTTTCTGACCACCTAGAGGGTTGGGATATGGAGGGTGAGAGGGAGGGAGATGCAAGAGGGAAGAGATATGGGGGTGTATGTATATGTATAACTGATTCACTTTGTTATAAAGCAGAAACTAACACACCATTGTAAAGCAATTATACTCCAATAAAGATGTTTAAAAAAATGTTTAGTTCAGGGCTTCCCAGGTGGCACAGTGGTTGAGAGTCTGCCTGCTGATTCAGGGGACACGGGTTCATGCCCTGGTCTAGGAAGATCCCACATGCTGCAGAGCAGCTAGGCCCATGAGCCATGGCCGCTGAGCCTCCACGTCCAGAGCCTGTGCTCCGCAACGGGAGAGGCCACAACACTGAGAGGCCCGCGTACCACACACACACAAAAAAATGTTTAGTTCAGGAAATACCAAACAATAAATGAGAACAATAAAACAACTCAAATTTACCCTTATCACCAAATAGAAATAACCACTTATTAATATTTTGGTATACTTAAGACTTTTAAAAATATTTTTGACATAGTTGATATATTATAAATTTACAATTCAATATCTGGCTTTTTTATTTAACATTATTTTCCTCAGTGTTCATCTAATAAATATGTATTTAATTCTTATTATGTGTAAGGTAATATGCTCACTCTAAGCACAAAATATTCAATTACATGCTATTCCTCCATTTATTAAATTTATCCAAAATCACAAGCTAATAATTGAATGATAGTCTATTATGTTTTTATGTCATTATTCATTCAATCCTTCCCTTATTGAATTATATTTTCTATTTTTTTATATCATAAACAATGTTATAATAAATATCCTGGTAATAAGGCCTTTTCTGAGTTTTGAACATATCCTTTGGATAGATTCTAAGTGTAATTTTAAAGTCATGAAATCCTCTAAGATGAGGAATAAAACAAGGATGCCTACTCCTGCCACTTCTATTTAACATAGTCCTGAAGTCCTAGCCAGAACAATTAGCTAAGAAAAATAAATAGAAAACATCCAAATTGGAAAAAAAATAGTGAATTCGTCTCTCTTTGCAGATGACATGATCCTACATGTAGAAAACACTAAAGACTCCACCAAAAAATAAAGAAAAAAAACTGTTAGAACTAAAACATGAATTCAGTAAAGTTGCAGGATACAAAATTAACATACAAAAATCAGTAGCATTTCTATACACCAAAAATAAAGTACTGATAAAGGAAATTAAGAAAACAATTTGCAATTGCATTGAAAAGAACAAAATACTTAGGAATAAGCTTAACAAAGGAGGTGAAAGTTCTGTACACTGAAAACAAAACACTGAGAAAAAAAAATTAAGGAGACAAAAATAAATGGGAACATTCTGAGTTCATGAAGTAAAAGAATTAATATTGTTAAAATGTTCATACTACCCAAAGCAATCTACAGATTCAGTGCTATCCCCATCTAAATCCCGATGGCATTTTTTAAAGAAATAGAAAAAAATCCTAAAATTCTAATGGAACAAGAATAGCTAAAGTGATCTTCAGAAAAAAGAACAAAGTTGGAGGCATCATACTTCCGGGTTTCAAAATGTATTAAAGCTATAGTAATTAAAACAGTATAGTACTGGCATAAAGACAGACATAGAACAATGGAGCAGAATAGAGAGATGAGAAATAAACCCACACATATATGGTCAACTGATCTTTGACAAGGATGCCAAGAATACACAACAGGCAAAGGATAGCCTCTTAAATGAATAGTACTAGGAAAAATGGATATCCACATGCAAAATAAAATTAATCTGGACCCTTACCTTACACCCTACACAAAATCAACTCAAAGTGGACTAAAGACATTAGACCTGGGGCTCTGAAACTCCTGAATGAAAACATAGGAGAAACACTTGTTGACATTGGCGTTCTTGACATACAGTAATTTCTATAATATAACACCAAAAGAACAGGCAACAAAGGCAAAAATAGACAAGTGGAACTACAGGTATGCCTCAGAGATATTGTAGGTTCAATTCCAGACAACTGCAATGAAGTGAGTTTTGCAAAAAGTGAGTCACATGAATTTTTTGGTTTCTCAATGCATATAAAAATTATGTTTATACTATACTGTATTCCTTTAAGTGTGCAACACCATTGTATAAAAATGTACATATATTAAGTTAAAAATACTTAATTGCTAAAAATAATGCTAACTATAAACTGAGCATTCAGTGAGTTGTAGTAGTAACATCAAAGATCACTGATCGAAACTGAGGGGAAGATGGTGGAAGAGTAAGACGTGGAGATTAAATTCCTCCCCATAGATACATCAGAAATACATCTACAGGTGGAACTGCTCTTATAGAACACCCACTGAATGCTGGCAGAAGTCCTCAGACCTCCCAAAAGGCAAGAAACTCCCTCACGTACCTGGGTAGGGCAAAAGAAAAAACAAAGGCAAAAGAATAGGGACGGGACCTGCACCAGTGGGAGGGAGCTGTGAAGGAGGAAAGTTTCCACACACTAGGAAGCCCCTTCGCGTGCAGAGACTGCGGGTGGTGGAGGGGGAAAGCTTCAAAGCCGTGGAGGAGAGCACAACAACAGGGGTGCGGAGAGCAAAGCAGAGAGATTCCTGCACAGAGGATCAGTGCCCACCAGCACTCACTAGCCCGAGAGGCTTGCTTGCTCACCCACCGGGGCGGGCAGGGGCTGGGAGCTGAGGCTCGGGCTTCGGTCGGATTACAGGGAGAGGACTGGGGTTGGTGGCGTGAACACAGCCTGAAGGAGCTAGTGCACCACGGCTAGCCAGGAGGGAGTCTGGGAAAAGGTCTGGGACTGCCAAAGAGGCAAGAGACTTTTTCTTCCCTCTTTGTTTCCCAGTGCGCGAGGAGAAGGGATTGAGAGCGCTGCTTAAAGGAGCTCCATTGACTGGCGCAAGCCACGGCTAACAGCATAGACCCCAGAGACAGGCCTGAGATGCTAAGGCTGCTGCTGCTGCCACCAAAAAGCAAGTGTGCGAGCACAGGCCACTATCCACACCTCTGCTCACCGGAGCCTGTGCAGCCCGCCACTGCCAGGGTCCTGTGAGCCAAGGACAACTTCTCCGGAAGAATGCACGGTGCACATCAGGCTGATGCAACGTCACGAAGGCCTCTGCCACTGCAGGCTCACCCCGCATCCATAACCTTCCCACCCCCCAGCCTGAGGGAGCCAGAGCCCCCTAATCAGCGGCTCTTTAACCCCGTAAGGTCTGATCGCAGAACAGATGCCCTCAGGCGACATACACACAGAGACGCGGCCAAATACAAAGCTGAACCCCGGGAGCTGTATGAACAAAGAAGAAAAAGGGAAATTTCTCCCAGCAGCCTCAGGAGCAGCAGATTAATGCTCCACAATCAAACTGATGTACGCTGCATCTGTGGAATACCTGAATAGACAACGAATCATCCCAAATTGAGGAGATGGACTTTGAGAGCAAGATATATTATTTTTTCCCCTTTTCCTCTTTTTCTGAGTGTGTATGTATATGCTTCTGTGTGAGATTTTGTCTGTATAGCTTTGCTTTCACCATTTGTCCTGGGGTTCTGTCAATCCGTTTCTTTTGTTTTGTTTTGTTTTACTTTTTAAAAAAATTTTTTTCTTAATAGTTATCTTTTATTTTAATAACTTTATTTTATTTTATCTTACATTATTTTAACTTCCGTCCTTCCTTCCTTCCTTCTTTCTTTCTTTCTTTCGTTCTTTCTTTCTTTCTTTCTTTCTTTCTTTCTACTTTTTCTCACTTTTATTCTGAGCCACGTGGATGAAAGGCTCTTGGTGCTGCAGCCAGGAGTCAGTGCTGTGCCTCTGAGGTGGGAGAACAAACTTCAGGACACTGGTCCACAAGAGACCTCCCAGCACCATGTAATATCAAATGGCGAAAATCTCCCAGAGATCTCCCTCTCAACACAAAGACATAGCTTCACTCAACGATGAGCAAGCTACAGTGCTGGACACCCTATGCCAACCAACCAGCAAGACAGGAACACAAACCAATGCACTAGCAGAGAGGCTGCCTAAAATCATAATAAGCCTACAGACACCCCAAAACACACCACCAGACGTGAGTCGGCCCACCAGAAAGACAAGAAAGAGCCTCATCCACCAGAACACAAGCACTGGCCCCCTCCATCAGGAAGCCAACAGAACCCACTGAACCAACTTTAGCCACTGAGGACAGACACCAAAAACAACAGGACCGACGAACTTGTCGCCAGGAAAAAGGGGACCCCAAAAACAGTAAGATAAGCAAAATGAGAAAACAGAGAAACGCACAGCAGATGAAGGAGCAAGATAAAAACCCACCAGACCTAACAAATGAAGAGAAAATAGGCAGTCCACCTGAAAAAGAATTCAGAATAATGATACTAAAGATGATCCAAAATCTTGGAAATAGAATAGAGAAAATGCAAGAAACATTTAACAAGGACCTAGAAAAATTAAAGAGGAAACAAACAATGATGAACAACACAATAAATGAAATTAAAAATACTCTAGAAGGGATCAATAGCAGAATAACTGAGGCAGAAAAACAGATAAGTGCCTGGAAGATAAAATAGTGGAAATAACTACTGCAGAGCAGAAAAAAGAGAAAAGAATGAAAAGAACTGAGGACAGCCTCAGAGACTTCTGAGACAACATTAAATGCACCAACATTCGAATTATAGGGGTCCCAGAAGAAGAAGAGAAAAAGAAAGGGACAGAGAAGATACTTAAAGAGATTATAGTTGAAAACTTCCCTAATATGGGAAAGGAAATAGTTAATCAAGTCCAGGAAGCACAGAGAGTCCCATACAGGATAAATCCAAGGAGAAACACGCCAAGACACATATTAATCAAACTATCAAAAATTAAATACAAAGAAAACATATTAAAGGCAGCAAGGGAAAAACAACAAAGAACACACAAAGGATTCCCCATATGGTTAACAGCTGAACTTTCAGCAGATACTCTGCAAGCCAGAAGTGACTGGCAGGACATGTTTAAAGTGATGAAGGAGGAAAACCTACAACAAAGATTATTCTACACAGCAAGGATCTCATTCAGATTTGATGGAGAAATTAAAACCTTTACAAACAAGCAAAAGCTGAGAGAGTTCAGTGCCAACAAACCAGCTTTACAACAAATGCTAAAGGAACTTCTCTAGCCAAGAAACACAAGAGAAGAACAAGACTTACAATAAAAAAAAACAATTAAGAAAATGGGAATAGGAACATAAATATTGATGATACCCTTAAATGTAAATGGATTAAGTGCTCCCACCAAAAGACACAGACTGGCTGAATGGATACAAAAACAAGACCCATATATATGCTGTCTATAAGAGACCCACTTCAGACCTAGGGACACATACAGACTGAAAGTGGGGGGAAGGAAAAAGTTATTCCATGCAAATGGAAACCAAAAGAAAGCTGGAGTAGCAATTCTCATATCAGATGAAATAGACTTTAAAATAAAGACTACTACAAGAGACAAAGAAGGACACTACATACTGAACAAGGGTTCGATCCAAGAAGAAGATAGAACAATTGTAATTATATATGCTCCAAACATAGGATCACCTCAATACATAAGGCAAATACTAACAGCCATAAAAGGGGAAATCGACAGTAACACATTCATAGTAGGGGACTTAAAAACCCCTCTTTCACCAATGAACAGATCATTGAAAATGAAAATAAATAAGGAAACACAAGCTTTAAATGATACATTAAACAAGATGGACTTAATTGATATTTATACGACATTCCATCCAAAAACAACATAATACACTTTTCTCTTAAGTGCTTATGCAACATTATGAAGGATAGATCATATCTTCGGTCACTAATCAAGCTTTGGCAAATTTAAGAAAATTGAAATTGTATCAAGAATCTTCTCCGACCACAATGCTATGAGACTAGATATCAATTACAGGAAAGATCTGTTAAAAAATATAAACACATGGAGGCTAAACAATACACTACTTAATAACGAAGTGATCACTGAATAACTCAAAGGGGAAATCAAAAAATACCTAGAAACAAATGACAATGGAGACACGAAGACCCAAAACCTATGGGATGCAGCAAAAGCAGTTCTAAGTGGAAACTTTATAGCAATACAATCCTACCTTAAGAAACGAGAAACATCTCAAATAAACAACCTAACCTTGCACCTAAAGCAATTAGAGAAAGCAAAACAAAAAAACCCCAAAGTTAGCAGAAGGAAAGTAATCATAAAGATCAGATCCGAAATAAATAAATAAATAAATGAAGGAAATGATAGCAAAGATCAATAAAACTATAAGCTGGTTCTTTGAGTAGATAAACAAAATTGATAAACCATTAGCCAGACTCACCAAGAAAAAAAAGGGAGAAGACTCAAATCAATAGAATTAGAAATGAAAAAGGACAAGTAACAACTGACACTGCAGAAATACAAAAGATCATGAGAGATTACTGCAAGCAACTGTATGTCAATAAAATGGACAACGTGGAAGAAATGGACAAATTCTTAGAAATGCACAACCTGCCAATACTGAACCAGGAAGAAGTAGAAAATATGAACAGACCAATCACAAGCACTGAAATTGAGACTGGTGTTAAAAATCTTCCAACAGGGCTTCCTTGGCGCAGTGGTTGAGAGTTTGCCTGCCAATGCAAGGGACATGGGTTCGTGCGCCGGTTTGGGAAGATCCCACTTGCTGTGGAGTGGCTAGACCCATGAGCCATGGCCACTGAGCCTGCGCATCCAGAGCCTGTGCTCTGCAACAGGAGAGGCCACAACAGTGAGTGGCCTGTGTACAGCAAAAAATAATAATAATAATAATCTTCCAAAAAACAAAGACCCAGGACCAGTTGGCTTCACAGGCAAATTCTATCAAACATTTAGGGAAGAGCTAACACCTATGCTTCTCAAACTCTTCCAAAATATAGCAGAGGGAGGAACACTCCCAAACTCATTCTATGAGGGCACCATCACTCTGTTACCAAAACCAGACAAAGATGTCAAAGAAAGAAAACTACAGGGAAATATCACTGATGAACATAGATGCAAAAATCCTCAACAAAATACTAGCAAAAAGAATCCAACAGCACATTAAAAGGATCATATGCCATGATCAAGCGGGGTTTATTCCAGGAATGCAAGGTTTCTTCAATTTATGCAAATCAATCAATGTGATACACCATATTAATATATTGAAGGAGAAAAAACATATGATAATCTCAACAGATGCAGAGAAAGTTTTTGAAAAAATTCAACACCCATTTATGATAAAAACCCTCCAGAAAGTAGGCATAGAGGGAAATTTCCTCAACATAATAAAGTCCATATATGACAAACCCACTGCCAACATCATCCTCAATGGTGAAAACCTGAAAGCATTTCCACTAAGATCAGGAACAAGACAAGGTTGCCCACTCTCACCACTATTATTCAACATAGTTTTGGAAGTTTTAGACACAGCAATCAAAGAAGAAAAAGAAATAAAAGGAATCCAAATCAGAAAAGAAGTAAAGCAGTCACTGTTTGCAGATGACATGATATTATAGGTAGAGAATTCCAAAGATGCTACCAGAAAAGTACTAGAGCTAATCAATGAATTGGGTAAAGTAGCAGGATACAAAATTAATGCACTGAAATCTCTGGCATTCCTATACACGAATGATGAAATATCTGAAAGTGAAATTAAGAAAACACTCCCATTTACCACTGAAACAAAAAGAATAAAATATCTAAGAATAAAGCTGCCTAAGGAGACAAAAGACCTGTATGCAAAAAATTATAAGACACTGATGAAAGAAATTAAAGATGATACAAACAGATGGAGAGATATACCATGTTCTTGGATTGGAAGTATCAACATTGTGTAAATGACTCTACTACCTGAAGCAATCTACAGATTCAATGTAATCCCTGTCAAACTACCACTGTATTTTTCACAGAACTAGAACAAAAAATTCACAATTTGTATGGAAACACAAAAGACCCAGAATAGCCAAAGTAACCTTGAGAACGAAAAACGGAGCTGGAGGAATCAGGCTCCCTGACTTCAGACTCTACTACAAAGCTACAGTAATCAAGACAGTATGGTACTGGCATGAAAACAGAAATATAGAGAAATGGAACAGGATAGAAAGCCTGGAGATAAACCCACAAACATATGGTCACCTTATCTTTGATAAAGGAGGCAAGAATATACAGTGGAGAAAGACAGCCTCTTCAATTAATGGTGCTGGGAAAACTGGACAGGTACATGTAAAAGTATGAGATTAGAACACTCCCTAACACCATACACAAAAATAAACTCAAAATGGATTGAAGACCTAAATGTAAGGCCAGAAACTATCAAACTCTTAGAGAAAATCATAGGCAGAACACTTTATGACATAAATCACAGCAAGATGCTTTTTGACCTACCTCCTAGAAAAATGAAAACAAAAATAAACAAATGTGACCTAATGAAACTTCAAAGATTTTGTACAGCAAAGGAAACCATAAACAAGACCAAAAGACAACCCTTAGAATGGGAGAAAATATTTGCAAATGAAGCAAGTGACAGAGGATTAATCTCCAAAATTTACAAGCAGCTCATGCAGCTCCATAACAAAAAACCCAAAAACCCAATCGAAAAATGGGCAGAAGTCCTAAAGAGACATTTCTCCAAAGAAGATATACAGACTGAAAACAAACACATGAAAGAATGCTCAAAATCATTAATCATTAGAGGAATGCAAATCAAAACTACAATGCGATATCATCTCACACCGGTCTGAATGGGCATCATCAAAAAATATAGAAACAATAAATGCTGGAGAGGGTGTCGAGAAAAGGGAACACTGTTGCACTGCTTGTGGGAATGTAAATTGATACAGCCGCTATGGAGAAGAGTGTGGAGTTTCCTTTAAAAACTACAAATAGAACTACCATACGACCCAGCAATCCCACTACTAGGCATATGCCCTGAGAAAACGTAATTCAATAAGAGTCATGTACCACAATATTCATTGCAGCTCTATTTACAGTATCCAGGACATGGAAGCAGCCTAAGTGTCCATAAACAGATGAATGGATAAAGAAGATGTGGCACATATACACAATGGAATATTACTCAGCCATAAAAGGAAACGAAATTGAGTTATTTGCAGTGAGGTGGATGGACCTAGAGTCTGTCATACAGAGTGAAGTAAGTCAGAAAGAGAAAAACAAATACTGTATGCTAACACATATATATGGAATCTAAGGGAAAAAAAGTCATGAAGAACCTAGGGGTAAGATGGGAATAAAGACACAGACCTACTAGAGAATGGACTTGAAGATATGGGAAGTGGGAAGGGTAAGCTGTGACAAAGTGAGAGAGTGGCATGGACATATATACACCACCAAATGTAAAGTAGATAGCTAGTGGGAAGCAGCCGCATAGCACAGGGAGATCAGCTCGGTGCTTTGTGACCACCTAGAGGGGTTTGATAGGGAGGGTGGGAGGGAGGGAGACACAAGAGGGAAGACATATGGGAACATATGTATATGTATAACTAATTCACTTTGTTATGAATCAGAAACTAACACACCATTGTAAATCAATTATACTCCAGTAAAGATGTTAAAAAAAAAATCACTGATCACAGATGACTGTAACAAATATGATAATAATGAAAATGTTTGAAATATTACAAGAATTACCAAAATACGACACAAAGACACAAAGTGAGAAATGCTGTTGGAAAATGATGCTGATAGACTTGGTCAATGCAGGGTTGCCATTAACCTTCAATTTGTGAAAATCACAATATCTGCAAAGTGCAATGAAACAAAGCACAATAAAGCAAGGTATGCCTGTACCTCAAACTAAAAAGCTTCTGCAAAGGAAAGTAAACAGTCAACAGAATGAGAAGGGAAATATTTGCAAACCATACATGAAAAAAAGTTACTATCCAAAATATATAAGCAACTTCTACAACTCAATGGCAAAAAACAAGCAACCCCCAAAAATATACTCTAAATGAAAAATGGGCTTAAATAGGCAGTTATTGAAAGGAGACATGAAAATGATTAAACGGTCATATAAAAACATGCTCAATGTCATTATTTATGAGGGAAATGCAAATAAAAACCTCAATGAGGTATCACCTCCCACCTGTTAGAATATCTATGTTCAAAGACAAACAACAACAAAAGTGTTAGCAGAAAGTGGAGAGATTGGAACCATGTACATTTTGGGTTTTGGGGGGAGGGTTGGTTTTTTTTGTTTCCTCTCTTTTATTTTATTTTTTGTTTTTAAATTTTTATTGGAATATAGTTGATTTATAATGTTGTGTTAGTTTCTGCTGTACAGCAAAGTGAATCAGTTATACATATACATATATCCACTCTTCTTTAGATTCTTTTCCCATATAGGTCATTACTGAATATTAAGAAGAGCTCCCTGTGCTATACAGTAGGACCTTATTAGTTATCTATTTTATATATAGTAATGTGTATATGTTGGAACCATGTACATTGTTGATGGGAATGGTAAATGGCTCATCAGCTATGGAAAACAGTATGGAAGTTCCTCAAAAACTTAAGATTAAACTACCATATTACCCAGCAATCCCATTTCTGGGTATACATCCAAAATAATTGAAATCAGGGTCTTGAAGAGATACCTACCTTCCCTTCCATGTTCATTGCAACATTATTCACAATATCCAAGATATGGAAAACAGCCCACATGTCCTTCAATACATGAATGAATAAAGCAAGTGTGGTATTTTCTTTATAGAATAATGAAATAGTACGTAGCCTTTAAAAAGAAGGAAATCCTTCCACTTAAGACAACACTAATTAACCGTGAACAGATGATAGGTGAAATAACACAGTTGCAGAAGGGAAAACAATGCATGATTTCACTTATATGAGATATTTAAATAGTCAAGCTCATAGAAGCAGAGAATACAACCATGGTTGCCAGGACCTAGGAGGTGGAGAAAATGGGCAGTTTTTCTTCAGTGAACATAAAGTTCAGTTACGCTAGATGAATAAGTTCTAGAGATCTACTGTTCAATGTGGTGCCTATAGTTAACCACCTTGTATTGTACACTTCAAAATTTAAGACAGTAGTTCTCATATTAAATGTTCTTCCCACAAAAAAGGAAGACAAGAGGAAACTTTAAGAGGTGCTGTTTATGTCAATTATCTTAATTGTGATGATGCTATCACAGGTGTTTGCATATGTCCAAATTTATCAAATTGTACACATTAAGTATGTGCAGCCTTTGTATGTCATTAATACCTCAATAATGTTGTTAAAAAATAAAGTCAAGGAATATGTGTTTCTTTAATATCCTTTATAAATATTGCCAAATTGCCTCCCATAAAAATACTACCAGTTCCTATTTTGACCAGTGTTAAGCGGGTGTCCAACTCACTGAACCCTTGCCAATACTGAGCGTTTATTTCTTGGACAGATTGATGGGTTAAAACAAATAATGTATCCATTTCAAAATTTTCTATCATTTGAACAACGAGATTGTACATCGTTTTTATTTTTAATCATTACATATAATTATTTCTTTGATCTGTCTGATCATATTTTTGACCATTTTTCTTTGGTCTTGATATTTTCTTATTGATTTGTATAAGATCAAAACATAGAAATGAGAATAATATTTTTTCAGTCATATTGGTTGTAAATATTTCCTCAATTAGTCTTTGTATTCTGTTTCTATATTTTTGGCATACAGAAGCTTTACAAATTTGGGGTCAAATCTATCAGTCTTTTCATTCATTATTTTTTCCTTTGCCTTTATGCTTTAAAATTCCTTATTCAGAGATCAAGGGAAAAAAAGAAACCTTTCTTTTTGTCCTTTTGTTATTTTACTTTTTATACTTATTTCCTTTTAAAAGAGTGTTACTAGGCTGGTAGCTCACAGATGTGCTTTAGACACAGTATATCTGGATTTCCAGAAGACATTTGTGAAAGTTCTCAATATCTGCCACCTCACTGGCTTCTTTCCCTGTGCCTACAATTATGTTCAATTTGTCCCTATTCTGAAAACAAAAGCATTTTTTTAAAAAAAGAACTTTCTGGGCTTCCCTGGTGTTGCAGTGGTTGAGAGTCCTCCTGCCGATGCAGGGGACACGGGTTCGTGCCCTGGTCTGGGAAGACCCCACATGTTGCAGAACGTCTGGGCCCATGAGCCATGACCGCTGAGCCTGCGTGTCCGGAGTCTGTGCTCCGCAACAGGAGAGGCCAAAACAGTGAGAGGCCCGCATACCGCAAAAAAAAAAAAAAAACTTTCTTAAAATGCTCTCCTATGCTCTCCCTCTTTGAATTCCATGGCAACATCATCTTCTCTGTATTATCCTTTTTCTTCTTTTAACCATTTCTTTTTGGTTAGTATTTGACTTCTCTTTTGGCCCCTTAAATGTGGGTATTCTCCTAAACTCTGTCCTTAGTTGTCTACACGACCTCTCTGGAAGATTCCATCAACTACTGTATCTTCAACTAGCATTTACATGTCAGTGATGCCCAAATTGATGCCTACAGTTCAAATTTCTCCCATGAGCTCTACATCTTCTCATACAAGTGTCTTTTGGACATATCCATCTGATTGTCCTACTTGGGAACATGGATGGATGGCCTTTCACAAACTGCCATCAGCTATTCTTTCTATAATTATCACTTTTTATTTGTGACTCAGTCCACCTTTCAGAACTTACACACTTTACATCTCTCTCACATTTTATTATCAACATTTGCTGGATATACCTAGTCTGTTCTTAACACCATACTTTGGATGACTATTCTTGCCTGGGACATCCTGCTTTTCATAAACCCCTACTCATATGTTCAAGATCCAACTCAAATGCCAGTTCCTCAATTATGTCTTCTCCACTTCTGTCAGTCATGGTTATTCTAGTCTCTGTATTCCCAGAGTGCTTTGCTCTTATTTGTCACTATAATGTATTTTAATTTATCTGATTAAATCTCTGTCTTCTATGACTGAATGAGGGCTTCTCAAGAATAGGGTACATGCTATTTTCATCCTCACAGTCCTAGTGCTTAGAACGTTACCTATATAATGTGGTTCAATAAATGCTTATTGAATGAATGGTATATTTGTGGACAAAGTAATGAAACACAAGCTGAATAATATTATTAAGTAAATGATTGGTTCTCAACCTTGGGTACTCAAAATCATGTATGGAAATTTAAAGAGACATTTTGATCCAATTAACCAGAGATTCTTATTCAGAAAATTCAGTTTAGAGCCTAGATATTTGTATGTTTTAAAATGTCATATATCATTCTGATGCACCTCCAGGGTTGAATACCTCCAACATAGAGCCATGAATATACTCACATATTTTCTTTAGTAAGTGATGTCAAGCTGGAGGACATTTTTGGGTGGAGAGTGAAGGGATCTCATCTTGATCCTATCCCATTCAACATTTTCTTCAGTGATTTGGATGAGATCATACATTGATATATTCATCCAACTTGCGGATAATCAAAATGGAAGAGGGGTTGATAGTGAACTTTTAACAAGAACTTATTTTATGCAAGGCATTGTGTGAGTTATACAAATTATCAATTATCTCTCAATCTCACAATCCCTTTTTTACAGATGAGGAGATTGAGACTCAGAAAAATTAAGTTATTTATTTGCTCATGACCCCCATTAAGTAATAGAAGCAAAAGTCAAATTCAGATACCAATGGCTTACATACCCAAAACAGAGGTCAAAGCCAAGATCAAAGATCACTTCAACAGGCTACAGGAATCAAATGATGTGAATGAAAACAAATTCAAAAGAAATATGAAGCAATATTAGGTTCATAAAATCAACTACACAAAATTTAAAATAAAATAAAAAATAAAATAAAAGATGAAAATCCATACTAGAATAGTAAATATGTTTATATGTTGCTAATGGTATCATCAATTAATAACATCATTTTGGTTGGCAATTTGACTCAGTATATCATAGTAAAACTAAAATATTCATATATGTATATTTTAACATTTAGCAATATCCCATTTTTAGTTTAAAAACTAAAACTTGTATATATGTATGTATATGTGTGTGTATGTTTGTGTGTATGTGTATTGAAAAGGATGTACACTAAACATTTAGTTATTTCCTGTACGTTGTGGGTCCAGAGGTGAGCAAAGAGAATTTTTTAAATTATTATACAATAAAAAAGAAAGAAGGATGAATTATAGGTTATTTTTACTTTTGTGTGTGTGCTTTGTATCTTTCAATTTCTTAAATATCTTACAATGTTTGTACTGTATGGCCTAGCAATTCAATCCTTCAGAATGCATCTTTTTTTTTTTTTTTTTTTTTTCAGAATGCATCTTAATGAGATAATTCAAAAGGAGAAAAAGCTATATTACAAATTTACACATAATAATGCTATCTTTAAAAGCGAAATTCTATGAACAACTTAAAGTCTAATAATGTAACGGTTAGATGAATTAGGGCACATCAACAGGCTATTTTTCATAAACTAAAACCACAATGTAGCATCATAAAAATTATTCACAAAATAACATTTACTAATAACATAAAAAATAAATTTCACATATGTACCCTGATTAAGAGCACATAGAATACAAACATACTGGGATGAAACTTAGAAGGGATCAATTACAGTATAGTAAAAGTATGAGCTCTTGAGTCAAATGTCCTGGGTTTCAAACTCACTGTTGCTGGTTGTATAACCTTAGACAAGTCACTTAACTTCTTTGTGATCATCTTATTCATCTATAAAATGAAGATCATGCTTAGCAAGTGAGATAAATTTAAGAATTTAATGAGAAGGTTCATGTAAAGGATTTAGAACAATATTTGACACTTAATACTCACAGCGTACCTATTGTCAGCTAGGCATGTTCCATGGGTTTTATATATATTAACATGTTCATGCCTTAAGACAACTGTATTTTTATCTTCATCTTACGGATAAGGAAACTGAGGAACAAATACATTAAGCAGCTTGCTGAAGTCACATAACCAGTAGTACAGGGAAAAATCAAACCCAGGCAAGCCTGACTCAAGAATCCATACTATTAACCATTATGCTATACTATGAGATATACACAAATGTTTGAAAATGATATTACTTTTTTTATATTGGGGTGTAGTTGCTTAACAATGTTGTGTTAGTTTTAGGTATACAGCAAAGTGATTCAGATATATATATATATATATATATATATATATATATATCCATTCTTTTTCAAATTCTTTTCCCATTTAGGTTATTACAGAACATTGAGCAGAGTACCCCATGCTATACAGTAGATCCTTGTTGGTTATCTATTTTAAATATAGCAGTGTGTACATATCAACCCCAAACTCCCAATCTATCTCTTCCCCAAACCCTTCCCCCCTGGTAACCATAAGTTCGTTCTCTAAGTCTGTGACTCAGTTTCTGTTTTGAAAATCAGTTCATTTGTTGAAAACGATATTATTTTTTAAAATAGAAAAATTGAAACAGAGAGATTTAAATGTTCTTTCAATATTGTTTAAATAATTTTAAAATTAAAGAAAACAAACTTTAAAAAACAAAGACATAGCTTGAAATTAAAAAGCAAAACTAGATATTAAACTGGAAAATATAGCTGAATCCTAGCTAGAGTAACAATAAGAAAAAACTAAAATTTGTCTCAATCTTTTAGAAAACAAACTTCAGCCCTTTTCTGTACCATATTTACTGGATAATGAGTTTTATCTGTGTGTTGTCCAAACTAAAGAAGCATTCCTTCTTGTCCTTAGTTTTCTTTACTAATGCTTTAAAAGCATCCCCAAAGTTGACAAACAAATTTGGTCTCACTTTTCCGCCTTATTTAGATTTGTCATGTCCCTTCTTAGGTTTGGCCATTTCAAGAGAATATTTTACAAACCTTTTGTGACAACTTGCTCGTCTTCTTACACCGTTTGACTTTAGATCCTCAATTTACCAAATGAAACACTCCACACTGTCTTCTTACACAACTGGTTATAGAACTTTCAAATATAACTTTCTAAGAAAGTACTCTTTAACTAATTGTTTCTTCAACACTCTGTTGTAATATTCTAGGGCTCACTACATAACCATTTTATTCATTCTGAAACACTTTTAGCTTTAACTTTTACCTATAGATCAATAAACCTATTGGATTCTAGCTAGTAGGAACCATGAGATCACAACACTATTAAAAATCACATTCCTCAAAGTTGATAGACGATATCCACTCTTCGAATTAAGAAGAAGAGCAAAAGTCATCACAAAATCCACCGCCAAGCAATACTACTAGTCTCACACATATGTACTAGTGTTTACTTGCTTCCACTTTCCCTCTAGATTGAAAATCTGAAGTGGGTGATCTTTTTCTTTTTTTCTTTCCTCTAATTATTTTTAAATATAAGTAGCAATTTGTCTACATATCTTCTACTTGCTTCCTGGCCCTCCAGTTTTACTGAACCTTCATTACAACATACAAGTACCATCCTGGCTCTACCCTTCCATACTTGACCCCGCCTTCTTCCCCAAAACTTTAATGACTATTGTAGGCAGGTACAGTGACATTATGGAGGTTAGTGAGAATCTAGTGGAGACCTATGCTCTTCTGTCAAGTCTCAACTCGAACATTCCTTCCTCACTGAAGCTTTCCCTTCCCTCTCTGACAAGTCATGTCCCATTATCACATGCTCTCAGGACACCTAACATTCACAGCATTTTCATTCTTCTGATTTTATGTGCACTTGTGTGATTCTCTGATTAATATCTAAATCCTCCACTAAATTGAAAGTCCTATGATGGAAGGTCTCGTGTGTTTTTGTTTGCCATTGGAAACTATCACCTAACATAGTGCCTGGAACATAGTATATGATTAATGAATATTTGTTGAATAATGATGAATAAATCAATGAATGAATGACACTATACTTCTCATATATAGAGATTCAGAGATACAGAATACTGCCTTTGTATAAATACTCTACATTTCCAGAGTGGCATCTGATCACAGCAGCAAGCTTACCTAAAATTTTGCCAAGACTGGAAGCCAAGGTCAAGCCATGAGGTAACCATACAGTTTAACCCGGCATAGGAATACACTGAACACAGTGACATATACATAGTTTGGAGTTTAAAAATCCTTTTTGAATCACTGACTTGGCAGACGGTAAAGAGTCATTTGAATATTGTGCAAAATGGGATAAATTAAGAAAATGTGTAGAACAAATTCTTTGCTGAAGCAGTTTTTAAAAGTGAAAATGTGGGAAAAAATGGCTTAAACACAGACTTGGTATTGAGGAGGACTGAAGCAAGGAGTGGTATTGACAGAAACTGCTTTTTCTTTTTCTCCATATAATTGGATATCAGCAGTTTGGGGTTGTTCCAAGTGGAAAAATATTTTGGGGAATTGAGATTTTGAAGT
The DNA here is from genome assembly GCF_059928025.1 of Delphinapterus leucas. Classification (NCBI taxonomy): domain Eukaryota; kingdom Metazoa; phylum Chordata; class Mammalia; order Artiodactyla; family Monodontidae; genus Delphinapterus; species Delphinapterus leucas. The sequence continues at coordinate 46,655,451 of NC_143150.1, read as the reverse complement.
GGAATTCATTCCTATGCATACATTAATCTCAGGGTACCATGCCCAATGTTGGAGCACACTACTTAAAGAGATATAAAGAACTTGAGTAGCATCTGGAAAAGAATGAAAAATGTGACAAACATGTATTCAAATAAGGTCTAAAGAGGAAATGAAATTCTTCAGCCCAGAGAAGAGAGCATTAAGCATGGTTTCATAATTGTTTTCAGGATCGTTGTTTTGCTTTATCCAGAAAAGTCACCATTCCCTACATCTGTGATGACAGATTAAAAGGAGCTACTTTTTCCAGAAACTTGACAAGCCTGTTTAACCTAAAGAAGAATTCCCTGACAGTAAAGATTATTAGTTACAGAAATGAGTGATTTATAGGAGTTACGAGTCTCCTTTAGCAAGGATCTTTAAGAAAGCAGATCAGCTCTTCAGAAGTTGGAAGTACTGTGATGCTACTTAAAGGCAGGGACAAGGCTAATGTGGCTGCTGTGTGGACTATATGCCCTCTCTAGTCATTTTCAGTCCTGGATATGGGTATCTATAAATAATGAAAAGTTAACAAGAATGTAGCACATTAAAACACTTAACAAATGCAGCCCTCCAGACAAAACCATCATGCTAGTTTTATGAAATGCCAAGATATTACCTCACAGCAGCAGTCAATAGAAGCAAATATTTATTGCATCCTGATAAGAGATAGAATTCACACTTAACTATAGATTGCTGTGAAGTGTGGAGGTATTATAGTCAAACATTAAATAAGATATACTGAACATGAGCTCAACAGGTTGAGCCTAATCTATGTGGGCTATTTCCACAATCTAGTCATGGTGTAAACATGAAAGAGCATATGTAATATTATGTCTGCCAAATATATCACATTCAACAAGATGAGATAACTGGACTGATACTCCTCAGAAGACAAAGTAAATAGCCCATAGGAACGCTGTACAACACTGAGATTCAACAGAAACTTGATGGTTGCTTGCTCAAACCATCGCCAAAGAAAAGAAAAAAAAATGCAAATTGTTTCCATAATGTAGCATTGATGGGTTTTACATGCAACCCTCAATTCACATGCATAATTTGTTTTAGTATACACTGACTTCCTGCCCATGTGGACTCTATATAACATATAGCATATAGTATTCACAGTAGAGATGTCACATTGTATTAACTACACTGTATAAAATCCTGCAGTTCTGAGTTAAACTGTAGCACAGAAAGGATATGTGTGTATACTCATATGTATGTATGTATGCATTTATACATATACATGTATAGCAAATTCGTTAATCATTTTTTGTAGTTTTACACACAGTAAATGAACCATATGTGTAATCTAGCAAAGAAAAAGATTGAATGAACCAACCCTGAGGGACTCATGGAAGGTTGGCAAACTGAAAGCATCAGCTCTTGGGGAACAATACAGCTAATTAGCTTTAATTTTAGGGTATTTCCCCATTCATACCTTTATTTGGAGAGTCACCATAAAAATCCTTGCAATCCTGGGTTTGGAAACTTTCCATTTGCTTACGTTTGGTATTTCACTCTGAAACATCTTATCTTGATGAGACCAAAGGATCAGATAGACTAGAAAGTGCAAATGAAAATAAGTTTTTAAACACTCTAAATCATATTTTAAGCACTATCAAGTGGTACACCAGATGCATCTGTAGTACAAAACTCCCTCCAAAAGACAGTAATCCTCGGGAACATGTAGGTGTATCTTATTGGCTCATTACTTAGATAGCTGATGTCTAAAAGAGAGTTTTGAATGAGGGTGGTCTGTGCATGAAAATTATATGAGGAGTTTAGAGGTTAAGGGTAAATTTTCTAGATTTCAGATTTGCTTTTACTCTGAAATAAACACCCAGTCCTCCATACCCTGACCTCTTTTTTTAATTATTTAATTAAAAAAAATTTTTATTGAGGTATAGTTAGTTTACAATGTCATGTTAGTTTCAGGTGTACGGCACAGTGATTCACTTATATATGTATATTCTTTTTCAGCTTCTTTTCCCTTATAGGTTATTACAAAAAAATGAATATAGTTCCCTGTGCTATGCAGTAGGTCCTTGTTGGCTATCTATTTTATATATACTAGTGTGTATATGTTAATTCCAACTTCCGAATTTATCCCTTCCCCCAACTTTCCTTTTTGATCTGGTGATTTACCATTTAATAAGGACTTCTGCAACTTCATTAAGAATTTGTATCTGAGGTTCCAACAACCTGGATCACTTCAGCAGCTCTATCTGTAGCCAATTAGGTCCAAGTCAAAGCCACTGAACAGTGGGAGTAGACTTGTGACCACCCCTCACCAAAATAATTCTAAGGCAGATCTGTGGTAACCATGCACTCTGGGGCCTTCTCCAGGGATAAGAAGCAACCCGGTGAAACTCTTAGTGTATATGTTCCTTTGATGATGCAAAATAATTATTACAGTTTCTACCACCATTATCCTCTACACATAGAGTAATTAATACACTAAGAGAAACCATTAATAATATGAAATCAAGCAATGTAAATCTATGGAGCTGCCTCTTCTATACTTTTGGAAACACTGTTTTAAACCAAGAGAGACACAAAGATTGGTTTAACTTAGATACAGCAAAATTCAGTTTTGCTATCCTTTGTTAGCAGAAGAGAAACCCAAATGAAAATCAAAATTTCTCCAAGATTTCCTCCTCCTCATAGAAGAGACACATGTACACAATTCTTGCAAAGACAAATTTGGCTTACCATATTCTGGAACTGCATATCAGCCTATCAAAGACAAATTGCTCCAGTAAGCTTAATGTAGAATAAAATATATGAAAGAGATGGAAACAGTGGGGAGGATACCAGGTGACTAACTTTATAAATGTATAACTCAGTGAGATTTTACCAATTCTCACTAGATGTTCTAAGTTAGTATTGAATGGACCTGGAGGCTCTGATTGCCTTTGCACAAATTGCATTCCAGCTGTCTTCCAATATTGGAACACTCAGATCTTGGTCCCATGCAATGCAAACAGTCAGCCTTTCACGTATTCTGTATACCAGGAGTAATTTATGAATGTATCTATAAAGGCAATCACAGTGCATGCAAGAAAGGGTTACGTAAAGGTCTAAGACTGAAAGAAGTAGCTCCAGCAAACTCAATACAAGTTCCAAACATCACTATTATGCTTGAGCTGATTTACAAATCCCACAGATCTTTGTCTGGTAATCCATATCCTTTGTGAAGCTGGAAGAGGGAACAAAAGCCTTGATGACACAGTCTCTATGTAAATCTCAAGATGCTGCAATTCCTTTACCTTGCTGCCTCATATTCATTAAACAGGCTTGCAGTTTGGGAATCTGAGACAAGGAGTAAAGAAAGATGGGCACTGTGAGATTCAGCCAGCATCAACCAGGTGCAGAAGATGAAACATCCAAAATGCCTTCGCAATTTGTTCTCAATTGTACATCTCAAGGATTTCCCTCAAAACTGTCCCTAAAGGCCTATTCAAAAAAAATGGTTGCAATTTTAAGAAGAAGCATTCCTAAAATGGCTCACACTGTACTTTGAGGATTGTGACCAGCCTTTCCTTACCTGGACATTTCCTCAGTGCCATCTTCATCCTCCTGCCATCAATGGCAGCTCAACACTTTCCTCCTATATATGATCCTGTTTTTGACAGGGAAAGATTTCACCTTGAGTTCCTGCAGCTCTTTTCTCTCATTTGCCTCTGTTTTCATCTTTTTCTCTCCTTTTCTCTTCCATTCCTACTTTAAGCTCTTTCAATTATTGCTACTTATGTCTCTTCTTAAAACATTCCCTTCTTCTGCTCATATTCTGAATATTCAGTACACTCTAGCAAGGTCCCTGTGTTTGCTCTGATTTTACAATTTGAAAAACCAATACTCTGGGCACTATTTCTACATGAGTTGATTGCTATCAATTCAGACATGCTGTCACCAACTGCAGTACCTTGACTGGGAATTTGATATGAACAGCCTCCACCCATGAGAAAAAGACTATAAATATGCTATGTTACTCAATTATTCTTTTTCAAAAGAAAAAATATAAAACTTTTAATAGAAGCAGCTTAGCACAACATATAAACTGCTTTTAATCTACTCTTTAAAAGATGATAAATGGGGTTCCAAGATGGCGGAGGGGTAAGAGGATGCGGAGCTCAACTCCCTCTATGGATGCATCAGGAATACATCTACAGATGCAACAATTCTCACAGAACACTGGCTAAACACTAACATAAGACCTTGGACACTGGAAAGGACTGTAAAGATCCCCTCATAACTGGGTAGGATGAAAGAAACAAGGGGGAAGGAGAGGAAGTGGGACAGGACCTGCACCTGGGGGCTGGGGGGAGCTAAAGCAGGGGAGAGATTCCCGCATCTGGGGAAGCCCCCTCACCATGGGGAAGTTGGTTGGGAGTGAAGGGAAGCATTTGAGGCTGTTGGAGGAATGTGAAGGGATAGATCTTTGACAGAAGAGACAGAGTGAAAACTACACAGATGGTCCATGCCATGGCCCTATGTGCCCCAGACAGGGACATGTGTCCACTGGTGTTCACAGGGCCTGGGAGACGGAGTGTGGGGATTAGAGAGCAAACCCAGGGTGAGGACTGCTGTTAGCTGCTGGGAGATGGCCTGAGGGGACAGGAGGGAGGAAATCCACAACAGGGAATGCCTATGGAGGAAAACCAGACTGCTGTGGAAGCAGGGCACTACTGCTAAGTCACATGCAGAGGATGGAGCCACCATTGTAGCCTCTGTCTCCCCACACACTGGCGCCTGCCACCAGGCAATAGAAAAAGCCCAGCCAGGGCTGGCACTTGTGCACCTGTCACCAGGCACTAGAAAAGGCTCCTGCTAGGGCCATATCTCTTGTGCCCATGGCCACTGGCTTTCCTGAACCCCTGGTGCCACCGGGGATCCCACAATCCAAGCAGCCATGCCACCTATGCACACTGTTCTCACCAGGGCAGACTTAAGTGCTCCAGAGCAGCCTTGGGAGCAGACTCCTGTGGGTGGAGCACATGCAGAGGTGGGGATAAAACCACAGCTGAACCCCAGGGGCGGGGTGACTAACCTTGTCCATCAGCTGTACAACGTGCAGATTTAATAAAGTGCACAAGCTACAGTTTAAGTCCCTGTGATCACCTAGGTAGACCCTGAATCTATGGAATATCTGAATGGACAGTGAATGTTCCCACAAATGAAAATGGTCTAGCTCTGGCAGCTGTGGACTTTGAGAGCAAGCACACATGCGAGTTGGGCCAACTCAGAGTCTTAGCTGTCCCATAGGGCCCACAGAAGGTCCAGAGACCAGCCTAGAGGAATTGGAGTGCCTCCTGGGGAGGTAGAGGGGTGTTGTGGCTCATGGTGGGGGAAAGGACACTGACAGCTAAGACCCCAGGAAAACATTATTATTACTATTATTTTTAATATATTTTGATTTGTTCTGTTGTTCTGGTTTTTTTCTTTCTTTTTATTAGTGTTGTTTTTTAAAATTTATTTTTCGTTTTCTTTGTTCTTTTGGGATATTTTAACATATTTTTTATCTTCTTATATTTCTATTTTTACTTTGCTTTCTGTTGTTCCATGGTTTTCTTCCCCATTTTTAAAAATATCAGTTTTGTCTGTTTGTTTTGCTTTCTTTGCTTTATTCTTCATTGGCACTCTGCTTTGGCTTTGTTATATGTTTTGTGTTTTTATTCACTTTTTTTTTAATTCCTTGATTTCGTTTTGGGGTTATTTTGTTTGCCTGGTTGTTTTCTCGTTTTTTGTTTTCTTTGGTGCATTTTTTATTTGTTTTGTGGGGGGGGAGTGTTTCTTTGTTTTTGTTCTTGTTTGTTTGATTTTGCTTTTACCATTTGTCTGGAGTTCTGTTTGCCATTTTTTTCCCTTTAATCCCTTTTATTGCCTTGACAAGTGGCTAGCAGGGTCTTGGCTCCCTGACCAGAAGTTGGGATTGAGCCTCTGAGGTGGGAACACTGAGTGCAGGACACTCGACCTCCAGAGAATTCCTGGCCCCGGGGAATATTAAATCATGATGGCACTCATGGAGGCCTCCATCTGAATCCAAGACTAAACTCCACCCAACTGCCTGCAGCCCCCAGCGCTAGATGTCTCACATCAAACAACAATCAAGACAGGAGCACAAACACACACATCAGCAGACAGGCTGCCTAAAGTTTTAATAAGCTCACAGATACCCCCAAACACACCAAATGATGTGGCCTTGCCCATCAAAGGTAAAAGACTCAGATCCACACTCCAGAATGTAGGCACCAGTCCCTCCCACCAGGAAACCTACACAAGGCATGGGACCAACCTCACTCACTGGGGTCAGACACCAGAAGCCTGAGGAATGACGACATTGCAGCCTAGGGAAAGGAGACCTCAAACACAGTAAGTTAGACAAAATGAGAAGACAGAGAAATATCTTGCAGATAAAGGAGCAAGGTAAAAACCTAAAACACAAATACCTGAAGAGGAAATAGACAATCGACTTGAAAAAGAATTCAGAGTAATGATAATAAAGATGATCCAAAATCTCAGAATTAGAATGGAGGCATAGATCAAGAAGATACAAGAAATGTTTAACAAGGACCTAGAAGAACTAAAGAACAAACAAACCATGATGAACAGCACAATAACTGAAATTAAAAAGGAATCAATAGCAGAATAATTGAGGCAGAAGAATGGATAAGTGAGCTGGAAGATAGAATGGTGGAAATAACTGCCACAGAGCAGAATAAAGAATGAAAAGAAATGAGGACAGTCTCAGAGACTTCTGAGACAACATTAAGCACACCAACATTCAAATTATAGGGGTCCCAGAAGAATAAGAGAAAGAGAAAGGGTCTGAGGAAATATTTGAAGATATTATAGTCAAAAACTTCTATAACATGTGAAACGAAATAGTAAATCAAGGCCAGGAAGGGCAGAGAGTTTCATACAGGATAAACCCAAGGAGAAAAAAGCCAAACACATATTAATCAAACTAACAAAAATTAAACACAAAGAAAAAATATTAAAAGCAGCAAGGGAAAAGCAACAAATGACATACAAGGGAACCCCCATAAGGTTAACAGCAGATCTTTCAGCAGAAACTCTGCAAGCCAGAACGTAGTGGCAGGATATATTTAAAGGGATGAAAGGGAAAAGGCTACAACCAATATTACTCTACCAAGCAAGGATCACCTTCAGATACAAAGGAGAAATCAAAAGTTTTACAGCCAAGCAAAGGTTAAGAGAATTCAGCACCACAAAACATGCTTTACAGAAAATGCTAAAGGAGCTTTTCTAGGCGGGAAACACAAGAGATGGAAAAGACCTACAAAAAAAAACCCAAACAATTAAGAATATGGTAATAGTAACATACATAGTGATAATTACCTTAAATGTAAATGGACTAAATGCTCCAACCAAAAACCACAGAATGTCTGAAAGAATACAAAAACAAGACCTGTATATATGCTGTCTACAAGAGACCCATTTCAGACTTAGGGACATATATACACTGAAAGTGAGGGGATGGAAAAAGATATTCCATGCAAATGGAAATCAAAAGAAAGCTAGAGTAGCAATACTCACATCAGACAAAATAGACTTTAAAATAAAGACTGTTATAAGAGACAAAGAAAGACACTACATAATAAATAAGGATCAATCCAAGAAGAAGATATAACAATTGTAGATATTTATGCATCCAACATTGGAGCACCTCAATACATAAGGCAAATGCTAACAACAATAAAAGGGGAAATTGACAGTAACACAATAATACAGGGGACTTTAACATCCCACTTACACCAATGGAAAGATCATCCAGACAGAAATTAATAAGGAAACACAAGCCTTAACTGACACATTAAACCGGATGGACTTAATTGATATCTTCTGAACATTCCATCAAAAATCAGCAGAATACACTTTCTTCTCAAGTGCACATGGAACATTCTCCAGGATAGATCACATCTTGGGTCACAAATCAGGCTTCAGTAAATTTAAGAAAATTGAAAATGTATCAAGCATTTTTTCTGATGACAACACTATGAGATTAGATATCAATTACAGGGAAAAAAACTGAAAAACACAAACACATGGAGGTTAAACAATATGCTACTAAATAACCAAAAGAACACTGAAAAAATCAAAGAGGAAACTTAAAAAATACCTAGAAATAAATGACAATGAAAACATGACGACACAAAACCTATGGGATGCAACAAAGGCAGTTGTAAGAAGGAAGATCATAGCAATAAAATACTACCTCAAGAAACAAGAAGGGATTTCCCTGGTGGTGCAGTCATTAAGAATCCACCTGCCAATGCAGAGGACACAGGTTCAAACACTGGTCCAGGAAGATACCACATGCCACAGAGAAACTAAACCCGTGTGTCACAACTACTGAACCTGTGCTATAGATCCTGCAAGCCAAAACTACTGAGCCCACACACCACAACTACTGAAGCCCATGTGCCTAAAGCCTGTGCTCCACAACAAAGAAGCTACCACAATGAGAAGCCCGCACACCACAATGAAGAGTAGTCCCTGCTCACCACAACTAGAGAAAGCCCACATGCAGCAACGAAGAACCAGCTCAGCCAAAATAATAATAGTTTTTAAAAAACAAGGAAAACCACAAATAAACAACCTAAACTTACACCTAAAGCAACTAGAGAAAGAAGAACAAAAAAAAACACCAAATTTAGCAGAAGGAAAGAAATCATAAAGATCAGATCAGAAATAAATGAAAAAGAAATGAAGAAAACAATAACAAAGATCAATAAAACTGAAAGTTGGTTCTTTGAGAAAATAAACAAAACTGATAAACCATTAGCCAGACTCCTCAAGAAAAACAGGGAGAAGACTAAAATCAACAGAATTAGAAATGAAAAAAAAAGAAGTAACTGACACTGCAGAAATACAAAGGATCATGAGAGATTATCACAAGCCACTATATGCCAATAAAACGTACAACCTGGAAGAAATGGACAACTTCTTAGAAAAGTACAGCCTTCCAAGACTGAACCAGGAAGAAATATAAAAAATGAACAGACCAACCACAAGCACTGAAATTGAAACTGTGATTTAAAATCTTCCAAAAAACAAAAACCCAGGGCCAGATGGCTTAACAGGCAAATTCTATCAAACATTTAGAGAAGAGATAATACCCATCCTTCTGAAACCCTTCAAAAAATTTCAGAAAGAATAACACCCCCAAACTTATTCTATGAGGGCACAATCACCCTGATACCAAAGCCAGGCAAAGATATCAAAAAAAAGAGAAAATTACAGTCCAATAATACTGAATAACATAGATGCAAAAGTCCTCAACAAAATAGTAGCAAACACACATTAAAAGGATCATACACCATGATAATGTGGGATTTACCCCAGGGATACATGGATTCTTCCATATCCACAAGTCAATCAGTGTGATACACCACATTAACAAACTGAAGAATAAAAACCATATGATCACCTCAATAGATGCAGAAAATCTTTGAGAAAATTCAACACCCCTTTATGATAAAAATTCCCCAGAAAATGGGCATAGAGGGAACCTACCTCAACATAATAAAGATCATATATGACAAACCCATAGCAAACATTATTCTCAATAGTGAATAACTGAATGCATTTCCTCTAAGATCAGGAACATGACAAGTGTGCACATTCTCGCCACTATTATTCAACATAGTTTTGGAAGTTTTAGCCATGGCAATCATAGAAGAAAATGAAATAAAAGGAATCCAAATTGGCAAAAAAGAATTAAAACTATTACTGTTTGCAGACGATATGATACTATACATAGAAAACCCTAAAGATACCACCAGCAAACTACTAGAGCTCATCAATGAATTTGGTAAAGTTGCAGTATACAAAATTAATACACAGAAATCTCTTGCATTCCTATACACTAACAACAAAAAATCAGAAAGGGAAAGTAAGGAAACAATACCATTTACCACTGCATAAAAAGACTAAAATACCTAGGAATAAACCTACCTAAGGAGGCAAAATACCTGCATGCAGAAAACTATAAGACACTGATGAAGGAAATCAAACATAATGCAAACAGATGGCGACATATACCATGTTCATGGATTGGAAGAATCAACATTGTGAAAATAACTATACTACCCAAAGCAATCTACAGATTCAATGCAATCCCTATCAAATTACCAATAGCAATTTTCACAGAACTAGAAGTAAAAATTTCACAATTTGTATGGAAACAAGAAAGACCCTGGGGCTTCCCTGGTGGCGCAGTTGTTGAGAGTCCGCCTGCCAATTCAGGGGACACGGGTTTGTGCCCCAGTTTGGGAAGATCCCACATGCCATGGAGCGGCTGGGCCCATGAGCCATGGCCGCTGAGCCTGCGCATCTGGAGCCTGTGCTCCACAACGGGAGAGACCACAACAGTGAGAGGCCCGTGTACAGCAGAAAAAAAAAAAAGAAACACCCTGAATAGCCAAAGAAATCTTGAGAAAGAAAAACGGAGCTGGAGAAATTAGGCTCCAAAGCTACAGTACTGGCACAAAAACAGAAATACAGATAAGTGGAACAGGATAGAAAGCCCAGAGATAAACCCATGCACATATGGTCACCTTATCTTTGAAAAAGGAGGCAAGAATATACAATGGAGAAAAGACAGCCTCTTCAATAAGTGGTGCAGGGAACACTGGACAGCTATATGTAAAAGAGTGAAATTAGAACACTTCCTAACACCATACACAAAAATAAACTCAAAATGTATTAAAGACCTAAATGTAAGGCCAGACAATATAAAACTCTTAGAAGAAAACATAGGCAGAACACTCTTTGTTATAAATTGCAGTAAGATATTTTTCTGATCCACCTTCTAGAGTAATGAAAATACAAACAAAAATAAACAAATGGGACCTAATTAAACTTAAAAGCTTTTGCACAGCAAAGGAAACCATAAACAAGACAAAAAGAAAACCCTCAGAAGGGGAGAAAATATTTGCAAACAAAGCAATGGACAGTGGATTAATCTCCAAAATATACAAACAGCTCATGCAGCTCAATATTTAAAAAAACCAAACAACCCAATCAAAAAATGGGTGGAAGACCTAAATAGATGTTTCTCCAAAGACATACAGATGGCCAACAAACATATGAAAAGATACTCCACATCACTAATTATTAGATAAATGCAAGTCAAAACCACAATGAGGGGAACTTCCCTGGTGGCGCAATGGTTAAGAAACTACCTGCTAATGCAGTGTACTCAGGTTCAAGTCCTGGTCCAGGAACATCCCACATGTCACTGAGCAACTAACCCATGCCCCACAACTATTGAGCCTGCACTCTAGAGCCCATGAACCACAGCTACTGACCTTGTGCACCACAACTACTTTAGCCTGTGCACCTAGAGCCCATGCTCTACAACAAGAGAATCCCCACAATGAGAAGCCTGGCACTGCAACAAAGAGTAGCCCCTGCTCACCTCATCTAGAGAAACCACACACACAGAACTGAAGACCAAACACAGCCAAATTTAAATAAACAAATAAATAAATTTATTTAAAAACACTATGCGGTATCAACTCTCACCAGTCATAATGGCCATGATCAAAAATTCTACAAACAATAAATGCTGGAGGGGATGTGGAGAAAAGGGAACCCTCTTGCACTATTGGTGGGAATGTAAATTGATACAGCCACTGTGGAGAACAGTATAGAGGTTCCATAAAATACTAAAAATAGAGCTACCATATGACCCAGATATTTGCCCAGCAATCCCACTACTGGGCTTATACCCTTAGAAAACCATAATTCAAAAAGACACATGTACCACAATGTTCATTGCAGCACTATTTACAACAGCCAGGACATGTAAACAACATAAATGTCCATTGACAGATGAGTGGATAAAGAAGATGTGGTACATATATACAATGGAATATTACTCAACCATAAAAAAAATCAAAATTGAGTCATTTGTAATGATGTGGATGAACCTAGAGTCTGTCACACAGAGTGAAGTCAGGAGAAAAACAATATCGTATATTAATGCATATATATGGAATCTAGAAAAATGGTACTGATTAACCTATTTGCAGAGTGGGAAAAGAGACTCATATGTAGAGAACAGACTTGTGGACACAGTGGGGGAAGGAGAGGGTGGGACGAATTGAGAGATTAGCATTAACAAAAATACACTACCATGTGTAAAACTGATACCTAGTGGGAAGATTCTGTAAAGCATAGGGAGCTCAGCTTAGTGCTCTGTGATGACATAGGGGGTGGGACGTTTAGTGGTGGGAGGGAGACTCAGGTTGGAGGGGATATATGTATACATATAGCTGATTCATTTTGTTGTACAGCAGAAACTAACACATTGTAAAGCAATTATACTCCAATTAAAAATGAATAATAAAATATGATAGACAATTTAGACTATGTTACTGAACTCACCAATTCACAATTATTCTCCACCATTGCTTAATTTCTGAAAAATATCACAACAAATGTGTGGACTTGGAATTAGTTCTACTCTGGAGTTAACCATAGTTCTGGTACCACTAGTCAATGTAATATCAAAAGTTAGTTCTGGTACCATTAGTCAATGTAACATCAAAAGTTGAAGCCGATTGCTCTCATCTTACTTCAGATGAAATATCATTGTTTTAGCACACATTGTTCTGCTACTTTTGGTACAAATTTTTAGTGCTATTAGAAAAATTTGTGTTCTTAAGGCTATTTTTTTCTGACAAAATTAATACAACTGTTATCCCCACATTCTGCTGCTATTTCCCATACCTGAAAGCTGGCTATAAGGCATGATCGTTGTTCTTTTGAATCATGCTAAAACATGTAATATGTCCATTATTTTCATAAATCCAACTCCCAGGGAAGTAGTCTGGCCTCACCTGACCTCTTTTCTCTTTTACTTTTACTCCTTAATTCAAATGATCTGCCAATATCTTTCAGTACAATCTTAATCAGAAGTGTTCCTAATGTCACTACTACACTGTTAAATAAAGCCAGTAGATCTATTCAGAGACATTACCAAAATGATGTTTCAACAATTTTGATTCTCCCTCTTAAATCATTATAGATCTAAATTTGCCTCAATCTTCTCCAGACCTGGTATCCAGATGGTATACATACACCTTGGGATCATTCCCAAGGTGACAATCATTTCAACTCTTGGTAAATAAGGAATCATTTGCTTAAATATCTGGTGTAGCAGACAGTCTTTGCCTGATTGGCTTTTCACTGTACCTTAATTAATCATGTCCACCCACCCCTCCCCTCCTCGATTTGAAATACATATACCATCCCCTCTTCCCTTTCTCCTTTCTTCAGTCTGGAAAGAAATTAAAGTATCATCAGTTTTCCCTTTCACCCATATCCCACCTGCATATGTACCATTTAAAATTGTGTTCTTTTTCTCCAATCTCTTCCCTGCAGCAATGTACTCCAACTCTAACTTTTTCTGTCTCCTATTTAATTACAAACATAGAACAATGCCAAGATTATTCCTGGAGGAAGGAGACTACTCCCATCCTCTCCATTCTCCCCATTCTCATTCCCAATCTCTCTCACGTCCTCTTTTTTTTTTTTTTTTTTTTTGCGGTACGTGGGCCTCTCACTGTTTTGGCCTCTCGCGTTGCAGAACACAGGCTCCAGACGCGCAGGCTCAGCAGCCATGGCTCACGGGCCCAGCCGCTCCACGGCATGTGGGATCTTCCTGGACAGAGGCACAAACCCATGTCCCCTGTATCGGCAGGCAGACTCTCAACCACTGCGCCACCAGGGGAGCCCTCTTTATCTCTTAACAGACCCAACGCTTGAATTTGAGTCTACAAATAATCATCTATTTTATCCAGGGCCTCAATCCATTTGAGATTCTCTTTTATTTTTTCTAGGAATTTTCTTTATATTTCCACTCAACTTTTAGTTCGTTTTTTTCTTATTAGTCATCCATTTTATACACATCACTGTATACATGTTAATCCCAATCTCCCAATTCATCACACCACAAACCCCAGCCCCTGCCACTTTCCCCCCTTGGTGTCCATACGTTTTTTCTCTACTTCTGTGTCTCAATTTCTGCTCTGAAAACAGGTTCATCTGTACCATTTTCTAGGTTCCACTTATATGCGTTAATATACGATATTTGTTTTTCTCTTTGACTTACTTCACTCTGTATGACAGTCTCTAGATGCATCCACGTCTCTACAAATAACCAAATTTCATTCCTTTTTAGGGCTGAGTAATATTCCATTATATATATATGTACCATATCTTCTTTAACCATTCATCTGTCGATGGGCATTTAGGTTACTTCCATGACCCGGCTATTTTAAATAGTGCTGCAGTGAATATTGGGGTGGATGTGTCTTTTTGAATTATGGTTTTCTCTGGGTATATGCCCAGAAGTGGGATTGCTGGGTCATATGTTAATTCTATTTTTAGTTATTTAAGGAACATCCATACTATTCTCCATAGTGGCTGTATCAATTTACATTCCCACCAACAGTGCAAAATGGTTCCCTTTCCTCCACACCCTATCCAGCATTTCTCTGTAGAATTTCTGATGATGCCCATTCTAACTGGTGTGAGGTGATACCTCATTGTACTTTTGATATGCATTTCTCTAATAATTAGTGATGTTGAGCAGCTTATCATATACTTCTTTGCCATCTGTATATCTTCTTTGGAGAAATGTCCATTTAGGTCTTCTGCCCATTTTTGGATTGGGTTGTTTGTTTTTTTTTTTTAATATTGAGCTGCATGAGCTGTTTATATATTATGGAGATTAATCCTTTGTCTGATGATACATTTGCAAATATTTTCTCCCACCCTGAGAGTTGTCTTTTCATCTTGTTTATGGTTTCCTTTGCTGTGCAAAAGCTTTGAGGTTTCATTAGGTCTCATTTGTTTATTTTTGTTTTTATTTCCATTACTCTAGGAGGTGGATCAAAAAATATCTTGCTGTGATTTATGTCAAAGAGTGTTCTTCCCATGTTTTCCTCTAAGAATTTTATAGTGTCAAGTCTTACATTTAGGTCTTTAATCCATTTTGAGTTTATTTTTGTGTATGGTGTTAGGGAGTGTTCTAATTGCATTCTTTACATGTAGCTGTCCAATTATCCAGCACCACTTATTGAAGAGAATTTCTTTTCTCCATTGTATATCATTGCCTCTTTTGTCATAGATTAGTTGATCATAGGTGCGTGGGTTTATCTCTGGGCTTTCTATCCTGTTCCATTGAACTATATTTCTGTTTTTGTGCCAGTACCATACTGTCTTGATTACTGTAGCTTTGCAGTATAGTCTGAAGTCAGGGAGCCTGATTCCTCCAGCTCCGTTTTTCTTTCTCAAAATTGCTTTGGCTATTTGGGGTCTTTTGTGTCTCCATACAAATTTTAAGAATTTTTGTTCTAGTTCTATAAAAAATGCCATTTGTAATTTGGTAGGTATTCCAATAAATCTGTAGATTGCTTTGGGTAGTATAGTCATTTTCACAATGTTGATTCTTCCAATACAAGAACATGGTATACCTCTCCATCTGCTGGTATCATCTTTAATTTCTTTCAACAGTGTCTTATAGTTTTCTGCATACAGGTCTTGTGTCTCCCTAGGTAGGTTTATTCCTAGATATTTTATTCTTTTTGTTGCAATGGTAAATGGGAGTGTTTCCTTAATTTCTCTTTCAGACTTTTCATCATTAGTGTATAGGAATGCAAGAGGTTTCTGTGCATTAATTTTGTATCCTGCAACTTTACCAAATTCATTGACTAGCTCTAGTAATTTTCTGGTGGCATCTTTAGGATTCTCTGTGTATAGTATCATGACATCTGCAAATAGTGACAGTTTTACTTCTTCTTTTCCAATTTGTATTCCTTTGTTTCTTTTTCTTCTCTGATTGACGTGGCTAGGACTTCCAAAGTATGTTGAATAATACTGGAGGGAGTGGACATCCTTGTCTTGTTCCTGATCTTAGAGCAAATGCCTTCAGTTTTTCACCATTGAGAATGATGTTTGCTGTGGGTTTGTCATATATGGCCTTTATTATGTTGACGTAGGTTCCCTCTATGCCCACTTTCTGGAGAGTTTTTATCATAACTTGGTGTTGAATTTTGTCAAAATCTTTTTCTGCATCTATTGAAATGATCATATGGTTTTTCTTCTTAAATTTGTTAATATGGTGTATCACATTGATTGATTTACATATATAGAAGACTGCTTGCAGCACTGGGATAAATCCCACTTCATCATGGTGTATGATGCTTTTAATGTATTGTTGGATTCTGTTTGCTAGTATTTTGTTGAGGATTTTTGCATCTATATTCATCAGTGATATTGGTCTGTAATTTTCTTTTTTTGTAGTATTTTTGTCTGCTTTTGGTATCAGGGTGATGGTGGCCTCATAGCATGAGTTTGGGAGTTTTCCTTCCTCTGCAAATTTTTGGAAGAGTTTGAGAAGGATGGGTGTTAGCTCTTCTCTAAATGTTTGATAGAATTCACCTGTGAAGCCATCTGGTCCTGGACTTTTGTTTGTTGGAAGAATTTAAATCACAGTTTCAATTTCATTACTTGTGATTGGTCTGTTAATATTTGCTCTTTCTTCCTGGTTCAGTCTTGGAAGCTTATAAATTTCTAAGAACTTGTCCATTTCTTCCAGGTTGTACATTTTATTTGTATAGATTTGCTTGTAGTAATCTCTTAGGATGCTTTGTATTTCTGTGGTGTCTGTTGTAACTTGTCCTTTTCATTTCTAATTTTATTGATTTGAGTCCTCTCCCTTTTTTCTTGTTGAGTCTGGTTAATTGTTTATCAATTTTGTTTATCTTATCAAAGAACAAGCTTTTAGTTTTATTGAGCTTTGCTATTGTTTTCTTTGTTTCTATTTCATTTATTTCTGCTCTTATCTTTATGATTTCTTTCCTTCTGCTAACTTTGGGGTTTTTTTTTTGTTCTACTTTATCTAGTTCCTTTAGGTGTAAAGTTAGATTGTTTATTTGAAATTTTCATTTTTTCTTGAGGTAGGCTTGTATAGCTGTGAACTTCCCTCTTAGAACTGCTTTTGCTGCATCCCGTAGGTTTTGGATCGTCGTGTTTTCATTGTCATTTTCCTCTAGGTATTTTCTGATTTCCTCTTTGATTTCTTCAGTGATTTCCTGGTTATCTAGTAGCGTATTGTTTAGCCTTCGTGTGTTTGTGTTTTTTATGTTTTTTTCCCGTGTAATTGATTTCTAATCTCATAGTGTTGTGGTCAGAAAAGATGCTTGATATGATTTCAATTTTCTTAAATTTAGTGAGGCTTGATTTGTCACCCAAGATGTGATCTATCCTGGAGAATGTTCCGTGTGCACTTGAAAAGAAATAGCAATCTGCTGTTTTGGGATGGAATATCCTATAAATATCAATTAAATCTGTCTTGTCTATTGTGTCATTTAAAGCTTATGTTTCCTTATTAATTTTCTGTTTCGATGATCTGTCCATTGGTGTAAGTGAGGTGTTAAAGTCCCCCACTATCATTGTGTTACTGTCCATTTCCTCTTTTAGAGCTTTTAGCAGTTGCCTTATGTATTGAAGTCTCCTATGTTGGGTGCATATATATTTATAATTGTTAAATCTTCTTGGATTGATCCCTTGATCATTATGTTGTGTTTTTCCTTGTCTCTTATAACATTCTTTATTTTAACATCTATTTTATCTGATATGAGTATTGCTACTCCAGCTTTCTTTTGATTCCAATTGCATGGAATATCTTTTTCCATCCTTTCACTTTCAGTCTGTATGTGTCCTTAGGTCTGAAGTGGGTCACTTGTAGACAGCATATAGATTAGTCTTGTTTTTGTATCCATTCAGCAAGCCTGTGTCTTTTGCTTGGAGCATTTAATCCATTCACGTTTAAGGTAATTATCGATATGTATGTTCCTATTATAATTTTCTTAATTGTTTTGGGTTTGTTTTAGTCAGTCCTTTTCTTCTCTTGTGTTTCCCACTTAGAGAAGTTCCTTTAGCATTTGTTGTAGAGCTGGTTTCGTGGTGCTGAATTCTCTTAGCTTTTGCTTGTCTGTAAAGCTTTTGATTTCTCCATCAAATCTGAATGAGATCCTTGCTGGGTAGAGTAATCTTGGTTGTAGTTTTTTCCCTTTCATCACTTCAAGTATATCATGCCACTCCCTTCTGGCTTGTAGAGTTTCTGCTGATAAATCAGCTGTTAACCTTATGGGTGTTCCCTTGTGTGTTATTTGTTATTTTTCCCTTGCTGCTTTCAATAAGTTTTCTTTGTCTTTAATTTTTGCCAATTTGATTACTATGTGTCTCAGTGTGTTTTTCCTTGGGTTTACCCTGTATGGGACTCTCTGCACTTCCTGGACTTGGATGGCTATTTCTTTTCCCATGTTAGGGAAGTTTTCGACTATAATCTCTTCAAATATTTTCTCGGGTCCTTTCTCTCTCTCTTCTCCTTCTGGGACCCCTATAATGCGAATGTTGTTGCATTTAATGTTGTCCCAGAGGTCTCTTAGGCAGTCTTCATTTCTTTTCATTCTTTTTTCTTTATTCTGTTCCACAGCAGTGAATTCCACCATTCTGTCTTCCAGGTCACTTATCCGTTCTTCTGCCTCAGATATTCTGCTATTGATTCCTTCTAGTGTACTTTTCATTTCAGTTATTGTATTGTTCATTTCTGTTTGCTTGTTCTTTAATTCTTCTAGATCTTTGTTAAACATTTCTTGCATCTTCTCGATCTTTTCCTCCATTCTTTTTCTGATGTCCTGGATCATCTTCACTATCATTATTCTGAATTATTTTTCTGGAAAATTGCCTATCTCTGTTTCATTTAGTTGTTTTTCTGGGGTTTTATCTTGTTCCTTCATCTGGTACATAGCCTTCTGCCTTTTCATCTTGTCTATCTTTCTGTGAATGTGGTTTTTGTTCCACAGGCTGCAGGATTGTAGTTCTTCTTGCTTCTGCTCTCTGCCCTCTGGTGGATGCGGCTATCTAAGAGGCTTGTGTAAGTTTCATGATGGGAGGGACTGGTGGTGGGTAGAGCTGGCTGTTGCTCTGGTGGGCAGAGCTCAGTAAAACTTTAATCCACTTTGCTGATGGGTCCGGCTGGGTTCCGTCTCTCTTGGTTGTTTGGCCTGAGGCGATCCAACACTGGAGCCTACCCAGGCTCTTTGGTGGGGCTAATGGTGGACTCTAGTAGGGCTCACACCAAGGAGTATTTCCCAGAACTTCTGCTGCCTGATTCCTTGTTCCTTCATGAGCCACAGCTGCCCCCTGCCTCTGCAGGAGACCCTCCAACACTAGCAGGTAGTTCTGGTTCAGTGTCCTATGGGGTTACTGTTCCTTCCCCTGTGTCCCAGTGCACACACTATTTTTGTGTGTGCCGTCCAAGAGTGGAGTCTCTGTTTCCCCCAGTCCTGCCAAAGGCCTGCAGTCAAATCCTGCTAGCCTTCAAAGTCTGATTCTCTAGGAATTCCTCCTCCCATTGCCGGACCCCCAGGTTGGGAAGACTGATGTTTGGCTCAGGTCCTTCACTCCAGTGTGTGGACTTCTGTGGTATAAGTGATCTCCAGTTTCTGAGTCACCCACCCATCAGTTATGGGATTTGATTTTATTGTGATAGTGTCCCTCCTACCATCTCATTATGGCTTCTTTGCATGTGCGGTATCTTTTTTGGTGAGTTCCAGTGTCTTCCTTTGATGATTGTTCAACAGTTAGTTGTGATTCCAGTGTTCTCAGAAGAGGGAGTGAGAGCATACCCTTCTAGTCTGCCAACTTGAACCAATCTCTAGACTCTCTTTTCTCCTCTAACAAACACACTACAAGTATTAGAAATATGCACCACCATCTCAACAACATCCATTAACTAAGAATTTCATCATCCTCCCTAGGTATTTGCCTGAGAATACTTACCATAATCAAGCTTCTATTATATATAAACAAACTGAGATACAGCTCAAAGTGACAATTATGATATATGCAAAATTTATATCTATGATCTATTCTTTTGGAAGTCTTCCTTACCATTTACCTTTTTAAACAAATGTTTTTGGGGGAATAATTTTAGATTTATAGAAAAGTGGCAAAGATATTACAGAGGATTCCCATTTATTCTTCACCCAGTTTCTCCTGTTGTTGGCATCGTATATAATGATGCTCCTTTTGTCACAACTAAGGAAATAACTTTGGTACATTACCACTAACCAAATTTGAGACTTTATTCAGATTTCAGTTGTTTTTCCTTAAAGCCCTTTTTCCATTTGAGGATCCCATATGGCATTTAATAATCATGTCTCTAGTTTTCATTGGTCAGTGACACTTTCTCCATCTTTGCTTGCATTTCTTTATTACCTTGACAATTTTGAGGAGTACTTGTCTGTTGTTTTGTAGTATGTCCATTTGTTTGTGTTTTTCTAATATTTTTCTCATGGTAAGACTGAGGTTATGTGTTTATGGGGGGAAGACTACAGAGGAGAAGTCCCATTGTCATCCTATCACATAAAGGATACTTATTATCACCATGTCTTATCACTGATTATGTTAGTCTTTTTTTTTAACATCTTTATTGGAGTATAATTGCTTTACAATGGTGTGTTATTTCTGCTTTATAACAAAGTGAACCAGCTATACATATACATATATCCCCACATCTCCTCCCTCTTGCGCCTCCCTCCCACCTTCCCTATCCAAACCCTCTAGATGGTCACAAAGCATGGAGCTGATCTCCCTGTGCTATGCAACTGCTTCCCACTAGCTATCTGTTTTACATTTGGTAGTATATATATGTCTATGCCACTCTCTCACTTTGTCCCAGCTTACCCTTACCCTCATCATATCCTCAAGTCCATTCTCTACATCTGCACCTTTATTCCTGTCCTGCCCATAGGTTCTTCCAAATTTTTTTTTTTTAGATTCCATATATATGTGTTAGCATATGGTATTTGTTTTTCTCTTTCTGACTTACTTCACTCTATATGACAGACTCTACGTCCATCCACATCACTACAAATAACTCAATTTCATTTCTTTTTATGGCTGAGTAATATTCCATTGTATATATGTGCCACATCTTCTTTATCCATTCATCTGTCAGTGGACACTTAAGTTGCTTCCATGTCCTGGCTATTATAAATAGAGCTGCAATGAACACTGTGGTACATGACTGCTTTTGAATTATGATTTTCTCAGGGTATATGCCCAATAATGGGATTTCTGGGTCATATGGTAGTTCTATTTTTAGTTTTTTAAGGAACCTCCATACTGTTCTCCATAGTGGCTGTATCAACTTACATTCCCACCATAGTGCAAGAGAGTTCCCTTTTCTCCATACCCTCTCCAGCATTTATTGTTTATAGATTGTTTGATGATGGCCATTCTCACTGGTGTGAGATGATACCTCATGGTGGTTTTGATTTGCATTTCTCTAATAATTAGTGATGTTGAGCATGATGATGTTAGTCTTGATCACCTGACTTAGGTAGTGTGTGTCAGATTTCTCTGTATAAAATTACTCCCCTCAGCCATTTTCTATACACTATTCTTTGGAAGTGAGTCACTAAGTCAAGCCTGCATTCAAAGTGGGAGAATTAAGCTCCACCTCCTGGAAGTCAAGTTATCTACATAAATTATTCATGAGAGATTTGTCTGTTCTCATTTATTTATTTATTTAATAATTTATTTAATCAGTTTGGACTCATGTATATTTATTTTATACTTAGCATTATAATCCAATATTATGTTGTTTAATTCTTTGAACAAATTATTTCAGCTTTGGCTATTAAGAGATCTTTCAAGTTTGTGACTGTGCATTTTGGTTTTTTGAGCACTTCCTTTATTTATGGCACTACAAGGTGTTCCAGGCTCATCTTACATATCTTATGCCCGCCCCCATAGGATTAGCTATTTCTTCAAAGAGCGCTGTCTACTTTTACTAGAGAATAGTATTGAAAACCAACATCCTGCCTACCATTACTTTGCCTCTTTCTTCAGATAACCCCTATCCTACTAGGCTTATCCAACTCCCCATAAACCCAGTACTTTCATTTTGCTTCCACCTTAGCCTCATCTCTCTCAACTCGGTTCAAAAAATGTACCATTTCCACTCTTAGCTTTAATATTCTCGTAATTAACTGGAACACTGCTTTGCCTAAAAGGAGTAATGAAAGGCCTTGAAGGGAAAGCAAGAAAGACTAGAAATAAAAAGCAACATGCTCTTGGTTTAAAGCACAATTTATAACCAAAGAAAAGGATCTGAGGTAAATTAAACAAAAATCCTTTATGGAAGAATTTTGATTACTTCATAACACATCACCTCTCACAAGATATATGCAACAGAAACAAGTTAAGCCTGAGGACTCAAATAACACAGACTCATATGAGCCAAAGTATTCAAATGATATAGATATGAAAACTGATAGCAGAAAATTTTTAGATTTTCACATATTGGGAGAAATATTTTCAAAATATCCTTGTCAAACCTTTTTTTACCTCCTAAAAATATGGATATTTTTAAAAACCAGATGGTCAGTAATTTGTTAGTTAAAATAAGGCATAACTGAGGTGTCACTGTCACAGATACTGAGCATGAATTCATGGTTATCCTGAACTCCTTCAAGAGGTGGTGTCTAATGAACAAGACTATAAAATTATGATCACTATAGATTTAATAGAAGAGAATCAAAAACTCATCAGAATACTTTCTTAAAAATAACTTTCTTAAGAAAGACTATTTGACTGTGAATGTTATATCCCTTTATGGAAAATTCAAGCTTTCTCTGTGCAATTCAACATCCTAGGTTTTGAAATAAAGGAAGAACTTTTAGGGGAAGAAATGTTCTCTTCTTTGAAAATATTTTTCTTAGACAATTGCTGTATGGGTGTTAACAAATATTTACTAACTTCCACATTGTATAAAAGCCAAAATACAAAATAGAATTTTTTTCCCTTTAGTCTTCCTGTAGATGAAGCAAACTTGAACCAAAATGTGTTTTTGTTTGAAACCTTGTGTTTCAGGCTAAGAAATGAAGTTGACAATGTATCCCCCTGCTAGGAACCAGTGAAGAAATTAGACACTTTTTTTTTTTTTTTTTTTTTGCGGTATGCGGGCCTCTCACTGCTGTGGCCTCTCCCGTTATGGAGCACAGGCTCCAGACGCGCAGGCTCAGCAGCCATGGCTCACGGGACCAGCCGCTCTGTGGCATGTGGGATCCTCTCGGACCAGTGCACGAACCCATGTCCCCTGCATCGGCAGGCGGACTATCAACCACTGCACCACCAGGGAAGCCCGAGAAATTAGACACTTTTAGAAAGATAAATGGAAAGAAACTTTTGAAAACTCTTATCTTTGTTATATCCTTTCCTTGAACTAAATAAAGAGATTTAACATGGGTTCCTCATTTCTTCTTTGAAACTACGTGATAAATAAGAGATACATAAAACACAGCATGTGTTTCAAATGGCATGCTGTAAACTAATTCAAGCCAGAAAGATTGAGACAAAAGAATAATCATACTTTCATTGAAGCCTTCTCTCTAGAAGACTGACCAAAATTATGAATAGTGTTTTTTTGCGGGGGGGAATCACTTTCATGCTTTGGTACTAATAGTGACTAACTAAAATTGCATAGGAGGATATAACATGAAGAAAACAGCCATGTAGGAGAAGGAAGAAGAATTGAACTTAGTGAGGCAGGAAAGCAAGCGAAGAGGGAAAAACAAACTGAGTCTCAGAAACAATATTTTCTGCCACAGGATGAAGAATGGACCCAAAGAAATGATGACTTCATGAATCGGGGAAATGACAATGAGAGGCAATCCCATTTGCAACTGGGTACATACTGACAGATAAACTGGAAAGAGGATCCAAGAGATAACAATATGGTTTATCCTTAATTTTGGTAGCTTGAAAATGAGGTGAACATCTTTGTTGAGGCTATAAAAAGTGAAGATAAAAACATCTGACAGCTTCAAGCATGAAATCTCTCTACATAACTGCTCATATTATACATGTCCAGATAAATACCCAATAATATGTTGCATATAATAAATTCCACCAGTATTGATATTCCAATTTTATACTTTTTTAAAAATTTTTTTGTGTCTTTTAGAGCTCTTAATATAACACTTCCCTAGAAATAACACACACACTGTTCAGATATTATAAGGCCTTCTAATAGGAATAGAAAAGCTATCAGTTAAATAAGACACATACTAAGGAAATGTCAGACTGGGCAATGTTTATTCATTTCAGGAACACCTACATACATGCTTTCGTTTTCTTCTATTGCTTTTCTCAATCTCCTCCCTTACACATCCCACAAGTGTCTGGGAATTCATTTTCTTCCACCTTGAATCCAAAGGTACTTTCTCTAAATGCTGATTTTGAATAGACAACTAATACATATTATATCCAAATGCAAAGATGTATTCATTGGTAGACACATCACCCATCTGAAAATAACTTGAACGAATCCAAACTAACTCCTTATAATTCTGTAGAATTACTTGTCTATATGAGGTAAGGTTAAGTTTTTTAAAGTCTTTATTTTGACAAAAATTTTAAAAGTGTTTACTTTAAATTGGGGGACACGTGTATAATCAGAGCTTCTCAAATGCTCCATAATGTTTATAAACTTATCTATGTAATGATTATATGTAAACATGTACAGATATTACAGCCAATGTTCAATGATTGATTAATGGCTAATGTTAGTTAAAGAGACTGGATAATATGCAATGTAATATGAAACTCATAAAATAAATCTTTACCTTTGATGTAAAAATCAGTCCAGTTGGACCAATTATGAAAAGTATAACTATAAAAATACACCAGAGAAGTTTATTCTGTTGGTTCAGTTTCAGTTAATGTAAGAGAACCATCCAGCTATTTTTATTAATAGAATCTAACCTTGACTGAATATTACCTATGATGTTTTCTGTATAAAATAGTGTATTTGTAATATATATCTACCTCACTTGCTACACACACACACACACACACACACACAGAAAGTGGGGTGTTACAATAAAAAATATACTCAAAAGGAAAAATACTTATTTTTCATTTTCTAGTCCCTTGAGGTGTAAGATTAGGTTGTTCATTTGAGATCTTTCTTTTTTTATTAATATAGCTCTTTATTGCTATAAAATTCCCTCTTAGAAAGGCTTTTGATGACTCATACACTTTGGTATGCTGTTTCCATTTGCATTTGTCTGAAGATGCTGTTGATTTCCCTTTTGACTTTTTTTGAGCTGTTGGTTGTTCAGGAGAGTGTTATTTAATTTCCACACATTTGTGAATTTTCCAATTTTTCTCCTGTTACTGATTCCTAGTTTCATTCCATTGTGGTTGGCAAAGATATTTGATATGATTTTAATCTTGTTTAGTGGCTAACATGTGATCTATCCTGGAGACTATTCTTTATGCACTTGAGACGAATGTGTATTCTGCTGCTATTGGGTAGAATGTACTGTATATGTTTGTTATGTTTATTCGGTCTACAGTGTTGTTCAAGTCTTTTGTTTCCTTATTACTCTTCTGTCTGGATGATTGATAAATGTGGTTTATTGAAGCCCCCAACTATTATTGCATTGTTATTTTTCCCTTCAGTTCTGTCAATAATTGCTTTATATATTTAGGTTTTATGACACTGGGTGCATATATTATATATTTATGTGTTATATCCTCTTGACAAATTGACCTCTTTACCATTGTATATGACCTTCTTTGTCTGTTGTGATGACTTTTGATGCAATGCCTATTTTGTCTGATATAAGTATAGCTACCCCTGTTCTATTCTGATTATTATTGCATGGACTGTCTTTTGTCACTATTCATTTTCAGCCTGTGTGCATCCTTAATGCTAATGTGAGTCTCTTGTAGGCATCATTTAGTTGGCTCTTGTATTTTATCTATTCAGCCACTCTGTCTTTTGATTAGAGAATTTAACCCATTTACACTTAAAGTAATTACTGATAGGTAAGGATTTTACCATTACCATTTTGGCAATTGCTTTCTGGCTGTTTTATAGTTCCTTTTTCTTTTCTTCCTCTCTTGCTGTCTTAATATCTGATTTAATGATTTTTTATCAATGGGCTTTGATTTCTTCCTCTTTTAGCTTTTCTGCTACAGGTTTCTTTCTTTGCAATTACCATGAAGCTTACATAAAACTTCTTATAGTTATAACTCCTACTTGTAAAATGGGAGTCTGGACTAGTTGATTTGACTAATATTTTTAATATTTCTGTTTTTTTTCCTAATGCATATGTGATTATTAATAGTTAATTTTCAGTTCATTAGATGAGTTGTTGAATAGAGGACTCCAGTTAACAAACCAATACAGGAAGTTTTGGGATGGTGAGGGAAAAGTTACCTAAGTCTCAGAGGTACCTTAATGCAACATACCTAAAATGGAACTCACTATCTTCTCCCTGCCCATGATTACCTCTTTCCAGTTTATTCCTCCACATAATTTTTGGAGTATCTTTGTACAAAGAAAAATTAATCATGTCACTCCCCTTGAATGTTTAAATGTAAATGGTTCACCATATCTGTCAGGACAAATTCCAAACAAGTTAGCATAGACTATGAAGTCTTACATTTTCAAGTTCCTAACTACCTTTCCAGCCATAAAATAACTCCCATCATTTTCTTACAGCCCCTATCAAAATCCTTTTTAATTAACCTTATAAACATACTCCTCTCTCTCTTTCTCACTCTCATTCTCTCTCTCTGCCTCTTCCATGCTTTTGTGTAACTTGTAGCAGATCTAAAGTGAATTAAGCCTAATTAAGACAGAATCCTATAAGGGAAGCTGTTTATCTGATTTTGTCCAACCCAAGCAACCAAGTCCTCAATAAGTGGGGTCTACCCAGTGTAGGCATATTGATTTGAAAGTATCTATAAAGGTATTTCAACATAGAACTTTAACATTTTTAATACGTTTGGGTAATAAAAATACTTACGGAAAATATTAATTCACTGTCTATAATGAAAAATAAAAACAATTTACTCTGAATGGACAAATACCAATATCCATAAAGGGTTTGGATATCACCTTCAGTTTTCCTCACTAAGGAAGAGCTAATAATCCTTATAATGGCTTAAAGTGGTTATTGGACTACTTTAGTCTAGTCTGGTTTCTATTTTGTGCGTGTGTCTAACATTAATCTCATCCCATGTAATTTGTTTTCTGTTATACCTCCTTCTTGCTGCAATTTCTAATTACAAAATCAGAAATTTCTTGTCATTTCCTTAAGGTCTATGAATACTAAATATTTATCCATTAATTTCACCCAAAGTCTTTGACTCCTTCCAGTATGACCTGCAAATTTGCAGTTGATTTCAGCAACTCTCTGGCTCTTTGATCTAAAGGCTGTGTGTCTGCCTTCTCATGAGCATCTAGAGTCTGTCTGACATGTTGACATTTCACATGTATGGTGACAGGAAGGACATTCTAAACTTCCTTTGCAATCTGAACTGAGCCTTGAAGAATAGGTAAGACTAAAAGGGATGAGGAAGATGAAAAAGGACATTCTAAGAAGGGGAAGTAGTAAAAGAATTCATGGAGGCAGGGGTGTCCCTGACAGATTAATAAGGCAATAAGGAGGCAGATCTGAATGAATAGAGGGTGCATATTCAGGAAATGTGGCATGAAAGCTCCCCATGCCACGAAGGTTCTATCCTTGCCTTTTTGTCAAACTCTTACTAGCCAATACTTTTTGTTAGAATCATTTTCTCATCCAGCAAATTGAGTTAGGTATCTTCTAATGCACTGTCTTTACATCTTTTACTTCCCTAACAAATAATCTATCATATCTGATAACATTTTTTAACTATTCATTGCATGTATCAGAATCACCTAGAGCTGGGTCAACAAATGACTGTTCAAAGACCAAACCGAACCCTACTCCCTGTTTTATAAATAAAGTTTTATTGGAGCACAACCACAGTCATCTTTTTGTATATTGTCTATGGCTACTTTAGTGCTCTAACAGCAGAGCTGAGTTGTTGCAACAGGGACCTGTGGTCCACAAAGCCTAAAATATGTACAGTATGGCCTTTAACAGAAAAAGTTTACAGATCACTGACCTAGAGGGCTTGTTAAAACTCAGATTGCTGGACCTCATTCCTAGAGTTTTTGATTTAGTAAGATAAGAGTGGAGCCCAATGATATGCACTTCTAATAAGTTCCCAGGTGATACTGGTGTCTATGCTGTTGGTTTGGGACCATAGCCTGAGAACTGCTGCTCTAGACCAATGGATCTCATCCTTGGCTAAATATTAGAATCATCTGCAGAGCTCTTAAAAATTGATAGGTCAGCCCACCTAGATCAATTAAATCAGAATCGCTAGGGTGAAACTCAGATTTAAGTACATTTTTAACTCCCCAGGTGATTCCAATATGTGGCTTAGACTGAGAACTCTTTTCCTGTAAGCTCTGGGAAGGTATGTTCTCTGCCTTAGAGTTAGGCAAGTGCCTGGCATGCTGTAAGTGCTAAAGTAAATGATTCATAGATGAGCTAACATTTCTTCAGTTAAATAAAATTAAGGATAGAACTGAAGATTGGATGGGGCAATCCACAATTCCATTGAATTGGGTAACTCAGTGCTTTGTAACTTCAAGAATTTCTAAACATCATGAATCAACTTCCTGTACTTTCACTCTCCTCAGGAATGAAGCCACATTTAAAGAGAAATATGACAGGCAGGCCACCAGGCTGCCACACAGCTCAGCAGATTTAAGAAGAGGTGAGGAAGGACACAAATGACGCAGTCATTTTTAAGCAGCGAACTGGAATTTGGCCAGTTCCCCAAGATATTAATTCCAACAAAAGAGTACGTTTTTCATTCATGATGGGTATACCATTTCTCTCAAAGCCAAAAATGAGAAGACTATTGTGAATGTGGATCCTTTTATGTGAAGAGAATAGCAGGGGATAGAAAGA
The DNA here is from genome assembly GCF_059928025.1 of Delphinapterus leucas. NCBI lineage: Eukaryota > Metazoa > Chordata > Mammalia > Artiodactyla > Monodontidae > Delphinapterus > Delphinapterus leucas. The sequence continues at coordinate 46,626,511 of NC_143150.1, read as the reverse complement.
GGAGGTCAGATGATTATAAAAAGCAACTGCTCATGGGGAAGGGGGGCATGAACTCCCCTAATTGGTCTAACTGTTTACATGGTAAGAAGAAAAAAAAGTTAATAATCTCTTTTAAATTGCTCTCAGAAGAAAAATACATCGGCTAAATTTTCCCCAGTATAGAAAAGCTAATAGCAAATAGGACATTCCCTTCAAAAATGAAGTTAGAAAGCACTTAGCTGATCTCCCTGTGCTATGTGGCTGCTTCCCACTAGCTATCTGTTTTATGTTTGGTAGTGTATATATGTCCATGCCACTCTCTCACTTTGTCACAGCTTACCCTTCCCCCTCCCCAATCCTCAAGTCCATTCTCTAGTAGGTCTGTGTCTTTATTCCTGTCTTACCCCTAGGTTCTTCATGATAATTTTTTTTCTTAAATTCCATATATATGTGTTAGCATATGGTATTTGTCTTTCTTTTTATGACCACCTAGAGGGGTGGGATAGGGAGGGTGGGAGGGAGGGAGATGCAAGAGGGAAGAGATATGGGAACATATGTATATGTATAACTGATTCACTTTGTTATAAAGCAGAAACTAACACACCATTGTAAAGCAATTATACCCCAATAAAGATGTAAAATAAAAATGAAGTTAGAAAAATGACACCATTTCACTTCCCTTCACACAATTCACTATTTCTGTGCATTAAATGGCTCTGCCTTTGAAAACACTATTGCAGTAACAAGTTCAGCTGAGCAGCCAGCAGAGTAAGAAGACAGAAGGAAAGGGGTGGAGGGTAGAAGCCAAGACACATGCAACCCATTCTCTGAAGTTTGTGAGAGAAGATGGAAGAAAGGCCAAGAAGCTTAAAGGAAAATAATTAAATAAATATCAGACAAAGAGAGACACAAGGTTGAAAATGAAAGAAATTGATCAGATGGGGAGGAAAAAGATATCAGTAAGTGAGACAGAATAGAGGAGTGTAAGACCAAGGTAAGAAAACAGGAAGGGAATAACAAAAGCAAAAGAATGCTGGAGAGAGAGAAATGCTGGAGAAAGAATATGATCGATAAATACACACACACACACACACACACATATATATATATATATATACATATATATATATGTGTATATATATACAGATAGGGATATTTATATAGATAAACATGTGTATCCTTTATTTTCCTCAGAGTAATAACAACAACAAAAAGCAGGCTTCTTTCAATGAGGCAATGTCCCAAACCCCTAGAAATATTTGCCCCATGCTCTGAATCAGAGATTTAGGAGCCAGATAAATAAGCTAGCCAGCCCTGAGCCTCAAATCACTGATTGCTATAGATACCTCAGGTTTCAACACCTGAGTGAAATGACTCACTATTGAGATAACCCCCAAACCCAAAGTAAATGAGAGCATCCTTTCGTGTATCTTGCAACATTTTCTGATGAGTCTCTATAATCATATTATGTTAGACAATGGGGTAAATTTGGAGATGCTATGCCTGATCACCTTGCATGAAATACTGACTTGATATTTACAGTGAGTTTGCTTACTTAGGCTTAAAAACACACATCTAGGAACTCTATGTTGTGCTCTTATCTCAAAATACTAAATTTCCACTGCAAAAAGAAATCTTCCAGAGGCTGAAATCACACTAGCTAGTGGCAAAATTTAGTAGTTAGGGTCTCATACAGGAACCAGAATGTGGCTTTACATGTAGCTATATGCTATTTTGTAAGAGAACTTATAAACGTGTAACCAACATAGCAAGATAAAGTGGAAATAAAACCATGATGAGGACAAAGGAAAATAATTGCAGGAAAAGTAAGATGAAATGAGGGGTGAAACCAAATGCATATTGTGAAGCAGGGTATACTTGCTGGAAGGAAACGATAAATTTGGCTCCTAATGAATTAGCAGCCAACATTAAAGGGAAACATGGCCGTCTACACAATTTACATTGTCCTTGAGATTATTTTAAGCTATTCAGAAAAATCACCACGTTTTATGTTATCAAGAGAAGAATTTATCTATTGATTCTCATAAGGAGGATGCTCTGAAATGCGGTAAACAGAAACCTACATAGCAACCTTACATGAAATACAACAGCCAGTTTCAAAGGTTAGTTTCTTATAAGATTCCTTATGCAAAATTTTCAAGTCTTTATACTTTCTGATGATTAGCAGGAATGAAACTATGGAGCAATTTTATTCTGCTGTTTTAAGTGAAGAGGTGCATGCTAAGACACTTACACGGGCACCCACCTTAATAGAAGAAGGCAACCCTAACTTTTTCAGGAAGCATGCCAAGAGGGTACAAAGGGCAAGTCAAAGGTTCTGCTCCATAAAAGTTTTGGTGTTGCCCTAAGAGACAAATGGAAAACTAAAACTATAATAATTTTAGCCTGGAAAAAATTTAAGTATGTGTAACAAAATACCCACCTCAACTCTAAAACATATCTTATTATGGCACCTGCAGCACATATGTTTACCAAATCTCATTCCTAGGGCATGTGATCCTCTTTCTGGGGTATGCAAAAACCTCTTCCTAGCTGCCTAGAAGTTTGACAGGACTATATGATTGGCACTCATCAATGAAATGTGATTGTGTCACTTATGTGTTGAAGGAGTAAAAAGTCCCAGGACAATTCCACACTCTCCTTCTTCTATTAGGATGCTAGGGAGAAGACCTTATATTGGGATCATGGAATCACAAAATCGCTAGACTGTTGAGCCACTGCATGAAAGAGAGCCACCCTTGAAAAATTACCCAGACCGCCAGCAGATTTCAACCAAGTGAAAAATAAACTTTTGTTGTGTTAACTTCCTGGGATTTGTTACTGCAGCATAAGCTTAATCTATCATAACTAATACAGCATCCATATAAATTGTATTTCCCATATGAACTCCCAGATAAACTGGTTAAAAAACATACTCCTAATTCACTGAAGAAGTTGACCTACTCTATAGGATCCTTATCGATGTCAGTAAATGTTGGGTAAAACCTACCATAAAAAATCATAGCTTTGCTTTTGGAGTATTCTGTGAATTCCTTCTTTCTATCAGTAAATAGGACAGCATCCAGTAAAGCCACTGTATCAGTCAGGGTCCTGGCAAGAAATAGCATATAATCAAATGGGATAGTTGAGGATAACTTAATAAAGGAACTTGTTTAAAGTGTTAACAGGGTTAAAGTCAAATAATAGAGTAAAGAAAACCAACATGTTCTCATTAGTATTCCAGGCTAGCAAGAATGCAGATACATCACCACTGCTAGATTTAAAGGGGTAAAGGGGATAATATGGTTCCCAGAATTCAGATAGATCAGGAGCTTGAGCCTTTGGGAAAGAAATGAAACCACAACAAACTTGTAGCCTGATCTCTCTTTTCTCCAGCCTTCTGATCTTATATAAATGAATCTCATTGGCTATATCCCATAAGAAACCAGAGCAGAAGTGAGACTGTTAGTACAGTCCACTGAGGCCTATTATCCAGTGTGCAAAGAGGGTGGAGATTGGAGGAGGGTGGATCTGCAGGGAGAAATGGAGTATATCCAGGATAGCTACTCAAAGCTATGCCATCTTCACATTGGATAATTTTTATCTTTCTGTTCTCTATAGGGGAAGAATAGTAAGTGATATTAAACCATCTTGCACAGCCTTATTTTATCCTCACTGGATATTATCTTAATGATCATAATGCCATTCCTATCAAATTCCAAGATAGTACTAAGGTAAGGTTCTGTGCAAATACCAATATTTAAGAGTTTATATTGAGCTCATGCTTTTAACCCACAGCCTATTCTCTGTGCAAAGTCAAAGACAATTTTATGTAATATTTAATGTGATTCTACTAAAAGTGATAATTAGAAGAAAATTGCAGTGTGGAAAAAAACAGTTAGGAGCCTATCACAATATGTCAAACAAAATATTCTGAGGTCCTGAGGAAAGCTGAAGAGGAATTGGAAAACAGAGACAAATAAGAGAAGCAATCTGAAGGTTGAATGTATAGACTTACAGGAATTGATTGTGGAGAATTAAGACATTTTTTAAAAATAAAGAAAATGAAATGCTTCTAATTTAGGAGAATGAGCCGAAAAAGCTGTGCTACTTCTGGTCAGGCATTTTGTAGACAATTTGAATGGACCCAATGTTTGAAGACCCAGTTTATCCACAATGGTAAACTGAGACCAGCCAACTTCTAGAGCATCACTGCTATGAGGTTAGGAAATAAGACCAATCCCTCCTTCACTACTCCTCAATGTTTCCTTGACAGGAAATTTACCCTCGAACCAGAGATGTGTAAGATCTTCATCAAACCATATCTATACCTCTGCTTCTAACTTAGATTCATGTCATATCTGCTGCCAAGTTCTATAGAAGAAAATAATAATTCAGGGTGCATTCTCTAACAGAGTCTTAGCTGCTTTCTGCTGCAATTACAAATCATTTGACATGACATTATTGTTGCAAAGCATTTGGCAAACATTAATTAAATCTCATAATGCTCTTGTAGGTAGCTTTCTAGTAAAAAAGAAACATTCATAGAGGCCTGGCCCCAGGCAAAACTAAGAATTGGACAAAAATTATGTCCCTTCTCTGCCAGGCACTGAGCACCTACAAACAACTCCCACACAGAGCATGTTTTCCTACCACAGAGGCCCTTCCTGGACCTAGAAGGTGACCATCCTATGCTCTCAAATTCCTTTTTCTGACATCTAAAAGTCTAACCCCTGAGGGTGGTAGTGTAGTATTCATTTACAAAAATAAACAAACTCTGTCTAACTTGTTACCAAAGAATATAATAACTTAAGCCTAAAGTGTTACAGTAAATGGCAGAGGATTTCATACACTGTGATAGAACAGTGGACAAGATCTTTTTTTTGGTAAAGAAGTTTGTTTTGTTTTGTTTTTCCCCAAGTCCACACTATCAAAGATTAGTTTAGTTTAGGGTACACGTGCTTCAAATATATAGCATTATTATAACAGTCAAGAATACAAATGCAAGGCTCTGAACAATATGGATAATGCCATCCAGATTGAGTACTTTGGTCAAAACTTCCTAACTGGAAAAGAAATGGAGAACTGACCTACGTGTGCCAATCCACTGTGGCCATCCTGAATGATTCATCCTTTGAACAGGAAGGGAAAAGCTAATGTCTTATTGTCCCACACACCCTTAACCTGCTCCTCTTATAATATGCATCACTTGACAACACTACCATTCATATAGACCCCTAAACCAGAAACCTGGGGCTTGTTCTAGGCACTTCCTTCTTTCTCATACTTCATATACAAAAGAGTCACCAATCAAGTCTTGCTGATTCTATCTACAAAATTTAGAATGAAAATTTTCTACTCTCCTTTGTTTTCCTCGTATTCTCTTAGTTCATGATATTGTCACCTATCCTCTGAAGCACTGAAATAGTCTCTAGTCTTTGCCTCTTCCAGTTGTTCCTCTGTTGCCAGAGTAGGTTTTTAAATATGAATCTGCTAGTTACTAATAATTTTATAATAATTCAGACTTCACTTTCCTTATGAAGTTTACCCCAATTCTTCAGGCAAAGTTAACCTTCTCCTTTCTCTGTGTCCATCTGTCTATTGTAGCCATTAATATATCACGCTGTTATGCATCTAATTCCATATATATTCCTCCATTAAACTTGAAGTGTAGGGATCATGTCTTCTTCATCTCTTTACATCCGTAGTTGTACCAAGACAGAGAATTTGTTTGCTACACATTTGCTGAAACATTTACTATTATAATCATTCCTTACGGTTAAGGCCTGGAAGGTCTCAGCTGAAAATGAAACATTACTTTTGAAGACAAATTACCCATTCAGCTATTAATTGTTTAAAACATCTCAGTAGCCCCATCACAGAACAAGATTCCAAAATGTTGGATGAAAGGGCATGTAGGTAATGAAAAGTAATCTGGAAACATCTAGAGCATTGAACTGATGTGTGCTAAAGAAGGTCAGCACACATAGCTTTCAGGGAACCAGAAGCCTTTTCAAGACCAGGTACACAAGAACTGGGGAAAATATGGAAATAGTGCAGAAAATCGTCAAAGGGGAACTCAAGTCAAACTGCACCAACTTCCCTATCGTGCTCAGGGCTTGTCTTGAATATGGCTAGGTGCTACTTTTCTTTCCTCAAAAAGGATCTAATTACCTTTATTCTTCATCCCCGTTAATGTTAAATGACCCTACATTCTGTGCTATTTTATCACACTGGCACTGGATAAAAGGTTTATTATCATCATCATTCATTAATTGATTTATTTATTCATTTATTATTTCACCTATAATGTCATTTATTTCTAGAAAAAAAGGCTAAGTAAACTCCGTCTCGCCACTTAAGCAACTGGAACTAGGCTGTTGTATTGGAGAAATAAGAGAAATTCTCTTATTAGAGAAATAAGACCTTCTTGCTTGCAGTAGCTTAGAGCTGTCCCCTAATCTGTTCTCATATTGCTCCAAGCTATGGTTTGACTGACAAAACACCAAGGGCACGATGCTGGATGGATGCATATGCCCCAGCATATGAAATTCATAACTTTATGAGGGAAAATAAGATATATCATATATATGACATATTTATGATATATATTACATTATATAATGTAATATTATTTACATATATATACATATGTACATTTATTACATACATACATATGTAATATATAATGTATAATTACACCATAAATTACATTATATATCATATATAATGTAATTAAGATATATGTATACCATATATATATTTCATTTTTATATACAGATATCATATGAGAGTCACAAAACCATTAGGCATGACAGTGCAATATGGTAAGACTTTATCACAGTTTTTCAATAAATGAGCCTTGGGATTTTTAACGTCTTGAGGATATACATGAATGATTACTGGGACAGCATCAAATGTTGGTAGCTGGAATCCACTCCAAAAGTGAAGACTGCATCAAGGAGTTAATGACGTGGTTAACAGTTATTCTTAGAGCATGTATTCCTTCTAAAGTACAGAGGACAAACTTGCTTCTTTGGTGGTGCTGATTCCTCATTGATGTGTTTTTGGCTATGACTCTGAAAAAAATGGGTACATGGACTCATTTCTGATTTTTCTGCACAAAACCTTAAGAGTCCCCCAGACATAAGAAGGTAAGATCCTAGATTCCTGGGGAATGATGCCCAAACCTGAACCTCAGCTGTATACACAAGATTAGCACTAAAAGAGCCATGAGCCACACAGTTCTTTCTGCTGTGTTGGAACTCACAAAGCAAATGATGTTGAAAGAAGATGGAGGAGGTTGAGAAGGAAGTAGAGAAACAGAGGCAGCAGTGGTGCGGATAAAAATTTCTGCCCAGACGCAATGGCCTTACATTTACAATACTTAACAACTCTTCAGTCATGTAAACATTCAGACAAAAATGTAAACAGGCAAACAAACAAAATTACCAAAGCATTAGTTCCTAACTATCCTGTTTAGCTGTTAAAGTATAGAAAATCATCCCGTTGGCATTTGGTTTGTTTCCAGCTCTTGGTATGAATAAACAAAACTGTATTCCCTTAATGTTTGTCAATTATGTGCCAAGTAAAACGAGGTATTGAGTTACATTTCAGTGTTAATGTACTAGAATTTTTCATATTTTGGATATCTAATTATATTTGCTCCTGATGGTGATGTAAAGTTTAAGTACTAAGGATTGAAAAGGCGGATCTAATGTTTATATATTTACTTTATTAAAAAGCAATATATTACACAGACGGTCTTCAGCTGTGGGCTTACCTTGTAAATGTGGTTTCCAAACAAATTCATTATATTTTGCCTCCTATACTAGATTTTTGAAAGTACGATTTATTGACACTTTTTAAAGTGAACATGAAGGTTATATTAACAAGAATGACAGAGCCCAACTTAAAAAAAATGGATCCTCAATATTTATTAAACTAAGTGTCTGGTCATCTCTGTGACCTACAAAGTATATTGGGCATGGCACATCAAGAAGTTATTTATTGAGCCCCACATTCAGGCACTGTGTACAGAAGGAAGTTGGGTGGGAATTAGACAAGGTTCCTTCTTTCAAGAAGTTTACATTACAATACAGGAGTTACATACCAATATTTATTATCCATTGCTGTAATGAAAGTATGTAAATGGCACAGTGATGCCATAAAAAGAGTGCAATTAATTCTGCTGGAGTGATGGAGAAGGCTTCATCAAAATGAAAACTTTAACTGGATCTTAAAGCATGAGCATTTTACTAAGTGGTAGACAAAGGAAGGGTGATTACTCCAGGGAATAATATATGCAAAATCTCAGAAACAAGAACCAGCATAGCACCTTAGGGACACTGCGAGTACTATTTTAAAGCTGTGTCATACAATGAAAAGTGTTGATGGGAGGCTGAGAAAAGGAATGAAAAATGAGGTTAGAGAAGGATTTAAGGATTAGACCATGATGAGGTTTGTTTGGACTTCATACTCTAGTAAGTGAAATAAGTGATGGTGAACCTTTGAATGACTTTAATCACAAGAAGAATATCATTATATCTTATTTATAAAAACTCACTCTAATAGCAGTGTGGCTAATGGAATAAAGGGGAATTGAAGGCAAAGAGATACACTGTGAGACAAACACAAGAGTTTGCACAGGAGGTGATGACAGCCTGAACTAAAACTGTGGCACTGAGGATGGAGAAAAGGAAACGAAACATAGCAGAAGAAAGTCAGGGGAGAGAATGTCCAGCATCTTCCATCCTAGGGAGAAAATGAAGAGATAAAATCAACAGAACTAATTTCTCAGTAACTACTTTAGAGAAACTAAGTATTGAGATTGACAGGTATGATGTGTTGGACTTAAGAGTCAGAAAGCCTGGCTTTTAGTACCAGCTCTGCTATTAACCAGTTATGTTACCTTGCAGGGGTCATTTCTCTCTCTCTCTCTGTATCCCAATTGCTCATCCTTGAAATGTAAGGAGTTGCTTTATGCCCTGTGATATCCTTTCCATCTCTGTCATTCTAGGGCTCTGTGGATGATTTTGAGACAAGGAGGCAGGCAGTTTCTACCTTAGGTAACTCCCTAATTACTTAGGTAAATCCCTTTCTAAGGAGGACAGTAAATCAAATCCCTGGGGTAGCAGGTGGGATGGAAGATGCTTGTATCACTTAAGAAGAATCTTACATAAACATGAGTGTAGTCATCTCTCATTATCTAGGCACTGATTATTCATTTTCCACGTTATCCGTGACCTCCACTTCTCCTCCTTCTGACTGCCTGGCTTTTAGGCATGTCTTTGTTCATTAACATCGCCAATATAGGCTGAGAAGGGAAGGAGGGAAGCAGAAGTACAGCATTTTGCTACTTATTAGCAACTCTGTCTTTTTTATTTCAAGTGGATTTAAGAGAAAGAAGATTGAAGATATATGCTAAAAACAAAGTGTTATGGTTATCAGTGTATTTCATTTATACAGTTTAGCCCTATTCCTGCAGATAACTGACAGTTTAATATCATAAGTTACTTGCAAAAAATGAAAACAAATGGTGTGAAAGTAAACTTGAAAATTATAGCAGATAGAAAGCAAAATACAAGCTCATTTAAAGAGCAATTTTACTTCTTGGTGTGAAAGCAGTATTATAGCATTGTTCCCTCCAGGACATTCTCCAGAGTCTGGTCCTGGTTACATTAAAATTATTTGGACAATAAATGTCTTCCCCATTTCTTTTGGAATACTGTCCAATAGTGCCCAGAAGGAAATGCTGACTTCTCTTGCAGAAGGACAGGTAGGTGGGAGCAATGGGAGTTTCTGTTCTCCTCAGGACATTAACAAATTTCCCCTTGGAAAGCCCGGATGGACTTACTATATAGAGGAACAGAATGTCTATATGTTATTTACCCAGATACTATATTCTATATATATAAATTAAAATCAGGCAGACTGAGGAGCAGAAGATTAAATCTCCACAATCAACTTGATGTACCCTGCATCGGTGGAATACTTGAATAGACAATGAATCATCCCAAATTGAGGAGGTGGACTTTGAGAGCAAGATATATTATTTTTCCCCTTTTCACCTTTTTGTGACTGTGTATGTGTATGCTTCTGTGTGAGATTTTGTCTGTATAGCTTTGCTTTCAGCATTTGTCCTAGGGTTCTGTCCGTCCGTTTTTTCCTTTGTTTGTTTGTTTTGTTTTCTGGGGGGTTTTTTAATTAATTTTTTTTTTCTGGGGACGAGGGGAAGATGGTGGAAGAGTAAGATGTGGAGATCACCTTCCTCCCAACAGATACACCAGAAATACAACTACACGTGGAACAACTCCTACAGAAAACCTACTGAACGCTGGCAGAAGACCTCAGACCTCCCAAAAGGCAAGAAACTCCCCACGTACATGGGTAGGGGAAAAGAAAAAAGAATAAACAGAGACAAAAGAAGAGGGATGGGACCTACACCAGTGGGAGGGAGCTGTGAAGGAGAAAAGGTTTCCACACACTAGGAAGCCCCTTCACGGGCAGAGGCTGCGGGTGGCAGAGGGGGAAATCTTCGGAGCCGCGGAGGAGAGCACAGCAACAGTGGTATGGAGGGCAAAGCGGAGAGATTCCCGCACAGAGGATCGGTGCCGACCCACACTCACCAGCCCGAGAGGCTTGTCTGCTCACCCGCCGGGATGGGCGGGGCTGGGAGCTGAGGCTCGGGCTTCAGGTCGGAGCACTGGGAGAGGACTGGGGTTGGCGGCGTGAACACAGCCTGCAGGGTGTTAGCGCACCACGGTTAGCCGGAAGGGAGTTTGGGGAAACGTCTGGACCGGCCGAAGAGGCAAGAGACTTTTTCTTCCCTCTTTGTATCCTGGTGCGCAAGGAGAGGGGATTAAGAGCACTGCGTAAAGGAGCTCCAGAGACAGGCGTGAGCCGCGGCTAAAAGCACAGGCATGAGACACTAAGGCTGCTGCTGCCGCCACCAAGAAGCCTGTGTGCGAGCACAGGTCACTATCCACACCCCCTTTCTGGGGAGCCTGTGCAGCCAGCCACTGCCAGGGTCCCAGGACCCAGGGACAACTTCCCTGGGAGAACGCATGGCGTGCCTCCTGGTGCAATGTCACACCGGCCTCTGCCGCTGCAGGCTCGCCCCACACTCCGTACCCCTCCCTCCCCCCGGCCTGAGTGAGCCAGAGTCCCCGAAGCAGCTGCTCCTTTAACTCCGTCCTGTCTGAGCAAAGAACAGAGGCCCTCTGACGACCTACACGCAGAGGCAGGGCCAAATCCAAAGCTGAGCCCTGGGAGCTGTGAGGACAAAGAAGAGAAAGGAAAATCTCTCCCAGCAGCCTCAGAAGCAGCAGATTAAAGCTCCACAATCAACTTGATATACCCTGCATCTGTGGAATAGATGAATAGAGAACGAATCATCCCAAATTGAGGAGGTAGACTTTGAGAGCAAGATTTATGATTTTTCCCCTTTTCCTCTTTTTGTGAGTGTGTATGTGTATGCTTCTGTGTGAGATTTTGTCTGTATAGCTGTGCTTCCACCATTAGTCCTAGGTTTCGATCTGTCCATTTTGTTTTTTTTTCTTTTTCTTAAAAAAATTGTTTTTCTTAATAATTATTTTTTATTTTAATAACTATTTAATTTTATCTTCTTTCTTTCTTTCTTTCTTTCCTTCCTTCCCTACTTCCTTCCTTCCTTCTTTCCTCCTTCCCTCCTTCCCTCCCTCCTTTCTTTCTTTCTTTCTTTCTTTCTTTCTTTCTCTCTCTCTCTCTCTTTCTTTCTCTGTTTCTCTTTCTTCCTTCCTTCCTTTCTTTCTTTCTTTCTTTCTTTCTTTCTTTCTTTCTTTCTTTCTTTCTTTCTACATTTTCTACCTTTTATTCTGAGATGTGTGGATGACAGGCTCTTGGTGCTCCAGCCAGGAGTCAGTTCTGTGCCTCTGAGGTGGGAGAGCCAACTTCAGGACACTGGTCCACAAGAGACCTCCCAGCTCCACATAATATCAAATGATGAAAACCTCCCAGAGATCTCCATCTCAACACCAACACCCAGCTTCACTCAACGATGAGCAAGCTACAGTGCTGGACACCCTATGCCAAACAACTAGCAAGACAGGAACACAAACCCACTCATTATCAGAGAGGCTGCCTAAAATCATAATAAGCCCACAGACACCCCAAAACACACCACCAGATGTGGACCTGCCCACCAAAAAGCCAGGATACAGCCTCAGCCATGAGAACACAGGTACTAGTCCCCTCCACCAGGAAACCTATGCAAGCCGCTGAACCAACTTTAGCCACTGGGGAAAGACACCAAAAACAACGGGAACTATGAACCTGCAGCCTGCAAAAAGGAGACCCAAACACAGTAAGATAAGCAAAACTAGAAGACAGAAAAACACACAGCAGATGAAGGAGCAAGATAAAAACCAACCAGACCTAACAAATCAAGAGGAAATAGGCAGTCTACCTGGAAAAGAATTCAGAATAATGATAATAAAGATTATCACAAATCTTATAAATAGAATGGACAAAATGCAAGAAACATTTAACAAGGACGTAGAAGAACTAAAGATGAAACAAGCAATGATGAACAATACAATAAATGAAATTAAAAATACTCTAGATGGGATCAATAGCAGAATAACTGAGGCAGAAGAACGGAGAAGTGACCTAGAAGATAAAAGATTGGGAATAACTACTGCAGACCAGAATAAAGAAAAAGGAATGAAAGAACTGAGGACAGTCTCAGAGACCTCTGGGACAATATTAAACGCACCAACATTCAATTATAGGGGTTCAAGAAGAAGAAGAGAAAAAAAAAGGGACTGAGAAAATATTTGAAGAGATTACAGTTGAAAAATTCCCTAATATGGGAAAGGAAATAGTTAATCAAGTCCAGGAAGAACAGAGAGTCCCATACAGGATAAGTCCAAGGAGAAATATGCCAAGACACATATTAATCAAACTGTCAAAAATTAAATACAAAGAAAACATATTAAAAGCAGCAAGAGAAAAACAACAAATAACACACAAGGGAATCGCCATAGGGTTAACAGCTGATCTCTGAGCAGAAACTCTCCAAGCCAGAAGTGACTGGCAAGACATATTTAAAGTGATGAAGGAGAAAAACCTGCAACCAAGATTATTCTACACAGCAAGGATCTCATTCAGATTTGATGGAGAAATTAAAACCTTTACAGACAAGCAAAAGCTGAGAGAGTTCAGCACCACAAAACCAGCTTTACAACAAATGCTAAAGGAACTTCTCTAGGCAAGAAACACAAGAAAAGGAAAAGACCTATAATAACGAACCGAAAACAATTAAGAAAATGGGAATAGGAGCATACATATCGATAATTACCTTAAATGTAAATGGACTAAATGCTCCCACCAAGAGACACAGATTGGCTGAATGGATACAAAAACAAGATCCATATATATGCTATCTACAAGAGACCCACTTCAGACCAAGAGACACATACAGACTGAAAGTAAGGGGATGGAAAAACATATTCCATGCAAATGGAAACCAAAAGAAAGCTGGAGTACCAATTCTCATATCATACAAAATAGACTTTAAAATAAAGACTATTAGAAGAGACAAAGAAGGACACTACAAAATGATCAAGGGATCGATCCAAGAAGAAGATATAACAATTGTAAATATTTATGCACCCAACATAGGAGCACCTCAATACATAAGGAAAATACTAACAGCCATAAAAGGGGAAATCAACAGTAACACATTCATAGCAGGGGACGTTAACACCACACTTTCACCAATGGACAGATCATCCAAAATGAAAATAAAAAAGGAAACACAAGCTTTAAATGATAAATTAAACAGGATGGACTTAATTGATATTTATAGGACATTCTATTCAAAAACAACAGAATACACATTTTTCTAAAGTGCTCATGGAACATTCTACAGGATAGATCATATCTTGGGTCACAAATCAAGCCTTGGTAAATTTAAGAAAATTGAAATTGTATCAAGTAGCTTTTCCGACCACAATGCTATGAGACCAGATATCAATTACAGGAAAAGATCTGTAAAAAATACAAACACATGGATGGTAAACAATACACTACTGAATAACGAAGTGATCACTGAAGAAATCAAAGAGGAAATTAAAAAATACCTAGAAACAAATAACAATGGAGACATGATGACCCAAACCTACGGGATGCAGCAAAAGCAGTTCTAAGAGGGAAGTTTATAGCAATACAATCCTACCTTAAGAAACAGGAAACATCTCGAATAAACAACCTAACCTTGCACCTAAAGTAATTAGAGAAAGAAGAACAAAAAACCCCCAAAGTTAACAGAAGGAAAGAAATCATAAAAATCAGATCAGAAATAAATGAAAAAGAAATGAAGGAAACGATAGCAATGATCAATAAAACTAAAAGCTGGTTCTTTGAGAAGATAAACAAAATTGATAAACATTAGCCAGACTCATCAAGAAAAAAAGGGAGAACACTCAAATCAATAGAATTAGAAATGAAAAAGGGGAAGTAACAACTGACACTGTAGAAATACAAAAGATCATGAGAGATTACTACAAGCAACTTTATGCCAATAAAATGGACAACCTGGAAGTAATGGACAAATTGTTAGAAATGCACAAACTGCCAAGACTGAATCAGGAAGAAATAGAAAACATGAATAGACCAATCACAAGCACTGAAATTGAAACTGTGATTAAAAATCTTTCAACAAACAAAAGCCCAGGACCACATAGCTCCACAAGCGAATTCTATCAAACATTCAGAGAAGAGCTAACATGTATCCTCCTCAAACTCTTCAAAATATAGCAGAGGGAAGAACACTCGCAAACTCATTATATGAGGCCACCATCACCTTGATACCAAAACCAGACAAGGATGTCACAAAGAAAGAAAACTACAGGTCAATATCACTGATGAACATAGATGCAAAAATCCTCAACAAAATACTAGCAAAGAGAATCCAATAGCACATTAAAAGGATCATACACCATGATCAAGTGGGGTTTATTCTAGGAATGCAAGGATTCTTCAATATACGAAAATCAATCAATGTGATACACCATATTAACAAATTGAAGGAGAAAAAACATACAATCATCTCAACAGATACAGAGAAAGCTTTTGACAAAATTCAACACACATTTATGATAAAAAACCTTGCAGAAATTAGGCATAGAGGGAACTTTCCTCAACATAATAAAGGACATATATGACAAACCCACAGCTAACATTGTCCTCAATTGTGAAAAACTGAAAGAATTTCCACTAAGGTCAGGAACAAGACAAGGTTGCCCATTCTCACCATTCTTATCCAACATAGTTTTGGAAGTTTTAGCCACAGAAATCAGAGAAGAAAAGGAAATAAAAGGAATCCAAATCAGAAGAGAAGAAGTAAAGCTGTCACTGTTTGCATATGACATGATATTATACACAGAGAATCCTAAAGATGCTACCAGAAAACTACTGGAGCTACTCAATGAATTTGGTGAAGTAGCAGGATACAAAATAAATGCACAGAAATCTCTGGCATTCCTATACACTAACGATGAAAAATCTGAAAGTGAAATCAAGAAAACACTCCCATTCAGCATTGCAACAGAAAGAATAAAATATCTAGGAATAAAGCTACCTAAGGAGACAAAAGACCTGTATGCAGAAAATTATAAGACACTGATGAAAGAAATTAAAGATGATACAAATAGATGGAGAGATATACCATGTTCTTGGATGGGAAGAATCAACATTGTGAAAATGACTCTACTACCCAAAGCAATCTACAGATTCAATGCAATCCCTATCAAACTACCACTGGCATTTTTCACAGAACTAGAACAAAAAATTTCACAATTTGTATGGAAACACAAAAGACCCTGAATAGCCAAAGCACTCTTGAGAATGAAAAATGGAGCTGGAGGATTTAGGCTCCCTGACTTCAGACTATACTACAAAGCTACAGTAATCAAGACAGTATGGTACTGGAATAAAAACAGAAATATAGCTCAATGGAACAGGATAGAAAGCCCAGAGACTAACCCACGCACTTATGATCACCTTATCTTTGATAAAGGAGGCAGGAATGTACAATGGAGAAAGGACAGCCTCTTCAATAAGTGGTGCTGAGAAAACTGGACAGGTACATGTAAAAGTATGAGATTGGATCACTCCCTAACACCATACACAAAAATAAGCTCAAAATGGATTAAAGACCTAAATGTACGGCCAGAAATTGTCAAACTCTTAGAGGAAAACAGAGGCAGAACACTCTATGACATAAATCACAGTAAGATCCTTTTTGACGCACCTCCTAGAGAAATGGAAATAAAAACAAAAATAAACAAATGGGACCTAATGAAACTTCAAAGCTTTTGCACAGCAAAGGAAACCATAAATAAGACCAAAGGACAACCCTCAGAATGGGAGAAAATATTTGCAAATGAAGCAACTGACAAACGATTAATCTCCAAAATTTATAAGCAGCTCATGCAGCTCAATAACAAAAAGCAAACAACCCAATCCAAAAATGGGCAGAAGACCTAAACAGACATTTCTCCAAAGAAGATATACAGATTGCCAACAAACACATGAAAGAATGCTCAACATCATTAATCATTAGAGAAATACAAATCAAAACTACAATGAGATATCATCTCACACCAGTCAGAATGGCCATCATCAAAAAATCTAGAAACAATAAATGCTGGAGAGGGTGTGGAGAAAAGGGAACACTCTTGCACTGCTGGTGGGAATGTGAATTGGTTCAGCCACTATGGAGAACAGTATGGAGGTTCCTTAAAAAACTACAAATAGAATTACCATATGACCCAGCAATCCCACTACTGGGCATATACCCTGAGAAAACCAAAATTCAAAAAGAGTCATGTACCAAAATGTTCATTGCAGCTCTATTTACAATAGCCCGGAGATGGAAACAACCTAAGCGCCCATCATCGGATGAATGGATAAAGAAAATGTGGCACATATATACAATGGAATATTACTCAGCCTTAAAAAGAAATGAAATTGAGCTATTTGTAATGAGATGGATAGACCTAGAGTCTGTCATACAGAGTGAAGTAAGTCAGAAAGAAAAAGACAAATACCGTATGCTAACACATATATATGGAATTTAAGGGGGAAAAAAATGTCATGAAGAACCTAGGGGTAAGACAGGAATAAAGACGCAGACCTACTGGAGAACGGACTTGAGGATATGGGGAGGGGGAGGGGTGAGCTTTGACAGGGCGAGAGAGAGTCATGGACATATACACACTAACAAACGTAGTAAGGTAGATAGCTAGGGGGAAGCAGCCGCAAGGCACAGGGATATTAGCTCGGTGCTTTGTGACAGCCTGGAGGGGTGGGATAGGGAGAGTGGGAGGGAGGGAGACGCAAGAGGGAAGACATATGGGAACATATGTATATGTATAACTGATTCACTTTGTTATAAAGCAGAAACTAACACACCATTGTAAAGCAATTATACCCCAATAAAGATGTTTAAAAAAAAATCTAGAAACCATAAATGCTGGAGAGGGTGTGGAGAAACGGGAACACTCTTGCACTGCTGGTAGGAATGTGATTTGGTACAGCCACATGGAGAACAGTATGGATGTTCCTTAAAAACTACAAATAGAACTACCATGTGACCCAGCAGTCCCACTACTGGGCATATACCCTGAGAATACCATAATTCAAAAATAGTCGTGTACCAAAATATTCATTGCAGCTCTATTTACAATAGCCTGGAGATGGAAACAACCTAAGTGTCCATCATCGGATGAATGGATAAAGAAGATGTGGCACATATATACAATGGAATTTTACTCAGTCATGAAAAAAAGAAAACTGAGCTCTTTTTAATGAGGTGTATGGACCTAGAGTCTGTCATACAGAGTGAATTAAGTCAGAAAGAGAAAGACAAATACCGTATGATAACACATATATATGGAATTTAAGAAGAAAAAAGAAAAAATATCATGAAGAACCTGGGGATAGGACGGGAATGGAGATGTCGACCTGCTGGGGAATGGACTTGGGGGTATGGGGAGGGGGAGGGGTAAGCTGTGACACGGTGGGAGGGTGGCATGGACATATATACACTACCAAGCATGGAATAGATTGCTAGTGGGAAGCAGCCGCATAGCACAGGGAGATCATCTCGGTGCTCTGTGACCACCTAGAGGGGTGGGATGGGGGTGGGGGAGGGAGACGTAAGAGGGAAGAGATGTGGGAACATATGTATATGTATAACTGATTCACTTTGTTGTGAAGCAGAAACTGGCACACCATTGTAAAGCAATTATACTCCAATAAAGATGTAGAAAAACAAAAAGAAATAAAAAGCAGGCAGGCTGACCTAGCACTCCAAAGTAAGCAGAAAAATAAATAAAAATCTATGTGGGGAATCTGAATTTGGGAAACTCAACCATCATATCTCATATATGGAGATCTAGCCAAGAGGGCAGTTTTATGAGTTATGAGGCTTTGCCACGTATAAATACATTATCTTTTATACATTTTGTTAATCAGTACCAAATGCCAAAGTATTCTTGTATCTTTATTTACCCCTTATCTTTATCAATCTAGGAACATTGGTACCAATACTTTCAGTAGAAGGGGAACTCTCTCACATGCTTTAAAAAATAAGCGTTAAGCCCCGAAGTGATTTGGACACTCCAGAGAATATAAGATCAACACAAAATTCTCCAGTCTTTAAAATGCCATTTGTGTGAAGAACAAAATTTGTATCTGACGTTTTACAGTCTCCAGAGCATTTTCTTATACATTATTTCCTTTAACATTTCAGCAACCTTGTACCTTGAGGTATCCTATTTTATAGATGTGAAAAATGAGGGTTGGGGAAATTCATGAACTAAGTCACACAGTTGATTAATAGCAAAATTTGGATTTGAACTTGGATCCTAGGATGCCAGGTCCAGTTCCTACATCTCAGTTACCATGTTGATTATAAATTTTTTCAGTAAGAGTAAGTCTTCATCTAAACTAGTTATGGAGCAGCAAGATGGGTAATTTGACAAGTGAGTATTCTAGATTCAAGGAAGCTTAACTAAAATGCTCAGAAAATGGGGTCTTCTGGTTATTGAAATCCTTTTTTATTTCAACATTTTTGTTTACAATCTTTATAGTGTGTATTCATCCATTTCTATGGCATAGTAAATAAGGAATATGGAAAATAATTGAATCTTACTGCCTTACATAGTAATCTAAAAAATATCTGTTGATTGACAACCTGCAGAGTCTCAAAACCAGAATTCTAGTCATTAACTGTGATTTTTCATGAGTATAAGTAAAAATATAGGGTTCTAAACTAAATTTATACTGACTTCAAGACACACCAAAGAATGTATTAGAATAAATCACTGATGAGAGCTTATTGTCTTTTGCTGCTTTTTCCCTAAAGTCAAATTCAAGAAAAAAAAATTCTGTTAAATATCTTGATGGATTGAATGTTTACTTCAATACATAAATATCTTTCAGTGTAAGTTGTTCTCCCTTTTGACACATCTAGAACAAAGCTAAGAGTCACCAGACTAAACAAAATGTAAATGAATTGGGAATCATGGGTCAAGTGAAAATCACTCCCCTTTCTTGGAATCCTCTATGAGGATCCTGGAGGAAGTGGGTGAAGGTTTTATTTATTCTGTAGAAGAAAATCACAGAAGTGTGTAACTTCTGTGTGCAACATCAAAATGGTCATCAAATCTACATTATGGATAGAAAGGAGTTAGAAGGGATACTGTTGTGAGAGGGCAACACTACAGCCATCCTTGTGCTCTAATGCAGAAATCAACTGACTGCTCTATGAAGTGGAATCAAGGTTCTTGGGGAACTCAAGATGGACTACATTAAATATATTACAGTGCACCCAAAATGACAAATTTAACAAGAAATATAGGGATCTGTACTGATAAAGAAGTTTATTTGAATATATATTTTTTCTTCCAGTGAAGGAGATTTAGAATACTGGAACATAATTTTGATTAACATCTTTCTAAGGTCTTTTTAGCACTCTCTTCTCTCAAAGGGTATGAAGAACAAATCTTCAAAACTCTCCCTGATGGGATTTTGCTTAGAACCAAACACATCTCAATTATTTTCTCATTAACACAAGGGGGAAGCAAGACTGCCACCATCTCTTCTTTGCCTGTGGTCCCTAATAACCTTAAATAATATTTCAGAACCAATCTATTTCATTACTTTATTATTTTTCAGTGAAATTCTTTTCTCTAACAGAGCTCAAATGTGTCTTTAATAATATATTATTTAATATAATAGCTAAGTTTTGACACCTCATCTATGTGTTTTATATATGATAGTGATTTGAATGTAATATAATAAAGCTTAGAATTAATCTAAGTGCATGTCAATACTCAATAAAAGAAGTTAACAAAAGTTTTCTTAATTAGCATAGGCATTAACCTTTATTTTTATCTAGTATGTTAAATCAACTGAAGAATAATTACTCTGAAGTCTAGACCAAATGATTCCCATTTAGTTTCCCAATTTCTTCATATAATATGAATTGATGAACTTTTGGACAGCGTCATGATATAGCTAAACTCAATGATTCATTCTTAATTTCTTTCAATTATCTCTATAAAAACAATTTGTATTTCAGAAGATATCCCTAACACAAGCAATCTGCAATGAATGATAGTTATTTTAAAATATTTATTTTCATGGGAACTAGAAAATATCCCAAATTGATTTCTTTGAATTCTTTAATGATCAGATTAAAACTGAAGAGTTAAATTTCATCCAGTTTTATTTTGCATTTTATTATACATGTATGAGAGGGTTTAATTCAATTGAGATAACAGTCACATCCCAGAGAATGCTGTTGTCCCCATGGTGTGGGAGTAAAATTTCCATAAATAAATCTTGAGTGGCTGGGAAACAGATGCTCTCTATGGGTAATCTAATTCAGCCATAGAAGTAAGACTGGAACTGGGTGTGCCAGGGCCCAAAAGAAGTTCAAATAAAAATTCAAGTTAAAAAACAATTTAATATGTTCCATCTTATCTGATAGCCCCTTATTAAGTATCTATGGACTTTTGAGTTGAGCTAGCTGCTCTGTAGGAAAAAGGAAAGAAGACAGGGCTTTTGGTAAAGTTTATAAGACTAAGAAAGTAAGAATGTGTTAATGTCTACATGATGTTAAAACTGGCAGGGCTATGGCACAGAAATAACATATAAAGTGAATGTGGATACACTGGTCCTATGAAGCAGGAATAATGTCAACAGGAGAAAGCATAAACTATTAGGAACATCCAACACTATGTTTAATAATAATGGTGAGAGTGGGCACCCTTGTCTTGTTCCTGATCTTAGAGGAAAAGGTTTCAGTTTTTCACCATTGACAACAATGTTGGCTGTGAGTTTGTCATATATGGCCTTTATTATGTTGAGGTATTTTCCCTCTATGCCCCCTTTCTGGAGAGTTTTTATCAAAAATCGGTGTTCAATTTTGTCAAAACATTTTTCTACATCTACTGACATAATCATATGATTTTTTTCCTTCAATTTCTTAATATGGTGTACCACACTGATTGATTAGCATATATTGAAGAATGCTTCCATTCCTGGGTCAAATCCCAACTTATCATGGTGTATGATCCTTTTAATGTGCTGTTGGATTATGTTTGCTAGCACTTTGTTAAGGATTTTGGCATCTATATTCATCAGTGATACTGGCCTGTTGTATTCTTTGTTTGTGACATCTTTTTGGAAGTTTTAGCCATGGCAATCAGAGAAGAAAAAGAAATGAAAGGAATACAAATCAGAAAAGAAGAAGTAAAACTGTCACTGTTTGCAATGACATACTATACACAGAGAATCCTAAAGATGTTACTAGAAAACTACTAGGGCTAATCAATGAATGTGGTAAAGTTGCAGGATACAAAATTAGTGCACAGAAATCTCTTGCATTCCTATATACTAACGATGAAAAATCTGAAAGAGAAATTAAGGAAACACTCACATTGACCATTGCAACAAAAAGAATAAAATACCTAGGAATAAACCTACCTAAGGAGACAAAAGACCTGTAAGCAGAAAACTATAAGACACTGATAAAAGAAGTTAAAGACGATAAAAACAGGTGGAGACATATGCCATGTTCTCGGATTGGAAGAATCAGCATTGTGAAAATGACTACACTACCCAAAGCAATCTACAGGTTCAATGCAATCCCTATAAACAACCAACGGCATTTTTCACAGAACTAGAGCAAAAAAATTCACAATTTGTATGGAAACACAAAAGACCCCAAACAGCCAAAGCAAACTTGAGAATAAAATATGGAGCTGGAGGAATCAGGCTCTCTGACTTCAGACTATAAAACAAAGCTACAGTTATCAAGAGAGTATGGTACTGGCACCAAAACAGAACTATAGATCAATGGAACAGGATAGAAAGCCCAGAGATAGACTAACACACATATGGTCACCTTATCTTTGACAAAGGAAGCAAGAATATACAGTGGAGAAAAGACAGCCTCTTCAACAAGTGCTACTGGGAAAACTGGACAGCTACATGTAAAAGAATGAAATTATAACACTGCTTAACACCATACAGAAAAATAAATTCAAAATGGATTAAAGGCCGAAATGTAAGGTCAGACACTATAAATCTCTTAGAGGAAAACATAAGCAGAACGCTCTATGACATAAATCACAGCAAGATCCTTTTTGACCCATCTCCAAGAGAAATGGACATAAAAACAAAGATGAACAAGTTGAACCAAATGAAACTTAAAAGTTTTGCACAGCAAAGGAAACCATAAACAAGACAAAAAACGAACCCTCAAAATAGGAGAAAGTATTTGCAAATGAAGCAAGTGACAAAGGATTAATCTCCAAAATATACAAGCAGCTCATGTAGCTCAATATCAAAAAAACAAACAACCCAATCCAAAAATGGGCAGAAGACCTAAATTGACATTTCTCCAAAGAAGATATACAGACTGCCAAAAAACATATGAAAGGCTGCTCAACATCACTAACCATTAGAGAAATGCAAATAAAAACTACAATTAGGTATCACCTCACACCAGTCAGAATGGCCAACATCAAAAAATCTACAAACAATAAATGCTGAAGAGAGTGTGGAGAAAAGGGAACCCTCTTGCCATGTTGGTGGGAATGTAAATTGATACAGCCACTACAGATAACAGTATGGAGATTCCCTAAAAAACTATAAATAGAACTACCATACAACCCAGCAATCCCACTACTGGGCATATACCCTGAGAAAACCATAATTCAAAAAGAGACATGCACCACAATATTCATTGTATCTCTATTTACAATAGCCAGGACATGGAAGCAACCTAAGTGTCCATCAGCAGATGAATGGATAAAGAAGATGTGGCACATATATACAATGGAATATTACTCAGCCATCAAAAGAAACAAAATTGAGTTATTCGTAGTGAGGTGGATGAACATAGAGTCTGTCATACAGAGTGAAGTAAGAAAGAAAAAAACAAATACCGTATGCTAACACATATATATGGAATTAAAAAAAAATGGTTCTGAAGAACCTAGGGGCAGGACAGGAATAAAGACACAAATGTAGAGAATGAACTTGAGGACACGGGGAGAGGTAAGGTTAAGCTGGGACAAAGTGAGAAAGTGGCATATACATATATACACTACTAAATGTAAAATAGGTAGCTAGTTGGAAGCAGCCACATAGCACAGGGAGATCAGCTGGGTGCTTTGTGACCACCTAGAGGAGAGGAATAGGGAGGGTGGGAGGGAAAAACAAGAGGGAGGGGATATGGGGATATAGGTTTACATATTCTGATTCACTTTGTTATACAGAGGAAACTAACACAACATTATATAGCCATTATACACCAATAAGGATGTAAATAAATAAAAATATTAGGAACAGGTCTAAAGATAAAAAAAGAGAACCACAGATCCAGGATAGAAGAGATCTCATACAATGGAATATTACTCAGCCATCAAAAGAAACGAAATTGAGCTATTTGTAATGAGGTGGATAGACCTAGAGTCTGTCATACAGAGTGAAGTAAGTCAGAAAGAGAAAGACAAATACCATATGCTAACACATATATATGGAATTTAAGAAAAAAAATGTCATGAAGAACCTAGGGGTAAGACAGGAGTAAAGACACAGACCTACTAGAGAATGGACTTGAACATATGGGGAGCGGGAAGGGTAAGATGTGACAAAGCGAGAGAGAGGCATGGACATATATACACTACTAGTCGTAAGGTAGATAGCTAGTGGGAAGCAGCCGCATAGCACAGGGAGATCAGCTCGGTGCTTTGTGACCACCTGGAGGGGTGGGATAGGGAGGGTGGGATAGGGAGGGTGGGAGGGAGGGAGATGCAAGAGGGAAGAGATATGGGAACATATGTATATGTATAACTGATTCACTTTGTTATAAAGCAGAAACTAACACACGATTGTAAAGCAATTATACTCCAATAAAGATGTAAAAAAAAAAAAGCACAGCTTAAGAGACCTGGAATTCATAACTGACTGTAAGCTAAGTAGGAGTCATCACTGCAATATTGCAAAGATGATTCAGAAATGTGTTGAAAAATAATACCCTAAGCAAGGGATTATTTCACACTCTCTACCAGTCATAGTCTTATAAGAACTAACAGTTATTGGGCTTTTCCAGTGCCAGGCAGTGTGCTAAACATCTCATTCAATCCTCCCATATTCTATCCCATAGGTAATATATTTAACCCCATTGAAAGGTGAGACTGTCATACAGAGTGAAGTAAGTCAGAAAGAGAAAGACAAATACCGTGTGCTAACACATATATATGGAATTTAAGAAAAAAAATGTCATGAAGAACCTAGGGGTAAGACAGGAATAAAGACACAGGCCTACTAGAGAATGGACTTGAAGATATGGGGAGGGGGAAGGGTAAGCTGTGACAAAGTGAGAGAGTGGCATAGACATATATACACTACCAAACGTAAAATAGATAGCCAGTGGGAAGCAGCCGCATAGCACAGGGAGATCAGTTCGGTGCTTTGTGACCACCTAGAGGGGTGGGATAGGGAGGGTGGGAGGGAGGGAGACGCAAGAGGGAAGAGATATGGGAACATATGTATATGTATAACTGATTCACTTTGTTATAAAGCAGAAACTAACACACCATTGTAAAACAATTATACTCCAATAAAGATGTAAAAAATAAATAAATAAAGGTGAGAAAACTGAGGTCCCAGACTTCTCTTAACTCCTTCCTGAACTATATATATATATGCCCCCAGATGTCCTGTTTCTTCATTCTATCTACCCATTGAGGTATCATGCAACTTCATCTTGAACTATTGACCATTCTCCTCCCATCACATTCACAATTTATTTTACCATGACTGTACTTTGCCCTGCAACCTCAGTCAGATGTTATATCTGTCTGACTGAACTCTGAGCTCCTTCAACTGGGACCTCTCCTGTAGGTAAATATGCAGTCTTCATGAGATTGAATCTACCTGTTTTATTATGAACAAATGGCATGCATTGATCGGTTTAGAGTTTTACCAGCAAGTGTCTTCGAAAGTATTTATTCTAATACGGTAGGCCTGTCTGAATTCATGTCTGTTTAATACAGGGTGGATGTGAGAAAATGGCTACTATAATTTTGGTGAGTGAGGGGTTGTGAGACGGGAATCTAAACTGAGTCTTTTCCTTCTCCCTTGGATAATCTTTTTTTTTTTCTCACTTTTTTCTCAAACAATTTGTGCATGGTTTTATAGGACAGATGATTTTGCCTTGTGATCTACTTTGATTTATTGATGAAACTACAATGATGAATCACATTTAATTATGATCATTAAAAGAGATAAATCAAAACACACAATTGCCTGTTCATCACAAAGATCATGAAAAATGTGTATTTTTAAATTCTGCAGGAGACAGAAAAAATAACAAATGTTTCTACCTGATCCAAAACAATTTCATTCTCAATTGAAACTTCAGAAAATGATGAGAATCTGAGAATTAGATTGTACTTCAGAGGGTCCATTCTCCAGCCTTCAGGCAGCTGGCTGGCAAAACATTCCAGGACCAGTTATCTAAGTTCTTCTTTAAAGTCAGTCAGCAAAACACATTAGACTTAATAATATCAATCTTTCACACACTTTGTATTTTTTCTATATCTACACAGTATCTAAAAACCAGTTGTATAAGATCATTTTTAACTGAACAGGCATCTATAGCCATCTTTAAAGCAATTGTTAAATGAGGGACAGATTAATCAGTAGTCTTTGGTTGCCCATAGTGAGTTTTCTACACCTTGATAACCATAAAGGTTTTCATTATGTTCAATAGAAATTTCTACTCCTTCTATTTTAACCACTTTTCCAATTTTTTAATCTCTGAATGACAAAAACTCTATTAAATATTTCTCCCTATAAAAATCATTGAAAATGGGATTCCAAGTACCTCTTGTCTTTAAAACAAAATCTCAAGCCCAGTAGTCTGTCTTCATATGAAAAGAAAAAAACAAGAAAAACACACTAAACTTTTTTTTTACTACTTTGCTCTGAATTTCCCACAGTTTTCCATCTGAATTTTAAAAGTATGGTGATGTTCTTTCATAGTAAGTACCAAAATAAGATAGCTATTATTATGACTATTATTATATCAGAAGAAAAAGGAAGATATACTAAAGCAGCTATTAGAACATAACATCAGTGCATCAAAACTACAGTGAGGGACTTCCCAGGTGGCACAGTGGTTAAGAATCTGCCTGCCAATGCAGGGGACACAGGTTTGAGCTCTGGTTTGGGAAGATCTCACATGCCACAGAGCAACTAAGCCCCCAAGCCACAACTACTTATCCCACGTGCCACCACTACTGAAGCCCATGCACCTAAAGTTCATGCTCCACACAAGAGAAGCCACTGCAATACCCGTGCACTGCAACGAAGAGTAGCTCCCGCTCGCCACAAGTAGAGAAAGCCCATGCACAGCAACAAAGACCCAAAGCAGCTAAAAATAAATAAATAAATAAATTTATATTAAAAAAATACAATAAGATACCACTTCACACCAGTCAGAATGACCATCATTAAATAGTCTACAAATAACAAATGCTGGAGAGGATGTCGAGAAAAGGGAACCCTTCTACACTGTTGGTGGGAATGTAAGTTGGTGCAGCCATGGTGGTAAACAGTATGGAGGTTCCTCAGAAAACTAAAAATAGAATTACCATATGATCCAGCAACCCCACTCCTTGGCATATATCCAGACAAAACTATAATTCAAAAAGATACATGCAACCGTATGTTCATAGCAGCATTAATCACAATAGCCAAGACATGGAAACAACCTAAATGTCCATTGACAGATTAATGATTAAAGAAGATGTGGTACATATATACAATGGAATACTACTCAGCCATAAAGAAGAATGAAATAATGCTATTTGCAGTAACATGGATGCAACTAGAAATTATCATATTAAGTGAAGTAAGTCAGAAAGAGAAAGACAAATACCATATGATATCACTTATATGTGGAATCTAAAATATGATATAAATGAACCTACCTATGAAACAGAAACAGGATCATGGACATAAAGAAAAGACTGGTGGTTGCCATGGGAGAATGTGTTGGGGGAAGGATGGAGTGGGAGGTTGGGGTTAACAGATATAAGCTTTTATATATAGAATGGATGAATAACAAGGTCCTACTGTATATCACAGAGAACTATATTCAGTATCCTATGATAAACCATAATGTAAACGATTATAAGAAAAGAACATGTAGATATAGATATTGATATATATATGTATAACTGAATCACTTTGCTGGACAGCAGTAATTAACACAACGTTGTAAATCAACTATACTTTAATAAATTTTTTTTAATTTAAAAATGTTTTAAAAAAGAAAATAACATCAGCACATAATCCAAAGCAAACTTTAAATTTACATATTGAGATATCCAGGAAGGAAGAGCTAGAACTCAAGAGTCAATACAGAAGAACAGTTGTCAGCACTAGAATGGCAAATCATAGGTCACTTAGGCCTCTAGTCTACATAGTACAGACTAATGCAGAGTGATTGAAGAACAAAGTAGGAGCCCAGTGCTCAGTGCTAAGATGTCATGTCTTGAGTCAGACCAGCAGAAGAGATGTAAGATTGTAAGCTTCAAATGGGATTGGACTGGGAACTGAGACAAAGCTGAGCCTACAGGTGGGTACTTCACTAGGCCAAACTGAGATAATTCAAGAAAGCAGAATCAGGAGAAATTAGGTGGAGGTGAATATCTTTCCTTGGCAAGAACTAAGATGAGGGTATGTGCCTTGGTAAGAGAAAGTGCTTTGCACATAGCAGTAGACAATTCCTACCTTCCTTTTTTACTGTGAGCTGAGCTTCATTGTACACATGTCCTTTTGACAAAAAAAATTAGATTATCGAAGACTAATGTGTACCTTTTAGATAAGAAACTATCCAAGTTATAATTTACAAGTTTAAAATGATAAGTTTAAGAGATTAAACTGCCCAAAAAGCTGTGTATTTTTTGTAATGCCAATAGAGAAATGTTGAAATCTTAGCAGCGTGGATATCTAACTTATTAGAGAATTTTCCATGTTTTATAGACCCTCAGAGCTAAGAGGAACCAGAAAGACCATCCTGCTAAATACAGGAATGAACTCTACAGCCAACCAGACCTCTGGTCACTCAGCATTTATTTAAACATTTCCAGATCTGAGGTATCCATTGAATTTTCAAATGGTTTCAGTTTTCATATTCCAGCCAAAGTCTACTTTCCTGATAACTTATTCTTCTGAGTTTGGCTCTTTGGAGACACTTAAAGAGAAATCTAATCCTTCTTCCATCTAACAGTCCTTGATGATTAAAAATACCGGAAAGGTCACTGACATTGCCTTTCCAGCTGGTAAAGACTCAAAACATCCCATATATTGGATTCACATAGAGAAATAAAGTAAAATGGAGAGAGAGAGCACGTGAAAGAGAGAGAAATCAAAGCTTACCTTGACCATCACAAATTGTTCAGATGATAAACATAATCAAGTCCACATCAAAACCAACTTCTCCTACTGTAGTAGGAGAACCATGGTTATTAGACTTCAAACTCTCTTCAGGCAAAAACTATGTCTAATTCATTATTGTGTCCCTGGCACATATTAGATGAAGATCAAATATTTTGGGTTGAGGTAAGCATGTGTTTCAAAAGAGCCCAAAAAATGTAGAATTAGAGATCAAAGACATGTTTTGAAGAGAATACAAGGTAAGCTAAACCAAAGACCTATAAGAAAAGTTGTCTTGTTATCTCCAACCTATTAACAAGTTATTAGGAGAAATATTTTAATTCTAATAATATCAGGCTCACACATGCTTTTCATTGCCTCTATATGTTTACACAGTACCTAAGAAAAAGTTGGACTAGATTGTTTGACTGAATTGTACAGCTATGTAGACATAGCTTTTAAGCATTTTTTAAAAGCTAAAAGGGAAAAAAAAGTAAATGTGATGTGCTTAGCACAGAAGGAAAATGATAATGATGATGATGATGATAGCTAACATTTATTGACCATTTGTTACATGCCAGATACTGTGCTAATTGTTATACATAAATTATTTAATTTATACCCCATGAATTACGTATTATCATCTTCATTTAAAGATGAGTAAAATAACATCTTAGAGAGTTTATGCAACTTGCCTAAAGTCTCAGAGCATGTATTGGAGCTGAATCAAACTCAGGCCTGACTCCTAACATATGTTAATGATACTTTTGAAGACATTATTGTCAACAAGTTTTCCTGTAAAGATGACACCATAACAAGAATCCCTAACATGATTAGTGACCAGATCCACTTTCATCCTTGTTCTCATGTTCAAATATTTAGTGGTTTCACCTTTGTTTAAAGCTGGATTGTCTTCATGAAATTTTCTCTGCTCAGACCCTGTCTAAACTATATGTAGTAATCTTAGGAAACCAAAAGAGGCACCACTTATCTAAAAATTGCTCCCAGTTAGGATGTGAAAGCAAAATAATTACCAGGCTATTTGCCACTTTCTAGAGTTGCTCTCCTTTCTCTTGCTGCAGTTGAATGATAAATGAAATTCATCACTTTGTGATGAATTGTGGTCAAAAGCCATGAGAAACACATTTAAAAGTGTCTAGAAATAAAGTTGAGTTTGTTCCAGCTAGTTACATAGACACACCCTAAAACAGCTATGCCAAACAACTCCATCAGAGAACTGCCTATCCCAGAGACTAATTCCAATCCTTAGGTTTGGAGAGTAGTCAGAAAGTCATGCATGGAAGTGAGGCCAACTCAATAGAACATGTCAACACATTTGCTTACTCAATGCGTATCTACACATGTTTTTAGAGAAAGGAAACGAATAATCAGAGAAGTGTTTCAGCATTTTATTTTCCTTTTATTCTGTCTAACCAATACAGAAGTAACATGGTAAGTGGTGAGAGGACAGGGTTTCGAATTAGAAAGGCATGGATTAAAATTCTCAGCTCTGACACTTTCTACAAGTTGTGTGATGAGTCAACTTTACCTCTCTGATCCTCATCTGTAACATGTGCATATTATACATGAATATATATTATATAAATATATGTTTATATATACACATATGTATGTTATGTACAACTTATGTGTGTGTATACACACACAGACCTCATAGATTGTAAACATTATTAATACATATAATAAAGTACCTGCCATAAAATAGGCTTTCAATAGCAAATATTGCAGTGAGTATGGATTTTTATCCACACTTTTGTGTATATTATAAATGTCACTTTTTGTTTAAATTTAATTAAATTTTACTTTGAGCCCCCATTCTACTGGACCAGTAGTAAATTAAATCTCCTCCATTACTGGACATCCCAAAAGTATTACACAGCACGGAACATTGGAGAAGGACTTTGATTGTAGGTTTATACCAGTCACCACTGACAAGCTCACGTTGGTCCTTTGAAGTTGGAAAACTCAGTAACTTCCATAAAATACTGGGCATAGAAATCTCAGCAAATAACAGGTCTCATATTTCACATCCTTAGGTATACCACCCAGCCTTCTACACACACACACACATGCACACGCACACTCACAGCACAAGCACCTCAGTTTTCTTGATGCTTTGATCAACCATCACCTACCTAGTTTCAAGGTGTATTCTCTCATTACCTTGCTGCTTCTCTTACCCATTTTCAAAGATCTCAACTCAGGACTTTTCATTCCAGTTAAGCTCTTCAATGAGTTGAAGCTTTCCAAAAATCCGAAGTTTTAGTGTTTGTTTGCTTGTTTGTTTGTGGTAACTTTGGCAACATAAACTACACCCCACTCCCAGGCACAAAATGACCTAACTACCTTCTAGAAATAGGAGAGAAGAAAATACAGAGAACAAAATACATATAACTTATTCTTTGTTTTTCTTCTACCAATTATAAAAATAAATAATCCATGCTATTTAATACACCAATAAATGATTCTGGCCCACTCTTGTTATATCATCTCCAAGCAAAATGGTAAAGTAAGTGAAATGGGTCCTTCATTCTGCTTTCTTCTCTACACTTCCTTTAATCCTATCCAGGTGCCCAGAGCCCTCAAAAGTCTTAATGCTCCACCCCATGGCTACGGTTACCAACTCATACTAGTTTGCCCAGGACAAGTCTGATTTTAAAATGGAAAGTCCTACATCCCTGGAGACTCCTCAAGCCTAGACAAACTGGAAGGCATAACTTCCCTCCTTAGCACTCCATGTTTTAGAGCTGCTGTTCCCCTGTTAAAATGCATACTCCCTTTGCTAGTTAATCTGATAAACAATTTCAAAATAATGTATAAATATGTCAGCTCTCCAAGATAACAACTGCATTTTAGCTAGGGTATACAAATTCGAACATAGTTATTTCAGGCAGTATAGCAGGGTTGATGCCAGAAATATAGCAAGGGACTCAGGACACTTTTAGGGCACTTGAAATCTTACCATTTGGGTGCCACCTACTTGTCCTATAAGTAGAGCTAATACTTGGGCCTGATGGTATTACTTCTCACTCTCAAACATCTGGCTTTTTAAAAAGCTGAGAATTTTTTTAATGTGGGTACCTTCACCTTACCCTAGAGCCATTAAATCAAAATTGCTGGGGTTAGGGGGGTGGCCCAGGCAGTAGATTCTGTTTTTAAAGCTCCCCAGGTGATTTTCACATGCAGTCAAGGTTGAGAACCACTGCATTAGAGCATTTGAGAGTTTAGGCAAGCAGACACTCCCTCACACACTCTTTTTGATTAACAAAGTAAAAATGGGAAACTCAGGGCTTTTTTATTTGAATATTTGCAAAGAGTAATCAATTTCTCTTGGCCAGCTGTATTGCATTCCACAATGAAAACACTATAATATTTGTTTGTTTATTGATATGAGAACCAAGAGTCCTCTGGCAGCCTCACGATTATCTCATGCCCACCATCTGTATTATGCCTTATTTATAATTGATATCCAATCCTAATTACATCTGAAAAAGAAACCTTTGTTTAGTATATGTTTCAGTTTCCCTCCCATGACCTTAGTACCTGCACTGTAGTGGGTCACCTGCCTGGTGACTTTCCTGATTACAAGATATTCCTAGCACCTTCTGAACCTGCAGATGGTCATAATATTACCCATTTGACCTTCTGGTTGTTCTGATTTTGCTGGGTCTTAATGAGCTGCATTAAGAAGTCTCTGTTTGATTCTTTCTTGCAAATTCAAACAGATGTTTCCCATCTTATGACTCAATGATGCATGATACAAATCTAAAGCAGTAGGATTGAGGGCACTTAAGTTTTTAGTCAAATTAAAAGTCCATGACTTGGTTTCTGTATCACTAGCACCAAAGGTGGCAAATAGAACCTTGGCTCAGAGTATTTTAATCTCAGCCTTGACAGAGAAGAAGCTACCTGTTTTCTTTGAGAAACATTTTGCCTTCATTGCCTTCTTAATTCTTTTGGGAACATAAATGTGATTGCTCAGTGGTGATATGTTGTGCTGATAGATGTACTTGCCCATTAAATTTGGCCCTAGACTACCATCAAATTGCCCATAGTGCATCAAGCAACTTTCATTACTGACTTGAGTCAGATTGAAATCATCAGGCTAGAGCTAAAGTCCCCTGACCCAGTTCATTCCTCCTTGCTGTCATTCTGTATGGGATTTCATTTCTTTCCTTATAGAATTCTGCTGTAGGAATCTGAGAGGGTTAGGAAGATAGTATATTCAAATGAAAGGAAGATAATCATAACTACATTTAATACTTTACATTCCTACAATGTGGGTCTTTAGCCTACCCCACCACACCCACAAACCAATAAATTTTCTCTATTGCTAATTTTCTCAATCCTGTATTTTATAATAAATGTTCAGAAACACAAAAATGGTCACATGATCTTATGTGAAACTAGTACCAAGAAATAGAGTTTATTAAAAATGCCAATAAGTACTTTGTTAACAGATGCATAAGGCTCTGAGCAAGTGTTTTCTTGAAGATCATGTGACAGCTATCAGCACTCCGTAATTGCCAACAGAGGACCCAAGTGAAAAATACCTGTACCCATAAGACCAAGTTGTATGTCTCCTTCAGTCACCACCCACTCAAGGCTTGTGAAAATATTATGTAATTGAGGATATCTATTCAGTTAATAAACATTTCTTCATTATCTAATATGTGTAAGTCATGGAATATGCAAAATGGAAAATATAAATCTACATCTTAAGGATGTTAAAGTATAAGAAAAAATAACCTAGTCAATGTTCAAATTCCTCTAAAACTATAAAATTTACTATAGTTTTCCTGGTCTCTACAGAAAAATGTATAGAAAGACTTTTATTATAATAATCGTTCCGCAAGTCAGCCTTATTGCAACGTCTATATACCGCTGATGGTAACTCCACAGTGCCATGTATCAAGATGCTGAACAGGTCCCCAGGGATTTGGTATAGATAGATAGATAGATAGATGATAGATAATAGGTAGATACATAAACAGATACATAGATAGATAATTTGTTTCCAAGAGAGAGAAAAGAAATAGAGAAGACAGAGACAGAGAGAAATTTATTATAAAGAATTGGCTTAAGTGATGATGGAGGCTGAGAAGTCCTAAGATCTGTTGTCAGCAAGCTGGTAATCCAGGGAGCCAATAGTATATATTGCAGTCCAAAATCTAGAAGGCTTGAGATCCAAGAAAATCTGATGTTTCAGGGAATGTTCAAAGGCAGGAAAAGTCCAATGTCCCAGGCTAAATAGTCAGGCAAGGAGGAGTTCCCTCTTTCTTAAACTTTTTGTTCTATTCAGGTTTTCAATTGATTGGATGGGGTCCATTCACATTATGGAAGGCAATCTGCTTTACTCAGTCTACTGATTCAAATGTTAATCTCATTCAAAAATGCTCACAGACACACCCTGAATAGCGTTTGACCAAATGCCTGGGCACCCTGTATCCCAGTGAAGTTGACACATACAATTAACCACTATACTAATGAAAGACCAAAATATGATTCAAAGGTAGAAGTCCAGACTTGGTAAAACCTAATAATATTGTGGGTTTTGTCTTCTTTGTGCAGGTTGCAGTTTTTATTTTTTTTAATTTTATAATAACTTTATTTTTTTAATTGGAGTATAATTGCTTTACAATGTTGTGTTAGTTTCTGTTGTACAGTGAAGTGAATCAGCTATATGTATACATGTACCCCTCCCTCTTGGACCTCGCTCCCATCCCCCCATCCCGCCCATCTAGGTCAACACAGAGCACTGAGCTGAGCCCCCTGTGCTATATCTCATGTTCCCACTAGCTAACCTAATCTCTCTATTCCTCCCACCTTCCCCCTTTTCCCCCTCCCCGTGTCCACATATCCATTCTGTACATCTGCATCTCTATTCCTGCCCTGGAATAGGTGCATCTGTACTATTTTTCTATATTCCACATATACGCATTAATAAACGATATTTGTATTTCTCCTTCTGACTTACTTCACTCTGTATGACAGAATCTAGGTCCATCCACATCTCTACAAATGACCCAATTCCCGTCCTCTTTATGGCTGAGTAATATTCTACTGTACCACATCTTCTTTATCCATTCATCTGTTGATGGACATTTAGGCTGTTTCCATGACCTGGCTATTGTAAATAGTGCTGCAATGAACATTGGGGTACATGTCGTATTGAATTATGGTATTCTCAGGGTATATGCCCAGTAGTCAGATTGCTGGGTCATAATGTAGTTCTACTTTTAGTTTCTTAAGGAAACTCCATACTGTTCTCCACAGTAGCTGTATCAATTTACATACCCACCAACAGTGTAAGAGGGTGCCCTTTTCTCCACAGCCTCTCCAGCATTTATTGTTTGTAGATTTTTTGATGATGGCCATTCTGACTGGTGTAAGGTGATACTGCATTGTAACTTTGATTCCCATTTCTCTAATAGTTAATGATATTGAGCACCTTTTCATGTGCCTCTTGGCCATCTGTATGTCTTCTTTGGAGAAATGTCTATTTAGGCTTTCTGCCCATTTTTGGAATGGGTTATTTTTTTGATATTGAGCTGCATGAGCTGTTTATATATTTTGGGGATTAACCCTTTGTCCATTGCTTCATTTGCAAATATTTTCTCCCATTCTGAGGGTTGTCTTTTTGTTTTGTTTATGGTTTCCTTTGCTCTGTAAAAGCTTTCAAGTTTAATTAGGTCTCATTTGTTTATTTTTGTGTTTATTTTCATTACTCTTGGAGGTGGGTCAAAAAAGATCTTGCTGTGATTTATGTCAAAGTGTGATCTTCCTATGTTTTCCTCTAAGAGATTTGTAGTGTTCATTCTTACATTTAGGTGTTTAATCCATCTTGATTTTATTTTTGTGTATGGTATTAGGTAGTGCTCTAATTTCATTCTTTTACATGTGGCTGTCCAGTTTTCCCAGCACCACTTATTGAAGAGGCTTTCTTTTCTCCACTGTATATTCTTGCCTCCTTTGTCAAAGACAAGGTGACCGTAGGTGTGTGGGTTTATGTCTGTGCTTTCTGAATTTTATTTTATTTTTTTATACAGCAGGTTCTTATTAGTTACCTATTTTATATATATTAGTGATTATCTCTGTGCTTTCTATCCTGTACCATTGATCTATATTTCTGTTTTTATGCCAGTACCATACTTTTTTTTAACATCTTTATTGGAGTATAATTGCTTACAATGTTGTGTTAGTTTCTGCTGTATAAAAAAGTGAATCAACTATATGTATACATATAGCCCCATATCCCCTCCCTCTTGTATCTCGCTCCCACTCTCCTTATCCCAACCCCCTAGGTGGTCAAAAGCACTGAGCTGATCTCCCCATGTGATGCAGCTGCTTCCCACTAGCTATCTATTTTACATTTAGTAGTGTATATATGTCAATGCTACTCTCTCATTTCGTCCCAAATTACCCTTCCCTCTCGCTGTGTCCTCAAGTCCATTCTCTACATCTGCATCTTTATTCCTGCCCCTAGGTTCTTCAGAACCATTTTTTCTTTGTTCTTTTTTTTAGATTCCATATATATATGTTAGCATATGGTATTTGTTTGTCTCTTTCTGACTTACTTCACTCTGTATGACAGACTCTACGTCCATCCACCTCTCTATAAATAACTCAATTTCGTTTCTTTTTATGGCTGAGTAATATTCCATTGTATATATGTGCCACATCTTCTTTATCCATTCCTCTGTCAATGGACACAGATTGCTTCCATGGCTTGGCTATTGTAAATAGTGTTGCAATGAACATTAGGGTGCATGTGTCTTTTTGAATTATGGTTTTATCAGGGTATATGCCCAGTAGTGGGATTGCTGCATCATATGGTAGTTCTATTTTCAGTTTTTTAAGGAACCTCCATACTGTTCTGAATAGTGGCTGTATCAATTTACATTCCCAACAAGAGTGCAAGAGGGTTCCCTTTTCTCCACACCCTCTCCCACATTTATTGTTTGCAGATTTTTTAATGATACTGTCTTGATGACTGTAGCTTTGTAGTATAGTCTGAAGTCTGGAAGCCTGATTCCTCCAGCTCTGTTTTTCTTTCTCAAGATGGCTTTGGCTCTTTGGGGTCTTTTGTGTTTCCATACAAATTGTAACATTTTTTGTTCTAGTTCTGTGAAAAATGCCATTGGTAATTTGATAGAGATTGCATTGAATCCATAGATTGCTTTGGGTAGTATACACATTGTCACAGTATTGATTCTTCCAGTCCAAGAGCATGGTATATCTCTGTATCTGCTTGTGTCATCTTTGATTTCTTTCATCAGTGTTTTATAATTTTCTGTGTACAGATCTTTTGCCTCCTTAGGTAGGTTTATTCCAAGGTATTTTATTATTTTTGTTACAATGTTAAATGAGATTGTTTCTTTAATTTCTCCTTCTCATCTTTTGTTGTTAGTGTATAGGAATGCAAGAGATTTCTGTGTATTAGTTTTGTATCTTGCAACTTTACCAAATTCATTGATTAGCTTTAATCGTTTCCTGGTAGCATCTTTAGGATTTTCTTTGTATAGTATCATCTTATCTGCAAACAGTGACAGTTGTACTTCTTTTTTTACACTTTGGATTGCTTTTATTTATTTTTCTTCTCTGATTGCCATGGCTAGGACTTCCAAAACTATGTTGAATAATAGTGGCAAGAGTGGGCACCCTTGTCTTGTTCCTGATCTTAGAGGAAATGCTTTCAGTTTTTCACCGTTGAGAATGATGTTTGCTGTGGCTTTGTCGTATATGGTCTTTTTTATGTTGAGGTAGGTTCCCTCTATGCCTACTTTCTGGAGCATCTTTATTATAAATGGATGTTGAATTTTGTCAAAATCTTCTTCTGTAACTATTGAGATGATCATATGGATTTTATTCTTTAACTTGTTAATATGGTGTATCACATTGATTGATTTTAATATATTGAAGAATCCTTGCATCCCTGGGATAAATCCCACTTGATCATAGTGTATGAGCCTTTTAATGTGTTGTTGGATTCTGTTCGTTAGTATTTTGTTGACGGTTTTTGTGTCTATCTGTGACATTGTTCTATAATTTTCTCCTTTCATGATATTTTTGTCTGGTATTAGTATCACTGTGGTGGTGGCTAAACCTAATTGATAAACCTTTAGCCAGACTCATCAAGAAAAAAAGGGAGAGGACTCAAATCAATAAAATTAGAAATGGAAAATAAGATATTACAACTGACACTGTAAAATACAAAGGATCATAAGAGACTACTACAAGCAACTGTATGCCAATAAAATGGACAATGTGGAGGTGATGGACAAATTCTTGGAAATGTACCACCTTCCAAGATTGAACCAGGGGGAAATAGAAAATATAAACAGACCAATCACAAGTAATGAAATTGAAACTGTAATTAAAAATCTTCCAACAGACAAAAGTCCAGGACCAGGTGGCTTCACAGGCCAATTCTATCAAACATTTAGAGAAGAGCTAACACCTATCCTTCTCAAACTCTTCCAAAAAATTGCAGAGGGTGGAACACTCCCAAAACTAACAATTTGTATTGATTGTTACAAAACTTACATAAAATAATACTTAAAGAAGGAAATGAAAATTACCAAGAAGAGTAATTGATTATTCCAATCACTGTTAAGAATTCTACTATTTCACACTCTACAGAGTTTTAGGAATGTCAGTATAATCCTAAATCAAAGGTGACTAGACATGTCACTAGGGACATAATTACTGATCTTATTTCAGTGAGTTGGCCCAATGAGTTGGCACAGCAGATTATACCTTTTTGATCCATTTTATTCTTGAAAAGTAGTTTTTCTTTCTCTTAGTAAATAATTAGTAAACTACAAGTAGGGTAGGGATGGGCCTATTAAATAATTCACGGGGAAATAGGGAGGGTGGGAGGGAGATGCAAGAGGGAGGGGATATGGGGATATAAGTATACATATAGCTGATTCACTTTGCCATACAGCAGAAACTAACACACCATTGTACAGCAATTATACTCCAGTAAAGATGTTAAAAAAATGCAAACATTTTCTGTCCCCATATGACTGTCTGAGAGCAAACAAAATCCCCAACATATTACTATTTTTGTCATTCTTCAGAAACCTGTGACCTTGCTTCACTGCTGAAATAGAGAGGAAAACTCACACCCCAGTATTTTCCCAGGAGATGTTATTAGAGGTGGGCATGAAAACACGTTGACTTTATTTTTCCTTTTCCTCTTCAGTGAAATGATCTGTTAATAAAAAATAAAATAAAAAGCCAAGAACCACAGCTGAGCCAATACAAGCCAGAAAATGCCAAGCTAGAAAAGGTTCCCTATGTATTTGTAATTCTACCAAGCAATATGCTTACCATTTATGGAAAATCACAAAGCAACTGAAGAGAAAGCACACCCTAGTGATATATTGTTCTATGTAATTGGTTCGTGAAGATTTTTGCAAGTTTTATCCAAGAGGCTAGAAAATGCTGTTATGCCTTATTGCCTATTATCTAACTCTGTTTTATGATGACATATTCTTCCCTTCTGAATGCTTTAGTTTTCCAACTGGTGAAACAATTTTTTTTAAAAAGGCTTTTTGTTAAAAAATATTTTCTTTACCACTATTCTGATTCCTCATTCGGTATCATTACTTCACAAAACAAATGATTATATTCCATAGTAAATCAGATAAAGGAATACAAATGGGTGAAACCTGCTAACTTATTTTTCTCCCTTAATGATGCTACTGAGGCTAATACAATTGTTTCCCTACAGATGATGAAAGTGGAGTAAATAGATAAATATGTGCAGTAGACACAAATTGCAAATATTACAGGTTTACCAGGACTTGAATGAGTGGTGAGTTACTGTATGCAGCACATCTCTAGTTATGATGGATGGCATTGCATACAATAAAGCTCTGTGGCAAATTTTAAATGGAGAGTTAGGAAAGAAACTAACCACTTCTAGACCCTTAATTATAACCCTGTGTAAGAACATACTGCATAATTAGTCTTATTTTTTTTTCAAGGAGGCTTACCTTTAAACTGTAAAATGTAACATCTGTGGATTTTGCCCTTTAAGTTGGCAAATATTTTTAAATGGCAACATCTAGTGTCTGTAAAGGTGCCAAGAAAAAAGGCACTCTTATTCATAGCTGGAAGGGAATGTAAATTACAAGGAGGGAATTTTATAATCTTATGACATGTATCAAAAGCCTTAATAATGTATATAGTCTTTGTCACAGCAATTTCTCTTCTAGGAATGTGTCTTAAATAAATATTATAGAAGTGCAAAAATGGGAAAAGATTAACTACAAAACTGTTCACTAGAGTATTTGATAATACTGAAAATTTACAACCAACTACTTGTGCAATTAAAAGGGGATCAATTAAATAAATTATTGTGGATCCATATGAAAAAATAAGGCCACAAAATGCATTGTAAAAGCTTATCTAAAGATGAGATATTCCCATGATATATTAAATGAAAAAAAAGGCAAGTTACTAAAGAATATGATTCCACTTTTATAAATGTATATATAAACGTTAACAGTAGTTCCTCTCAGTGATGAACTTGAGAGTAATTTTTATTTACTGTTCTTTTATCTCTGTTTGCTATAATTATCATTCATTATTTTAAAGGGAGAACAAAAAGTTATTTTAAAAAGAGGAGGTCTAAAAAAAGAGGTCTAAATTTTTGTTGAGGGACTGGTTCACAGGGAGAAAAGAAAATATAGTCCTTATAACTAGATTCCCTGGTTATTTTCTATAAATGTTAGCAAGATGAAATAACCTAATCAAAGGTTGACCAGAATTTTGTGAACGAACTTTCA
Organism: Delphinapterus leucas; assembly: GCF_059928025.1. Taxonomy (NCBI): domain Eukaryota; kingdom Metazoa; phylum Chordata; class Mammalia; order Artiodactyla; family Monodontidae; genus Delphinapterus; species Delphinapterus leucas. The sequence goes on along the minus strand of NC_143150.1, from coordinate 46,585,697 downwards.
ATGAAACAATAAATCACAGCCACCAAATATTTGAATTTTCAGTAGTTTGAGATTATTCCAAGATGACACTACTCCACCTGAAAACATCAGTATATTTAACAAGATATGGATTATATAATATTGCTAGTTAACTTTAAATGAAACAAATAACTAGTATGAAATCAAAGGAAAATATTAATTAGAATTTGAGCAAAGGATAAGAGTAGGGATGACATGAAAGATTTTTACCCCTTCTTCTTGGGCTAGGCTTATTATGTAATCTCAAATATTTCTTATTCACAATCAAATAATGCACCATCATAAATTTTTCTACTATTTTCTGGCATTTTTTATTTTGACCTTAAACTGAATCCTAAAGCCTATTTTGTGGAATAAATCAAACTGTCAATTCCCTGCTGGAATATGCAGGCTGGGTCAGCGAGCATCCTTCTTATTGACACCCTTTTTCTCATAGAGATCTCAAGCTGAGCTGTATTATTCTGATCAGTAGGACAGCTTGGAGATTTCTAAACCAGGCAAAAGTATTTGAGAATAAGCTAGTGGTGCTAATCCTTTTGAATCAGTATCCCTACTTTGAGTTAAAATAAGTTTTCCTTTCAAAACCAGACTGTTATCAAACACCAATAAATATGTGGCTTATTCTTTGTATAACTTAAAGGGAAGAGCCTGATATCCAAGCTATGTATATCAGTCAAGTTAAGCTAGGTTATGCTGTGGTAGTGGTAACAAGAAAACACTGAAATGTAAATAACTTAAAATGTGTGTTTCTTGCTCATGCTATATTTCCCTCCTGGGTTGCTGGAGGTGGAGGTGGAGTTGGTGGTGGAAGAGTGCTTTTCTCATTGTAGTTACTCAGAGATCACTCAGTGAATCCAGCTGACAGAGTAGCTATCACCTTGAACATTTCCTGTCACAGAGGCAGAGGCAAAGAAACCTAGGAAACATCTCATTCAGGCAAGTAAATTTTCTGGCCCTCTCAACTTGAAATGAAGTATGCCACTTTTGCTCACAACACACTGCCCAAAACTAATTACATGGTTCCAAAAAACCATGAGGGAACCACAAAGTACAATCCTACAATGGCCCCAGAAAGTGAAGGGAGAAAGAACTTTTTGAGAACCATTTGCAGAAAAACACCAATGACTACCATACTAAGGTTTCCTTTCAATCATTTCAATTTCAATCTGTCAAAACTGTTTGTGTATGTGTGCATATGTATGTGACAGGAGGAAGTTTTATACAAATGTACATAATTTATCAAACTCCCCTATCTGTAATTTTACTTTTCTACCTTTTCATCATCCTTTAAAAATTGCTCATTTGATAATTGTCTTTCAACAAATATTTTTGTTGTGCAGTAATAACTTCATGAAGAATACTCATTATAAACTGCCATGCTCAATAAGAACATACATATAAAAAATTACCTTACATGTAAATGAATTAAATACTCCAAAGAAAAGACATAGGTTAGGTGAATGGAAGCAAAAATAAGACTCATATATATGCTGTCTACAAGACACCCACTTCAGATCTAGGGATACATACAGACTGAAAGTGAGAGGATGGAAAGAGGTATTCCATGCAAATGGAAATCAAAAGAAAGCTGGAGTAGCAATACTCATATCAGACAAAACAGACTTTAAAATAAAGACTGTTACAAGAGACAAAGAAGGACACTACATAATGATCAAGGGATCAAGCCAAGAAGAAGATATAACAATTGTAAACATATATGCACCCAATGTAGGAACACCCCAATATAAAGACAAATACTAAGAGCCATAAAAGGAGAAATCAACAGTAACACAATAATAGAGGAGGACTTTAACACCCCACTTTCATCAATGGACAGATTAATGAGACAGAACATTAATGAGGAAACACCAGCCTTAAATGTCACATTAGACCAGATTCACATAATTGATATTTATAGAGCATTCCATCCAAAAGCAGCAGAATACACATTCTTCTCAAGTGTACATGGAACATTCTCCAGGATTGATCACATGCTGGGTCACAAAGGAAGCCTCAGTAAAATTTAAAATGTTGAAATCACATTAAGCATCTTTTCTGACTACAACACTATGAGATTAGAAATCAACCACAAGAAAAAGAAACTGTAAAAAACACAAATACTTGGAGGTTAAATAATGTGCTACTAAACAACCAATGGATCACTGAGGAAATCACACAGGAAATAAAAAAATACCTAGAGAAAAATGAAATTACAATGATCCAAAACCTATGGGACACAACAAAAGCAGTTCTAAGAGGGAAGTTTATAGCAATACAATCTTACCTCAGAAAACAAGAAAAATCACAAACAAACACCCTCACCTTACACCTAAAGCATTTAGAGAAAGAAGAACAACAAAACCCAAAGTAAATAGAAAGAAAAAAATCATAGCAATCAGAGTAGAAATAAATGAAATAGAGACAAAGAAAACAGGAGCAAAGATGAATGAAACCAAAATCTGTTTCTTTGAGAAGATAGCAAAATTGATAAACCTTTAGTGAGACTCGTCAAGAAGAAAAAGGAGAGGACTCAAATCAATAAAATTAGAAATGAAAAAGGAGAAGTTACAATGGACACCACAGAAATGAAAAGGATCATAAGAGATTACAACAAGCAACATTTTGGCAATAAAATGGACAACCTGGAAGAAATGGACAAATTCTTAGAAAGGCATAACCTTCCAAGACTGAAGCAGAAAGAAATAGAAAATATGAACAGACGAATCACAAGTACTGAAATTGAAACTGTGATTCAAAAACTCCCAGCAAACAAAAGTCCAGGACCAGATGGCTTCACGGGCAAATTCTATCAAATATTCAGAGAAGAGTTAACACCTATCCTTCTGAAATTATTCCAAAAAATTGCAAAGGAAGGAATACTCCCAAACTCATTCTGTGAGGCCACCATTACCCTGATGCCAAAACCAGACAAAGATACCACAAAAAAGAAAATGAAAAGCCAAAATCACTGATGAACATAGATGCAAAAATCAAAAAACTAGAAATCTGAATCCAACAATACATTAAAAGGATCATACACCATTATCAAGTGGGATTTATCCCAGGGATTCAAGAATTTTTCAAACTCTGCATATCAATCAGTGTGATACACCACATCAACAAATTAAAGAATAAAAACCATATGAGCATCTCAGTAGATGCAGAAAAAGCTTTTGACAAAATTCAACACCCATTTATGATAAAAACTCTCCAGAGCGTAAGCAAAGAGGGGACATACCTTAATATGATAAGGGTCATGTATGACAAACCTACAGCTAACATACTCAATGGTGAAAAGCTGAAATTATTTCCTCTAAGATCAGGAACAAGACAAGGATGCCCACTCTCATTGCTTTTATTCAACATAGTCTTGGAAGTACTAGCCAGGGCAATCTGAGTATAAAAAGAAATAAAAGGAATCCAGATTGGAAAAGAAGTAAAACTGTCACTGTTTGCAGATAAGATGATACCAGAAATCTACTAGAGTTAATCAATGGATTTGGTAAAATTGAAGGATATAAAATTAATACAAAGAAAACTGTTGCACTTCTATACCCTAACAATGAAATATCAGAAAAAGAAATTAAAGAAGCAATCCCATTTACCATTGCATCAAAAAGAATGAAATACCTAGGAATAAATCTACCTAAGAAAACAAAAGACCTGTACTTTGTAAACTTTCAGATGTTAGTGAAATAAATCGAAGATAACACAAACAGATGGAAAGATATACCATGTTCTTGGAATGGAAGAGTCAATATTGTGAAAATGACTATTCTGTCCAAGGCAATCTACAGATGCAATGCAATCCCTATCAAATTACCAATGATATTTTTCACAAAACCGGAACAAAAAAATCTTAAAATTTGTATGGAGACACAAAAGACCCCAAATAGCAAAAACAATCTTGAGAAAGTAAAAAGAAGCAAGAGGAATCAAGCTCCCTGACTTCAGACTATAATACAAAGCTACAATAATCAATACAATATGGTACTGGCACAAAAACAGAAATATAGATCAATGGAACAGAATAGAAAACCCAGAAATGAACCCATTCACCTATGGTCAATTAATCTATGACAAATAAGGCAAGACTATACAATGGAGGAAAGACAGTCTCTTCAATAAATGGCACTGGGAAAACTGAACAGCTACATGTAAAGGAATGTAAAACATTCTTTTACATTCTTTAAAAGAATGCAAAAACACCATACATAAAAATAAATTCCAAAGGGATTAAGGATCTAAATGTAAAACCAGATATTATAAAACTCTTAGAGGAAAACAGAACACATTTTGACATAAATCACAGCAATGTCTTTTTCAAGCTGTCTCCTAGAGTAATGGAAATAAAAACAAAACAAACAAACAAAAAAACAAATGGGACCTAATTAAACTCAAAAGCTTTTGAACAGCAAAGGAAACCATAAACAAAGCAAAAATACAACACAGAGAATGGAAGAAAATATTTGCAAATGATGCTACTGACAACAGATTAATCTCCAAAATGTACAAACAGCTCATGCAGCTCAATACCAGAAAAGAAAAATCAAAAACTGGGCAGAAGGCCTAAATAGACATTTCTCCAAAGAAGACATAAAGATGGCTAAGAGGCACATGAAAAGATGCTCAACATTGCTAATTATTAGAGAAAAGCAAATCAAATCTACAGTGAGGTATCACCTCACACCAGTCAGAATGGCCATCATCAAAAAATCTACAAACAATAAGTACTGGAAAGGGTGTGGAGAAAAGGGAACCCTCTTGCACTGTTGGTGGGAATGTAAATTGATACAGCCACTATGGAGAACAGTATGGAGGTTCCTTAAGAAACTAAAAATACAGCTACCATATGATCCAGCAATCCTACTCCTGGGCATATATCCAGAGAAAAACATGGTTTGAAGAGATACATGCACCCCAATGTTCATTGAATCACTGTTTAGAATAGCCAGTACATGGAAGCAACTTAAATGTCCATCGACAGACGAATGGATAAAGAAGTGATACATATATGCAATGGAATATTACTCAGCCATTAAAAAGAATGAGATAATGCCATTTGCAGCAACATGGCTGGACCTGGAGATTACCATACTAAGTGAAGTAAGTCAGACAGAGAAAGACAAATATCATATGATATCGCTTATATGAAGAATCTAAAAAAAAAAAGATACAAATGAACTTATTTACAAAACAGAAACAGACTCACAGACTTAGAGAATGAATTTATGGTTTCTGGGGGGAAGGGTGGGGGAGGGATGGCTTGGGATTTGGGGATTGAAATGTACACACTACTATATTTAAAATAGATAACCAACAAGGACCTAATGTATAGCACAGGGAACTCTGCTCAATATTCTGTAATAACCTGAATGTGACTAGAATTTGAAAAAGAGTAGATACATGTATATGTAAAAAAAATTTTAAATTAAAATAAAAGAATAAATAGGGATAATACAAAATGCTGGAAAGGAATTAGAAACTGGATCACTCACATATTGCTGGTGGGTATAAAAAATGGTCCAGCCTCTCTAGAAAACAGCAAAACAGTTTCTTACAAAACTGAATATACCATTCAGCTCAGCTATTGCACTCTTGAGCATTTATCCCAGAGAAATAAAAACATGCATTCACCCCAAAAATAAAAAAAAATAAACTGCCATGCTCTAAATTCCCTTAGGTTAGAAAATTTGAATGGAAGATTGGTAGGTGGCTGAGCAAAGCTTTAAAATGACTTGAAGTCCTAGATAAAAACTCACAAATTCACTCCATAGGCCCACACCATAATTAAGGACTGCTGCCACATATCAATGAACAGAAATGGGATACTAGACAGGATACCAACATAAGTTGTCAATACCTGTGAACAAGTCAAGGATCTAGGTACTGAAACTGAAGTGCAAGCATTGAGCTTAGATACAAGGAATAAGATCCCAGTTGGGGTAAAATCAGGCACTAGATGAGAACAGTCATTGTGCTGCTGAAGTGTGGAAGAACCTGACCAGCCTTCCCTAGTTCCTCCTCATTAGAAACAGAATTATTGGTCCCAGACTAGGGCAAAGCCATTCCTGATGGTTGAGACTAAATGGCCATGGAACTGAAAGGATGTGGAGGTAAAACGCCAAGCAGATGACCTCCACCAGGAGTAGCAAAATAAATATTTAACACAAACAAGGAAAATAATAACAAATGTGTGAAACTGGCTGATATTAGGAAAATAGGTGCCCAGAGTCTTGTACTACAACCAAGTATAACATCTGCCTACTTATATTGCCTTTCAAAATACCATGTAGACCAAGCAAAACCTGTCCATAGCTAGAATACTACCACCAGTTTACAACTACTGGCCTGCTAACTCTAGTCTTGCCTCTCTGCCCTATTTTATATTTTCAGTTTCAGGTTATTTGCCCCCATAATCTCCAGAAACTATACTTGGACCACATTCCTCTAGACTTCTTGCATCATCCATAGCCTTGGAAATAACATGAGTTTTGGACATCCTGCATATTTTTTCTCTATAATTATACCCTTGTCCTTTCCTGTTCATCTAGCTTCTGACCAAATTTTATCCTTACCATTCATTTTCTACATATCTTGAGCTTGGCTTGTTGCTTTGATTTTGATTCAGTCTTTTTCTGATTCCTGACTACAGTCTATTTCCTAAAATTTTGTCTAAAACTAAACTCCGGTTCTAGCTCCTTGAATGGCATCCATAAATCTGCTGCAGCAACATGATAGAACATTTGTTGGATACCTACATTGTGCCAAGATTGACACTTAACAGTGTGAATTAGGTGTTTGAATGTAAACTATGAATTCACTCTCTTCCAAAGCCTAGATTTCTTCTCCTACTCACTCCACTCCAAAGGACTGGCATACCCTTGACTTTTAAATTACCTCTTAGCTATAGCAGATTTTTCTTTCTTTTGAAGACATAGTAATCGGTGAATGTTAGCTTGAGCAGATTAACAGAGGTGTGAATTAACATGATACTTCTTCAAAGTCACCTCCTATAAACAGCATCATAACCTAGTAGTCATACCGAAATTCCCAAAATTAGTCAGCATGATAGCTAAAGAGAGGAGATATACTTCCTCAGATTCATCCATACCAAAGGAAACTGTAATTCTTTTTCTTCCCAATAAAATTAAATGCAAAATAAAATTATGAAAAAAAATAGATACTAATTCTAAGATCCTGCAAAATCTCACCAGATTTCAGTCCTGAAGAAAACAAGGTCCATGTAGGAATTGCTGCCGAAATTTCTTGACAACTCTCTGTTCAAGCTGTTTTGTGAAATATTTCTCTTGCCAACAGGAACAATAGAAAGTGCAGGTGTGCATTAGTCATTGAGGTCTAGCAGAAAACCAGCCCCCACCCACAGTTTCCAGGTGCAGAAGGAATCAGGGCATGACTTGTGAGATGTGACCATTAGAGAGAGCACTGAACTAAAGCACCTGGAAAATTCCTTTTAAGAGATGCCAGAGCTTGATGTGTAAGAGGACTAATGGCAGTGCTGATCTGTGGGTGTGGCTAAAAAGACAATAGGGGGATTAACAATCCCTTTTACACTGGACAAGCTGGAAAACTGTTCATTGACTAGTGGCAGCAACTGCTATTTGTCACTCTTTGTCTTGGATTCCTAGCCAGTTCAAAGCCCTGGCTGAGCTGCTTTCCCATTCAAAGGTTTTGACCTGGGGGACAGAATACTTGTCAGCTTTTAATTAGTGCTCTGCAAGTCTTAGTGCCACAGTCTTAATCATTGCTTTCCAGGACATTCACCTGTTCCTTTTTTGGACCTTTCCCTTGTTGAATATACTGGGAACTCTTGCCTATTTTAGCTGTTGTGTGATCTAATTCTGGCCCTTTAAACCTATAGTATCCACCTAAAAACCATGTTCCCTAATGATGGACCACAAATACCTACTTAATTGGTTGCAATAATTTTGGAAATCTTCCCCCCCCCAATACTCATTCTGATCTGCTGCCCATTCATCCTGTTTCTCTCAAGCTTTGGATCTTGCCTTAACCTACTTTTGATCTCTAAATTTGACATTTAGACTTGATAGGTTTGGCATTATAACCTCAGTTTTCCCTGGTGGACTGTCCCTTCAGTTCTGTGCTATCTTCAGTTGGTGCCTCTGCTTCAGATTTAATCCTAGAAACCCTGAAACTAATTCTTGCCTTTTGATTAGCACCATAATCCTCAGTTCCTCGGAGAGTTCAGTTCCTTTGAAAGGTAGAAGTCATGGACACATCTGTCATGTATTCTCCTGCCTCCTTGTCTAAACTTCTTCCCATCACTTGCTTCCTTGAAAAAGAACTCAGGCTTTGATGTCAAAGTTACCAGAAAATTTGAATACTAGTTCTACCTTTGAATAATTACATTGTCTTAGACAAGTTACTTCCAGCATTCTGAGTCTCAAATTCTATAAAATGAGGACTTTATTCCCTCTTATCAAGATCGCATGACAGTTTGAAATATTTGCAAAGCATCTAGTAGATTATAGTCAATAAATAAATGTTATTTCTCTTTTCTGAGTTAATCCCCTAGTAGTTTTTAAGATTCAGGCCTCTAGAGTATGACCCCTCTATCCCACCCACAGTTTACAAAAGTATAATTGTAACAACATGGGGAATCAGGATTTTTTTAAAGATCAAGTAGAAATATTCAGAACAGACGTAAGTACACAGAACAAAAAAATATTGGTATTGTGAATGATCTTGGATTTCATCTTTGTGCTATTACTATTAGAAAACACATATACACACAAATATATTGACAACCTAAATAATCAGTTTTTATACACTGCCCATTTGAATAGTAGCCAGTCCTGAAGCATGAATAATCTGGACAGTGTAAACAAAAATAAGTAAGAGAACATGGTTGGAATGAAATGCTACAAGGGAAGAACAGCAAAAGCTGATAGTAGACAATTACCCCAAAAGGAAGATCTTGATACAAAATGTGTCTGGATGAGCTGAGAGGGAGGCTCCTCTCACTGAGTAAGTTTCCTTTATTTCTAAAATATATTCAGACCAAAGCTTTTATGCTAGGGACAGGTAATAGGGAGGAACTGAACCCAAAATCTTAAGTGCATTAAGAACTACCAAAATGCAGCCATGTAAGTAAGCACAGGGACAAAAAAAGGCACTAAACCATTCTGAACACCTCTTACCATCTTATGTGACATATGACCCATAGATAATTCCAGGTTCTTCAAGGAGCATTCTACAAAATACTTTAGAGGAAGAAATGATAATGAGCAGCCTCATTTCCCTATGTAATCATGCTGGGACTGTCAGTCACAATGACCTGCAACCCCGACCACAAAGATGGTCATGTGAACAAAGTTTAGCCAATTATAGTACCAAATTTTCAGAGATGATTGAGCTATGGTTGGACATATGACACATATTGTGACAATCAGAGTCTTTTCGTAATATATGTATATATGTATATATATATATATATATATATATATATTAGAGACAATAGGAGAGAAAAGTTTTCTCTTCTGTTTGGATTATGAAACATGACAGTAGCCTTAGAGCCACCTTTCCCACTGTATAGAAAAAGCCTGAATAAAAAAAAAATAAGACCAGTATACAAAGAGAAATTTATTTTAAAGATAGAAAAAGAGACCAACCCCTGACAACATCTTATGAGCCCCTTCTTCCAGATGGGCCTCAAGCCAGAATCCACTCTTGGACATCACAGTTATATGAGTCAAGAAAATCCTTTTGGCTTAAGCTAGTTTTTTGTTAAATTTTTGTTACAACCAAAAGATTATTCACTAAATTTCAACTCCCTCTCCTACAATAGTAAGACAATGTCATTTGTTTTTAAGAAAGAATAAAAACACTGTTCAAGACTCTAATTTGGAATCATGGCAGCTACTACTACCAAATTGCTTACAATAATAGAAGCATTTGCACATACATAAATATACTGAAATCTTAAAATTTTATATCTTGAGAAGTAAAATAAAACACTGATTACAAATCCACGGAATGTTCAATGTTCAGCAAGAATAATTTTTGCACATGCATCAAAATAAGTATATAATGGAACCTTATTCATGTGACAATTTAATCAGAGATTTTCCATTGTAAATCAAGATAGATAATGTTAGAGAGTTTGGGGGTACTGTATTTTATGTAATTTTAAATTTATTGTAACTCTTTGGTAACATTTAGCTGGATGTAGCAGGAAGACATATCTGTCTTTTGCATAACATGTATTTGGTGAGACTCCATCAAAAATAAACTCATAATAAGCCATATCACCCCCAACTACTCTCTGTCTATGTATTAAATAGATATCCCTCACAGAATATGAGAATCTTTCATATTTTATGCATTTAAAATGTGGTCACTTAATAATAACATGACATTTGCTCCTAACTATGACAGAGTTAGTAGTAGTAAAATAACCATCCCATTAAAAAAACAAAAGCTAGAAAAGCTAGACAACATATAAAAAAGAATCTGTCTGAAGGTTTCAAAGACTTTCCAAGGTAGGCAAGGTTGGAGGTGGCCAAGTTCCCAGAGAGAAGAGAAACTCACTGAGGTGAGACCATTATTCTGTATTCCTGGGATCATTCGTCAATTCATATCCTGCACAGAGCTAGAATCTAAGCTGACCAGAGAGCAGTTGAAGTGCTGAGTGAAGTTATCATCTGCATAATGGATTTGGGTAGGCAAATTTGGAGTTCAATACCCTACAAAGATGAGGAGCTCTGGGAAATTCACCAGGCTCAGTTGGGATCCCTAGAGAGAAAGGCCCTAGGAGAGACAAAAAAACACATGTAGACCTCGCTATATAGTGTTTGAAATCAGGCCTTAATTCAGCTCAGCTCAGGAATGGATTAAGATAATCAGCTTCTACTCTGGCTACTTGTCAAAAGATATAGTGTATTCTCTCTGGAAGAATATCACATTATAGAGAACCTCTATAGTTTTTCACATATAATGTCTAATATTCAATCAAAAATGAATTTACCAGAAGAGTGAAAGCAGCTAAACAGAAGACTAGTGCACTAGGAGATAAATTAGTAAGAAATACCCATGCTGACTTGTGCTTAAAATAAAGAATTAAAAATATAGAAATTTATAAGAAACATATAGGATATGATAAAAGGGCCACAAATATTGCCAAATATAGTCATCTTAGAGAAGGAAGATGAAAAGAAGTGGACAGATGTAATATTTAAAGAGGTAATGATCAAGAATTTTCTGAAATTGATTGAAGGCATCAAACCAATGAGTTAAGGAATGCTTCAAGCACGAAGCAGAAAAAAATACCAAGAAATTCACATTTAATCCTATCAGAGTAAAATTATTGAAAATCAAAGGAAAAGAAAAAATTAAGCAGGTACAGAAGAAAAAACAATTACTATCAAATGAATAAGTCTGACAACCAACTTCTCAAAAGAGTGATGGAAGCCAGAAGACAATGGAATAATATATTAAAAGTGCTAAATGAAAATAACAGCCAATCTAGAATTCTATAATCAGAAAAAAAAATAGCCTTGAAAACTGAAGGCAAAACGAAAGCACTTCTAGACAAATAAAACAGATTTTATAATCAATATGCTCACACCAAAAAATCCCAAAGAGGGTTTTTTGGGCAAAAGGAAATGATCACAGATGGGTACACAGAAATTCAAGAAGGAACAAAAAATAACTAAAAGGTTAAATGTATGGATAAATCCGAATCAATATTAGCTATACGAAATAATACTACTACTTAATTGTGGAGTTTAAAATCTATGTATATGGGAAAGGAAATAGTCAATCAACTCCAGGAGGCACAGAGAGTCCATACAGGATAAATCCAAGAAGAAACAAGGCAAGACACATTAATCAAACTATCAAAAATTAAATACAAAGAAAAAATATTATAAGCAGCAAGGGAAAAGCAACAAATAACATACAAGGGAATCCCCATAAGGGTAACAGCTGATCTTTCAGCAGAAACTATAAGCCAGAAGGGAGTGGCAGGACATATTTAAAGTGATGAAAGGGAAAAACCTACAACCAAGATTACTCTACCCAGCAAGGATATCATTCACATTCAATGGAGAAATTAAAACTTTTACAGACAAGCAAAAGCTAAGAAAATTCAGCACCACCAAACCAGCTTTGCAACAAATGCTAAAGGAATTTCCCTAGGCAGGAAACACAAAAGAAGGAAAAGACCTACAATAACAAATGCAAAACAATTAAGAAAATGGTAATAAGAACATACATACTGATAATAACCTTAAAGGTAAACAGATTAAATGCTCCAACAAAGATGCAGACTGGCTGAATGTATACAAAAACAAGATTGTATATATGCTATCTACAAGAGATCCACTTCAGATGTAGGGACACATACAGACTGAAAGAGAGAGGATGGAAAAAGATATTCCATGCAAATAGAAATCAAAAGAAAGCTGGAATAGCAATTCTCATATCAGACAAAATAGACTGTAAAATAAACACTGTGACAAGAAACAAAGACAGACACTACATAATGATTAAGGGATCAATCCAAGAAGAATATAAAACAAATGTAAATATTTATGCACCCAACATAGGACCACCTCAATACCTAAACCAAATGATAAAGCCATAAAAGGGGAAATTGACAGTAACACAATCATAGTAGGTGACTTTAAAACCCCACTTAAACCAATGGACAGATCATCCAAGATGAAAATGAATAAGGAAACACAGGCTTCAAATGACACATTAAACAAGATGGACTTAAATGATATGTATAGGACATTTCATCCAAAAACAACAGAATACACTTTCTTCTCAAGTGTTCATGCAATATTCTACAGGATAGATCATGTCTTGGGTCACAAATCAAGGCTTGGTAAATTTAAGAAAATTGAAATCATATCAAATATGCTTTCCGATCACAACACTATGAGACAAGACATCAATTACAGGAAAAAAAACTGTAAAAAATACAAACACATGGACGCTAAACAATGCACTACTAAATAACCAAGAGATCACTGAAGAAATCAAAGAGTAAATTTAAAAATACCTATAAACAAATGACAATGAAGAAGTGAGGACCCCAAACCTATGGGATGCAGCAAAAGCAGTTCTAAAAGGGAAGTTTACAGCAATACAATTCTACCTCAAGAAACAAGGAAAATCTCAAATAAACAGCTTAACCTTACACATAAAGCAAATAGAGAAAGAAGAGCAATGAAACAAAAAAACAACCGAAAGTTAGCAGAAGAAAAGAAATCATAAAGATCACAGCAGAAATAAATGAAAAACAATGAAGTAAATGATAGCAAAGATCAATAAAACTAAAAGCTGGTTGTTTGAGAAGATAAAGAAAATTGATAAACCATTAGCCAGACTCATCAAGTAAAAAAGAGAGAAGACTCAAATCAACAGAATTAGATATGAAAAAGGAAAACTAACAACTGACACTGCAGAAATAAAAAGGATCATGAGAGATTACTACAAGAAACTATATGCCAAAAAAAATGGACAACCTGGAAGAAATGGACAAATTCTTAGAAAAGCACGACCATTGGAGACTGAACCAGGAAGAAATAGAAAATATAAAGAGACCAATCACAAGCACTGAAATTGAGACTGTGATTAAAAATCTTCCTAAAAACAAGAGCCCAGGACCAGATGGCTTCACAGGTGAATTCTATCAAACATTTAGAGAACAACTAACACCTATCCTTCTCAAACTCTTCCAAAACATAGCAGAGGGAGGAACACTCCCAAATTCATTCTATGTGGCTACCACCACCCTTATATCAAAACCAGACAAAGATGTCACAAAGAAAGAAAACTAGAAACCAATGACACTGATGAACACAGATGCAAAAATCCTCAACAAAATACTAGCAAACAGAATCCAACAGTGCAGTAAAAGGATCATACACCATGATCAAGTGGGGTTTATTCCAGGAATGCAAGGATTCTTCAATATGTGCAAGTCAATCAATGTGATACACCATATTAACAAACTGAAGGACAAAAGCCATATGATAACCTCAATAGAGGCAGAAAAAGCTTTTGACAAAATTCAACACCCATTTATGATAAAAACCCTCCAGAAAGTAGGCATAGAGGGAATTTACCTCAACATAATAAAGACCATATTTGACAAACCTACAGCCTACATCATTCTCGATGGTGAAAAACTGAAACCACTTGCACTAAGATCAGGAACAAGACAAGGTTGCCCACTCTCACCACTATTATGAACATAGTATTGGAAGCTTTAGTCACAGCAATCAGAGAAGAAGAAGAAAAAAAAAAGCAATACAAATCGGAAAAGAAGAAATAAAGTTCTCACTGTTTGCAGATGACATGATACTGTACATAGAGAATACTAAACATGCTACCAGAAAACTACTAGAGCTAATCAATGAATTTGGTAAAGTAGCAGGATACAAAATTAATGCACAGAAATCTCCTGCATTCCTATACACTAACAATGAAATCAGAAAAAGAAACTAAGGAAACAATCCCATTCACCACTGCAACAAAAAGTATAAAATACCTCAGAATAAACCTACCTAAGGAGGTAAAAGATCTAATCAAAAAACTATAAGACACTGATCAAAGAAATCAAAGATGACACAAACAGATGGAGAGATATACCATGTCCTAGGATTGGAAGAATCAACATTATGAAAGTGACTATACTACCCAAAGCAATCTATAGATTCAATGCAATCCCCATCAAACTACCAATGGCATTTTTCACAGAACTACAACAAAATATTTCACAATTTGTATGGAAACACAAAAGAACCCAAAGAGACCACAAAATTTTGAGAAACAAATACAGAGCTGGGGAATCAGCCTCCTTTACTTCAGACTATACAACAAAGCTATAGTAATCAAGACAGTGTGGTACTTGCACAGAAACAGAAGTATAGATCAATGGAACAGGATTGAAAGCCCAGAGATAAACCCACACACATATGGTCACCTTATCTTTGATAAAGGAGACAAGAATATACAATGGAGAAGACAGCCTCTTCAATAAGTGGTTATGGGAAAACTGGACAGCTACATGTAAAAGAAAGTAATTAGAATACTCCCTAACACCATACACAAAAAAAAGTTCAAAATGGATTAAAGACCTAAATGTAAGGCCAGACACTATAAAACTCTTAGAGAAAAACATAGGCAGGACACTCTATGACATAAATCACAGCAAGATCCTTTTGATCCACCTCCTAGAGAAATGGAAATAAAAACAAAAAATAAACAAGTGGGACCTAATGAAACTTAAAAGCTTTTGCACAGCAAAGGAAATCATAATCAAGGTGAAAAGACAATCCTCAGAATGGGAAAATCATTTGCAAATGAAGCAACTGAAAAAGAATTAATCTCCAAAATATATGAGCAGATCATGCAGCTCAATATCAAGAAAATAAAAAACACAAGCCAAAAATGGGCAGAAGACCTTAATAGACATTTCTCCCAAGAAGATATACAGGTTGCCAACAAACACAGGAAAGGATGCTCAACATCACTAATCATTAGAGAAAAACAAATCAAAACTACAATGTGGTACCATCTTACTCCAGTCAGAATGGCCATCATCAAAAAATCTACAAACAGGGCTTGCCTGGTAGAGCAGTGGTTGAGTCCGCCTCCCGATGCAGGGGACACAGGTTCGTGCCCCGGTCCAGGAAGATCCCACATGCCATGGAGCAGCGGCTAGGCCTGTGAGCCATGGCCGCTGAGCCTGCATGTCCAGAGCCTGTGCTCCACAACGGGAGAGGTCACAACAATGAGAGGCCCGCGTACCGCAAAAAAAAAAAATCTACAAACAATAAATGCTGGAGAGAGTGTGGAGAAAAGGGAACCCTCTTGCACTGTTGGTGGGAATATAAATTGACACAGCCACTATGGAGAGCACTATGGATGTTCCTTAGAAAACTAATAATAGAACTACCATACAACCCAGCAATCTCACTACTGGACCTATACCCTGAGAAAACCATAATTCAAAAGGAGTCATGTACTAAAATGTTCATTGCAGCTTTATTTACAATAGCCAGGACACGGAAGCAACCTAAGTGTCCATTGACAGATGAATGGATAAAGAAGATGTGGCACATATAAACAATGGAATATTACTCAGCCATAAAAGAAATGAAATTGAGTTTTTTGTAATGAGGTGATTGGACCTAGAGTGTGTCATACAGAGTGAAGTAAATCAGAAAGAGGAAAATAAATACTGTATGCTAACACATATATATGGAAACTAAAAAAAAAATGGTTCTGAAGAACCTAGGGGCAGGACAGGAATAAAGTCACAGATATAGATAATGGACTTGAGGATACGGGGAAGGGGAAGGGTTAGCTGGGATGAAGTGAGAGAGTGGCATGGACATATATACACCACCAAATGTAAAGTAAATTGCTAGTGGGAAGCAGCTGCATAGCACAGGGAGATCAGCTCTGTGCTTTGTGACTATATTGAGGTGTGGGTTAGGGAGGGTGGGAGGGAGACACAAGAGGGAGGGGTTATGGGGATATATGTATACGTATAACTGATTCACTTTGTTATACAGCAGAAACTAACACACCATTCTAAAGCAATTATACTCTAATAAAGGTGTTTAAAAAATAAAAATAAATAAAATCTACATATAATTAAAATAAATGATTACAATAAAGAAAATGTGGAAGCATTGTTAGAATTCTTATTATAAATATTTAAAGTATAAAGTCATATGGTTATCTGAGAAGTGCTCAAATACTAAATTATATTAACGTCTATACAATGTATGATGTAATCTCTAGTGTAACTACTAAAGAATGGTGAAAGGGTACAAAAATAGCAAGCAGTTAGAGGGTGAAGTGGAATAATAAAAATATTTGATTCAAAATAAGGCAAAATGAATGGGAAATGATAATAGAAAATGTTGAATAAATATGAAACAAATGGCAAGATTATAACTTAAACCAAAATATATCAATAATTATATTAATATTTCATAGGACTAGACACTCTAATAAAAGTACAGTGGAGAAATCCTGCTGCTTATTATGGGAAGTCGTTAGCATTTATAAGAATGGTCCACTGCAGCTATAGGAGACCTCAAAGATGGATCTAGGGTATATGAAGTAGAGCATCAACATTTGCTACATTATTAAGTTTACTCTTTGTTATGTGTATCCATTTATACATGAAATAAATATATATGTGCAGCAAAGACATGAACAAAAATGTTCATAGCAGCAATATACATGAGACAAAATCTGGAAACAACCCAAAAATCCATAAATAGTAGAGTGGATAAATGAAATTGGCATTGTCATACAGTGAAATATTATATGAGTATAAACTATAGCTACACCCAATAATACAGTTAAAGCTCTCAGATTTTATTCAGCTAAAAAAAAACAGATACAAAAAAAGCGTATAATGTATGACTCAGTTAAATGAATTTCAAAAAAGGGGCAAAACTAGTAAATTGGAATATAAGTCAGAATAGCAATTTGGGGAGTAGCGACTGAGAGGCAATGCCAGCTGGGATACTGATAATGAATTATTTTTATCTCAGTAGCGGTTTTGTGAGTGTGTTCATTTTGTTAAGAATTCACTGCTCTTGCTTGACACTAATGATTTGTGAATTTTCCAGTATGTGTATTATACTTTAATATAAAGTTTTTTAAAACAAGAATCATTCACATAGGAAAGGTAATATATGGAAGGACATTTCAATCATTCCTTTATTGTTTCAATAGTTATTTATGGAGCACCTATTATAAACCAATTACCATTATAGCATTAAGAAAAAATTATAAATACTGATTCTGGAAGTTTTTATTTTAGTGACCTTAGGAAACAAGTTCTTTGACCCTTTTCTTCTGTAAAAACAAGCAGGTTATGCCTAATCAGTTCTAGGGTCTTTTCCCATTTTAAGATGCTATAAGTAAGTAATATGATCAACAGTCTCCAATGATAGTTTCATTATACCATTCATTAGCAATAGGCCAAATGTGTCTTTGTTCATCACTACAAAGACATTCTGCTCTTTGCCCTTTTTCACGGAAATAGAAAAAGAGTCATTTCCAGTATCGTTATTCTTATTTCTAAAAAAATGACAAAATAACTGCTCTTTTTTACCCTGAGCATCATTGACTCTGGCTTGTCACTGTTTTCATACTGCAGACAGACAACGGGTCTTCAAAGATATGTTCCCTGGGATGAATACACTCAAAACATGTTATTCTTTTCTCTTTGTGCAACTAAGAAACAAATAAATGGATTTAACTCTAACTTTCTTTGGGATTTAGCCTCTAGACTAAGACCAAGAGCTATTAATTTTAGTCCAAAATAAAAATTTGTTATTTGGCTGTGAATTTCAAAGGTGAGAAAAATGGAACTACCTCTATAAATGACAGCTCTAACGTTTTCATGAGTGATCTTGTATCTCATCTGCAGTCAGATCAAGCATAATATCATGTGCTTTATATATTCAAATTAATGATTCTATTAAAGAGGAGACTTCTACAGGTCTGTGGTGCCAGACCTCCACACAGGGAAAATAGTTGACTACTTGCATTGGCTAGCCACCAAGGAGAAGGTGTAGGAGTAGAAAGCAATGTCAATGACTTTGTAGTACATTAGGAAAAGATGCCCCGTGTGCCTGGCCCTTAGGCTGGCCCTGCCCAGGGTGGAGGGGTGTTACAGCTTCATTAGGGTGAAGCTAAAGAACAAGTTCTGAGCCTGGATCTCTCTGCCCTGGGGCATCACCAAAAAGAAACCTTCCTTCAGCAGCTCCCAGCTCTTCCACACAGAGTCCACACACAGGATGGGGAGGTAGATCTCCCCCTGGAACAAGACCAGGTCAATCACAGGCCATATATAATTTGAGGTTCCCTAAAAACCTTTACCTCAGCCCCACAATACCACAATTTGTAAAGAAACCCATTAATCAATCTAGAGAACAAATCTGAAGTCAAATTCAAGACATTGGCTCACACTAATAAAAAGCAACCCAATTGCAGCAGCCAAGTAATGAAGCCATGATAGGAGTCCACAGATCTAGACTAGGCAAGAGGATTCAAGCAGAATCAAAGTATCAGCATACAGGTAAAATTAACATCATTATCAAGAGCACAGGTGTTCCTGTTCTGGAATACATTCCAGAGTGAGAGGTCAGACTATCCTCAAGAACCTAGTGAGATTTACTTAACAGACTAAGTGGACTTTGAAAGCAAATCAGAGGAGAGGATAATAAATTAGGAAATGTCAGCCTTTGTGTCTTTTTCCCTACTTAAATTACCTTTCTTGGTGGAGCAGATAAGATTGGGCAAATGTATGCTACTTCCTGTTGTGACATAATTCTTCATAGATACCTTGTGCTTCTGCACTTCTAGTGAGCATAGGCACTAACTGCCTTTGTTCCATACTATCTTTACAAAGATGTTTGTATAGTTAATAGTCTTAAAAGATATTGCTAGTGTTAGCCTCTGGAACAAAGACAAGATATATTTACTGTTGTTTTTTAAAGAGTTGGGTTCCCTAAGCCCAGGATTCCTCTCCTGCAACCTACCTACTCCATGTGCAAATATCACTTAGCCCTCTTTATATTGCCCTATGGGAACTGGGGATAAGGAAACCAATGCAAAGAAATGTTGGTACTCTGTCCTTTGTCTCTGACCCAGCAACTCTCTGTCTTTTAATAGCATACATGATACTGTAGCACCCTGCAAGTAGGGTAAAATCTCCAACACTCACAGTTCTTGACAATACCTAAGGAAACGCTTTATAGGTGCCTGTAGCTGGGATCCATTTCACCCTTCTAGGCAATAATAATAATAAATAACAATAAAAGTAATAATAAAAGAAGTTAACATATTCTTAACATTTATTATATGGCTAATTGGTGACTATGTTTTTGGAATTGGCAGTTGTTAAATGGATGTCCTCAGATGGTAAGGTGATTTATCTGATTGATTCCACTAGTGAATAAGACAAGATAGAATCTTATAAACAATAGAAGAGAGGTTTGAATTAACTGCTTTTGGTGGTTTAGATAAGAATAACAACTACCAATAACTGAATAATTACTAAGTGCCAGATCCTGAACTGATTGATCATATTTTTGGTCATATCTCATTTGATCTTCACAGAAAGATCTCATGAGGTAGGTACTACCATTGTTCCCATTTTAAATTTGTAGAAACTGGAACTTAGTTAAATGGCCAGCCCAAGGTCTTACATTTACTAAGCGGCAAAGATCTGACAAATGTCGATTTTATCAAGGCCAATGTAACTTACTTATTAGCCATTAATACTGGTGTTCAAATAATAGACTACTTTGATTTTGACTAACATTTGTTTATTGCTACAGTTAAATTTTTTATCCGAGGCAAGTTCCTCACTTTTCTTGCTGTAATTCCATCCTTGGACATAATTACCATTTAAAAAATATTTGTTTACTGAATAAATAAATATATAAAGGGCCTTGACACATTAGTTGCACTGGCTGACTCAGTATAGAATTGCTGCTGAATGAATGAATGAAGGGAGGGAAGAAGGAAAGAATAAACATTTACTGAGTGTCAGGCATTGAGATAGGTACTTTTTTTACTTTGATCAGTTAGCCACTTACCAAAACAACCCACCATACTGGTACATTTTTTAAAAGAAGGAGACATTCTTTTTAACACCGTGAGTGATAAGTCAAGTTAATATCATGTACACCCTAATATGATATGAATGAAAAAAGTCATGTCACCTCTGCAGTATTCTTCCCCAAAATCTATAACTCTAGTCCAATCATGAGAAGTCATCATCCAAATTCCAAATTGACAATTTTACAATCTACCTTGCTCAGTATTCTTCAAAAATATCAAAGTTATGAAAAACAAGGAAAGACCCCCAAAATGCCATAGACTAGAGGAAACTAATGAGACATGATGACTAAATAAAATTTGAAATCCTGGACTGCATCCTGAACAGAAAAAGAACATTGGTGGGAAGACTGGTGAAATCCAAATAAAATGTAGAACTTATCTAGTAATAATGTATCAATGTTAATTTCTTAGTTTTGATAAATTCACCATGGTTCTATAAGGTTTTAACATGAAGGGAAGTTGGGTAAAAGATATACAAGTACTTTCTCAACTATTTTTACCACTTTTGTGTAAATAAAATTATTTCAAAAGTTAAAAGTTAAAATAAGGAAGGGGAAGGGCAAAAGAGGATCACTTTGCTAACAATTAGGGATTTCCTGGAGAAAAACGTAAAGGTTTCTAAGAGAGCTGGAAGAGTATATAAAACAACACAAACACATCACAAGTCTGTCTAGGGCTATAATGTTTCCGGTCTATAAACTTCTAAAAGAGTTTTTTAAAAGCTGCTAGGCCTGCTAGAGTCTCTTTTCCCAGCTTTATAACTGTCTTCATCATGCTTCTTCCTGCAATGTTTTAGTTAAAGACAAAATCAAATGAAAAAGCACACAACAATGTACAATTCTAACAAACTCCCCCTTCCAACCCACTTGTGATGAATATTATGTTCCCTAGCCTATGAATGTTCATGCTGGCTTTCTGAGTTCTGAGAAACATTAGATCTCCCTGAGAATGCTAAAGGTAGTTGTAAGAAAAAGACTCTCTCGATGAAGTGTCTTTTGCTACATTTAAGACACTTTGGAAAGTCAAGTTGTTGTAAGAGATAATGTTGTGAAGAAAAATAAGATTGTCCTGTAGCTGATATGCCACAGTAGCTGCATGGCCATCTGGTCTGGTTTTGAATCATCCTTAGTGATTCGCAGGAAAACAAAATAATGAAATCACCACATAGCTTTAAATTCCAAATCCATGTCAGCTTTGCCAAGTGCTGCCCCATATGTAGAAGGGAACAGCATGCAGGCAGACTGGCTCCAGCCTGACTCAAGCTGTAACATATTTGCCTGTGCCTATTATTGATAGCTCCCTTACCAAGCTTGTTTTGCTAAATCAGCTTGCAACCTTTAATATTGCTTATTTCTTTCATGGCACAGGTCCTCTGAACAGGAAATTCTTACATAAGCAGCTGCCAAGACAGCATCAATTATTCTCATCTTGGGGACTTATTAACCAGGGACCAAACCTTCTAAAAACAAGTCTGAAAGTCTCAGCTACCTGCAGGTTTCTGGGTGACTGGAATGGCTTCCCATGGTTTCCTCTTCACCTCTGATGTCCTAAGAATGAATACCAAGTATCAGCTCTGAATTTCCAAAGTGATGGGTTTTCAGTCTCCTCTATTTTTGAAAGGGCAGAGAGCAGCCCAACATTTCAAAGTTCTGTCTTTTGCATGGAAAGGCACTAGTATGGAAACACAAAAGACCCAGAAAGCCAAAGCAATCTTGAGAAATAAAAATGGAGCTGGAGGTATCAAGTTCCCTGACTTCAGACTATACTACAAAGCTACAGTAATCAAGGCAGTATGGTACTGGCACAAAACCAGAAATATAGATCAATGGAACAGGATAGAAAGCCCAGAGATAAACCCACACACATATGGTCACCTTATTTTTGATAAAGGAGGCAAGAATATACAATGGAGAAAAGACAGCCTCTTCAACAAGTGGTACTGGGAACACTGGACAGCTACATGTAAAAGAATGAAATTAGAACACTCCCTAAAGCCATACAAAAAAAAATCAAAATGGATGAAAGACCTAAATGTAAGGGCAGCCACTGTCAAACTCTTAGAGGAAAGCATAGGCAGAACATTCTATGACATAAATCACAGCAAGATCCTTTTTGACCCACCTCCTAGAGAAATGGAAATGAAAACAAACAAGCAAAAAAAAAGAAAAACAAATGGGATCTAATGAAACTTAAAAGCTTTTGCACAGCAAAGGAAATCATAAACAAGACCAAAAGACAACCCTCAGAATGGGAGAAAATATTTTCAAATGAAGCAACTGACAAAGGATTAACCTCCAAAATTTAAAAGCAGCTCATGCAGCTCCATATCAACAAAACAAACAACCTAATCCAAAAATGGGCAGAAGATCTAAATAGACATTTCTCCAAAGAAGATACACAGATTGCCAACAAACACATGAAAGAATGCTCAACATCACTAATCATTAAAGAAATGCAAATCAAAACTACAATGAGGTATCACCTCACACCAGTCAGAATGGCCATCATCAAAAAATCTATGAACTATAAATGCTGAAGAGGGTGTGGAGAAAAGGGAACCCTCTTGCCGTGTTGGGGGGAATGTAAATTGATACAGCCACTATGGAGAACAATATGGAGGTTCCTTATAAAACCAAAACTAGAACTACCATACGACCCAGAAATCCCACTACTGGGCCTATACCCTGAGAAAACCATAATTCAAAAAGAGTCATGTACCACAATGTTCATTGCAGCTCTATTTACAATAGCCAGGACATGGAAGCAACCTAAGTGTCCATTGACAGATGAACGGATATAAAAGATGTGGCGCATATATACAATGGAATATTACTCAGCAATAAAAAGAAACAAAATTGAGTTATTCGTAGTGTGGTGGATGGACCTACAGTTTGTCATACAGAGTGAAGTAAGTCAGAAAGAGACAGACAAATACTGTACACTAACACATATATACAAAATTTTAAAAAAATGGTTCTGAAGAACCTATGGGCAGGACGGGAATAAAGATGCAGATGTAGAGAATGGACTTGAGGACATGGGGAGGGGGAAGGGTAAGCTGTGACGAAGTGAGAGAGTGGCATGGACTTATCTATACTACCAATTGTAAAATAGATAGCTAGTGGGAAGCAGCCACATAGCACAGGGAGATCAGCTTGGTGCTTTGTGACCACCTAAGAGGGGTGGGTTAGGGAATGTGGGAGGGAGACGCAAAAGGGAGGAGATATGGGGTATATGTATATGTATAGCTGATTCACTATGTTATAAAGCAGAAACTAACACACCATTTAACAGCAATTATAATCCAATAAAGATGTTAAAAAAAAAAAAAGCCTTGGGCTTCCCTGGTGGCGCAGTGGTTGAGAGTCCGCTTGCCGATGCAGGGGACACGGGTTCGTGCCCCGGTCCGGGAAGATCCCACATGCCACGGAACGGCTGGGCCCGTGAGCCATGGCCGCTGAGCCTGCGCATCTAGAGCCTGTGCTCCGCAACGGGAGAGGCCGCAACAGTGAGAGGCCCACGTACCGCAAAAAAAAAAAAAAAAAAAAAAGCATTCAGAGAAGACAATGCTGCATAGAAACCCATGAAGCCCAGACTTTAACTTACTGTAAAATTAACTCAAAAATAATTTAGAGAAGCCTAAATAGGTGTTACCAAAGAACTTGAGCTTTATAATCAGACAGACCCAAGTTTTTGTCCTGGTTTGACACTCACCAGCTGTGTGATCATAGACAAGTCAGTTAACATTTCTGAGCTTGTTTCCTCAATAGGGATAATTACTGTTAAGTACATCATGATGTTTGCTGTAAAGAACAAATGAAATAATTCTTGTAAAATACTTGGCATGCTGTCTGGCATCCGGTCCAGCTCATTGAATGATTTCTTATTATTAACTTTTTAATTATTATTCACATTATAATAATTATTTTCATTATTTAATCAGCCTCAAAAATAGACTCTAGCTATTGTAGCACAAATTAAATACAATGAGCAATTTCCAAGTGAAAGGTACTTTTCAGTAGAGACTAGACCATGGAGAAGAACAAACAAAGAAAAGAAATATGATGAACCATTGTAATATTATACTTCACAGCAACAGATTTGAATTCACATCCTGGTTTAACCACCTATCTATCAGCAGTGTGACCTTGAACAAATTATTTAACCTCTCTGAACTTCAGTTTTCTCACCTGAAAAATGAAAATAATAATATTCTTTCACACGGTTTGTAAGATAATATTGTATATGTAAGCCATTTGGCATAAAGCCCAATAGAGCATAGGCATATAGTAAATGTTAGCTCCCTATGCTTCTCTACATTGTATCACCAGCCCAATCAAGTCTTTTTCATTCTCCCTTTATCTTCTCACCTCCAGATATTACAGCAGCATTAGGAATCTCACACTTCAAGGTTTCAGTTTATATATTCAATGGAGAAGCTTATATATATATATACACACACGCACACATATACACTTTATTCCAGGGGGTTGACTATTTTCAGAAGGTTCAAATTGGTAAATTATATTTCAGGAGGATCATACAAACCTAGTCCAATCACTAAAAGAGATAGAGGTTAAAAGGTAAGTTTAAATTTATATATATAATTCTCCGAGACAAATTTGGTTGTGATCTGGCCTCATTAACTAAAGAGAATTAGGATTAGTCAGTGCTTGGATTGAAGACCACAGTAAACCATAAAGATTTATTGAGTTGGAAGGCAGCAACTTTCTCTTTGAGTCCCTCTGAGAATGTGAGCTAAGCTAACATTCTAGCATGGTTCTAGTGATATTATTTAAGCCCAGAGCTCACCTACAAGTCATAGAAGTATATTGACTCAGTAAAGCTGGTGACACTGGAAGACAGTAGAATAACAAATACTAATTCCAGTACTCTAACAGGAAATGGTTATTGCTCCCATTACTGCTTCTCTGGTTTTTTTTCCTTCCTTGGTTCCTCATAGCTGAGTTCAATGGTGACTTGAATTGCAAATCCTAACTATTCCCAGCTCCTGAGCCAATTCAAATTGAAGGAAGTATCAGCAAATTCAGTCTCACCATTCAGTTTAGTTTGGGTTTAGATCAGCCTCCCTGAGATCTAGTGCCTCAGTAAAGATTGCCAAAACTTCTGCATTTTCTCCTAAGTCGTTTTGCTACAAAGGAACAATAAAATTCAGTAGTAGATAGAAGCTATATGCATGGATTCTGGAGTTAGACTGCCTGAGTTCAAATCCTAACTGTCAATTTTTGGTTTTGTGACTTTGGGCAAATTATTTCACTTGCATAGTCTCCAGTTTCATCTATAAAATGTACATAATGATAGCATCTAACTCATAAACTTCTTTAGAGGATTAAAGGTGAGAAGACTTGTAAAGTTCTTAGTGCTTATCACATCATAAGTACTTTAAGTTCATGTTTCAAATAAAAGAAAAAAAGTGCGAGACCCATTTCCTCAAGGAAATGTTTCCCCTTCTCCTTTTGTGATTTGTAGCTCTTCTTTACACCTTTCCCTTCATCCCCAACCCCATGTTGATCTGGTTCAATAACTTCTGCCTAAGCTTCTACCTCAGTCACTACTCTGAATCCCTACTCAGTTAGCCAACCTAGTATCTCAATCCTCTTCCAGGTGTGGGCAGACCTGGAAAGAAATATGAGATGATGAGCACTGAACTACCTAACATCTGACACTTCCATAGCTATGTTCCACCAGAATAACCAAGTCCCCCAATATGTATAGATTTTCCAAATTGTGACTAAGATAGAAAGTCTACCTCTGGAACATTGTGCCTAATTCACCCAGCTGGACCTCTGTAGCCTGCTACCTCTTCCTCCCCTACCTGCCCCTGGATACCAGGAACAAACAAGATGCCAAGTCTGAGGATACAAAGCAGTGTCTAAATTTAAAAATCTCATCATTGCTATGGTACAATTTCAAAAAAAAAAAGGCAAAAATCTGTTTCCCAAATGGATAATCCTGTCTTATTTGAGTAGGGCTCCTGGATGATTGAACAACACCAAAAAGCAAATTGTGATTTTATTCCAGACAGACTACAAAAGTAGAAAGCACCACTCAAGGACTTGAAAAGATATTACACATATGAAAAATGAATAAAATGTTCTCATTTGATGAAGAGAAATTAAGAATAGGAAACAAAGGACTTTGCTGTGTCTACAGTCTGAATAAGGATGTTGCAATAAATTTAAATGTCTTATATAAATTGTGCATTTTTATTTGTAGAGCCTTTTCTTTCCCAGGATCTCAAAGAACTTTGCAAACATTAATTAGCCAACGGTATCTCATTGTGGTATGACTATTACCAATGCCACCTAAATGATGGAACAAGAACAGAGGAAGGTTAAGAAACTTGCCCAAAGCCACATGGGGCAAACTCTGAACAAAAGCCATTTGTTGTTTTTACGTTTGTAATAATGAGCAAATTAAAAGTGCAATAATTTTCTTTGTAATTCAGAAAGAAATCTCTCTGTTAACAGTCATCCCTAACTATAAGAAAGAAGTCTTTTTAACTTCCCTTAATGTGTATACTTTTTTCAGATAGTACCTAATTATGGTAAATTGCTTCATCCTCTAATTGTTACTGCAAGGCAACTAAACATTGTTATGTTGACTACGAAAGAGTGGATTGTTAATGGCCTTAATCATCAGATAATCTGGTAACATAATCAATGTAACTGAGAGATACCTTGTGGGAAAAAAAAGGCAAATCAAATAAGAAACATAGACTTATAAGGGAGTGCTCAATGCTACTGTTTCATGTTTAGTCTGAGAAATAAAAATTCTCATTTCACGAAGAAGCAGAAGGAGATGTTAATGTTGTTTTGTATGCCTAATTGCAAGAACCCCACGTGCCTTGCTGTGTAATGTTGGACTTTCATCACACCAACTTTGAATATCCTCTCCACAGGATATGAAACACCAACATTTTCTCAGCAGATATTTCATCAGAGGAGATCATTTTGCCTGCATCTGCTTCTAACCTGAAAACCTTAAAGGTGGAGGGGCGGGGCGGGGGTGTTCCAAACCTCACCAGCTCATGATCTAAAAGAATGAGAGAAAAAGTGAGTTTTAGTTGTTCTTGTCATTTCTGTTGCTTCTGTGGAAAATGGAAGAATTAATTCCCATTAATAGAGATAAGAGTGTGGGAGATGTTGGACTCTAGAAAAATAATAACTAGAACAAAGACCATCAAGTTTTTCTTAAAAATAAATTGAATACAAATATAAGACTCTCAGTAGTTCATGATGAGAATTAATTCTACTATAATTAATTGAAGACAAATATCTACTTGATGTATTAAAAATGAAACAAGAACCCACATGTGCACATTCACACGCACGCACACACACACACACACACAACACTCAAACACAAAAAAAGCAGATATGTGCCCTTTCAAAGAAAATAGGTTACTTCTTGTGTTATTTCTAGTATTCATCAATCAAGTAAGAACTAGGCAAATCTTTTGCAATTTTTAAAAAAATAGCAAATTTGAACTCATGCTAGGTAAATCATATTACATTTAGGCTCTGTTTAATGTTTTAGCTTCTTTTTCTTCTTTCAGCTTAGAAAAACACAAAACATAACTGGAAAATGTTTCTCTATGATCTGTATTTAAAATAATATTAACATTTGATTGTACATTCTACATTATTACATGAAAATATTTGTTTGTTTTGAAATAATCGGTAGTTCTTAATCAATTAATCCTTTCAAAATACTTTAAATCTATTAGAGTGGCTGTCAAGCTTTATTTTATTGTCAAGAAAACTAAGTCTCACAGGACTTGACTCAGTAATTAACAGTGTAGGAAGCAACACATTCCTGATCTATGGTAAATCATTCAAATTATAAATATAGACTTTATTCTTAAATCATAACATGTTTAATCTCATTCATTTATATCTGTATCAACAAGGCATTTTAACATATTCATTTATAAATGATATGATTGTAAAATTATTTAATTGGTTAAATACTTTGGTATTAGATACACATTGTTCAAACAACAAAAAGTAAAAATGTCTTCCTCCTAATTTGTTCTCTCTTATCTCCAGTTCACATGCCCCCCAGATGGAATCACTATTATCATTTTTGTTTGCTTGTTTTTCTTTCAAGTGTTTATTATACATTCACAGGCCATTAGAAATCCATATAAATTTTCTCTCTAACTCTTCTACACTAATGGTAGATTATCATTCTACACTTTATTATTTCTTTACTTAGTAATATTTCTTGGAAATGTTTGCATATTAGTACCTAAAAAGCTTCTTAATCCTTTAGAAAAAAGTCACAGGACAATATCAGCAAGATGGCAGTATAAGGCATTCCAGCACTTGTCTCTCCACAGATAAAAACAATTTTAAAAACCTCCATCAGTTAAAACGCCTTCATGAGGGCTCTGGAATCCAGGTGAAAAGTTATAGCACCATGGTGGAGCACAGAAATGAGAAAAAACAAATTGAAAAGAGTAAGAAGAATACTTTCACTTGACCCAAGTCACCCATTATTTTAAGCTGGTACAGAATAGCAGCATGAAATATTTCCTTAGCCCACAAGCTCTCCCATGGTGGAAAGAGAGAGCAAAGTGAGCATCTGACTTCCCCAACTTTTCAGGACACTACATGAGAGGTCTGCTTATGTCATGCCCCACCTCGTCCACTGAGGGAATGGTCATGGCTAGATCTCCTGGAGGTAGCTAAGAACAAAGAATAGAGACAGAGGCCATCAACAATCAGTGCACAGACTTCAACAGCCAACCCACACACCTCAACAGTATTCCCAGTAAGTAGCCAGCACATGCATGATCTCTTACTGGGTTAACGGGTGAAAGGCTTTCCCTGCCAAAGCCATTGTGTAAAGTCTGGAAGAGGTTAATTATTCTTCAAATGCATAGATATCAATGCCATCTACAGGGATCATGAAGAATTACAAATAAAGGAAAAACAGCAACAACAAAAAAGCTCCAATAATGAACTTTAAAAGAATGGAGATCTATAAACTACTTGACAAAAATTCAAAATAATTATCTTAAAGAGGCTCAGTGAGCTACAAGAGAAACAAAGACAACTAAATGATATCAAGGGAAGAATACATGAACAAAATAAGGAGTTTAACAACAAAACAGAAACCATATAAAAGAATCAAACTCTGGAGCCGAAGAATACAATGACTCAACTGAAAATTTACTAAAGAGTTTTACATCAGACTTGATCAAGCAAAGAAAGAATTAGCAGATTTGAAAGCAGGTCATTTGAAACTCTCCAGTAAGAGGAACAACAAGAAAAAAAAGTGATAAAAAAATAAGAAAGCCAATGATGCTTATGGGACACCATCCAGAAAACTAAATTTTACTTTATACTCTGTAATGGCCTATATGGGAAAAGAATCTGAAAAACAGTGGATGTATGTATAACAGATTCACTATGCTGTACATCTGCAACTAACACAACATTGTAAATCAACTATATGTCAATAAAGATTAAAACAAAAACCACAATGATAATAACAAAATTTAAAAAAAACTAAATTACACATGATAAGAATCCCAGAAGGGAAGGGAAAGAGCATGAGGCAGAAAGTTTATTCAAAGAAATAATGGCTGAAAAATTTTCAAACCTAGTGAGAAGATGAATACCCAGATTCATAAAGCCAAAAATGTCCCAAATAGGTTGAATCAAAAAAAGTCTACACCAAGACATATTTTAATTCAATTGGAACAACTCAAAGATAAAAAGAGAATTCTTAAAGCAGCAAGAGAAAGGTGACTTGTCATATACAAGGAAGTAATCATATGACTGTCAGTGGGTTTCTCAGCAGAAATCTTGCAAGACAGAGAGGTATGATACATTTAAAATGCTTTAAAGAACACTGCAAACCAAGAATTATATACCAAGCAAAAATGTTTTTTAAAAGGAAAGAGACATGAAAACTTTCCCAGACAAACACTGAGGGAGTTCATAACCACTACACTGGCCTTAAAAGAAGTACTGAAAGAAGATCTTAAAGTAAAAATGAAAAGATGTTAAAGAGCAACACAAAAGCATAGGAAAGTATAAATCTCACTGTTAAAGGTAAATATAAAGAAAAATACAAAACAGTGTAATAATGTAATGGTACTGCACAAATCAATTTTAATTTTAGTTTAAAAGTTAAAAAACAAAAGTATTAAGAATAATTATAACAACAAAATATGTTAATAGATACACATAAGAAAAAGTAAATTCTGACATCAATAAGTTAAAGTGGGAGGAGAAGGGAACAAAATACAGAGTTTTGTATATGACTGAAACTGTTATCAGCTTACAATAGACTATTATAAAAAGCTTTATGCAAGTGTCATGGTAACCTCAAAGAAAAACTACAGTAAATATAAAAAAAGATAAATAAAAAGAATCCAAGTATATCACTACAAAGCATCATCAAGTAACAAACGAAGGCAGCAAACGAGGAGAGAGGAACAAAAGAACTATAAAACAGAGAGTATAATTAACAAATTTCCAATAGTAAATTCTTTTTTAATTTTTTATTTATTTTTCATGTATTTTTAAATTGAGGTCTAGATGATGTACAATATTATATAGTAAATTCTTGTACAATATTCTACAGTACAGGAAAAGATCTGTAAAAAATACAAACACATGGAGGCTAAACAATACACTCCATAATAACGAAGTGATCACTGAAGAAATCAAAGAGGAAAATAAAAAATACCTAGAACCAAATGACAATGGAGAAAAGACGACCCAAAATCTATGGGATGCAGCAAAAGCAGTTCTAAGAGGGAAGTTTATAGCAATACAATCCTACCTTAAGAAATAGGAAACATCTCGAATAAACAACCTAACCTTGCACCTAAAGCAATTAGAGAAAGAAGAACAAAAAAACCCCAAAGTTAGCAGAAGGAAAGAAATCATAAAAATCAGATCAGAAATAAATGAAAAAGAAATGAAGGAAACGATAGCAAAGATCAATAAAACTAAAAGCTGGCTCTTCGAGAAGATAAACAAAATTGATAAAGCATTAGCCAGACTCATCAAGAAAAAAAGGGAGAAGACTCAAATCAATAGAATTAAAAATGAAAAAGCAGAAGTAAAAACTGACACTGCAGAAACACAAAAGATCATGAGAGATTACTACAAGCAACTCTATGCCAATAAAATGGACAACCTGGAAGAAATGGACAAATTCTTAGAAATGCACAACTGCCAAGACTGAATCAGGAAGAAACAGAAAATATGAACAGACCAATCACAAGCACTGAAATTGAAACTGTGATTAAAAATCTTCCAACAAACAAAAGCCCAGGACCACATGGCTCCACAAGCGAATTCTATCAAACATTTAGAGAAGAGCTAACACCTAGCATTCTCAAACTCTTCTAAAATATAGCAGAAGAAGGAACACTCTCAAACTCATTCTACGAGGCCACCATCACCCTGATACCAAAACCAGACAAGGATGTCAGAAGGAAAGAAAACTACAGGCCAATATCACTGATGAACATAGATGCAAAAATCCTCAACAAAATGCTAGCAAACAGAA
The DNA here is from genome assembly GCF_059928025.1 of Delphinapterus leucas. Classification (NCBI taxonomy): domain Eukaryota; kingdom Metazoa; phylum Chordata; class Mammalia; order Artiodactyla; family Monodontidae; genus Delphinapterus; species Delphinapterus leucas. Next base: position 46,553,462 of record NC_143150.1, on the reverse strand, counting down.
TCCAACAGCACATTAAACAGATCATACACCATGATCAAGTGGGGTTTATTCCAGGAATGCAAGGATTCTTCAATATAAGCAAATCAATCAACGTGATACACCATATTAACAAATTGAAGGAGAAAACCATATGATCATCTCAATAGATGCAGAGAAAACTTTTGACAAAATTCAACACCCATTTCTGATAAAAACCTTGCAGAAAGTAGGCATAGAGGGAACTTCCCTCAACATAATAAAGGCCATATATGACAAAACCACAGCCAACCTCATCCTCAATGGTGAAAAGCTGAAAGCATTTCCACTAAGATCAGGAACAAGAAAAGGTTGCCCACTCTCACCACTCTTATTCAAAATAGTTTTGGAAGTTTTAGCCACAGCAATCAGAGAAGAAAAGGAAATAAAAGGAATCCAAATCAGAAAAGAAAAAGTAAAGCTGTCACTGTTTGCAGATGACATGATACTATACATAGAGAATCCTAAGGATGCTACCAGAAAACTACTAGAGCTAATCAATGAATTTGGTAAAGTATCAGGATACAAAATGAATGCACAGAAATCTCTGGCATTCCTATACACTAATGATGAAAAATCTGAAAGTGAAATCAAGAAAACACTCCCATTTACCATTGCAACAAAAGGAATAAAATATCTAGGAATAAACCAACCTAAGGAGACAAAAGACCTGTATGCAGATTATAAGACACTGATGAAAGAAATTAAAGATGATACAAATAGATGGAGAGATATACCATGTTCTTGGATTGGAAGAATCAACATTGTGAAAGCGACTCTACTACCCAGAGCAATCTACAGATTCAATGCAATCCCTATCAAACTACCACTGGCATATTTCACAGAACTAGAACAAAAAATTTTAAATTTGTATGGAAACACAAAAGACCCCGAATAGCCAAAACAATCTTGAGAATGAAAAACGCAGCTGGAGGAATCAGGCTCCCTGACTTTAGACTATACTACAAAGCTACAGTAAACAAGACAGTATTGTACTGGCACAAAAACAGAAAGATAGATCAATGGAACAGGATAGAAAGCCCAGAGATAAACCCACGCACATATGGTCACATTATCTTTGATAAAGGAGGCAGGAATGTACAGAAGAGAAAGGACAGCCTCTTCAATAAGTGGTGCTGGGAAAACTGGACAGGTACATGTAAAAGTATGAAATTAGAATACTCCCTAACACCATACACAAAACTAAACTCAAAATGGATTAAAGACCCAAATGTAAGTCCAGACACTATCAAACTCTTAGAGGAAAACATAGGCAGGACACTCTATGACATAAATCACAGCAAGATCCTTTTTGACCCACCTCCCAGAGAAATGGAAATAAAAACAAAAATAAACAAATGGGACCTAATGAAACTTCAAAGCTTTTGCACAGCAAAGGAAACCATAACAAGACCAAAAGACAACCCTCAGAATGGGAGAAAATATTTGCAAATGAAGCAACTGACAAACGATTAATCTCCAAAATCTATAAGCAACTCATGCAGCTTAATAACAAATAAACAAGCAACCCTATCCAAAAATGGGCAGAAGACCTAAATAGACATTTCTGCAAAGAAGATATACAGACTGCCAACAAACACATGAAAGAATGCTCAACATCACTAATCATTAGAGAAATGCAAATCAAAACTACAATGAGATATCATCTCACACCAGTCAGAATGGCCATCATCAAAAAATCTAGAAACAATAAATGCTGGAGAGGGTGTGGAGAAAAGGGAACACTCCTGCACTGCTAGTGGGAATGTGAATTGGTACAGCCACTATGGAGAACAGTATGGTGGTTCCTTTAAAAACTACAAATAGAACTACCATATGACCCAGCAGTCCCACTACTGGGCATATACCCTGAGAAAACCATAATTCAAAAAGAGTCATGTACCAAAATTTTCATTTCAGCTCTATTTACAATAGCCCGGAGATGGAGACAACCTAAGTGCCCACCATCGGATGAATGGATAAAGAAGATGTGGCACATATATGCCATGGAATATTACTCAGCCATAAAGAGAAACGAAATTGAGTTATTTGTAATGAGGTGGGTAGACCTAGAATCTGTCATACAGAGTGAAGTAAGTCAGAAAGAGAAAGACAAATACCGTATGCTAACACATATATATGGAATTTAAGGGAAAAAATGTCATGAAGAACCTAGGGGTAAGACAGGAATAAAGACACAGACCTACTGGAGAACAGACTTGAGGATATGGGGAGGGGCAAGGGTGAGCTGTGACAAAGCGAAAGAGAGGCATGGGCATATATACACTACAAAACATAAGGTAGATAGCTAGTGGGAAGCAGCCGCAAAGCACAGGGATATCAGCTCAGTGTTTTGTGACAGCCTAGAGGGGTGGGATAGGGAGGGTGAGAGGGAGGGAGACGTAAGAGGGAAGAGATATGGGGACATATGTATATGTATAACTGATTCACTTTATTATAAAGCAGAAACGAACACACCATTGTAAAGCAATTATACCCCAATAAAGATGTTAAAAAAAATACTACCAATAGAACTACCATATGACCCAGCAATCCCACTACTGGGCATATACACTGAGAAAACCATAATTCAAAAAGAGTCATGTACCAAAATGTTCTTTGCAGCCCTATTTACAATAGCCTGGAGATGGAAACAACCTACGTGTCCATCATCGGATGAATGCATAAAGAAGATGTGGCACATATATACAATGGAATATTTCTCAGCCATAAAAAGAAATGAAATTGAGCTATTTGTAATGAGGTGGATAGACCTAGAGTCTGTCATACAGAGTGAAGTAAGTCAGAAAGAGAAAGACAAAAACCATATGCTAACACATATATATGGAATTTACGGAAAAAAATGTCATGAAAAACCTAGGGGTAAGACAGGAATAAAGACACAGACCTACTAGAGAATGGACTTGAGGATATGGGGAGGGGGAATGGTAAGCTGTGACAAAGTGAGAGAGAGGCATGGACATATATACACTATCAAACGTAAGGTGGATAGCTAGTGGGAAGCAGCTGCATAGCACAGGGAGATCAGCTCCATGCTTTTTGATCACCTGGAGGGGTGGGATAGGGAAGGTGGGAGGGCGGGAGACACAAGAGGGAAGAGATATGGGAACATATGTATATATATAACTGATTCATTTTGTTGTAAAGCAGAAACTAACATGCCATTGTAAAGCAATTATACTCCAATAAAGATGTTTAAAAAATATATTTATATTCTATAGTAAATTCTGACTTATCAATATTTACTGTGAATGAAAATGTGTTAAACTCACCAATCAAAAGAGTGGCTGAAAGAATTTTTACAGAAAATAAGATCCAACTGTATGCTACCTACAAGGGATTCAAATTTCTTGAAAGAGATTTACTTGAGATTTAAGAACACACATAGGCTGAAAGTGAAGGGATGGAAAAATATACACCATGTAAATGGTAAACAAGAGAGCAGGAGTAGCTACACCTATACCAGACAAATACACTTTAGGTCAAAAAGTGTCATAAGAGACAAAGTAGGACATTACATAATGATAAAAGGTTCAGTTCAACAATAAGATATAATAATTGCAAATGCATATGTACCTCACATCTGAGCACCAAACAATATAAACATAGCATCAAAAGTACTGAAGGGAAAAAGAGACAGCAGTACAATTATAGTAGGGGACTTCAATGCCAATTTCAATAATGAATAGATTATATAGTCAGAAAATCAATAAGGAAACAGCAGGCTTCAACAACACTATAGACCTAATGGGCTTGAGAGACATGTACAAAATATTCCACCCATGCAAGAGAATTCACATTTTTCTCTATGCACACAAAACATTTTACAGGAGAGACCACATACTAGTCCCAAAACAAGTCTTAACAATTTTAAATTAGTGAAATTATTCCAAGTACCTTTTCCAACCACAATGGAATGAAACTTTCCATTAACTAAAGGAAAACAGAAAAAAATCACAAGTGCATGGTATCAAACAACAAACTCTTGCACAAACAATGCAAACAGAAAAAATCAAAAGGGAACTCAGAAAATACCTTGAGATAAACAAAAGTGAAATTAGAACATAGCAAAAACTACTGGATTCAACAAAAGCAGTTCTAAGAGGGAAGTTTATAGTAATAAACATATTTAAAAAGAATGGTGAAAAGCTGAAAGCTTTTCCTCTAAGAATAGAAGCAAGACAAGGATGCCCACTCTCCCCACTTTTATTCAATATAGTCTTGGAAGTCCTATCCAGAGTATTAGAAAAGAAAAAGAAATAAAAAGCATCCATATTGAAACAAAGAAGTAAAACTGTCACCATTTGCAGATGGCATGATATTATATATAGAAAGCCCTAAAGATAACAACCAAAAATTCTTAGAACTAATAAACAAATTCAGTAAATTTGCAGGATACAAAATTAATATTCAAAAATCTGTTGTGTTTTTATACAATCGTAATGAACTATCAGAAAGAGAAGTTAAAAAAACAATCCCATTTACAATTATATCAATAAGAATAAAATACTGAGGAAAAAACTTAACTGATGTGAGAGAACTGTACACTGAAAACTATATAATATTGATTAAAGAAATTGAAAAATACAGAAATAGATGGAAAGATATTCCATGCTTATGGATTGGAAAAATTAATATTGTTTAAATGTCCATACTACTCAAGCAATCTATAGGTCCAGTGCATTTCCTACCAAAATTCCAATGGCATTTTTCACAGGAATAGAACAAACAATTCTAAAATATATATGGAACCACAAAAGACCCTGAATAGCCAAAGTAATCTTGGGAAAGAAGAACAAAGCTGGAGGTATTACACATCCTGACTTCAAACTATATTACAAAGCTATAGTAATCAAAACAGTATGGTGTTTGTTTAAAAACAGACACATAGATCAATGGAACAGGGTGCAGAGCCCAGAAATAAACTCACACATATACAGTCAACTAATTTATGATAAAGGAGCCAAGCATATACAATGGAGAAAGGACAGTCTCTTCAATAAATGGTGTTAGAAAAACTGGACCGCCACATGTAAAAGACTGAAACTGGCCCACTATATTATGCCATACACAAAAGTTAGCTCAAAATGGATTAAAAACTTGAATGTAAAACCTGAAACTACAAAATTCCTAGTAGAAAACGTAAACAGTAAACTTCTTAATATTGGTCTTGGCAATTTTTTTTGATCTGAATGTAATAACAATGGCAACAAAAGCAAAAATAAACAAATAGGACTACATCACACTAAAAAAGCTTCTCCACAGCAAAGGAGACCATCAACAAAATCAAAAGGCAGGAAATGGGCAAAGACAAGAATAAACATTTCTCAAAAGAAGACATACAAATGGCAAACAGGTATATGAAAAGGTGTTTAACATCACTAATAATTAGGAAAATGAAAACCAAAACCACAATGAGATATCACCTCACACCTGTTAGGATGGCTATTATCAAAACAAAACAAAAACGAAAACAAAAGATAACAAGTGTTGACAATGATATGGAGAAAAGGAGTCCTATCTACATTGTTGGTGAGAATGTAAATTGGTGCAACCACTATGGAAAATAATGAAGTTGTTCCTCAAAACTGAAAATTAGAATTTCTACATAATCCAGCAATCCCACTTCTGTGTATACATTCCAAAAGAATTTTAATCAGGGTCTCAAGGGATTATTTACACTCCCTTGTCCATTGCAGCATTATTCACAGTAGCCAACAGGTGGAAACAACATACATGTCCATAGACAGATGAATAGATACAGAAAATGTTGTATATACTTACAATGAACTATTATTCAGCCTTCAAAAAGAAGTAAATCTTGATATATGCAAAAACATGGATGAACTTGGAGGACATTGTGCCAAGTGAAATAAGCCAGACACAGAAGAACAAATACTACATGGCAACACTTATATGGAGAATCTTAAATATTCAAACTCATATAAACAGAAAGTAGAATGGTGGTTGAAATGGTCGGGGGAGGGAGAAATGGGAGGTATTAGTCAAAGGGTACAAATTTTTACTTATATACGATAAATAAGTCCTAGATATCTATTATATATCATAGAACCAGTAGTTAACAATACTGTATTGTATACTTAAAATTTTCCTATGAGGGTAAAGCTTATAAGTGTTCTTATCACACACAAAAAAATTTAAAGTAAAAAAGAAGAAAAATATCCTCTGCTCTGTGAAAGACAATGTCAAGTGAATGAGAAGACAAGCCACAGACCTGGAGAAAATATTTACAAAAGACACATTTGATAAAAGACAATTATAGAAAGCATACAAAGAACACTTAAAATTCAACAATAAGGAAACAAACAACTCAATTTAAAAATGGACTAAAGGCCTTAACAGAAACTTCATCAAGCAAGATATACAGATGGCAAACAAGCATATGAAAAGATACTCCACATCATATGTCATCAAGAAAATGCAAATTTAAACAGTGACATACCACTAGAAACCTACTAGAATGGTCAAAATCCAGAACACTCACAACACCAAACACTGGTGGGGACATGGAGCAATAGGAATTATCATTCATTTCTGGTAGGAGTACAAAATTGTACAGCCACTTTGGAAGACAGTTTGGCTTTTTCTTACAAAACAAAACATACTTTTGCCATATAATCCAAAATTCATGCTCCTTAGTGTTTACTCAATGGAATTAAAGACTTATGTTAAAAAAAAACCTGCACATGAATGTTTATAGCAGATTTATTCATAATTGCCCAAACTTGGAAGCAACTAAGATGTCCTTCAGTAGGTGAATGTATACATAAACCGTGGTACATCCAGACAGTGGAATATTATTCAATGCTAAAAAGATGTGAGCTATCAAGACATGAAAAGATATAGAGGACCCTTAAATGCATATTACTAAATGAAAGAAGGCAATCTAAAAGAGGCTACGTACTGTATGATTCCAATTCTATGATAGCCTGGAAAAGGCAAAACAATGGAGCTAGTAAAAAGATCTGTGGTTTCCAGGATTTATGGGGTAAGAGGAGAATAAATGGAGCACAGAAGTTTTCTACGGCAGTGAAAATGCTCTGTATGATACTATAATGATGGGTACATACATTTGTTCAAGCCCATAGAATGTATAACACCAAAAGTGAACTTTAATGTAAACTATGAACTTTGGATGATTATAATCTGTCAATGTAGGTTCATCAGTTGTAACAAATGTACCACTGTGGTGAGGGATGTTGATAATGGAGGAAGCTATGCATGTGTAGGGGCAGATGGTATATGGGAAATTTTTGTACCTTCCTATTAATTTTGTTATGAACTTAAACTTGCTCTAAAAATTGTCTTTACATAAATACATATGAAGGTTAAAGGAAATTTTTGAGGTGATTAATATGTTTATAGCATAGATTGCAGTGATGAGTTCATGGGATTATGCTTATCTCCAAACTTAAGTTGTACATATTATGTACACCTTTATATGTTAATCATACCTCAATAAAGTACTTTAAATAAAATTACAGTTTCATAGTATTCCATTATATCAATAAATCATATTTCATTAAACTAGTCCCCTACCAATGGAAGTTTAGATTTTGTCCAATCATTTCCTATTATAAACACTGCCACAATGAGTAATAAGGCATATGTGTCATTTTGCACATGTGACAATATACTTGTAGAATAAGTTCATAGAAGAGATATTACTAGGCTAAAGAATAAATATATTGTGATTTTGATAGATTGTCTTTCATAAGTGTTGAACAAATTATGTTCCACCAGTAATAAACAACTTTGTCTATTTCTCCACAGTCATACCAACAGAGTGCTAGCCAATTTCTTTTAATATCTGCCAATCAAAAAGATGAAAATGGTATCTCATAATTCTCTAATTATGAATAAGATTAAGCGTCTTTTCCTGTTTGAGAGCTCTTTCAATGAAATGTCTATCTCTATCATTTTACATTTTTAATTGGGTTTTTTGGTATTTTCTTTTCTTTTTTTAATTTTTGAATTTTATTTTCTTTATTTTTTTATACAGCAGGTTCTTATTAGTCATCAATTTTATACACATCAGTGTATGCATGTCAATCTCAATCGCCCAATTCAGCACACCACCATCCCCACCCCACCGTGGTTTCCCTCCCTTGGTGTCCATACGTTTCTTCTCTACATCTGTGTCTCAACTTCTGCCCTGCAAACCGGTTCATCTGTACCATTTTTCTAGGTTCCAAATACATGCGTTAATATATGATATTTGTTTTTCTCTTTCTGACTTACTTCACTCTGTATGACAGTCTCTAGATTCAACCACATCTCAACAAATGACCCAGTTTTGTTCCTTATTATGGCTGAGTAATATTCCATTAAGTATATGTACCATATCTTCATTATCCTTTCATCTGTCGATGGGCATTTAGGATGCTTCCATGACCTGGCTATTATAAATAGTGCTGCAATGAACATTGGGGTGCATGTGTCTTTTTGAATTATGGTTTTCTCTGGGTATATGCCCAGTAGTGGGAGCGCTGGATCATATGGTAATTCTATTCTTAGATTTTTAAGGAACCTCCATACTGTTCTCCATAGTGGCTGTATCAAATTACATTCCCACCAACAGTGCAAAATGGTTCCCTTTTCTCCACACACTCTCCAGCATTTGTTGTTTGTAGATTTTCTGATGATGCCCATTCTAACTGGTGTGAGGTGATACCTCATCGTACTTTTGATTTGCATTTCTCTAATAATTAGTGATGGTGAACAGCTTTTCATGTGCTTCTTGGCCATCTGCATATCTTCTTTGGAGAAATGTCTATTTAGGTCTTCTGCCCATTTTTTGATTGGGTTGTTTGTTTTCTTAATATTGAGCTGCATGAGCTGTTTATATATTTTGGAGATTAATCCTTTGTCCACTGATTCATTTGCAAATATTTGCTCCCATTCTGAGGGGTGTCTTTTCATCTTGTTTATGGTTTCCTTTACCGTGCAAAAGCTTTGAAGTTTCATTAGGTCCCATTTGTTTATTTTTGTTTTTATTTCCATTACTCTAAGAGGTGGATCAAAGAAATCTTTCTGTGATTTATATCAAAGAGTGTTCTTCCTATGTTTTCTCTGAGTTTAATAGTGTCTGGTCTTACAGTTAGGTCTCTAATCCATTTTGAGTATATTTTTGTGTATGGTGTTAGGGAGTGTTCTAATTTCATTCTTTTACATGTAGCTGTCCAGGTTTCCCAGCACCACTTATTGAAGAGGCTGTCTTTTCTCCATTGTATATCCTTGCCTCCCTTGTCATAGATTAGATGACCGCAGGTGCGTGGGTTTATCTCTGGACTTTCTATCTTTTTCCATTGATCTATATTTCTGTTTTTGTGCCAGTACCATACTGTCTTGATGACTGTAGCTTTACAGTATAATCTGAAGTCAGGGAATCTGATTTCTCCAGCTCCATATTTTTCCCTCAAGACTGCTTTTGCTATTCGGAGTCTTTTGTGTCTCCATACAAATTTTAGGATTTTTTGTTCTAATTCCATAAAAAATGCCATTGGTAATTTGATAGGGATTGCATTGATTATGTAGATTGCTTTGGGTAGTATAGTCATTTTAACAGTATTGATTCTTCCAATTCAAGAACATGGTATATAACTCCATGTGTTGGCATCATCTTTAATTTCTTTCATCAGTGTCATAATTTTCAGCATACAGACCTTTTGTCTCCCTATGTAGGTTTATTCTAGGTATTTTATTCTTTTTGTTGCAGTGGTAAATGGGAGTGTTTCCTTAATTTCCCTTTCACATTTTTCATCATTAATGTATAGGAATGCAAGAGATTTCTGTGCATTAATTTTGTATCCTGCAACTCTACCAAATTCATTGATTAGCTCTGGTAGTTTTCTGGTGGCATCCTTAGGATTCTCTATGTATAGTATCATGTCATCTGCAAACAGTGACAGTTTTACTTCTTCTTTTCCAATCTGTATTACTTTTAATTTTTTTTCTTCTCTGATTGCCATGGCTAGGACTTCGAAAACTATGTTGAATAGTACTGGTGAAAGTGGACATCCTTGTCTTGTTCCTGATCTTAGAGGAAATGCTTTCAGTTTTTCACCATTGAGAATGATGTTTGCTGTGGGTTTGTCATATATGGCCTTTATTATGTTGGGGTAGGTTCCCTATATGCCCACTTTCTGGAGAGTTTTTTTCATGAATAAGTGTTGAATTTTTTCAAAAGCTTTGTCTGCATGTATTGAGATGATCATATGGTTTTTATTCTTCAATTTGTTAATATGGTATATCACATTGATTGATTTACATATATTAAAGAATCCTTGCATCACTGGGATAAATCCCACTTGATCAAGGTTTATGATCCACTTGATGTGTTGTTGGATTCTGTTTGCTAGTATTTTGTTGAGGACTTTTGCATCTATATTCATCAGTGATATTGGTCTGTAGTTTTCTTTTTTTGTGGTATCTTTGTCTTGTTTTGGTATCAGGGTGTTGGTGACCTCATAGCATGAGTTTGGGAGTGTTCCTTCCTCAGCAATTTTTTGGAAGAGTTTGAGAAGGATGGGTGTTAGCTCCTCTCTAAATGTTTGACAGAATTCTCCTTGAAGCCATCTCGTCCTGGACTTTTGTTTGTTGCAAGTTTTTAAATCACAGTTTCAATTTCATTACTTGTGATTAGTCTGTTCATATTTTCTATTTATTCCTGGTTCAGCCTTGAAAGGTTATACCTTTCTAAGAAGTTGTCCATTTCTTCCAGGTGGTCCATTTTATTGGCATAGTGTTGCTTGTAGTAGTCTCTTAGGATGATTTTTATTTCTGCAGTGCCTGTTGTAACTTCTTTTTCATTTCTAATTTTATTGATTTGTGTTCTCTCCCTCTTTTTCTTGATGAGTCTGGCTAATGGTTTATTAATTTTGTTTATCTTCTGAAAGAACCATCTTTTAGTTTTATTGATCTTTGCTATTGTTTTCTTTGTGTCTATTTCATATATTTATCCTCTGATCTTTCTGAGTTTTTTCCTTCTGCTAACTTTGGGTTTTGTTTATTCTTTTTTCTCTAGTTCCTATAGGTGTAACGTTAGATTGTTTATTTGAGGTTTTCCTTTTTTGTTGAGGTAGGCTTGTATAGCTATAAACTTACCTCTTAGAACTGCTTTTGCTGCATCCCACAGGTTTTGGATCATCGTGTTTTCATTGTCATTTGTCTCTAGGTGTTTGTTGATTTCCTCTTTGATTTCTTCAGTGATCTCTTGGTTATTTAGTAACATATAGTTTAGCCTCCATGTGTTTGTGTTTTTTATGTTTTTTCCCTGTAATTCATTTCTAATCTCATAGTGCTGTGGTCAGAAAAGATGTTTGATATGATTTCAATTTTCTTAAATTTACTGTGGATTGATTTGTGACACAAGATATGATCTATCCTGGAGAAAGTTCCATGTGCACTTGAGAAGAAAGTGTAATCTGCTGTTTTTGGATGGAATGTCCTATAAATATCAACTAAATCTATCTGGCATATTGTGTCATTTAAAGCTTCTGTTTCCTTATTTATTTTCATTTTGGATGATCTGTCCATTGGTGTAAGTGAGGAGTTAAAGTCCCCCAGTATTATTGTGTTCCTGTTGATTTCCTCTTTTTTTTTCCTTTTTTTCTTGATCAGGGTAGGAGTTTCTTAATTAATTTATTTATTTTTGCTGTGTTGGGTCTTCATTTCTGTGCGAGGGATTTCTCTTGTTGTGGCAAGCAGGGGCCACTCTTCATCGTGGTGCACCGGCCTCTCACTGTCATGGCCTTTCTTGCTGTGGAGCACAGGCTCCAGACGCACAGGCTCAGTAGTTGTGGCTCACAGGCCTAGTTGCTCTGCGGCATGTGGGATCCTCTCAGACCAGGGCTCGAACCCGTGTCCCCTGCATTAGCAGGCAGATTCTCAAACACTGTGCCACCAGGGAAGCCCCTATTTCCTCTTTTATAGCTGTTAGCAGTTGCCTTACGTATTGAGGTGCACCTATGTTGGGTGCATATATATTGATAATTGTTATATCTTCTTCTTGGATTCATCCCTTGATCATTATGTAGTGTCCTTCCTTGTCTCTTGTAACATTCTTTATTTTAAAGTTTATTTTATCTGATATGAGTATAGCTACCCCAGCTTTCTCTTGATTTTCATTTGCATGGAATATCTTTTTCCATCCCCTGACTCTCAGTCTGTAAGTGTCCCTAGGCCTGAAGTGGGTCTTTTGTAGACAGCATATATACGGGTCTTGATTTTGTATCCATTCAGCAAGCCGGTGTCTTTTGGTTGGAGCATTTAATCCGTTCACGTTTAAGGTAATTATCAATATGTATGTTTCTATGACCATTTCCTTAATTGTTTTGGGTTTGTTTTTATAGGTCCTTTTCTTCTCTTTTGTTTCCCACTTAGAGAAGTTCCTTTAGCATTTGCTGTAGAGCCAGTTTGGTGGTGTTGAATTCGCTTAGCTTTCGCTTGTCTGTAAAGCTTTTGATTTCTCCATCGAATCTGAATGTGATCCTTGCCAGGTAGAGTAATCTTGGCTGTAGGTTCTTCCCTTTCATCACTTTAATTATATCATGCCAATCCCTTCTGGCTTGTAGAGTTTCTCCTGAGAAATCAGCTGTTAACCTTATGGGAGTTCCCTAGTATGTTGTCATTTTTCCCTTGCTGCTTTCAATAATTTTTCTTTGTCTTTAATTTTTGCCAATTTGATTACTATGTGTCTTGGCATTTTTCTCCTTGGGTTTATCCTGTATGGGACTCACTGTGCTTCCTGGACTTGCGTGGCTATTTCCCTTCCCATATTAAGGAAGTTTTCAACTATAATCTCTTCAAATATTTTCTGAGGTCCTTTCTCTCTCTCTTCTCCTTCTGGGACCCCTTTAATGTGAATGTTGTTGCGTTTAATGTTGTCCCAGAGGTCTCTTAGGCTGCCTTTATTTCTTTTCAAGCTTTTTTCTTTATTCTGTTCCACAGCAGTGAATTCCACCATTCTGTTTTCCAGGTCACTTATCCGTTCTTCTGCCTCACTTATTGTGCTATTGATTCCTTCTAGTGTAGTTTTCATTTCAGTTATTGTATTGTTCATTTCTGTTTGTTTGTTCTTTAATTCTTCTAGGTCTTTGTTAAACATTTCTTGCATCTTCTCAATCTTTGCCTCCATTCTTTTTCCGAGTTCCTTGATCATCTTCACTATCATTATTCTCAATTCTTTTTCTGGAAGGTTACCTATCCCCACTTCATTTGGTTGTTTTTCTGGGGGTTTATCTTGTTCCTTCATCTGGTACATAGCCCTCTCCCTTTTCATCTTGACTATCTTTCTGTGAATGTGGCTTTTGTTCCACAGGCTGCAGGATTGTAGTTCTTCTTGCTTCTCCTGTCTGCCCTCTGGTGGATGAGGTTATCTAAGAGGCTTCTGCAAGTTTCCTGATGGGAGGGACTGGTGGTTGGTAGAGATGATTGTTGCTCTGCTGGGCAGAGTTCAGTAAAACTTTAATCCACTCGACTGCTGATGGGTGGGGCTGGCTTCCCTCCCTGTTTGTTGTTTGACCTTAGGCAACCCAACACTGGAGCCTTCCTGGGCTCTTTGGTGGGGTTAATGGTGGACTCTGGGAGGGCTCATGCCAAGGAGTGCTTCCCAGAACTTCAGCTGCTAGTGTCCTTGTCCCCACAGTGAGTCACAGCCACTGCCCACCTCTGCAGGAGACCCTCCAACACTAGCAGGTAGGTCTGGTTCAGTCTTCCCTGGGGTCACTGCTCTTCCCCTTTGTCCTGATGTGCACAGTACTTTGTGTTTGCCCTCCAACAGTGGAGTCTATGTTTCTCCCAATCCTGTCAAAGTCCTGCAATCAAATCCCACTAGCCTTCAATATCTGATTCTCTAGGAATTCCTCCTCCCATTGCCGGACCCTCAGGTTGGGAACCTGATATGGGGCTCAAAACCTTCACTACAGTGAGTGGACTTCTGTGGTATAAGTGTTCTCCAGTCTGTGAGTCACCCACTCAGCAGTTATGGGATTTGATTTTACTGTGATTGTACCCCTCCTACCATCTCACTGTGGCTTCTCCTTTTTCTTTGGATGTGGGATATCATTTTTGTTGAGTTCCAGTGTCTTCCTGTCAATGATTGTCCAGGAGCTAGTTGTGATTCTGGTGTTCTTGCAAGAGAGAGTGAGAGCACATCCTTCTACTCTGCCATCTTGGTTCCTAAATCTTCGGTATTTTCTTATTGAATGGTAGAAACTCTTTGAACACTAGGAAGAATCACCCATCATGGATATAAAATGCAAATAGATTTTTAAAAGTTTGTTACTAATCTTTAAGTTTTTATTTTGGTGATTTTGCCATAAATTTTTGTTTTGTTTTGTTTTTAAGAAATCAATGTTATCAATATTTTCTTCTTTGGCTCTGCATTGTACATCTTGGTTAGAAAAGCCTTTATTACACCCAGGTTAAAATAGAATTCTTCTCTATGTTATAAATAACTTGGAGGGTTTATTTTGGTACACAAGTGCTGGCTTGATGCTGAGGCAGTACAGAGAGAGGTCTGCACTAGTGGATGCTGGGTTTCCTGTGATTGCCTCAGCACACATCCCCGCCCAAGCTGAGCAAAATCCCTGTCCCTGCTCCCTCCATGCCACAGCACAACAGTGGATCTGGGGTGGCCACGACTGAGAAGAAACCTCTACAGGTAACTGTTACACCTAAATTCATAGAGGCAGAGAAAGTTAAGCAAAATTAGAAGGCAGAGGAATTGGTCTCCATTGAAAGAGCAAGAGAAACCCCAGAAAAAATAAAAGATAAACAAACAGAAATAAGCAATTTACCAGATAAAGAATTCAAGGCACTGTAATAAAAATGTTAGCTACATTAGGGAGGAAAATAGATGTAGACAGTGAAAAATTTAACAAGGAAACAGAAAATATAAAAAGACCCAATCAGTAATGAAGAATTCAATAGCTGAAATAAAAAACACACTAGAAGGAATGAATAGCAGACTAAGTGATACAGAAGAATGCATAAATGATCTCGATGATAGAACAATGGAAATGACCCAATCAAAACAGCAAAAAGAAAAACAAAGTTTAAAATATTAAAACAGGTTATGAGATCTCTGGAGTAACATTAAGTATACCAATATTCATATTATACAGGTCCCAGAAGGAGAAGAGGGAGAGAAGGAGATTGAAAATATATTTGAGGACATTATGGCTGAAAACTTCCCAAACTTGAAGAAGGAAACAGATATCCAGGTACAGGAAGTACAGAGGTATCTCAAAAAAGATGAACCCAAACATACCCACACCAAGACATCATAATTAAAATGGAAAAAGTTATAGAGAGAATTCTAAAGGCAGCATCAGAAAAACAAAGAGTTATATAAAAGGGAATCCCTAGAAGGCTGTTAGTTGACTTCTCTGCAGAAATGTTGCAGGACAGAAAGGAGTGGCATGATATATTCAAAGTGCTGAAAGGGAAAAGCCTGCAAACTACGATACTCTACCCAGCAAGATTATCACTTAGAAGAGAAGGAGAGATAATGAGACTTACAGAGAAGCAAAAACTAAAAGAGTTCATCAGTAGTAAACCTACAGTAAAAGAAATATTAAAGTGTCTTCTCTAAGTGGAAAAGAAGAATCTATAGGAAGGGAAAATCACACTAGGAAAGGCAAATATACAGTAAGGATTGAGGATCAACCACTTAAATAAGCCAGTGCAAAGATTAAAAGACAAAAACTATAACTAAAATAAACAGTTAAAAGATAAACATGAAGATGTAAAATAAGACATCAAAAATGCAGAGGAGGGGAGTAAAAAATACAGACATTTTAGAATATTTTGAAACTTAAATGAATATCAGTTTAAGTAGATATAGGCCAACATATATGAACCCCATGGTAACCACAAATCAAAAATCTACAATAGATATG